>NC_047051.1:66385767-67635767 GCF_011762595.2 Tursiops truncatus | reverse complement strand
GTGCTGTTGAAAATGAAAACCTTTCTTTTCCTCTGATGTTACATAACCAAACTTTTCCCATAATATAGGATATACAACATAATATATAGGATTCAAAAACCCATTCGGATATATCAAAATCCTTCTCACACTTTAATTTTTAAAAAACACCACTGGTCATTCTAATTTCAGGTAAAATGGAGTAAGTATATTCCATTCTGTTTGTCCCACTGAATGCAGCTATGAAATCTGAACAGAATACATTAATCAACTATTTGTGAACTCGGAAAAGTACGTAGCGGCACGCAGATGGAGGAAGAACAGAGTCCAAGTTACCATGAACCAGTGGTGAGTTTGGCATTTTCATCTCCTCCATGATCCCTCTGCCTGATCAACAAACTGATACCCACTAGGCAATGGGGTGCTGACAGGGAAGCCCTGTATTTCTGACTCCAGAAGCAGAAAAGGGAGCTCCTAAGACTTAGAACACTACAGAAATCTCCCAGGGTTTTTTTGGTTTTTTTAGCTCCATTCTTTTGTGTCCCAGCTCCCAAGTAATTCCATGGCTGCAGTAGCGATGGTAAAAATGGGGGCCTAGGGCTTCCCTGGTGGCGCAGTCGTTGAGAGTTCACCTGCCGATGCAAGGGACGTGGGTTCGTGCCCCGGTCCGGGAGGATCCCGCGTGCCATGGAGCAGCTGGGCCCGTGAGCCATGGCCACTGGACCTGCGCAACCGGAGCCTGTGCTCCGCAACGGGAGAGGCCGCAGCGGTGAGAGGCCCACGTACCGCCAAAAAAAAAAAAAAAAAAAAAAAAAATGGGGGCCTACAGGAGCCAAAACAGTCATAGAAGAAACAATCTTCTCTAATCAATGAAACTGTGGTCCCAAGAGGATGGGTAAATTTCCCCTGCTTGCTTTCTTTGTCACGTAAGAACACATATGCATTTGGTCTCTGCCACCAGTTCCTGACACAAGCTCCTAAAACGCTTGTCATTTCCTGATGATAGGGGTGCTAGGAGCATCTTTTGTTCTAATATTTGGTCTTTGACCCCAGTTCCTGACAAGAGCTTCTAAGACCCCTGGAATCTCCGGAGTGCTAAGAGTGTCTTTTTGTATGCTAATGAGATGACTGGTGGCTGGAAGCCCCTAGATAGCGGCAGGATGGGGGCTGGTCACCAGAACAACCAAGACTCCATTAGAGGGTTGGAACTTTCAGTTCTATCCCCTGAACTCAGGGGAGAGGGGAGGGGATAGAGGTTGAGTTAATCACTGATGATCAAAGACTTAACCAATCATGCCTACATAATGGAGACTCCATGAAAGCTCTACCTAACAGGGTTTGGAGAGCTCTGGGTTGCTGAGCACTTTCACATGCCAGAAAGGTGGCACACCCCAACTCCATGGGACAGAAGTTCCTGTGCTCAGGACCCTTCCAGACCTTGCCCTATATACCTCTTCAATTAGCTGTTCATTTGTACCTTTTATAATATCATTTATAGTAAACCTGTAAATATTAAGTGTTTGCCTGAGTTCTGTGGGTCATTATAAACTGAGGAGGGGGTTACAGAAACCCGATTTATAACTGGTTGGTGAAAAGTACAGATGACAATCTAGCACTTGAGACCAGCATCTGAAATGAGGGCAGTCTGTGGATCTGACCCTTTAACTCATGGAATCTGAGCTAACCGCAGGTAGTTACTGTAAGAATTGAATTAAATTGTAGGACATCCAGCTGGTGTCCAAAGAGTTGGAAAACTGGTTGTTAGTATGAGAAAAATTCCTACACATTTGGTGTCAGCAGCATTGTGAGTAAACAAACAGTTTTCTTTAGGTCCCTCCGTATTCTCCATACCTGGCCATGGACACAGTGTGTGCAGCAGTGCAAGGTTCCCAGCCTTTTAGACAAGAGGAAAGAAACGGGAAAGCCAAAGGAATAAGAAGAGATAATAGGAGAAGCTAGCATGGAAAAGTGACTCAATAAAGTTGTTTATGAACTCCTGGGCTCATTCTTAGGTTGGGCATGTATAGATATGATCCTAGTAAGCAGACCAAAGAATTTAAAAACTGAACAAAGAGACCACATATCTCAGACTGACCAGTGGGTTATATACATGTGAGACAGTATGAATAGCATTACAAAACCCCACAGCACACAGAAAAAGGATAAGAACATGCACTCTGAAGCCAACTATGTCAACTGCTGCTAAAACAAAACTATCAACATTCTCCAAAGGATTTCAGCAACATTCACAGTCTCGTAATATTCAAAATATAATCCAAAATTACTTTGCACACCAAGAACCAGGTAAATCTTAACTCTTATAGGAAAAAATCAACAGACACCAAGGCCAAGATGACAAAACAGTCACAATTATCTGACAAAGAGTTTAAGGAAGCTATTATAAAAATATCCCAGCAAGCAACTGTGAACACTTAGAAGAAATGAAACACTATAAAGTATCAGAAAACAGAATTTCTAAAAAGAAATCCATGAAAAAATTTAGAACTGAAATATATAACCAATTTTTTTTAAAAAAACTTAATGGATGGGCTCAATAGCAGAGGAAAGAATCAACAGACTTGAAGGTAAATTAAAAGAAATTATCCAATCTGAGTCAGAGAGAACAGAGATTGGAAAAAATTAACAAAGCTTCAAGGAACTATGGAACAACCACAAAAGGTCTAATATACATGTTACCAGAGAAAAACAAGAAAAAACTACCATGGTGCTGAGAAAATATCTTTAAGAAATAATGGCTGAAAATTCCCTAACTTTGTTAAAGACATAAACCTATAGATTCAGGAACCTCAAAGAATCCCAAACAGGATAACAACAGAAATTGATGACCAAACAAATATAATCAAACCACTGAAAACTAAAGACAACGAAAAAATTCTGAAAGCAAAGAAAAACAACACATTAACTATAGGGGAACTCAGAAGCTAGAGAGACCAGAAAAAAGTATTCAATATTCTTAAACTGCTAGAAAGAAAGAAGTGTCAACCTAAAATTCTATATGCAAAACAATATCAGAACGAAGGTGAAATAAAGACATTCTCAGACGAAGGAAAGCTAAGAGAATTAACTGCCAGCAAATCAGCTCTACAAGAAGTGCTAAAGGAAGTTCTTCAAACAGAAAGGAAATGACATTAGAAACTTGGAACAGCAGGAGTGAAGGATTAGCAACAGAAATGGTAAATATCTGGGTGAATATAATAAACAATTTTCCCCCTCTTAGTGCTTTAAAATATGTTTTACTATTGAAAGTAAAAATCTTAACAATGTCTGACGCAGTTTTCAATGTATGTAGATAAAATACGTAAGAAAACCATAACATTAAAGGGAAAGAATAAAGATACCTATATGGCAGAAAGATTTCTACATTCCAATTGAGGTGGGAAAATATGGATTCTAAATAGATTATGAAAACCCTGGTGGTGCAGTGGTTAAGAATCCATCTGCCAAGGGCTTCCCTGGTGGCGCAGTGGTTAAGAATCCGCCTGCCAATGCAGGGGACACGGGTTCGATCCCTGGCCCGGGAAGATCCCACATGCCATGGAGCAACTAAGCCCGTGTGCCACAACTACTGAGCCTGCGCTCTAGAGCCTGCGAGCCACAACTACTGAGCCCACATGCTGCAACTACTGAAGCCCACATGCCTAGAGCCCGTGCTCTGCAACAAGAAGCCACCGCAATGAGAAGCCCACGCACCACAACAAAGAGCAGCCCCCACTTGCCATAACTAGAAAAATCCCATGCACAGCAATGAAGACCCAAAGCAGCCAAATAAATAAATAGGAAAAAAAGAATGTATATTGTAATCCACAGAGTAACCATTAAAAAAAAAACTAAACAAGATATAGTCGGAAACACAACAGATGAACTAAAAAGGAATGCTAAAAAAGGTTCAAATAACCCAAAAAGATGACACAAAATGGGTAAAAGGAACAAAAACTAGATGGAAAAACAGGAAATAATAAAATGGCAGCCTGAGACCCAAACATATCAATAATTAATCATAAGGGTCTAAATACACAAATTAAAAGATACAGTCAGGGGCTTCCCTAGTAGTGCAGTGGTTGAGAGTCCGCCTGACGATGCAGGGGACACGGGTTCGTGCCCTGGTCCGGGAGGATCCCACATGCCATGTAGCGGCTGGGCCCGTGAGCCATGGCCACTGAGCCTGTGCGTCCGGAGCCTGTGCTCCGCAACAGGAGAGGCCACAACAGTGAGAGGCCCGCGTACCGCAAAAAAAAAAAAAAAGATACAGTCAAATGGTTCCTTTAATATGACCAAACTATATGCTGCCTGCAAGAAATTCACTTTAAATATAACGATATAGGTAGTTTAAAAGCAAGATAGTGGGGAAAAAATAACATGCACCATTCAACGAAAGAAGGCTGGAATGCTGGTATTAGTATCAGACAAAGCAGATTTCAGAGCAAAGAAAGTTACAAGCAATAAAGAAGACTATTACATGATAACGAGGGTGAATCTGACAAAAAGATATAATAATTCTTAATATGTAGGTACCTAAAAACAGTGCTGGAGAAACAAACACCCAATTGTTGTTGGAGATTCCAACACGCTTCTCTCAATAACTAGTAGTAGAAAATTAGCAAGAATAGAGAGAAACTGGACAATACTATCAATCATCTGTATCCAACTGACATTTATACACTACTGCATCCAACAACAGAAGATGAAACAATCTTTTCAAGTACACATGAAACAGTCACCAAGATAAACCATACCTACATCATGAAACAAACCTTAACGCACTGAAAAGAAACAAAACAAACAAATGTGTTCTCTGGCTATAAAGGAATTAAACTGGAAATCAGTAACTAATAACAGAAAAATCTCCAAACACTTGGAAATTAAACAATTGTAAATAACTCATGAATAAAACAGGAAAACTAGAAAATATTTTGAACAAAAGTGAAAATATATCAAAAATTATTAGATGTACCTAAAGCAGTGCTTACAGAGGAAATTACAGCATTAAATGTTATATACTAAAATATACCTCAAATCAGTCATCTAAGCTCCCACCTTAACAAATCAGAAAAAGAGGGAAAAAAAGCTGAAGAAAATAATAAAGAACAGGTATCAATGAAATTGAAAGGAGAAACACAATAGGAAAAAATCAAACATAAAGCTAGTTCTTCAAAAGTATCAGTAAAATTGATAAACCTCAAGCAAGACTAACAAAAAGAAAAGAGAAGGTAAAAGTCATTATCAATATCAGAAATGAAAGACGGATTATCACTACAAACTACACAGACATCAAAAGGATAATAAAGAAATCCCAAGAACAACTCCATGCATATAAACTGGACAACTCAGGTGAAATAAACCAATTCCTTGAAAACAACACACTAAGAAAACACACTCAACATGAAATAGATACCTGAATAATCCTGTAACTATTGAAGAAATCGAATTCATAGTTTAAAATCTTCTGAATAAGAAATCTCCAGGCTCAGCTGATTTCACTGGAAAATTCTACCAAATATTTAAAGAAATGAAACCAATTCTATACACGCTCATCTAGAAAAAAAAATGAGAAGGAACATTCCCAGTTCATTTTATAAAGCCAGCATTATCCTGATACCAAAGAGAATACACAAACAGAAAACTGCAGACCAAGATCCCTCATACCAGTGATGAAAAAACTAGTAATAAAATATTAAGAAATCTAATCTAAAGGTAAGACTTGAGGATCACTGGCTGTCAAGTTGGAAATAATTGTTTGGTACAATCAGAAAAAGATTTCCCTAAGGATAGTTCGAGGGTGATTTTAATGGGTTTAAAGTAATCTGAAGTAGCTGGTTCTGATTATCAGTTTTTTATTCTTTTTCTAAGAATAATACACCACAATCAAGCAGGGTTTATGCCCAAAACACAAGATTGGTTCAATATTTAAAAACCAGCCACTCAATGTAAAGTATCATATTACAATCAAAATAAAAAATACACATAATCATGTCAATTGATTCAGAAAAAGCATTCATGATGGGAAAAAAAAAAAAACTCTTGGAAAACCAGAAGTAGACAGGATCTTCCTCACCCTGATAAAGAGCATCTACAAAAATCTACAACTAACACCAAACTTAATACTGACCGACTGAATGCTTTTCCACTAGATTGGAAAATATGCACTATCACCACTCTTATACCAAATCATAATGTAGAGTTGCCAGCCAGTGCAATCAGGAAAGAAAAAGAAATGAAGCATACAGATCATAAAAGAAGAAATAAAACTGTTACTGTTCACACACAGCATAATCGTCTTCATAAAAAATCCAAAGGGATCTACCAAAAACCTCCTAGAACTAGTGAGTTTAGCAAAATCACAAGATACAAGATCAACATGTAAACATTAATCACACATCTACTATTAGCAATGTACACTGGAAACCTAAATTTAAAAAAAAAAAACATTTTAAGAACCTCACAAAAAAATGAAACACTTAGGTATACAATCTAACAAAATATGTACAAGATCTGCAGGCTGAAAATTACAAATGCTGATGAAAGAAATCAGAGGAGACCTAAATAAGAGACCTCCCATGTTCATGGATAGAAAGCCTCATCATAGTAAAGAAGTCAATTCTCCCCAAACTGATACAATTACAATCAAAATTCCAGAAGGATTTTTAGTAAATATAGACAAAATTCTAAAATTTATTTGGGAAAGCATAGAAACTAGACTAGCTAAAACAATTCTGGATAAAAAAGAGTAAAGCTGGAGGAATCCAATTTTAACACTGATGATAAAACTATAGTAATCAAGACAATGTAGTATTACCAAATGGACAGACAGATACAGATCAGGGGACTAGAAAATAGAGTCCAGAAATAGAATCATACAAGTCACTATTTGATTTTCCACACAGGTACAAAAGCGATACAATAGGGAAATGATAGTCCTTTAGTCCTTTCAACAAATGGTTGGAACAACTCAACATCTATATGCAAACAAAACAACATGAACATTGATGCAAAAATCCTCAACAACATACTAGCAAATTGAATCCAACAATGTATTAAAAAAAATTATACACCACAACCAAGTGGGATTTATCCTAGACATGCAAGACTGGTTGAACATTCGAAAATCAATTAATGTAAACCATCATATCAACAAGCTAAAAAAAGAAAAATCACATGATCATATCAATAAAAGCAGGAAAAGCATTTGACAAAATCCAACACCTGTTCATAATAAAGAACTCTCAGTAAACTAGAAATAAAGGGGACTTTCTCACGTTGATAGACTATCTACGAAAAACCTATAGCTAACATCATATTTACTGATGAGAAACTCTAAACATTCCCATTAAGATCAGGAACAAGGCAAGGATGTTCCCTTACCACTGCTTTTCAGCATCATACTGGAAGTCTCAGCCAATGCAATAAGACAAGGAAATAAGTATACAGATTGGGAAGGAACATATAAAACTATCTTTGTTCACAGATGACATGATCATCTAATAGCAAGAATGCAGGATACAAGATTAATATAGAAAAGTGAATTTGTTTTCCTATATACCAACAATGAACAAGTGCAATTTGAAATTTGAAGCACAATACCATTTACATTAGCACCCAAAAAATGAAATACTTAGGGATAGGTCTAATAAAATATGTACAAGATCCATATGAGGAATATTACAACACTCTGATGAAATCAAAGAAAAACTAAATAAATGGAGAGAGATTCTATCTCCATGGATAGACTCAATATTGTCAAGATGTCAGTTCTTCCCAATTTGATCTATAAATTCAATGCAGTCAAAACCCCACCAAGTTATTTTGTGAATATCAACAAACCTATTCTAAAGTTTATATGAGAGGCTAAAGACCACAACAGCCAACACAATACTGAAGAACAAAGTTGGAATATTAACACTCAACATCAAAACTTACTGTAGGGCTTCCCTGGTGGCGCAGTGGTTGAGGGTCCGCCTGCCGATGCAGGGGACACAGGTTCGTGCCCTGGTCCGGGAAGATCCCACATGCCGCGGAGCGGCTGGGCCCGTGAGCCATGGCTGCTGAGCCTGCGCATCCGGAGCCTGTGCTCCACAATGGGAGAGGCCACAACAGTGAGAGGACCGTGTACCGCAAAAATGAAAAAAAATTTAAAAATTAAAAAAAAATAACTTACTGTAAAGCTACAGTAAGCAAGACAGTGTGATAATCAGCAAAAGAACAAACAGATCAATGGAATAGAATTGAGAACCCATAAATATACCCCCATAAACAGAGACAACTGAGACAACTGATCTTTGACAAAAGAGAAAAAGCAATACAATGGAGCAAAGATAGCCTTTTCAACAAATGGTGCTGGCATAACTGAACATCCACATGCAAAAAAAAATTATAATCTAGACACAGACCTTACACCCTTTACAAATATTAGCTCAAAATGGTCCACAGACCTAAACATGAAACATAAAACTATAAAACTCCTAGAAGATAAGAAAGGAGAAATCCTAGATGACCTTGGGTATGGCAATAACTTTTTGGATAAACACCACCAAAGGCACAGTCCATGAAAGAAAGAATAAGCTAGACTTTATTAAAATTTAAAACTTCTCTGCAAAGACAATGTCAAGAGAATTAGAAGACAAGCCACAGAATGAAAGAAAATATATGCAAAAGACACATCTGTTAAAGGACTATTATCCAAAATATACAAAGAACTCTTAAACTCACCAATAGGAAAACAAACAACTCAATTAAAAAATGAGCCCAAGACCTTAACAGACACCTCACCAAAGAAGATACACAGATGGCAAATAAGCACTTGGAAAGATGCTCCACATCCCATATCAGGAAAACACTAATTAAAACAGGATACACCACACACCTATTAGAATGACCAAAATCCAGAACACTGACAACATCGAATGCTGATGAGGATGTGGAACAACAGGAACTCTCATTCACTGCCGCTGGGAATGCAAAATGGTACAGCTACTTCAGAAGATAGTTTGGTGATTTGTTACAAAATTAAACATGATCTTACCATATGATCTGGCAATCACACTCCCATGTCCACACAGAAACCTACACACAGATGTTTATAACAGCTTTATTCATAATTGCCAAAAGCAAACAAGATGTCCTTCGGTAGGTGAATGAATGAATAAATTGTAGTAATCTAAACAACAGAATTATTCAGCACTAAAAAGAAATGAGCTATCAAGCTATGAAAAGACATAGAGAAACCTTAACTTCATACTACTAAGTGAAAGAAGCCAATCTGAAAAAGCTACATACTGTACGATTCCAATTATATGACATTCTGGAAAAGGCAGAACTATGGAGACAGTAAAAAGGCCGGTGGTTGTCAGGGTTTGGGGGGATGGCAAGGGATGAACAGGCAGAGCACAGAGGATTTTTAGAGCAGTGAAAATACTCTGTATCATACTGTAATGATGGATACATGTCATTATACATTTGCCTAAACCTACAGAATGTACAACACCAACAGTGAACCCTAATGTAAACTACGGACTTTGGGTAATTATGATATGTCAATGTAAGCTCATTCACTTGCAATATATGCACCACTCTGATGGTAGATGTTGATAATGGAGAGGCCATGCATGTGTGGAGACAGGGGGTGTATTGGAAATCTCTATACTTTCCTCTCAATTTTGCTATGAACCTAAAACTGCTCTTTAAAAAAAAGTATTTAGAAAAATGTATATGTGAAAGCATTTCTTATCAAGAGGAAAAATTACATGAAACCCTTCACAAATAGATTTGTGTAGTTTTGAAACTGTTCTCCCCTACAAAGACCATCCCTGTTGAGTTTCATCAGTGTAGCCTAGGGATCTGTAATACTTAATTGAAATAGCTCGCTGAAGTTACTTTGCTATAATTATAAATTCCCTTTTACTAAAATATCCAGCAACCATTTAGGGAATACATTATAGATCTGGAAACTAAACTAATATATGATTAATTCACAGGAAGACTTGGAAGGCACTAAACAGTTGTTTACAAAATAAGACATTTAAAAATACTATCTGTATCAGTTTTACCTGTGCTGTCTCCCACATAGAAAGACATGGTTCCTGCCCTTTGTCCCACGCCTACAAGCTTCCACTGACAGACCACACCTCACTCCCAGTATCTAGACAGTGCTTTGCAATAAACATATTGAATGGATGCATGACTGAAGGTGGCAATAATAGAATTTATCTGAATTGGAGCCTCTCTTCCTTAGGATAGGCTTTGACTCAAATAAACTGATATATCAGATATAAATCTACTACTGCCATTCAGACAACCTTATATCCTCCTGAAGATGCCTCCTGGACTCCTCCTTTTGCTACTCCAAATTGGCAGTTGCATTGTGACAACCGAGAAAAGAGGAGCAGCAAGTACCAAAAGAAGCTGTCCCAAGTAGGGTCAATGCACTGGCTGTTGCTAGAGATAGCTAGCAAATGAATACCTACACAAGCTGAGGAGTGCTGATACACAGATTAGGAACCAATCTACTGGATTGGCTCAGGACCTTTGCACACACTGCACCATTTGTCTAGCTGACTGCCTAGCTAATAGCTGACTCTTATCTCTCAGGTCTCATCTTACATTTTACCTCCTTCAAAGAACTTCCCTGACCACCATTATTCTCTCTCAGCAACTAGTCTGTTTCCTTCATAACACTTACCACAATTTGTAATTATCTGTTTGCATGTTTTCTTATTTTATATCTGTCTCTACCACTAGACTCTAAGTGCCATGAGAGCAAAAATCATGTTTCTCCTGGTCACTATTCTAATTTCAACGACTAGCATAGCATCTGGCCCACAACAGGCACTAATAAACAGTGGCCTTCAAGGTAATAAACCTGACTTTCTTTGGGGGAGGAAAGGGACTTTTTCATATACTTAGCATGGGAAGCAATATGCTACAATGGAAAGAGTACAATTTGGGAACCACACATAATTAGAACCTCAGCTCCATTGCTTACCTAGCTAAATGATCTCTGACAACCTATTTTATATCTTGAAGCCCCAATTTTCTCGAAACGATGACAGTAATACTTCCCTTACATAATCACTGATTCTCTAGTATACTGTAGATATGCAATAAGTGACAGCTATTAGTACTTCTTAAAATGATCATCTTTCCATCCACTAAGAGGTCTTAAATGAGTGACACTAACAGAAACGAGTCAAGTCAAAGTCTTATAAACACAGCAATATCAAAAATACTATATTTATAAAGGTAAGCTGTATTTTCAAACCTTTTTTTTTTAACGTATGCTTTTTCAGTAAGACTACAGAACTTCTAAACCTGCTTCAGTAGATGTTTAGAGAAAACTAAATCCATGATTAGGTATTTTTTCATACCATCGGGTACTAACTACATGGAAACAAATGTTCTTTTTCAAACCATGCTGTTTAAGGTCACCAGGAACTTTCAAAAACACAAAAACAAAAGGTAAACTCACAATATTTCACTGTGTTTTGTTTTTAAACTTTTAGTATCAGTAAAAGGATAAAGGTCTTACTAACAAAAATTAAGGACTTAGGGACACCCTTTTCATTTTACAAATGAAAATTTTCACAAGTCACTTTCTACAGATTAAAAATTGGAGTGTTTTTATTAAACAGGAAGTATACAAACATATATACGAATAAAATAACTCATACATAAATATACTGATATAAATCCTTTTTTTTTCCCCTGCCCAAATGTAATTTTTGCCTTGCTGCTAAATAGTCAGTCCTTCCTTACTGGAATGATTCGTTTATCTTTAACTCCACAGAGCTTAAACTATCAGTCTTTTAAGAAGCTTTGACAGGTTTTGACGATTTAACCTGCTGAGCTCACAGCACCCAAGGGAGAGTCTTCGTTGCAAGTTTTATTTCTAATACAGCTGACCACTAATACCGACTCCACAGATAATGGATTTCAATAACCACCACCCACAGGTTAACACTTCAAGTAGTACGCATAATATTGCTTTAATTAAGTTAATACATGAAGGTCACAGTTTGGTAGAAAGTTTTATTACATTTGGCAGTGCTTACAATAATAATAAAAAAGAAAAAGGAACTGTATGTGTTCATCTATACAGTAACTCTATAAATTTGCCTATAGATATAATCCAGTTTGCTCATAGATTTATACTGCATTTCAATTTATTTTCTAAAAGGAATTCAGTTTATTAGTTCCATTTCCCAAAATAAGTACATTCCTAGCATTTCTAACCAGTAGTTTCTCTAACCATGCTGGGCACAGAATGGGTCTACCTGGCACAAAGAGGCCACCCACTAGAGCAAAAAAGATTCCTACCACTACCATGCCCACCCCCTGATTTTGGAGCATTGTGATGGTAGAAAAGATTAATGCTTTGATTTGTCTTGTGTCTAATGATTAGCTTCATGTGTTAAATATTAATGTCTTCCAGACAGAATGAAATTATTTTTTCATTTTGAAAAATAAAGATATATAAAATTTGTTTTTGAACCTAAACACTTTATGCAGTAGAAAACAAGCCAAAGAGTCTTTTTACAACAAATATTATGAAAAGGCAAAGCAAACAAATGTTTAAATGAATCTGAAATTAAAGGTTCACTCTAAAGTGTTAAAATAAAATGGGATACTGTATTTTAATACACAAATCGCATAGTCAGCAAGGCTGATACATTTTTCTATTTTTATATGTAGTATTAGGTAATTTGAGGTTATTTTAGAGAAAAGCAAAAAAATGGTGGCTGAATTTATACACATTGAATTCAGCAATAATTGTATTTTTTAAATACACAACCTGACAGGCACTATGGTAGACAATAATGAATCAGCATGGGAGCCATTTAATATACTTCTTGATTAACTCATTGCCTGTCCACTTTGCACACAGACATGCTTACATGTCATAATCGTCATAATTCCCATCATCCCCACTGCTAACACTCAAGCTCCTTGATTAGTGCACAACTCCCAGACGAGCCATTGCTAATGCTAAATAATTCTCTTCAGCCTCCTGCTACTATTCTGCAGGATCTCCAATTAAATATAATGTCCCTGATGAGCCATATTAATGTGAACAAATTCCTACCAGGAATCCTATCTTATTCCATTTTCCCCAAAAATGTAGAGAAAGTAATTTAGCCAAGCTGAAGATAATCAAAACATTTTAAACTGATATAGTATTATAATGCCTCGGCAAAACATGTTTATCCAAAGTCAATAAAAGAAAAAGGGTGGAAAAAGTAATGTCTAAACATGTTAAATGCTTTCTTCTCCTGATTAATTTGTTCTTCACTGAAAAGTCTAGTGTTTTAAATAAGCATAGGTAGATACATTGCATTCTTAATCCAAAAAGGTTACCGAAAGCTAAGTTTTATGAGAAAAGTGAGCAGTAGCAAGTTTTAAAGCAAATATGCCATTTAAAAACCCTTCAATTATCTAATTACCAGAACTCCAAGGTCCATAATCACATTAATGAAACCAATTCCTTCCTTCCCATTAAATGCAGTATTACAGTCACTATCAGAGGCTTTGCCATGGAATTTTATGTTGCTGATAAGAAAACTTCATCTTGAACAATGACAACTATAAGTATTTTTTGCAAGAATGAATTAAGAATCTTATAGATTTTCTATTGCAATCTAAAAGACTGGGAAGGCTTCTGATCTAATTAAGACTAACTGGGAAACATGGACTATGATGGCCACCACCTTACAATATTCTGTACCAGCAAAAGAAATTTAAGAAAATGTTAGTTATGCTCGCTTCGGCAGCACATATACTAAAAATAAGAAAATGTTAGTTAAATATACCATCTCAACTACACACACATATAACAAAAGGTCACCTGATTTTTCAGTTACCACCCCCAAAAAGTTTTACAAACTTCACTCTGGTCATTTATTCCTATTTGAGGATTAATAATTACATTAGCTGAAAATAAGTCCATTAACAGATTTTGTGAAATAATTTTTTAAAAATTAAGAACTTTAACGCCTTTTCAAATTAAAACAAAGGTTGAAAAATATCCTGAAAAGTAAATCATGTAAATGAGAAAAGGTAAATGGTTTTGACACTTAAATTTCTTTCAACTCTATGTACACCTAGGATAAAAGTGAAGATATTCTAACAAAAATATAAACAGATAAGTTTATTAAAATATATATATATGAAAAGATATAAAATAAAGACATTCTAACAACCCCATAAAATTTTTATAAGGTTTTCCCTAAGGTCTTTTATACCTTCGCCTACATTAATGTATTCCATCTCCATTTACCTGATCATTACCCTCCAGTTTGTTCAGCTGGAACCAACATACACTAATTACACAGACGTCACGAAGTCCTATTTGTCCTCAGTACCTCCCCAGACAGCAGGGAAATCATATCAAGGGTAGGCATGCTAAGTGATGATTCCCCCCACCTTACTGTCAATCATCCCAGAGTGCTCAGAGGAAACCCCACTCAACCTCATTACTGAATCCTAAGGGTAAGACTACAATACTCACCAGGAATCATACTTCAAACCGCAGGCTGCCTGGCCAAGATGTGAGTCACAATGACTACTTCCCTGATTTTAGGTTTTGGTGTTAATGCAATATATACCAAGTATTTCTCATTTCAATACAATGTTACTATACACAGATAAAGCAACAAAATATTGATAAGTTCAATTTAGGAGTCCAGGTAGGAAATATAGTCAAAGGTTGAAGTACAGAATCATTTAATCTCATTTAAAAAGAAAAAAATCAAAACCCTAACTTCAGAGGTTTAAAACAAATATAACAATATTTTGCTACTTCTTATGGAAAGGTTTACTAGTCCTTTTACTTGAAAACACACATACATACATAAAGTAAGTGATCATAAAAGTAAATAAAGTTATCTAACAAGCATTTTGAGAAGTACAAACACAACAATCTCTAAATTCTCATAATTATTTGTTCCCACTATTCACCAAACTAATGAAGACCTACCTACCCATTTAAAAAGTCCCAGTCACCAAAACCATCAAACATTTCTCATTCCTTATCATTTCTTAACTTCTCTGGGACTACCTAAAATCACAGTACATTAGTGGCATAAAACCCTACAATCCACCTGTCCTGCCTTCTAAGTCAATATAGTATTAATAAGGTCCTCTTAAATAAAATCTCCCACATCAGCCCTCTACCTAAAATCTAATCAATTTATTTCATAAATGTGTCTCATCTTGCTCCAAAATTTTATGTAGTGGTCCTAATAATTTTCACTTTATAAGGTATTACATTTTTTTTCTTTTTGGCCCTGTGTGGCACGCACGATCTTAGTTCCGTGACCAGGGATCGAACCCATGCTCCGTGCAGTAAAAGCGTGGAGTCTTAACCACTGGGTCACCAGGGAAGTCCCCAATATTTTTTTAACATCTGTTAGTACAGTTCCCTCTTCAATTTTCCTCAAAATTATCTAGGCTATTCTTGCATATTTACTCCTTTGTCAATCCCCACCACCACCACTGTTACATTATTACATTTATTAGGATTTACTACAAAAACATAGATCTAGAAATAACTAGCATTTACAATATTGTTTCCTTATATAAAAATAAGAAGTTCTCATATAAGTCGTACGAATTCATTTTAAATTCATATCATAAAGTGTTTTATCTTTGCCACTACTTCCAGGAGGTTAAATTTTTTTAAGTTGTATTTTCTACCTTGTTGATACTTAGGAAAGCTACAGATTTCTTTGTATTTATTTTTTAACTACCACAGAGACTCTTCTTACTGTTTCTAAAGAGTTGTTCAGTTGCCGGTATAACTAGAAACTCGATACAATTTTATTATTTCTGCCTTTCCTGTCCACCATTTTATAACTCTTGCCTAACTGCATTGCCGAGCACTTCTAGGATGCTATTAAATACTAGTGGTGACAGTAAATGTATGGGTCTTCATCCTGACTTCCATGAGAATGCTTCCTATGAGGTATGACCTCTTCATTCTGGGAGGGCAGTATTTATTTAATCCTGTTTTACTAAGGATTTTACAAGACAGTGAATTTCTTTTACATGACATCTAGGCTTCCATCAAGATGATCATATAGTTTTCCTCCACTAACTTATTAGTATATTTAATTAAATTAATAGTGTCTAACATTAAACCATACTGAAATGTCATGAATACACTCTGCATGACTGCAGCACATTACTTAAATTTTACTCTATTTTCTATTACTTAGGATTCTTCTATCAATATATAATTACAGTCATTGTAATTTTATTTTTTGCTTACTATCTTTGCCCAGATTTTGATTTCTGAATTACTATGCTGGTTTCATAAAAAGAAATGGAAATCTATTTTTCTTTCTCTAAGTCTAGAGCAATTTAAATAGTGTCAAAATTTCTTAAAAAAATTTCTTGCTTCCTGAAAATTTCAAAGAATCCTTGCAAGAATCTCTAGGCCTGGACACTCAAGAGTCCTTTAGTCAATTATTTCCTACCTTATTCAGGTGCTTTCATGCACAGAGTTGCAGGCCTATACACAATTATTTGTCACCAGTTTTGTAAACTAAGCAAAACAAAATAACTACCTAACATTTTTTAAAGGCTTTTAAAACCAGGTTAAACCCCACTTTCAATAATGAATAGAACAACCAGAAGATCAGCCAGGAAACAGATGACTTAAATATCCCTATGAACCAACCAGTCCTAAAAGACATCTATAGAACACTCCACCCAGCAGCAGCAGAATACACATTCTTAAGTTCACATGGAACATTCTCCAGGACAGATCATATGCTAGTCCATAAAACAAACATCAAAAAATTTTAAAGGATAGAAACAGTAGAAAACACATTCTCTGACCAAAAAAGAAGGAAATTAGAAATCAGTAATAGAAATAAACTTGGGAAACTCATAAATATGTGGAATTAAACAACAAACTCCTAAATAACAAGTGGGTCAAAGAAATCAAGAGGGCAACTAGAAATTACTTTCGGAAATGAAAATGAAGATACAATATGTCAAAACATGGGATGCAGCTAAAACAATAGAGAAAAATGAACGGTTAAACACCTATATTAAAAAGACCTCAAAACAACCTAGTTTTTCTACTTTAAGAAACTATTTTTTAAAAGAGCAAACTAAACCCAAAGCGAGCAGAATGAAGGAAACAAAAACTAGTGTAAATAGAAATGACATAGAGAATTTAAAAAGAGAGAAATCAATGATACCAAAAGTCAGTTCTTTGAAAAGATCAATGAAACTGAAAACCGTTAGCTAAAATGACAAAGAAAACATGAAAAAACTCAAATAACTAAAACCAGGAATGAAAGAGACATTACTGCCAGCCTTATAGAAATAAAAATGATAAAAAAATACTATAAACAATCACATAATAAACAATAACTTAAGATGAAATGGACAAATTCCTAGAAAGACAAACTATAGACACTAACTCAGGAAGAAATAGAAAATCTCAATAAATCTACAAGAGACTGAATTAGTAATCAAACAACTACCCACAGAGAAAAGCTCAGACCCAGATGGCTTCACTGGTGAATTCCACCAAACATTTCAGGAATAATTAATACCAATTCTTCACAAACTCTTCCAAAACAACAGAAGATGAGAGAACACTTCCCATCTTATACTATGAGGCCAGTATCACTCTGATACCAAAAACAAAAACATCAAATGAAAAGAAATGTATAGACCAATATCTCTTATAAACATGGATGAAAAATTCTCTACAAAACACCAGCAAACTGAATCCAGCAATATACACAAAGGACTATACATCATAACCAAGTGTGATTTATCCCAGGAATGCAAGGCTAGTTTAACATCCAAAAATTAATTAATGTAATATACCATATCAATGGAATAAAGGATAAAAACCACATTATCATCTCAGTAGACACAGCAAAAGCATTTGTAAAAATCCAACACCCAGTCATGACAAAAACTCTCAACAAACTAGGAATAGCAGGGCACTTCCTCAACCTAATAATGGGAATTTATGAAAATCTCAGAGCCTAAATCAAACTTAGGTGTGGAATACTGAATGTTTTCCCCCGAAGATGAGGAACAAAACAGGATGTCTGCTCTCACCACTCCTTTTCAGTATCATTCTGGAAATTAAAGCAAGGGAAATCAGGCAAGACTATGAAATAAAAAGCATCCAGTTAGAAAAGAAAGAAGTAAACCTATCTCTCTTTACACATGACATGATCTTCTAGAGAGAATCCCAAGGAATCTATTATATTTTTAAAAACTATTAGAACTAATAAACAAGTTCAGCAAGGTTGCAGGACACAAAATCACTATTAAAAAATCAACTGGGGCTTCCCTGGTGGCGCAGTGGCTGAGGGTCTGCCTGCCGATGTAGGGGACGCGGGTTCGCGCCCCGGTCTGGGAGGATCCCGCATGCCGCAGAGCGGCTGGGCCCATGGGCCATGGCTGCTGAACCTGCGCATCCAGAGCCTGTGCTCCGCCATGGGAGAGGCCACAGTAGTGAGAGGCCCATGTACCGCAAAAAAAAAAAAAAAATCAATTGTATTCCTGTACACCTGCAATCAACAATAAAAACTGAAATTAAAAAATTGCAATTCTAGGGAATTCCCTGGCAGTCCAGTGGTTAGGACGCCACTCTTCCACTGCAGGGGGCACGGGTTCAATCCCTGGTTAGGGAATGAAGATCCTGCAAGCTGCATGGTGAGGCCAAAAAAAAAAAATGAGGATGAAATTGCAATTCTAACAGCCTCAGAAATAATATTAAAATACTTAGGAATAAATACAGCAAAGTAAGTGCAAAACTTATACTCTGAAAACTACAAAACATTGTTGAAAGAAATTAAAGCAACGTAGGTAAGTGGAACAACATCAAATGGAATATCCATGCTCATGTATAGGAGGACTTAAAAATGTTGAGATAGGGCTTCCCTGGTGGCGCAGTGGTTGAGAGTCCACCTGCTGATGCGGAGGACACGGGTTCGTGCCCCAGTCTGGGAGGATCCCACATGCCACGGAGCGGCTGGGCTCGTGAGCCATGGCCGCTGAGCCTGCGCGTCCGGATCCTGTGCTCCGCAACGGGAGAGGCCACAACAGTGAGAGGCCCGCGTACCGCCAAAAAAAAAAAAAAAAAAAAAAAATGTTGAGATAAAGATATTTCTCAAACTGATCTACAGATAAAACACAATGCCTATCACAATCCCAGCAGGATACAGTTTTCCACTAGGACCATTTTCCCCTCATAAACCATTCTCCACAAATCTTTTCAAAGAATAATAAGGGCCTGGAGAATGATACATAAAAGACAATTCATGACTTGATAAGAGGCTTAACCCCTATTTTGCTCTCTCTGGCCCTGACCATTTCCCACTGGAGTACTTTACATTGCTTGTTGACTCTGGCCTCATCCTCTGGATGCAGTTGCACTAATCTCATCAATACGTATGAACTGTTTTCCTGGGTAAAGCCTGACTCTGAGACTGCTCTGGGTCAGTCTTCTCAAAGAAAGCAAGAAAACTTCCTCAACAGAGAATAGGATATCATCCTATTTTAAGACAATCCAACAGTAAGCGAACTAGACTGATAACTGCAAACCCTCCCTAGAAGCACCTAAAAATCCCAGATTAAATATAACAAACTTCTTTAAATGAACAGTTTGGCTTACAAGAACCACAAGCAATCCCTAGGGATCAAAAATGAAGAAGAGAAAAAAAAAAAGAGAAAAAAAAAAACGAAGCAGCAGCTAAAAGCCAGACAGTATCCACTAGAGTCGATACCACTAATCTTGGAGAGTATAAGTGGGGATCTGAATAACCTAGAGAACTGAGTTTTAACTCTCAGAGAAAGGAACCAATTGTGAGCTGAAGATGTGAAGGAAAACTCCTACATAAGGCCATGTTGCTCAAAGGTTACATCCTCAGGACTTCCCTGGTGCTCCAGTGGCTAAGAGTCCACGCTCCAGTGCAGGGGGCCCGGGTTCGACCCCTGGTTGGGGAGCTAGATCCCACATGGCACAACAAAGACTACATCCTCAGTGAAGGGGGGTGGGGTTTCAATAATCTACTAAGTAGGGAGAAGACATACTTATTATCAGCTATGCTTCAAAGTAAAGGAAAAAGTCTCCTCAGGAAATTAGAAACCATGGGCCTATTTAACAGAGGGAGAGAGGGAGGGTGTGTGTGTGTCTGTGTGTGTCTGTGTGTGTCTGTGTGTGTGTGTGTGTGTGTGTGTGTGTGTGTGTAGTTTCATCTGGTTTTGCCCCATCCTCATAATTCAGCAACCTTCGCGCCAAGAAATTAATATAAAAATTAGTCAGTGATACCCCGGACAACCCAAACCATGTGGAGTTCAACGATAAAGATACCAAATATGAGGTCACAAGACAAAATCTACACATGTGAGGAAACAATCCATTGTGAGGAAGAGTCAGAAATATAAATAGATACATAAGATCTTGAAGTAAAATAACAAAATGATAGAACTTTTAAAATAAGTATGCTATAAAAAAAAAGTATGCTATAAATAAGACAGGAAAGGACTCAAATACTTAAGAAAAAAGACAAAACAAAAATCAGGCAGGGAATTTCCTGGCAGTCCAGGGGTTAGTACTCCGCACTTTCACTGCCAAGGGCACGGGCTCAATCCCTGGTCCGGGAACTAAGATCCCGCAAGCCACATGGCGCAGCCAAAAATAAAATTAACTGTGCTTTAAAAAAAAAACCAGGCAGATTCAAAAAGGAGCAGTTAGACCCAACAGATTCCTCAAAAGACAGCAAAGATGACAAAAGCAACCAAAGTAATCACAGTGTCAGGCAATTTTCACTGGTGAATGCAAAAATGTTAGTAACATGAGAGGTTGTTGTGGGACAAAACCTGCACGTGGATTCAACGATTCACCCCCCCAAAATTAATTTTAAAAGAGGGGGAATGCACCATTTTAATGGAAGGGACCCATGGAAGAAAACTGCATAATGGTCTTTAAAAGCCAACTTTTTCCCATTCAACATTCACTGTTTGCAAGTTACTTGGCTTTCCTTCTTTGTGTGACTTACCACTTAATAGTTGTAATAACCGTTAGTCTTCTTCCCCTGATTAACTGCTTAAAAATTAGTTGTTTTTAACATAAAATTAATAGTTTTCACAATCAACTGTTGCAGTATTTTCCTACTATAATAGTATTTACATTTCAATTTATGAAATTAACACATGAAGCATGTAAGATTTTTTTACTCCAAGTAACAGTGAAAATGCTCACCTCTTGAAAATCAATATTGAAACATTTATAATACATCTGAATAGCATGCCTTGTTCATAATACCGATATTATACAGTTCATTAGATATGATGGTAACCTTTGTGATCACATGTTAAAGAAGCAAAATATGCTGTTAGAGGAATTCACCTTTTTGTCTTTCTTGAGGCTGAAGCAGAAACCAAATAGCAAATCTGGCCCTATTTCTAAGGCTTAAATCAAACTTTGAACATTCTAACCATCATTATTATCCTGCTTTTACTTATAGTATCTTTCTAGAAACTGACTTACAGGAGGTCATATGAAGAGGAAGTTTTGACCGAGCATGCACTGCTTGCTTCCCACCGTGGGGCCTGGCAAATCTTATTTTAAACTATATATCATAATCTCTGGTTAAAAAAAAAAAAAAAAGTGGCTAAAAATATTTAAAATATAAAAACTACCACCTCTGCTTCAGGAAGGATAAATGACAAAGACTTAAAACTCAAACCAACTCTTTTGAAACCAGTTTTGCCAAAGTCTGGAAAGTGACTGTCCACAAAGCTAGAAATGTAACAGTGAGAAAAGTTAGTCATGCTCTTTGGAGCAACAGCTTACAGAAGTAGATTATTCTGTAATACCACATTGAAATATAAACAAATAGGAAAAAGCTGAAATATAAATAATCTTGGCTATATGCCGACAGTCACCTCTATGAGAACACAGCATAGAGAATTAACTATATACTGTGATATGAAAAAAAAATTACAAGTGAAAGTTTGTTGTTAGGCTTGAAATAAAAACAGTGATTGTCCACAATTCAAACATTTTTCTCTCAATTTACCCATGAATGAAAACACAGCCTGAGCTAATACACTGAAAAATAAACACAAGATGAGAAGAGTGAATTTTAAATCTACTACTGGCTTGACAGTAACACAAACTTTTTTCTGAAGTAGCTTTACTATTGGTAAATGCCTTAGTTTACCAATCAAGAATGACATTAAAGCAACAGTTTTCTCATTATTTCATGAATATTTTGTGAGGAATATAAACTACTGAAACTATCACAGTTAAAACAGATTATTAGTAAAGAAGCCAGAAACCAATATTCAAAAAAAATCAAACAGTATATACGCAAAACAAGTTTTTTTAACTGCTTAATTACTTTTAAAGTAAAGGATAAATATTTTAAATGTACCAGCCAAATAAACTAGATAATATACTTAACCTTTATTCTGGGGAAATTAGAGTAGCTTGCAATCATTTCCATTTTGCTTTTTAAAAAAGGAAGAGAGTCACAATAAGACAACAGGAACAACATACTTCTAGATAAAATTTTAAAATCACAAAGACTGAAAATTCTTTGCATTAAATTACTATACGATAAAAGCTGACATTACCAATAGGTCCTGTTATCAGAAGTTGTGTGAAAGAATGAAAAACAGTAACTTATATCAAAGTACAACTACTTACATTTCATGTCATACAGTTCCAATAATTCATACACTTTTCCCATGGGATTTTTTTCTACTCATTCATAGTTTATTACTGCTAAAAATGCCTGTTTTGATAAAAATCCCCAATAAAATTATATATCAGTCACTGCTTTACGCTATACCTTCTTTTGTTCATGTCCAATTAGCATTAGCCTATCTTTGATTTATCAAACTTTCAGCTGCACATGGTAAAGCATTTAGGAAGGTTAAACAATTACAGCATCCCGAGTGACAGTGGAGTTATCCTGTGCGGAAATGTGCTCCCATAAGGCAGCACTGTATAAACATTTCATTAGGGCTTCCTTGGTGGCACAGTGGTTAAGAATCCACCTGCCGATGCAGGGGACCGGGTTCAAGCCCTGGTCAGGGAAGATTCCACATGCCACGGAGCAACTAAGCCCGTGCGCCACAACTACTCAGCCTGCGCTCTAGAGCCCACGAGCCACAACTAATGAAGCCTGCACACTTAGAGCCCATGCTCCGCAACAAGAGAAGCCACCGCAATGAGAAGCCCGCGCACCGCAACAGAGTAGCCCCCGCTCGCTCCAACTAGAGAAAGCCCGCACTCAGTAACAAAGACACAAATCAGCCAAAAATAAATAAAAGAAAATAAATTTAAAAAAAAAAAACACATTTCATTAATCTTTGAATCTAACTATCTCATGCTTTGCTTAAATGTACTTGGTGACCAGAATCAGTTTACCAAATTTTTATTCTATTCTAGGCTTTTAAAGCCTTGAAAATAAGAGTTAAGACACATACTGGAGACATTATGATGCTCCCATTTTGCTTAATACAAGAGTAATAAAACAGGTATTTTTTTTAATTGTGTACCTTTTCAGGCCAACAAAAAAAACCTACATCTTTCACTTTTTTTCTATTTGATCCAAAATAAGGTCCCGATTCAAACAAAGCAAATATACTTACAGAACTAGCATCAACATCACTGTGGATGGCAACCGTCTTAATGCCCATCTTCTTGCAAGTTTTAATAACCTATATTAAAGTACATTAATGTTATCTATTAATAGTAATTCATATTTAAAGGGATTTAATAATAATAAAATTCACAGAGTAAAATGGAAAATAAGATTAAAATTCCACTCACCCTACATGCAATTTCTCCTCTATTAGCAACAAGAATTTTATCAAAAGTCTAAAAAGAGAAAAAACACGTAAGAAATTGTTACTCTTGCTTTGGGACCAGAAAACACCAAGCTTTTCCACAACTACCATTGGGCATGATCCTAATAAACATAACTTCCTACAGTAGTATTAAATACTATACATATGCTCATTTACAACCAGGCTGCTACTAAACTCACCTGGTAGTATCTGGCGTTATAATTATCCTCTTAAAGCATCAATTGACTAGGTTAGATAATTCATAAGGGGACTAAATTCTCTTGCCAAAAGATAATCTTCAAATGATATTTCAGAATACTAAGAAACTTTAGAAGAAATTGCTTGAGAATTTACTTGATTATTTTCTAAATTCAGGGAAATTCTAAGTGTTATGTTTATCAAAGGGAAGTCTGATATAATTTATATTCTATCTCTTTGGGATTGGGCCACAGCATTAAATGATACTTTTGATAAATGAGAACAGATACTATTTATGCTTATTTCCAAAGATTCCCAGACAAAGCAGGTTATGCTATTTGAGTACAATGTTAAGTTTAAATAACCACCAAATTTTTAAACAGCTGAGGCCATATAATAGAAAAAGAAGTTCCATTCTGTGTGGGGCTAGAGACCTAATTTCTAAGCCCAGCTTTGCCATTAATGATCTATTTGACTCTAAGTAAATCAATCTCTGTAAATTGAAATCTCTTGACTTCCACATATATAAATTGATAACATTCTAATGGGAAACTATTTAACAAGGTTCTCTCCCTACTCTAAAAGTGTACAGGCTAATCCTTTTAAAGAAATGCACACAAACAATTATAAGTAATTTGGATGCAACACATTTTAGTACACAACGACTGCTAGGTTAGTGAATTGTTACACGTTAAATGGAACTATTTTTTTAAGTTTTAGTTATATTTCTAAAAGAAAAGTTATATATAATCTTAATAGTACTCATATATTGGGCTTCCCTGGTGGCGCAGTGGTTGAGAGTCCGCCTGCCGATGCAGGGGACACGGGTTAGTGCCCCGGTCTGCGAAGATCCCACATGCTGCAGAGCCGCTGGGCCCCGTGAGCCATGGCCGCTGAGCCTGCGCGACCGGAGCCTGTGCTCCACAGCGGGAGGGGCCGCAACGGTGAGAGGCCCGCGTACCGCAAAAAAAAAAAGTACTCATATAACTTAAAGCTATATTTTAACCCAACAGGTAATCACAGAATCTCAGAACTGGAATAGGCCTTTAAAGTCTTGATTTAACCTTTATATCACACATGGCTTATTCCACCAAACTGAGACAAGCCTCGACCTTAAAACTGGTAAATTCCTAATTTGATAGAATCCTAAGTCATTCAGAGCCCTGAGCAGATGGGCCCTTAAAATATCCTAATCTCACCTCAGGCGTGAGGCTATAAAATCATCTGCCTTTCTATTCTCATCTGCTCATAGTAAATTCCTGTTAAACAATAAGCATATTCTAAGAAAAAAAATGTTCATACTTCCTTGAACTGCATTTTAAAATGTGAATTTTTATTAAGTATTAAACAGACTACATTTGATAAAAGCAGCACAAACACTGGAAGTTACACATTAAGCAACTGGTGCAGCAAATATAACAAATTATTGACATCATAATATTACACGGAGTACAAATTCCACCCTAATCCCTATCCAAGAAGCAGAATAATGGTTAAGAGCCAGTCTGGAGCCAAACTGTCCAGGTTGGAATCCCAACACTACCACATGTTCTTCTGTGGACAAGTCCTCCTCCTGAACCCTCATTTCCTGGTATGTAAAATGAGAGTAAGAATAGCACCTGCCACAAGAGGCTGCGGGAATATTAACACCCTTAAAGTGTTTAGAGTAGTGCCTAGCACATAATATATACTCAGTAGGTGTTAGCTAGAGTATTGGTATTCACTCCTTTGGGCCACAAACCAGATTACAAACCCAGGAGTGTGATTCCAACAGGGATAAATCTGTACCAAAATGATCACTGCACCTCACACATTTCTATTCATCTCTGTTCAGGGCTTGTGATAGTTAGTTTTATGTGCAACTTGATTCGTCCACAGGGTGTTCAGATTAAACGTTTTTTCTGCGGTGTCTGTGGGCGTGTTTCTAGATGAAACTAACATTGAATCAGTGGACTCAGTAAAGCAGACAGCCCTCCCCAGTGTGGGTGGGCATCATCCACTCTACTGAGGGCCTGACAGACTAAAAAGTGGAGGAAGGAACGATTAATTCTGCCTGCCGGATTGAGCTGGAACACTGGTCTTCTCCTAGCCTTGGACTGGGACATACACCATCAGCCCCCCTGGTTCCCAGACCTTTGAACCTGGACTAGAATTTCAGTACCAGCTTTCCCGGGTCTCCAGCTTGCCACAGCAGATTGTGGTGGGACTTCTCAGCCTCCATAATTATGTGAGCCAGTAAAAAAAATCTCCCTATGTCTCCTACTGGTTCTGTTTCTCTGAAGAACCCTGACTAATATAGGACTATTAATGGATTACCAATTAGTACACAAGCTCAATAAAGCTAATATCAATTAATCTTCCATACCTAAGATTTTCTTTTAACTAAATAACAGATGAATATGGTTCAGAATTTAGAAGGTACACAAGGGGACACACTGTAGGGACACCTAGGCCCTTGCCCCAAAGGCAACTACTACTAGTTTCCTGAATATTCTTCCAGGTAGGCTATGCATATAAAAGAATGTATATACAAATAATTTTTTTAATTAGCCTTTTTTTTTTAATTTTTTGGCTGCGCCATGTTTCATGCGGGATCTTAGTTCCCAGAACCAGGGATCAAACCCGTGCCTCCTGCAGTGGAAGCGTGGAGTCTTAACCACTGGACCACCAGGGAAGTCCCCATACAAGTAAATTTAAACCAACTTTTTGCGGGGGAGAGCCGCACCATGTGGCTTGTGAGATCTTAGTTCCCAGACCAGGGACTGAACCTGGGCAGCTGGCAATAAGAGCACAGAGTTTTAACCACTGGACCGCCAGGGAATTCCCTAAACCAATCTCTCCCTCTACATCAACAATTACAGGTGAACATCAAGTGCATTCGATCAAGTGCATTCGATAACTACAATATGGCACAATCACAACAAAATGTGTTAAGCGCTACAACACAGCTGTGTTAAGTGCAGCGAAGGGAGAGAGTGAACAGCATGCGTTAAGGCAGTGACATTGAAAGCAGACGGTAGCACTGAAAAACTACAAGTAATTTTTAAGACAGCTCAAGCACAAAACAAGTATGCGGGCACTGTGGCAAATAAAGCTGGGGTAAAAAGGCTGGATTAAGAAAGGACCTTCTTTCATTTCATTTCATCTCATTCATATCATTTAAAGACCTGGGACTTTATCCTGTATCTGGAGAGCCGTATACAAGACACTCCGAAGATACTCTAAGAGGAAAATCAAAAACAACACCTTTAAGCCAGGAACCTGAATCCTTGAAGCCAGGGGGCTTTCAGGTACCATGGGAGATAAAGAACTTTTGCAGAAACTGTTTGCTTTTTTAATTTTTTATTTTTACACAATTTTAAAGGTTACTTTCCATTTACAGTTGTTACAAAATATTGGCTATATTCCCTGTGTTGTACAATACATCCTTAAGCCTGTTGGGTACTGAGGTAAACTACTGGGTACTGAGGTACCCAATGGTCTGTACCTCCCACTGCTGCACCCCTATGTTGCCCCCAGCACAGGTACCACTACTTTGTTCTCTGTATCTGTGAGTCTGCTTCTTTTACGTTATATTCACTAGTTTGTTGTATCTTTTAGATTCCACATATAAGTGATATCATATAGTATTTGTCTTTCTCTGTCTGACATTTCACTCAGCAAAATGCCCTCCAAGTCCATCCATGTTGCTGCAAATGGTCAATTTTCATTCCTTTTTATGGCTGAGTAGTATTCCATTGTGTACATATACCACATCTTCTTTATCCATTCATCTGGTGATGGACACTTAGGTTATTTCCATGTCTTGACAACTGTAAATAATGCTGCTATGAACACTGGGGTGTGTAGCAACTGTTTTATACCTTTGCTATTGCTGTCATGGGGTAAAAAACACACTGGAAGTTTCATGAGAATTTTTTTAAGTTATTTTCTTTTAATCCGTTCTCTCTCTACCCCTCCTTCCTTTTTTCCCTTCCCTATGTTTAGATCATAGCTGGCATCTAAAACCAGCAAGGACACTTCTCTCCATTCAGGGACCAAGAGAAAGGCTGAGCTGGCCTGTTCCACTTGTTATTTGGAGGAATGGCGGCAGAACTCTAGATCCCGAGTCACTCACCAAGCACTTCCGAGAAGGAGTACAGCACAGTGGGTAAACCCACCAGCTCAGGAGAAAGACAGTCTTGCGTTTACACCCAGCTTACACTTACTATTGTGGGTTTTAAGCTTCCGTTTCCAAATGTACAAAACTGAATGAACAAAACAGTTAAGGATAATATTAAGCAGCTGACATTACCTATATGCCAGGTACTGTGGAAAATCCCTTCTGCGTACTACCTCATTTAATCCTCGTAAGAGTCCTATGAGGTCAGTTTTGATAAAATCCCAATTTTAAAATGAGAAAATTGAGGTCTGATGAAGCATAATCACTTGCCTAAGTCACCGGCAAAGTTAACTAGCAGTAAAGCCAGAGTTCACACCTCGGTATTTGTGTCAAAACACACCATGATATGACATAACCAGAGTATAATGGTGCAAGTTTTAAACACTGTATTATCAATGCCAGGACTTCCCTGGGATCCAGTGGTTAAGACTCCGTGCTTCCAATGCAGGGGGCACAGGTTCGATCCCTGGTAGGGGAACTAAGATCCCTCATGCCTTGTGGCATGGCCAAAACATAAAAAATAATAAAATAAAATAAAATACATTAAAGTTAATTTCACCTGTTTTGTTTTTTTGTTTTTTTTTTTTTGTGGTACACGGGCCTCTCACTGTTGCGGCCTCTCCCGTTGCGGAGCACAGGCTCCGGATGTGCAGGCTCAGCGGCCATGGCTCACGGGCCCAGCTGCTCCGCAGCATGTGGGATCTTCCCAGACTGGGGCACGAACCCGTGTCCCCTGCATCGGCAGGCACACTCTCAACCACTGCGCCACCAGAGAAGCCCTCACCTGTTTCTTTTTAATGTGGCTATTAGAAAACATAAAATTACATATGCCCTACAACTGTGTCCACAATATATTTCTTTTGAACTGCAGTGATATACACCCTTTTTTTCCCCGAGCCTCCAGATTCTTTTGAGTAGTTTTGCATATGTCAACCGACAAGTTAGAAGACTATTTCATTCTCAGATGATCATTCATATTAGTTCTACTTCAATGACATTTAACTTGAACCATCTCATCTTAACCAAAACTCTTCTTCTGCCTTCTTTGATGCCTTTATTGTCACCAAATCATGTTTTACCTCCAATCACCACTTCTAGTTCCTTTATCTCTCCTCTTACAAGCCTCAAACATTATCATGTATCAAGATTTTAACTGGAATTTCCCTGTCCCAAAATTTACAATACCCATAATTGCCGTCATTCAAAATGAATCTTACAAATATTAAGTAAATGAAAAAAAAAAACCCAATAGTTTAATCAAAATCTCTCAACTGCCTAGTCTAAGAAAGAATGTTGTATTAGTGATCCTGCTGAAAACAAGGGAAACACATTGTAAATTTATTCGATTTGTGGTATAGGTAAAAATACAAAATTTAAAGACTCAGGTTGTGGCCCACAATGAAAAAAGGAACAAAGATTGAGCACTTATAAAACCTATGATGTAGACCAATAAATAATTACACAGCATCAATAAAATTTAATCTGCCCAGTGAACATAACATGGAGACAACAAAGTAAAACCATTATAACTTAACCGTTAAAAGTATTTTTTAAATACTTACTTTTTCATTAGAATCATATGCCGCTGAACAGAGACTACGAGACACCACTAAATGCTGTCTTGAATAATGTGGAACATGCTATCAAAAGAAAAAAAAAGAAAGTGAAATAAACTACAGATACTTGAATGAACTTTATTTTTCAAGTTCATTCATTTTCAAGTTTATTTTCAAGTAAATATTTTTCAGGGTAATTCTTCCAGTATGCTTCTAGCTACAGTGTTTCATCAATCAATATATGTAGTTCTAAGCAACATACCATAACTATAGAAGGTAAATCATAACTAGACACATCCCCTTGGCACACATGAGGAAACCAAAGGCATCAAAACAATCTCCAGAAAAGTAGAATAAGAGCCAATGGGTCAAGTAAAATTAGAAGAAAGGTCTTTCTGATCATGCAGACTAATATGGCAGGATCAGAATGTCACATACCATGCAGAACTTTATACAACATAAAACAAGTGACTTGGCATTCAAAGAGCTTCAATTTTAACAGCGTCCAGAAAAATAACAAAATATTATTTTTTATTTGCTAATGTCTTAAACATGATTTCTTATTTTACTTATTCTGGTATAAACGTGGTTTGGCAAATAAAAATGAAAAGGTAATACTAATAATCAAGTTCACTTCTAATTCATTACCATAAATGTTTGTGGAAAAAGTATGTCTTGGGGGCTTCCCTGGTGGCGCAGTGGTTGAGAGTCCGCCTGCCAACGCAGGGGACATGGGTTCGTGCCCCAGTCCGGGAAGATCCCACATGCCGTGGAGCGGCTGGGCCCGTGAGCCATTGCCACTGACCCTGTGCATCCGGAGCCTGTGCGTCCAGAGCCTGTGCTCCACAACGGGAGAGGCCACAACAGTGAGAGGCCCGCGTACCGCAAAAAAAAAAAAAAAAAAAAAAGTATATCTTAAGCCTTTAAAACATTAAGAATAATCAGTAATAAAGGTTATAGCCAAAGTTTAAGAAAATAATTTAGCCAGTAGTCACTGATGAAGGTAGACCAAGAAAAAAAAAGGCGGTGGGGGACTTCCTTGGTGGTCCAGTGGTTAAGAATCTACCTGTCAATGCAGGGGACACAGGTTCGATCCCTGGTCCAGGAAGATCCCAAGTGCTGAGGGGCAACTAAGCCCGTGCGCCACAACTACTGAGCCTGTGCTCTAGAGCCCGTGAGCCGCAACTACTGAGCCCATGTGCTGCGACTACTGAAACCGCACGCCTAGAGCCCATGCTCCGCACAAAGAGAAGCCACCGCAATGAGAAGCCGACACATCTCAAGGAAGAGTAGCCCCTGCTCGCTGCAACTAAAGACCCCGCGAGCAGCAACCAAGATCCAGCGCAGCCCAAAAAAAGGGGGGGGGGGGTGGACAGGGGCAAAAGGCAACAGGTACTACGTCGGAGAATTTTCTAATATCATAACTCAAATACGAAGCAAAAAATTTTTATTATATTTTAAAATGAAAAAGATGTATACAGTTATTTTTTTAGAAATATATAGCCCCAAATTACAAAATGTAATCTTTATGCAAAAGTGAATGTAGTAGATAAGAAAGATACACTTTACAAAACAAAACCTACATTACCAAGTAAAAAGGACTGATGATGAACAATGAACTGAGAATGGGAAGAAAATTGACTTTATTACTGTGTCTCTTTCACAGCAACAAAACTCACTCTCATAGTCATGCAAGCATCCCTGTGAGTTCAAAAGTATTAGTCCCAATTTTTAAAATGAGAAAACTGAGTCTCAAGAATTTTAAATTTTCAAGTCACAAGGGCTAGGCTGCAAGAGTAACAAGATTTAAGCACAGATCTATTAAAAGCATTCTGAAGTTTTTTATCTTGAGATAATACAAATAGTGGCACTTCCCACATTAACAATAACATCTGTGCAAAGATATGATTTGGGGTAAAAAACAATCTACCAAGGGGGTCTCACCACTCCTATGTGTTCAAATAAAAATTCAGTCTTCCACTGCCCTCAGCAGAATAGCTATAATCTGTGAACTTTACTCTTATATCAAACTTAATAGGATAAAGATAATACTCCCTCCCCTAAAAATCATATCTTGTGTTTACAGCCTCAGCCAATGCAGAAAGCAAACTCTAAATATAAAGAAAAGCAAAACCTACCTGGGAATTTCTCACATTTATTCCGCTGCAAGGTAGCGCTAGGCTATTTACACAAGAAAGTAAATAGCATACCAGCTTCCTATCAATTTTATAAAATGAAACAAAACAGTTTACAGTTTTACAAATTTTTCCTAGTATCATAAGGCACACAACGTTCTGTTGTAGGAACACGTCAACATATCCTTTTACAAAAGGCAAAATCATACATGTGTCTTTAGTCACTAACAAATAAAGGGCGTAACTGATTCCTGATGGCAAAAACCAAATGTGAGTCTTCCAGAGACAAAACACAATCTGGGGTAGACATTTTAGGTATTCTAATTAGCTTTGGAGAGAGAGAATAAACAGCGATGTTTATGTCTGGGGAAGGGAACACGTCCCAGAATACCGCCTGGGAAAGAACTCTGGGAGAAGAAACCAAGGAACCTGAGTTCTAACCCTAGCTCAGCTGACACTATTTCTAGGACTTGAGCAAACCACTTTAACTCCTCTACCCTCTACTGAGAAATGAAAGCTCAGATGAGTTTTCTCTAAGGTCCCTACTAACCTACACCACTAATATTCAAAAATCAAGAGCTTAGTACAGGGATTCTAACATGTGCAAGCATCAGACAATTATGAAGAATATGCAGTTAATCCAAACTGAACATGTGGGCCAAGAGGATGGTGACACGGATCTCACTGCTGAACTGCTCCGAGAGCAACAAACGCTGAGCTATTCGGTGGAAATAGAGCTAATTTCAGAGATCTGAATAAATATGAATTAAGTTTCTAGAATACCTTTGGGAATAAAAACCTCAGGACTCTATCTCATCAGATAGTCTCATGAAAAATGGACTAAGCTAAACTTGGTCCCAACAGAACAGTTTCTAACCTAGAACAATTCAAGCTCTGAGAAATGTTTGGGTCAGCTGACTCAATTTAACACACATTTACTTTCAGGAAACTACCAATAACACAAAGCTCAAAAATGTCTATACCACACAGTTCTTAAAACTAAATCAACTCTTACAAATTACACCTGACCAAAATGTAGGAGAAGAACTAGCACTACCTAACTGATCAAACTGGGGTTTTTAAAATCTTTTTATTACTATTTTTAAATAGCTGGTTCTGAAGATCTAACAGATTATATTTTACCACCATTACCAAAAAAAGAAAGCATACAGCTGTACACATGTGAATTTGTGATAATGTGGCCCCAAAATTAAAAAAACATAGATGTCCCTAGTGAGCCAAGAAACTAGAAGTAGAAACGGTACAAGCAATCAGAACAAACTACTGAGGAAAAACAAGAGTTTGGGCCATACCCACAGCAAGTCCAAACTGGTTTGCAGTCAGCCCCACAACGGCTCTCTTGTGTTCCTGTTTACTCCTGGCAGGCCTTCATGGAAGTTCAAAGTTATAAAGAACACAAGTCAAAAATCAGATAATTTTGTAGAGCTACAACGTAATTTTTTTTTTTTAATACAAGGGACAAGTTAGTAGAACTCTGCTAATTTGGACCTCTACATAGCATTTTTAATGTTATTTTTCTTAAGCATATAAAAAAATGGCTACAAGCTCAGTCCAAAATTCTTTTAAGATACTTCCTAGAACAAGTGTGTTCAAAGGAGAAACTTTAATCAACTCTATTTATAAAGACTATTTAGCCTATGACAGCCAAAAGGAGAAAGGTCAGTGTATGCAAAATGACTTCCCAATAATGTACTGCATTGGTTCTCTTCTGCAAGAATAAAGATTTCCAATATTTTCCACACTTAGAAAAGAAATGCCAGCTAACAATGTGGCACGTGGGAAGTAGCACGACCTTCAGAGCCACAAGACCTGGATCAACTCTTAGCTCCACTGCTTCATAGGTATGAAACATTGAGCAAATAATTTCTCTGGACTCCAGCTTCCATCTATAAAATGTACTAGATGACACCTCCCTTGCTTTCCTACAGGGCTGTTGAAAAAAAAAAAAATCAAGCCTTTATAAATGGTAAAGCACCAAGAAAATGGAAGCTATTACACAAAAACTAAATCCAATTATGCAGCTGTAGCTTTCTTTCTTAAAATTATACCAGGCCAGGGATTCCCTGGTGGCACAGCAGTTAAGAATCCGCCTGCCAATGCAGGGGACACGGGTTCGAGCCCTGGTCCAGGAGGATCCCACATGCCGTGAAGCAACTAAGCCCGTGCACCACAACTACTGAGCCTGTGCTCTAGAGCCCGCGAGCCACAACTACTGAAGCCCACGCGCCTAGAGCCAATGTGAAGCCCACACACTGCAACGAAGAGTAGCCCCCGCTCACCGCAACTAGAGAAAGCCTGCGGGCAGCAATGGAGACCCGCCGCAACTACAGAAAGCCCGCAGGGAGCAATGAAGACCCAACGCAGCCATAAAAAAAACAAACAAACAAATAAATGAATAAATAAAAACAGGCCATTTCGGAGTTCCCATAAAAGTAATAATATAAGAGCTGTGATCTAGACTCAGATTCAGACCCCGGTTCAAATGCTGGCTCTGACATTTCTTAAACATAATTTTCCTCACATATAAACTGGGCATAAAAACTACTTATCTAGGACATAAGGCTGCCATGAGGATTAAATGAGAATGTGTAAAATGCCTAGCACAGTTTTGCATATGTTGAAGTAAGCATACAATAACTGTTAACCAAAAAACGGGGTACAGCTTGTACACAAACTGTTCACATGCCTTCCGGCCATTGCCAACAAGGACTGCCCTTTTCTAACTAGGAGACCACCTACTTTCACATTCTAGATGTGGCCTCAGGTGGCAGCCCAAACTGGTAAATCCACTAGGCTCATGTTTAAAGAAGAACTTAAACACTAATCCTGCCAAACCAAAATTATTCCTCTTAACATAACCACAGCGGCATTCAGGTGTATAATACTAAAACAATTCTGTTGACAGGTTAATTCATTATCAGGATGCATGCTATTGGTGTTGGCCAAAAAGTTCATTCGGGTTTTACTATAAGATGTTATGGAAAACCCCGAACAAACTTATTGGCCAACCAATGCTTCAAAGAAACCATCCTCAAAATTGTGGATTAATGGAGTCATAACATGCTCTTACCAAGTAAAAGTAAATATTTGATAGTGCTTCATCTTCAAAACTTCCAGGCGAAGGTCCGCTCTTTCACATTTCACGACACAGAGCTGGGACGCACCAGCCAAATATTTCTTCCAGCATTTTAACAGAACCACAGTGACCAGAAAAAAAAACCCTTTAAAAACACTGCCGGAAGTCAGGCTTTTTCACTTAAGCACAGCTTTTCCTTCACAGACACTGACTATTTAGCCTTCAGGACCTCACTTGCCATCCCAATCTTCAACTGTCTGCCAAGACCTTCTGTTACAAGCTAAGCTGAATACGTAACATTTGAGAGAGATGATCAAATCTCAAGATTCATGTCAATTACTTCTCAATAAAACTGGGGGAATAAAACTCAAGATTCTCCAGCTCTGCCTCCATAGTAAAAGCTGGAACACCAGAGAACTATATACATCAACTTTAAAACTTCCTCATTCCACTACAGCTCCCCAACCAGGCCATTCCTCCCACCCCACCTATAGCAGATGTTGGTGTACATCCAGAACCTGTTCACCAGGTGGTGAAGGCCCCCAGTTGGTGTACTCTGGGTGTACTCTGTACATGTATCCTACTCATGGCTCACACCTGCTCCCTAGTTTGCCCCATTTGCCTCAACTAGACAGGAGTTCTCCATCAAGCCTGGGAGCTACATCCCTCCCAGCCCACAGCCAATGACTGACTCACACAGGGTTCAAAAGGCTGCCCCCGCCCCTCATCTCAAGGTGGGTCCAATTTAGTATTGCAATCTGTGCTTTAGGGCTGGCTGTCCAATATGGCAGCCACTAGCCACAGGCAGCTTCTGAGCACTTGAAATATGCCAGTCCAAATTCCAATGTGCTCCAAGTGTATAATACACACCAGATTTGAAGACTTAATACCAAAAACAAACAAACAACAAAAAAAAACCTTGTTAATTTTTTACCTTAACATATTGAAATATTTTAAATATACTGGGTTAAATAAAGTACATTAATATTTAACCTTTTAAAACAATTTTCAATGTGAGTGCTAGAAAATATTAAATTACATTTGCAGCTCACATTTTATGTTTATTGCACAGGGCTGAACTAGAACAGTGCTTCTCAAACTTAACTGTGCATCAGTATCACCTGGAGAAGGGCTTGTTAAAACAGATGGCTGGGCTCTAACGCCAGATTTTCAAACTTGGCAGGTCTAGGGTAGAGCTAGAAGATGTGCATTCCTAGCAAGTACCCAGGTAATGCTGCTGTTGCCGCTGTCGCCGCTGGCTGGAGTCCCCTGCTTTGAGAACCACTGCTCCAGGGCTCCCCTGTGGGATGAAACTGAATCTAGTTTCCATCTGGATCCCCTTCCTTGCTTAGATTTTTTTCCCCTGCTCTAGCTTGTTTTCTTCATTCTTCTCAACTACTACCACCTGCACAAAATCTCTCTTCAGGCTCTGCTTCTAGGAAACCTAACCATCCCACTGCCATAGAACTGTTCTTACACACTATAACTTTCACAAAGTGCCAGATTAATAGCAACCAATGAGATGTAAACTATCACTGCATCTTTTGTAAAACAGTAACAAAAGAGAAAAACTAAGACTCGGTGCAGCCAAATAAATAAATAAATATTTTTTTAAAAAGAAAGAAAACAGAAGTAGACAAGATGCAGGCTCTGCCAACACATTAAAAGGAAGAAACTGGGTAAGAAAAATCAGTTTATATGTTGTACAATAAGTGTACAGCAGTAAACAGAGTAACAACTTCCTTCTCTCTCAACCTCTCCACACTAAAATATGTCAGTGTAATAATTCCTCCCAACTCCAACATGAATGGTTTCCCATAAAACCAAGCACGGCCTACAGCAAGGCCCAGCATGGTCTGACTCCTACCTACCTCCCCAGCACCATCTAATCTCAATACCAGAGCCTCAGTAGCCTTTTCTCAGTTCTCCTACCTTGTCATGCCCTCCGGCCCAGGACTTTTGTACGTGCTGCTCTCTCACATATAACGTTCACCTCTTTCTTCTCTCTTTGCCTAGAAAAAAGTCACTTTGTCCTTCAAAACTTGTTTCAACTTTCACTTCCAAAGGAAAACTCCCTTACCTTAGGCATGGTTTGAGCAAGTCACATAAAACTGTGCCTCAATTTCTCCATCTGTAAATGGGGATTATATGGCTGTTGTGAGGATTGGATAAATTAATTCAAGTAGAGCACCAGAACAGTATCTAGGACACAAAGCTCAAAATCTAGACTTGGTCAAATCCCTCCATTTTATTTTCTTCTATACAGCACTAGGACCTCTCCCCTAATAGCATTTCACACTTGTCTGTCTCCTTAACAGACTAAAATTTCTAAAAGAGAAATTATATTCATTTCATAGAGATGGAACACAGGAAGTAGAGAAAGACTTGCTGAAAAAAAAAAAAAAAACAGCTGAAAGGAAGAAGCGGAGGTCCAAAGAGATGACTTATTTAATATACCAAACTTCATCTGTGTGACTCCAAAGCCCATGCCTTCCCACCACACCATGCTGCCTCCTACACATCAATAAATGCATTCAGAGTTTTGCAACTGCAAGTGATGTGGCCAAAAAAGATTAAAAGATGAAAGAACACTAAAGATTAAGAAACAATAAATTGTGTGCCCACACAAACTTTGGGTTTTTTGAGAGTGGGCATTCTAAAGCTGACACTAAGCTAATGCACCTGCAGACTTACTTTCACTTCCATGTTCAGCTGTAGCTGAACATTTCTCACCTGGGACTAAGCTCCCTCCTCTTTAAAAGAGTAGGATGCACCAAATCATCTCTAACGTGTCTTCCAATTCTAAAAGTTAAATGACAATAAATCAAGTTACGTGCCTGTTTTTTTAAAAGGAAGATAACAGGTGGTTTTCAGAGAAACCTTTATTTTAAATAATTTGTTCAAGTGACTTAAACTGTTAATAAAGTAAGTTAGGTAGTCTTCGTTTAGAACTTACAAGAGACTCCATGTTGAAGACAAAAAGTGTTAAGAGCCACACACAAACACTCCAACGTGTAAGTCAAGGCTACCACCATGAAAACCCTAGAACATACAGTGCAGAGATGTGTTTAGAAGAGCACAAACATCAGGCTAACCACTACAGAGAAGAGAAATACTCACAAGATGCATATACAGTATATAATGATATAATACAATTAAAATAGGCTCTCAACTCAAGCAAAGGTAGTAGCAATCCTGACATCTTATGATACTTTAAAAGGTGAGACAAACTCAAAACCCTAACTCTACTTGAATAGCAATTTAGTGTCCCTTCAAAGCAGGAAGGAGGCAAAAGAAAATGGAAACGATAAGGACCCTTAAAAATACACCTGGAAAGCTCAAGACAAGCCAAAACCTCATGGCCGAAGAGCGGGAGCACGGGAAATGCACGTACATTACAGCCAGGTGGCTGTCAGCCGCTCCCGAGAAAGCAGAAAACTCACGCCTACAGGCTCCTTGGGCCGCTCGGCCCTCCATGATACTCCGAGTAACAGCTGGGGCGAAGGACGCCGGCTCTGCCCCGCTCCAGGGCGAACTCCGGAGGGAGAGGGAGTTAGGGGCGCGGTCCGACGCGGAACCCGGCGCCGAGTGTCGCCCGGACACCTACGGAGCGCTCTACGCAGCACTAGCCACCGCCTGGCGGTGCGGGGCTGGGAGCCCAGTGAGACCCAGGCCCACGGGGAGTCCCGGCGCTCCTCACCTTCAGGGTCCATAGCGCCGCGCTCCGCAACAGTGGCTGCGGCCACCGCCGTCCACGCCGTCCTGCTGTGACCAGCGCTGCCTCCCCGACACAGAGACCCGCCATTGTTGCCCCTGCAGACCGGAGCTCCACTGACCTCTCACCCCGCGGAAGGAGTCGGAGAAAGGGAGCGCCTACAATTCGGCCAATCACGAGCCTGGGATCCGTGGCCCCGCCCCCTACTGCGGGGAAGGGAGGGACCGGCAGTGGGACTCGCCCAACCGCGGGAGCCGGGAGCCTGGATGCTGGGCAAGCGCGTGCTGGGCCGCGGGGGAGGCTGGCCGAGCGGCCAGCCAGGAGCCAGCTTGGGGCTGCCAGCCCGACACTATCCCGGCAATGAGCGAGACAGGAAGGACACACGTGTGTTCTGGCGGCGGTTGATCCGCGCCTGCTTGGGGTAAACCCCGTATTGCGCCAGCTTCCACTTAGCAACTTACACGCAGTGCGGCCAGCGAACGTCAGTGAGGTAACTCCGCCCCTTGACCACCCCTCAGCCCAGGGCCACCCTACAGTCTCGAGTGACCTAAGTTCCAGGCAGGTACCCAAACTAAGATCCTGTAAGTTTGAAGGCGTAAGTTGCAAAGCGCCAAACCAAGGTAAGGTTTTGGACAAATGTGGTAACATAGAAAACGCTCTAGGTCTAGAAATCAGAGATCCCAGCTCAAGCCCTACCTCTTCTGCATATACTAACATCTGCGTGTCAGAGGAATTAGCCATAACCAAAGTCAGTTTCTGTTGCTTGCAAGTCGGCACGTTTATTAACACAACTACTAAGGGCTAGCCCTTGTTAGATGCCTCAAATTTTGTCTCTTTTAATCTTTGTAAGAACCCTATTGGCCTATACATTTCCCATTTTAAGAAACTGAATTTATAGAGAGGAAAAGCCACTCAGCTAGTAAGTAGTGAAACTAGGGTTTGAACCCAGGTCTGGCTGTCTTCAGGGACTGGACTTTTGTTTTATTATGGACAGTTTTTAACAGACACAAAAGAGAGAAAATAGTCTTATGATCACCCAGGCACCCATCACACATCTTCAACAAATCAACATTTTGTCAATCTCGTTTCATCTATTCCCCCTGCTTATTTTTTGCTGGAGTATTCTGAAGCAAATCTCAGACATCAGGTCCTCTCACCTATATATACACGATAGCATCAGGGGCGCTCTCTTAACTATTTTGCTTCTCATACAGAGTCACCTTGAGACAGTTAACAAAGCTAGGAATGACACAGAATGTCTTACAACATGGCAAATGCCAAAAGAGATACAAACTGTTTAAGGATAGCTGAGAGGTGACGCAATGGAATTTTAAAATGTAAGCAGGAACTTGCATGACACACAATATAAAAATTTATATCAGTTTCACAGGATTTCTCACTTAGGTATCTAAGGATGGGCTCATTTCCTACCCAGGAAACCTGCTTTTCTCTTTTTTTCTTTTCCTTCCTCCCATTTTTACCCTTAGGAGTGATTCTCCTTAGATCCTATCTGTTTTGTCTTATAGAAGTTATTTTCTTGTACGGCAGTTGTGGCAGAAACTACTTGTTCCATAATATCTATTCTCCACTCCTTTCTTTAGTAAAAGAGCTCCTGAGCTTTAGCTGAGCACATGGCCACCCAGCTAAAGGCTGCACTATCCACCCTCCCTAACAACAAGGTGTGGACATGTGACTAAGGTGTGCTTTATGGAATGTAAGAATTGTGCCCTTAAAGAGTAGAGGCATGCCTTCCATTTCCTCTTCCCTCCTTCCTGAAAGAAGACATACTGGTGCGTGCTGGAGCAACCATCTTAACTCGTGAGATAGAAGCCCCATGTTGAAAATAGCAGAGCAATAAGATAGGAGGAGCCAAGGTCCCCTACTCTGTGGAATCATCTTATCAGTCTTCTATTGCTTAATGCATGGACTGTTATGTGACAGAGAAATAAATTTTTATCTTGTTTAAATCATTGTTATTTCTGTCTTTACTATAGCAGCCAGAACTGTATCCTAATCAATTCACAAGTGAGGTACTGACAAAATGAAACCTGATATATGTGGTGATAACTTAATGGTGACCACCCCAATACAGCAAACCAGAATCTGAAAGCTGATGACCCCTGTTATGCCATGGTACCTCTTTAGTAAAATGGCTGCTTTCAAAGCCCGGGACAATATTGTTTTTGCTTTCTTTGATATAGCCTGTAATTCTAATACCGTGTTTTCAAGGGAATATAATTGCCAGTTTTGAGCTGAACAGTTCTACCTTCTCCAAGCTACGCCACACATTTTGGGATGTTTATCATCTCCAAAACCCACTTCCTGTTACCGATGTCTGAAAATAGTTGTTTCATATATTTTGTCCAATTTTCTATTTATCTATAGTGGGAGGGAACCAGCTTCTCCATCTAGAACCAGTCTGGAACCAGTTACTCTGCCTTTGCTAGAAATAATAAATCTCCTCTCAGAATTCTGAAAACATTTTACATCATCTTCTAGCTTCCAGAGTTGCTCTTGAGAAGTCAGATGCCAATCTCCCCTGTGATCCCCCGTATCCTGTTACAAGATACTGCCCTACTGTTGCATGGTGTGCATGGAGCCGAGGGAAGCTGGGGTGTAAATCAGGGAATCATAAGCAGCCACATGAGCAATAAGTAGCAAGACTGCACTCCACCTAGAGACCCTGAACTTTGCGCTACATACATATATTTGGCTCTCCCTGAGTTTGGAGCACTAACAGACTAGGTAAACCAGAGTGGAAATTATGTTTCCCCAAATCCTCTGCCCTATATGGTTCCTGGTTAGAGTTAACCAAAAGAGGACCTTGTAAGATATTTAGAAAGCAGGAGTGGGGGCTTCCCTGGTGGCGCAGTGGTTAGGAGTCCTCCTGCCATGCAGGGCGCGGGTTCGAGCCCTGGTCCAGGAAGATCCCACGTGCCACAGAGCGGCTAAGCCCGAGCGCCTGGAGCCCGTGCTCCACAACGGGGGGAGCCACTGCAGTGGGAGGCCCGCGCGCCGCAGCAAGGAGTGGGCCTCGCTCACCTCAACTGGAGAGAGCCCGCGCACAGTGACGAAGACCCAACGCAGCCAAAAATAATAAATAAATAAATTTAATTTAAAAAAAAGAAAGCAGGAGTGAAGTGGCAGCCAATACTCCCAGATTATTACTGAAAGGTAAGGAACACAGTTTCCTGGAAGACCGCATGTCCTCAGCCTCCACTCTGCATCCAGCTTGTTTTTCCCAACTGCTAGCCCTGCTGACCACCAGCAACCCCAGGCCCACCACCAGACACTTGGCTGCAGACCCCCAGAGGTGGTAGCTGTCCAGAAGCAATTGCTTCTCATGACCCCTTTCTGAGAGCCTTCCTCACATTCCTATCTGGCAGCCAGACATGCTTAGCTTCTCTGCTATCCCCCTTATCCAGCTTGTCCCACTTGTCTACCAATGCTTCAAGCAGACTCTTGTAATCACTCTTTCTCTGCCAGTAGCCTGTAGCCACTGATGAATGTGAGTATGTACTGCGGGAAGGGAAAATAACCAAAATTTTCAGGGATTACTGGACTCTAGCTCTGAACTGATGCTAATTCCTGGAGAGCCAAAATGCTATTGTATTCCCCCCGTAAAAGTAGAGTCTTATGGAGGTGTGCTTCCTTGGCTGAATCCTGACTGTTACACTAGTGAGAAGAGTGGTCATGCAGAACTCTTTAAGTGATGAAGGCGTGGACTGTGGCAGATACTGCTAGTTGTCCCCTAATACCCACCTTCCTCTTGCTTCTTTAGTAAAAGAACTCTCACAATTAGCTGGGTACATGGCCCTCAGGGAATAACTACATTTGCCAACTTCCATCACAGCAAGAGTGGCTAGGTTACTAAGTTTTGGCCAATGGGATGTAAGCAAAAGTGACATGGGTAACTTCTGGGTTGTGCCCCTAAAGGGAAGGGGCATGCCTTCCACTTTCCCTTCTCCTCTTCCCAGCTTGCCAGAATGTGGGCATAATGTTGGGGGCAAAGTTGTCATCTTAGATGATAAGAAGGAAGTCAGGCGTTGAGGAAGACAAAACAATATCCAAGGAGCTCGAAGGTGACACTATGGAGCTGCTATATCAGCCCTGGAAGGTTTTGCTCAGATTTTTATGCAAAAGAGAAAAACACTGTATCTTATTTAAGTTACTGTGTTGTGTTTTGTTTTGCCTTTGTTAACAGTAGCCGAATGTGTACCCTAACTAATAGAACACAACTCTATGCCTTTGCCCTCTCCACTTAAAGTTACAGATTGTACTCAGTAACAACAACAACAACAAAAACAAGCAAAATATAAACAGAAGACCTAAATAGACATTTCTCCAGAGAAGACATACAGATGGCCAATAGGCACATGAAAAGACGCTTGTCATTGATACTTATCAGAGAAATAAATGCAAATAAAACTATGATGAGTTATCACATCATACCAGTAATAATGGCTATTGTCAAAAAGTTTACAAATAATAAATGCTGAAGAGGGTGTCGAGAAAAGGGGACCCTCCTACAGTGTTGGTGGGAATGTAAATTGGTGCAGCCACTACGGAAAACAGTATGGAGGTTCCTTAAAAAACTAAAAATAGAGCTACTATGTGATCCAGCAACCCCACTTTGGGGTATATATTCAAAGGAAATGAAAACAGAAAATTGAAGAGATATCTGTACACCCATGTTGAAGCATTATTCACAACAGCCAAAACATAGAAACAACCTAAGTGTCCATCAACAAATGACTGAATAAAGATATGGTATATAAAGTGAAATAACCCACAGGGAGAAGGACAAATACCACATAATATCACTTATATGTAGAATCTAAAAAATAAGAAAAAATGTCAAACTCATAGACACAGAGTAGGAAAGTGCTTTCCAGGGGCTGGGGCAGGGGAGGAAATAGGGAGAGATTGGTAACAGAGTGCAAACTTTCAGCAATAAGATGAATAAGTTCTGAGGATCTAATGTAAAACATGGTGGCTATAACTGATAACACCATATTATATAACTGAAATTTGCTAAGAGAGTAGAACTTAATTGTTCTCACCATAAAAAAAAGTTATATATATGAGGTGATGGATGTGTTAATTACCTAGATGGGTGGAAATCCTTTCATAATGTATACGTATATCAAATCACCACAATGTAGACTTTAAACATCTTACAACTTTGTATGTCAATTATACCTCAATAAAGCTGAAATTTATAAATAGATAAATAAATAAATAAATTTTTAAATACTCCTCAAAACTGTCAAGGTCATGAAAAACAAGGAAAGACAGAAACTATCACAGACCAGAGATGGCTAAGGACATATGATGCAGTGCAATATCCTGGACTGGATACAAAAACTAAAAACTGTAAAAACTACTGAAATTCAAATAGAGTCTAGAGTTTAGTTAATAATAATGTACCAATGTTGTTTCCTTAGTTTTAACAAACGTACCATGGTAACATAAGACATTAACATTAGGGGAAATTATGTGAGGAGTGTATGGGAACTCTGTATTTTGTTTTTACCACTTTCCTATAAATCTAAAATTATTCAAAAATAAAAAATTTATCACCATAAAAAAAGGATAATTGAAAGGTAGATAAATAGGGAGAAAATATCTGCAAACGAAGCAACTGACAAGGGATTAATCTCCAAAATATACAAACAGCTCATGCAGCTCAATATCAAAAAAACAAACAACCCAATCAAAAATTGGGCAGAAGACCTAAACAGACACTTCTCCAAAGAAGACATACAGATGGCCAAAAAGCACATGAAAAGATGCTCGACATCACTAATTATTAGAGAAATGCAAATCAAAACTACAGTGAGGGCTTCCCTGGTGGTGCAGTGGTTAAGAATCCACCTGCCAATGCAGGGGACATGGGTTCGATCCCTGGTCCAGGAAGATCCCACATGCCACGAAGCAACTAAGTCAGTGCACCACAACTACTGAGCCTGCGCTCTACAGCCCACAAGCCACAACTACTGATCATGCATGCCATAACTACTGAAGCCTGAGTGCCTAGAGCCCATGCTCCACAAGAGAAGGCACCACAATGAGAAGCCCACTCATCTCAATGAAGGGTAGCCCCCACTCACCACAGCTAGAGAAAGCCCGCATGCAGCAACGAAGACCCAATGCAGCTGAAAATAAAATAAATAAAATAAATACGTTTATATATTAAAAAAAAACTACAATGAGGTATCACCTCACACCAGTCAGAATGACCATTATCAAAAAGTCTACAAACAATAAAGAGGGTGGAGAGGGTGTGGAGAGAAGGGAACCCTCCTGCACTGTTGGTGGGAATGTAAATTGAAACAGCCACTATGGAGAACAGTATGGAGGTTCCTTAAAAAAACTAAAAATAGAACTACCATATGACCCAGCAATCCCACTCCTAGGCATATACCCACAGAAAACCATAATTCAAAAAGATACATGCACCCCAATGTTCATTGCAGCATTATTTATAATAGCCAGGACAAGGAAGCAATCTAAATGTCCATCAACAGAGGAATGGATAAAGAAGATGTGATACATATATACAATGGAGTATTACTCAGCCAAAAGATATTTGTTCAAAAAGAACAAAATAATGCCATTTGCAGCAACATGGACGGACCTAGAGACTGTCATACTGAGTGAAGTTAAGTCAGACAAAGAAAGATAAGTATGATATCACATATATGGAATCTAAAAAAAGAAGGTACAAATGAACTTATTTACAAAACAGAAGTAGAATCACGGATGTAGAAAACAAACTTATGGTTACCAGGGGATAAGATGGGGAGGAATAAATTGGAAGATTGGGACTGACACATACACACTACTATATATAAAATAGAAAACTAATAAGAACCTGCTGTATAACACAGGGAACTCTACTCAATATTCTGTAATGGCCTATATGGAAAAAGAGTCTAAAAAAATAGAGTAGGTATATGTATAACTGATTCACTTTGCTGTACCCCTGAAACTAACATAACATTGTAAATCAACTATACTCCAATAAAAAATTTTTTAAGAAAATATGTATAAAGGGCATTACTGGGGACAATTAACTAAATTTACATGTGACTGGATTAGACAATTGGGTTTTTCTATGCTAAATTTCCTGCTTTTGGTCCTTGTACTGGAGTAATGTAAGAGAATATCCTTGTTCCTAAAAATACATACTTTGAAGTATTAAGAAAAAAAAACAAGAAAGGTGGATAAGTGGATATTCTAGGTAAAAGACTTACAAGCAGAGTGAATAGCATGTGTATGATAGTGAGCTGTGGGTCCATCAGCATGCTTTTGTATCACAAATGGTATGACTTCAGCAAAGGAAGCATTTACAGACAAAACTGAAGGAATAGGAAAGGGCCAGATCCTGAAGAGAGTAAATATTATTACTGCAGAGTTGGGGGTTTTCATTTTCGAGGCCAGAAATCACACTGTGGCACAACAATGGGCCACATATGGCACAAGGCTAAGTTTGGTTTTAGCCCTGGGTGTGTGTGTGTGTTAAATTGAGTTAGTTAAAAAACAAAAAAAAACAATTAAGTTAGTTAACTATATTCAAAATATGGCAGCTTTCACATAAAATTCCAAATTTTCTACTTCTCTTGAGAGATCAAAAGATTTAACAATGCAGGGATTCCCCAGATACACTCAAAGGCATCTCCCTTTGCCCACCAGGTCCTTTACTCATCCTCATAAGCTGCTTGTGTTTGGGGGGTTTTTTGTTTGTTTGTTTGTTTTTAAATTTTTATTGGGGTACAGCTGATTGATAATGTTGTGTTAGTTTCCGGTATACAGCAAAGTGAATCAGTTATACATATACATATATTCACTCTTTTTTTTTTTTTTTTTTGCAGTACGCGGGCCTCTCACTCTTGTGGCCTCTCCCGTTGCAGAGCACAGGCTCCGGACGCGCAGGCTCAGTGGCCATGGCTCACAGGCCCAGCCGCTCTGCGGCATGTGGGATCTTCCCGGACCAGGGCACAAACCTGTGTCCCCTGCATCGACAGGTGGACTCTCAACCACTGCGCCACCAGGGAAGTCCTTCTTTTTTTTTTTAGATCCTTTTCCCATATAGGCCATTACAGAGTATTGAGTAGAGTTCCCTGTGCTACACAGTAGGTCCTTATTATCTATTTTATACATAACTGTGTTTTTTATCGATGTTCTTTGAGGTAAGAAACCTGAAGCATCCTAATCCAGGAAGTGATACTGTATTTGCATTTTAGAAGGTATTGTGCATCATTCTAGAACTAGAGAAAAATATCCACATGAATAAATCTCACAGATATAAGATGAAGGAAAAAACAAAACAAAAAATAAATAAAAGGAAAACAAGCTGCAGAAGAATACATACAGTTTGATACCATTTTTATAAAGGCTTTAAGACATGTGAAACAATCTCATATTATTGAAGACCACATAATAAATAATAAAGGATGAAATAATGTATGGGAATGCTGGTCTATGAATTTGAGAGACAGGTTGCCCTTCTTGAGGGAGGCTGTATTCATTTCCTAGGGCTGTCACAACAAAATACCAAAGACTGGTAGCTTAAACAACAGAGCTTTTTTTCCTCACAGTTCTGGAGGCTAGAAGTCCAAGATGAAGGTGTTGGCCGATTCAGTTTGGGGAGAGAGGTCTCTTCCTGGCTTGTAGACAGCTGCCTTCTCATTGTGTTTTCACATGGCCTTTCCTCCATGAATGTATGCGCAAGGAAGAAGACAGAGAGCTCTCTGGTGTCTCTTCTTATAAGATCACTAATCCTATCAGTTCAGGGTCCCACCCTTATGACTTCATCTAACCTTTAATTACTTCCATAAAGGTCCTGTTTCCAAATACAATCACACTGAGGGATTAGGGCTTCAACATATGAATTTGGGAGAAGCCCATAACACTTTCCCATGAGGGGTCACACAGAGCATACTCTTCCCCCAGCAATGAAAATGCATATGTGCAATGTTTCTGCCCAGGGAAGACTACTAAAGACTCAGTGATCAATGTTTTTATTGGGAGGGCTAGTCATGGAGGTACTCTCTGCCTAGCACATACCAAAACTCCAGATTCCCAGAAAGAAAGCAGGCATTCCACATAAATTACTGAACATTGTACATTGTTTGCACAGTCTGAGTATAGTGGGCCACCCTTATCAGTGGGGAATAGGGGGAACACTCCAAAAATCCAGCCAAGGCCAACCCTGCAACAGGCCCTTCTAAAGATAGTCACTTCAGGTTTGCTATGTTAAGTTATGCACACTTACCAATGACTTCCTCAGCTCTGCTTCATTGCTCCCATCTCATGAATAAAGATTACTGAGATAACCCAATTGCTAAGCACTGAAACTGGTTCAATAATTGTCAACAAATTATTTTGTTTCTAGGTTTCAATACCATTATCAATCAAGGACAATCATAGTACACTTTATGACTTAAAAAAGTCCCTGGAGATTTGTCGATGTCCTTACTGTCCAGAACATGTTCTCTCCCAAGGTAATCATTGATATACCCTTCTAAGTTAATTGTATGTCATATTTCCAGAGAGGATCCCACCCTCTTCCATTCCTGAAGTGCTGATTAACACAGCAGGTAAGCTCTCCAGTCTTATTACCATAGCCCAGATAGTCTGGCAACCATCTTAATCCTACAATGGGGGTGGAAACACTTTAAAGCATAGTCAAGGATATTTCTAGAGCGTATCCTACCTGCCTGCAACAAAATCCTGGCCAAACTGTAAAGATAGAAAAGAGAATAGAGGGCTTCCCTGGTGGCGCAGTGGTTAAGAATCCGCCTGCCAATGCAGGGGACACAGGTTCGAGCCTTGGTCAGGGAAGATCCCACATGCCGCGCAGTAACTAAGCCCATATGCCACAACTACTGAACCTGTGCTCTAGAGCCCATGAGACACAACTACTGAGCCCGTGTGCCACAACTACTGAAGCCCACGTGCCTAGAGCCCATGCTCTGCAACAAGAGAAGCCACCACAATGAGAAGCCCACGCACCGCAACGAAGAGTAGCCCCCTCTCGCCGCAACTAGAGAAAGCCCATGCGCAGCAACAAAGACCCAACGCAGCCAAAAATAGATAAAATTAAAATTTTTTTTAATTAATAACAAAAACTAATTCCCCATTTTCCCCTCCCCCACCAGCCCCTGGCAACCACCATTCTACTCTGTCTCTATGAATTTGACTATTCTAGGTATCTAATGTGAGTGGAATCAATATACAATTGTATCAACAGATGTGAGTAGCTTTTCCAAAATGTCCTTCAGAACAACCCTATTCACTCTTTAAAACTCAGAAGCTTCATCTTCTGAAAGAGACATCAGAAAAAGACTGCCCTTGACAGCAGTGGAAAGGACCTTACAGGCACTATTAACAACTAACACAACAGTTAAAGTCTGTGGCTTTGATCCTTGTACCCTTGTTTGTTAATGAAGGAGAAATAAATCTCTCTTGAATCAGGAAGACTGTTCCTGCCAGAGACCTCATCCTGAGAATTCTTAGGAATCCTCCAGAAGCAGAAAACAGCCTTCACTCAAGACTATCAACAAAGTAATGATTGTGTGAAGGAGACAGCCCAAGACATGGAAAGTCAAGGAGCTGGTGCTATACACTGTTACACTTCAATCTGTATGCAAGATTTCTTAATTTTCCTAGATATTTTCCTTCACCTTTGCTGCTTTAAGATTCTGAATTGTTGATTACGTCTTAACTATGGTATCTGTAAGCAACAGTTTGCTGGAGCCAGATAGAACCAGCTTAGGAGTATCAATTGTTAAATTGTCAGGAATCTTGCCAGACAGTTGTTAAATTCCTAGTAGTTTGAAATCAGCCTGTGGAAATATTTACACAATGGAAACCAGAAAACACTACAAATCATGGCCCCACTCACTCCCGCTCTCCCAGAGAATCTGCTGTTAAACATTTATCAACACACCACTGCCTAAAAGGCACCTATCTTGATGTTGCCCCTTGGATCCTTAGTCACTGCTAGGCATATGTCCAATACTGGCTACAATCTGATTATGACATGGCTAAAATATACAATTAAACCAACTGTTGAGTTTGTATTCACTTTCCTTTGGGGACCACCCAGCTTCACTTGGTATCAGTTTCTAGGTATCAGTTGGTTCCCTAGGTAATTGGACTTAACCACTAAGTGACTTTTTAGATGGCAAACATCTCAGCAGGCCAGACAACAAGAAATCTGAAACTCAGGACTTCCCTAGAGGTTCACTGGTTAAGACCCTGCACTTCCATTGCAGATGGCAAGGGTTCAATCCCTGGTTGGGGAACTAAGATCTCACATGCCAAGGTGCAGCCAGAAAAAAAGAAAAAAAAAAAAAAAAAAATCTGAAACTCTTATCACATTGTACTGGAAAGGGAGATTCCTATCTCCATCCGTGGACCTTTCATGGGTGCTAGTCTTAGCAACTAAATTTTCATGGTAACAGGGTTTTAAAAAGAAGTAAGAAACAGATGGTGTATATTCAAAGGTTATCTCACCTTTACACACCTTATGAGATTGGCACACCACTTAAGCTCAACCCTGAGCTCTTTTGCTTTAGATCTAGCTCATGATTTCTCTACTATAAATTTAGTCACTGGTGCTGGAACAATCTTGATGAGTGACACCATCACTCAAGGCGGTGAACACTTACTTCTCATGAAAATTTTGGGCTGAAAACTAGCTGTCAGTTCCTCTCACACCTTGTTTGGCTCTAAAGCAGGATGTTTCTTATTAGAGGGAGATGGGAAGATGCAGAACATTTCTCAATCTTGTCTGGGAAAGGTGGGCCGCACGGCTTGTCAGCACAAGCCTGGGCAACTCGGCACCAGCCTGTGTGTTTAATTTCTGTCATTAGAAAACTAACATTCCCACACATGTGGAGTGATCCCAGTTGTCCATTTCTAGGCACAAGCTGCCCTCACTCTGAGTACTTAAATGTATCGACCTTCTGGAATTTAAATTATAATATAAAGGCTTTTCTCATGTCCAGGTTATAAAGAGATGGACATATGTTTTTTTCTTAAACTTGTATTTTCATTTTTGTACATCGAAATAACTCATCTATTTGGAGTACATTTTAATGTTAATTAAGGGCAACATAAATCCAAATACATACTTTTTCCAAATGGCTCTCCAGTAATGTTAACACCATTTTCTACTTTAATTTAAACCTTTCCCTCAATGATTTAAGATGCTACCTTTGTCATATGCTAAATTTCCATGTGTACTTGGAACTATTTCCATTGGTTTGTCTATCTAGTCAGGCATCAACAACACAATGTTTTAATTATAGGGTCTATAATATTTTTTTAATATGTGGTAAGGCCAGCCCCCTCTCATTGATCTTCCTTTTGAAGACTTCCATAGGTATTCCTGCTTATTTATTTTTCCATTTGAAGTTTAGGATCCAGTGCCAGGAAAAGTTTTGCTGATATCTTTTTGGGGAATTACATTAAATTTATATATTAACCTGAGGAGGTCTGACTTATTTATGATGTTGAATGGTCCTATCCAAGAATAAGGAATGTTTCTATTTTTGTTTAATCCTACTTTTGTGATTTTTCAGGACTGATTCAAAATCTTCCTCATATAGGCTTTGTGCATCATCTTTTAAAAGCACAGTGATCCCGTTCTCTATGTGACTAGGTCAGTTGAGTATGACTAATCATATCAGCAACTCTTCTATCTGAGGTGAGGCAATGGGCTGACAGAAAGGGAAACAGAAGAGCAAACACCTTCTATGTCCTACTCTCCCTGATTTTAATTCCACTAACTCCACTGAGGGTTTGCATATGTGTACCTTGCTGGCTATGCTATTATATAGAACTCATTGAAACCCTGTCTTTAGTAAGCTTTACTGGACTATATGGCTGTGCAGAATGCAAGATGGGGCCCCTCGGAGCAATGCCCTTGGAGGTTGGTGGAGCTGTCTGTTGGCGGAGCAGGACTTCTAACCGCCGTGCTAAAGGTCAGGCTGTATGCAGACTCCACCCCCGTTACAGCTTCAGAATAATCAGCCTTTTCCTACCTTTGTAAGTTTTTTTTTTTTCCTCAAGTTCAAAAATAAGATAAAGAAGGAAAAAGTGAGAGGGGGGAAGATGGCGGAAGAGTAAGACACGGAGATCCCCTTCCTCCCCGCAGATACATCAGAAATACATCTACAGAACACCTACGGAACGCTGGCAGAAGACCTCAGACCTCCCAAAAGGCAAGAAACCCCCCACGTACCTGGGTAGGGCAAAAGAAAAAAGAATAAACAGAGACAAAAGAATAGGGACGGTACCTGCACCAGTGGGAGGAAGCCGTGAAGGAGGAAAGGTTTCCACACACTAGGAAGCCCCTTCGCGGGCGGAGATTGCGGGTGGCGGAGGGGGAAAGCTTCGGAGCCGCGGAGTAGAGCACAGCCACAGGGGTGCGGAAGGCAAAGCGCAGAGATTCCCGCACAAGGGATCGGTGCCGACCAGCACTCACCAGCCGGAGAGGCTTGTCTGCTCACCCACCGGGGCGGGCGGGGCTGGGAGGTGAGGATCGGGCTTCGGTCAAGCGCAGGGAGAGGACTGGTGTTGGTGGCAAGAACACAGCCTGAAGGGGCTAGTGCACCACGTCTAGCCGGGAGGGAGTCCGGGGAAAGAGTCTGGACCTGCCGAAGAGGCAAGAAACTTTTTCTTCCCTCTTTGTTTCCTGGTGCGCGAGGAGAGGGGATTAAGAGCGCTGCTTAAAGGAGCGCCAGAGACGGGCGCAAGCCGTGGCTAAAAGCGCGCACCCCAGAGACGGGCAGGAGACGCTAAGGCTGCTGCTGCCGCTGCCAAGAAGCCTGTGTGCAAACACAGGTCACTATCCACACCTTCCTTCCGAGGAGCCTGTGCAGCCCGCCACTGCCAGGGTCGCGGGATCCAGGGACAACTTCCCCGGGAGAATGCACGGCGCGCCTCAGGCTGGTGCGTCACGCCGTCCTCTGCCGCCACAGGCTCGCCCCGCACTCCGTGGCCCTCCCTCCCCCCCGGCCTGAGTGAGCCAGAGCCCCCGAATCAGAGGCTCCTTTAACCCTCTCCTGTCTGAGCGAAGAACAGACGCACTCCGGCGACCTACAGGCAGAGGCAGGGCCAAATCCAAAGGTGAAACCCGGGAGCTGTGCGAACAAAGAAGAGAAAGGGAAATCCCTCCCAGCAGCCTCAGGAGCAGCGGATTAAATCTCCACAAGCAACTTGATGTACCTGCATCTGTGGAATACATGAATAGACAACGAATCATCCCAAATTGAGGAGGTGGACTTTGAGAGCAAGATTTATTATTTTTTCCCCTTTTCTTCTTTTTGTGAGTGTGTATGTGTATGCTTCTGTGTGAGATTTTGTCTGTATAGCTCTGCTTTCACCATTTGTCCTAGGGTTCTATCCGTCCGTTGTTGGTTTTTTTTTTTTACTTTAAAAAAAATTTTTTTTCTTCATAATTATTTTTTATTTTAATAAATTTATTTTATTTTCCCTTACTTTATTTTATTTTATTTTATACTCTTTCTTTCTACTTTTTCTCCCTTTTATTCTGAGCCGTGTGGATGAAAAGCTCCTGGTACTGCAGCCAGAAGTCACTGCTGTGCCTCTGAGGTGGGAGAGCCAACTTCAGGACACTGGTCCACAAGAGACCTCCCAGCTCCACGTAATATCAAATGGCGAAAATCTCCCAGAGATCTCCATCTCAACACCAGCACCCAGCTTCACTCAACGACCAGCAAGCTACAGTGCTAGACACCCTATGCCAAACAACTAGCAAGACAGGAACACAACCTCACCCATTAGCAGAGAGGCTGCCTAAAATCATAATAAGTCCACAGACACCCCAAAACACACCACCAGATGTGGACCTGCCCACCAGAAAGACAAGATCCAGCCTCATCCACCAGAACACAGGCACTATCCCCTCCACCAGGAAGCCTACACAACCCACTGAACCAACTTTAGCCACTGGGGACAGACACCAAAAACAACGGGAACTACGAACCTGCAGCCTGCAAAAAGGAGACGCCAAACACAGTAAGATAAGCAAAATGAGAAGACAGAAAAACACACAGCAGATGAAGGAGAAAGATAAAAACCCACCAGACCTAACAAATGAAGAGGAAATAGGCAGTCTACCTGAAAATGAATTCAGAATAATGATAGTACAGATGATCAAAAATCTTGGAAATAGAATAGAGAAAATGCAAGAAACATTTAACAAGGACCTAGAAGAACTAAAGATGAAACAAGCAACTATGAACAACACAATAAATGAAATTAAAAATACTCTAGAAGGGATCAATAGCAGAATAACTGAGGCAGAAGAACGGATAAGTGACCTGGAAGATAAAATAGTGGAAATAGCTACTGCAGAGCAGAATAAAGAAAAAAGAATGAGAAGAACTGAGGACAGTCTCAGAGACCTCTGGGACAACATTAAATGCACCAACATTCGAATTATAGGGGTTCCAGAAGAAAAAGAGAAAAAGAAAGGGACTGAGAAAATATTTGAAGAGATTATAGTTGAAAATTTCCCTAATATGGGAAAGGAAATAGTTAATCAAGTCCAGGAAGCGCAGAGAGTCCCATACAGGATAAATCCAAGGAGAAATACGACAAGACACATATTAATCAAACTGTCAAAAATTAAACACAAAGAAAACATATTAAAAGCAGCAAGGGAAAAACAACAAATAACACACAAGGAAATCCCCATAAGGTTAACAGCTGATCTTGCAGCAGAAACTCTGCAAGCCAGAAGGGACTGGCAGGACATATTTAAAGTGATGAAGAAGAAAAACCTACAACCAAGATTACTCTACCCAGCAAGGATCTCATTCAGATTTGATGGAGAAATTAAAACCTTTACAGACAAGCAAAAGCTGAGAGAGTTTAGCACCACCAAACCAGCTTTAAAACAAATGCTAAAGGATCTTCTCTAGGCAAGAAACACAAGAGAAGGAAAAGACCTACAATAACAAACCCAAAACAATTAAGAAAATGGGAATAGGAACATACGTATCAATAATTACCTTAAATGTAAATGGACTAAATGCTCCCACCAAAAGACACAGACTGGCTGAATGGATACAAAAACAAGACCCCTATATATGCTGTCTACAAGAGACCCACTTCAGACCTAGAGACATATACAGACTGAAAGTAAGGGGATGGAAAAAGATATTCCATGCAAATGGAAACCAAAAGAAAGCTGGACTAGCAATTCTCATATCAGACAAAATAGACTTTAAAATAAAGACTATTAGAAGAAACAAAGAAGGACACTACATAATGATCAAGGGATCGATCCAAGAAGAAGATATAACAATTGTAAATATTTATGCACCCAACGTAGGAGCACCTCAATACATAAGGCAAATACTAACAGCCATAAAAGGGGAAATCGACAGTAACACGTGTGTAGTAGGGGACTTTAACACCCCTCTTTCACCAATGGACAGATCATCCAAAATGAAAATAAATAAGGAAACACAAGTTTTAAATGATACATTAAACAAGATGGACTTAATTGATATTTATAGGACATTCCATCCAAAAACAACAGAATACACATTTTTCTCAACTGCTCATGGAACATTCTCCAGGATAGATCATATCTTGGGTCACAAATCAAGCCTTGGTAAATTTAAGAAAATTGAAATTGTATCAAGTATCTTTGCCGACCACAACGCTATGAGACTAGATATCAATTACAGGAAAAGATCTGTAAGAAATACAAACACATGGAGGATAAACAATACACTACTTAATAACGAAGTGATCACTGAAGAAATCAAAGAGGAAATTTAAAAAAAAACTAGAAACAAATGACAATGGAGACATGATGACCCAAAACCTATGGGATGCAGCAAAAGCAGTTCTAAGAGGAAAGTTTATAGCAATAAAATCCTACCTTAAGAAACAGGAAACATCTCGAATAAACAACCTAATCTTGCACCTAAAGCAATTAGAGAAAGAAGAACAAAAAAACCCAAAGTTAACAGTAGGAAAGAAATCATAAAGATCAGATCAGAAATAAATGAAAAAGAAATGAAGGAAACGATAGCAAAGATCAATAAAACTAAAAGCTGGTTCTTTGAGAAGATAAGCAAAATTGATAAACCATTAGCCAGACTCATCAAGAAAAACAGGGAGAAGACTCAAATCAATAGAATTAGAAATGAAAAAGGAGAAGTAACAACTGACACTGCAGAAATACAAAAGATCATGAGAGATTACTACAAGCAACTCTATGCCAATAAAATGGACAACCTGGAAGAAATGGACAAATTCTTAGAAATGCACAACTTGCCAAGACTGAATCAGGAAGAAATAGAAAATATGAACAGACCAGTCACAAGCACTGAAATTGAAACTCTGATTAAAACTCTTCCCACAAACAAAAGCCCAGGACCAGATGGCTTCACAGGTGAATTCTATCAAACATTTAGAGAAGAGCTAACACCAATCCTTCTCAAACTCTTCCAAAATATAGCATAGGGAGGAACACTCCCAAACTCATTCTATGAGGCCACCATCACCCTGATACCAAAACCAGACAAGGATGTCACAAAGAAAGAAAACTACAGGTCAATATCACTGATGAACATAGATGCAAAAATCCTCAACAAAATACTAGCAAACAGAATCCAACAGCACATTAAACGGATCATACACCATGATCAAGTGGGGTTTATACGAGGAATGCAAGGATTCTTCAATATACGCAAATCAATCAATGTGATACACCGTATTAACAAACTGAAGGAGAAAAACCATATGGTCATCTCAATAGATGGAGAGAAAGCTTTTGACAAAATTCAACACCCATTTATGATTAAAAACCCTCCAGAAAGTAGGCATAGAGGGAACTTTCCTCAACATAATAAAGGCCATATATGACAAACCCACAGCCAACATCATTCTCAATGGTGAAAAACTGAAAGCATTTCCACTAAGATCAGGAACAAGACAAGGTTGCCCACTCTCACCACTCTTATTCAACACAGTTTTGAAAGTTTTAGCCACAGCAATCAGAGAAGAAAAGGAAATAAAAGGAATCCAAATTGGAAAAGAAGAAGTAAAGCTGTCACTGTTTGCAGATGACATGATATTATACATAGAGAATCCTAAAGATGCTACCAGAAAACTACTAGAGCTAATCAATGAATTTGGTAAAGTAGCAGGATAAAAAATTAATGCACAGAAATCTCTAGCATTCCTATACACTAATGATGAAAAATCTGAACGTGAAATCAAGAAAACACTCCCATTTACCATTGCAACAAAAAGAATAAAATATCTAGGAATAAACCTACCTAAAGAGACAAAAGACCTGTATGCAGAAAATTATAAGACACTGATGAAAGAAATTAAAGATGATACAAATAGATGGAGAGATATACCATGTTCTTGGATTGGAAGAATCATCATTGTGAAAATGACTCTACTACCCAAAGGAATCTACAGATTCAATGCAATCCCTATCAAACTACCACTGGCATTTTTCACAGAACTAGAACAAAAATTTTCACAATTTGTATGGAAACACAAAAGACCCCGAATAGCCAAAGCAATCTTGAGAACGAAAAACGGAGCTGGAGGAATCAGGCTCCCTGACTTCAGACTATACTACAAAGCGATAGTAATCAAGACAGTATGGTACTGGCACAAAAACAGAAAGATATATCAATGGAACAGGATAGAAAGCCCAAAGATAAACCCACGCACATATGGTCACCTTATCTTTGATAAAGGAGGCAGCAATGTACAGTGGAGAAAGGACAGCCTCTTCAATAAGTGGTGCTGGGAAAACTGGACAGGTACATGTAAAAGTATGAGATTAGATCACTCCGTAACACCATACACAAAAATAAGCTCAAAATGGATTAAAGACCTAAATGTAAGGCCAGAAACTATCAAACTCTTAGAGGAAAACACAGGCAGAACACTCTATGACATAAATCACAGCAAGATCCTTTTTGACCCACCACCTAGACAAATGGAAATAAAAACAAAATTAAACAAATGGGACCTAATGAAACTTCAAAGCTTTTGCACAGCAAAGGAAACCATAAACAAGACCAAAAGACAACCCTCAGAATGAGAGAAAATATTTGCAAATGAAGCAACTGACAAAGGATTAATCTCCAAAATTTATAAGCAGCTCATGCAGCTCAATCCCAAGAAAACAAATAACCCAATCCAAAAATGGGCAGAAGACCTAAATAGACATTTCTCCAAAGAAGATATACAGACTGCCAACAAACACATGAAAGAATGCTCAACATCATTAATCATTAGAGAAATGCAAATCAAAACTACGATGAGATATCATCTCACACCAGTCAGAATGGCCATCATCAAAAAATCTAGAAACAATAAATGCTGGAGAGGGTGTGGAGAAAAGGGAACACTCTTGCACTGCTGGTGGGAATGTGAATTGGTTCAGCCACTATGGAGAACAGTACGGAGGTTCCTTAAAAAACTACAAATAGAACTACCATATGACCCAGCAATCCCACTACTGGGCATATACCCTGAGAAAACCATAATTCAAAAAGAGTCATGTACCAAAATGTTCATTGCAGCACCATTTACAATAGCCCGGAGATGGAAACAATCTAAGTGTCCATCATCGGATGAATGGATAAAGAAGATGTGGCACATATATACAATGGAATATTACTCAGCCATAAAAAGAAACGAAACTGAGCTATTTGTAATGAGGTGGATAGACCTAGAGTCTGTCATACAGAATGAAGTAAGTCAGAAAGAGAAAGACAAATACCGTATGCTAACACATATATATATGGAATTTAAGAAAAAAAATGTCATGAAGAACCTAGGGGTAAGACGGGAATAAAGACATAGACCTACTAGAGAATGGACTTGAGGATATGGGGAGGGGGAAGGGTAAGCTGTGACAAAGCACGAGAGAGGCATGGACATATATACACTACCAAACGTAAGGTAGATAGCTAGTAGGAAGCAGCTGCATAGCACAGGGAGATCAGCTTCGTGCTTTGTGACCGCCTGGAGGGGTGGGATAGGGAGGGGGGGAGGGAGGGAGACGCAAGAGGGAAGAGATATGGGAACATATGTATATGTATAACTGATTCACTTTGTTATAAAGCAGAAACTAACACACCACTGTAAAGCAATTATACTCCAATAAAGATGTTAAAAAAAAGTAAAGGGCTCATCCCCAAAAAATAAAAAAAATTTTTTTAATTACTCTCACCATCTTCCTACCCCCCTTTCTTATACCCTCTTCTCATTTATAAGTAAAAGAATAATGATATATATTGTCACATCTTTTTCTTCAAGTTTTCACATTTTGTAGAAATTGAGCAAGTACAGGAAAAATGTAAATAATGATTGATAGAATTAAATACTTAAGTTACAATTCCTAATTTCTAATCAAGCTATCTACCTAAAACAGTTTGCTTACTAATAAGGAGTAAAAATTATACTTTGGAAATAAATCATGTTTTATAATTTTCCACTGAATTTGTTTTAAAATAAATAAATATATTTATTTTTGGCTGCATTGGGTCTTCGTTGTTGCACACAGGCTTTCTCTAGTTGCGGTGGGGGGGTTCCCTTTGTTGTGGTGCACGGGCTTCTCATTGTGGTGGCTTCTCTTGTTGCAGAGCACAGGCTCTAGGTGCATGGGCTTTGGTAGTTGTGGCTCAAGGGCTCTAGAGCGTAGGCTCAGTAGTTGTGGCGCATGGGATAAGCTGTTCCGCGGCATGTGGGATCTTCCCGGACCAGGGATCAAACCCATGTCCCCTGCATTGGCAGGCGGATTCTTAACCACTGCACCACCAGGGAAGTCCTCCATTGAATTCTTTATAATTGTTTCTTAATACCGTGTCATGCCAACAGCTGCTATGTTATTTCACTTAGAAAGATATGTTAATGAATAAACATGAAAAATAATTTTAAGAAATACTGATAGGAAAAAAATAAAAGCAAAGACCTATGTATTTTGCTGCTTCCTCCAAAAATGTAACTACAGCTGCTGAAAGCATTCATGTACTAGCTCCACGGTACAGGAGAGGAAAGTTGAACTTGAAGTAATTCCGTATTTGTTAAATACAAACAAAACTGTTGATTCAGTTCTCAACAGGGAAGGGCAATGTCCTTGGCCCAGGAGTTCAAAACCTAAACCAAATGCTGTATAAACTACCAAATGACAATTTGTATGAAAATAAGGTAATTATGTTCTAATCTTTTAAGAATAGGAACCTAAAATAAATGTGTAAAAACTTTACCTCTTATTACCTTATCTTGAAACTGTGGAACATTATTTTCTGAGATTGCTATTTTAAAAGTTATAAAAGCAATATTAAATCTCTGAGTTAAAAATATACAGTGTAGTTATTTAGGCATCAGTTCTCATACTCTGGATCCTTCCACATGTCACATGGCTACATGATATTCCCAAGTCATGGATTTTGCCGTTTGATCTCTGATGTACCTTGAAGATATTTCAGGGCTCCAGAAGCCAGGCAGTTCTCTGAATACACTAAGTATACACATGAAGCAGCTCAAATGTACAAGTGCTTCCATCAACAATCACTTCAAAGGTCATTAATAACTTACAGGTGTGAGAGTGGAAATGCCCTCTGCACTCCCCTGCCCCTTCTTGAACTCTGGCTACTCTCTCTGGGCCATTTCTGTAACAGTGAATTCTTAACTTGATATTTCTCTTTCTCCATTTTCTCTTCCCTGGCCCTGGGGCTTTTACGATGACATTCCAAAATCTTCTAGGAAACATAAAAGCAGACAAAAATGCTTCAATGTATTAATTCTAGGGGTTTTTTCATCCTTATTTTATTAATTTCTTGAGAGTAGAGGAAAACAATTTAAATCCTTCTAGAGAAGACACCTAAACAGAAATGGAAAGACAGAACAGGTGGGTAGAAAAATCTGCCTGGTTTGAAACACGGGAAAAATCTGATGGAATCTAACATCTGCTTGGTTTCTACCATTGCTGAAGATAGGCTCTAAAACTTTATTAGCTTCTCCAAAAAGGTCAATGAACTGTGTATGAGAGAGAAGCTTAATTATACATCTAAATCAAAGTTTCTTAACAGTGAAATTATTCACATTCTGGACCAGAAATTCTTTGTGGGGGCTTTCCTGTGCATTGAAGGGTGCACAGCAGCATCCTTGGCCTCTACCCACTTGATGCCAGTAGCACGTACCCCTTCCAATTATGACAACCAAAAATATCTCCAGACACTGACAAATATCCCCTGAGGGCAAAATCAACTCTAGATCAGTTGAGAACCACTGATCTAGATGGAGGTGTCTTCTGGTCCTGAGCCTATGAATATGAATCAACTCCACATCAGGGCAAGCCAGATAAGGCAGTTAAATGTATGCTTACTCAATGGGTGAAGGAATATTTGCACAGTGCTGAAGCATCACTCCACAGATTACTTGTAACAACAACGGAGAAAATGATAGAGAGAACTGGCAATCACCACCTTAACCAAGTGACCAAATGTCGCATCACTAATAATGGGACAAGCGGACATTATATATTTAACCTAAATCTAATCAAGCCTCTAGACTTACATCAAGTTTATAGAAAAGAAAAGCGATAGAACAGGTTAAGTGACACCATGAGGAAACAAGCAGATAAACACAGAATGTGGGACATACTATAAGAAAAGTAGCCTGGACTGTTTAAAAACTTAATGTAATAAAAAGAAAATTAAAAGTGAGGGACTACTCTAGATTTAAAAAATAATAACTAAAGAGACATAACAATGTGGGATCTTTCACTATACCTTTTTTTAAAGCTATAAAAGACATTTGTTGAAACAATTAGAGAAATCTGAATATTAACTGAATATCAGATGGTACCTAAGTTGTAATAACGGTAATATATTTATACTAGAGAATATCCTCATTCTTAGCAGGTTCATGCTGACACTTTAGGAGTGAAATTTCATGATGTTACACAGTACAGCCAAATATGTTTGAAATTTTTCAATATAAAAGATTGGGGGAAAACAAACAACCCAATCAAAAAATGGGCAGAAGACTTAAATAGGTACTTCTCCAAAGAAGACATACAGATGGCCAATAGGCACATACAAAGATGCTCAGTGTTGCTAATTATCAGAGAAATGCAAATCAAAACTACAATGAGGTACCACCTCACACCGGTCAGAATGGCCATCACTAAACAGTCTACAAATAACAAATGCTGGAGAGGGTGTGGAGAAAAGGGAATCGTCCTACACTGTTGGTGGGAATGTAAATTAGTGCAGCCACTATGGAAAACAGTATAAAGGTTCCCCAGAAAACTAAAAATAGAATTACCATATGATTCAGTAATCCCACTCCTGGGCATATATCCAGACAAAACTATAATTCAAAAAGATACACAGGGCTTCCCTGGTGGCGCAGTGGTTGAGAGTCCGCCTGCCAATGCAGGGGACATGGGTTCGTGCCCCGGTCCAGGAAGATACCACATGCCGCAGAGCGGCTGGGCCCGTGAACCATGGCCGCTGAGCCTGTGCGTCCGGAGCCTGTGCTCCGCAACGGGAGAGGCCACAACAGTGAGAGGCCCGCGTACTGCAAAAAAAAAAAAGGAAAAAGATACACACACCCCTATGTTCATAGCAGCACTATTCACAGTAGCCAAGACAAGGAAACAACCATCGACAGATGAATGGATAAAGAAGATGTGGTACACACGTACCACAATGTTCATTGCAGCTCTATTTACAATAGCCAGGACATGGAAGCAACCTAAGTGTCAATCAACAGATGAATGGAGAAAGAAGATGTGGCACATATATACAATGGAATATTACTCAGCCATAAAAAGAAACGAAATTGAGTTATTTGTAGTGAGGTGGATGGACCTAGAGTCTGTCATACAGAGTGAGATAAGTCAGAAAGAGAGAAAATACGGTATGTTAACACAAATTGAGTTATTTGTAGTGAGGTGGATGGACCTAGAGTCTGTCATACAGAGTGAGATAAGTCAGAAAGAGAGAAAATACGGTATGTTAACACATATATATGGAATTTTTTAAAAAAAAAAAAGGTTATGAAGAGCCTAGGGGCAAGACAGGAATAAAGACGCAGACATAGAGAATGGACTTGAGGACACGGGAAGGGGAAAGGGTAAGCTGGGATGAAGTGAGAGAGTGGCATGGACTTATATATACTACCAAATGTAAAATAGATAGCTAGTGGGAAGCAGCCGCATGGCACAGGGAGATCAGCTCAGTGCTTTGTGACCACCTAGAGGGGTGGGACAGGGAGGGTGGGAGGGAGACACAAGAGGGAGGAGATATGGAGATATATGTATATGTATACCTGATTCACTTTGTTATAAAGCAGAAACTAACACACCATTGTAAAGCAATTATACTCCAATAAAGATATTAAAAAAAAAAGATTTGGTACATATAAACAATGGAATACTACTCAGCCATAAAAAAGAATGAAATAATGCCATTTGCATCAACATGGATGGACCCAGAGATTATCATACTAAATGAAGTAAATCAGAAAGAGAAAGACAAATACCATATGATATCACTTATATGTGGAATCTAAGATACAACACAAATGAACTAATCTACGAAACAGACTCACCGACATAGAAAACAGACTTGTGGTTGCCAAGGGGGAGGGAGGTTGGAGGAGGGATATATTGGGAGTTTGGGATTAGCAGATGTAAACTATCATATATAGAATGGATAAACAAGGTCCTACTGTATAGCATAGGGAACTATATTCAATACCCTGTAATAAACCACAATGGAAAGGAATATGAAAAAGAATATATATATATATGTATAACTGAATCACTTTGCTGTACAACAGAAATTAACACAACATTGTAAATCAACTACACTTCAATAAAATAAAAAAAATTTTTAAAGATTAGGGGAAAACAAAAGATAAAAGCATGGTTTTCCAGACAGGGCTAAACCAAAAACTAACGCATAGGTAAAAGTATCTCTTAGATAAAGCTTGCATTTGAGATCTTTCACCCTATTACCAAGCCCCAAGCAGTCAAGTGCTTTCATGTAGCTCCTTATTTGCCCAAGGACCCACTCCTAGAACATACTGTGGCCCATGACTGTGACATTGCCCAACCCCCCAGCTTCCAACAGAACTTTCCTGAGTATTCCATGAAACTAATGAACAAAACTTTAGATTCTCAAGTATATTAAATTATAAATGGATAATTATCTGCATTGACAGGTTACACATTTACATTTTAACTAGGAACCACTGAACATAACCCCTTAGTTGAGGTCAAGGACTCAAATTAGAAACTTCAGGCACTTTGGTGGCAGGCCAGTGGCTCACAGCCTCCTTAAAGTTAAGCCTTATAAACATTTGTCTAGAAAATAAAGCTGTCTAGTTCATGAGTTCTTATTTTTACTACATATTCTCCTGATTCAAAAAACAAAAAAATTCACTGTGATGTCTCAGCTACTTCTCCAGTCCCCCTCATACTCATTTTCTATGCTTCAATCCAGCATTTATTTATGACATAAGCAAAACGTATTTTCTCCCTTATAAAAAAGGTAGAATAATATATAAACTTTTCAGTTCCTTTCTTTTTTCGCTTTTCAATATATCCTAGAGGTCTCTATACATACCAATACAATGAGATCTTCCTCATTCTCTTTTACAGCTTCACTGTATTGTATTTTGTAGATACCCCACTGTTTATTAAACCAGTCCCCTATTACCAGACACTTGCATTGTTTCCAATCTTTGGCTATTTATTATGAGCAATGATATCCTAATACACGCAGATGTTATCTGTAGGATAGATTCCTAGAAGTGGAAATGCTAGGTCAAAGGGTGTGGTAGACAGAACAGGGGCCCCCCAAAGATGTGGACATCCTAACCCCAGGAAACTACTACTTTACATTCAAAAGGAACTCTATAAATATGACTAAGTTAAGGACCTCCTTACTTTCACCCCAAATTATGGGTGAGTGGATGTAATCACAGGGGTCCTCATAAGAGGGAGCCAGGTCAGAGAGGAGAGAAGCTGCTACACTACTGCCTTTGAAGATGGAGGAAGGGACCATGAACCCAGAAATGTAGATGGCCTCCAGAGACTAGAAAAGGACAGGGAAACAAATACTCCCCTAGAGTCTCCAGGAAGAACGTAGCCCTACAGACCCATTTTATATTTATGACCTCCAGAATTGTAAAATAATACATCTGGGTTATTTTAAGCCACTAAGTTTGTGATATTTTGTTACACAAGATATTGTATTCTGTTACAGTAGCAATCAGAAACTAATACAAAAGGTAGATACAATGTAAATTTTCTATATATTACCAAATCCTCTCCATAAAGTTCATACATTTTTGTACTTCTACCAGCAATGTGCCTATTTTTCCACTATCTCTCCAACAAAATATTATATCAAATTTTTGCCCATATAATAGGTGAGAAATGATTTATCTCAGTAGAGTTTTAATTCTCCAGTGAGGCTGATTTAAAAAATTTCTTTTGCTGAAACTATCTGTTAAAATATTTTCTACCTATCAACGAAGCAGAAACAGACTCACAGACATAGAGAACAGACTTGTGGTTGCCAAGGGGCGGAAAGGAGGGATGGACTGGGAGTTTGGGGTTAGTAGTTACAAACTATTACATATAGAATGGATGGACAAGGTCCTACTGTATAGCACAGGGAACTACATCCAATGTCCTGGGATGAACCATAATGGAAAAGAATATAAAAATGAATATATATGTGTAACTGAGTCACTTTGCTGTACAGCAGAAATTAAAACAACATTGTAAATCAACTATACTTCGATAAAATTTTTTTTAATGAAAATAATAAAATATTTTCTACATTTTTCTCCTGGGTTGTTACTTTGTTTTTAGATTTTTTTCCTAAAAACTCTTTATATTTTATGGATCTTACTTCTTTGTAATATGAATTACAAATATTTTTCCCACTTGATCTTTTGCCTTTTTACATTGCTTATGGTATTTATTGTCCTGCTTAAGTCTTTATTATTTGAATTTATTTTTACTTAATGTTTAAAGTTTTCCTCATATATGTTTCCATATTCAAAAGATTTCAGCGTGGCCTGTTTTAGTATATCAATAATCCAATAAGACTGTCTCCTAATCTCAAGGGCCAAGTGTAGTGGTTGACTTGTTTACCTTTCTTATTTCTGCATAGATACTTCAAACGGAAGAAAATTCCAGTGTGAGAAATACACAGAAGATGGCAAAAGAAAATTCCAAGTAATCTAACACAATTTTTAGCAATGCTTTACTGCTTTACTTAAATTCGTTAAAATAAAAGAATTTAAAAATCCATAAATTTGCTGAGAGAATTACGAAGTATCACATGAGTACGTTTTTTATCCCAAGTGTATTCTTTTGAATTTTATTTTTGAGAAATCTATCCCTGTATTTATAGCAAGACATTTTTTCTCTTGTTTTTTAATTTTTGAGCCTTCTTTTTATTTTCTAAATTATTTTTTACATTCTTTTCTTTACATTATTTTCCATTACGTTTATCACAGGATATTGAATATAGTTCCCTGTGCTATACATTAGGACCTTGTTGTTTAAGACATCCTTTCTCTTAATGAAAATGAATTAAGAACCATTTCTGGGTCACAATGAGGCAACAACATGTAACTGAGTTACTACTTATTAGGATGGAAATGTAAGCATCTTAAAAAATGGAAGCTGCAGGCTTCCCTGGTGGTGCAGTGGTTGAGAGTCCGCCTGCCAATGCAGGGGACACGGGTTCGAGCCCCGGTCCAGGAGGATCCCATACGCCACGGAGCGGCTGGGCCCATGAGCCATGGCCACTGAGCCTGCGCGTCCGGGGCCTGCGCGTCCGGGGCCTGCGCGTCCGGGGCCTGCGCTCCGCAGCGGGAGAGGCCACAGCAATGAGAGGCCCGCATACCGCAAAAAAAAAAAAAAAAAAAAAAACTTTAAAGTTTGTTTACAATTTAAACATTGTTGGAGACAGGAAAATATTGTGTTTACTTTTTATACTATGTTGCTTTCAAGTTTAAGTTTTCCAAAGAATGTTTATATAGTTGTGGGATTTTAAAAATTGTTTTGATGATAAAGTTATATACCTATGTATAAATTAAAAAAAAAAAACTTTTTGTTGTTCTTGGGAGTGAGCCTATGTTAGCCTTTGCATTTGGGCCTATTTTTACTACTTAGAGTCTACTGAATGTTGGCCACCAGGCACTGAGACCAGAAAAGGAGGGCATGATCCCTAACACAACAAGCTGCAGCAAGCATCTCATCCACTCCTGTGATGTCAATGGCCATAAAGTGACTTTGAAGTCTGTGACCTGCCTCCTTAGCAGATGTGTACTTCCAGTTGCCTTCTTGATATCTCCACTAGGATATTCCCAAAGAACTAAAACATGAATTTTAATAGCCCTAAGCTGAATGCTTCATCTTCTCCTCCAAAACCCACAGCTCCTTCTGAATTCTATTTCAATTAGTGATCATTCTTTCATCTTTTGTCTCATCAATTTTATCTTGCACTCTTCTACTTTTTCACTCTAAGTTAGCTGTTAAGCACTCTTTTTTTAATTGAAGTATAGTTGATTTACAATGCTGCGTTAGTTTCAGCTGTATAGCAAAGTGATTCAGAGATTATATATATTATTTATAACCTTATAGGTTATTACAAAATATTGAATATAGTCCCCTGTGCTATACGGTATGTCCTTGTTTATCTATTTTATATATAGTCGTGTATCTGTTAATCCCAAATTCCTAATTTATTCCTCCCCCCTCCCTTTCCCCATTGGTAACCATAAGTTTGTTTTCTACGTTTGTGATTTTTGAATCTTCCTATGAAATACATTTCAAGATCATAACAGTTTACAATTATTGTATTTCTCTAATATTTTAAAATCTTTTAATTGTAAGTTATTTCAAACATATAGAAAATATCAGAAAATTAAATGATACCTAAAGATATTACTATTTTGCCATATTTGATTCATATCAACTTTTTTTAAAAAAGGAAAGAATGTTACAGATTTTTTGGTCACGTTGCATGCAGGATCCCCAACCAGGGATCGAACCCATGCCCCCTGCATTGGAAGCACAGAGTCTTAACCACTGGACCACCAGGGAAGTCTCCACAACTGAAGTCTTACCTTACCTGTGCCCTCTTTACCTCCACAGAGATAACCACTATCTTTTTTTTTTTTTTTTTGGAGTATAGTTGATTTAAGATGTTGTGCTAGTTTCTGCTGTACCGCAAAGAGAATCAGTTATACATATACATATATCCACTCTTTTTAAAATTCTTTCCCCATATAGGTCATTTCAGAATATTGAGAAGAGTCCCCTGTGCTATACAGTAGGTCCTTATTAGTTACATATTTTATATATAATAGTGTATATATGTCAATCCCAATCCCCCCGGTAACCATAAGTTTGATAACCACTATCTTAAAGTTAGTGTGTATTCTTCTCATGCTTGTTTTTTGCTTTTACATGTTCACTACTGTTTTATGTTTTAGAAATTTATATAAAAAATACACTGCATGTATCATTCTGAAACCTACTTTTTTCATATATATGTCTGAGATCCATGTAGATCATATAGATGCAGTTCATTCATTTTAAATGCTGTATAGTGGCCCACTGTATGAATAAACCACAATTTATATCCTCATTTTCCTGTTGAGTGACAGATTATTTCCTGTATTTGCTATTATTGATATAAATAGTGATGCACTGAAATCCTTGAATATGTCTCCTTGCATAGATATGTAAAAATTTCTTTAGAGCAGACATTTTTGTACCAGAACTTAGCTAGAACTTAGTCACATGGCCACACCTACCTGCAAGAGAGGATGAGAAATGCAGTCCATGGACCCAACTAAAAATTAGGGTTTCTATTTCTAAGAAGAAGGGAAAAACAGATAATGGCATTGTGGTAAGCAACTAGCAACCAGCAGCTGCTGCTATTTTAAGTATTTCCAAATGTCTTTGAAAACTTCAGAGGTTATTCCAATTCATATTCCCATCAACGATGAGTAAGAGGTCCAATTTCCCCATATGTTCTCCAATAACTTGCTATCAAATATATTAATTTACCAATCTGATGAACATGAAATATTAGTATCTCCCTGTTGTTTTAATTTGCATTTCCCTGATTACTACCAAGCATAAACATCATTAACCATTCTAGTTTCCTATTCTTTTCCTGTTCTTTCCTATTCTTTTCCTGCACCACCAGGGAAGTCCCTGAGAAATTGCTAATTTTAATGTAGCTATTGCAGAGATTGCTAGCTGTCTACCAGATTCCATTCTCTCTCTCCCACAATAATGGTGGGACCTAGATATGTCTACTCAGCTAAGTTATATTTCCCAGCCTCCCTTGCAGCTTGGTGATTAAGTTGCCAACACTGGAATGTACGTGTAAGTAATGTGTGCTGCTTCTGGGTATAAGCCTTAAAATAATGGACGTGTGTTTGATCACTGTCTCTTCACCTTCCTTCACACTGTCATGTTAAAGTTAAAGTCCAGAGCAACTTCAGAATCCGCCTGCCAATGCAGGGGACACGGGTTCAAACCCTGGTTCTGGAAGATCCCACATGCTGCGGAGCAACTAAGCCCGTGCACCACAACTACTGAGCCTGCGCTCTGGAGCCCGCGAGCCACAACTACTGAAGCCCGTGCGCCTAGAGCCCATGCTCCGCAACAAGAGAAGGCACCGCGATGAGAAGCCCGTGCACCACAACGAAGAGTAGCCCCACTTGCCCCAACTAGAGAAAGCCCGCACGCAGCGGCGAAGACCCAACGCAGCCATAAATTTATTTATTTATTTATTTATTTTAAAAATCCAGAGCAACCTTGCAAGCTATATGTTGAGGATGACAAAGCTACCCAACTAGTCTGGGTCTCTGTGAGGGTTTCATGGAGCAAAGCCTATCTACGTACTCTGAACTATTACATCAAAGAGAAATTAATTTCTGTCTTATTAGCTGCTGCATTGGGGTATTTTTTTTTTTTACAGACACTTGGCCAAATATGCCAAATATGTTTAAGAAGGATTTCTTAGATGACAAACAAACAGTAATTATTTTAGGCTGATTTTTCTTTGTGTCTAGTATAAAAAGTCCCTCTTAAGATCATAAAAATTTTTGGAAAAAAATACAGGAGAATATTTTTAAGTTTTGCTTTTCAAATACAGGCTTTAATACTGAAATGTGGTTTGCGTATAGGTGAGATAAAGATTTATATTTTTATATGAGATTGGCCAGTTGTTTCAGCACTGTTTATTGAATATTCCATCCCACTGATATATAATCACTTCTGTTATATAACAAATTATCACAGACACATGACTGTCCTCTGTTCCACTGGTCTATGCTTATAATCTTGTGCCAATGTCACACTACTATGATTACTAAAACTTTATACTGAATCTTGATATTTGGCTGGATAAATCTCTCACTATTTTTCAAAATTATCTTGGCAATTCTTGACATTTTACTCTTGCATTTGAGTTTTAACATTCACCTATCAAATTACACACACACATACACATATACAACTATTAGGATTTATAATAGAACTGCACTGAATGCATGAACTGACACAGGAAGAAATTACATCTTTCCAAAATTGAGTCTCCCATTCATGAGCATGTTATATCTATGTAATACATATACTTTTATAATTTTCTCCATAAAGATCCTCAACATCTTTTGTTAGATATATTCCAAGGCCCCTTAGGTTTTTGGTCATTTCATATGGTATTTTTTAAATTGCATTTTCAATTTGTTGTTGGCATATGGGAATGCTGTCAGTCTTTTTTATATTTACCCTATAACCTATAATTTTTCTGAATTCTCATTAATTTTAATGTTTTGGTTGTATTAGATTTTCTATACAGGCAGTCATGGCGAATAATAACAACTTTAATTTTCTTTTTTCGTCTTCATGTTTTTCATTCCTTTTCTTTTTTTATTGCCCTGGATAGAACATTCAGTAAAATGTAGAACAGAAGTTGTGAGATTAGCATCTTTGTCTTGTTCCTGACTTAAAGGGGAACGCTTTCTAATGCTTACTCTGAGTTTTACGGTATACTCTTTATCATGTTAATAGAATTCCTTTATTATTCCTACTTGGATAAACTTATAAGTATGTTTTAAATTTTATCAAAACTTTTGTCTGGGCTTCCCTGGTGGCGCAGTGGTTGAGAGTCCGCCGGCCGATGCAGGGGACACGGGTTCATGCTCCGGTCCGGGAAGGTCCCACATGCCACAGAGCGGCTGGGCCTGTGAGCCATGGCCGCTGAGCCTGCGTGTCCGGAGCCTGTGCTCCACAACAGGAAAGGCCACAACGGTTAGAGGCCCACGTACCACAAAAAAAAAAAAAAAAAAAAAAAAATTTTTTCTGAATCTTTTGAGATGATCATATCATTTTCTTCCTCTAATTTGTAAATGTGGTAGATTATATCATTTTTTATAATAATACCCCAAAGCTTTCATTTATTTATTTTTATTTTTATTTTTTGGCTGCGTTGGGTCTTTGTTGCTGTGCGCAGGCTTTCTCTAATTGTGGCGAGCAGAATCTACTCTTCTACAATGGGCTTCTCATTGTAGTGGCTTCTCTTGTGGAGCATGGGCTCTAGGCATATGGGCTCAGTAGTTGTGGCTCGCGGGCTCTAGAGCTCAGGTTCAGCAGTTGTGGTGCACAGGCTTAGTTGTTCCATGGCATGTGGGATCTTCCTGGACCAGGGATCGAACCCATGTCCCCTGCATTGGCAGGCGGATCCCTAACCACTGCACCACCAGGGAAGCCCCAGATTATATTATTAAATTTTTTACTTGTAAGACCATCCTTGAATTCCTGAGATAAATCCTCCTTAACTAAGACTGTGGTTTTATACATGACACATCTGATCTGCTCATGTTTCATTTAGGATTTCTGCATTATAAACATAGAGTGAAACTAGATCACAATTTTTCTTTCTCTTACTATCCCTGTTAAATTTTACCACCCTCATCAAATGAGTTGGGAAACTTGCCTTCTTTTTTAAAATTTTATTAAACTGTGGGTATAAAATAGGAGTTATCTGTTCCTTGAAGGTTAAAAATCATTATGAGCCTTAAAGGTTTAAAAGCATTATCAGCCTGGTGTGTTTTACTATGGAAATTTTTTAAATAAATAACTACATTTGTTTAATGGTTGTATGTTCATTTAGGTCTTCTATTTCTTCTTAAAGCAATGAATCAGATAAAGACTACATTAGCCTCCAGTACAATACTGAACAGAACTGGTAAGAGCTGGCATCCTTATCTTGTTTCCAGTCTCACAGGGAAAATATTTAGTCTTTTCCTTTGAGTATTGTGTTAGCTGTGGTTTTTTTGTACATGTTTTTTATCTAGTTGAGAAAGATGACTTCTACGTTTACTGAGAGTTTTTATCATGAACTACTCATATTTATTTTCTATATGATATTCTCTCAGTTGTGTTCCCATGATATTTTTAAACACCCTAAATTAGTCATTATCATCATTATTTTTTTGTTTTCTTGTTTTTTGGGGTTTTTTTGCGGTACGCGGGCCTCTCACTGTTGTGGCCTCTCCCGTTGCGGAGCACAGGCTCCGGACGCGCAGGCTCAGCGGCCATGGCTGACGGGCCCAGCTGCTCTGCGGCATGTGGGATCCTCCCAGACCGGGGCACAAACTCGTGTACCCTGCATCGGCAGGCGGACTCCCAACCACTGCGCCACCAGGGAAGCCCCATCATTATTTTACGTATACAATACTTGTTTCAATATTCCCACATATTGATGATCCTCTTCTCTAGGTACCGTTTCTTCTTGCTGTCTACTCTTCTAGGTTTAACAGACTTCTTTCTCCTGTACCTCCTATAACTTTTATTATGATCATCAAAGATGAGTGGTAAATTCCCACACTTTTTTGTCTGAAAATGTTTTTATTTAGTCCTCACTTTTAAATAATAGCTTAGCTGGGTATGCCATTCTGAGTTATAGTTATTTTCTCTCAGCCCTTTCAAAATATTATTCCTTTATCTTCAGATATCTCTTGTTAACGTTGAGAAGTATGCTACTAGCTTAAATGTTGTTTCCTTGTATATAATCTTTTACAGTTTCTGATGTTACCTCGTTCATCTTTGAACACCCTAAAACAATTTATTGGCATTTCTTCTAAGGTACATGCTATACTTTATATTATTTAGTCAATCGCATACTTTAGTATTACTTACCTCATATTATTTAGTCATTTTATATAATTGCCTTAACTTCCCCATTATAGAACAAGCTACCTGATGCTGTAAAAAATGCTATACGTCTCTTCCTATAAAGAAGCACCATGGGACTTCCCTGGTGGTACAGTGGTTAAGAATCCACCTGCCAATGCAGGGGACACAGGTTTGAGCCCTGGTCCGGGAAGATCCCGCATGCCGCGGAGCAACTAAGCCCACGTGCCACAACTACTGAGCCTGCACTCTAAAACCCACGAGCCACAACTACTGAAGCCCACGAGCCACAACTACTGAAGCCCGCGCGCCTAGAGCCCGTGCTCTGCAACAAGAGACGCCACCACAGTGAGAAGCCCGCACACCACAACGAAGAGTAGCCCCGCTCACCGCAACTAGGGAAAGCCCGTGGACAGCAACCAAGACCCAACGCAGCCAAAAATAAATAAATTAATTAATTTAAAAATATATATTAAAAAAAAAGAAGCACCATGCTCTCTTATGGAATGGGGAGTGGCACATTAAAAAAAAAAAAGATCAAAATGCCCTATCTGAGTTTAGCAACAAAGGCTTGTCAACAAAGATATCAATCTGTTGACAATTGGCTGATGTTTAAGTACAAACAGCAAATGAGTAAATTACCTATGCACTGACTATTCTGTGCACAATTTATTGTTTGGCTTTCAACAGATGGTTAGCATTCTTATTAAAAATTGTTTAAACATCAAAAATGTATTCATTAAGCTCAGCAAAGATTTCGTCTGCCAATATAGTAATTTATAGTGTGTACATAGATCTGACTCTGAGTGAATTTATTGTGAAGGGCAATAGTCCCAACTATTTCTAAATATACAAGCTAAGCTGTTTCCATCACTGGGGTTCAAACATATCTGAGCAATTTTGAAAACACAGGAAAACAACCACCTGAAATCTATTTACATGAAAGACTGCGAAGCCTCCTGGGACTAAACTTATTACCTTAAGCAAAGAGAAGATTAGGTAGCTTGATCTTGAAACAAAGTCTTGGTGCCTAGAGGAGACATTAATTGTGAACGTACCATAGTTCCTGAGATTAGGCATTATCCCTAGTTCAGACCACTGTGGGTTCAAATCTAGGTTCTAAGGAAGCAGAGGGCTATAAATAAAAATGAAAATACCTTTTTCTATTAAAACCACTGACAGAATACATTGTAGACCATTTTGGAACTCTCTTACAGAGTATATCACAGATAATCAACAATTGCAGAGCTTTGGCATCTCCATATTACCAGTACATTCATCACCAGATGTATCCAAAAGAAGCAGCTACAATGCACACAGAAGGGATGCCTGACAAGACGGACAACACCCAGCAAAACTAGCAACCAAAAGGCATGAAAAAACCCACAGAAGAAGGTAAATCTTTGGAGAATGGATTAAAAACATAAAATACTATTAAGTACTACATCTGGCAGCTTACCAGACTTGTTACTGAAAATACCTACAATATCTCTTGAGCACCCTAGAAAAAATTGGATGGAATTTTACCAGATGCATACAGCGCAAGGAGCAGGGTTATTTTAACAATACAGTCAAGGTATGAGAGAGAGGCATGCAGCCTCAAATTGAGAATGTCGGGGGACTACTATTTGGGAAGGTAAATTTGTAACCTATTCCTCAAATCTGCAATGCAGTTGATTTTTGTTAATCACACTCCCTATGATATGATATTTTAAAATTAAGATACTTCTGACTTTATGAAAACATTTGAGTATTTTAATAACTGAAAATTCTTACTTTTTCCTATAGTTTACACATTTTTTTTTTTTTTTTTTTTTGGTTGTGCCGCACAGCATGCATTGTCTTAGTTCCCCCACCAGGGATGGAACCCGTGCCCCCTGCAGTGGAAGCAGGGAGTCTTAACCACTGGACCACCAGGGAAGTTCCAGTTTACACTTGCTCACAGCTAGAAATAGAATGTTCACAGAAATCTTTCACAGAACGACAACCAAGATGAAAAATGTCACCCAAGGAACTAAAGTATGGGGGTGGGGGGGTAACTCTAAAGTGTAATCCAAAAAAATAAATAAATAGAGGGTAATCCAATTTCAAAACAATATATGTCATTTTACTATCAAATAGTCTTTGGACTCACCTTCCTCAGAGGTTCTCAGATCGTGTTAGGGCAACATCTTTTCCCAGCTTTTCTAGGTAAGAGAATGAATACAAAAACTTAAATGATTTACTAGCCCAGATCCCAAGTTAAAGCCCAGACCTCATCTCTCCTACTGTCTTTTTTGCCAGAAGCAGTACTAACCCTCTTCCCAACAAAGAGGGTGGAAGATGTCATACCAATGTCACAGCAGCAGCAGAAACTTTGAATATGAGGAGGCTGAGAAGAAACGACAGAAAGGTGACTCCCAAATACTGAGTTGAGTATTAACCCTGTATTATACACACTCTGTAGACCAGCTGAACTTCTTTCGTGGGCTGGACAAAGGCATTTCTAGACGGGGCTAAGTGCAGACTCAAAGTGAGTAAGCTAAGAAAGGGAAAGGGCTCCAGGAGGTGCCCAATAATCTCAGAGCAGTTTCCTTTCTACAACTCCGCGGCCAAAAATAACCCAACAGTGAAAGGGAGCTACACCAAGTACTTCAAGTATCAGTTAAATTTCCTCCTCTTCTTTATGAATTTGTATTACTTATTAGACACTTGACACATGTTTAAACACTTACATAGCTCCTCCGTTTCAGGAAATATGGCTTGTTCAGCTGAGGGGGAAAAAGAAGCATATAATGAGGGAGTTAACAAGGGCTGCTATTTTTTTACAACATTCTTTAAAAACTGAAAAACCTCTTTAAACACCAGGAGCACCTTAAATAATTCACTCTAGGCCTGCGGCGCCCATGATGTGGAGGCTTCCCTCTCGGTTCCCTGTCCGGCCACGTGCTCCCCGGATTTCGGCCCAGACGGTGGGCCTGACAGGCGGCCCGTGCAGCCACGGGGGGCCCCGAGGCCTCCTCGCCACCGTCCACAGTGTTAGGGGCCCACGTTGGGTCGGAGCGCCCCGGGGAGGTCGGACCCCGGAAGGAGGGCCAGCGCCCTTTGACCTCGGACGCGCAGGACGCCGGGAGCAGGCAGAAGTGGGCCCCAAGCCCGTCGTGGCCCTTCGCAGCCTGGAGGCAGCGTCTCTGAGGCTGCCGGGCGGGCCTGGTGGGCGGCTGGGGGAGTCAAACGGTGCCCGAGGTGTTCTGTCGCCGGCCCTACCCCGGGGACTTGTCCGACAGCTGTGGAGGATCCGGGAGGCCACAGCCTCGGGCCCCCAGACCCTTCTCCCTTGGCGGGCGGGAAACGGCGCCCTACGAAGAAAGGGTCCACGCGGAGGCCCTGGGGGCTCCCGTCGGCCGGCTCGGCTGACCTCTGGCCTTCGTGGCCGCTGTGGTGCGAGGGGAAGGTGAACGCGAGCTGCGTTCTCTCAAGTCCCGCGCACTCTCGTGGGGGGGGGGGGGGAGGGGGGAGGAGCGGGGCGGCAATTGGGTAGCGGGGACTGAGGGCCCAGCCGGGAGCAAGGAGTGCGAAACACGGCCACCGAGTGCGGCCGGGACTGCGCCGGCTGCGGGGCTGCGGGGGCGAAGGGACGCACCTGCCTCCGCCCACCTGGGCCCCGAGGCCGCCGCCGCTGCAGAGCCATCCTCGCGGAGGTCGCCGGGGGCCGGTACCCGGAACCTCGCGGCCCTCGAGTGCTCCCCTCCCTGGGGGCGACCCGAGTACCCTTGATCGAGCCCCGCTCCCCAGGGCTGAGAGAGTTCGACGCTCCCAAGGAGGGAGTCTCAATGCAGGAATTCCTCCTGCTTTGCTTCCAGAGTTCAAAGGCCGGAGGCCGTCGGTTCTGCAAAGAGGAGCAGTCGGGCGCGCAAGCAGCTGATGAAAATAATTGTCCTCGCACACAACCCTGCGGCCAGGGGCGCGTGCGCGCGCGGGGGCGCGCGCGCGCGCACACACACACACACACACACGCACACACGCACACACATATACACAACTTGCCTCATCTAGCTGCCCAACCTTAGTATTCCGGGCATGCGGTTTTCAACAACTTGCTTGACACAATAACAAAGACATTTAAATACCAGGACGCAGACTTCACTTTTTAACGTGCTGAGAGGAGCTACTTTCAAAGCTTCCCCACCGCGAATAAACTGACAAAAAATATGGGGTGCACTTATAAATTAAACACCTTACTCTGAAAGCAACGTGCTTTAATCAGGTTTCTAAGGCAATAGCCATCTCTGTCTTTTCTTATTCACCCAAATAATGCCCCAAGAAGGAGCCCCTTTACCCAAGAGAGAGCTGGGAAAAAAAAAAAAAAAGAATTATACCCACTGCTAGTAAAAATCATCTTAAATCAATAGAGCACCACTTGAACTTGAGTTTCCATTGTTTCACTGAATCATCAATGTTTTTAATTAAACAGCTACCCTTTCTGTTAAAACATTACATAAAAGGGTTAGGTTTCTACTTTTGTTGAGGCAGCTGGCGTTTGTTGGCTGTTGTGTTTGAGCAACAGACTGTTCAATAGAAGCGAGAAATAGCTCAACGCGCTCTTAATAGACCTGTTTCAACAATGTACCTTGAAAAGGAATACATTGTGTTATTGTGTTAGTTTGCTACAAACCTATTAAAAGAAAAATAGCATCCATCAGGTCTAACAAAACGCATTTGTATTATATGCACTTATCTGCTTCAAATACACTTCTTGGCACAATATCTAGAATTCAACTAGATCACCAAGAGCTGGATGGAAGAACACATACCAGTTAGGTAATGATACACGGGCTAAAAATAATAATAAAAGAAGGTCTAAACAGACGGTAATTGCCACTTTTTGTTTGTTTATCATGAGAAATGCAGGCACCCCTACTTCAATTGAAAATATCTTGCAAAAGCATGGACTCCTATGACAAAAACAATTTAAAAAACATTTCCAGCGTGGGAATATTGATTCAGATCCCATATTTGGAACGAATCTGATACACTTTCGATAGTAATTTGTTTCAGAGAAGGATTCAGGGCAGAAGCGATGCATTTTAAAAGCAGAATTAAATAGCGCAAAGAGCTGGGTTCTTTAGGGAAATGCGTGAAACAAACAAATCGAAAGCAAGGGTTTCAGCCAAGAGGTTGGGGAGCAACGCTGTCTGGCAGTAAGAAAGGAGGTGCTTCTCGAAAGTGCTCTCTTTAAAATGATTTTTAACTTATTTTATTGTGTTTTAAACACAGAACGAAACTTGAAGCAAAGAAACAGGCAGCTTTGCCACTGTGAGACAGAAACTAACTATGGTATGTTTCAGGGAGGGCTGACACTTGGACCACAAATCTTCGGAAACAGAGCCGCAAATGATGAAGCTAATTTAGCTCTGACATCCGCTTAGAGGAAAATACACCCAAAGTAGCATCTGTCAGAGGGAGACGTCTTTTGCTCCCACAAAAGACAATCGATTTAGTTTCCAACCTCAGAGTGCCCAACATTCACTTTCAAGGGCAAAAATGTTGGGGGCACGAGAGAATAGTATACTGTCTACAATTGAACTCAATTGTCCATAAAAGAGAACTTACATAGATTACAATAGCACGCTTTGAGAGATGTCTATGTTAACAAGTAGATGAAGCAATATTCTGCCCAATGAAGTCAATTGTTTTACATTTCTGAATTAGTTAATTATCAGGTGAAGATTTAGAAAAATGTCACGCTGGAACTTTAGATGACAGTTTTGCCATATTGTGAAATAGCTATATTAGACTTTTCTAGAAGGCATTTGAAGTCAAATAACTGATATGACTGCTCTCCACAGTTAAGATAATTTTTTCCTCAAGAAGGGTGTGTGTATGCATGTGCTGGGAGGTAGCTGAGATGTGTTTGATTTATACTTTACGACTTTTCACTGATAATGTCTCCTCTCTAGACCAAATCAATTTTTGAATTAATTCCCTTGAATTTAAAAAATGGAAATGAAGTCATAAACCCCAAATTGCATGTTATGAAATTAGTTTCTCATAAGATTGACAGAAGAGTTGACACATTCAAGGTGAGATTTTTTGATGTATCAAATAATCTACCAAAGATGAAAGAAGTTCACAATAAATTGGTTTGGCCATGATATGATATATTGTTACTAAGTCTTTCTAAAAAGTCTTTAATTTTTCATTTATAACTTTTAGAAATGTTTGTGTGACAGAAGTTAAGCTATCTAGGGGAAATATTCAATGATTTTAATTTGAAGAGATTGTTCAAACAAACAAAGAATCACCAAAGAGATCACTTGAAAACCCAGCAGAGGAAGAAATGTATTTTAGAGGAAGACTGTAATTTGATTCCTTGTTTTATTGTTGGTCTTGAAAATCCTTGATTTTCCACTCTTGCAAAGAATTTTCAGTAATATATGAATGCTAAATATTTTATTTCTTTATCTAAGTAAAAAAAAAATCCAAATAGTATGTACTATAATTTGCCTCCCCTTGAAGAATAGGAAGACCATATGTAGATTATTTTTTATATGCCCCCCCCAAAATCTCCCTCGAAAGAGACCTTTAGACTATTAATTTATTGTCACTCATATCTAGAAAAGTTTTAACCAGTCAAATCTTTTTTAAAAATCTTTACTGCCATTCATCCTAAGCAGCATCTAATTTGAAAGATTCTGTAAAGTATAAGTTTCAAAGGATCTTCTCTTTTCAGTTTCTCGGTCTGCCTTAGGTAGGTAAATGAATATCATTTCAGATTTCCTTTTAGTTTCTCTTGCCCTTTAGCTCAGAAGTGTGGGAAGTAAGAGAGGTTAATATTTTTAAAACATTTCTGCCACACGGAATTATTTCAATGCCATTCTCTGGTGTTGTGTCTGAAAAACGGGTGGCCGAGCCCGCTGCCTGCAGCGCCAGACATTCAGCCGGATCCACCCCTGGGCACAGTCGTCAGAGGGAAAAGATTCAGCTTCCAAACTTGATTAAAAACAGCCTAACAGTCTCTGCCCCGCTAAAGAACTGTGAGGCTTGAGAAGCTGAGTAAACTGCCTAGGAGCAGAGGTGGCTGAGGTCTAGATCCCTTTCAGATGGTTATTGAGAGAAGCTCAAAAAAAAAAAAAACAGTAGATAGTGGGCTGCAGAAGGACAACTTGTCCTCCCAGATCCGAAGTTGAAATCGACTTTACACAATTTAGGTGCTGACAAAGAGTGATTCTACCTTGTAATGTTTCACCTTAATTTGAAGGGAGAAAGGAAACACATGCACATACCAAAGACCTACTGAGATGCTGGGGAAATGCTAACCTGTTTCTGAGCTTTTTTTTTTTTTTTTTTGGCTTCCTTTTGGCAAATACTTCAAAATATTCTTCTCCCCCTGAAGATATATTCTGGGAGATACAATTAAAAGAAAAATAACAAGATGGAAAACTGAAAGAGAAATGAGGAGTGCATAGGCTGGTGAATAAAATAGATGTCTGTCAGCATCTTCTTAAGAATATGTTGTCCTCATTGTTTTTGCATGTGACATTTTTACAGTGAAAAACTAAAGACATCCAAACAGGAGTCCAAATATCAAGAGAAGTGGGAGGTTTCCTTATGTGTTTCAATAGTAAAATGAAAATTGTGTCTGTGTGTGCCTACGTGTTCTCCTTCAATTTGAAATTTTATTCCAGAACGTGGTGCAATTTGTTACTTTTGTGTGTGTGTGTGTGTGGGCACAGGAGGAGGAAAATATGATACATTTGGGGATTTTTCAGTAGTGCTGTGTTTAGTTTTAATTTTCCTGTATTTTAAAATAAACACTTTGACCAAAGCATGTTTGATCTCTGCAAGAAGGAAATATACATTGTGAAGGAATGTGCAGCGGTTGGGTATGAAAATGGGGTTGTGACTCACAGCTGCAGGCAGAAAAAAAAGGCGTCATGGTGTCAGCCAGAGGTGTTCAGTCTAATAATTCAAGCTGTAAACTGTATCCCCTAAAATTACCTACATAATAAATCATTGTGTGAAGAAAAAAAAGTTTGGACTGAAAAGCGTAAGTGAAACAGAATCCTCAGGAGACTTCAATGCTGGGACCTACTGGCAATGATGTGAAATATGGGTTTATTTTGTCCAAAACTTTAAGAATCAGAACAATACTGGAAATTATTCTAGTAGAGCTGATTTTTTTTCTTTTTGCCTTGGGTTTCAACACATTTTTACATAGTCTGTTACAGAAATGGGTTGCACTTTTTCTCCTCTCCTGATCACGCAGCCGAAGCTGCTTTATGGGATTTCCAGTCAATTTATACAGCTTCAAGGGTAAACTCAATTCAAGAATGGCTTTATTTTCAGAAAAATAGTATTACTAAGTTATCAAATACATATCAAGAATGGAGGCAGAAATCTTTCTGGAAATTACCTTAGGTTCCTGTCTCAGATTTCACTGTTGCTTATAGGTAGCAAAGAAAATATCACTTTTATGTAATCTGGTCAATTCACTTGCCTAGGAATTCACTGCAAATTGAAACACTTAGGCACTGTGGTTGGGAAAGCCAGTGTCAAATTCTGGAGACTTGAGAAATGGGAAACTTTGGGATGGAATGCACCCGTTTGGAGTAAAAAGGAGCTCAGTGCCTGGAGAAAAGATGCAATTGTCAAGAGGAAGTTTAAAGGCCAAGGACAGACGAAGTCTTTAAAACAATGAGGGTGAGGAAGTCAAGAAGCAGACTCACCAAAACCACATTGAAACTATTTTATAGTCTCCCCTACATTTCCAGAATTAGTGAGCAGAGAAGCGCCGCACTGGGAACGTGAGCTGTGAGCTCTAGCGTGCACACCGGCCCTGCGACAGGGAGAAAGTCAAGCTGACACGGGTCTCTTTCGCCCGGGCATTTCAAATGAAAATATAAGGAGGAGGGCGGAGAGAGAAGGAAACAAAACGAAGCTCGAAAATACTGACTCCGAAGTCTGCAATAAAGATTAACTGGAAAAAAGGAAGTCCATAGCAATTAAAACTCCTACCCCGGCTCATTAGTATTCATGACCTTATGTCCAGCTTTTCTGTTTATCTTTCTCCCAGGATCAATATCGAAGCAGCGTGGGCCTGGGAGGAGCCCAAGCCGAGCCCCGCGTGCGCCCGACCTTTCGCGCCCTCCCTACAGGTCAGAGCATCTTCAGAACCGCCCGGCCAACGCCCGCGCCCATGCTCATTAAAGCCACCATTCATCTGCCAGCGGGGAGAGGGAGGGGGAACAGGCCCGGGGCGGTGGAGGGGTGGGGGGAATGGGCAAACAGACCCGACTGACTCCAAAGAGTTTCGAGAAACCGCACGCGGCCGCACCAACCACCGTGGGCCCAGTGGGCCAGGAGTAAGAAAAGAAAAAGGATGAGCCGCGTCTGCAGCAAGAGTCCCAGCGCGGCTTCTGGCCAGGCCCTTGCTGGCTCGGCCTGGTTCCAGACCCCAGATTTTGTTAGGGAGAGGCAACATATAAGAGCCACCTTCATGCCCCCCCAAAGAGAACCCCATGCTCTTCCCAGCCCAACGTGGTCTGGAGCCTCCCCAGGCTTCCGCAGACGTCTGAGAAGCCACCCAGTGTCAGAGCCTTAACTACAACTGCTATCTTTGAAATTATTATTATTTCTAACCCCCACCTTCTCTAGGGGCGCTGCGCTCCGTTCCGTTCCGCAGGACCACCGGCTTGGCCTCAGGGACAGAAAATAAAACTGGCTTCGGAGGTTAGGCAAGGAAGAGGCTGAGGCAGGGGTTGGAGAGGTGCGGTGTGTGCGTGTCGGGGGACAGTCAGCTCCTCCTGGTTTAACTGAGAGATGCGGCGCGACCTCCACCCACCCACACCCGGGGGTCAGAAGGTGCGCGGGCAGGCCGGATGGTCTGGCCCATCACGTTCCCAGGGAAGTGGGCCTGAGGGACCCCCGACTGTGGGTAGCTCCCACCCAACTTCGTTTCACGCTGGTGGCCACCTGCCCCAAATCTGTGCGGCTCAGGTCCACCCCACCCACGGGAGCCCGTGGCTGGGGGATGCCGGAGGAGGTGAGCATGTGTGAGTGCATGTGTGTGTGACTCGGTCTGTGTGTGTGCACGCACGCGAGGGAAGAGGCGCCCCCAGCTCCCGCCTGGCGGCTGCGCTGAACCTCATCCTGAATAAGGGGCAGGAGAGATGCCAGATGCGGGGCGAGGGCGGGACGCAGGGCTGGAGACGAAGCGAAGTGTCACCTCTTCAAAAGCTCGTCGGCCCCTGGGAACAAAAGGGAAACTTGGGAGGGCGAAGAGGGAGCCCCAGCACGGACCTTTCCCCGACAGGGCCCGGGGGTGGGGGTGGGGGTGGGGCGGGAGTGGGAGGACCCGAGCCCCACGTACCCCGCCCGAGATCTGGGTTGTGGCCGCGCAGGGGCGGGGCGGGGCGTGGACGCTGCGGCCCCAGTCGCCCCACAGCCTTGACCGTGAACTCGAATCCTCGGGCTGCCCTGGTTATGGTTTACAGGAGCTCTCATTGGTAACACCCCGTTCAGATTGCCAGCGCTGCCTTTTCGTTCTCAGGCGCCCAGCTGGTCGGGCCTGAGGGTTTATGCTAGATCACCCGATTCGGTCTGGAAGGATCTAGATTCTTCCCTAAAATAAAAACCTAGCAGCAATCTGTTGGAGGCCCGCGGTGGGGTTGGGGGTAGAGAAGAGGGCGACATTTCTCAGGCCCTGTTCTGAGCTGCCAGTTAAAAATAGAACCCATTCATTGCATTCTACTGGGGGTAGCAGTGGACCGAGGCGCTGCAAGTTTCTGTGGAACAAGAGCGATATCAGACTGTAATCAATCAACCCACAAGTCTTTCTTTATTGAACGCCTACTTTGGATCCCGAGGGTCGCTTTCCGTGTCCGTTTAAGTGAAAACGCATCCAGTGGTTCAGCCCAGTCTTGGTGGGATGTTATTGAGGCTTTTATTTCTTAGCTCTTGGTCGCAGGCCTAGCGCTCCCTCTGGGTTATTTCGGTGACATGATGTGGGGGAAGGTAGGACCCGAGTCCCTAGTGAGTACTCGGTGGGTCCCCTCGAGTCCCGCCATGCCACCGGTGCGCTCACCAGGGACCTACCAGAATCCCCTGCCCACCCCACTCCTGCCGACCTGGGTGGGCAACAGGTCACCTGGAAAGCCCAGGCCTTCCTAGCCAACCCCAGGTTGCAAAAGATCAGTGGGGAGCACAGGGAAATCCGAACCTCCGGTCCAGCCTATGATCTGCCCTTGATCTCAGAGTTTTGTGCGGAAAATACACCACTCGAGACTGAAAACATCCGTCTGAAAAAGAGACAAAGGGACCAGGGGGTGGGGAGGAGGAGGAAGAGAGAAGGTGCCAGCAGAAAGGAAAGGGGCTGGACAGCGTGGGACGGGGAGTGCTGGGCCTGTGACCTGTTTCCTTTCTGCGCGTCTCGACGGGCCTCTGCCCTAGCAGCCTCCCTTGCTCGCGCCCAGAGCAGAACCGAGCCTCTGCTCCCGGAGTGACCTTCTCCCCCGCCCGCCCGGGGCTTCAGGGGACATCACTGAACCGGGAGATACTGATACCGATGCCAGTTATCATTGTGGTCATTAATAATGCAGTGAGGATCACGATAATTAATAATAATAATAATGATGGGCCTCCCGAGGGGGCTCCAGCTGCCTCCAGATAAAGCGATTCTCGCGTTCAGGGAGTTACTCGGTGGTGGATAGAGCGGAGCGGAAAAGAGGCGAGCTTGCGAGTTCTGAAGTTCAAGTTGACAGCGTTGACCTGCAGGAACAGTGCCCCGGCCCGGCAGTCGGCCTCCCTGCGGGCAGCGAACCACAGCGCAGCTCTGGATCCCCTGAGGGAGGCGGAAACTGGCCTCAGTTTGGTGGTTCTGGAGGCAAGGCAGGGGCAGGTTAGATTCGGGTCCCTATAGGCGGGGGAGGGGAGACGCCTGCACCGCCCACTCCCAGGCCCAGGTACCTCGAGGCCGCGCGGGACCTTGGGCCGCCTGCCCCCCGCGCGCGCGTCTAAGTTGAGGCGTCCTGACATCTCTGATGCTCTCACACCTTCGCCATCTCCCTCTCCCCCATCCTGTCTCCGGGAACGCGTAGGGCCGAAGTGAAAGGGGGAGACCGGGCCACACCGTCAGGTCTGTGACTTGTTTGGACAAAGCGGCGGGACGCAAGGGCTGCAGAACGGAGAGAGATTTCGCTGCAAAGCTGCTCCCACCCGCCCCCTCACACCCTAGGGTGGACTTAAGAGGCCGCTCCCGGGCTGTCGTCCTCCTCACGCCAGGCCCCTTCCCAGTTTTATTTCCTGCTCACAACCAGGATCAGCGCCCCCGGACCTAAAAGGCCCCCGGCAGCTCTCCGACGTTCAGATCTGGAAAGCGATCCCGCCGACGCAAGGCTGTGACAGTGTCCTCTTCTTGCAGCCTTCCTTCTTCCCCCAAATGAGAAGAAAAGCCCCCAGGCCTTGAGTTGATACTAAAATCACCCCCCCCCCTCCCTTTCTGATCTTCTCCTTGGGCTCGGGAGGTTGTCTCAAAGCCAATAATTTCCACCAAAAAAAAAAAAAAAGTTTAAAACATTTAGAATAGACCATCTCATTCTTGCACAGGTTATGACAAACATTTAATCAGATTCCTGCGCCCTCTCCCCAGGGGGCGGGGGACGTTGGAAAACTGTACACGTTTTCCTCACAGCTTATAATGTGTTCAATGAAATCTCCCAAGGATCAAGTAACATATGCCACTTATTTGAATAATTTTCCTTAATATTATTAGGGGTTATAAATTTGATTTTAATAAGGGATTGATTGCTTCAGGAGCTGGCGCTTAGGCATTTCGCTGGACCGTTGGGGAGGGCTGGCCCTGAGGCGACTGTCACCCTCTGGGACACACACACAGCCCCCAAGCTACAGTCTTTCCCTCCCCATTGAATGGGTAGCGTGGCCTCCGGAAGGTCAGGGTTGCCCTTCTCCCCAAGCAGCCCTCCAGCCTACCCTGCTGGTCCCTGCGGTTCAGTCCAGGACCAGAGGGGAAGGAGAGAAGCGCCGGCCGCTGCTGCCAGCCGCGCCATCAGCCTCCGCCAGGAGAGCCCTGAGCGCCGCTAGGCAGTCCTATGGGGGTGTCGCCACTGATGTCCAAACCTTTTCACCGCTGGGGGGTGACTCCGGGACTGCCAGGGCCTCTCTGAGCAACACTGGTACTCAGGAAGTTCTAGAAATGTCTTGATGGCTCAGGGCTTTAAAAACAAATACCCTCATTCCTACCCTTTGATTATTAAAATTATTTTTCCCTTCTTCCTTAGATCATCTTGTTTGAAAACTCTGTTAAACTCTTGCAGGGTAGGCGAGTGAGGCTGCAAACCTTGGAGAAAGCTGGTGGTCCGTCCTTTGCCTCACTCACTTCCACCTGGCCATTTTCGTCTTTGTAGCTTATTCTATTTGATTTCACAGAATTCTTGAAGAGGTTCTCTTTTCATTTGGGGCCGATGGTTTGTTGCTTTCCTAAATCAAAATGTAGTCTATTTGTCACCTTCCTCCCTTGAACATCGTGCTTATTGGTGAGCAGCGGCTGGGCAGATAAGCAGGATTTCTTGAGCAAGCTCTCTGTTTAAAATTTCAAGAAAAAAACTTTTAGTAGAAAGGGGCCCTTAAACTATAATCATTGAGCCAAGTTCAAAAACAGAGTACTCAGCTCAGTTTTAAACATGCAATTAAAAATAACTGTACCTCAGCTTTTCAGAGGGAGGGAAAGGAAAGGGGGCAGGGAAGAGGGAAAACAAAGAATAAGGAAATGTTTAGTGCTCTTAAATCCAGTCCAAATAGCTGAAAGAAAGGCATTGCCTCAGATAATGGAGCCATTAGAAACCCTGAAGGTTCCTGCCGCCATTCCTTACAGGGGATTTCCAAAAATTTAATTCACTCTCAGCTACCACACAAAGGACAGAGAAAATAATTTTGAGACTTTCTGCCAAAGGGGTAGTTTGGCCCAGTTTCTAGCATACACCTTCCTCCCCAGAATGCGAGGTGGTGCCTCCCATTCAATCAGGCAGCTGATCCAGACCCATGTCAGCCCTCAGCTGCCTCCCCCCCATTTCCTTGAATAAGTTTGCTAGAAAAAAATAGTATGTTCATGCAGTTTCAACACATTTTATTATATTTCTGTATGCATTACTCTCAAAACATATCACAAGAAATGATCAAACCACTTAAAACCTTCAAATAAAAAATCTGAAACAGTTTATGCCCACAATTGTACATATTTATAGTTAAGAAACATTCTTTATAAATATTGTTTCCTCTGTAGCAAGTTAATACCATAATTTAATTACAAATGGATAAATATGGTAACGGGTATTTACAGAAGGAAGGGTGTTATTACGGAAAAAACTAACGGCACGACGTTTATTCCCCCCCCCCCCACCAAAATCTTTCATACAGGAACTAACAAATTGAACTTGCAAACGCACTAAAACATCACATGTAAACCCAGCTAACAGAAAAATACATTCACAAGCGTTGGTGGTGGTGATGTGTGAGTGCTGTGGATCAGCATGTTGAAGAAACAGAAGGGAGACTTTGGCACGGCTTGTTTTTTCCAGTCTATAGTTGCATGAAGTTTACAATCAAGTTGCCTCATAAAAAGGAACACAATATTCAATACCACAATACAAAATAAACCATTTTCTTCCACATTACTTAAAAAGAAACCGGGAAAACTAAAAAGAGAAAAGAAAAAGCCCATCACTTGGGGAAGGGAAGGGAAGAAAGGCAGGAGGAACGCAATCCAGAGAATTACAAATGGACAAACTTCTATACACCAAGAAGCCATTAAAACCACGTCGGAGAAGGAAGGAGGAGTCCGCTATGTACAGTTTGTCAGAAGCCTGGGAAAGGGGCGGGAAGGAAAGCGCGCATGGGGGAAGGCATGGAGGGTTTGGTTCAATTTTTTTATGGGTTTTTTTATTTCTTATTTTATATTTTTAGCTTCAGAGACTCCGGAAGGGATCTTTTTGCTTTTCATGCCTAGATTAGATTTAGAAAAAAAAAAAAAAACTTTAAAAAATCCTTCTGCTGGTAAAATCGTTTCCATCATCATAAAAATCAGATTCGTAATTTTAACAACACGGTCACAGGGTGCCCTGGGCGATCGCCACCGGAGGGCTGCCGCGCCAGGGTGGGGACCGGGAGAGAGAGCGAGGCCCCGGCCTCTCACACGTACCATTCATTGAAGTTGGAGGAGAGGCCGCTGTGGCCTCCGGCCGTCCCGCTGCCCCCGCCAGAGCCGCCGCCGCCGCCGCCCCCGCCCGCCCCGCCGCCTCCCCCGCCGCCGCCGCCGCCTCCACTGGAGCCTCCGCCCGCGCCGCCGCCGCCCGAGCCTCCGCCCCGATGCACCGCGGACACCGCCGCCGCCGCCGCCGCCGCCGCTGCCGCCGCCGCCGCCGGGGAGAGGTTGGAGCTGCTCTGGGGCTCGGCGCTGGGGGACACCAGCCCCGGGGGCGTGGACGATTCGTAGCCGGAGCTGGCGGCAGGGGAGGACTCGGAGCCCTGCGGGGAGGACTCATGGACCTTCAAGACAAAAGCCGGGAGGGGAGACCAAAGGGGACTGGGTGTGAGTGCAGCTGCTGTGGGGCCGGGCCCCCGGGAGGAGCACCCCCAGAAATGCCCCCTCGCGGCCCCAGGGAACCCTCGCCTTCCCGGGCCGGCCACCTCGCCCTCCTCCCGGCCTCCCCGGTGGTACCTTCATGTGTTTCCGCAGCGAGCTGGGGTGCGTGTAGGACTTGTCGCACATCTTGCACAGATAGGGCTTATCGGAGGTGTGGACGTGCATGTGCTTCTTCCTGTCGCTGCTGTTGGCGAAGCGCCGGTCGCAGCCCTCGAACTCACACTGGAAAGGCTTCTCCCCTGTGGACACGAACATGGGCGCTTGCTGCCGACGCCCAGAGCCCCCCGGGACCCGCACCCACCCCGGAGGGGGCCAGGCCTCCGGGAGGAGGAAAGAGGGGCGATAAGGGCCTGGCTTCCTTAAACAAGGCGGATCCCTTCTGTGGCAGAACCAAGACGAAATTAACTGCCTTGCCACCTGACAGTCGTGCTCATTAATTTCGTATTTTACTTTTCTTCCAGGCTGACCCGCATTTCCTCAAATTTATGACGAATGTGGGGTAGCACCCCACTCCTGCCTGCCTTTCTATAGTGCTTCTTGGATTCGCAGCTTCTAACGAGTTGGTCTCACCCTGGAGAAGCTGTTATTATGACAAAATATTTGGGGCATTATCAGAATCACACAGGCTGCTGGGCTGCGGTCGGTTTCTCTCTGGGGCCAGTAGGCAATTACGTTTGGAGTTGTTGTGTGTTGTTTGGGGACTGTGCTGTGGATAGTGACTTAGCCAGTATTTTTCGTCCAAAATTCTGCAAATTGATAATCCTAGGCTCACTTCCAGTCTTTTCAAAGAGAAGTTGGGAAAGAGATAAATATCAGAGGTAAGGCAGCACCTGGCGATTGCAGAGAGGCACAGGCTGGGCAGTGGGTGTGGGGGGATCAGCAAAGGCTTTCAGAATCTCCCTGTTTAATTTTCTGGCGGTCCCTGCATCCTGTTGCCAGAATTCCAAATGCTTGGAGTCATTTAGAGGTGTGAGAACTCAAACATTGTTCCACTTGGAAAGGGGACCATTTAACGTTAAATTCCATTAGCACCTAAATTGTTTTTTAAAGACATCCGCTCAGACGCAGGACTCGAAAGCGAGCATTTCATGCAAATAGATTTCTCAAATTTTAAACCTTGTTAAAAGCTTGTCTCGCACCTCGGCTCCCTCCCTTCCCGGAAGAGAACAATAGGCCGCTGGCGCATCCCCACTTCGGAGTAAATATTGACGGGGGAAGTTGCTAAAACATTTGGCTTTCTTTTAGGAAATCGTCTGGCACGATTTCGGCTGGGACCTGGTCATAGATGAATAATCTATGAGGCGAGAGGCGCGTTCTTTCTCGGCTCTCTCTTCTCACGCGATTGCCCCGCGGGGCCTCGCTGCCCCGGGCTCTTGCTGACCCGGTTGTCGGTCCAAGTTTGGAATCGCAAACCCTCTGGTGCCCATTAGAGAATTTCACAAACTGCTGCGAACCCACCGTAAAGCCCCGCGACCCACCTCGAGACGGGCTTTAAAAACGAGAAACGCTTTACAGCTTCGGCTCACACCAGACTCATTTTTAATGGGAAACAGTCCGGGTAAGGACGTTTGGACCCCGAGTAAAAGAAGTGGGAAAACACACAAGCCACTCAAACGCACACACCCGGAGCAGAAAAGCACATTCAGACAAGCTGGCAGAATCCTCTCTAGGCTCGATTCCCGGGCACCAAGTTGGAGAGCAGTTTTATTTTGTGCGTTCTATTTAGTACGGAAATTATTAACCGGGGCTGAGCAGACCAAGCAACTGCCATCACCCAAAGCATACCTTTGACGTTACCGTGATCATTTAAAACTCAATTTCCGCACATGGAAAAACCCAACCCAATAATATTCTTTCATGCTCCAACAAAAGCAAGCTGCTGGCTCTCTCGCACACACAAAAACATCTCCCATCCCAGGGCAGGGGCTGGCGGTCGGCGCGTTTCTCCCAGCCAACCAACCACGGCCTCTCTTCCCCTCTACGCCCCGTCCCTGTCCCGACCCGCGGTTACCTGTGTGGGTCCTTTTGTGGATCTTGAGGTTCTCGGAGCGCGCGAAGACCTTGCCGCAGCCCGGGAAGGGGCAGGGGAAGGGCTTCTCGCCGGTGTGTACGCGGATGTGGTTGACCAGTTTGTATTTGGCCTTGAAGGGCTTGCCCTCGCGCGGACACTCTTCCCAGAAGCAGACGTGGTTGCTCTGCTCCGGGCCGCCGACGTGCTCCACGGAGACGTGGGTCACCAGCTCGTGCATGGTGCTGAAAGTTTTGTTGCAGCTCTTCTTGGGGTTGCTCAGCTGCTCCGGGTCGATCCACTTGCAGATGAGCTCCTGCTTGATGCACTGCTGCCGCATGTAGCGGAAAAAGGCACCAGGGTGGTGGTGGTGGTGATGATGGTGGGCGGCGGCCGCTGCCATGTTCATACCCATGTTCATATTCATGGGGCCGTATTGGTTGTGGAGCTGCGCCGCCGAGTAGGGGTCGGTCCGCGGGCTGGCCACCTGGCGGTACTGATCCGAGCGCCCGAACACCTCGCCGGGCAGCCCGAGGCGCATCTGCCCGTTGAGCACATTCTGCGAGCCGTGCGGCCCGTGCTGCTCCGGGAGGCCAGGAAAGAGGAGGTGGCCCTGTGCGTCCGAGTGTGCGTGGTGCAGGCCACCAGCTCCCGGCCCGAACAGCCCATGCTGCCCGCCGCCCGGCGCCGAGTCGCCGAAGCCGCGGCTGCGAAACAGGAAGTCCCGGGTGGAGTTGAAGGGCGGCCCAGAGTAGGAGCCGACATGCGCGGCATGGGGCCCGAGCGCGGCGGCGGCCGCGGCGGCCGCAGCGGAGCCGGGGTAGGTGCCGGGGCCCTGCGACGTGAACGCCGAGCTCTGGCCGGGGGACAACTCGTGCGCGCCCGGGTTGAGCTTGAAGGCGCCCATGTGCGCGGCCGCCGAGTCCACGAAGCCGTTCTGCGCCGCCGCCAGGCTCAGTTCGCGGTCCTGCATCTCCGCGGCCGCCGCCGCCGCCGCCGCGGCGGCCGAGTGGTGATGGTGGCGCGCGAAGCTGCCCACCCCGATGGCCGGGAACTGCGGCCCCGCGTCCAGGAGCATGGCCAGCGCGTCTGCCCTCCCCGCCGACCCCGGCGAGCCCCGCGCCTCCTCGGCTCCAACTCCCGCCCCGCGCGCGGTACGTTCAGCTGCCGCCCGGCTCCGAGCGCAGGCGGCGGAGGTGGTGGCGGCTTCAGGCCCGGGAGCCGCGCTCCTGCGCCCGCCGCCTCCGCCGCCGCCTGGATCTGCCTCGGGCGGCCAGGCGCGGAGCGAAAGCGCGGAGAGGAAGAGGAGGAGGCGGCGGCGGAGGAGGCGCGGGAGGAGGAGGAGGAGGTGGTGGAGAAGAGTCCAAAGCCAGGCGGAGAACCAAAGTGTATTAAAGGAGCTGCGGCGGGGGCGGGCAGGGCAGGGGAGGCGGGCGGGAGGAGGGAGCGGGAGGAGGTGTGGGGAACTGAGCGGAGAGGGGGGTCGACGGGGGGCGAGCGCAGCGGCCCCCACCCCTGCGCGCACTCGCGCGCGCACGCACTCGCTCGCACGCCCGGCGGCCCCGGGGCCCGGCAGCGCCAAGCCGCGCCTGCAGAATGAAATCACAGCAGCCGCGGGGCCAAGGTGCCGGACCGCGGCGGCCGGGCACGGACTAAGCAGGCTGGCGAGGCGAGGTCCGAGGCGACCTCCGCGCTCGGCGCCCCGGCCCGGCGCGCCCGCGGCTCCACCTGACCGCGGCGGGGGAGCTGGGGCGGCGGACGCAGGCCGGGCGCCCTCTCCGCGGCGCGCTCTGTCGGCTGCTCCCTCCCCCGCGGCCCTAGCCGCGCCGCCCTGCGCGCGGCGGTATTGTTCGGCTTCGCGGCCGCGGTATTTAGCCCTCCTCGTCCTCCGTGCTTGGCATTGGCTGCGCCTCGTGTAGTAAACTGGCAGCGGCTACGAATTCCCCCAGATGAAGGAAGCTGCCGCGCCGCTCCCTCTTTCTTTAAGTTGTGCGGGAGGAGGAGGAGGCGGGGGAGGAGGGGGAGGGGGCTGTGGGAGGGGAGAAGGCAAGCGCGGGGGGGGCGGGAGGAGGGGAGGCTGGGCTGGAAAACAATAACAACAATAAAAAAGTGTTCTCTAGCTCGCTCCCTCCCTCTCGCCGGTCGGCCCGGGACACTGGATCCGGAGCGGGCGGCCGCACCCGCGAGGACCCAGCGGAGTGCGCAGCCCGAGCAAACGCGAAGAGGCCGAAGTAGGTTTCCCGCTTTCGGCTGCGGTGGACTCCGTTCGCCACCGCCTCCGCTTATTTCAGTGGGCGCCAAAGCCGCAGGCTTTTATTTTTTATTTTTTGTCCCCTCCTTTTCCTCTCCCCTCCCCCCTCGGCCCCGCGCCTCCCGCCCAGGTCTCCCTCCTTCCCTCGGGCTTCAGGCCGGGCCTCCCGCTCACACCGCCCCTTTAACGGCGGCTCCCGCCCCGCCCGCCCTCCCGGCGCCGCCATTGGCCGCTGAGGCCCCGTCAATCCGGCGCCCCCGTCCCGCGACCGGTCCGCCCCTCCTCCCCAGCGCCCCTCCAGCTCCCCGCCTCCCCGACTGCTGCTGTTGGTGGCAGCCCGCCGGGTCTGCCAGCCTCCCGCTCTTCGCCCGCGCTCCTGGCGCTGCGGCTCCTCGTCCGGCCGGCCGCGGCGCTCCCCGGAGCCGGGCGGCCCGCATCGCGCGGGGCTGGGCCGCGGGGTCACAGCGCCCTTGGCTGGGCCGGAAAGGGACGCCACCCTGCTCTCGCGCCCTTCTGTAGAGGCCACCGATTCCCCGGGGACCCGAACCGCTCCTGGCGGGCACCTAAAGCGGGCACCCCTGGTTGCCCGAGAACCTGGCTAGCAACCAGGCCGCGGGGCGGGAGGTTCTGCGTGCCGGGACGCTGCAGACCCGGGCCTCCCCCTTCCACCGCCCCTGGAGGGCGCCGCGGGGAGCGGCCCGGGGGCCGGTCTCCTGCCCGGTTGGCACGCTCCTTGTCCGCGCCCATCCCCCCAACACACACTTTGTCAACTTGTTCTGTGGTGTTGAAAACACAGGTGTGGGATGGAGGGCCTAGAGAAAGCCAGGCGTGCCCCTTCCTCCCACCCTCCGGACACTCACCCAGACGCCGCCCCCTCCCCGGCCGCGGCCCCCAGCCGGAGCTCAGCGCGCTCCGCTCCCCCCGCCGCTCGCGTCCTCCTGTGATTACGGCTGTAAACACTGGGCAGCGGCCCCCGCGAGGGAGGTGGTTGTTTGGAAGTGGTTTAAAGATGGTGTCACCCTCGGGGTGGATGCCCAGAAGCCCGGGCCTCTGCCACGGTAGGGTGGGAGGTGTGGGGACGCCCTAGGCGCGCGGCCAGGCAAGGCTCAGGCTGCAGTTTGGCCGAGGGTCAGGCTCAGAGCCTCCAGAGAAGAAATCTCCAGACCGGTAGGGCTTAAACCTTCTAGAAGACATGTATCAAGCCTTCTCCAGGAGCGGGGACCACCCCCTCGAGGCGGTGGCGGGCCCGAGGCTGCTCCCCGTGCTGCGCGGGGACTGCCTCGCGGCCCCGGGGCTCCGGTCATCCCCCAGGCCCCCGGTTGGCCGCTGCGGACATTTCCTGTCCTGCCGCTGAAAGCTGGCGCCCCGGAGGTAACCGGAGAGGGACCGGCGGGCCCGGAGGCTGCGGAGGTGTGAATGGAAGGCCTGAGGCCAGCGCCTTCGCCTAGCTAGAGTGGGGAACTGCTTTTTTATTTATTTTTTCCTTTAAACAAATCTCTGGGAGTTGAAATAAAATTCAAGTAAGAGAAAATAATCCACACGCATTTCAAAATTTCATGTTGAAATGCAATCAACAAAAACGCGGGAAGACAACTCTAGCCGGCGATCGCTGGCTGAACTGGGCTCTCCCGCGCCGGCACAGGCAGCCTCTCCCGGCCGGAGCGGGTCTCTCTCTGAAGGTCGGACCGGCCGCAGCCCCTCGCATAAGGGGCCCTATGCCCTCCCGCTGTCCCCCTTCCCTGCCTGGAGGGGGGTGGGAGAGAAGGAAGGAGGCCGGGGCATTTTGTCTGAAAGCCAGGGAGTTTGCCTGAAAGCTGGGGATTCTCGACTTCTCTGAAGGGAGGAAATGTTCCTCTTCTCCACACACCTCTCTCTATGTCGGGGGGAGGGGGAGGCAAATGCCAAACTGCCCTCCTAAGCGGAGAGGGACCTGAGAGACAGAGACGGAGACGGACTCCAGGCAGGAAGGCTGCCCTGCTACAGTGAATCTATAAAATTGCCCGGTGCACGGCCTTTCACACTTGCTTATTTTATTCATCAATATGTACGGCGGGGGAATTGGAAAAGCTTACTCCAAAAGTGTTTCCAAAAGAAGATATTCTCTTAGAGACTGGTCGTGAGAATAGCGATCCTGCACATCTCCAAACCTCACTTCCCTTCCTTCTCCCAAGCCATCAGACTTCTTCAAGTCCTCCTGCCTCCGCACTTTCTCGCCCCCGCTGCGCGCCTCTGCCCCTCTCCTCTCCGCCCCATTCTCTCCTTTCGCTTCCATTCCTCTTTGCAGCGCCCATTTCGGGCCGGCGCCGCTGGGCGCTCGCTGGCCCTGGGTCCGGGGGCCGCGCGGCCGGGTGGTGGGGCGGAAAGCTAATTCCCGCCGGAGACCCTGCGGGCTGGGCCCTCCTGGCTATTCTTTCCGGGCTCCAGTTCTCCTCCCTCTGCATGACACGGAGGAGCTGAGCCAAGTTCAAAGTCACGTCGCCGTCCCCTCTTAGAAGCGCTTTATTTCTCTACAAACTGCAAAACCCCTTTGCCTCAAGACACAGTTTTGTTTTGTTCTGTTTTTTAAAAAGGAAGGAAAGGGGAGAGAGAGAAAGAAAGCAAGAGAGAGAGAGAGAGAGAGAGAACAAAAACCTGCAAAGGCTTTCAGAGTCATTGCCTCAAAAGTACATTTGCGCTCCTTGGCCGAAGGAAAAAAGCGGCGAAGCTGAGTTCCGCGCCCTGTGAGTGAATTCAGTTTTTCAACAGGTTTCTAGAACGGCCCGCCGTGTCGGGGTCAGACCCTCGGGACCCACAACTGTCCCCATCGGGCAAACATGTACCCTCTTTGTAAGTTTTCCAAAATTGTTCTTTGGAGATCTCACAGAGCCTGCGCCGGGCTAGGCCAGCGAGACTCCAGGCTTTGCTGCATGTGGATGGCCCTGTATGGCGGGCCCCTGGGTGCCAGGGCTGGCGTCCCTTTCCCGGCAAGTGGAGAGAATGACAGTGTAATAGATAATTCGGGTTGTCTTCAAAAAAACAGAAAATCCCATCAAATACTCATTCACTGAACACCTTGTTGCGGTTTGTGGGCTTCTGTAAAGGGTTGACTATGATGAGAATTTTGTGTACATATACATAAAAACAATGCAAATGCACACACAACATACTCACACACACACAGGTGTATCTTGTTGGCCAGGAGAAACCAAAAACAAACAAGCAAACAAAAGCGATCTTTGAATTGGAAAGCAGAAACACTCGGTGACCATACCACTCAAACTTTTAATTTTCCTCTTAAGGAAAGGGATGGAGATGGGGGAAGAGATGGGAGGGAAAAAATGTGGAATCAGCTGTCTATATACACTGGACAAAAAAAAAAAAAAAAAAAAAGGATTTCACAGGATTTCAGCACTATCCTCTGTATCACAGACTCATAAATTCAACAAGATCATCAACAGGATATTAAGTTGCAGGTCACCTTTGATTCAGCCTCTCAGCCACTCCTGGGCTGGGCGACCCCTGACCCATGAAGGACCACATGTGTGGTGGGGGACCCCCCTCCCCCGTAAAACTCACCTAGAACAAAAGATCTTTGTCCGAGGTTTAAAGAAGTGTAATGTAAAAGAAGGGGAAATCTGTAATGTAAAAGAAAGGGAAATCGTGAAAATCTCAGCCAATGTTGTAACTTTTAAATACCATTTTTAAGAAGGGGGAGATTTAGTGGAGGTGGGGAGAATCATAGGATAAGGCCCTCTCTAGTCTGCTAAAAGAACTTCTTTCTACAGTTAAAATTTACTGTTCTGTAACTGGGCCTATAAAAAGTGTCTATATAAAATAAATCCTCACCAGCAGTTTAGTGTTAGGGATGCAAATGTTTGTGTATTTGTCATTAGGGACTCAGAAAAAAATAGAAGCCAACATTTCTAGGTGACAGTGGTTGGTTGTGCTTTTGCAAAAGTAAGAGGACTAATTGTTCTTACTTTGTCTCCTTTCCTGATGGGAGAGTTTCTACTGCTGTAAAACAAAGCAAAAACAAAAACAACCCCCAAAACAGAAGGCATTAGCTTACTTCAATGTGTTTAATTATTTTGAGGGCCGTTACCCTTTGGGCTCCCAGGAAAACTACATCCAGGGAGGCTGAATACCGGTGACAGGCGAGCAGCTTTCCAATAAACTGCAGTATTATTGCAATAGACTTTGTAATACAATTTATGCTGTCATTCATAAATAACAATGCCATATGTCAACCATATTGCTTACACAAGTAAATCCGTCAACGTGTCACTATTTGATTTATCTCAACAGCTTCTTCAAATATTGAAGTATAGATATTGGAAGGGGTATAGAATGGGGAGAAACTACCCACAAAATTTGAGATTAAAAATAAAAGCACAACCTCTCCTCCTCCTTTATCCCTCATCCAAAAACATTCTAAAGGATAAAGCATGAAGGGGAGGAGAAGCACATCTTGGAGCCAACATAAAGAAATATTGGGCGTTTATACGAACTGTGCACATAAGGGGGTTTCTGCTTCCTGTGTGGACCTTCTAAGCATTTAAAAAAAGACAACAGTTAGACATTTCCCAAGAAATTACCAATCTTAATTGTCGAACGTGCGTCAGAGGCCATTCTCCAACAACCCCCATCCCTGAGGGTAAAAATGATTGATAACCAAATGATAATATTTAATGACAGGTCAATTTTACTCAACTTATATTTTCGTAGTGGGGAAGTGAAGAGAGCCGTAATTTTTCAAGGGCTTTTAAGCACTAAGGTCAGGTGGAAATGGGATGAGTCCAATTCTTGAGTGTCCAAAACAAACGAACAAACAAACCCCAACGTTTCAATTATGGTCACATAACCCAAGCTTCTGGGGTTTTATCTTTGGCTTTGTTTTTAATCCTCATTAAGTCCATGTTCATGGGACAGGGATCAAAAACTTTATCAAGAAGCACATTTTTGGTTACTCTTAGCCTCACACATAGCCGTGGAGTCTGAGGATTCAGCTCGGGCTCAGAAGGGCGGGAAACAGAGGCAACCCTCCGAGAAGCTCTCAGACAGCTGAGAATTGCGCGGTGCTTCCCGGCACCCAAGGCCCCAGGGCTGGGTCGCAGGTCCCACGAGGTCAGGTCACCAGTGGTGAGGGCTAGATGGTGGGGATCTGGTCCCTGCCGAGTGCAAGCCGGGCAAGTGGCCGGGTACCTCATTGCCTAGTCGCCACCTGGCGAGCTTGACTTGGGAAAAAGCCCTTGAACCCAAAGTCCTCATCACTTCCGGCCATGTCAAAGCTCAACTAAAATGCAGTTTTTGTGGGCCCCTTTGCTCACCTAGCCCCGGCTTTAGAGAGGACTCCTCACTCCCTCTTTCATTGTCAACTGATAACCCTCCTCCTCCCAGTTGAGCACCCACTGGAGCCCTCGGGCTGGGCTACAAAAGTCCTCTGAGCCCTCAAATGACTCGGGTCACCCTCTCCGCCCTTGAACCTGCCTCTGGAGCAGCCCAGATGGCACAAGGCTCTCCAAACCCGCCGGGCACCCTCTGCAAGGAGGCCGCCCTTGCGGAAACCACGCGGGACGGGCGAGCCGTAAAGCAATTGCAAAGGCAATAAAAGGCAACTCGGTGGGTCCCCCAGCTCCTTTCTTGTCCACCTCACTGTCCCCAGCGTACCCCCTCCCCTCGCCTGCCGAAACAATCAAACAAAGGCTCAAAAGCCAGGAAATGTCCAATTCACTTCCCTTAGAGTTTATTAATTGCCCACACCCATCGCAAGGAAACTTGGCTATGTTCAGGGACGAACGGAGGGCACCGGGGAGCCACAGACCCCCCTTGGCGCAGCGGGAAGCCGTGAGCGCCCGCCCGGGCATCCCCAGAGACCGGGCTCTGCCGCCTCCTGGCAGCGGAGCGCGGCGTCGCCGCCGGGTTCGGGCCGGCTCGGTGTTTACTGTCCCTCTCCACCCTCTTCCCGCCTTTGTTTGGGGCCGGGAGCCGGTTGGGGTTCGGGGTGCAGCAGAGAAGGCTGGAAATCGATGTTCCCCCAGGAGCACCTGTCGACCCCACAAAGGGCGTTTCCACGGATCGTCACGTTGCCGCCCCACATAAGCACCTCCGCTGCAGAAGTGCAGACAAGGGCATGGGTTTTGAGGATCCACCCTGACGACCAGCACCACCGCGGAAATACGGGGCCAAATCCACAGAACTGGCATAACGACTTCTACAGCCCCCTGCTTAAAAAAAACAAAACAAAAAAAAAAACCCACATTGCTGTTTATTATTTTCTTCAACGTCCTGGAAACTGTTGGTATTTACTTAGGAAGTGTGACACAGTTATTGGGTCCTTAGAAACTCGGGATGTTAAGGGGTTTTAATTTGGCTCCCAAATGGCTTGAAAAAGAACCAGCGCACCTGGGGTCAGGCGGGTCATCACAATAACAAAAAGCGCGTCTACAAAATAAAAAGCTCTTTTATAAAGAAAGGCAATCCCGGAAATCCACTGCGAGCCTTCCTGATGACCATCTAGCTAGGCCTATTCTCAGGTTTAATTGGCAGGCGGTTTATTGGCGCCTTATTGGTGTTGATTGAAATTTTGCTCCCAGTTCTTTCTTTGAAGAATTAGCATCTCAAGTCGATTACCTGAGTCAATTATCTTTTTAGGGTCTGAGTTTGGTCATAAATTTGCAAATATTCATTAAACACACTTTGTAAATATCTCTTTCTAATCGCTACTCAAATCTCTAACATTTCCTTAAAAAGTCTTTCTGTTTTAAAGCTTCCATAAAAAGAAATTGATCAGGAAGCTATATTTGAATTAAGACATATTAAATAGATGACAGATACATATCATGCTGTGTTTAACAAGAGTTGTACAAGGAGGCGGGTTCCAGATTCCGCACGGCTCTGCTGCACCATTATTCACATTTTTACAGCCTTTCCTTCATGCCTTCACCCATTAAACCATTAAATTTCAGCAATTCAATAAAACAAAGCAGTTATAATTTTGAGGAAAAGCTATTTTGAAGGAGGTGGAGGTACCCATTTTATTGCACAATAAAAATGCTCAACAGTCTATATTAAAGGCTAAGTTGGGTTTATTTTCTTCTTTCTTTATTCATTCTTTCTGTTTTGTTTTGTTTTGAACTTATAACCTGCAGGATTGAACGCAAAGCTGCCATTATGGAAGTATTGACGAGTATTGCTAAAAAATTCAAATAAAGGAAATATTTGAAATGTTCTGAGAGGAAATGAAGATAGTGGTGACAATTCCACATATGATTCTTTCTCCATAAAGCATTCATAGAAATGACACTGTCCTCCCTCCACCTTGCCTAGGTGGCTGGAGACCCTTTAAGTCTTTGAAAATTGTGGAAGGACTCTTCCTCTCCAAATACAGATGTGGATTTTGTCACTGCTGTTTATTAAAAACTTTTCGTTGTATTTGCACTCATGCCTCTCTTATTTCCCCGTATTTGAGCTTCATGAAACTTAAAGAAAATGCCCATTTGAAATTTGATTGTACTATTTTATTTGTTTGCTTGTCAGTTTTATAAGAGAAATGACATTCCCAAGGCTCACAGGGAAATTCCCTGTTAAACATTGTTAGCACCAATGTAAATGGGCTACCGAATCAGCTCTTTTGAAAATAATTCTTACCACTTCTCAGGACGATCTGGCAGATGATGGCTTTATGTAGTCTTTAAAAAAAAAAAAAAAAACTTGGACAGTAAACGAATTAAGCTGGTAACATGTTTGACTGTATCCCAAAAGGAAAAAAAAAACCACTTTTTAGTCATTATCCTCTTTTTTTTCAAATAATTTTATTTAGGGCAGGAAAATAAAAATTAAAAACCCTGAGCTTAATTTTTGAGCATCATGGAACAGGGCAAAATTTTAAGGTGTTTTCTTGTTAAAGCTGAAGTGACACTCTGGGGCAGTAAGGACCCTAAAGTGTGAGGGATGTCACATTTCTCCGCCCCCCCCAAAGTGATGCAAGGACCTATTTCACTTTTTAAAAAGATTTGATAGCAAGAAAGGGATGGGGCTCACTTTTTTTTTAGAGTCAGTTTTTATGGTTTTCAAGTAAGACATCTCTCCTGCTAGATGAGCTTATTAGAAAATAACAGGATAAAAGGTCATTCTATCAGCATATAAACCGCAAAGATACTGATCCAATAAAATGATTATTTTATTGGATCAATTCTAACTTGTGGTCCTTTCAAAGAAACTGAGGCACCCATGTGGAGTGCGTTCTGGACCGGAAGGAGAACTTCTGCTTAAAGGATATCGTTTATTTAGCCGCTTCCCTCTGGAGAGATGCTGTTTGGCCTGCCCTGCCACTGTTATCTCCGAGAAGCAAAAGTTAGAATCGCTGCCCGATGTTTTTTGCCCCCCGGTAGATCTAATTGGAAGTGGCAGATCTAGAACCGATGAGCAGTGAGATTACACTTCGAGCCAACTCCTTTGAACCATGTTGAAAAGGATCCCATGAGCTAAAAAGTCGAGGTAAAACGGTTCCTTTGGGGAAAGATTTTTTTGACTTCACCTGGTGTTTTGCAACCAATAGGATTTTAATATCCTTCCTCATTCCATCTACTGTCTGTGCGCCCTCTGTGAGCGCTCGATAGATTGAGTGTCCTTCCCAAATAAGAAGTTTCTAGTATCACCTCTACGAGTAGGATGACGGTCATACATCTGTTCACCCTCCTCCCCCAGTCAGCAGCCCGGAGCTCTTCCAAAGGAAGGGATGCTGCATGCAGTGAGCGAAGGCTTTTGAATTTGGGGGCTCCCCCCGCCTTTTGCTCCCCGGGGGGTCCCCAGCTCAGAGCCTCCAGGCGCCCTTCGGCCGCGTGCCGGCGCACGTTCCCCGCAAGGCGCGTCATGGGAACGCGGGACGCTGCGCGCGCAGGCCCGGAGCAAACTTTCTGCAAGTGCAACTTGGGAATCCCTGGGGAGGCGGGGACGCAGGGCTCGGGGAGAGGAAGGGGCGCGAAGCGAAAGCGAAGGCGGCCAGGAGCAGAGGGGCGGATGCCCGCTGAGCCTGAAAGGGAGCCAATCGGTCAGCCGCGGCTGCTGCCAATCACGCGGCTCCCTCCAATCCCACCCTTGCTATTTCCAAAATCTCGGTCCCACTGCGCAGCTCAAATGTGGTGTTTGCTCTGCCAGTCGCTGGAGGACAGAGTGGGAACGGGAATAAGCAGAGTTCGGAGGCTAGGACAAAGAAGTTAAAGAGCGCCTAACATATACATGTTTTTGAAGGCGGGCAGAGGGAAAAAAGTCCCCCCAGTGAGGGCCTGTGAGTCTGTGTAGTTCTGATGGAGACCCCTTTGAGCAAGAGGAACCCGCCAGCGCTGAGATTAGCGGATTTGGCAACAGCTCAGGCCAGGCCACTTCAGAATATGACAGGCTTCCCGGCGCTGGCCAGCGCGGCCGCCCACTCCCAACTCCGCGCCGCAGCCGCGCACCTCCGCCCTCGGGACCTGGGCGCTGACCCCGGCGTGGCCATCACTCCGCTCGGACCCGAGCACATGGCCCAGGCGAGCGCGTTCGGCCTCAGCCCTCCCTCCCAGGCGCTCCCGGCACAGCCCGAGGCCCCAGCGGCCGCCGCCCGCGCTGCAGCCTCGGTCTCGCACCCGGGCGCCGGCACCTACCCTGGCGGCGGGGGCAGCGGTAGCGTGCAGTCCTCCGCGCCCGCGCCCCCGCCCCCAGCCCCTCCTCTTCCTCCCTCCCTTTCACCCCCTCCCCCTCCTCTTGGCCTCTCGGGCTACACCACCACCAACAGTGGCGGCGGCGGCAGCAGCGGCAAAGGCCACAGCAGGGACTTCGTCCTCCGGAGGGACCTTTCCGCCACGGCCCCCGCGGCGGCCATGCACGGGGCCCCGCTCGGAGGGGAGCAGCGGTCCGGCACCGGCTCCCCCCAGCACTCGGCCCCGCCTCCCCACTCGGCCGGCATGTTCATCTCGGCCAGCGGCACCTACGCTGGCCCGGACGGCAGCGGCGGCAGGGGCCCGGCGCTCTTTCCCTCGCTGCACGACACGCCGGGAGGCCCCGGCGGCCACCCGCACCCGCTCAACGGCCAGATGCGCCTGGGGCTGGCGGCAGCGGCGGCAGCCGCGGCGGCTGAACTGTACGGCCGCGGGGAGCCGCCCTTCGCGCCGCGCTCGGGGGATGCGCACTACGGTGCGGTGGCGGCCGCTGCAGCCGCCGCCCTGCATGGCTACGGAGCCGTGAACTTAAACCTGAACCTGGCGGCGGCGGCTGCTGCCGCGGCGGCCGGACCCGGGCCCCACCTGCAACACCACGCGCCGCCCCCGGCGCCGCCACCGCCGCCCGCGCCCGCGCAGCACCCGCACCAGCACCACCCCCACCTCCCAGGGGCGGCCGGGGCCTTCCTGCGCTACATGCGGCAGCCAATCAAGCAGGAGCTCATCTGCAAGTGGATCGACCCCGAGGAGCTGGCCGGGCCGCCGCCGCCCCCGCCCCCGGCCGGCGGCGCCAAGCCCTGCTCCAAAACTTTCGGCACCATGCACGAGCTAGTGAACCACGTCACGGTGGAGCACGTGGGCGGCCCCGAGCAAAGCAGCCACGTCTGCTTCTGGGAGGACTGTCCGCGCGAGGGCAAGCCCTTCAAGGCCAAATACAAGCTCATCAACCACATCCGCGTGCACACCGGCGAGAAGCCCTTTCCCTGCCCCTTCCCGGGCTGCGGCAAGGTCTTCGCGCGCTCCGAGAACCTCAAGATCCACAAGCGCACTCATACAGGTGGGTGTCTGTCCCCGGCCGCGCCGCCGCCGCCGCCTCCCGCGCCGCCGCCGCTTCTGCCGCTGCTTCTCTTCCTCCTCCTCCTGCTCGCCTTAATTTTTCCCTCCTTCTGCTGCTTCTCTTCGCATACGTATAACCCGGACATGTGACTTCTTTTTTTTCTCTCCCCCCTTTTTTTCTATGAATAAGTAATTCGATAGCACACACAGGCCCCGCGCTGGGTTCCCACACGGTGGAGTCTCCAGCGCTCCCGCAGCCCCTCCGCCGGGACCGGCAACGCGCTCCAGCCGCCGCCGCCGCCACCCCGGAGCAGAAGCAGCCACCGCCGGAGCAGGAAGGCGCCCAGGACGGTCGGCAGCCCCCTTCCGCCCGGCCCCGGGAACTTGGGGAGGGCGATGGGGAAGGAGGACCGGAGCCGCCCCGGCGGCTCTTCCCTCCCCATCGGATGTCAGGTCCCGCGCGGTCGCCGTGCTCCAAAGAGCGGGCGTGCGAGGGGCGCGTGGGATTTGCTGCGGTATTGGGGCCGCGAGGCCCAGCTCGGTGTGGCCCCTCCTGGAGGGGAGAGGGGACCCTGTCCCTCCGGGGAGGGGTGCAAAATGCGAAAGTAATGCGCCCTCGGGCTTCCGGGGACCTTCCCCCTACGCACACACACTCGCCCACCGTTACACACTCCACAGTACACGTTCATGTGCACACACACATAACACGAACAACTTCACACACCCATATGCCCTCATACACCCCTCCCTCATTTCTGGAACGTCCTTGTGCCCTGATGACACAATCACACTTACTCATTTACACACCTTCATCTACACCTATACGCACACGCGCCGTCACACAGTTTATCACACATGCCCTAGAGGGTGCTGGAGAAATTGGGTTCTGGCCATTTAAAGGAAGGTTCTCCTTGGAGGAGGACAGGGCGAGCTGCAGAGTCTCCAGCGGTCGTTGGGGCCTACCCCCCCCCCCCGGGGGACTTGGAAGGAGCCCCCGGCACTCTGGGGAACCCTCCCGTCCCCACCCCGAGCCCTGCCGTAGGGGGTGCCACGGCCGCGGCCTGGGGCGTGGGATGTCGCCAGTGGGCCGTGTGGCCCTTGGAACAGACGAGCGCGCTGGGCAGAAGCGCTGATGAGCGCGAGTGCAGTCGGGATTTATAGGGACAGACAATATTATCCCTCGGAGGACACTTAAGTAGAGTTTACATTCAGTAATTACTTGGCTGATTTATCGGCGCGGCGACGACGAGGAGGCAGCGCCGGGCTTGGGCCGCAACGCCTGGCCAGCGGCCGGGGCCGAGGCCACTGGCGGAGGGGTGAGGGGGATCTGCGTGAGAAGCCGGGTCCAGGGGCCCGAGGCTGGAGCCCCGGGCCTTGCTTCTGTCGCCGGTACCTGACAGGCCTCCTGCGGACTGGCTCGCTGACCGGCTGGGAGCGCGTTTTCCCCCGAGTTCCGTTTGCCAGCCCCTTTCTTCTCTAATCGGGATCAGTCCGACTTAATGATTTTGCCAAAAGGAAGCGTCCCGCAAGGCTCTCGTAAAAACTCCCTGGCCCGCTAAGCCAGCTGCTGGCCCCCGTGCCCAGCACTTGCCGACGGGACAGGGGCCTGGGGCTGTGAGCGGGACGCGCGGGGCGCGCGAAGTGAAGCCGCCCCCAAAGGGAACCCCTAAAAGCGGAGCCCGCGACCTCGGGCCCTTCCCGCCTTTCCAGGCCTCGGAGGGGAGTAGATCATCCCTTGGCGGGCAGGGGGCTGCCCGGAGGTGAGGGCCGTTTCCGCCCGGGTCAGGCAAGGAACTGGAAATTGACTGCGCGGCAGCTGACCGGGTGTCGGCTCTCCGGCCCCCGGGGACAGGCAGCCTCCCGCCCCCCTCGAGGGCGGGCCCCAAGGGGGCGTGCGCGCGTGCTGCCGGGGGCGGAGACCCGGGCGCCGAGGGAACCCGGGGCCGTTTTGTTTTCGGGTTCCTTGTGCGCAAGGTTGCATTCTCGCCTGGCTCGCGGCGGCTGCGTGGGCCTCGCCGGGTCCCTCGGGCAGGGATGAGAGCGCCCTCGCGTTGATGCTCAGACCCGCGCCGGGTGTTTTGGGCCGTCCCTGGGCCGCTAAGCCACTGAGCACTGTGTCCAGAGAAACGCCAGGCCGGGCTCCCTGCCCCATCACAAGGCTCTCCCTTTTTGGGGGTTACCCGGGATCCCGGAACGGCTTGATCAAAGGGAATAATCCCCGGCCACTCCTGAAGGCCCATTTCCTGACCCACGTGTCCCCAATTCCATTTATAACCTTCCTCTGGGCTGGACTCGAGTTCTCACACGTAGCTTCCCTCACTCTCTAAAACTCTGTAAGTAGTTAAATTCTGACGTGACCCCTCTGTCAGAATCTGAAATGTAAACATTAGGGTCTCTCACCCTTTCTAGGCAGGGAGAATTTGCTAACTGCCCCCCTCCCCGTACGTAGGCCCCCCTGAATAAAAATAGGCAATTCTATCACCCTTTCTCTTTTTTGTACTTTCTTCCATCTCTCCTTTATCCCTGCTTTTCTACCTTTCTTTCCACTCCGTATCTGCCTTTTCTGGGTCTGATTCTCCCCCCCCCCACCCCGCCCCGGTACGCGGGCCTCTCACTGTTGTGGCCTCTCCTGTTGCCGAGCACAGGCTCCGGACGCGCAGGCTCAGCGGCCATGGCTCACAGGCCCAGCCGCTCCGCGGCATGTGGGATCTTCCCGGACCGGGGCACGAACCCGTGTCCCCTGCATCGGCAGGTGGACTCTCAACCACTGTGCCACCCGGGAAGCCCCTGGGTCTGATTCTTAATGCTTCTCTTTCAACATGTGCAGTGGTGGAGCCAGCAATGTCCAAGCCGTTTATTCTGCACAATCCAAGATACTTGGCTTGTGCAGAAACATAAAAATTCTAAAAAGCAACATTGCACATTTGCATAGGGTGAATAAAATTACTTAAACCTCCATGATGAAGAAAAGCTGATTATAATTATTTTTGGAAGAATGCTATATTAAATTAGTATTAGCCAACTTAAAGTGGAATGTAGAAATCGGGACAAATAACCAGTGTTTTGATAAAACTCGGTTAACTGTTTTTGTTGCAGCCCCTCTACAGAGAATTTTTAAAGGTTACGATTATCATTGCATTATGTTGTGTTTTTCCCTCTCTTCATGACCCAAGGCAGGAGGTATATTAAATAATATAAATATATTATAAATATTAAATGATAATATTTAATTTTGCTTTAAAGCAGTATTTCCAGGTAGTATATGTTATATTCCAGGCATCTGAATACTTTTCAGATATGCTAACGTACTCTGGCATTGAAGCAATTAGCATTGATGAAATTAAAAAAGAAAATTACACTGAAATATTTGTACAGGAAAGTCCACCACAGAAATTTATGTACACTAAGCTGTCTTAATAGTTGTTTGGCTTTTTAAAAAATAAATTGTCAGAAACCAAGGAAAAGACCATATCTTGTGTGTCACCAGAGTAGCTGCTGAAATGTAGAGAAATTCAACTCTATTTTTTAAATCATTTAAATATAAGGAATATATTTATTATACCACAATATGTATGAGATAACATGTTCAGTTATGGACTCAAATACATCAAGTTCATGGATACTAAGGGGAGGGGGAAAATTCATAGTTACCTGCTGTCTTCCTGTTTCTGCTTTTTAATACCAAAGTGTAGTGTGGCTGCATATCTGCTCGTCTTACTGAGCATTTCCACCACCTGGACCTTGGGCCTTGTGTTGAAAGGCCCTGTGCTCCTGGGGTGGGTAGGGCAGCTTAAAGGGGCAATGGGCCCAGAGACTCTGGTAAACAGTCGATCTTTTTTGGTTGTTAAACAGTGTTAGAATAAGAAGTCTGCTTATGCCATCAGGGGATGCCAGGTTCTGGCTAAGGCTTGTAGTCTTTATTAACGTTTGTTAAGGTTCTGTTCCTCTAGGGTCTCAACTGCCCAGCAAGTTGTGAGGAAAGCTGGTAGAACGAAGAGGGCAACAGCCTATTCTCTGCCCAGCTAGGCTTATAAAAAAAATCTAGTGGTGGGATCATGTTTTTCACAGACGTCTTTATTTCTGGAGAGAACAGGATTTTGGTGTATTTCCTTTCCTTTCCCATCAGGGAAATCCTGGGGAACACTCTGAAACAAAATGCCATTATTATAATTTTACTGCATCACCCCCAGTTTACTTTTAATTGAGAATATGTGTTTGTCTTTTTTCTCTTTTTCTTATGGTCTTCACCCAAGCTGTGGCTTTGGAAGTATTTTATCAGCATTTATCTTGACAGGGGATGGGCTTGAATTTTTGTGTGTATAGACCCTGAGGGGAACAAGGATGCGGGAATCTGGGTCCTAGCTGGATTTCAGTGTTAGAGCCTGGACCATGCTCTAGCCATTCTCACCTCGACCCCTATGGTACTTCGGGGTTGACATCCAGCCTCTCGCAAGCCCAGGTCCAAGGAGAGCCTCCAGGCCAGGGGACACCAGGCCCATCCCCGCAGCATCCCTTCCCTGTTGAATCCTGGAACATGGGAATTAGGAGTTAGACTGGGAGTTGGTCTTCAGGAGGATGGGAAGATGCATCCTCATGTCTGCTCTAAGATTTCTCTCTCAGGTGAGAGGTCTCTGAAAAGCACTTGTTAACCTTTCCTATGTTTTATTGCAGGAGAAAAGCCTTTCAAATGTGAATTTGATGGCTGTGACAGGAAGTTTGCCAACAGCAGTGACCGAAAGAAACATTCCCACGTCCACACCAGCGACAAGCCCTACTACTGCAAGATCCGAGGCTGTGACAAATCCTACACCCACCCGAGCTCGCTGAGGAAGCACATGAAGATTCACTGCAAGTCCCCACCACCCTCTCCAGGACCCCTGGGCTACTCATCGGTGGGGACTCCAGTGGGTGCCCCCTTGTCCCCTGTGCTGGACCCAACCAGGAGTCGCTCGAGCACTCTGTCCCCTCAGGTGACCAACCTCAATGAGTGGTACGTTTGCCAGCCCAGTGGGGTCCCCAGTCACCTCCACACCCCTTCCAGCAGTGGAACCACTTCTGAGTCTGACGACGAGGAGATGTACCGGAACTCTGAAGGCGTGCGGACCATACATTAGATTTTATTAGTAATAATAATAATAAGTACAACAATGAGTGGGAGCCCTTGGACCGTATCCTAACCTGAGACAATGCCGAGGCTGAGACAAACTCGTGACTCAGACTTGCCACCGGGTCTAATTAGCCCTATTTATTCAGTATGAAACCCTATGGTGTTTGTACATTTAATTAATTTAATTAAGATATTTGGGTTTTTTTTCCCCTTAGAAAACAAACAAACAAAAAAACCCAACCAAGCTGGACTTGTGTGTTGCAGGGGCACAGGACTGAGAGCAGGTTGTACCACATGGAAAATGAATGGAGAGATTAGTGAATCGAGACACACACTGCCAATGCCATATATATAGTTTTTACAAGGGTGAGAGAAAGAGCATTAAGTCAGAACTCAACACAGCACCAAGGCCCTTTGCATTTCCTGGAGTGCCTCACGAACGCCTTTGACACCATCATGGGCTTCTCTGGAGCCTCTCTGCCTCCTGCTTGGGCCCTAATTCTGCAAAGGCCTCTTGATTGTAAACCACACACGTGCTGCATTGCCAACAGATCTTGGACTGTACCTGTGTCCAAAAATATTTGTAAAAACCCTTTAAGTTCTAATACTTGTAATTTTTAATTTCCACTCTTTTATTACTGATCTCACCTAACACAGTATTTTTATACAGGATTACTTCTTCAGTACCCTGCTTGTATGGTTTTTTTTTAAAAAAAGATGCAGCAACCTAGTACATCTCCATATATTGTGCCACCGTGATTGTTCCAGCAACAGTGGAGAGAAGAAAAAGCTGCTGCGGTAGACAACTGTGAAACTGTGATATTTTATAAAATAGAAGAAATTCAAGTGCTTTCTTTTTCCTCTTTTTTTTTTCATCTGGAATCTCAGAGCCTGCCTCTTTACTCTGTCCAAACTTCTTGTGTAATAAAGAGATTATGTTTTAGATCATAAGTTCTTTGGGATGCCAAAATTAACAGGCAAGTGTAAGGAGGTGTGATGTTGGCAACATGCCTATTTTGGGGGGAAGGCTGTTGTTTTACAAACAGGGCAATCCCTCTTTTATACTGTTGTATCGACCTTTTAAAACATCTTTACTTTTCAGTGCTGGAAGTTGCATTTTAATGCATTTTCTTCCACCTGAGCACTCGGAACTCTCCCACTTGCAAATGACAATGTATGACCTACATTAAAAGAGGAGAGGGAGTTGCTATACATATTAAAAATTTTAAAACGTTTATAGTTACCACCAAACACTGATGAATGTGTGACCTTTGCCAGAGCTGTCAAGCTAGGACAAAAAAGGTCAAGGACCTAGGACAGTAACTCTTAGTTTATTTTCGGTTGGTACAACAAATCTCGTGTGCAAAACGTAGTCCATCATAAACATGATACAGATATACTAAAGAGCACTAATTTATCCTCAGAGACCCTGAAGACACCCCCTTCCCAGGGTTTGTAGAAATTTGTTTTGTGTGCTGTGAGTGGTTGATGTACTCTTGTTGTTAATAACGTGTATGTGAACACTATTTGTACAGTTGAATTAATTTATTTTCAGACATCATCCTTTTTTTTTCCTGGAAGAGTTCAAAGCACACCAAAGAATTATATTATACATTTTGGTGAAAGATTGTCATTTATGATCTACGATTTATTTTAAAAAAAAGAAAGAAAATGGGAAAATATATTTTTAAGCTTACTTGAATGAACAACGTAATGTGAAAACCAGGACTCTTCCTGCATGTCTCTTTTGCATTGTGTTGATGAGATTATATATAGTTTATAGATATATTCTATTACTAGTACAGTGCATGGTGCTGTCACTTTGAAAGCCTTTCAATGTTGTCTTCAGATTGTTACGGTGAATATGAAACATGCAGACCCTCCTTTATAAAGAAAAAGACCATAAAACTTGAATATAAAATAATTCTACATTTTTAAAGTTTATTTGATTTTCATATTCACTTTCAAAGCTCTTTCAAATAGACAAAATAAGATGAGGTATGAACTTCGGGGGGATAATTTATGTATCGTAAACTTATTCGAACAAAATATTCCTGATTTATAATTTGTTTTATTTATACAACTTTTTCAATGGTAGTTTGCACTATTCTTTATTATGCTACAGGTTTATTTATTATGAAACAAAGGAATATGTATTTTATGTATTTTGCCATGCATTGGTTAACTCTCTGCCACAGATTTATTGGTTCCTGATACACCTAAAATAAAAACATAAAATGTGTACCTCCAATAGAAAGCAAGAATAATTATGAAGTAAAAAATTTAATAAAGGTATTCTTCATATGTATTGCTTATGTTTTACGTGATGGCGCATAATGCCATTCTCTTCCAGACAGAACAGGTTGCTCATGTAGTAATCAGAAGGTTCTCCTCCCTTGATCTCTTTATTTCTTCACCCTCCCCAAGCAATGAAATACTTTAACAGCTTGGTCTAATTTACAGCCTAATCTAGAAAGTACAGTATATTTATGAAGACTAAGCCCTGCAGGTTGCACAGAATGGTAGCATAAATCTTAGGGGTTACTGCATTCATTTGTTAAGATTAGTAATGTCCTTAGTGATCCTAATCAGTGGAGAGCTGAAAAACAAATTTTAGTATTTCTTTGCTGCCCAGCCTCTAAAGAAAAAGGGTAAAAAAGAACGAGGAAAAGATAGAGAAAGGGACAGTGAGACGTTTCCAGACACAAAGAAGATGAAAGCAGAATCCAGAGCTAAGATGGGTATGGAGTTAAACACATCCTGAGTGAAGTTGCGTAGTGGGCATCAAACACCTCGTGTATCAGGTGATAGGATCAGAACCCAATTTTACTGTGGTTTATTTGGAAGTTGAGTGGAGATAAGTAACTTAGCATTTTGGGGCAGGTGTTAAGGAGAAATGAGCTTCATGGCAACAAAATGCCCAAGTGGCTTAAAGTAATGCAATTGGCTATCCACATAAACAAGGCTGAACACTTGCTTGTTTTTAGGTTGGCTGATACAAAGCTGATAAAAGGCAAGTAGTTAAAAACAACTGGTAGTGATGTCAATAAACAGCTCTCCAAAGGGTTACAGCGGTTTTTTAAAGTCAGGTTTGTTAAATGTAGTAAAGGTGAAACAGGTTGCAAAGGGTTGTTTGAAGCCAGGTGACAGTAACCAGCACACGAAGGAGAAAAACACTCGTAAACGAAGGCCCCAATCAATGGGAAGACTTGCAGCTCTCTAATGAAGATTCTCGTGAAAAGAAGGGTGACACAAAGCCACCAAGACATGAATCATTCATGGGAAATATAAAAGATAAAAGATATCTGACAATGAGCAGAACCTTGTATAGCGTGTATAAAACAAGTTTCCCCTTCTTATTTTCTGCTTTAAAACGCACAATCTCCCACTCCCAGCGTTCTCTGTCCAGAGTCTATAGAGTTAAAATTGACCACTGCTCGTCCTGCGCCACTTCAAAGTAATTTAGTCCAGAACGGAAGGCTTGGCGCTTGGACAATCTTCATGGTGTGTTAAGATTTCTATGGCAATTGGCAAGCAAGACGTTCCCATCTGAATATGTCTCAAAGAAAGCCACTTATTGACACTAAGTTGGCTATCATCAAAGACTTCATCTTCCTAGGCAAAACGTGGCCCTTGGGGTCCTTGCGAACATTGTTTAAATCATCTACCTTTGTTTTCCAGGCTAGGAGGATCTTCAAACACATGATTATTTGTAGTTTATGTATATTTTCCCCCATTCAGGATGTTCTTTGGTAAAACTAATGCTCCTAAAATCTAAAGTATTGAGAAAGAACTTGAGGGTGGGAATTATATTCTTTTAAGGAGTTGGAGATGGCCACACAAGAGGGATAGCCCTGGAGACAGGAAAAGAGGAGGCCCAAACTCCTTGAAAGCTAAGGCCCAATTATCTGTGACATTGCAATTTTGCCATTTATATCTTGTATTTTGTGGAAGCTTTTGGAAACCACAGTGGTTCTGTCTCTCTATCTGTGTATCTCTCTGTATCTGTCTGTCTGTCTATTATCTATCTATCAGTGTATCTGCCTATCTCTTCCTCTGTGAAAGGGGACAAGAGATGTTCACCTGAAGTATTTGTTATTCCAGTTTGGCTAGGAAGTACAAGTGGGGAGGGGGCTGCGGAGACAATCTGATTTCTCAAGTGACCACTTTAAGTCAGAGGAAAGGAAAGCTGAACACGGGAAACAAAACAATCCAGACACATCGTAATACTTTCAGCCTGTCACATCACACTGCCCGCTGGCCCAAACACCCACCCGTAGTCTACCAAAATAGACTCATGTCCAGGAAACCTACCCTTCCAGGGCTGTAGGGTTGGAGAAGGAGGCCCACGGTGAGACGGCCATGGGGTTGCCAGCACACTTGCCCTCCCGTGAACAAAAACTCACAGCAACTCATACTCTGTCATCCCCACTCCTACGCCCACGCACAAACACTCAGGAGCACACATTCACACACACCGCGAGTGCCTAATCAGGCACGGAGAAGTTCAAAGGCATGTTCTTTGAAATTCAAAGTACTGCTTTTATGGTACATCCACACGGAGCGTAGGCATTGCTATGGCAATGGGCAGGGCCAGGGGAGTCTCTGGCAGAGGGTCCGCAGTGATTCGAGACACTCTATTAAGATACAGTTGCAGTGACCTTTCCTTTCACGCCAAGTTAGCTCAGTCGATTTTCACCTGATCAGAAATATATATTACATATCACATTACATAGATGTAATAGTATATGTATTACGTGAAATACATGTATATGTCCTTCCATCCACTTTTTGTTAAGATTCCCCCTCAGAACCTCCCAGCTTGAGAGAAAGGAGAAAGAATGACGAGAGGAGGAGAGAAAGGCGAGTGGGGATGGGGGTCAGTGATGTCAGAAGAGGGGGGAGAGGGGCAGGAGCGCCCCAGCCCCAGTTCCTCTTCCTTCTCTCCCCACCTAAGTACTTTTATTTGCAGAGCGATTGTTCTTTGTTTATTTAATACAAGTACTGTGTGAATGGTGAAAAATAAACACGATGAAAAATAACCAAACAGATGATTCCTCCGAGTGAAAAAGCCCGGACTTAATAAAAGTGCGAAGCAGTCACCGCTGAATGAGAAACCCTTTGAAGTGGAACTTATTATAGGAGGAATACTTCGGGGTTGCCTTAACGACGCCGCTGAATCGAACGCGCTCGCCTTTGTCAGCGATTTGTTCTCCTTTGCTGGGGTGCCCGGAGAAATTACTTACATGGGCTGCCTTAACATGCAGCCTGCAAATCAGTAACTTTGCAGCTCAGACTTGCAGACGCCACTAGGCAACGGACAAAAAGAAGTCAGGGGGAAACGCACCAAGCTTTCACGCCGAGTCTCCGGGGATGGGGGAGCACGGGCGTGTTGGGGACGGCAGATAAGAAGTTGTCTTACAACTGGACCCCCGCCCCTCACCGGGGCTCCCCACCCGCACGCCGACCCGCGAGCCTGGGCCGGGGCCTCGGCCGCCCGGCTTCTCTCGGAGGCAGGGGAGACTCCGGTCTCTCCAGTGAGAGGCGCTCTTCCGTGCGCTGGCCGGCCGCGGGACGTTCCCAGCAGCCCCGGCCATATTTAATAAGGGTCGTTTATCACCCAGGCGCTTTGAAGGGTCGCCTCCAGCCCTGTGCCCATTAGAAAGGCGGAGGTGACATTTAAACTCCGTTTTCAAGGATCGCGGGGGGATTTCCATGAAAAGGCAACTCGTTTGTCTTATGAGCCTGGAAACAACTCCCTTCTCGCTCCTTTTGACCACATGGCATAACTCAAAAACAATAGTTCAAAAGTGAAATGGCATCGTGGTGTTCACTCGGAGACAGGCCCCCATCTAGCACCAGAGAAAAGAGGTAGTCCGCAAGACAATGTGCTTTTTGTGTCCGACTCTGTCACAAGAACTGTGTTGTTTGCTTTGGGGGCTGCGCCTGTTATACTTGCCTGAAAGTGCTTGTGTTAAACAAGAGTTATAAGTCATCCAAAACAACAAACATTTTGATTTTCTTTGCCTAAAGGGCTTTCCCTGGCTATGGGCACCGTGAAAAAATAATGTCCTTGCTGAGAAAGGAACACCAGTAGTAGCGGGTGCATTAAATATTGAATGACACGGGGAAAAAGAGCTTGTCGAGGGGCACTCAGCCTTAAAGTCTTTCTTCAACTTTGTCTTCGGTGGCTGCTGGACTAGTTAAGATGGTATTAATTAAGGCAGCTTCGGATGCCGCCGAGCCCGCCGGCCCCTCGGCCGCGCTCGGTCAATGGGCCTGTGTCCCCGCTCTCTGCTCACGCGTTGGCTGAGCCGAGTGCAAATGTCACTTCTCATTTGGAGGCTGAAGAGAAGGGCCCATCCTACATTAAGGGCAGCAGGGATGCAGGCAGCAGCAGGCGTTAAAGAAATACCAGGGGCTGGGGTGAGGGGAGGGGAGGCGGGAACAAAATGGGAACATCTGCCCTGGGCCGGGGAGGAGAGCCCGCCGGCGTGCACTGCTTTCGGCACATTTTGGATAGTATTGTTTAGCAAACAAGGGCCACGCGGGACTCGCTGGGCTGGAACACCCACTCTGTCTCGTCTGCTCCTGCGTGGGGATGATTTAAACCCCAGCCCTGCAAAAATCTATTAGGTAGTCTGGCGGGGCGTTATTTTACAAAGGGAGTAGCTTCTACAAAGAAAGACAAAGGCTTGGCGCAAACCGGCTTCTTTCCTGGCTTCCTCCAACCCCCTCATGTCCCTTCACAGATCACAAATAAAGCCCAAAGGGCCTCAGCCAAGAACCTCCGATCCAATTTTACAGACGGTGAAACTGAGACCTCAGGCAAGACTCAGAGATTTTTGTCAGTTTCCCGGCAGAGTGGGAAGTTGAGACCTTCACTGAGACTGAAGACCCAGACAGGGGTGGAGCTCTGTTTAAGGGTGCCAACAACCACGCCAAAAGATCCCCTTCTCCCCAATTCCAAGCATTTGATTCAAAATCAAATGGAAGTTGGTTTCAGCAGCTGGAAATTCCTAACATTAAAAAAAAAAAAAAGGAATGAAGCTTACTGCCAACTAACTGTGGCATAAATGCAATGCATGCTTTAAGAAACTCTCTGCTAACTATCAATTCTTGATGAGGAGAGACAAGACTTGGCTGGATAGAAGGGTGCAGAATACGCTGGCTGATTGATTTCTGCAGCCAGAATCCCCCATGGAAGCCCCTGTCTCCTGGTGTGGAGTTCCAGATGGACATGGGCCTTCTCTTATCACAAGGTCCCTTGGAGGTGGGGAGAAACGCAGTCATATGCTGTTTCCTCTGTGTGTGTGTGTGTGTGTGTGTGTGTGTGTGTGAGAGAGAGAGAGAGAGAGAGAGAGAGAGAGGGAGAGAAAGAGAGAGAGAGAGAGAGAGAGAGAGAGACAGATTGATCTGGACCCTTGCTGCCCCTACAGGGGTTTAGCACCCTTAACTCTAGATTCATTTGAATGTCTGATTCTCCTTCTGGGGATGTGTCCCCTCAAGGCTCCCTGGGCCTCCTGGATAAGGAGAGGTCACATTTCCCACCGAGAGCCATCCTGCAGAAGCAGTTCCGGCCGGGCGGGGCTCTGTTAAGACAGGGGTTGGGGGTGGGTAGCTCGAATCTGTCTGCCTAGAGACTCGGGCCTGATGCCTCCACCCTCCGCCCCATTGGGAGCTGGAGGTGTCGCTCTAGGGTGGGGAACCGCCTGGCGGGGTCTGGACGCTGGCCGAAGTGGGCGGTGGGGAGAAGAGAGGGCTGTGCCAGAACGACCCCCGCCCCCTCCCGCAGCAGGCCTGCAAAACCTAAGACTGGGGCTCACATGCTCAGCCGCTGACCTGGGTGATCTTTCTTGCCTCTCTTTCTTCGGTCCCCTTCTCCCTGCCTCTACTATTTCTTTGCACGATCAGGCCCCAGGTCAGGGTAAGGGATGCAAAAACATGGCGTTTTGGCCCGGAACACACTGTCCAGCGCGCGCGCGCACACACACAGACACACTCACGTACAACTCACCCCCCCCCCGCGCGCCCCCGCCCCAGCCCGTGCACTGGGCACACGCCCGGGCTCCAGGCACCTTGCCAAGAGCGCGCGAGCACCCTGCGTGGCACACTGGCTGAAGTTCCTGCACGAAGTGGCGGGGGTGGGGTGAGGAGGGGGGTGGGCGGCGGTGGACGCCGCCGACTGCTGGCGGGGCGCACAAGTTCAGTGCTCAACTTCCCGCTCTTAACGAGACCCGGGATCCCTTTGGAGAGGCCCTCGGGAGCTGGCGGCGGGGCTGGGAGTGGCGTGGGTAAGCTGGCCGGCGCGGGGCGCGGGCGGCGGGGCAAGAGGGCGCGACAGGAGGAGGGCGCGAGGGTGCCCGCGGCCGGCCGGGCGCTCCAAGAAGTCAGCGCGAGCAGCTGTGACTTCACCTATTAGCCCCGATGTCTTTCCGAGGAGCCTGGTGGAGTTAAACAGCCCACAATGGGCGCTCTGGGGCGCCTCCAGCCTGACCTCCACCCGGGTTTAATAGTTTCATAGGAACTTCATTAAATCAATTACTTAGTGAGCACATCATCATTTATTTGTAATTAGCAGCGAGGAGCGCGTTCTCTCCCCCAAACCCGCGGCCCGGGTCCCAGCGGGGTTGGCGGAGTTGTGCAAGCACTTTTGTTTGCTCGAGTGTTGACTCCCGGCATTATTCGGCCCCGGTAATCTTTACGTCTTAATCTAGCATTCAGGGAGCGAAGGGAAAACAAACAGGGCGCAGGCCAGAGGCCAGCCCTGCGCTCCCAGCCGCGCGCGCAGCACGGCCCTCGCTCGGCGCGCAGGGCGCGTCTCCGCGGCCCCCTCTCCTCCGGGCAGAGAGGGCGAGGGGGCACCACGAGGGCAGCGGCGCTGAAGGGGAATGAACCAGGCCAGGGGACTCAGGAGGAAAGTGGCGAAGGAAGAGGAAGTGAAGGAGCAAAAAGAGCGAACCCGGCGCAGGAAAGCATGTCTCGCAAAGCGCGCACAAAAAGAAAACGTCCAGGCTCGTGCGCGTGTGCCGGCGGCGTCGGAGGGGAAGCGCGTGTGTGCGTACGCAGGATGTGCGTGAAATCACATCCATTTCAGCTGCCAGGAGCTGGGCGGAGAGAGGGGAGCGCGAACAGGAGGTGCCGGCCTGGCGTGCGCGGAGGCAGCTCGATGGGTGTCCGGGCTGCAAAAGTGCTTTCATTTGGGGACTGCAGCCGCGGGCGCAGCTCCATCGCGGCCCACAAATTACGAGCGAGTGGTAAGCGAGCTGGGGGAGTTGCTGAAAGCCAGGCCAGAACCTGCGCGTGCGGAGCGACGCGAGTAATGGCCCCGCGAGGAGTCGTGATTCCTTTCGAGTGTAATCATCTTTCCCTACACGCCGCAGCGCCGGCCAAGAACCCGGTGGGTCGTAGGAGTCTCGGCTCCCGGGGCTGGAAACGTGGACTGCAAGTCCTTGCCCCAGCGCAGGGATTTCCGCTCCCAGTGGGAGAAGTCCCTCCGGCACAGGAAACGCTCAACTTCTGCGCGAGATCCCAGCGCAGGAAATGGGGGGCGGAGGAGGCGAGGGGTCACTGATGATCCGGCTCCGGTTCTCAGGAGCCGGCGAGTGTGCACAGCTGTGAGCTTAGGAACAGGCCCATGGGACCCCCTCTCCCCCCCCACCCCAGGAGTGGGCTTCCAGAAGAAACAGTGATCCCAGAGGGTCCTTGAGGCTAGTCTCCTAGGTGGACCTCGTATCTGTGAACCTTTGAGGAGAGGGTCTTGAATTTCTCCACTGGTTTTTGTGGCCAGGCCTGTTTGATTCAGGATGATACTTGGAGGCTATGAATGTGTGAAGGTTACCTTCTTGATTCAGTGTTTGGAGTGTTCGTACTCTAATGGGCCCAGAGAGAGCTTGATGCATCAGTGGGTGGCAGCATGGTGACAGGATCTGTCCCGGGGTGGGAGTGGGGAGGGAGGGTTGAGGCGTGGCCCAGGGCCTGGCTGTAGTTGTGCTCCTGGAAGTGGCAGCTTTGTTTGCCTGGGACCCTGAGGTGGGCTCTCCTGCGGCCTCCGGTTGGGTGAGCCTGTACCCATGACATTGCCTTGAGTTTCAGAGACCCCACTGAGACCCCCCAGCTGCTGCTGACCTACCCTGGATTGTCTGAGAACTTGGGTCAGCCTGAAAAACAGGAAGTGGATCCAGAGAAGGACCATCTACTGGCAGGGCAACCATCTGGGAGAAGCACCTTTAAAAATATAAAAGCACTTTGCAACTTTGCATACTTCTCCCCACCCCCAAAGTGATACATGCTGAAGTAGTTAAAATGGTCAGGCTTCCAGAAGAATTACCAGCAAAAGCAAGTATGTCTGCACAAAGCGAAACACAATTTCCTCAAATCTCTCTCCAAACACTGTAAACACCGGCACGCCTTAGAGTCTGTTGTACATGCTTCTGCTTTGACATAATGAATACCTATGCGTGTCACATGTATGTTTGATCGGCCAAGACTGTACATACACACACAGTTACAGCATATTTAAATCCAACCTTGCAAATGATCGGGGAGGCCTACCCATCCTGGACCTAGCCAAATTTAGGGCAGCCTTGAAGGAAGCAGAACTGAGAAAGACTCCCTTTAAAATAACAGTAAAATGGAATTCACCCCTGACTTCTCTCTCCACTTCTCCCCCTCAACCTCGCGGCGACCCGCCCCCTCCCACAGCTTCAACAACGTTTAATAAAATAGCATCATAGGGAGAAAACAGGCAAGTCAGGCAAGCATTTTATGAACTGGCAGGGAGTTTCGTGAAACGGCTGATTTAGAAAATCTAGATGTTGGCTGCAAAATTTTCTTACAGATAAGCAGGTTCGGCATCTTCCTGCTCTGAGTCCTAACAGCTTTGAACCCATTAGCTGGCTGCCATCTCAGACTCTGTTCTGCTTCTGCCTTTGCTGGGCCGCATGTCCCCGGCACCCTGCCCTGCCCAAGGCCCTCCCTCCACAGTGGGAGCCCTGTGCTCTGCTCCCCACCTCCTTCCAGTGGGGCTTCCCCGGCAGGAGGTGTGGGACCCTTCTAGCCCACTCCCCTTACTTGTCTGGGGTCCTTGCCACTGGGCCCATCAGCCTGAAAACGAACAGGCATCTGCTCACATTTCTGTCCTGTCTCCGTGGAGGGTTCTGAACAGGCTTCTCCCTCACCAGCTGCAGGTTTCCTCTTCCGGACCTGCAGGGAGAAGCAGGCCGGGCATGACAGACTGTAGACACAAAGCTGACCAAAGCCTGTGTGATGGTCTGGGGTAATGACATATAAGGGAAATTTAAGGGAGGGCCAGGGGAGACTTGGAATGGGAGGAATTATGCCAACGTTTGTCTCCTTTTAGGCGCGAGGGCAAAGGTTTGACCACTCTGGCTTTCCTTAAATAAACTGACCCCAAAGTGCAAGCGTTAGAAAACCGGTGACCTAGGTCGAGCGTCTGCTGTGTTACTGAGAGAAACTTCTAGGTGGGCACGGGCACTCCTTTCTGCTTTCGGACCCAACCACACCGGTGGTTCCCTGCTTGTATCTGGGTGGTTCCCTGCTTGTATCCATGAGGGGCAAAATCATGAAGCGATTCCAGGCAAGTGCCTCTCAGGAGGGAGCAACGCCAGAAGACAAGAGAGGCAAGCGCAGGCAGACGCTGCAGTCCGGCCAGTGCCAGCCCTCCCCACCTTCTCCCCCTAACTTCGACTTTCTAGACCTTTCTGGTCATCCCATAAATCAGAGGGCTGGGGTGGTCCGGAGGCAGAAAAGTGCCTTGAAAGCACTGTGTCCTTGGCCACTGGCAAGGAGATTGGAGTGTTGGTTTAGATTCCTCCGATCTGAATAATGCCTGGTAGGAAGGAGCAGAGAAATGATATCATGAAAAATCTCCTTCTTGGTTCTTACATTCCTTTAATGGGAAGGTTTCCCTGGGCTGCATGCCTGTCTGGAGAATTGTAGACACAAAACTTCCCATTTCTTTAAGAGCAAAGGAAGCCCAGCTCGTGTCCTGGGGGAGCCAGGGGCAACCTCCCTCTGAGGCCCTGGGGAGGCTGCCCTGGGCCCTGTGCAGGGGACATGAGTAGGAGGTTGAGGGGGGGAGTCGTAGAGAACTCTGATGTCCATTATTCACATGCTTTTCTCTATTTAAAAAATTCTGAGGACTTCCCTGGTGTGCCAGGGGTTAAGACTCCACATTTCCACTGTGGGTGGTGTGGGTTCGATCCCTGGTGGGGGAACTAAGATCCCACAAGCCACGCAGCCAAAAAAAAAAAAAGACCATAAAAAATTCTGGTAATTTTTTGTGGCCGTGCTGCGGGATCTTAGTTCCCCGATCAGGAATCGAATCCATGCCCCCTGCAGTGGAAGAGACGAGTCTCAACCACTGGACGCCAGGGACGTCCCTAAACCACTTTTAAGTACACAGTTTTGTGGCATTAAGTACATTCACATTTCTGTGCGGCTGTCACCACCATCCACTTCCAGAACTTTTTCATCTTCCCGAACAGACCCTGTACCCATTAAACACTAACTCCCCATCCCGCCTCCAGCCACGGCTAACCTCTATTTTACTCTGTCTCTATGAATTTGACTACTCTAGGTACCTCATATAAGTAATCATACAGTGTCTGTCTGTGTCTGGCTTATTTCACTGAGCATAATGTCCTCAGGGTTCAACCATGTTGTAGCATGCATTAGAACACCATTCCTTTTTATGGCTGAATAATATTCCAGTGCATGGCTATATATAACATTTTGGTTATCTGTCAGTGGACCTTTGGTGTGTTTCCACCTTTCAGTTACTGTGAATACTGCTGCTAGGAGCACGGGTGCCCACACATGCTTTTATATGTACCCATGTACCTATATATTTTTTTGTGAACCGATGTAAAACACTTTAAAGGGGGAGCTTCAGCCAAGAATTTAGAATATCCGATTTCTCACTTGGATCTGGCTCTCTGAGGCCAACGAAGTGCAGGTGGATTTCAAGGGAGAGCCAAAGCATTGTTTTCCAGTTCCATGGTATTCCCATCTGTATTTGCACATGTGTGTGTGTGTGTGTCCGGCCCTACCCAGTGCTGCTGCTTCAGAGGAACTATTAACACATTAATATTATCAATAGCAGGCAGTGCCTGAGCCATTAGGGATTTATGAAAACATCTGAAGCCAGTCGTTTCAAAGCGTTGATTTGTTTTATAGTCAGTATTACATTTTATGACAGGCTCTTTTGCCAGCAAAATGAGCGTATAAGCATCATACGCAGCTCAGTAGACGGAAACCGCTGCCCTGTGCTGCCCTGCAAATTTGTGCTCCAGATCCCTTGGGAAGCTTCTGCAGTTTGCAGACAAACACTGACCCTTTGCTGAAGGGTCAGCCCAGAACCAGATAGCGAGTGTGGGCCCCCCGCCCTGTACATTTTTAGCTGTAGAAAAACTATGGCTCCTTTTCCTTTCTGTCGTTTTCCTCACACCTAGAGCACAAGAAGCAAGCCAGTATCCAGCAGACCAAGGCCAAACATCTTCCTGGCCGCTTCTGCTTTTCTGTCGCGGTTGTTTTCCCTCCTGATTTGCCAGAGTTTCCCAAGGCAAGTTCTCTAGTTCTGGGGAAGTAGTCTCAGCCCCGCTTAGAACGGGGGTGACCAAGGAGGGGGGCAAGCAGGCCCCTTGGAGGAGACGGATGTGTGTTTCTCAGCTCCCCACTCAAACCTCCACCACCTGCAGCCCACCCCCAAGGGCAACCAAAGGAGACGGCGGTGTGTGGTCGAGGAGGGGGTGGGGTGCGGTAGAGCGGGGGAGGGGCAGCAGGGCCGCGCAGGGAGAGGGCACACCCACCCTCCCTCCGCCCCCGCCCCCAAGCTGGGACCTGGGGGGTCCCCTCGCGGCGGCCCCCCTCTGGGACAGGAGGGAGCACCAGGAAGTTCCTTCCCCACGCTCCCAGGGAGCGGGGTTTGTAAGATTTTACAGCAGCTGTTTAACATCTCCCTACCTAGTCATTAAACGCGGAAGGGAGAAAATTAAAATGGCAAAGTACGATGAAATAAAAGGCGTCTTTTCCTGTAAAGAGACAACACCTAATTAAGGAGTATTTGAATCCCACAGAAATGCAGACGCTCATGGGTGACGTAAAACTTCTCCTTTTCAACCAGGAACAAAACCCAGAAAATTGGGGACCCGGCCCAGGAGGTAGGTAGCCCCTTAAAACGACAAGCTCCTTCCTCTTTTGCCTGGCTTCCCCCTGCCCTCCTCTTCCACAGCCCTGGGGGAGGAGGAGACAGACGACGCCTTGGAGTTAAAGTTTCTGGGGGCAGCGCCCAGCCCAGAGCCGGTTCCCTCCCCCAGGGCTCTCAGGCCTGACTCAATTCCGTCCCAGTTTCCCTCTTTTGTCCCCTCCCGACTCTGTCTCATTGTTTTGTTTTGTTTTGCAACTCTTTCTCTAGCTTCCCCATCTTTTCGGGGAGCCCGCTCCCATCTTCTGTTTCCCTCAGCCTCCCTGAGCTTCCAGAGTGGTACCTTCTGCCTTTTTCTCCTGGCTCTTATCTGGTTCTTGATTAGATAACGGAAGCTTTGCTCTCCTTCCGCGCGGTTCCACAGCTCAGCCCACTGGCTGTGGGCCCCTGATCCCACCGGAAGCCTGGCTCTGACCTTTGCTCTCCGCTGCCTGCTGCCAATGCTTAAGGACTCTCCTGACGCACCTGCCCCGAATCAAACTCAGTGAGCTTAAGGGGTGTTCAGCCGCAGGGATCTGGAAGGAGCTGCCTTAGCTCAGCCAGGAAACCTGCCTTCGGCCTCCGTTTTGCTCCCACGGGAGTTCCGGGAGGAGGCAAACGCAGGGAGCACCCACTGGCCAGGAAGGAGTTCTTCCCATCGTGGCTGCTCGGTTTCTCTGCTCTCCGGGTAGTTATTCTTCGAGGAGAGTGTCTTACTGTTTAGTCCTATGATTCAGGAGAAAGAAAAGACAGCTATGGGGAGGCTTAAGAAAATATGGATCGATGTGTCTTGAAATGTCTACAAGTTAAAGAAATTCTTAGTCACACCTCACCCCAAGTTTGCCTCTCTGGGATTATTTTAGGATTTTGGTAGTTTACGTTTTCCCCAACATCACAATGCATAGGACAGAGCCAGAGGTGCCCAGATTCCTGCTTATTAGACTAAACAGTAAAAGGAAGTCATTTTGGGGCTTCCCTGGTGGCGCAGTGGTTGAGAGTACGCCTGCCGATGCAGGGGGCACGGGTTCGTGCCCTGGTCCGGGAAGATCCCACATGCCGTGGAGCGGCTGGGCCCGTGAGCCATGGCCACTGAGCCTGCGCGTCCGGAGCCTGTGCTCCGCAACAGGAGAGGCCACAACAGTGAGAGGCCCGCGTACCGCAAAAAACAAAACAAAACAAAAAAAAAAGGAAATCATTTTTTCCTTTCAAGAAGTAAGGAGGGGCTATTTTGTTGGCATTTCCCTTTGGGGATGGATCCTGTGTCTGGCTTTGCCTTTTCAAAGGGTAAACTCAGATCCCACCAAGGTGGAGTGTAATATGGGTAGAAGCAGTGTCTGGTCCTCCCTGATCTGCTGCAGAAACTTTTGTGTGTCCGCCTTTGCTGGGGTCTGGAAATGCAGCCCTCTTAGCTGCCTTCGTCCTACCTTCTCTTTTCTTTCCTGAAACATGTAGGTACAAAGAGATTTTTTAAAGTTCTATAATTCTTTTCTTCTACATTAAAATGCATTGCATATACTATTTCTGAGTAAAACCTTGGGTGGTGTTTTTAGAAAAAGGATCATAGTAATAAAAATATTTTACATCAGTGTTATATCTACCTAACACTCTTTAAGCCTTGCACATGTTTTAATTGATTTGATTCACTTACTACTTCTCTAAAGTAGAGTGGGGAGGCTTTGTTATTCTCATTTCGGGGGTGAGTAAATTGACTCAGAAGGTTAAGCTCACACAGTAGTAAGTATAGAGCCAAAATGAGTTCAAGTCCATTTTTTTTTTAACCAAAGCATAAGGGACAGAAATAAAAAAATAGAAAGTGATATGGTGATTTGGTGACCAGATCTCTCACAGTTTCTGATATAATAGGGTCAGTGGATGAGCATGGTTCCATCCATTGCTCTCCTTCAAAAAGGCATCCTTCTTTACACAGATGGGTGAACAGAAAAAAATGGATGTTTGCCCGACCTTATTCCTAAGCAACACTCCAGCCATGGTGCATCTCCTTTGATGTACAATATGATCTTTCCACTGAGAAGGCTCTCATCATCTTTTCCATTGAAATTCACATTATCTCAAAAGTCAGCCCTTCCATCATCCCTGTCTCTAGTCGTGTATGATCACTCCTTTCTTTGAATACTAGTAGCCAGACCTAGTGACCTCTGTAGCCATGTGCTTTACTTAATATAACTCATTTAAATCCACAGCAAGGCTATGAAGCAGACGCTTTCATTATCTGCATGTAACAGATGAGGAAACTGAAGCACAGAGAGAGTAAGAAGTGAGTTGAAAGTGACATGGCTGGAAACAGCTGAGCTGGGATTCACACCTCTCTAGTCTGGGCTCCAGTCCTTCCTGACTCTTATATGATGCCACCTTTCAGCCATTATACTGTTAGGCGTCGTGCACGCGTTATCTCACAAGGCAATGCGTGCACTTCACACATGATGCTGTACCATCTCCCTGTAGCGTGTGTCCTATTCTGCCTGAGGTGTGTAAAAGCACATTTTTCTCCTTCTTATACCACTGTAAGCTGCTTGAGTGGGATGACTGTGCTCATCAGTTTTAAATGTCCTGTAGCACCTATTGCTTATACAGTGTACATACTTGATACTCACACATATTTTTGGAAACAAGCTTAATCAACTGGAAAATGGTTTGTTCTCCAAGTATTCACCGAGTACCAACTATGCAAGAAGGCCTATTAGGCCCTGGTGAGCAAGTCAGAGAAGATTCTTCCTCTTAAGAAACTTAATTTTAGTGGGGGAAACAGATGATAAACAAACAGATAAAATAAGAAAACTATCAAGTAGTACATTTAGAAAATTAAAATGGGCTCTGATAGAGAGTGACAGGAGTAGAGGTACTACTTCAGGATGGGGGATCAGAAAGATCTCTGGGAAAATAAGATCTGAGGTGGGCTATGAATGCCAAGGAGTGAGCATGCAGAGAGCAGAGGAAGGGCATTCCGGGTGAAGGGAATAGCTTGTGCAAACACCCTGAGGCAAGAAGGAGATTAGTGCCTACTTTCTTTGACAACTTGCAGGATTTCTCAACCTCAGCACTTGTCTTAGTCAGCTTGGGCTAGTATAGCAAAATAACAAATATTTATGGTGGCTTAAACAACAAATAGTTACTTCTCACAATTTGAAGGCTGAGAAGTCCAAGATCGAGGTGCTGGCAGATTTGGTATCTGTGGAAGGCCTCTTCTTGATTGTAGACTGCAGCCTTCTCCCTGTGTCTTCACATGGCAGAGAGAGTCTCCTCCTCTTCTTTATGGGAACTAATTTCATCATGGGGCCCCACCTTCATGACCTCATTTAAACCTAATTAAATCTCAAAGGCCCTACCCCCAAATATCATCACACTGGGGATTAGGGCTTCAACGTATGAATTTGGGGGCACACAAATATTCAATCCATAGCAGCACTATTGACATTTTGGGCCAGATAATTCTTTGGGGGCTTTCCTGTGTCTTGTGGGACGTTTAGGAGCATCCCGGTACCCCCCAGCCTGTACACGTTAGATGCCAGTAGTAACCTCCTTCTCTCTAAAATGTGGCAATCAAAATGTCTCCAGACATTGCCAAGTGTCCCCTGAGGCAAAATCACCCCTGGTTGAGAACCACTGAGTTAGAGGACCAGAAGGATGGCTAGAGTAGCTAGAACACAGTGACTGAGATGGAATATGGTTCGTGAGGCTGGAGAGATGCAGCCTGGACTCAGATCATGTAAGGAGTTTAGATGTTATTGGAGGTTCAGTGAAAGCCGTTGGAGGGGTTTAAGCTGGAGCATGGAATGATGTAATTTATTTTGGGGGGAAGAGGGGGAGGCAAGAAGGAAGCCGAAGATCCTGGGATCAAGCTATCGCAGTGGTCCAGGTGATGGGGGAATGGAGATGGAGAAAAGTGGACAGATTCGGGGTATGTTTCAGATGAACAGTTGACAGCACTTGCTAAAGCAACAGTGAGAGGTGAGGGAGAGAAGGATCAAGGAAATGACTAATGATTTGAGTCCAGTGACAGGGTGGGTAATGGTGCCATTTGAAAGGCCTTAGCTGGGCCTTGGGACAGAAGGTTTGGGACAGAAAGTCATTCATGTGGAGGTGCCTGCTAGGCAGGAGGGTGTAAAAATCTGGAGACCCAGGGAGGGGTTGGAGATGTGGGTATGGGAATTTGGGGCATGTTGGCATAAATAGGTATTTAAACCACATGACTGAATGAGATCACCTAGGGGTACTGTATGAGTGGACAAGAGAAGGACGGCCAGAACAGAGTCCTGGAGACATTTTAGCAGGCAGAGGAGGAACCAGAGAAAGATCCAGATGGAACTCTCTGTGAGGTAGGAAAGGACAGTGCCATGGAAGTCAGGAGTGTATCAAGAAGGCTGAGTGGTCGTTTGGATGACATAGAGCTCATCTGTGTCTTCTCTATGGACAGTCCCTGTGGATAGGGAAGGATGGATGGCTGATTGGGTGGGTGAGGTGAGGAGAGAGAGACCTAGAAACTTTCAAGGGGATGGCTGTGAAGGGAGCAGAGTATAGGCAGTAGCAGGTGAGGGACCAGGGTCACAGGCATTTTCTCAAGATAAGAGATGGCTGGACATGTTTGTGTGCTGGTACCAGTGGTCTGCGGGGGGGAGGGGGGGGCGTTGGTTAGGGGGAGATAGAGAAAGGCTGAAAAAGGCTGACAGCTTGGGAGCAAGAGAGAATCTTGCAGGAAGAAAGTCCTTGAGTGGGATCCGAGCCCAAGTAAAATGAAAAAAATTTTACTGTGGTAAAATAGTTATGATATTTGTCATTTTAGCTATTTTAAGTGTACACTTCAGTGATATTAATTATATTCACAACATTGTACAGCTAGATTGTACTATTTCCAAACGTTTTCGTCACCCCAAACCCAAACTCTAACCATTAAGCAATAATTCCCTAGTCCTTTCACCCCAGAGAGGAGTTTTTGATAAGAGCAGGACATTTCGTCCCCAATAACAGGAGAGAAGGTGCAGAATGTGGCTAGTGGTAGGGGTGCTGATGGGAAGATAAGAGGTTTCTATCAGATGGCTTGCATTTTCTCATTGAAGCTTGAGGGTGAGGAAAGGCATAAGAGTGTAGGAGGAGACAGAAGCAAGTGTGAAACAGTCATTTGGAGAGTGGGCAAGTGAAAAAGCCAGGGAAGTATTGGGTTGGCCAAAAGGTTCATTTGGCTTTTTTCCGTAAGATGACTCTAATAGTGCTTAGTTGTCCTTAATTTCTTTTGAAACAACTGTATTAGATTGTATTGTGACAGCTGTCATATCAGTGTGCATTTAAAAAAAGAACTTATCAAAATTGGTGAATTTTTGTGTAGCCATTTTAATATTGACGGTGGAAGAAAAAAAGCAACATTTTCAACATATTATGCTTTATTATTTCAACAAAGGTAAAAACGCAACTGAAATGCAAAAAAAGATTTGTGCAGTGTGCGGAGAAGGTGCTGTGACTGATTGAAGGTGTCAAAAGTGGTTTACAAAGTTTCATGCTGGAGATTTCTCGCTGGACGATGCTCCATGTTCGGGTAGACCAGTTGAAGTTGATAGCTATCAAATCGAGACATTAATTGAGAAAAATCAACGTTATACCACGCGGGAGATAGCCAACATACTCAACATATCCAAATCAAGCGTTGAAAATCATTTGCACCATCTTGGTTATGTGAATCGCTTTGATGTTTGGGTTCCACATAAATTAAGCGAAAAAAACCTTCTTGACCATATTTCCACATGTGATTCTCTACTGAAACAGAACGAAAACGTTCCGTTTTTAAAACAAATTGTAACGGGCGATGGAAAATGGATACTGTACAACAATGTGGAATGGAAGAGATCGTGGGGCAAGCGAAACGAACCACCATCAACCACACCAAAGGCCAGTCTTCATCCAAAGAAGGTGATGTTGTGTATACGGTGGGATTGGAAGGGAGGCCTCTATTATGAACTCATTCCAGAAAACCAAATGATTAATTCCAAACAAGTACTGCTCCCAATTAGACCAACTAAAAGCAGCACTGGACGAAAAGTGTACAGAATTAGTCAACAGAAAACGCATAATCTTCCATCAGGATAACCCAAGACCGCATGTTTCTTTGATGACCGGGCAAAAACTGTTACAGCTTGGCTGGGAAGTTTGGATTCATCCACCATATTTGCCAGACATTGCACCTCTGGATTTCCATTTATTTCGGTCTTTACAAAATTCTCTTAATGGAAAAAATTTCAATTCCCTGGAAGACTGTAAAAGGCACCTGGAACAGTTCTTTGCTCAAAAAGATAAAAAGTTTTGGGAAGATGGAATTGTGAAGTTGCAGAAGGTAGTGGAACAAAATAATGAATATGTTGTTCAATAAAGTTCTTGGTGAAAATGAAAAGTGTGTCTTTTACTTTTAGTTAAAACCCAAAGAAACTTTTTGGCCAACCCAATATATTAGGATTGATGGCCCGTGTCAGATGTCCTCTTTCTATTTGTGTACTTGAAATTGAAGTGACACCAGGCAACAACATTGAGTGTGTTTTTAACTCTTTATTGTGGTAAAATGTACATGACACAAAACTTACTGGTTTAACCATTTTCAAGTGCACAGTTCGGTGGCATTAAGTCCATTCAAATTGTTGTGCAGCCGTCACCACCATCCTTCTCCAGAACTTGTTCATTGTTCCAAATTGAAACTCTGCAACCATGAACTGGTAACTCCTGATGTCCCCTCCTCCCAGGCCCTGGGAACCACATGGGGAGTCTTTCTCCCCAGCAATGTTTGGGTGTAGACATGGAGGGGTGGACACAGGCTTGGTGAGGGAGAGGGGAGCAAGGGTGTTAGTGGTGCTTGTGAGGTAGGGGTTACAGTGGGGGACCGTGTAACTCAGGCTCCAGGAGCCAGTGGGATGGAGGGGGTCATGAAGAGTGACCGATGGTGTCTTTGGAGCCCCAAAGATGGTGCTATCTTCTTTCTCTTCCTTCCTCATGATGCTGCAGATGGCAGGAGTCAAACCTCATTTCAAATTTATTAACTAATATGGTTCCCTGTTGCTCTTCTCATCCTGAAGCATGTTCTACAAGAGAGCCCAAAATGGCCACTTGAGTCACCTGGCATGATCCCCTCCCCTTACATGCCACAGGTCCCTAGGATACACACACCCAATTAGGTAAGAGAAGAGGCATATGGTATTTATTTGGGGGAAAAGGTACATTTTCTATGAATAGCATAGCTATGTGAACAGACAGGCTGACAGACGATCCCACTTTATCCGATCACACAATATGGGCATCCACACCGTGTGAAAACCCCCAAAGCTTCAGGAACTTGCAAACGTCCTCCTTGTGTTCTGCATCTCAGCCCTTGCTCTTCCCTTCAAAACCGAAGTAGAGGTGGAAAGGCCCTTTCTCAAAGCCTGTGGGCTGTCTACTCAGAAATTTCCTCTGAGCTTGCCTCTTTCGTGCTCTTCATCTTTGGGGCTGGGCTATTTTCTGCATTGTCGATGAAATCGTCTCTTCTTCATAGCACGTTGATCATCCTTCTGGTGATTGTGTTTTCTGATTTTGTCCATACATTTTTTTGGGGGGGGTATAAATTCTATTCCTGAAAGAGACACTTGCACTGTGTATAAGGCTACACCTAAAGGCTACCCCTCCCACAGTACAGACATCCTGAGGAGAAGGCAGAAAGCCACAGGGGGTGGGTTTTTCCATAACAGAAAAAGCCGAGACAGGTCACATCTTATGTGGTGACACTGGGTTAACTGTTTGCTAGATAAGCTTAATCTCATGTAGAGTTATGTTTCCAGTAATACTACCATGTTGGACAGTGGAGCCTGTAGTACATACCAACTTACTAATCAGTTACAAGCTTTTCAATTAATATAACATAATTTTAATTAGATTTACTCAGTATCCAAATGATTATGATTGTCTTTGGCTGTGAGTTATAGGAACCTGAATAACCAGGGCTACACAGGTGAAGGGTTTATGTTTCTCCCATACAGGAAGGGCAGTGGTAGGCAGTGGAGGACTGGAAATGGAGATGGGTAAAGAGCAAAGGGCAAACAAAAAGGTCTGCAAAGTCAAAATGGTACAACTCCCATGGCAGAGAAGTTGGCAAGATAGAGCACAATTATATATGTTATTACCCTTCAACCCAACAATCCCATGTCTAGGAATCTACCCCAAATGGGATCAGGCATAAATAGAAAATGACTCATGCATAAGATTATTCACTGTGGCATTACTGATGATTAAAAAAACTGGAAAAAACCCAAACGTCCACCAACAAGTCACTGCTTGGATAATTCATAATATAGCCACACAGTCAAACACTATGCAGTAAAAAAGAAATGAGGAAGCACTACACATACAGCTATGGAGTGATCTCCAAGATTCAAGAATATGAAATTAAAAAAAAGAACAAGGGGAACAACATAGATATAGATATATTGATATATATCCTATTATGTAAAAAATAAGGAAAGAAATACACAGACATTTGCTTATATTTGCAAGGGAAACAAACAAACACATCTACATCTAAAGGGGGAGGAAGGAACAGGTATGGGAGACAAAGATGAAGGTGAGACCACTGTGAATGTACCTTATTTCATACTCTTGACTTTCAAATCATGTAAACAGGTCTTCATATCCCAAAACTAAAATAAAAAACCATTTAAGAAAAGAAGCCTCACCTGGACATTTTCTCTTTCATTTCCTTGACTAGAATTGGGTCACATGGCCAAACCCAGCCGCCAGGGCATGTGGGAAGTGAATATTTTACTAGGCAGGTGACCATCCAAACCCAATCAGGATTTGGTAAGAGAGGAAGAAGGGGAGGGGACTAGACCTTGGGCAGCAACCATGCAGGGTTGGCCCTAGCTACTTCATGTGCCAGAGGATATTGCCCAGACTGGAAACATCTGTGACTGTGACTGCTTCAGGTCTGAGGAGGGCCAGCACTGACTGGACCTCCACCACGTGCAGCTGTACTGGTGGCTCCACATGGACGTTCTTGCCTCATTTCTTACTTTCAAGCCAGGTAGGGTGAGAATGTTCAGGTTTTGTTATTTTACATATAGCTGTCCAGCTTTCCCAGCACCACTTATTGAAGAGACTACTACCAAGAGACTACTACGAACAACTATATACCAATACAATGGACAACTTAGAAGAAAAGAGATACCATGTTCTTGGATTGGAGAATCAATATTGTTAAAATGACCACACTACCTAAGGCAATCTATAGATTCAGTGCAATCCCTATCAAAATACCAATGGCATTTTTCCCAGAACTAGAACAAAAAATTTTTAAATTTGTGTGGAAACACAGAAGACCCTGATTAGCCAAAGCAATCTTGGGAAAGAAGAACAGAGAGGGAGGAATCACACTCCCTGACTTCAGACTATACTACAAAACTACAGTAATTGAAACAGTTTGGTACTGGCACAAAAACAGACACATAGATCAATGGAACAGGATAGAAAGCCCAGAAATAAACCCACACACTTATGGTCAATTAATCTATGACAAAGGAGGCAAGAATATACAATGGAGAAAAGGCAGTCTCTTCAGTAAGTGGTGCTGGGAAAACTGGACAGCTACATGTAAAAGAATGAAATTAGAACATTCTCTAACATAATTTACAAAAATAAACTCAAAATGGATTAAAGACCTAAACGTAAGACCAGCTACTATAAAACCCCTAGAGTAAAATATAGGCAGAACACTCTCTGACATAAATCGCAGTGATATTTTTTTGGATCCATCTCCTAAAGTAAAGGAAATAAAAGCAAAAGTAAATAAATGGGACCTAATTAAATTTAAAAGGTTTTGCACAACAAAGGAAACCACTGACAAAATGAAAAGACAACCTACTGAATGGGAGAAAATATTTGCAAATGATATGACCAATAAGAGATTAATATCCAACATATGTAAACAGCTCATACAACTCAACATTGAAAAATCAAACAACCCAATTTAAAAATGGGCAGAAGAACTGAATAGACATTTATCCAAAGAGGAAAGGTAGATGGCCAACAGGCACACGAAAAGATGCTCAACATCACTAATCATCATGGAAATGCAAATCAAAACCACAATGAGGGGGCTTCCCTGGTGGCGCAGTGGTTGAGAGTCCGCCTGCCGATGCAGGGGACACGGGTTCGTATCCCGGTCCGGGAAGATCCCCGCGGAGCGGCTGGGCCCGTGAGCCATGGCCGCTGAGCCTGTGCGTCCAGAGCCTGTGCTCCGCAACAGGAGAGGCCACAACAGTGAGAGGTCCGCGTACCGCAAAAAAAAAAAAAAAGAAACCATAATGAGGTATCACCTCACACATGTCAGAACAGCTATCATCAAAAACAACACAAATAACGAATGTTGGTGAGGATGTGGAGAAATGGGAACCCTCGTACACTGTTGGTGGGAATGTAAATTGGTACAGACACTGTGGAAAACAGTATGGAGGTTTCTCAAAAAACTAAAAATAGGACTGTCACATGACCCAGCAACCCAGCAATTCCACTCCTGGGTATATATCAAATAAACCCCTAAAACACTAATTTGAAAAGATATATACACCGCAATATTCATAGTAGCATTATTTACAATTGCCAAGATATGGAAGCAACCTAAGTGTCCATCAACAGAAAACTGGATAAACAAAATGAGATGTATCCATACAATGGGCTATTATTCAGCCTTAAAAAGGAAGGAAATTCTGACATATGTTACAACATGGATAAACCTTGAAGACATTATGCTCGGTGAAATAAGCCAGACACAAAAGGACAAATATTGTGGATTCCACTGAAATGAAGTACCTAGGGTAGTCAAATTCATAGGGACAGGAAGTAGAAGAGAGGTTATCAGGGCTGGGGGGAGAGTGGGATGGGGAGTTAGTGTTTAATGGGCACAGAGTTTCAGTTTGGGATGATGAAAAGGTTCTGGAAATGGATGGTGGTGATGGCACAGAAGACTGTGAATGTACTTAATGCCACTGAAACAGACTCTTAAAAATGGTTAAAATGGTAAAATTTATAATGTGTATATTTTACCACAATTTAAAAAAATGTATTGTTGTGAGCAGGATAATGTCTATAACAGGATGAAAAATAATTTGTCCTCCAGGGACAATTGGCAATGCTTGAAAACATTTTTTCACCTAAAATAAAAAAAATTTAATAGACTTTATTTTTCAGAGAAGTTTTAGGCTCACAGCACAGTTGAGGGGAAAGTACTGAGGGTTCTCCTATTACCCTCTGCCCGCCCCCACTATCAACAGCCTACACGGGACTGGCTGGCGTATTTGTTATAACTAACGAACCAACACTGGCACATCATTATCACCCCAAGTCCCCAGGGCAGGAGACTTACTTTAGGGCTCACTCTTGGTGTTGTACATTCTATGGATTTTGACAATTGTATAATGACACGTATCCACCATTATGGTATCATTCAGGATAGTTTCACTGCTCTAGAAATCCTCTGTGCTCTACCTTTTCGTCCCTCTCTCCTCCCCTAAACCTTTTCACTGACTTCTGGTGATATTTTTGGTTGTCACGACTAGGGGTGGAGGTGCTGCCGGTATCTTGTGTGTAGAGGCCAGGGATGCTGCTAAACATCCTACCAGGCATGGAACAGCCTCATGACAAAGAATTATCTGGTTCAAAATGGCAACAGTACCAAGGTTGAGAAATCCTAATACAGAAGCTAAGCAAGAATCTCTTTAATCCATGACTATGTGGGGTACATAGTAGATACTCAGTAAATACTAAATAAATAAATGAAGTGTTTGAACAACCCAGAGAGAGCTACTCCTGAGTATACATAACATCCAGAAGAACAAAGGGAAACATCACCTGTTAAATTCAGGTCCTGTGGTTGTTAGTTTGGTGCAGGGGGCTGGCAAGGAGAGGGCATTTTGACAAGGAGAACATGCTGTTTTCTTTCACGGCCACACCTGGAGATTCCATGTGCTGTGTGTGATAGAGTTTGTGCAGATACGCTTGGTAGTCTGTCGGCATTAGGTATGAGTCCTATGACTATTGGGAAACAGCTGGGTCTGTACTGTTTTCTCTGTAAGACAGAGGAATCCTGTGTACGTATTTATCACAGAAGCAGCACTTTTCTCCTTTGTTTATGAAGCATCCAAGAGATTCAGAAATGAAGAAAGGCAAGGGGTGGCAAGTTTCTAAACACCACTTAAAAGTGCATTTTTTTGGTCCCCGGAGAGTTTTTAATACAGTATATTGAAGAACTGTCAGGGAGATAACAGAAGCGAGAGACTTTTGATATTTAGTTTGAAACAAAGCATACAGACATGAGATTCAAATCTAACCAAGGGAGGGATTTCAAACGAGAAACTGGGCCGCATTTCCTGGTTTTCACTCTCATATATCAAGCGAAGCCTATCCTAAGTAACTGCTGGCAGCCTGGCACCTCCTGTACCAGGGGACCGGGTACTTTAAGGCCACAAGTCCTTCCTTCGGAGGCCCCGTTACCTCTGTTGCGTTTAGTGCCATCCTCAGGGGACATGAGCCTCACTTGGACACGGTCAAGGGTATTTCCTGGATTCCGAAGTTGGTCTGCGTGCTGCATCCCACACTTGCCTTGACGATACGGAGTCCCTCTCAGCCTCGTCTTCTGAACGTGTGATGTAGATGTGGCTGCAGGACAGGAGCAGGGCGGGTTGCTCAAGTCCATGCCAAGAAGAGGAAGATTCCATCTGAGCGCTGGGAGCTCACAGCTCAGCAAGGGAGACCTGTATGCAGATGAACTGTGTGAACCACATGAAAACATGCTGATCTTTCTACTAGAGTATTTTCAAAGTGCTCTGGGAATACTGACGGTGGGGCAACCTGCCTGGGCATCAGAGGATGCTTCAGAGAGGAGGGGACTTCTTTTAGTCTGGGTCTTAAAGGTTGAATAAGAATGGAAACAGGGGAGAGCAGGGGAACATTCCAGGAAGAAGGAGCACAGATGAAAATCCAAGGGGTTGTAAATGGGACCGTTGTGTTTGAGGGTAAGATGGTCCCTGGGATGGGGGTTGGGGAGCTAGTGGCAGATAATGAAGCAGGGGAGTAAGCTGGAGCTTGACTGTGGAAGACGGTCATTAAAATGCAAAGCTAACGGTCAGGGATGCACAGTTGCACAACTCCAGGGGGTGCTATTCACACTACGGCCTGAGTGAATGGTGCCCTGGAGTTGGGGCACACAGAGCGCGTGTGGCTGTACCCATCGGCTCAGCGAATTGTTGCTGAGTGATTACTTCTAGATGGTACGCTGACAGCTCTGTATATTTTATCTTATTTGATTCTCACTACACCATGAGGAAAGTGCTATTTCCATTCCCAGTTTACAGATGGGAGCCTGAGGCACACACAGGTAAGCTTGTGCGGCTATGAAGCGGTGGAATTGGGATTTTAATCCAGGCAGTTTGCTTCTAAATCCAAGGCAGAATGCTTCCCACTTTTTGTCACTTACGGCATTCACAGGAAGTGATGTTTTATGACACAAGCGGGTAAATGACAAAGCTGCTCACCATCTGAAGTGCACTCCTGTGTCCCAGGCTGCATCCTGACTGACCTGACGACGGCTGAGGACATGCCCAGGGTCGTGGCACACCAGTGACCCATTTCCGCAGTACCCCTGCGCAGCAGGTGGATCTCAGATCTAGGGAGTACACATGAGGTCACTTTTCCAGCCCGATTCTAGTTATATTATAATTAAGCTCTCAAATGGGGCACAGAAAAAAAAAAAAAACACTTTGCTTCAGGGTTCTAGATGGTTGGCTCTTGGTTTTGTAGTTGTAGAGATCAAGGGCAAAATGGTTGTGGAAAAAGCCTGGGCTCTGGAAACAGACAAATCAGGTCTTTATTACATGACCCTGGACAAGGTATTTGCTCTCTCTGAGCCTCAGTTTCTCTTGATGAAAAGGCTATAGTAAATAGGCACTTCACTGACTTGTATTAAATGCAGTAGCTTCTGTAAAGCAGCTGGCACCAGTCTTCTGTAAATGGCAGCCCCCTTCTCTCCTTCCTCTCCTCCCTCCAACCCCGATATTTCTGACTGGGAACTACAGTGAAGCCATGCTGGAGGGCAGTGGTTTGGGGAGAGCCAGGCAGTAGCCATCTATCAGCAAAACCACTTGTCATGATTGATGGGGACTTTGCTGGTGACATCACCCTTCAGAACTCCTTTCTTGTGAAAGTACTCCTGAGTTTTGCTGGTAGAAGTTTATAGCTGTCAAAACTGTCCATGAAAACAAATGAGAAAACTGTCCCACTCTTGTTTCCACTTTTTCCACACTTGCTGTGGTCATCTTGATAATTGTTTAAATATCTGCATTTATTTTATTGTGATTAAAAAACATATAACATGAAATCTACCAGCTTGATCCCTTTATTTATTTATTTATTTATTTGCGGTACGCGGGCCTCTCACTGTTGTGGCCTCTCCCATTGCGGAGCACAGGCTCCGGACGCGCAGGCTCAGCGGCCATGGCTCACGGGCCCAGCTGCTCCGCGACATGTGGGATCTTCCCGGACCGGGGCACGAACCTGTGTCCCCTGCATCGGCAGGCGGACTCTCAACCGCTGCGCCACCAGGGAAGCCCTGGGTCTTTTTTTTAATTAGTATTCAGAGGAGATTGAGGATCAGTGATACTACTTGAAGACACATATATCTCACATAACAACCAAATCGTTTTTATTCCCTCATAGTTGATTTATTCCACATTCATCCAATTGTCTGAAAGTATCCTAGGTTTTACAAGTTCCCTAAAAGGCCTGTTTACTGAGTTTGAGTTATAGATCAGGCAAAGTGTGAGTAAAGGTTGAGTTAGTAGAAAACCACAAGCACGTGGACTGTTTTCTGCCTTTGAGAAAAACAATCCCCCCTCACCCCCCAGCACAGTGTGGAACTTACCTGTGAAATCCTTGCGGAATGAAAACAACATGGTACCTCTTGTTGGATTTAGTCCCTTGCCCTAAGAAGGGGCTCATGCGATGCCTGTGCTAATCAATAAAAGATAGAAGACTCTGGGTGAGCAGAAAGGAAGTACTGAGGACCGACAGTCAAGGGGTGTTTTTCAGATTCTGCAAAATCAGATTTGTAAAGTCATTATTGTCTATCTGGTTCCGGCCAGTTCACAGAATATCAACAATGAAAGGCCCCTTTTCCCAAGTAAATTGCACCAGGAAGTAGAAATCAGCCCACAACAAATGAGTTCTCTGGAAGAGGCCTGGTACATCTGGTTGGGGCACGTCTGCCTTATTTGGGTGTGATCAGGCAGCAGGCTAACACTTTTATTTTCTTGTGTGTGCGTTTGTGCGCACGTGCACCTATTTCTCATCCCATGTCTTGTTTCCTCCATGGATGGGGGTTCGGAGATGCTCAGCTGGCAGTAACGATGCTCCCTTCCTTTGGGACATGTTTCTGAGCTGGTGTGTCGCTGGGCCCTTGCCCGAAGATAAGAATCTACTTTCCTTGGCCATTCAGGCCTCTGTTTCTTGGACCAGAAGCAGTATTTGTCTTTCTGCTGGTGGGCATTTATTCATGTTAACCGGTGGGATTTTTCTGGATCCCACACCCTGACAGTAGACTTTGGCTTCGCTCCCAAAGCAAGCCTCCACCTCCCTCCTCTGCCAGCTGCCTCAGTTGCCTGGTCTCTGCTCCCACTACTCAGCAAGCTGTACCCCACACCTCCTTCCTACACCCCCTTCCTCTTCACCTGGAGTCTAATCTCTATAACTTGTGTTTCCTCATTTTGGTTCCCCTGTTCATGGCAGAAATTCAGGATCTGGGCAGACACTTGAAAGTGTTTCAGTGACCACAAGTCATGCAGCCTTCCTCTGCTTGGTACTTTCTGTGCTTACCCAAGGGACAATTAATAATAAATCAATGAAATGTGTTTCAATAATTCTCTTGCCTTAAATCCTCAAAGACGGCTCTCAGGGAGATATAAGGAAGCGGCAGCCTTCAGAATTTCTTCTGTCCTGCATCTTCAAACAGTTGGCGTTGATTAGTGGCTGTAAAGAGTCAAGGGGGTTAGAACTATGGAAGGGGGAAGGCTAAAATGAAACCTGGAGCCGCTAGGTTCAGTTCAGTAGATTCTGTGCTGGTTCGGCACAAGACTCGAATGCTCCCCAGGTACACAGCTGCCAGAGCAAATAAGGAGTGTCAGTGGTGGAGAAGGAGGAGGAAACAAGGAGGCCCATAAGGGAGCAAGCACTGGGTGTCTGCTGGGTCACGATGGGAGAGAGAGGACCATTGAACCACATCAGTTTTCATACTTTTGTCATTAAGAAAATATATGAGCTTCAACTAAAATATGGCAGGGAAAGCAAGATGCCTCTTTAGTGATGAACTTTGAAGGAAGAACCAAAGCAACCCTGATGCCCCGACAACAGGCCCGAGGCAGGACCAGGAAAGGATGAGCAGAGTCAGCTAGAGCTGGCGGTTAGGGAGCTGGGGGAAGCTGTGGACACAGCCCGCCCTGGCGTGGCCGCAGGAGGAGGTCATGGGAGAAGGCCCTCCTGGAAGCAAGCGGAATTCTTCCAAAGCTTTCCACTTTCATCCTTTTGCATAATCAGATTTATGTTTCTCTTCCTGTCATATTCTCTCCAGCCTATTTCTAGATGTTAATCATGGGTAATTCCCGTTTTCATTGCATCCGAGTTGGTTATAAAGTGCCCTGTCCGTGACCTCCCTGGCCGGCTTCCTGGGGTAGACAGCTGGGGTGAACAAGACATACTCCCCTGTTCTGCTGGCTCGAGATGGGGGCTCTGGTGGGTTCTGACTGGTGGACTTACGATGTCCAAAAGGAACATCATCAGCAGGCGCACTCCACGAGTGGAGGTTATGGTAACTGCTGTTGCAGGGGAGTAAAATCCTGTGCACTTGATGTAGCATGGAGGGAACCTGGAGTACTCTATTTGTATGGTACCTGTTAATAACATCCAGTCCAGTAGGTTCCATGGGCTGAAACATCCCCAAAGCCATGGGTGAAGATCCATGCATATTGCTGCCCTATAGTTTATGGCAGTGACGTGGGGACATGTTCTTAACAACGATCCACATTAGGCAGGAGAGCGTTTGCTGAGGTCTGATTCAGAACACCAAGCCTGGTGGCGCCCTAGATGGTTCTCCAACTCACCTCATGATCCAGGTTCTGCAGAAGGTGGCGGTGGTGGGGTCCTGATGAGGAAGTGTGTTTTGAAGCAGTAAGCGTCGAGCTTCCTTTGGATTCCACGCTGCTTCAGGAGCTGTATCAGTTAGCGCAAGGTGAATCCTGTTACCTGTCTGCATGTGTGGACAAACACAAAGTTCATTGTCCTCTCACTGAAATGTACTATTATGATTACTACCTACGGTTAATTAAGTGCTTATTGTACATCAGGCTTTATACACACACATACCGTACTGAATGCTTTATCCGATGGTCTCACTCATTCCTGAAAGAGCTCCATTAGCTAGGAATGCCATTATCATACCCCATTTTACAAGCGAGGAAACAGAGGCTTAGGGGTTTCACGGCTCATCATGAGCTAAGTGGCAGAACCAGGATTTGAACCCCAGTTCTGTCTGATTCCAAAGCCCACATTCCAAACTACAAAGTGAGACTGCCTCTCACTTTAAGCCTTTGGGTTTGAGTGATTTATTTTCTTCATGTCCAGCGTGGTCTCCAATAACCATGTCTTTAGGCCTCTCGTTCCTGTTGCTGAAACACCGGCCGGGCTCCTCTTCTGCTCAGAATTAATGATGGTAGGTGGCTGGGGTGACATCCGGGTGGCCTCCCATGGTGAGTCCCCCCATCCAAGCCAAATGGCAAGATCAAGCCCTTTGGGGGTGTCATTTCCTCACCCCTCTAAAAGTAATTCAGTTGTTTCTGCTTGTCAAACGCTTCTGTTTCCTCGCTAAGCCCGTGTTAGTCATTGGGATATGTCAGTATGAATGGATTTACTGTGTTCCAACAGCTGTCGAGGCCCAGGCACATGCCCCACACATGGCAGCCACAGGAGCGGGCGGGGGGCCAGCCGACAACCAGGATCCCCGAAACTGCATGCAGGCCCTGAGGCTGGAGACAGGATGCTGGGGAGAAGCTGTCCTTCTGATGTTCGGATATCTGCCCCAACCCTGGCAAAATGATGAGGATACTCTGTGTGCGGCGAGGAGACAGCCCTATAAAACATGTCATCTCCGAGGTGTGGCTCTTCCCCCGCTCGGAACGGAGCCCATCTGTCCAACAGTGTCTGAAATAACACCGCCGGCCAGCAAAGGAGTGTCCATTGTCACATGCGCATTTGGACGGCAGGTAGTCCACATGGGCCCCTGTAATTCAAGTCACAACAGCCTCTTCCATGACAGGGAGGCGGGGAGTGAAAGTGGTAGTTGTGATTCCGACAACCAGGAGGATTGTTTTTCTAAGAATTTCTGCCAGTGGCCATTGAGGATTCTTTGTGTGCGGCACCTACGGGATACCTCAAAATTTAGGCAGCTATCAGATTCCAAATTAAACACCTAGTGCCCCTGGCGTGCTGGAGAGGCAGCCTGGTCCTGCGGATCTGTGTGTGGGAAAGGCCAGAAGTTGATTGTGCTGGATGCTTTTATATGGAAATCCTCCTAACAGGCTTTCGCAGGATCACAAATTAGATGCTAGGGTTTGAAGCTAGCAGGCCAATGGAGCTGTTGTTTAAAAACAGAAATAGTCTGCTTTGAACCTCAGGTTTCAGAATTTTCTAGAATGGGCTATTGTGATCCAGTCACGTGGGGATTTTCTTACCGTTTTAACACACATTGGGGCCTGGAGCTGACATCTGGCCTTTTGTCACTTCTTTTTCAGAGGTGAGCAGCGGTCAGATTGTAGCAAACATTTTCTCCTTTCCCCTAAATATTAACTTTAACATCTGTGAGGGAGAGAATCGAGATGGTGTCATCCAGGATTGAGGTTCAGGAAAGAATTCTCATGGACACGGGCTGTGAATCACTACAGTTTCATATCCTGAACCTGCATCTCTCCTGCTTTGGGACCTTGGACAAATTACTTAGCAACCTCAAGCCTCAGCTTTTTCTTCTATAAAATGGGGATAAGCGTTAACAAGAAGAACTAACTTGTTAGATTGTTGTGTGAATTAAAATGACATGATTGGGCTTCCCTGGTGGCGCGGTGGTTAAGAATCCGCCTGCCGATGCACGGGACAGGGGTTCGAGCCCTGGTCCGGGAAGATCCCACACACCACAGAGCAACTAAGCCCGTGTACCACAACTACTGAGCCTGCACTCTAGAGCCCACGAGCCACAACTACTGAAGCCCGCGCACCTAGAGCCCATGCTCCGCAACAAGAGAAGCCACCGCAATAAGAAGCCCGCGCACCGCACCGAAGAGTAGCCCTGGCTTGCTGCAACTAGAGAAAGCCCACACGCAGCAACGAAGACCCCCCCAAAAAATAAATAAATAGATAAATAAATAAATAAATAAGTAAAATGACATGATTGGGAATTCCCTGGTGGTCCAGTGGATAGGTCTCGGCGCTTTCACTGCCTTGAGCCTGGGTTCGATCCCTGGTGGGGGAACGAAGATCCTGCAAGCCGCATGCCAAAAAAAGGACATGATTTATAAACCGTTTAGCATAGTACCTGACACGTAATCAGCACTTACTATATTACTAGGGTGTTGTCTAAAGATGAAGAAGGAAATTGAGTTTTGATGTTTCTTTTTGTTCCCTTATCCCTCTTGGGGGAGTGTAAGGTTTACTCTTGGGTTTTGGTGGGGGCCAGTATTTGAGCACCACAGAAAGGCAGAAGGCCAAGCCACCGGAGGTCAGTTCGTAGAAGCACAGGCGCAGACACTGGGGGGATGAGGCAGCAGCCCCAGTCTCGGAATCTCCCGTTCACCTTCTTTCTGTCCTGTCCTGAATGCACCCCTCATACCTGTCTCTACTTCCCAGCTTCCCTCCACTTTGAGTCTTAGTACCTGCGTTTCTCACCACCTGAAGCTTTACTAGAAAATCTAAAAGGCTTGATTTGATTCATCCTTGTTCTAGATGGCAAGTAGCTTCAGTCTAAACGTGCCAAGTGGGATTTAGAAAATACAACGAGGATTTTGGAGAATGTAAGTATTTGTCCTCTCCACATTTATGAGCATATTCTCTGTCATGTGGCTGTGGCAGTTGATGGGGACACAGGTGATGGAGGCACTCACTGCCCCCACTCTCTAGGAGTCTGTTGTGTGGCGTAGAAGCCAATGGATATGGACAGTTTAAATGTGCCAGTGCTACAATGCAGATCGTCCACGGTCGGGGTGGGGCAGACAGGGGCAGTTGGGGGGTGGCTCAGGGAAGGCTTCAAAGCGGAGGTGACACCCAGCTCACTCAACTTGGCTACAGCACAAAATAACTGGGGTTTGAAAGGCGTCAAAGTCCAGAACCCACCGTGCTATTCTATATATGGAATTGTTTCTCTACTTAATTTTCCTATTGTGTGTTTATGTTTTAAGAGAGAAATATATCAGAAAATGAAAGGCCACCAGCTGGGGTCCCTTCGTTATGCTGGATCTCAGGTGAGAGCCGTTGGGTTACATGTTTCCCTACAGCTTCTCCTTCCCGCGACTGTTGGGGGATTTGCAAATTGATGCTCTTGAAGCTTTAAAAGGCTTGCATTGAAAAACCATATTAAGTTAGTATCAAGTAGAAAGCACTTATTTACTTAGAGGTGGTCGAACAACAGAAGTATATGTGAAAGCAGCTTCAGCTCTTAGATTGATCAAAAATAAAATGAAAAGATGTTAAAATGTTATACTTTAAACTCACGAGTAAACAAAAAATACTGTATGTTTTACCCCCAAGTGTATTCATCTCTCCCTTCGAAAGTTAGTGCACACTTAAGGTTAGTGAATAATAACTAGTAAATCTACTGTTATAATGGCTGCAGATGGGAGCAGAGCATTTCATTTTCTTAAACTCAGCAAATATGTTAAAAACAAGATTAAATTTTTTTGCATTTTGTACATCTACACGTTATTTTATTCTTGAAAAAGCGATATTTTCTATATCTTTTATTTCAGGATCCATCACAGAGTTTTTTGTAACTCCTGATATTGTCTAAAAAAATAGGTTTTTGAATGACTGCTGGTGATTTTCAGGCATTTATTCAAGTATTTCCCTCTGTTTCTAAAATAACATACATAGAAAAGCGATACATCTACTTTCTTAAAGGATTTACCAGGGATTATAGCCTTCAAGTAAAGGGATCCTGAATTCAGTCTGGTTGTCAGTTTGATTAAGAAGGAAGTAGCTCATCTTGGTATAAACATTCTTGAACAACGCTCTGTGACAGTCTGGCCAGGAGCACCGGGTGGGAGAAGCCTTCTAACTATAGTTGGAAATATTCCAAGAATAATTAATTTATTTTAGAATTAGACGTGGTAGGTTTTAAGAAAAGACTTCTTTGTGGGCTTGAGACTTTCCTTGGGTAGCAAAGTGAAATCTGCACACCTGGGGCTCTGTGATGGTGACAGTGTGTGGACTCTTCCCGTCCCTCCCTGAACCCTCCATCTCACATTCCTTACTTTATCCTACGTAACCTCCCCGTCAGTAACATTTACACTTACATATTTAAGAAACATGCACTTACAGTTCCTTATGGATTAGCAGCAATTTCTTTACTCTCAGAAGTAAGGTATTTTTGAAATTATGTATTGACAAGAAAGTTATAGGTGAGGGATGTGTCTAGCTAGATCAGGTAGTTCAGGTAAGAAGGGAGGAAGAAAGTTTTGAAGATGTTAGAAACCGTTGTTGACATTTTGGGCTGTCAACTTGGCTAACTGGTAAAAAGAAGGTGATAGTTTCATTCTCTAGTAGGAATGTGAGGTGGGCTGGAAGAATATTTAAGAATTAGGTGATCAAAATGTTGAAATTGTCAGGCGAAGTACAGCAGACAGTTGCAAGACTTTGTTGAAGTCATTCATATGAAAGTCAGAATCCTAAACTAATTCTAAGTGAATGGCATACTTCTTAGTTTACCGAAATTATGAAATTAGTGATAGTAAAACAATGTGATCTGAGCGTTAGGTAATGAGACTGGACTGACCGTGGATGGCTAGTCCGGTCTGGAACATGAGGACTTTTGTGTGTTTTGGACTAGGCAGGGGAAGGCTTGGACAGTCACGCTAGTTTGGGATGCTCTGTGTCAGCCAGGAGTCATGGGAATTTGCCTGCCCTGTTGGTTACGTTTGAGTTTGAATTTGGCTATATATGGGTTCTGTGTAAGATTTTAATGTCTTTCTTGGTTGGAAAGAATCTTTGCATGAGAGCGCTTTTGAGGAATACTGGTAATGAAGCTGGGAGCCATTTAGGGAACTGGCATACGAGCTACTACAGGAAAGGGTCAGATGCGTGGGATTAGCAAAAGGAATAGCCCAGGAAATGGGGAAATGAGCTGGTCTCACTTACCACCACGTGGCCGGCAAAGCAAATTCCAAGCTGTGTGTGCCAGGGAGCATTCTCAGGAAGAGGAGACGACCACACCACTTTCTTTCCTGGTAAAGGATATGAAGTGCAGATTATACCACAGGTGGCCAAATCAGTGCCAAGCTTCCCTCTGGATAATTAAGGCCATGGAGATGAAGCAAGAGATGCACAGTACAAAGATGGGGAAGGGATAAAAGTGAAAATTTACTGTAGTGCTTCCAACATTTTATCCACTGTGGCACACAGAGAAAATAATATTTTTATAGTGCCTGGGCAGCTTGGAAGCTCCAGCCATGCCTGGCCCTGTCCAGTCGCTCAAGGGCTGAGGCAATCAGAGGCTCAAGCACACACCTGGAACAAATTCGTGCACATTGGGGAAATTCTGGTCTGGTGAACATCATGATTGCATCGTTGCAAGATGGAGGTCATGGAGCCCTTTGAGAATCTGATGACATTTATGGGCCCTCACCCCTCACCTGAAGGACCATTATGTACATACACATAGAATTTTACTCACAGTTTCAAGGGATTCATGGAAGTGCTCAAGTCTACTTCTGGACCTCAGGATAAGAACCCTTGCTTTAGGTAATTAATCAAAGAAAGGATGTTGATGAAGAAATGGAGGCAAAGTTATATGGATAAATTCAGCAACTCGGATAAAAAAATCCATCTAAAGAAGGATAGAATCACAGACTCTATCTAAAGGGGTTCTCAAAGGCCCTTTCTATAAAGCTCTGGCTTTGGAAATGGTTCAAAGGCTGGGGACACCAAGCAGAAAATACACAGTCCAGGTAATTAGATCCAAACAATTGAGCAAATTGCAATGGTTGAGCAGATTGCTTAGTTCCATGTTGTCTACTTTTTAAAGGTATTAGTGCTAACTTGGTCAGGGTAATTATTTGGTAAATGGTCAGTTCAGTGGCACAAGTTTAACTTCTGAATCCTTCCTTCCAAACCATTTTCAAAAGGAACCTGCTCTAATTCCCTCAGTATGCATGGTGGAATGGGCAGGCCCTGGTGAAGCAGGCTCTTGCAAGTTTAGCAGGCGCTACTTGGGCACTTATTGCCCCGAGAGCTCTGCTGCTTGGTTCGTAATCAATTCTTCTGATTGACTCAGCTTCACTTGCCCAACTAAGCTCCAAGCACCCTCAAAGCGCCTAGAGTCCTATGATGACAGGTACTCAAAACAAGCCATTCAGGGCTAAATGCCTTACCAATTATTTCAGAAACAAAATAAAAACCAGATCTCAAAAGACTAAGCAGTGAGGGAGGGATGGAGTGTCAGCGTTACCTTGAATAATGTAGGACTTCTGTTAGTTTAATCTCAGGTCTCACATCACATGAAAAGTTGTCTCTTTGCAAAATATAGCCTGGAGGGAAATTTTGCCAGTGTCATGCTCTGGTGAGTTAATATGCATTGCAACCGTTTTATAACAGATTATTTACCAACGGGAACAGAATGCCTTGGCACGAGATGCCTTTAAGAGAGCAGTTCTATCGCGCTAGCTAATTCCATATTTCAAAATCATTTTCCACACACCTCCTAGTTCTTGTAGGTTCTCTCAAACTCTTCCCTCTACTGGTGAAATGAAAGAACTGACTAGTAGGTGAGATTATGTTGCCCTCTGGTGTCTGCCAACCTAAAAGAAAGGGCTAGAACTCAAGAAGGGGACAAGAAGTAGAAGTAAGATAGAAACAAGACACTCCATACCATGAGAAAGATGGAGGGATGGGTAGGTAAGGGAAGGGAGAGAGAAGAAGGGAGATGAGCCTGACATGGATCCTCTTCTTGCTGGTGAATGACAGGTTTTCAACTCACCATTCTGGCTGAGGAAGAGAGTGATTGCCAGGGCTATTGGCCTGATCAACCTGGAGCCTTTCTAATCTGTGATGGAAGAGTAGGTTCATGGAGGGAGGGGGCTTGGCTTTTCCCTTTGGAGAACCAATGGGGAAGAAAACTGGGTGATGGCTATCCATCAGAATTGCAGATGCCTATCTGAGGACCCATCTGTTGAGATGGAGACTGAGATTTCCATCCCTTTTAGGAATCTCCACCAATACCCCTAAAGGGGGGCAGGGCCTCACTGTCTAGCCCTCCAGTATATGCCTGGGCACGAGGGCCTTGGTTTCGGCGGTGGGATGGTGGCAGTACCACTGGTCCTTGGGGTTCCTCCTTACCCCTGCTGTGCCCTCTTGCCCCATTGTCAGGGCTTGCCCACTCGATAGCTGTGCTTGCCAGGGCACATGAGCAGGGTCTGGTTGGCTCTATTAAATCTTGAATCATTTTTGGATGCATCTGTCCTGTTCTTGCCTTTTTAAAAATTTATTATTATTATATATTTTTTGCGGTACGCGGGCCTCTCACTGTTGTGGTCTCTCCCGTTGCGGAGCACAGGCTCCGGACGCGCAGGCTCAGCGGCCATGGCTCATGGGCCCAGCCGCTCCGCGGCATGTGGGATCTTCCCGGACCGGGACATGAACCCCCGTCCCCTGCATTGGCAGGCGCACTCTCAACCACTGCGCCACCAGGGAAGCCCTGTTCTTGACTTTTGATGCTCTATACAGGGACAGGCATTATGTCTTCTTGCTCAAACTGGAAAGTCGGTAGAATATTGTTGATGACTTTTGCTTATAGAAACAACTGATGACTATTCAAAGAAATCAATGGAAGCCTGGAACAAAAATGTAGGCAAAGTTTGGGCAGAGGTATGGGGAGGTCAAGCATTCCATCTCAAGACTAGAGGAGATAATGGAGCCGTGGAAAGGGATCCTTTGGGGAGCAGAGCCCTATAGGGAACAAGGAAAGGACTAGGGATTCTTGGTTACTTGCAAAGAGGCAGGAAGTAAGGCAAAAGAAGGAAGTGAAGTTGGGAGAAGGGGGCACCATCACATGTAAGTTCTTTTTGTAGACTTCCTTCCTTCCTTCCTTGCTCTCTTCCTTCCTTCCTCCCTCCCTCCCTTCCTTCCTTCATTTTTTAGAATTTCTTGGCTGCACCGCACGGCATGCAGGATCTTAGTTCCCCGACCAGGGATCAAACCCAAGCCCGCTGCAGTGGAAGCGCAAGTCTTAATCACTGGACCACCAGGGAAGTCTCTCTCTTGGGATCTTTAAATCCTTGTTTAAAAGACAGTAAAGCTGGGACTTCTAATGTATTCCTCAGGCTGACAGAACTCTTGAGTGAGAGAGGCATAATAGTTTGGCTCTTAGCATCCCATTAATTCAAGACATTATTGAATGAGTGGATGAAATATTATAACTCACTTTATTATTGGTTTTCAAACAGAGGGCATATATGGATGGTTAGTTAAGAAGAGAAGAAGGGAAACAGATTATATTTTTTTCCCACTCTATGACCATGTAAGAAATTCAGGTTGGTGCTAATTAGAGTCATGGAAACTATGAAAGACTAGAAAACACAAGGGAGGTTTAGAGGGAAAAAAGAAAGCCAATGGAATAATTTTCAAAAATAGCTAATTCATAGATTTGCAAATTATTTTAATTTATTAAATCATTATGCAACTGAAACAGAAGTAGGCATAATAATAGTAGTTTCCCCAAGCTCTTATCTATAGAAAGGTAATACGTGGTGGCAGGGGATTGGGTCAGGAACCCTACTGGGCACTTCCTGCTTCTACCCCCAGCTATTTTCCCCACAGGTGGGACAGCTTAGATGAATGCATATGAATACCTAGGGTTGGCTTTTAGGGCAAAGAAGCTGCAAAAGGACACTCTGAGCCCTACATGGGGTGTGTGTGAGATCCCACCTGTTTTACCTCAGTGCCTTCCAGGTGAGCTGTGCCTTTGAACTTGGGCTCTTAGAGCTCCCATTCACCTCAACCCACTTCCCTTGCATTTGCTTCCTCAGAGAAGGTGGCTGAGTTTATGCTACTCTAGCACTGGTTGTACCAGTAACCTGCATGCTCTTTTCTAGAAAAAGATTTGGTGAGACTCATCGTATTCAGACTAGGTCATTCCTTAAGAAATCAGTTTGTTTTGGCTTTATTTTGTCAAAATACGAGCTACACCGAATTGGATCAATCGTTTTGCTAAATCCTCCCACACCCCATCCTTTCCTCCTTTTTAAGTCAAAGCTGTTTTGGATTACCCAAGCAACAGAATGATTTACAAAACGAAAGAGAGGGACAATCTATTCTAACAGATGGAAGGCAGTAAAAAATATTTATGTGTGCCTGGCCGATGCGGACTTCTGGAGAGAGTTCACTTATGAACTGAAAGCTAGGGAAGCGAAAGATGAAAATCAGCCCTCGGGGTTCTGATTTCGAGCGCACACCTTCTTAGGAAAAAACCACCTTCATTTTTTGGTTCCAGATTCTGTATTTGTCAAACAAAATTATTAGCCTGGACGCCTCTGTTGGTGATGCTGTGTAGAGCTGTAGTTGATCTCTATGAGGGATTCTCAGAACTGGGGCTTGGAGGTGGCAGTGGAGAGAGAGGGGCTGGGGGCTGGAGGGTGGGATGGGTAAATCCTTAAAAGGCAGTAATCCTGTCAGTTTCCAGGGCCAGGGGTTGGGGGAGGGTGGTGTCTTAAATTTGAACTCTTCCTAGGCCCCATCTTTTCCTCTATATTCTTTCCTCACTCAAATAATAATGCGCTTGTGAAGAAAAATATTTTTTAAATTAGAAAACAGCAGACAGTTATATATGCCCGTCTCATCCTCCTGCTGGCGCCTTCCACCTCCCAGGGCTGGGCTGGGTGTGCAGGAGATTTAGGGCTGTCAGGGTCGGACTTGTAAACCCGCTTGCACCCTGGCTGATGAATCAGTGGTAAAGCCTGGCTCTGTAATATCTGTATGGAAAATGCAATGTTTGCACAATAAAGCTCTCTAGATTTTTAAACTGTAAGAGTGAAGCCAGTTTACAACGAACAGGTTTCCCCCGTTGCCATTACCGCAAATAGTATCTTATTTCGGCAAAATGGTGGCAGCCAGCAGGAGGTCCAACAATGAAGATTTTAATCAGAAAATTTAATTTTATATACAATTCAGTTTGTGCATGGTGAGAAATGTTTCTCACGGCATGAACTTTCAGGACTCGGCTCTGAGCAAAAGGAGTTTCAATTTATGTAACGCCTTTCTCAGCACACAATACCCCGAAGCACTTCCTGGTAATATAAGGCTCGCGCTGCTGCAGACTCTCTCTTAAAATTACCCAGGATATTTATTTGGAGCAATTAAAAGAAGCGGCTGCATTCCACACAAATCCATGTTTACTGTAGATATTAAATTAGCCAAGATTTCAGTGCCGAGTGGCTGCATTGGGTTCTCTGCCTGGATGTGCTCCCTTGTAAGGCACCTTTCCACCTGGGCTCACTCTGTTTGCCAGTTGACTTGTAAACTCTCGAAGGAGAAGCCTGAATTGAAAATGTTGACAGAGCCTTTAAGAGAAGGGCCCTGGAGGAGTTGCCTCTCAGGCTGGGCCCAGGAAGAGCGGTGGGTACAGGGAGGAGAGGAGGGTCACAGGCTGTCCCGTGAATGACCAAGAGACGCCAGCCCTGGACTCACTTGCTGGACTTGAACATGGGTTGGGTCCAAAGGGTGCAAGCCTGCTTTTTTGGGGTCGGGGGTGGGATGGGAGCAGGACCTGTTCCTCTGGGTGATGGTGAGGGATATCACACACAAACTCGGTAAGACGAGGCAGAGGGAGACAGCCAAGGCTTCTCAGGGAACAACCCTCTCAGTTGAAGAGGAGACAGGAACTCATAAGTGAGTCATCCATACTGAGGTCCAGCTGGGAGGAGGTAATGAGAGCGGCTCCAGAAATAGGGGGTCTTAGCCCTGAGTTAGGAGGTGGAGAAGGCAGACAGGAGGGACTGTCCCTGTGGTCTCACCCTGGGCTGTGTGCAAGGCCCCCTCTCGGCTTATGGGAGTAATATAAACCCTCCAGTGCCCCCTCCCATCGTTTCCTAAGAAGGTCTGTGACGGAGTCCCTGTGCACACCTCAGGCACCCCTCACTTCCCATTCCTCACCCCTCCTATCCCGCTGGTCTTCACCTATTCCCGGCTGTCTGAGCCCATATGACCTTGAGTTCATTGGCAGTTGTGTTGAGTGGGGGCCCCGGTGCCTTATTCAGGAGCACCCCAACTCTGTTTCATGTTATGCAGGACCCTGGGGGTGAAGTCACAAAGGTGCTGTGCCTGGCTGGCGGGAAGACGGCACCTACCCTTCACCGAGAGCCCACTCCAGCTGGGGCCGCTCACATACACGATCACATTCAATCCTCACGAGAATCTTGAGGGAGGTTCTATATACCAAGAAGGAATCGGTGGCTCAGAGAGGGGTTAAGTTACTTGCTTAGCTGAGGTCACAGAGTTAGCCAGTGGCCATGGACCCACAAGGGAGGGCAGAGTAGAACCAGCTCGACTGGTGATCTCTCAGGAGTGAGGGCTGGCAGGCCACAGTGGGAGCTGGGCTTCAGCCCTGGGAGAAGGGCTGTCACACCGTGCCTCTGGCAGCAGGGCGACAGGAAAGCTGCCCAGTGTGTCCAGTGAGAAAAATGACCCTGAAGCTGACCCTAAGGTAAGGTTTAGGCCAGAGACATGGAGACACAGAGACTGGCACTGCCTGGGGCCTTGTTTGGAAACAATTCTGAGCCTGATTCTAGACTCAGTTGGAAAGGATTCTGAGGTTGATTAGCCATGTCTGCCCTGGACCAGGGATAAGGGAGTATTGGTTATTTAGAATTTGCAGTCCTCATCTATGTGTCTCTTGGCTTTGAGAATTTCTTTCTTTTGGCTAAATGGTCATTATTTTCCACAAACAGACAGGAATCTTACCTTTCCTTCCCTGATTAACCCGAGTCCACAGTTTTGGAGTTGTTTGGTCACAAGTCCTTTCTGGGGAGAATCATCAGGCATGCACAAAGAGAAAGCCAAACAGAGTTCTTAATGAGAGTTTAAAATTCAGAGAACATAGGAAAGATTTATTTGTATTTGGTATTTAGTACAAGCTTGGCACTATCCTGAGTTGTACAGATATTAACTCATTTACTCCTCACAACAACCCTATACGATAGGTCCCAGTATTAACCTCATTTTACAAATGGGACAGTTAAAGGCCAGAGAGGCTAAGCAACCTGTCCAAAGTCACACAGCTTTGTGAACTCAAGCAGTCTGATGCCAGAGTCCACATGATTAAATCATACCGTGCTGCCTCTCTATCAAGTCCCTATTTCTGTTTTGCTTTCCTGGTGGTATTGTGCCTTGTGCTTCGTGTTTGTTTTCCAGATTAGACCGTGAACTTTGAAGGAAGGGATTACATTTTACTGTGTATAAGTACCTGACACATAGGAGGAGTTGAAACATGACTACACTGAAACATGACTACATGAAACATTAGAGGTATGATTTTAGGAATCAATCACGTTGTATTTGAGTCATTTTCTATTTGTGTGTCTGGCTCCACTACTAGAGTGAGCTTCTAGGAGTGGGACTCTGAGGTATTTATTTCTATATCCCCACCATCTAACACAATAGAGAAGAGACCCTGTCTCATTTGTTCATCAATTCATTAACTGATTCATTCAACAAAAATTTATTAAGAACAAGTACCATGCTCAGTGCTAGGAATGAAGAAAGTAGATAAAATTTCTGTCTCTGTGGTTTGATTCCAACCTCACAAGGATAGAGAAAAATGATGCTGACATTCTTTAAATTGGAGACATTTGTCTATTTTTGCCAAAAATAATACTAGATTATTTGTCATCGCAACTTATCAATTCCCTCCTTTCCATAGTGTGTGATGAAGTCGAGCTGCAATCAGTTATTTTATTCCTATTTTATTTACCAGGAGCATTGGTGGCCCACATTAGTCAGATCTAATATTTAAAGGTAAGAGAAAACCCTTTTGGCGTAGAGCCAGTGGAAGAATTACTGGGTTCCCACAACGTGAGGTAGGGCTGTTTCATCCCCTTTTGTTATATGAAAAGCTTCAAGCACTATTAAGTGATGACAGAGAGTGCACTTGGCTTCTGGTACTTCTTTGAAGGCTTGCCTGTAGCATGCTGCTTGGAAGCAGGGGTGATTCCACAAATGGTCAGGGAGCCACCCTAACCGCCCTTCGCACCAGGTCCAGGTGTGTAAACAGAGCAGATGGGCCCTCCACTCTGGGAGAGGGAATTCCGAGGCTGGACAGCTGGAGTGGAGAATCACAGAGTTCAGGATCTCTCTTCCCTCCAACCGAGGCAGTATCTCAAAAATTCCCTCAACCACTTTTTTAATTCTCTGAGGCTGCTAACTGCATCAAGATCTCTCCTTATGGAGAAGGAGCAGGCTTTTCCCAGAACACACAGGTAGTAAGTGGCAGAGGTGGGACTGGAAATCAGGTTACTTTCATGCCAATCCTGGGTGCAGCCCACGACCCGACACAGCCAAGCTTGTCCTTCCTGTGACAAGAAGTGACTGTGGTGCCCAAGGCAGAAGGAGTCCTTGGAAGCCGGTGCCTGAGTCCTGGCAACAGGAGGTTTCAGATCATATGAAAACTTCCTGCCGGGGCCTCTCTACTCAGGGCCTATTAGGTTTAACTGAAGAGCGATCAAAAGCAGTGTTTCAAACATAGATTTTGTTTATAATTAGCTCTAAATTAGTTTTTTAATTTTTGATATATATTTAATGAAAAATTTGGAAACACAAAACTGTACAAAGAAGACAAAATGAAAATCACCAGTAGTCTCGACATCCAAACACAGTAATTGCTAACATTTTGGTGTATTTTCTTCTGTTGTGATTTCTTTTTTTTTTTTTTTTTTTGCGGTACGCGGGCCTCTCACTGCTGTGGCCTCTCCCGTTGCGGAGCACAGGCTCCGGACGCGCAGGCTCAGCGGCCATGGCTCACGGGCCCAGCCGCTCCGCGGCATGTGGGATCTCCCCAGACCGGGGCACGAACCCGCGTCCCCTGCATCAGCAGGCGGACTCTCAACCACCGAGCCACCAGGGAAGCCCTGTGATTTCTTTTTAACATGGTTGTAATCACACTATAATAGTAATAGCAGCTAACATTTGTTGAGGGCCCTGATGTGTCAGGTACTCAACTTTATATGTGTTAACTCAATTAAGTCTCATAACAATTCTATGAGATAGGTGCTACTATTACCTCCATTTCACAGATAATAAAACTGAGGCACAGAAAGGCTAGTTCCTTGCCCAAGATTACTCAAAAGTAAGCAGTAGAGGCCAGACAGTCCAGCTCTAGACTCTACATGTACAGCTTGGTATCTGGGGGATTTTTTCTGAATTTTTTTTCTCTTTGATTTTTAAAAAATTAACTTTTTTTTTACTTATTTCTTGTTTGGCTGCATTGGGTCTTTGTTGCTGCGCGCAGGCTTTCTCTAGTTGTGGCGAGCGGGGGCTACTCTTCGTTGGGGTGCACAGGCTTCTCATTGTGGTGGCTTCTCTTGCTGCAGAGCAAGGGCTCTAGGTGCGTGGGCTTCAGTAGTTGTGGCAAACGGGCTCAGCAGTTGTGGCTTGCGGGCTCTAGAGTGCAGGCTCAGTAGTTGTGGCACACGGGCTTAGTTGTTCCGTGGCAGGTGGGTTCTTCCCAGACCAGGGATTGAACCCGTGTCCCCTGCATTGGCAGTCGGATCCTTAACCACTGCACCACCAGGGAAGTCCGGTATCTGTTTTTGAACAAAGCTTTTTCTTATTTTCTTCAGAAACACAAGCTTTAAGTGGCTGCCTAATATTCCATCATGGTTTCCATGGTTTTCATGCCTCTCTAATTTAAACGACGCAACTGTGAGTTGTGTTTGTGAATGAGGCTTTTTCTGTATTTAGGATCACAGAATTTCCCAGATCCAGATGTAAAAGGCACAAGTGACAATAAGTCTGTGGACACTCATTGCCAAATATTTTCCAGGAGGACTACCTAGCCTCACTGCCATCAGCCTTGTGAGTGCTGGGCCTTGGAGGTTATCACTCAAAAAATGATTCAGTTTGATAGTCAAAAAGCTTATTGCTTTAAATTTTCTCTGGTCCAATTTCTGACTACTCTTGTAATAATGAACTTTCACTCTCATCCAAATTCTGATTTTTGCCTAGACTTATTTTCCTCACTTCTAGTCATCCTTACTTAAAACAACAACAAAATTAAATGGTAACACACATTTTTCTGATTATAAATGTCCATTTTAGAAAATACGGATAATCTAAAATCCCATCGTTACATTTATTTATTTTATCGTTCATCTTATTTCTTGGCTATCACCGCGATGTGGGTTCACTGTAGCCAATTGGGAATGTACAGAAAAGAGTAAAGGAGCAGAAAGTGAAATAACTAAGCAGGGGCAAACTTTTCAGCAGTTCTTGCCATTAAAATTTTTTAATCTTTTTATAAACTTTTTCTTTTTATGGGAAACTACCTCTAAGATACTTTATTCGGTTTTTTTTTTTTTTTTTTGGTCTCAGGCCTGGAGCTATGATCTTGGTTAATTTTCATGTCTGTTGTAAAGGATAAGAAAGAGTAATTAGAACAGGATGCAGGGCGGGGGTGGGGTAGGAGAACCAGAATAAGAAAGGCTTTAGCCACCCACCTGCTTTCCCTTCTGATGGAGCTACTGGACACAGGGGCCTTAGGGCCACCCCCAGGTTACCCTCACAGCCCATCACTACCACAGTGATGTCACTCACCGCAGGCACACAACAGAAGCTCAATTAGTATCTGCTGGAGGAGTGAATTAATGAACGTATTCTTATGTAGGTATGACCTATATTAACGTACCATCTCCTAGTAACTCTACAGCTTTAATCATTGCATCTCAGCATTCCTTTCGTTAAAAAAAAGAAAAAGAAAAAAGGTTTGCATCTGTGATCCCAGGTCCTGGCCTTATTAGGATCCTAGAGGATCGGCCAAACAGAGGTCTTTCAGCCCAAGGCAAATAATTGAGATCAAAGCTTCCTGGATCTCTCCCGGGAGGTCCTTGGCCCTCCAGTCAAAGTGACTGGAGCTCTCCTTTTCCCTTCGTGATCTGCAAGCACACCATCCCGCCATCCGCCATCCCGGATGGGGAAGGGGGAGAAGGAGGCAGCTGAGGAGGAGTGGGAAAGGTGAGGGAGGTGCTGTTTTGGGGGGAGTGGGGTGAGGGTAAGCGATTACCAAGCTGGCTCAAAGGCCCGCGGAGCCCCCAGCTGAGGCTTCTTACCAGAAGGAGCCCTTGCTCTCAGCACGGCCCCCCTTTGCTCTCCTGAGGCCATCAGAAGTGATAGCTAAGCTCACTTCTGCCTTCATGGGGCTGTGGTTCTCACTCCGATGAGTTGTTATTTGATGTTTCTTTGCTTCTGTTTTTATAAAAATGGTACAATGTAAAGCTCTATGGTTCATACGTTTTGTGATCGTCAGATGACACTAGGAGAAATACTGCTTTTTACCTATATATTTTAAATATATGTAAGAAAAATAAATTGCAGAATATTAGTCAAGAAGCATGCCACTGCCACTGCAAAGGGCAAACTTAAATGAATTTTCAGGAAGGGCAGCCATCTACACAAGTATACCTTATTTTAAAAATTAAATGTGAGACGTTTCAAGGCCGTGATTATTCCAACTTATTCTATGATCAGTCAGGGATGTGAATGTGTATAAAATTAGAAAGTGTATCATGTGGGAAGAATCAATCAACTATCTTACAATTCATGTGGCCCAAAACATAATTATGGAAACTTAATTAAGTTTGCTTTAAAGTTTAGCATGGCCAGGAGTTCCCAAATCATGTTACAGTATTGTACCTTAGACAGTTCTAATGTAAAAGCCATGTTGCATCTTTCAGAGTTTTGTCTGGTTGTTTCTCTTTTTAATCTGCAAAATGATGGGTGAGACTAGAGTATTTACTAAATGTTCGCCAGGTACTTCTAATATGCAGCCAGGGTCTAGATCATTGGCCTAGATGATCTCAGAAGTCCTTCTTTGGTACCAAAATGCTGTGGTATCTATAATTTTAAATTTTAAATCAAAATAAATAAGAAAATCAGATTCACCTAGCAGATAATTCTAGTTAAAAACATCTTCCTAAATTCAGAGGTCTCAGAAGTCCTACAATGAAACTTACTTCATAAGTGGCCCAACCCTCATGAAATATTTTGGGCAGAGCTTATGATTTGGAAAGTTTATGTTTGTTCCACATTTCAATATTCCTATATGAGTTTTAAGTCAATACCCCCAAAATTATTTTTCACCTTTGAGAGTCAAGATGTGGTCGAAGTTTTTGATTTCCAGGTGGAAATCAGAAGGCTTGAATGAAAATGTTTATGGATAAAGAGAGGTGAGAAATAAAGATATTGAATCTTTGCCATTAGCTTGGGATGACAACTCCCTGTGTGTGTGTGTGTGTGTGTGTGTGTGTGTATGTGTGTGTGTGTGTGTGTGTGTGTGTGTGTGTGTGTGTTCGCACATGAGCCTCTGCTGGGATCCGGGAGGAGCAGCTGATGTTGTGGGAATATCTCATAGAAACTATAGGGACAGATGGTGGCAGGCTGCAGCCATGGGACCAGCATGCTACTGAATTCAACCTAGGAACCCTTCTTATTGAAGACTATGTCCCCAGAACCATCAAGTTTTAAAATGTAGTTCAACTGGAGATGGTTTTTATTTTCTTGTTATGAAACCCGGGCTCCCACATTCTGGACTCAAATGACTATATTCCATGTCTACTCAAGAACAGTATCTGTGGCAAAGAGATGTGAGGTTGAAGCCTCTCCAGGAATAAGTCAGGAAACAGAATGATCCAAGTTTGGTATTTAGATTAGAAATACAAGTGGAAGAAGTAAGGTTACCATCAGAAATGTGCATTTCTAAAGATATTCATTTGAAAGTTTTGAAAAAAGTAAAGCTCATGCCCTGGGGCTCCTGGGAGTATGTACAAAATACAATAATTAAATTAAGTCCAGCAGTTAAAATTCCTCATAAAAAGAAAAAGCTGGAGTGCTTCCCAATGGGGAATGCTTGACTTAAAAGAAAGGTTTTACTCTGTGGCCTGAAGGTCAACAAACTGGGACTCTGTGGGAATGTATAAAATTTCTTAAAGGGGTTCTCCAGTCTTTGTTTTGTTGAAAGAAAATAAAAGAGCAAAATGGGACAAGTTTTGAAAATTCAAAAAATGAAGGTGCAGTCCTAAAATCATCATGATTTTTATAAACGCAGCACTGGAGGCTATGAAAACACGCTCTTTTCTGAGTACTAATGCAACACATATGCTCTTTGAGAAGGAAGGGAAAAGGCCAATGGCGCCTTTTGAACAAACTGTTTTCAAATGTGCTCATTTTCAGAGGCAGTGCACGCAAATTCATGACCCATTCGTTTGCTACTTATTTTGAAAATATTCACCTTAAATATTCTCATAAATATATGTCACAGTTTAAAATTCCTTAGGTGATACAAAGACTGATTGTTTTTTAAAAAGGTCTTTATGAAGCAAAGTTGAAAAAAATGATTTTGGGGGGGTCACATCCTCAGTAATCTTAAATGGAATGTTTATCATAATTTGAAAATACCTGTTTTTATAAATAATCATTTATTGTTACCTTTCTGGTAACGTCCTCCCCCGAAATAAAGTTAAGAAAAGGATAGAAATGAAATTTTATATCCATAAACTTTGTCATGTGTAAGCACCATTCTGGGTTCCCACGTGAGTTTCAGGCTGCACACTCAAATGACTTCTAAAACATAAAGAACCAATAACCAGTTTGCCAGGTCCTCATCTTCTTTATCGCTTAAATAGAATCTGAATGTTGGCTCTGCATTAAGACAGCATGATCAAATGTAGGACATTAGAAATAGCAGCTGTGGCAGCAATATTTAATTTACTGAATAATTAGCAGCCTCACTGACATTTCTCCGTTGATTCCCAAAGTACAGCATTAGCTGTCCTCTGCACTCAGGCGCTCTGCAGTAAAATGGGCCAGTAAACTTCCTGTGCCAAGTTCACAGTAAATGAAGGACTACACAGCATCCTGCCAGCAGCTCACAGCTTAAGACACTAGATTTACTTCCAAAACACGGAAAAAACATTAGAAATCATTAAAAATGTACATTTTTACCCACTTTTGTTTCCTTTCCTACATTTGTTAATTTTTTTTTTTTTGGTTTGGCAATTGCGATGAGAGGAAGGAAGGTAAAATTGTAAGAAAAAGGAAATGGGAAATGGAAGCAGGACAGTAGCCGGAGGAGGGACTATATGGAATGAGAGGTGATGCACAGAATGATGGGGGCCACGAGGGGAGGGCCGCAGGAGTGGGGAGGGTACAAGAGGAGGCGTGGGGAGTGAACCCGGCTCTGTCCTTGAGCCTGTGTCCTGCTCCTTTATCCCTCCACTGGAACGCCTTTCCTTATGCCACCTAGACATTCTCCATGGCCACTCAGCCACTCCCCCCGCAGCGCGCCATCCTGCAAAATGTGCGAGGGACTGTTTGTGTAGTCTGGGAGGGGCAGAGAGGGGGGGCATGAAGGCCTACCTCAAGGAGGGACTTGCCTGGTTGCCCAGCTTCCTGGTTACACTGGATGATTGGCTGTTTGAATTGTGATGAGTTCACATACCCATGCCAGGGTCAGGCAGTGTCTCTGAGGCAGGCAGCTGTTGAAAAAGAGGCTTCAGCTATTTTCTTGTTGCTTCAAAAAACTCATCTAAAGCTTCCTTCATCGGGAACTTAATGTGAAGCTATAAATCTGGGGAGTTCTCGGGTGTGCAACTGTGTGGTTTAGTGGTTTCATTTCCAGACTTTAGTTGAAGTCTTGGTTTTGCCAGCTGTGTGACCTTGAGCAAGTGCACTAAAAGGGCCAATATTTGCACAAATCCGGGAGGCAAGACGTCTGATGGAGGAACAGATGTCTCAGGGCCTAATTGTACTGAACACACCTTTAGCGAGTTCTTGCGGGGGGGTGGGTGGGTGGGGTGGGATGGGGTGGGGAGTGAGAGGTGAGCAGGAGAGGGATCTGGGGTACATGGCAATGTCCACTGTTCAGGGCCTCCACACTGCTGTGGGACACACACACACACACACACACACACACACACACACACACACAGTACTACAATAGAAATCTGATCCAATGCAATGGAAGGACTGGGAGAGGGCCAGCAAGCTGTCTCTGGGTAGTTGGGAAGACTTCACAGAAGTGGTCTTCAGGTTGTGTCTTGAAAAATGGTTAGGAGTTTATTGGGTATGATGGAGAGGGAGGGATTACAGCTTGTGTAGAGCCTTTGCACAGGAGTGTCAGGCCCTGCAGCCAGGCACTGTCCACCTGCCCAGTGGCCAGGGCCCCGTGGGGGAGGCGACGTGTTGCTGGGCTGGTGTGGAAATGCCAGTGAGGCTCCTGGTGGCCGGAGCTCCCTCACACCACACTGGGAAAGGCATCACAGAGCTCCTCTGGAAGCTGCTGCATGAATTCCAGTCCCTGGAAATCCCATGGAGGAAACAGATGTGCTCCTCTCCTTGTCTGGGAGTTTGGGTTATTAACACAGTTTTCCCAGAGATTCTAAGCCAGAAGTTCATGTTGGTTTTATGTTCTTCCTTCCATGGAACTCAAGAGCCCATTAAAAAAAAAAAAAAAAATTAAGCCAGATGCCTAGAGTGGATAGCCTTCTGAAGGAACTCTCCACCACAAAGCTATCTGAAATGGAATGCTCGTTTCTCTCTTGATTCCTTTACTGTGTCTGAATAACTAAGGCAATTTGATTCATTGTTTAAAAACAAAACAAAACCCAGCGAAACCAGCTATGTGGCATTATGTAGACAAAAAACAAACAATCCTCCCTCCCTCCGACCGCCCCCGCAAAACAGTTTCTTTTCCCCGAATTTCTCCCCTTTAGCTAGGTATTTTAACATCACGATATAGTCAGTGTTTGGTCTCCTTTGTTTTCATAAGATGGAGTTTTCAGTATATCAACTCTCTTATTTATGTAATGAAGGGAATCTGGAAAGTTCCTTCTAGGGCTTAGACTAATCTCTGGGACCATCTCCAGTTTTCTATACGTCTACATGCTGCACACAGTGTGAGAGAGAAACTGATTTTGACTGACTGGTAGGTATGACATTGTTGCAGGATTCCCCCTCGGTCACTAGGTAGGCACAGGTGATTTGAGAGTGGGTTGCTTTCTATTCTTCCTGGTGACAGGAAGCTTTGTCTTTGACTCAGGTTTGGCAGTTATATTCCACCAAGAAGTGTGGCCCCTCTGCCCTTCCGGAATGCCCATCCTGATTCCTGAATGAGAGCTCACGTTGGAGAAAACCACCTCGAATTGGCCAAATTCTGCCCTAAGACTGAGCACAGCTTTCCAATTCCCTGTGTCTGGCTGAGGGCAGAATGGGGCCAGGACCCAGTGTGTTTGATCCTTTAGCAAATCTGACAGGCTGTTTACAAACATGCAGAAGGGCTGACTTCGTTCCTCAGACCTCAGGCAGGACTCTGGTTTCAGGACTGCAGCCTGAAGGAACTCATAGGGACCAAAAGAATTGGGGAGGAGATAAAATAGTTGAAAAAAGTGGCTGGTTTTCAAAGCATATGGCGAGTTTTTCAAACGCTTTAAATTCTTAATTCGCTCCTCTCCTGTTACTGTCGCTGTAGTAGCCAATGGCACTTCTTTTTGTTTTGACATTTGACATTATTTTACGCCTTTGCTCCTCCTTTCACTTCACACAAGGGCATTTTAATTTTAAAAGAAAAGTGCATCCGGAACCAGTCCTACGGCTTTCCGACTAGCTGTCTGGCATCCAGTCAGGCTCAACAGATGTTTGTTGAATGAATAAACGAATGAATGAAGTGATTCTCTCTAAAAAGTACCGAGAAATCTTTACTTTTAGCAAAGTTTGGGTTTGTCTTCTGTAAACTCGGGATTATCACTTAAAATATCCTCTGTGGATTTGATAGGAAAATAGGCAAAGTTAGGATCTTTTGAAGAAACTCCACCAAAAAGCTATCTGAAATGGAATGTTCATTTTTCTCTTGATTCTAAAACCGTGCTTGAATAACGAGGGCAATTCCACTCAATGACTGAAAAGCAAGGGGACCCGGATCCTCCGCTGGTCCCCCGGCCAGGGATCGGCTCCGAGCAGGACAGGCTAAGGGCGCCGGGCTCCGGTCAGGGAAACCAGGACCCGCGAGATGCGCCTGGAGCTGGCAGGTCCCCCAGGGCCTCGTCCCGGCGCCTGGCCGCGGCGCCGACTTCGGAGGAAGACACAGGGGCCGGCCGGTCCCCAGGGCGGGCGCGAGGGCCCCGCGCAGGTGTCGGGCCTGTGCGCGGGGTGCGCGGGGCCTGGGAGACCCGAGAGAGACGTTATTGTTACACTGTAACGAGTCTGATTAACATGCTCCTGACACTTTCTCTTAGTTTCTCGGGCTCCTAGCAACAGCGCACAAAGGCGCGGGATTGTCCCGGGCTCCGCGGGGACACGGGGCAGCCTTTGATCTGCCACCATTACAGCGGGGCTGCGCGACAAGCTCGCAGGCTCCGGGCGGCCCGCGGTCCCGGCCCACTGCGCGCCCCGGCCCCGCCCGCTCGCCCGCCCGGTCGCAGCTCCGGGAGCGGCCGCCGCGCCCGACCGGGGCCACGGGGCGCACCGGCCGGGCCCCGCCGGTCTCCGCGTCGGGGCGTCCCCGACCCCAGCGGACTCGGCGTGTCCCGGCCCGGCGGGCGCACGTCCTTCCGACGGGGCGCGCTGTCCCCGAGATCGCCGGCCCTCCCCGTCGCAAGAAGCAAACAGTAAAACCGAGCGGGTCGCTTACAGCCGAAGAACACAGAAATTAAAAAAGGGCAGGCGTGAGCGACAAACGAATCCCAAAAGATTTTGTAAAACATTTTAAAAAGTAAAAAATCTGTAGGCTTCAGCCCGTTTAGCTGAAACTGGGCTCGATCGGCAGCAAACCATCTAAAGGCGCTAAAGATGATTTCAGTTCCTTCCTACAAATCACTTTCTTTTCGTCGTTGGCAATTCTTATAGATTCATAAGGAAATACGTTGCCAAATAATCGCTGGAATTTAAACAAACTCACCACCACCACCCGTCACAGAACACTAAAAAGCTGCCCGGTCCCACCGCGCAAGCTTTCTGGTACTAAGGTATTTGAAAGTAATTTATTCTCCATTTGTTTGCTCTCTTAACCCCCTATCCCACCCCGATTTAAAATAAAGCGCGGAAAGAAAGACCAAGGTTTTAACATTTAAGTGTTGAGGTCGGCTGATTACTTTCCCCCTAAGTTGCAATGTGAAAACCTGCGGGGGTGGGGGGGAGGGTCTCAGGGCTGGGAGGACAGTGTCCCCCAGCCTGGGGCACAAGCTTTGCGGTTACAAACCGGTTCGGTGACCCTCCGCATTATCAATATGCACAAGATCCTGCTGTTAATCTCAGAACCTGTTTTGTACCATCAACTGCCTCCCAAGTATTATACTAGAGGTAAAAATCAAAATCAGAACGGAAGACATTTAGCTTTCCAAGCTAACCAGAAACCATAGAAGCAGAATGCCCTTCAAATAAAAAAGCACGTATTAACTCTTCTCCTCTTAAGACATCATTAGAAAATTCATCGTCCCTACTGAAGGTCAGTTTACCGAACTGCCGAAGAACTATTAGGGGCTGGGATGTTCATCATAATATTTTAGAAGAGAAAAAAAAAGAAAAAAAAAAAAAACCTACACGGTCTATTCCATTTACGCAGCAAAATATGCCAGGCAATGAGTTACTTTCAAATTCAAATTGGAGGCGGCAAGTCTTCGTTGTTGAAGACACTTTTCCCAGTCAGTCCCTGGAGGAGAGGATGTCAGGGCAGTTAGCGGTTCAATACTTGTAAATCTGAAGGGAACCGCACCCAGATGCTGGGGAACTTCCCAACTTGCGCTCAGGGACAGTGCCTGACTCCGGACTCTGCTGGAGTTCCTCTCGCCATTTCAATAAAACATGATGGTACTGATATAATCCTCTATACATTAAAATGAGGTTGTCACAGATTGTCATTAAGACCTCAGTAAAACAATGAAGACATTACTGGGAACCCCCCCTCAGGCAAGGTATTAGGGAATAAAACAATCTACACCACTCGGGTCCTATTGAGATTAATGAAAAAATTATGCCAAAAAAATCTCAATTTCATTTTCCCGTGACGGGGCTTTGCATACATACTGTCAGTCTTGCCTTACACCTGATGATTTATTAAACTAATCTGCAGTGATCACCACTGATGTTCTCAACTCAATCTTGTCCTGGCTCATTTTCTAAGTAATTGTTTCTCATCAGTTCTGATAATGTTTTAATAGTGTTACCCATAATTTAGCCCCCAAGAATTAATAACAGGGGGGTAATATGGTGAAGCAGCTTGTGATGAGCTACACAAAATATAAACAGGTATGGTTTATAATTAATCAGATTACTGCAAGGTTCTCTTCTTGCAGTCAGTCCATTCCTAGCTGGGAGGAATTCCCCAGGTTGGGCACTGTCACATACCGAGTGGGGTGAGCTCACCCAGCCCTCCCTCCCACCCTCTCTGTATTACCTTCACCCACCCGAGGCACCAGAGAGATGTGGGTGGGAAAACAGTGGGGATACCTCTTGTCTCCCAACATCTCCTTGCCTTTGTTCCTCAAGGAATGAAGCATGATGGATCTCTGACTCTGACTAAACCCTCTTCTGGGTCCCTCTTGTAGGGTCTGTGCTCAGAGAGTGGGACCTTGGTCCAGATTTTTGGCTCTAGTGTGTCCCAGTGTCATGATCCTATCATAATTGGGACCCTGGGGTTATGAGGAAGATGATAAATCTGACACTCAGGGAGACTTAAACAACAAGGTGCTTTTGTTGGAACAAAGTGTGGTTTGAGATAAAGGGCGTGGTGACCAGTCCAACACGGTTGGAAATCTAGGAACCTGTGGGCCCGTTGGTGATGGGGGTGGGGAACACCTAGTCAGGTCCAGGCCCTCAGGGCCCCCTGGAGACCTTGCTGAGAGGATTGCTCTTCCCCGAGGTCTGCATGCCTTCACCCTGGCATCTGGGGTCCCTTAGAGTGGAGGGTTTGGCTCTCAGTGAGCCCCAGGCTCGAGGAGGTCCATCTATAGGGTTTGGGGGTTGCCTGTGTAACAGGGGTGGAGACTAGAGTGTCTCCCTTTCTTCCTGTCAAAGCCTGAGGTGGGGTTATCTGGACCAACACATGAGGACGGGCAGGACAGCGGAGTTGAAGTGGAGGCTGCCTGTAGGGAAGTATGAAGAAAGGCTTTTATTATCGTCTTTTGTTTAAGACAGGTCCTGCCTATGCTTCCAACACCCTGAGGGTGTCAAAATGAGAGGAGGCTTCCCTCTGCCTTCTGAGCGGTCCTCCTGTGTTTGTGTGCTGAGCAGTGGGGTCCGGCTGCGTGGGCACCTATGGTCCTGGTCTACCCTGTGCACACCGACTACCACCCTAGGCGGGCACAGCTGCGCCGTGGGTTCCAGGGATGGCTTCTCCTGTAACTGCTGCCCGCTGTCACTGTCCGCAGCCCTGAAGCCCAGTTTGGCTGGAGGCCAGTCATCTCCCAAGTTGGCTGAGACACTGTCTTCCTCCTTCCAGCTCCTCCGAGTGAGGACGAGGCAGGCTCCCACCTTTCTTTCCAGCTACGACCCATGCTCTCGAGGGGTTGGGGGGTGCGATGCCCTGGGGAGGCAGGGCTCCAGCGCAGCACATCCCATCTCAGTTAAGAGCCGCCTTGTCGGGCCCCGTGTTTGAGAATGTTAGTTAGTGTCTCAGAGCATGTGTTTCCCAGAACTGCCCAGCCTGGATCAGGTTCCTCTGCATGCCTGTCGGAACTGCCCTGCACTGGAGGTGGATGTTGTATGACCATACGTGGGCCTCTCCCACTTTGCTTTGGTTCCATGATGTCTTTCCTTGTATATAACCTTCAGCCCTCCTCCCCTCTTGGGCTTCCTGGAGGAACTGGAAGGGGTAGGGGAAAGTAGACCCCTGGGTGGGGCACATGGTAGGGGCCACATAGGAAATAAACTAAAAGGGCGTAGGAGGTAAAAAATGAAAATAAAAAACAACTGTTTTCTATTTACGAATTTAAATAAACAGAACAGCCTTCCCCGCGGTGTTTGTCTAAGGGTAGCAGCTTTGCTGCTGTGTAGGTCATGAAAAGGTTGGTGTAGAGTTTAGAACTTCCCATTCTGTTAATTTCTTAAAGAACAGTCGTCCAGAGTCTCCACACAAAAGCTCATGATTTAATGAGGAGCAGAAACAAAATCTCTGATTGTTGGTGTTTCAAATTTCATTGGCGTCCTCTGGCAAACACAAGTTGATCCTTCGCAGCTTCAATACCCTTTAGCCTTCAATATAAGAGCACATGCTGAATAGGGAAGAATGGCTGGTTGTTATGTTTATTTACCCTTACTACAAGCTGGGTTAACCTCTTCAAAACAGCTTTACTAAGCCCGTTAACCACACCACCCATATGACCTGTAGCAGCATCTCTAATGTGATGCAAATCTCACAGGGGACCATATGCACCAGCTCTGTGGCATTGTGTCTTCTTAGAGGCTACAAGTTTATTGCTGAGGGGGCCCTGTCCCAGCCATACATTTACAGGGGGGAAATGGCCTCAATGGCAAACAGTTAAACAGGGAAATAAAGGGAGAGAACGGATGGTCTTGTGCTTCTGCACATTTATTTTTTAATTGCTGGTAACTGTTGACCCAAAGCATTCACCCAGGATGAGGGCTTTCATAGTGATCACCTAGCAGTTCAAGGATAGGGATATTTCATTTTTGGGGGTGGTGGGGTGGTGGAGGTTAAAGTAATCAGTTTTGAAGATTTATTTTTAGAAGATATCTATATAAACCAGTATGGTACTTAATCAACTTTTCTATGCCATCTCTGTTGTTTTATCAGATTACTAGTGAAATAAACACCAACGCTTCATTGAGTTATTATTTTTTAAAAGGTTGGCCTTTCTTAAAACTATTTCTGGTGTCGAGTGAACAATGCACAACGTGGGAAACATCTAACATGAGCAGGGTGAAGGGAGTATATGCATTTGGGAAAGAGCTGTTTCATTAAAGACCAAACTTCTCCTGGAACAGCCCATCTCTCTCCACTATTTTATCTCCCTGCGAAATCATAAGTCTGTACTTGTAACACATTCGTGAACAATAAAATCACAAGCTTGGAATCAAAAAGAAGAAAGTTCATTTTTAGAGGAATAACTGGCCGGTGAGATAGCCAAAAAAAAAAAAAAAAAAATGTCATTAACATGAACTGTAAATGAAGAAAGGCTCCCATCTGGCATACTAACAAGTTGCCTTGAGTATTATGGCTTGTCTTTAAGGAACCCACTGTATATGTTCAGCCCACCTGATGAGAGCTTCATTTAGCAGATCATTTTTCCTTGATGGAGATGGCAAGCCTAACAATGTTCTGGGCCTGCTTCAGTAATGGCATGTCGATCACACTCCCTCGGAAAGTAAAGGCTCCCTGGAAGACAGAGAATACAAACTTCCTGAAAGAATGCTCGGAAATTACAGGCTTCCTTTCTGCACACACTTGTACAACAAGAACATTTTAGATTCCACCTGAATTATACTGACTTTCCTACCCAACTTTTGAGAAAGCCAAAGTAAATTACAGGGGAAAGATTTCTTTTTTCCTCCTAAAAAGGAAAAAAAAAAAAAAAAACCACTTCAGCATTTTAATGGAGAGGAAAACCATCAGGCACAAGGTATTGGAAACTGCTCATTTAACTCTTGAAATCAAGCAGAAAACAAGGGTGGAAGGAAAATGTAAATACTTCCTTATATACTTTTTGAAATACTGCATAGAACTGTGAAAACAGTAATATGCTCTGGCAACTGATTATTGTTTGAATAAATAATTGTATGATCAGGTTAAAGGAAGAATGCTTCCTTCTTGTTGTAACGTAATTGAGGGGTAACACTATCATGTGATGAGAAAATGTAAGGTAGGATTATACTGAGTAAAAAGAGATTCTTCTGTTGGTACACACTTTTGCAGAAAAGGATTACAATGACAGGGGACATGAGTCTGTAACAAAAAATCATAGGTCTGTTGAATGGTTAGCCTGGAAAGAACCTGCGATCTCCTGATTTATACCCATTTTACAGATTCACTTTTTAAAAACTTCTGCAAATACTCACTGAATGTGTCATGTGATCTCAGTGCTGTTCTAGATGAGGACTCTGATGCCCAGAGTAGTTAAGTGATTCTCCAAGGTCACTTGACTAGGAAAAGATAGAGCTGGGGCTAGTACTTGGGTCTCAGAACCTCAAGCCTTCATTAGAGACTCCCACATTATGATGATAAGGTAGTTTCTTTAGTGCCTCAGAAAAAGAATTAAATGGACAGAAGCAGTATGAATCTGAAATTAATGTCTGGTTATTCATGTTCTTTTAATCACTTCTTTTTGCTGTTTTCAATTACAGCTCTTCTTAATTCCCCTTCTTTCTACCTGTTGGTAAGGATGCTGGTGTGAGTGGGGAGCAGGTGGTCTTTTGAGACCTGAAGGTGGGTTGGAGCAATTATAATCCTTGGTGATGGTCCATTTGTATATACTGCCATCCATTTCTGGATTTTACAAGTACCACCTCTCAACAGTCAATGTTGTCATTATTCAGGACTTCTGGGATGGTCTCCTGGGCTCGCTGGAAACCCTCATCTCTTATAATAACATAGAGTTATACACAGAATGGAGGTTAAAAAAAATTGGCAGGGAATCCTTAGCAGTGACTTTGAAATTTGTTTTTTAATCAAGAGAGATTTAAAAGTCATTAGGATTAGAATTCTCACCAGTGCTTAGCCTTCTCAGCCCGAGAATGAGAAATCGGATTCATATGAACACCTGTGTTGCCTAAAATCCTATACCGTTAGGTCATTTTCCAATCTGCCCATTTTACTATTTATACTCCCAGATTGGTCTGTGCCTAATTTCATTCAACCTAGAGCTAATTTTAGTTGTCTCTGTGACCATGATGAATTTTATGAATTTGGTTAGAAGTTCTAAGGATATTCTGTGGGTTCGCATGACATGTGAAATCAGGGCATGGGACTCGTGCTGTTTTACAAGGCGAGAGTCTAGTTTTCTTATTGGAGTATATGATGAAGACCAAAGGCCTCCTGGTTATCCATCCACCACGTGGATTCTGGCCCTGTAAAACAGCACATGTGTCCTGCTAAAGCTTAAATAATAGGCTAATAATAACAGAGATGAAATTAGCTTAGATGCACATGAAATCAAAATGATGCACAGAGAATCAAGATGACTTGGCTTTGGGTCTATGCCATGTTGCCTGACTCCGCTTTGGATTCCACATGCACGTCAAAGATGCAAAATAGTTCATGTAGTTTTTCAAGACAGGGAAATCATTTCTTTCTTTTATGTGGCAGATTTTGCTTGACTTCCTTTGTTAAGCTTAAGCTGGAAAACAAAAGTTAACATTTTTGTTCTTTGTTTCCTTCATCTCTGCAAATTGAGGATTTTAGTGTTAAGAATCAAGACTTCCTAATATGAATATCCTCCTGCTTTCACATAGACCTAGAATATGGTTGGTTTTTTAACATATGGATCTACATGTGAAATGTGAACAGTCTGTTGGTCAGGATTTGGAAGAATGCAGCTTGTCAAAAGCTACCTGGATTTGTGGGGAGGGTTTGAAACATTCCTTAATGTGTGATCATAGATAAGTTTCACAGCTCAGTGCGTTTCTGAGAAACTGGTGTACCATTTTGAAAAGAAGAAGGAACTTCCATCAGCTTGAAGATTCAGAATATAATTTGGTTTAAAATGCCTCTAAGTAGTAACTCATTCATGGTTGAAAGCCTTAACAACCATGACTACAACAATAATAATAGCTATAATTTCTTGAGCAGTTGCTAGCCCCAGGACTGTGCCTGGTCCTTGACATGTTTTATTTCAGGTAATGCTCGTAAAAACACTGTGAGGTAGATACTATGACCCATCCCCATTAACAAATTTTTTTTTTCTTTTCAATTGTAGTAAAAACACATAACACAAATTCACCATCTTAACCATTTTTAAGTGTATGAGTCTGTAGTGTTAAGTAGATTCACACTATTGCACAACAGATCTCCAGAACTTGTTCATCTTGCAAAAGTGAAACTCAGTACCATTATAGACAACTACTCTCCATTCCCCCTCCTCCATCCCCTGGCAATGAGCATGTATTCATTTGTTTCTATGAGTATATATCCATCCCCATATTATAACTGAGGAAACCGAGGCATGAAGAAACTTGTATGAGTCTGCCCTGTAGCTCACTAAGTATACAACTGGTATAAAACCTAGCTCTATTTGATCCAAAGCGTGTGCTCCAGGCTTACGCCCTGGGCTTGTGGATTGTTCTCCGAGTGGGTTGCCTGGCCGCCTGAATCAGAATCATCTAATCGGGAGGTGGCTTGTTAAAATGCAGATTCTTGGGCTCCATCCTATCAGGTTTCATGCAGAAGGTCTGAGCGTTGGCCAGGAACCCTCTGATGATTCTAATGCACATTGAAGTTTGAGAAGCTCTGTGTTTTAGCTCTCCTGGGTAGAAATGGTTAGGCTGGCTTTTAAATGGGTACAACACTCCATCCCTGCTCTCAAGGACCTAAAATTTGCAGGAAGAGCATGGAAGCAGGTGCCATAAAACACAACAAGAATTAGAGAAAAAGCCAGTGTTATGAATAGGGAGATCAGAGGCCTGAAAAGCCTGCCCTTCTTACCAATCAGGACCATGTTTGCCATTTCACACTGTTGACTTAGACATGATATTGTATACCTAGTGCATGTCATGCGTTTCCCGCTAGAGCTGTCACGGGGCTCCACCTCTGTGCACAACGGGCTTTTATTCAGCAATTACCTATTGAGTTATTTGTTGTAATAAATCACTAGTCAGCCACTTTGGCACATCTTACTATACACATGTCTATGGCTTCAGCCTCCTGGAAATGAAGAGCAGTATCACCTTTGCATAGGTGTTGTCTGTATAGGAAGGAAAACAATTACTTATTGGGCTGTACTTTTTCTAACATCTGGGTCATTGCCTGGTGGTAAGATAGGCATTGAAATAACATGAACTTTATCAGACCTTGAAGTTCTTCAATGGGGGAGAATCTGACTTACAATTTGATGGCAAAAGGACTGGTGATCATGATGGTGGTGATGACAAGAGTAATAACATTTATGGGAAATATTCATATATTTCACATTTCTGGCACTTAGCACTTGAGAATTTTTTTCTGTAGAGTACTAAAAGAGTACTTTTCTAGCATCCATAAATTGATCTAATTCTTTCCCTACTCATTGTATTTTCAAATAACTTCTTTGGGCATTCAGGGAGTTCTCTTTGGCACATTCCCATGCTGATGTTGCTGTGTCAGAATTAATGATAACATTTTAGCACAGCTGCTATATGCCTTCTTTTTCAGAGTGACACTTTATTTCTTCCTCTATGATGCTAAGTCTTATGCCCAATAAATTATTTACCTCATTACAGTTCCCAGTGAATTCCTAAAACTTTTAGTCAATGTTGGTCACTATGGAATTTGTCTTTAGGACCTTGGTTATACCCTCTTCTTGCTAAAATCTCTCAGGCCCAGCCCTGACTTCCCATCACATAGCTCTTCCTTACTCCCAAAGTTAACTGCTCCTTGATACCCCTTAAAATGGGGAATATGATGCTCTCACAGAGACACAGATGGGCACTGTTTCATTCTTTCTTTCCTGTTTTTCAACCTATCACACTTGGAGTCCTTGGACTAGTATGGCCTTGGTCCCCTCACAATTTGGTTAAGGGGTAAGGATTTAAGTTTGGTAACCAGGCACCCAAAGCTCAGTGTGGAGGCTGCCTGGCTCCCAAGCTGGCTAGTAGAGGTCTTGCTGAGAGAGTGCTGGGATACCTTCCTAATTGGGACCGTGATGTTATTTTTCTAAAATATCAGATAAGATCATCCATTTGCTTAAACCTTGCTCTGGTTCCCTTTGGACTTACAAAATCAAGTGCAGTCTCCTTAGCTGGGGGCCCAGGGCTCCCTACGGTGAGACCAGGCCCTGCCTCTGCTCTCAGCTTAGTCTCCTGCCAGTCTACACACACACACACACCCCTCTACACCTCTCCCACAGGCTCTGCTCTCTGCTCTGATAGTCCTTTCCCTGTCTGTCCAGCAAACTGCTCCTTATGCTTCAAGACGTCAGAAGATGTCATGTCCGTGAATCAGTTTTAGACTTCCCTGGTTGGGCTCATTTCTCTCCTTCCTTCCCTTATACATCCTCCTGTAACAACACTTGTCACATTCTACTGTAATTATCTGTTTACGTCGCTGTCTTTCTCACTGTGTTGGGAAGCCCTTGAGGACAGGGGCTCATATATCTTTGAATCCCCAGAATCCAGCACCCAAAACATGGTTCTGAAGCTTGTGTCTTTTGTGGGGCCTGAGCTGGGTGACTGAGGGGACAATGACTTGGGAAGATAGAATCACTCTTACCTTTCTGCTCTCCTTTATCTGCAAGTGTCTTTCTGTGCCACTTGATCTTTCCCTGGTCTGGTAATACTCCCTGGTTAGTTGGCCAACACTTGCTGAGCCTCCAGTAGGACACAGGGACTGACCTAAACAAATGTGATGTTGGGCTGGGGTCAGGTTAACTCATGCAAATGACTTAACAGTTAAAGTGCAAGCGAGTCTATCTGTAAGTGGGGCTTAAGGAATTAGACGCTGCAGAGAGAAAGAGCCATCAAAACGGGGTGGTTTGGCCTCGGAGGGGCTTTGGGGAACAGTACTTTATTTATTTATTTAGCTGTGCTGCATAGCATGCGTGATCTTCGTTCCCCAACCAGACACTGAACCTGGGCCCTCAGGAGTGAAAGTGTGGAGTCCTAACCACTGGACCACCAGGGAATTCCCAAGGGAACGGGTACTTTTAAAGTCAGCTTTAGAAGGTTAGAGATGCCAAATGAAGGTCAAGAGAGGGGCAGGGGAAAAAGAGCAGTGTATCCATATGTGCAAGTGGGGTTGGCCTTCTGTGTTCGACAAGAGCCCCCTGTACTTCTGGTCATCAGTGACTCAATAGATAAGCAAAATGAAGGACCACAGTACGAGTTACTGGATCTGTCTGTTGATGAAGGGGTTTCTCTAGGGCCTGAGGAAAGGGAGACTAATCTAGCCTCAATGAGAGCAATCTGGAAGAGGGACAACAGACTTTCCTCACGACAAAGCACACAGGACTCAGTCCCTGCTTGATGCAGCCAGACTGGGACCCACAGGGCTCCCTCTGTTCTTGCTCCCTGCCCTGGGGGACCCAAGGGGGCCCTGGACCCTGAGGGGAGGAAATTGAACCACTTGTTTCCTTTCCTTTATTCTGGGTAATTTTTTCTCTGTTCTAGAGTAGTCTGGGGATCCAACAATCTGATTTACAGATAGAAAAATTGCAGTTCAGTTATTAGTTCATCTTTTTAAAGCAACTTATGAGTAGGATAGGACTAGAATCTTCGGTTTTTCACCCCAAATCTCAAACTCTTCCCACTAATCAGTATACCTCAAAGCTTGTCTGGTAACCATGGTACATAAGATGATTATAGAAAAAATTAATATCAAAAAATTTTAATATACATTATTTTACATATACTATATTTAAAAATTTATTTTGATGTGATTTATAAAAAATAACTAGCATATCTAAACTGTTATTTCAGAGATTTTTTTTTTTTGCGGTACGCAGGCCTCTCACTGTTGTGGCCTCTCCCGTTGCGGAGCACAGGCTCCGGACGGACGCGCAGGCTCAGCGGCCATGGCTCACGGGCCCAGCCGCTCCGTGGCATGTGGGATCTTCCCGGACCGGAGCACGAACCCGCGTCCCCTGCATCGGCAGGCGGACTCTCAACCACTGTGCCACCAGGGAAGCCCCCAGAGATATTATTACTTAGAATGAGGCTGAAAAAATTAATGACATATAGGTAAGGCCCAGATAAGCAAGTATGTGAAAATGCAATTTTAATAACTGACTTGGGAATAACTGAAATGCAACGTGCTTCCATCCTGAGTTTCCACTTGGAAGCTTTTACTATAATTATTATGATGGCAGAAATACCAAAGGATATTTTCAGTGAGAAAAAATTCACTAATAAAAATGTGAATGACATTTTAAGTCCTCAAAAAACCCAAAGCATTTGTAAGAAGGATTAAAGGAGGTGACGTTTGATCTTTGTTATGTGCTTCTGAATATCAGTAACCCTTTGTTTTATGGATAAATCATCTTTTAAAACTGCCATCGAGAGTAAAAGAATACTATTGAGGACTTGGGGAATAGAGAACATGTTTTTCTTTTTTTAACACTTTAAATTGTAGTGATAATTTGATAGGTATTTTAATATTTTGAATTAAAATTCAATAATCATTCACTCTATGACCAGAGAATTTACAGATCTTAATATATCTCTACTTGAAATTTCTAAAAGCTCAACTGAAGTCTTTCAACATGGGCAATTCACAATTGGCTAATCTGTCCTTACTACTAGCACTGAAATTCTCACAGGTGATATTCCATGGCCTTAGATGGGGAGACCCTTTAAATGATTCATAAGAATGTAACAGCTGAAATATTTGAAGGGGGTTTGTTTTGTGCCTGACTGGGGAATATAGTGACAGTTCGGGCCTACTGAACTGCTTCAACAGGATCCCTTCAGCCCCTGCCTCAGAGCACAGCCTCTGAGGGGGTGTCGGGTGCTGGGTATCCTGCATCCTGGGCAGCCTGTTGGATTTATTTTCCAAGTTCTGAAAGGTGGAAAAGTCTGGAGAAGCTCCCTCCTTATCCCTCCCCCTGTCTTTCCCCTGTGGCTCTCTGGCTTGAAAAAAGAGCACAGAACCCTCCATGGAGAATGGGATGGAGGGTCCTGTATGCCCCCCAGTGCAGTTCCAGCTGCCAGGTCAGTGCTGCCTGAGAGGATGTGGGGAATCACCTGTCCAAGCGGCCCCTCTGTATTTAATTCTCTTAAATCCATTTAAAAGAATTTAAAAACTTATCAGCCGGAGGAGATACGAATCAGATGCAGGTGACCAGCAGTTGGGAGCACAGCTATGCCGGAAGCAGTGGTGAAACAGGACAGTTTTCAGCACACGGTGAGAAGGAAAAGGAAGACTACTAGTGAAGACAAATGGCCTGACACGTTTATAAAAAGAGGAAATTCTTTGGAACGTGGGACCTGAGTGGATGTAAAATGAAGGGACATCATTAACATCTTGCTTTTTAAAAAGGAAGCACGAAATTATTTAGCTTTAGCCCTACACAGGAAATAGAAACACTCATGTGTTGGACACTGGTAAGATTAATTTGGGACTTTACCAATAGTTTTACGAAGCTGGAGGAGTAAAGAAGAATAAGTAGAAGATTTGGAAGATGAATTTGGCAGGGAAGATGGAGGTGGCTGAACAGTAGGGAGGAGAGCTGAGGTGAATGTTTAGGTCAATTATCTTAATATGTGACCAGTCCTGAGTTGTCTACTTGCCCAGATGGAGGGTCTCAGTGGACCAGAGCATCCTTACTTCACAAACGGATAGGGAGACCAAAGGTGGCTTCTGTTTTTAAAATTCTTCTCAGAACCCACTAAATGCAGGCAACAGGATTTATCTTTTAAAATATTCAGGCAAAATGATGAGACAGGAATAGACAAGTCTTTATTTTAAATATCTTTTGATAAGGAAATCTGGAAAAGTCAGGCCAAGTATGCCACATGGACAGCTACCGAGGTGAAACAATTGGATTTATAAGCATATTGCAATCTAAAGGGGTTTCCACATATGCTAGCACATTAGACGTTGTGCTTAATTTTCTGTTTTTTAATAGCTTTATTGAGGTATAATTTGCATACCATAAACTTCACCCATTGTTAAGTGTATAATTTATTGACTTTTACTAATTACATAGAGTTCTGCAACTATCACCTCTCAGATTTCTTCTGAAACTAGAAATCTTGGAAAATATTTTATTTTTAATCCTGAGATAAATGTGTAAATACTTGCATTTAATTCAGAATATTTTATGTCAAATTTAAGCTGATATTGCCTATAAGAAAAGCAGAAAATGAGGGCCTTTTTATAGCAGCTTGCAGCTAAGACCAATAATATTAAACTTCTATTTTAAATGCTGTAGCATTATTCTTTCTTTGGAAAATATATCTAAATGAACTAACATTAACTAGAAGGCACTTTAAACTTTAAACATTTACTAAAATACAACTGATGAACAATAACTGATGAAATAATTGGTGAAAAATTTTCTTTCAACTTTTCTAGAAGGGAAAAAAGGTCAGTACCATATATATTGTTAAAAAGTAAAATGAACAATTTCTTTTTAGCACTGTCAGAAATTTAGAAACCAGTTAGCTAAACAGTATTTACTAAATGTATATTGTGTACCTATTTCCATCCAAGATGCTGCAGGGAGATCTGTGATAGAAAGAATTCTTTACTCTCTGGGGTAGTGGTGGAAAATTCCCCCACTTTTTTTTTTTCATTGAGGTCCACTAACCTAAAATGAAAAAAAAAGAGAATTCTAGAAACTCTTGATTTATATTTCTTAGTAAAGTAAAGGCTCCATTTGGCTGCTTTTAATATAAAAAGAATTACAAAATTCTTTAATAAGTACCACAAAATATTAAAAGAATGTTCTGAACTTCTCTATTATAATCAGCTGAAGGAGAGAAGGCATGGGGTAGTGGCAGAGTGTGGAGGTGATGTGGTGAGAAAGGAAGAGAGATATAAAGAAAAAGAGGAAACAAAAAAAAATCCATGGAAAGAGGAACGGGGAAGGAACAGGAAGGACATATACAGAAACACACATGCAGACCCACACATCCTAAGAGGGATAAATACCGTAAGAGGAAAAGAGAGAGAAAGATGTCCAAGGAGTAAAACCGTCCTTTCATGGCCCTTATTTGGCTCTTGCTATTAAAGGCACTGAAAGGCATGGTGTGTTTTTGCAACCACAGGTGTAACCGAAAACAGGACTTTGGGAACTTGTCCTTTGAGTGAGATGAAACTGAGCTTGGGGCCAGATATGGCCGCTTTGCCAAAGGCCCCCCGATCTTGCTCTGAGAGTTTCCAACATACCTTAGGAGACTGAATGACTAATAAAACAGAATGAGGTTTGCAGTGATCAGAGCCAAGAAGTCTTTCTGGGGCAGGGCAGTGGACAAGCGCAGGGTTCAGAACTGAGAAGGAAGGAGCGATGTGGGGAATAATAGCTAGGAAGTTTGGGAAGGTACAGGGATACTCTCTGTTCTTTCCTTCCTCATCAGTTTCTGCTCATGCAAAAAAAAAAAAGGGCATGACTAAGAAAAAGATTCTAATCTGAACTAATGAAATTCATATTTTGTTTGTGACAATACTTTTAAAGCTCTATCTAGTTTTGGTCATTAGCGTGCAGATTCATTGTGACCGAATTGAAACCAGATTTAAGCTATGTTCTTATCTTTATTTACAAAGTGAGCTCCAAATTCTGGTCAGGTCTCTATAACCACCTTGGCTGTGAGTGACCTTGGGTAACTTCCAAACCCAAGTTGGGTCTCAGTGTATTTTGTAAGTTGTAAACCGAAGGGATTTAACTAGAATATTTCTGAGATTTCATCTAACAGAATTACATTTTTTAAAATTTTAATTGAGCAAGAAAAAAATTCTGAAACATATAAACCAGAAGTATTTTGATTAAAATATTCTTCAGAATGTGTTATAAATTAAGGATGAAACAAACAACTTTAAAAATTATCAGACTTAACCTACATACAAAATCTCTTATCCTCTAACACTAAATCAGCCACTTGCCACTAAGCCTATGTGAAATAGGATATGATCAGCAGTAAAACTGTACTGCCTTGCTTTAAACGTTTAGAAATCTGCAATTTGTTGTTAATCAAATCAACCTTAAAGTCACCATTGGCAGACTCTCAAATTTTCTAAGAACTTGACTTTTTAAAGTCAAAATTATGCGATATAGTTCTGAAGATTTTCAATGAACAAGGAAATAAATGGAGAAATGCAATAACTAAGCATCTTAAAAATAGAGTGATGTCCCTTCCTCTTTCATTTTCACTGGCAATCACTCAGTTCTGATTTTAGCATTTCTGCTTACAAATAAAGGGGGCAAGGCTGTGGGCAGTGGGATGCATGAGTGTGGGAGGGCACACTGTTGTCTATTAGTGGAATCAACCCCTTCCTTTGACAAAGACAACAACCAAATCTTTGGATGGTTTATTTGATCTGCGTGAAAGAGTGGCAGTGGGATTTCTGGCACTTGAATAAGCGGAAACAATATTTTTGGCTAGAGAGACTTCTGAGTTCTCTCAGGGAGCCTTCTAGAAGGCCATCTGGACCAAACAGTATTTCTTTTGTAAAGCCCTGCATTTGGAAACACAAACGAAAGGTGTCTGAGCCGTAATCAGATACCTATGAAAATAATTTGCTTTCAATATTGGGGAGGGGGAATTATTCTTTGTAATTTTCTAGACGAAAAGACTTACATGAGGGAAAAAACCTTTTTCTTTTTTCTTTCTTTATTAAGATATAAGTTCCCAATTTATATTCCTATAGAGGATTTGCTTATTAATGTAAACATGTTAATCTGCATTATTGCTCTCTCGAGTGAAGTTAGGATGTATCAGTTATGTGTGTTGTTTATAGTTGTTATGTCAGCTAGTGACCTTACTTTTGACCTTATAATTACTAGTGGAACCTAGATTTTAAAGGTGGACACTTTCCCTTCCTCGGTTTTTACCCAGCTTGCGAATCTATAATGAACAAAAAATATTGAAAAATTTAAACAAAATCCTTCCAAAACCAAATAAAGCATTTACAGATTTACTATGAATAGAGTGCTTAGAATACTGAAAATGAAGCAAAGCTGCATATTGGTAGCCAGACACTGCAGAAATATGAATATTTTAGCAAAGTACCTTTAAAGATCGATCTCATGTAATACATGTTGCTATTCTTAATACCTTTTGCTATTTTTTCATATTTTTCTGTTTGAGCCACCATTTGAAAAGAAATGGTAAATTCTTAATGTACGATTTCCTGGGATTATCAATCATTTTAAAGAAGCAACTGACTATTTCCTTTAGTTGTCATTTTTGCCTAAGAAGTGATGAATTTAGCACTGAGTTTATAATATAGATGTGAAAAAACAGTAGCATACATATATGAATATATATATATATAGTATAAATATGTATATGTATTTACTTATATACAAATTACAGTTTCTACTGATATCATCTAATATTAACTAATTATTTGCTTGGGATGATTTCAATTATCCAATTTCATACTAGATACAGTTCTTAGTTGATAACAAAACAAGTGTTAAAATCATATTTTAAATTGAACAATGCTAAATTCAGTTCTGAATGGAGAATTTTCAAATATTGGAATCATTGTTATTACGAAAAAATGACATCAAAAATGAAATTAACTTTTAAGAAAATACTTTACAAATTTAAAACAAATCACATGGGAGTGATTTATCCCGGCTAAACTATTTCACCGAATAATTTGAGACTAAAATAGTTAATGACATACAGGTTGTATCTCAAATTATATTTTTCTGGAAGGATGAAAGAAAAAATCAAGTGTGATTAATAGTGTGGATATATACCTCACAATTGGTGTCAGCTAAAGTAGAAATATTTTAGCTTATGGGAATTAAAATAGGAGCATAGAGCATGTGGAATGTTTAAACTTTTTCCAACAGATTTTAATGAGTCCCTAATATCAATCTATAGCCCTAATTCTTATGATGGGGACTGTCATGCCAGACAACATTTTTTAGCCTGAAAATAAATATCTTTAGTTTCCTGAAACAAAGCAGTCACAAGTATCATTACCTGCCAAACAGAGACAGATTATATGAGCAGATAGTTATTTTTTATTATTTTTTAATGTAAAGTATTTTTTAGCCAACATTAGACTAAGGGCATCAAACTTTATTTCCTTAGAACTTTTAATTAATATAGAACAAAAAAAATTCCCGTGATACTAAAGACTAAACCCCAATAATTTATCTACTTGTGATCTAAGTATTCTCATGAAGTTTGTTATTTGGAGGGGACAGGAAAAAAAAAGGTAGAACTTTAATTTTTGAATAATAATATTATTATCACTATAGAAAATACTAATGATCCAGCACTAACTGTGAACTTCAGCTATACCTTTCATCTTAGGGCAGAATATAATTTAAGATGGGAGCAGGAAGTAGAGAAAAACAATGATACATAATTTTGCCTTCTTGGGTCATTTCTGCTTGAAAGCATTACTTGAATGAAATTTTCATCAGAGGGCGAAAAAAGGTCTTTTAGAAATTTATAAGTATCTCACTAGGACACAAACCATCAGTTTCCCATTGTTGAGAGAGTCACCTGTGCTCTGGACAAAGTATCCGAGGGTTTATGTTTTCATCAGTGAGTCACATTTGAAATAAAACAGATTAGATGTTTGTTGGAAGCAATATTTTATACAACTGAGCGACCTATTTATACTAAATCTTTAAAAACAGAACCTACATTATTTAAACCCCAAGACCCCTCAAGACCCAGAGTCACCTACCTGCAGACCCAATTTTTGTGACCAGCCAATTTATAGGCAAGGTGAAAGAAACATGCGGACTGGATAAAATAACCATATGTCCCCACTGGAAGCCCCATTACTTGAATCATTTAAACCTTGCTGGACAAAGCACCAGGAGAATTTGCTGTAGGAAACAAACCTATACGAATGGGGCAGGGAAGAAATGACCTAATAGTTAGTCTCCCTTCTGCTCTAATTTCTATGGTTCTGTGTTAAGAAAAGCTATTCTACCACACTGTTGTGAAAGCATATGTCCCAACAAGAGGGCATTTCTTATTTAAAAAAAAAAAAAAAAAAAGTTCAGAATTTAACATCTAAGTTGCCATCATCAAAAGGCAAGGACACTTTAGGGCAATTTTCCCTGGGAATAGCACTTTCAAGATATAATGGAAAAGTGCTGTTTTTCCCTCATTCAAGAACTTAAATGCTGGTAAAAGAGTGTGTTTCTAGTTTGAATTTTCTTTGCTGGCTACTGAAACTTAGGTAACTTCTTCCATACCTCTAGCTGCTTATAATGCCAGTGGCGCCCTTTGATTTTATCCAATGTGAAACCCAGTGTAGATAGTTCAAGAAGGCAGTGTTAGCCCAGACTGGAACTCTACTTGGTCTGCCGTTTTGATGGTCCCCACCCTGCCTCAGTTTACTTCAGTAGGAAGTATTATCAGGTACATATCCTTAGCTGGCATAAGGCACACATGGAGGTACAGAACATTTAGTGAGTGTCTGCACAGGCAAGCATGCAGGAGAGGGGAGTGGATGGAGTTATTTGCATGTATAAATGTAAAAGTATATGGCTCTTCTCTCTAGATAAATACCTATATTTATTGATGGAGGATCTGGATTTTGGGATCAAGATATAGAAATGGACATAAAACATAATGTCAACTGAAAAAATCTTTTTATGCACTGCAATATGTTTTTTTTGATGGTCACTACTGATTTGAAACGAAAGGTTGCTGTTTATCCTGAAACTGGTATAGTCCAAATGGGATGTCTCCAGTGTCATACATTCCGTCTTTTGATTTTAAGTGCAAGTTTGTGCAAAGATGAGCCTGAATGTGTGTGAGGGTGAGCATGCGAGCATGGTTGGAGCTGAAGGCAGGTAATGAGAGGGAGGGAGTGACCCACTTAATACTGTTACCTACTTTCGAAAGTCCTGGGATTTTTAGGTGCTTTTACTGCCAGTGAAAAGTGTAAGACACACTTCTCACACTGATGTCACCGGTTCACCACTGAAAACCAATTTTGTTCTTTTTTTTTTGTAGGGGGTACTGTTTAACATTTAGAACCTTCATAATGTTTCAACATTCTTTCTCCCCTAAGTACTTTTGCATTACAGGCATCAAAACTTCACTCCTTATGTAAGTAACAAGGCCAGGTTTAGATATAACCTCCAGGATGGATTTATAAATGCAACTTTCCCCCCATCCTCTTAAAAAGAGGCAAACGGTATTATTGCAAATAACCTTTAAGATAATTAACTGACAATGCTGCAACTAGCATAAAATCTTCCTTCAGGCGACACCTAATTTAAGTGTTACTGGCACAAAGTGGAGACAGATTGTGCATCACCACTGCAATATTTACATAGCAGAAACCCACAGAGCAGGAAACGCGAGGCTCAATGATGCACTAAATTAGGAACAACCATACTCCAGTGTTAATTTGCTTTCTATTCTATCCAAATCTCAGGTCCAGAAATTGGTACTAACACATATACAACCTCCCACTCTTAAATGACTAAACCGGAGATTTTTGTACTTTTTTCTCCCCAAATTAAAATAACTTGAAATTTATTTCTTCTCTCCAAAAGAGCCATTTGATCAAACTGTGTTTATTTCATTACAACTTGCTCTCATTCTGATCTAAAATTATTTTCATATGAATGCTGCATCGGGTCTGTAGAGTAAAACTAAACAGACTTCTGTTTTCTCAAAGGCTGCCAATATAGTTTATGAAAAGAATAAAATGAGAAACTTGAGATCCAGTGAGTGAAATATTTAGGAACGTGGAAGGGCAAATTTACCTTAAGTGAATTTCTCAGTGATAAATGTTGTCCCCCCTAAGCCCACACATATCCTCCTCCTCAAAATACGAGTTTTTAAAAACCACTCAAACAGTATCTATTTTTTCATTCTTCCCCACAGTATCTTAAACGCCAGATTCACCAATGTTTCAAGGCATTAACAAAACATTTACCTTTCCTAACTGTTGATGTTCTTTAAAGGCAGCAATCAGTTCTTCAGCCCACTTAAGTTTTTCAGGGGAAGGAGAAAACTGCTCCTGGACCACTGCAATTTGGTTAGGGTGTATCACCTGCTTACCTACAGAAAGATTAATAACACCGGAAACACAAAACAACAAACACATGTTCAAACAAAATGTCTCAACCACGCCAGTCTCCTGAATGCCTTACAGTCTGTATGTAAAATAACTAATTATTTTTAGAACTTTTTAAAAAGAAAATAACACAATCAGGCAGGCTTTTCCAGAATACCCCATAAGAACAAATACAACAATGGGAGAAATTGTGTTTCCGATCCTATAGAAATGCCATCTTAGAGCAGATAATCTCTCATTTTTAGTTACAGGTGGATTGACCAGGCAGCTCGTTGAATAACTGCTTGGCTGGAACTTTAAAAGGATAATGTCTGCAAATTAAAGTGATTATTTTGAGTTAAAGTAGAAAAAAATTACATGTTAATTCTTTCCAATTCTGCAAGTTGTCTTTTGCTTATTCTGTACCATTACCCCATCTTCCATGATTTCTTTTAAAAGTGGTCTGTTGGTTTTCATAAAGCTTACAGAAGCAGACATTACAACTATATTAATATCAATAGTGTCTTACAATAATACATTCAATTTTCTTTCTTTCAGATGAACTTAGTGTATCCCTTCTAACCACTAATAGAAAATTGGATTTCAATGAAAAAAATTTTATTCAGTATAGTAAAACAGAAGGCAGATTTGAACACTGTGATCTCTAGATTACTCCATTTAAAAATGTTTAAATAAAAAATTACATAAAGTTTCCCTAACCAAAAAAAACCCCCTCAGATTTTCCCTTTTTGCTTATGGAATGAAGATTGGATATTTCTCCTTTATACAGATGCTTAGACACCCCAGAAGAAATCTTATTTCTGTAGTAACGGTTTTAAAAAAGCTTTAAAAAGGAATCTTAAATTAAAACATTATACAAAGATAAGAGTCACAGGATTCTATGAAATCATGTAGTCATTAAAAAAACAATTTAACAATCAGGGAAGAGTGGAATCTAATCAGGTCATTGATAAAATGCAACATACTTTAATGTTATAATAATGATGAGATTATATTTTATTATATGATAAAATTACAGACATATTTGGTTCTTTAAAAATGAATGTACACTTAATGATAATTTACTCTGCTAAGTATATTTGTTGGCATATCAATTTGCTTTGCTTTTGAAATAGCTGCTTTAACATATAGCCAGTACAAATTATATCCTTGATGTTTTATTAAAGGTGCATTCCTGTTACTATCATTATTCTGTCAAATAGAAAAAAGAACAATGTTTCTAAAAAAATTTTTTTACTATTTCATGAAAAAGAGTTTAAGTAAATAAATATAACAATATCTTTTCTTTACAGTAGCATAATTAAAACATCCTCATGTTGCTATTTCATTATCTGTCAGCATACTAATAAAACATTAAAATCTTATATAAATAAAGATGCTTTAAATTATTTGAGGAATAATTTCTGGGAACAAATAACATCAATGATGACAAATGAGACTTTTTTCAATAGTAGATATTGAAATTATATTTAAGCAATCTAACAGTTGTTACAATATTATTAATAAAGGATGTCAGTTCTGGTAGTCATTTTGTACTAATCGTTAGTCCTGAATTTTATAATTTATGTACATAATTTACACTAATGTGTAAAAAGCCAGATTTCATGGGAACTTCTTGGTACAGACACTATAAATTGAGAAGCAAACATAAACTATTTACAATGCTGTGAAACTAATGATGGCTTTTAAGTAGCCATATTTTGGTACTGAGGCTAATTTTAAGATATGTGTTAGGTTTTAGAAATTTATGAACCTCCATATGTGAAGTTATCTTTCGTCAAATCTTATATATCCCAACAACTGAACATCAGACTTTAATGCCATGTGGGAGCAAAGCAAATATTTTATACAGAAGAGCTGTTATTGACAAGTTACTGAGAGGGTGCAAAATTGGAAGACATTAAAATTTATGACCATGAAATCCTTTTTACAGTACCACTTGATATATCGTGCTTTAAATCAATACCTGTCAAATCTTTTAGGTAACTGTATGATGGTGTCATTTTTGTCTTCTACAAAAGACTGCAAAAAAGAAGAAAACCTATAGTGCTTCATATTTATAATCTTTCTTCTCAGCATGTAGTACTAGAATAACTGTGATGACTAAGTAGGCTGTTAAAGCTTTATTCTAAGATTTATTTTTGGTTTCTTTTTATAAAAATAATTCCTAAAGTTAATAGTCATTTATACAGCCAATGCATTGATTTAAAATCAATTTACATGGATTGTGGCCTCATGAAACAATGAATACAGAAAAGAAACTGTAACCAGCTGTTTGTTACATGGCTAAGTTTCAAAAAACCTACAACTCATTAAAAAATATCTAATTTTTAAAAGTCGAGAAAATCCTTATTAGCACAGATCCTTATCAGTGTTATGGATAACATAATACTTTATTGAATTTTAAAACTTTCAACCACTTGCTTCAGATAGGGTGTGTAGCTCTCCTTCTTTCTTCCCCTCCTTCCTTCCTTCCCCTTTCTTTCCTTCCTTCTTTCCTTCCTTTTCTCCCTTCTTGCGCAAAGCCCCAAGTACGGCAATTAAATGACAAATAATTAGGACAAGCAGATCGTGAGTGGTCTAAAATACTCATTAAAGCATTTATTGTTTAAAAATACTACAAATAATCTATCTTATTATCAGACTAATTACCTTTTCTTGGTGTATAGAAATATAATTGGGACAATAAAGACCTTTCTAAAAATTGCAAAATGGCTCTGAAGTTTAGCTTCCTCCTTTACTGACTAGTTCACTTGAATATGTAACGGGCACTGTACCCTCCGTGCCTCCTCATCCTCTCCCCTCTCCCTCCCACTTCCATTTTGTTTCTGATTTAATACTCCCTGTTGTTGAGAAACAATAGTGCCAAGTCCGTAAGCTCCTCATGCTGAGTTGGGCACAGTCTAGAAATTTAAATCTGATTTGCAATAACTTGTCTTCTACGATTGAATTAGGGACCAATTTAATTCAGTCCCGTCTCTTGGAGAAACTCTCAAACTCCCTTATAAGTTCTGGAGCAAACATTTACCCCAGAGGAAGCAGAGGACACCCAGGTTATCCTGAGTGATGGTGAGAGAGGCCCCCATCAATTTAGTGTTTTCTATTTTTTATTGTATTAGTGCCCATTTCAGAGCAACATCTGGCTGCTTGGCAGCCAAAGCCACATATTTTAGACCAACAACATCGGGGTCTGTTAGATAGATTTCATGGAGTTTTTCTCCAACTTTTCCATTTGGGCCACATCCTAACAGGTCATTGGAAGGAGGCAGGTGTCACAGGCACAGAGACAAGGACAACGCCAGGGATTCAGTGGAGGGACTCTTTCTTTCTCAGTCACTACTAAATGTAGGGAGGATTCATTTATTAATAGTTCAGATGATTGAGAAATATTTCTCTATAATAGACATTTACTTATTTATTTAACAAATTGGGGGAATCACATTTTAACTCTTTATGTTAAAGACACAAACACAAAGGTCAGAGCATTATTTAATTCTACTATAACACTAAAATGGTTTTTCAATTTTACTTTGGGTTAAATTAACATCCACGAAGGTATCTTTTACACTGAAGGTCACTTTATGAAATGTTTCTTTCATTAACCTCTAAATGAACACATTGCAAAAATATTTACAAAAGGAATAGCATGGATGCTTGTCTCTTTTCCTTATTTTTTGGGTGCATCTCTGATCAGGATATCCTTAGAACTTGCAGCAGGAGAACAAATAAGAATAAAAGAGCTTATGGTGTGTTTTTTACCCATGGTTGTGTACGTGTGTGTGTGTGTGTGTGTGTGTGTGTGTGTGTGCAACTGCTGACATGTGTTTGTGTACAGAATCGTATTGTGGTTTTTCAAAAAATAGATTTCTGTTGCAAAAATACAATTTTCGGTTGCTCCCTGGGCTCCTGGGTATCTGAGTGACTGGGCACACCAATCAACAGATATCTGCCTGTTCTCCAGGACAGGATTTCGAGGACCCGCTGATCTTAGTGCCAGTCAATGCCCATAGGTGTCACCAGGTGCACAGACACTTACTGGGGGATGGGAGAGTAAGGAGGGGCTTGAAGTGCCAGAAGAATAAAAAGCTAGTTATGAGTTTAAAAAAAAAAACAAAGAAGATACCACTAAATTTTTTTCAGAAATAAATTAATATTTTGAATATCTGAGGAAATTTTTTTCTCCCCATCAACTCAAATTCTATGGCAGTTCCCTCAAAAACACTTCTAAACTGGCCTCATCCCTCCCCTCGTGTCAGCAAAAACTGCAACAAAATACTTAAGAGGACAGAAAAAACTGGTAAGTAATATTAGAAGAAACTAAAACGAGTGCTTTATTTTTTGACTTGTGGAGCCAAAGACAAACATGATAATTTGTTTGGCAGGTTCTGGTCCTGGATAACTTTTTCATGTTTCAAATAATGGAATAAGTATATGAGACACCTGGCTACATTAGAAACACCAGTTCCTGGTTAAATTTCTGTTTTTCTGGAATGTTTGCTTAATCTAGATACTGCTTTCTAAGATATTATCAAGAATCATACCAGTAAATCCCATTGCAGCTCCTTCTCTCGACTGCTTGAGAAGCCCCTCTCCATCCTGGAAGTCGATGTACACCAGGTCTATGGCCTGCAGACCAAAGGCCTTTGCTACAACAATAATCTTTTGTCGGGCGTAGAGAATATCTTGGGTTTCCTTACTACTTGTTGCACCTGAAAACAGAACGTTGACCGAGAAAGGAGACTTTAACTTTGGAAACTGGACCTAGATATCTATTATAAAAACGCCGTTTGTAAAGACATCTCTGTTTTCCTGGGGATTTCTCCCTAGCGAAATGATGATTCAAATATAAATGAAGAGAGGGCTATGTGGAGGCAGAGTTAAATCCCACATGTGTCTCTTTATCTTGCAAGGCATCTTTTCGTGTAGTTACTTGCACGTGCATTAAGAAAAGCCCCCCTTCCCTATCTCAGGAGCTAGACACAAATGACTTGATAGGTCACAAAGGACTCCTGGTGTATTTTTTCCTTCTTGCCATTGCTCAGAAAGTGTCAGTCCAAAGATAGCACCATAAAAGGTAGCCAAACAGCTGTGCGTGGAAATAGTTAACTTCCGTCACTGAGCACAGAATTCGTGTGCTGTGGTTGTAATGCCATGTCATAACAGGTTCTGAGCCAAATACTGCAGCTTCAGGGTGTGGAAGGGGAGCTTGGGGGAACGCAAGGACGCTGATTTTGAGGGAGGCAGAAAGTGTCCACTGAGCTGCTGGATACACAAAAGTCTCCTGGAAAGACTGGTTCCTCTTTTTCCCCCAGGCGTGGGGTAACTGTCACTGTTTATATTTGGACCATATCACTGCTCAGGGAAAGCTCTTGCATTCAGGTCACTGGGAGTGGTGCTCTGAAAACACTTTGTGGCCTTGGCCTCTTTTCTAGATGCACTCACAGCCTCTAGTTAGTTATACATGCTCCCAGACCAAAGACATAGTGCCCAAGGGATGGGGAAGATCGGTGAAAACAAGCATACTATCTCAATAAATATTTCATAATAAAGGGGTTCTGAAATATATTTTAGGGGGAATTTAAGATCTATTTAAAATTTTTACATACTTCATTTAATGTAGAAAATGATTCATCAAAGCAATGTGAAACTGCCTTAAATTTGTGTTAGAAGCCTAGATAGCCATCTGGCTGATGGAAAAACAACACATTTAAGCAACAGAGAGGCTGTTCACATAATGTAGTTATTATGAACACAGTAGACGTCATATATGCCTGAACATGTCTGAGGCTACGACAGGCTTTTTATTAGTTATTTTATAAATGAACGGAAGTGATGATGTAGTGTTCTGGAAGAAGGACAGCTATGAGGTGCCCTAAATTATCAGGAAATATTGCCCATTCAGCTGAAAAACCATTGTCATGGTCGGCAAATATATATTGTCATGTAAATGCCCATTCTTGAAGGGGCAAAGAAAAAATATATACACATATGCACAGAGAGAATGAGAAGAGAAACATGTCTTTGACACCTATGCTGGCGCGAAAGTCTTCTCCTCCAAAAACGACTGCATCTAGAAAAAGACCCACTTGAGGCCCGTTCTTTAGTGCTTCTTCACACACTGCCTGTAAAAGAGCAGAACAGAACCAGAGCTCACAGAAATGCACCCATTAGAGAGAAGCAGCATGGTATATTTCAGTAACAGAAAGGTCCACCTCTTAACACAGTTTAGCTGAAAGCAGTCCTGAAAATGCAGCCCCAATTCACCCCTTTCAAAAGGTATTTAATATTGTCCAAAGTAAGTATGTTGCATATATTTGCTTTGCTTAATGGATTATATTAATATAGTTAGTAGCATATATTAATACATTTATAATGTTCAAGTTTTAGTTCATCCAATCTTTAGAGAAACTTTCAAGTTAACTCATTTTGATTGGACTGTAAGTTATTTCTGTTCTTCCAAAATTTGTTTTTGCTTTAAGAGACCCTCCAACAATAAACATAAAACCACAGGAGAAAAGGAAAGAATTTAAAAATCAAACTAATTGGATTATTTGCATTGGGATCAAGATTTCTTAGTAAATGGTCTCAGGATTAAAGACAAACAATACAAAAATCTACAACTCCAGAGGGGAAAATAAAAATGCAATAAGTCATCCAAGATGTATGAATAAGCAACTTGGACATTTCTCTGTGAAATTAAAGATGAATAACAGTCATCTTAGACAGGACTGTGATGCTGCAAAGGTGGAGAGAAAGCATGCTAACATATGTGGGTGGGGAGGACATGAGGAACCGGTGAGGACACTGTTGATTAATTTCAGGGGCTGTGAGTGCTTCTAAGTGTATTATGAATAAAATGGCAAAGCAGCGCTTAAAATGAAATCACTGTATGAATCTAGTTGCATCTAAGAAATATGCGTTGACTATATTCTCAGAATTCTAGGGCAGGCTGGAAGGATTTGTGCTTAGTGGTGTAAACATGCTGATCACGAGGCCTGAAGCAGCTCCCCAAACATTTGCACTCTGCCCCTCCTGCATAGGCCAGTAGGTCTCTCAAAGTTTCCTCTCGGAGCCTTTGCTCACATATTATCTCTCCAGTACAGTTCAACTATCTGTTTTTGTTTTTAGGTATTTCTTCTCTCCTGCCCTTGTCATGGGGTACTACAGTGATGATGTTCACAGGTCAGGTGGAACATGAGGCATATTTTGGAAAACAATTTAAATGGCCACTGATAAAGAGGAAGAAACAAGCTAGCTATGAATTCGTTAAGGCAAATAGTTTAATGCAGCCATACAATGGTGACAATGCTTGGCTCAGCTAATCTTCCTGAATGTATATTAGGAAATATTTTATGTTCTAATGTGGCAAACTGAAATAATATAGTACAAATTAGTGTGTATACTAACTCAAAAATAGTAATTTTATGTATTAGACATTATAGATTATGTTGCTACAAAGAGGCCTGATAATTTCCCAATAAAAGGCAATTGTTACAAAAGAATAATTGAAAGTTAATTCGTAAGGGTGACAAATGTTCATGTACGTTTATTCGATAAATGTAATAATTCACAGCAAAAATTTATATAGTGATTATTTAATTAAAATTAATGCCAGGAATATATAAATATTTCATTTAAATATTTAGGACGAGGAAGTTTTTCCTTGCTACTGCGTCTATTTCTTTGTTTTCTAAGATGCTCACAGCCTGGTTTTGGTTATTACAGATAATAAATGGTGCTCAAGGTTTACTTTGCTTATAAATCTTTCTAGAAAAATATTTTAAGTAGATGTTAAAATTGAAAACAAAAGTTCTCTTTAGGTAATAAATAAAATACTAACTTACTAGCCACATTATGGTTTCCTTACCTTAAAATTGAGCAAACCCATTGCAGTTTCCACAAAAGGGATTAAATTCATAGGTTGTTCAAGTTTTCGGCCTTGTAAGTAGAATGAAAATTTGTCTGAAAACTAGAATAAAAAGTGTCATAGGTGACTAGTGGGGGAAAAAAATGTACAATCATTGAACTGTAGAATAGAAGTAGTATTTAAGTCTTTGACCTGAGGAAGTAATATCCCAGCCTCTTTCATCCACACAAAGAATAAAAAAAAAAAAAACAAAAAAAAAAACGGAAAAAACAGAGGAAAGACCAAAGAGAAAAGGTAACAAAGTTCCCAGCAAACTAAATAGTAAAACCTCAAGCATTAAAAATTGTTTTTTTTTCTGAAGGCGCAGTTTGAGGCCTAGGAGTTAAGAGGTGGAAGGAGAGATTCTCAAGTTTAAATGCTTTCCTTGAAAAGGTTTTTACTTAAGGCCTCTCGCCTTCCCTTCGTTCAGTGCATGTGGCAGGCCCCTAAAACAATGAAGGCTTGCTCTACCTGCCATTCTGGTTTTGTTTCGGACCCTGCACAGACATCGGTGTAACTGTTCAGAAGCCTTCTACGTGGAATCCATATTATTCATTATAGCAACACTACCCTTTGTTCGGAGGTTTTTCTTCATAATTTTTTAGCTTACCTAGGAAGACCTTAAAAAGGAAGTTTAATTCTTTGAAGACCAAAGCTCGCCAATTTTTTCCATGAGACCAGTTCACAGCTAGCTCTGTGCTGCCAGTGGGGTAGCCCAAATTCCAAAATCTATCATCTGGAAACATACAAAAGCTCTTGCACAGATCTCCCCCCCACCCCTTTCAAAGGAGAAAAAAAAAAAACCCACCACACTCTAAATTGTAAATCTATTATGTCTATCTAGGTCTAATAAGATGTGGGGAGATTAAAAAAAACACACAGGTACGAAAAAACTATTTTTGTAAATAAAGATAAAAACATATATATCCATTTTAAATTTAAGGAATATTCAGCCATTAATGGATATCAAAGGAAAAGGGAATTTTAATCATCTCTCCATTCAGTCTCAGTTGGGTAAATCATATCTAAGAGATTTGCATAAATATAAACCATCAAAGACTTTTCATCTTCAAAGGGGGTTTCAAGACCCTATAAGCTTTGTACTGTAATCATCGCAGGTCACCACCCTGCAGGAATAGGGCTGCTATGGCAACATAAAAAAACTAATGCTTAAGGCTTAGCATAATATTCTGACTAATAGAAAGGAAACTCATTTTAAAGGCTGGCAGCCTATTTACCAGAAGCAGGATTAGAGGTGTTATTTCCCCTTTTAGCTGCCCCCCCCCCACTGCCCGTGCAGCACCTCCCTCCCCAACCAAAAAAAATCTAATCACTGGGATCTTTAAAAAGCTTTTGAGCGATTTGCAGTAACTTTACAATTAGGCTAAAATAAATCACAGCTTTCAGTAATGAAGAATTATTCCCAGTTGCTCCCGCTGCCCCTCCCTTCCTCGACACCATGATCATCGCCTCCTTAGCAACTTTACAAGGGAAGGAATAACTCAACCAAAATAGCAAGAAGGAAGAGAAGGCTACAGTTTCAGGGGACAAAATGTATAGTATTCCACGAAAATGAAAATAAAACCTAACTTATGGCACATTTAATCTAGAAAATGGGTGGTAAAATATTAGTGATTTTGGTGTTACCTGTGCACTGGAGGAATTTTGTTTTTCTTGTTAAAAAAAGGAAAACTTGCAATGTTACTTGCCCCATTCTTTGTGATAATGGTTATAACCCCAAAAACTGTAGAGCTGAAAACTAGGTAAATCCTTTACAATATCCTTTACAACAGGGAATATCCCTGTTCCTAGTGTGAAAAATCTCTAACGCCTTTTGTTTTTAAGGCAATAGGGGCATATTTAAAAATTAAACATTCTAGCCCATCCTCCTCCTCCTCCTCCCCTTCTTTCTTAAAAAATTGCATTAAGTACTAACACAAAAGGTAACTAGTGGAGAAGTTTCAATTAATTTTTTCAAAAGGAGACGATTAAATGTTTCCGGCCTGGTAAAGTGTTCATTTCAGGGAGGTGGAGGGGACTGGGGGCGTGGGGGGAGGAAAAGAAGGGGGAAAATCACAAAGAGATTGGGGAGGAGATGAAGTAGCAGGGCTCAGCAATTCTTTCAATTCCAGTGCACACCCAATAGTGTGTTGGAAGAATGCACCCTGTTCGGGATTTGTGGGAGAATTGTCCCACGACAAAGGAGGCCGAGTCACGCTTGTTATAGTCCAATAAGCCGTGCCAGTCAAACAAGAACCCACACTAGCGACAAAAGGCCAGCAAGAGATTCTCACACAAAAGAAAACAAGGAAGCCCATCTTTCAGTTGTGCATCAGGCTCTGGGTTTTATGCTTCACATAAATACAAACGGAGAGGAAAAAATAAACAGCCCAAAAGACTTCTGTTAACTAGAAATCCTATTTAGATTTCGGTATGTTCCTCACATCCAAGGATTTAAAACAGCGAACAGAGGCCTTAGCTGAAGGCCGGGGTGAGCACTCCCCTCTCAAATGAGGGGTAATAACGGTGATAAATAGGCACTAACTATGAAACCAAAAGGGAACAGTGACTTCAGATTCCATTTCAATCAACTTAAGACACATTTGAATGGGGCAGGAACTCTTGAGAACATTAACCTGCTATCACTAGGATCTCCCAGCTCCTGAGGGGTGACCTTGCTGAGAAGAGCTCCAGTTTTGAAAGTAAATATGGGACCTTGAACGAAGGTCTTCAGGAAGACACCAATGCAGAGCTGATGGACAGAAAAATAATGGTAGCTACATGTGTAATTCTAAACTTTCTAGTAGCTACATTAAAAGAGTAAGATGAAACAGATGGTGAATTTAATTTTAATAAGAGGTTTATTCAACCCAATATATCTGAAATATTATCATTTCAACATGTAACCAACATAAAAATTATTGAGATAATTTACATTCTTTTTTCGGGGGAGGGTGCTATGAAGTCTTCAAAGTCCTGTGTATCTTACAGCGCATCTCAATTTGGACTGGCCACATTTCAAGTGCTCCCTAGCCACATGTGGCAGGCAGCCATGGCACTGGAAAGCACAGAGCCAACATAGCTACATACACGGAAAAGGTGAGCAATGTATTTGGGTGCCACAACTAGAACTCGGCGTATTGCTACAGTTGTAGCCATAGACTTAGGGATCACCCTAGATGTGGCATCAAAATCACAAATCAAAGTCCACACGCCCTTACCATGCTTCCAGCACCTGGGTGCCACGGGCCCTCCTCTCAGGAGTGGCACAGTGGAACCGTACTGTATTCGGCAGAGATCTGCAGAATCACTGCAGCCCCTAAATAAAATCTAGCCTCACCCTCCAACCTCCACCCTACTTTAACAATTAAAACAATCATAGTATAATTAGGCCCATTTCAAAGTTTTCTTAAGTAATTTGACATGCCAAGGGTTTATTGGCTGAAAAGTCTGTCATGAAACAAACACACCTGTCAGCAATTTAAAAAGGATGAACTAGAAAACTGTTCAGGAAATAATATCTGTGCTAATTAAAACCACTAGTTAAAAGCTTCCTGTCTTTTCCTATAGTTGCCCCAAGGAGTGACCTTTTCCTCTCCTCCTCTAGGTTCATTTTTTCCTTTGCAGCTAATGTGCTTTCACTGTCTCTGATGACTTCAAATGAATCTGCCTAAGAGGTATGCAAATCACTGCTCTTCCAGGTGGAGGGTTAGGGCCTGGCCGGGTGTAGTCTCAGGTAAGCTGGTTTCCAGGGGCTGCTCTGGAGGAGGCTGTTCTGTCTAAACCACAGACCTGTTAAGGCAGCAGAAGCATCATTTCAAGTGCAGAGCTGTTCCAGTGAACACTTAGGCAAAGCCAGGTTCTCCTTGTGTGCAGGAAATGGTCTTTGGGACCTGCTCCTTTTTCTCAGTTCCCTTTCTCTCGGCTCTGTGTATGCATTTTCAAAACCTGCAGCACCCAAATCCTTCCTTTCTGCTACTCCTTGTTAGCCTCTCCTGAGTCTTTAATTAAAGCAAAGCATGAGCTACTCACCCACTGGATTTCTTCAGGATCTTCTACCTTCGGGAGCATCAGGCTGGAAGGAAGGACCCGGGACCGCAGGAGGGCCTGCAGGTCTTCTTCGGCCAGACCACTGGACACTGAGTTGATTCTTACACACTTTTCAGTTGGGCCCAGATCAAAGTCTTCAAGAGTTTTTACTATTCTCAATCGAGCTTCATCCTATGAGTGTAGATAAAATGTAACTCCTAAGTTTATTTATCATTGAGAAGAAACACAATCAAACTGTCTGTGAAACTCTTATGTGGATGGAGAGTCTGAGCACCATTACGATGTCTACTATGTCCACCAAATAGCTGGTATTTGAAATGAATTGTCCAGTCCGATGGGCAAGTGACTGATTTCCAGACTTCACTCGAGATGACTATAGCAGAGATGAAAGCCATTGTAATGCACGTTGGTGAAACTCTAAATAGTGGTCTCAGGACTTCCCTGGTAACACACTGGTTAAGAATCTGCCTGCCACTGCAGGGGACATGGGTTTGATCCCTGGTCCGGGAAGATCCCACATGCCGCGGAGCCACTAAGCCTGTGTGCCACAACTACGGAGCCTGCACTCTAGAGCCTGTGAGCCACAACTACTGAAGCCTGTGCGCCTAGAGCCTGTGCTCCGCAACAAGAGAAGCCTGTGCACTGCAACGAAGAGTAGCCCCCGCTCGCCACAACTAGAGAAAGCCTGTGTGCAGCCACGAAGACCTAACGCAGCCAAAAATAAATTAATAAATTTATAAATAAATAAATAGTGTTCTCATTTTGCGCATTAGCATTACTTTCCCATTGGAAAGGTAAAATAACTAATAGGTAACATTTATTGAGCATTTACTAAGCACCAGGCATGGTGCTAAGTGCTCTACCTGCATTTTCTCATTGAATAAATACAAGAAACTAGATAATTTATGGATTAATGGTAGTCTTGACTGCCAGCATATTCACATTAGGGAAAAAAATAAGGATTTGTTTTTCTCTTTCCACATGCGTCATGCTTTTTTTATTCACTTAAAAATTTTTTTGCAACTGAGTTGAATCTTAACATTCAATTAAGAAGGCACTCACAGGAAAATGACACTTCACACTACAAAAAAGCTCTAGCTTATTCAGATGGAAGGCAATAATATCACCAAGAAATCCCTTCATGAAGTGGTAGACAAATACATTTTTTTCCTTGATTTGGCAGGCTTTGCTCCACAGTTAAGAAAAGCTGAAAGGTTGAAAGTCTGATTCAGTATTTGAATTGTCCCCAGAAAAACTATATAAAACCAAACATGTTATTTATTGGCTTTGCGTTGGGGTGATGAAGCGGGGACAGGGGTTGGGGAGAGAGGAGTGCACTTGGGGCGTGGGGGCAGGAATCAAGGGAAAGAAAGCCCTTGAGGTCATTACTTCCTGCCAATTTCAGTTTCAAAATCAAATTCCTCCAACTTGCCAACAGCCCTCAACAAATTCTCATGGTCAGAATGAACACTTATCAAAAGTAGTTTCATTTGGGAAGGGTTTTTATGATACTAATAAAACTTTAAAGCTTCTCACTGTTGATGAATGTAGTTTGAAAAAAAAGGTCTTAACAATATATGGCCATTTGGATAGCAGTTGTTATCTAGGAAAATAATAAACCAAAGCAGAGAGAAAAAATAATTATTTGAGCCAATATTGAGTTGAAGTCCAATCAAGGAGACAAGCCAAGACAGTAGATTTAAACCAGGCGGATGTAGGTCTATGACCGGGTAGAAGCAGGGAAGGCCTCCAAATGTGGTCTGAGTTAAGCAGTGTGAGGAAACCAGCTTAGAGTTGTCAAGTCGGATGGACGCAGAGTACATAGGAGCAGTCTGAGACAGCTCTGTGGAGTCCTGATTTACTGAGCTCTGACTGCCAATAATTATGCCAAGCTTAGACAAAAGCAAGAGAGAGCTCATGCCAGCTAAAGTGAGGAAGGATGCAGCCAACAGTGGCTTGGTTCCACACCTTGCTGTGGGCTGTCCCACAGCAATAAAATGCATCCACTTGCTCTGTCATGCCCTCTCGCTGCAGCCACAGGATAGGAAGATCCTGAAGGTGAAGGTCAGAAGTCAACTCATCAACTCAGTAGTATGGTTCCAAAGCCATCGACAGCTGTCGAGAGAAATGCTTCCTGTGTGTATCTAGATCCATAGCCTCAAAGAACCCAAGATGTGCTATGCTCCATGCAGCCTGGCACAGCTACAAACCCGGGATGGCTTCAGCTCAGAAAAGTTTCAACTTCCAGGTTTCCTTTCAAGGGCAGGTCGGGCTTGTAAAGGGTCTGCTGGGACAAAGTGTACGGGAAATGGAAGGGAACTAACTAGATCATTTGGGCTGAAGTGCATTTTAAAACTTGAGTTATTTGAGGGACTTTCCTGGTGGCGCAGTGGTTAAGAATCCTCCTGTCAATGCAGCGGACACGGGGTCGAGCCCTGGTCCGGGAAGATCCCACATGCCGTGGAGCAACTAAGTCTGCGAACCACAACTACTGAGCCCGCGTGCCTAGAGCCCAAGCTCCACAGCACGAGAAGTCACCGCAATGGGAAGCCTGCGCACTGCAACAAGAGTAGCCCCTGCTCGCCGGAACTAGAGAAAGCCCGCGCACAGCAACGAAGACCCAACGCAGCCAAGAATAATTAAATAAGTAAATAAATTTATTTAAAAAACCCCCAAAAACTTGAGTTATTTGAATCATCACCTCCATCCTCTAGTTTAATCTGCATGTGCGCTCAAGGACGCAGGATCCCTGGCAACATCAGCTTCCTAAATTGTTCATGTTGGTGTCAAACAAAATCTGACCTCTAAGCTGTTTAGTTGTGTCACTTGGATTCGAAGGGGACTGTTTGTTCAAAGCTCATGTTCTAAACCTGTTTGTGATTTTTATCTAAAGTCAGATTGCCATGGTTTCAGCACATTCTGGTTTACTTAGTAAAATTCAGCCCTTGTGAAATTGGCTGCAAATAAAGTACCCCATTCCAATTTTAGGCATAATCTGATTAGTACTTTTCATGCTGTAATAATGAGCAGTGAATACTCAGCATTTTATTAGACTTTTTTTCCTCTTTCTGGCTCAGAATTAAAACCAAGCTCTTTCCACTTCATCATTCTGTACCTTTCCAAAAAAAGATGATGGCTTTGGAGTTATATTGCCATACAACACCCTTATTAACAGGCTGTTGCTTGTGACAATTTACATAAGTGAAGTGTGCATCCCTCTGCTGTGTATCCCAAAATATCCAACAACTTCACTGAATTTACACCAACCAACAAGCATGTTGATTTTTTTTTCTTTTTGGTATTTTAATGGTGAAATATGTTACTATGCTAGCAAACACACCCATGCCATCTGTTGGGTGAGAGGAAGGCAGTTTCTAAGAACAATTAAATTTAGTTCTGGGTCTTCAGCTAGAGAGAGCCACAGTCCACCAGTTGTGAAAAGAAAGAAATTCTGTTCATGCTGTTCTCTCTCTATCACAGGCCTTACGTCTTGCTACCGTGTCTCTTACATCTCTCTCATCTCCATCACCTCGCTCCCTTCACACTTTCATTCTCTTTTTCTTTGGCTCTTGTTTGGCCCTGACCATCCTTCCAAGTGCCATCTCATTAGGGGGATTAGTAAGACTCGGCCTGGCAGACACCACCTTCTCAGAAGGGCTATCCAGGTGATCTGCTGAGATTATTGGGAGGTAAATGCTCCCTGGAGAAAGAAGGAAAAGGAAATGAAGGCAAAAAGAGGCCACTCAAAAACAACTGTTTATGGGGGGTGGGGTGGTCTTACATTCAGGAAGCAAAACAGGTTGTTCAAAATGGAGTTGAGAAGGAACTGCACTCTAAATGTGTTAGCACTGCAGGACAGCCTTGGTAAGCATTTCTCAGTGTAGGGCGAACTTGTCCTCCTAAAATCTGACAACCTGAAAAGACGGAATAATGAATGCAAGGCCTTCCTCAACAGTTACATGAGACTTTTGCAGAGACTAATTACCTTTGTGTGTTTGTAGCATGTTTGATTCCAGAGGTGGGCTCTGCAAAGGCCACAAAGAAAGTTGGCACAGGTCAGACTCTTCACAGGCCCTGGTCCTAAAAGGTGGTATTACCAAAGTTCCCACATTCAACTGATACTTCGTGCCATGGGCTGCTCAGTGCAGTGGACCAGTGGCTAATAAACTTGTCCTTATACATAAGCCACCGTATTATGTGACTCTGGGCCAGGAACCAAGGTGTGCTATGATTTCAGAGACCGGATTCTTATCACCTGGGGAAGAGACATGCTCTGCTGACGTAAGAAAGCGGATAAATCAACCATCACCGAGACCTGCAGACTCTGAAATTAAAGGAGAAAATATGCGTGCCGTTGGTTCAATTGGCACCCATTAAAGCTAATAACTAATCAGCCTTGCAAGTTTCTAGCTCAGAATGATCAAATCTGCAAAGAAAACAACATCCGTCCACTTTTACACTCCAGTGGAAGAGGTGGTCCCTCGCGGCGGGGCGGCACAGTCTCGCCATCTGGAGAATAAATCGAGTGTGAAGTACAGTATAGTTTGGGACCAAGCTCCGTGGCAGCAGCTCAGCAGTCAGTTCATTAGTTCCAAACTTCCAGGGATTAGAGCGACATCAATTCTACTGTCGGATAGGAAGAGACAGACAGGATACGAGATTCAAGGAGGATTGTGACAACCAGGAGGAGCCCCTTGGGCTTATTTATAAAACTACAAAGTATAAACATACCCAAATAAGTGTCTTAAATAATAGCATTATTACAGTTTCATAACATCTGAATTAACACCTTCCTCTTTTTCCACCTCCACCCCGAAACCCTGTATGTTAATAACATATAATGTTTTCAGATGAAGTCGCCAAGACGACCCTGAATGCAACAGGAGCAGTGAGAAAGCTGTGCGGCCGAAACAAGACTTGGGAGTTAAGAAGTACGGAATAGTTTCTAGGCTCTGGGGAGATGCATAACCTCTGTGATTTTTAAAAATGAGCAATTACTATTTTCATCCTACAAAAGGCAAATTGCCATGCAAATTTGCCATGCAAATTGCCATGCAAATACTCAAAAACACTAGTGAATTCTGTCTTTTCCATCTCACCTCACTTTGATTTCATCTGACTCATAAAATGATGTCATAAGCATGGATTGGAATGGGCAAAAGGCCCTGATATTGTCATCTATATAAAATTATTTTTTTTGAAAATTTTGAGATTGTTTGGTTTAAAATAAAAAGTTCTGATGTATTGTTCCATTTAAGGATCTCCCTTTTCATATAAGTTCTTTTTATACACTAATATTAAAAAACAGAAGTGCTTGTGACAAAGTCATCATTAGAAAATTACTGTACTTTTCTTACAAATGTATTATAATCACAGAGACTGCTGTAGTTACTGCATTAGAAAAAAAGCCAAATTCTCACTGATTATTACAACCTGGTAGTGTTTCTTTAGGTAAGATGGTAGTGTTGAGTTTTCTAACCCCCAAAAATCTTGGTTTGCCTATTTTTTTTTTAACCTTTTTTTTTTTTTTTTTTTTTTTGGCTGCACCATGTGTGGCATGCGGGATCTTAGTTCTCAGACCAGGGATTGAACCCACGCCCCCCTGCAATGGAAGCACAGAGTTTTAACCACTGGACCACCAGGGAAGCCCCTTGGTTTCCCTGTTTTTGAAAAAAGAAAACCTACAGCAATATTGAACATACCATGAGTTAACTGGTTAAAATTTCATTCATCAATAACACCAAAAGCACTGGTAAGAAAAGAAAAAATAAATTGAACTTCATGAAAAATTTAAAATGTTGTGCATCAAAAGATACTTTCAACAGAGTAAAAAGGCAACCCACAGAATGGGAGAAAATATTTGCAAATCATATGTCTGATAAAGGAATATATATTCAGAACATATATAGAACTTCTAAAACTCAGCACCAAAAAAACAAACACCACAATTCAAAAATGGGCAGAGGACTTGAACAGACATTTCTCCTAAGAAGATATAAAAATGGACAATGAGCACATGAAAAGATGTTCAGTATCATTAATCATTAGGGAAATGCAAGTCAAAACTACGAGACACCACTTAACACCCATTAGGATGGCTACTGTCAGAAAAACAGAAAAAAACAAGGGTTGGAGAGGATGTGGAGAAATTGGAACCCTTGTGCACTGTTGGTGGGAATGTAAAATGGTGCAGCTGCTATAGAAAATAGCATGGCAGTTCCTCAAAAAATTAAAAATGGGACTTCTCTAGTGGCGCAGTGGTTAAGAATCCGCCTGCCTGTGCAGGGGACATGGGTTCGAGCCCTGGTCAGGGAAGATCCCACATGCCGCGGAGCAACTAAGCCCGTGCACTGCAACTACTGAGCCTGCGCTCTAGAGCCCGCGTGCCACAACTACTGAAGTCCGCGCGCCTAGAGCCCGTGCTCCATAACAAGGGAAGGCACCTCAATGAGAAGCCCGCGCACCACAACAAAGAGTAGCCCTGCTCGCCGCAACTAGAGAAAGCCTGAGCAGCAACGAAGACCCAACGCAGCCAAAATAAATAAATAAGTAAAATAAATTTATTAAAAAAATTAAAAATAGAATTAACATATGATGCAGCAATTCCACTTCTGGGTATATACCCAAAAGCGCTGAAAGCAGGTCTCGAAGAAATTATTTGTACACCCATTTTTATAGCAGCATTATTCACAATAGCTAAAATGTGGAAGTAAACCAAGTGTCCACTGACAGAAGAATGGATAAGCAAAATGTGTTAAATATGTGCAATGGAATATTGTTCAGGTTTAAAAAGGAAGGAAATTCTGACACATGCTACAACATGGATAAACCTGCTGTGCTAAGTGAAGACATTCTGCTAAGTGAAATAAGCCAGTTACAAAAGGACAACAATGTGAATATATTTAATAACCACTTAATGGTACACTTAAAAATGGCTAAGATGGTAAACTTTATATTTTATCACAATAAAATTGAGGAAAATGTTCATTTATTGATTTCATCCCGTAAGTTATTACACTCTAGGCATTCTGTTTACTCTGAAACTGTAGATTTTGGTAGAGCAAAGTTTCTGATATGCTGATTATGAAAGATCCTTTAAAACACAGGTTTATTAAAATGCCAAATCAGCTTTCATTCAAAGGACTAAGAAGGCTCAGGATGTGTATGGGTGGATACACTGGCATACAAGTACAAGTAGCTCTTTGAGTCTCTGTTTTCAGTTCTTTTGGGTATATACCTAGGAGTAGAATTGCTGGGCCATTTAGTAATTCTATGTTTAGCTTTTTGAAGAACTGCCAAACTGTTTTCCAAAGTGGTTGTACCACATTTTACATTTCCCACCAACACTGTATCAGAGTTCCAAATTTTTCCACACTCTTGCCAACACTTGTTATTTTTCATTTTATTTGTTTTCGATAATAGCCATCCCAGTAGATGTGATATGGTATCTCGTTGTGGTTTTGATTTGCATTTCTCTAATGATTAATGATGCTGAGCATCTTTTTATGTGCTTACTGGCCATCAGTATACAGATCTTCCTTGACTTATGATGGAGTCATGTCCCGATAAACACACTGTAAGCTGAAAATATAATAAGCTGAAAATACATTTATACACCTAACCTACTGAACATTATAGCTCAGCCTAGCCTACCTTAAATGTGCTCTGAACACATATTAGCTTACAATTGCGCAAAGTCATCTAAACATGAATATCTCACGTAATTTATTGACTACTGTCCTAAATGTGAAAAACTGAATGGTTGTCTGGGTAGAGACTGATTGCCAGTGCATCGATTGTTGACCCTCGTGATCACATTGCTGATGGGAGCTGTGGTTCACTGCTGCTGCCCAGCATCACGAGACAGGATCGGACCACATATCACTAGACCAAGAAAAGACCAAAATTCAGTACTCAAAGTATGGTTTCTACTGAATGCGTACTGCTTTCGCACCATCATAAAGCTGAACCATTGTAAGTCAGGGACCATCTGTACCTTCTTTGGAGAAATGTCTATTCTAGTCCTAAATTTTAAAAAAAATGGGTTGTTTGTCTTTTGGTTGTTGGGTTATGAGTGTTCTTTATATATTCTAGATATTTAATCCGTATCAGATATATATGATTCACAAATATTTTCTCCCCTTCTGTAGGTTGTCATTTCACTTTTTTTTTTTTGGCCACACCATGCAGCTCGTGGCATCTTAGTTCCCCAACCAGGGATCGAACCTGCATCCTCGGCAATGAAAGCACAGAGTCTTAACCACTGAACCACTGGGGAATTCCCTATCATTTCACTTTCTTTTTTTTTTTTATGTGCAAATGATGTGACCAACAAGGGCTTTATTTCCAAAATATATAAACAGCTCATACAACTCAATAATAAAAATCCAAACCCAATCAAAAAAATGGGCAGAAGATCTACATAGACATTTCTTTAAAAAAGACATACAGATGGCCAAAAAGCACATGAAAATATGCTCAAAAATTATTAGAGGAATGCAAACCAAAATTACAATGATGTATCACCCCACACCCATCAGAATGGCTATCATCAGAAAGTCTACAAATAATAAATGCTGGAGAGGGTGTAGGAATGTAAATTAGTTACAGCCACTGTGGAAAACAGTATGGAGGTTCCTTTAAAAACTAAAAATAGAGTTACCATATGATCCAGCAATCCCACTCCTGGGCATATATCTAGAGAAAATCATGATTTGAAAAGATACATGCACCCCAATGTTCACTGCAGCGCTGTTAACAATAGCCAAGACATGGAAGCAACCTAAATGTCCATGGACACATGAATGGATAACAAAGATGTGGTACATATATACAATGGAATATTACTCATCCATAAAAAAGCATGAAATAATGCCATTTGCAGCAACATGGATGGACCTAGAGATTATCATACTAAGTGAAGCCAGGCAGAGAAAGACAAATGTTATATCACTTATATGTGGAATCTAAAAAATAGTACAAATGAACTTGTTTACAAAACAGAAGCAGACTCAGAAACACAGAAAACAAACTTATGGGTACCAAAGGGGGGCGGGTGGGTGCATAAATTGGGAGTATGGGGTTAACAGATGCACACTACTATATATAAAACAGATAAACAACAAGGTCCTACTGCATAGCACAGGGAACTATATTCAATACCTTATAAGAAATTATAATGGAAAAGAATAGAAAAAATATAGATATATACATATGTATGTATAACCAAATCACTTTGTCGTACACCTGAAACTAACACAATATTGTAAATCAGCTATACCTCAATGAAAAAAATAATAATCTCTCTTCAAATCTAAAAACAAAACAGAACAGGTTTAGTGGAAGTAAGTATGAAAGAGCAGCAATGGTAGGAGGCTGTGGTCAGAGCAGAGTATTGGCTCTCACAGGTGGTGCAGATGATATCCAAGGAGTTTGTGGCTAAAGGGGGGTGAAGGTAAAGGTCATTGTTTGGAGTCGTGGTTAAGGAATTGTGAGGAGGTTATGGTTGCTTATCCACACGATGCCTAATTATCTCTCAACATGAGGACCAGGAAATGAGGTGGAGAGGAAGACTCAGTTGCAAAGCCCCCACTGGATGCAGGAGAGTAACTGGGAAGCTGGTCACACAGCCCCACCCCAGGCTTTCCCAGGACCCCCCCACCCCTCCTTCTCCCAGTTCTTGCTAGCTCACATCTAACCCCACTCTAACCTACTTTTCCTTCCAAATTCAGAAATCGGGGGAAAAAAAGCAAAGAAAAATGCCCTACTGTTTCCCAGCAGCACCTCACATACATGCCTTGGGTGCCTACTAAGCACCCAAGCCATGTAAATAATACGAAGAGGCTAAAACACTCCTCCTGTCCCAACACCTTGCAATACAGGTGAACAGATAAAAACATGGGTACAAACACTACATACTAATGTCACTGAAGCAGTGTGACATTAAATATTTATGTATATGACACTCCTCCACAAATAGCAAATGTGAAATAAAAGACAGTCAACAGATAACTTTTATCTCGGTGTCATTTCTTTTTTTTTTTTAACATCGTCATTGGAGTATAATTGCTTTACAATGGTGTGTTAGTTTCTGCTTTATAACAAAGTGAATCAGTTATACATATACATATGTTCCCATGTCTCTTCCCTCTTGCGTCTCCCTCCCTCCCACCCTCCCTATCCCACCCCTCCAGGCGGTCACAAAGCACCGAGCTGATATCCCTGTGCCAAGATTTCAAAAATCTTTAAACATTTTATTAACTTTGAAGAAGGAATAAGAATAGCTCCTTTAGAAACTAGACACACTGAAGCACTGATCTATTCACAGAGCTTCTACACAGATGAAGAAGTTTATATCAAATGGACAAAAAATAGTACAGAAGACCTATACACAGAAAGATTGAGAAAAATCCATCTCTAGAAAGCAGGTCAGATGAACTCAAAGACCTCACTGAGGGCTTCCCTGGTGGCGCAGTGGTTGGGAGTCCGCCTGCCGATGCAGGGGACACGGGTTCGTGCCCCGCTCTGGGAGGATCCCACATGCCACAGAGCGGCTGGGCCCGTGAGCCATGTCCGCTGAGCCTGCGCGTCTGGAGCCTGTGCCCCGCAGCGGGAGAGGCCACAACAGCGAGAGGCCCGCGCACCGCAAAAAATACCTCACTGAATGTAGGAGAATCACTAGGAAGTCACGTAAAGCCTTCTGCTGGGGCATAAAGGTAGGAACCAGTCCATGTAGTCAAGAAAACACTCTTTTTCCTCCTTATCTAAATGCTTGCCTCCAGTCTGGGTTCACGGAAAGGTCCTGATTATTTGAACTGGTTGTCAATCAAGGTTCCCTTCATTTTCGCTTTCTTGGCTTCCGGTTCAGCCAGCTCCTGCAGCCGCCTCTTACTCATGCCTTTGCGCTCCAGCTGCTTCTCAATCACCTTGGCATTCTGCGCATACGAGTCAGCAACTTCTCTAGCCTCAATCTCCTCTTCCTCTTCATCAATAGTAGACACAGTGACAGAGCTGAACTTGCCCATGTCTTTAGTCCGTTTCGTCATCATCACTTTCTTAGGAGGCTCTTGTTTCTGAGTATATATGTTCGTCTTCCCAAAACCCTGGCCAAACTTGACTACTGCTCCATCCACAATGAACGTCACAGGAGCATTCTTCGGTTGGGACTGGTAGAAGAGTGGCAGCCCGCACTTTGCACATTTCTTCCTGTAATGTCGTTCAATGCCTTCAGGCCTCCGAATATACATAGTCTCCTCGTCTTCTGTGTTACAAAACTTGTGGGCATGTTTGGCAGCATCAATCACACGGGACCGATCCCGGCGCCTCACGGGCAATTTCTCCAACTGACAGTCCAGCACCAGGACCATCTGGCCGCATAAACAGTAGTAGACGTGAAGGGGCTTCTCGCCGTCGTCATACTCCTCGCGATCCCGGGTATCGGAGCAGACTACGGACCGGGAAACTACTTTAGGCATAGCTCAGAGCAGCACCGGAAATTATAAAGGCAAAAGTAAGAGTCACGCGGAAATGAAGTCATTCACCTCATTTCACTTCCTTTTTTTTTTTTTTTTTTTTTTTTTGCTGTACGCGGGCCTCTCACTGTTGTGGCCTTCCCCGTTGCGGAGCACAGGCTCCGGACGCGCAGGTTCAGAGGCCATGGCTCATGGGCCCAGCCGCCCCGCGGCATGTGGCATCTTCCCGTATCGGGGCATGAACCTGTGTCCCCTGCATCGGCAGGCGGACTCTCAACCACTGCACCACCAGGGAAGCCCTTATTTCACTTTCTTGATAGTGTCCTATGATGCACAAAATTTATAATTTTGCTGAAGTCCAATTTATCTATTTTTTCTTTGGTAGCTTGTGCTTTTGTTATCATTTTGAGATCATTGCCTAATCCAACATTATGAAGACTTACACATGTCGTCTTTTACTAGTTTTATAGTTTTAATTCTAACAACATTTAGGCTCTTGATATATTTCTGGTCTACTCATTTGTATACAATAGGGAGGTTTGTGATATTTTTATTTTGTGGTTTCAGTCTTCATCTCTCAACAAAATACAATGAAAATTCCCTGGGAAGAGGAAACTCAAGTGGAAAGAAAGGGCTTACTTCCATCAGCCTCTTCACTCAGCTCTGCCCTCACCCCTGACTGGTGACTGGCTGGTGTTTAGCTTTCCTGTTGCCAAGGCCTTATCCACCACCTCCCCGCCATGCTCCTCTTTCACTTTGCCCTTTCCCCATCTGCTCCTAATGGATTTTCCTCAACTATATATGACAGGTCTTGTGTTGTTGTGGTTTTTTTTCTGAGGACCTTGCCAGGCTACCCCATGAGCCTCTGAGGGACCTCAAACCCAAACCTATAGGGAACTGTGGAGCTACTCCTGAGAAGATGTCCTGCATGGGCATAGCTGCCCGTGTTTTTTACATTTCTTGTTAACTTTATGATTTAACAGTGAGGCTCTGAGGTACACTTTGCACACAGCTCTTCACAAAGACAAAGTATTTACTTACTAAAGGCTTGCATCGCCCTTCCCAAAGCCAGTAATGACCACCACGCTCAGATTTGACTGGAGCTCCGGAGTCTGCAAGTTCATGGCTCTCTCCACTCATTATTTTCTTTGTTCTCACTCATTGCTTGTTCTCAGCCTCAGAGGAGCAATGTTATTTCTGTGTTCTAGTAGGGCACACGAGATCTGTTCCAAGTGGGATGATCTGAGTGAGGAAGGGGTGCTATGACTGCTCTCTCCTGGGGGGTAGGGAGTGGGCAGGAGCCATGGCTCCATGATGGGAAGGATCCAGAGGAAAACTGAACAATGTCATCACTCATGAGGTGTTTTATGTACTTAAGACCAAATGTCCAGATACTTGAAAACATTTAGATAACTGATAGGATTTGTCCTTTTTAAAAAAAGAGTGTTTGTGATTATGAAAAGAAAATTATCTGAATACTATTCTCATATTCTGCCTGATGTGCCTGGTTTGGTGCAATTAAAATTTTTTAACAAGTAGGGGAGGGCTCAATCAAATGTTATCCACCATGCCCGGTGTTAGGGACAGGTGTGGAGGAGAGGGAACGATATATAAATCCTTTATATTGACATATAAACCAACAGAGGAATGTATCATCTAGCTGGGGCGACGCAACGCCCATAGGATGAGAATTGAAGTAACAGTTCAAGTCAGTGGGACAGACTTGAGGGGACTTAGAGGCAGGAGGGAGCACGGCAGGCTGAGCTGGGAGGCAGGAAGTTGAGGATCTCAAGAGGTGCAGAGGAGGGAGGAACACCCAGCAGAGGGCTGGTAAAGGCAAAGGGCACAGGTAGGAATAATGAGTGAATCAAAAGGCAGATGGTCAGTATCTATGAGGTTAGGGAGGGAAGGTGCTGGTGCCAGGAGACGGACAGAAAGGAGATTCCCAAGCGGGCAGGGGAGAGCCCATGTTTTAGGAGGCCCTGTTCCGCTGGGGGAGGAAAGGGTGATGGGGGAAGTGGGACAAGAATCACAGTTCACTTGAGGAAGCAGCTTCCACATCGGAAGCTTCCTGGTGCCCGGCCCAGACTGTGGGAAGGTCCACCCCGCAGCCCTTAGAGCACTAAGTGGAGAAGGTCCCTGTTTGAGTCAGCCCTGCCCGTGGGCAACTTCCCCAACCCCCGAGAGCGCTTTTATCCAGAGAGGGCCTCTAGTCTCAAAGCTTTTTTTTTTCCCCCCAACAAATTTATTTATTTATTTAATTTTTTGGCTGCGTTGGGTCTTCGTTGCTGCACGCCGGCTCTCTAGTTGCGGTGAGTGGGAGCTAGTCTTCGTTGCGGTGCGCGGGCTTCTCGCTGCTGTGAAAGCTAATCTTTTTGTCTTTGGAATGGGTGTTGTACGCGGGTCTCGGATCTGGGGGTTCACAGTACCATACCTTGAAAGCCCTTGAAAGCGAAAATGGAAAGAACACGTGGAGTGGGAAGGATAGCCCACCCCCCTACTCGCGCCTTCTAATTGGTCTCCCTCCGTCCTGGCCCTCCGACAGCGGAGAAGACGGCTCCCTTCCCACCTGGCGCAAAGCACAGCCGCAAGCAAATCTGCCCTCTCCCTCTCAACCTGCTCTATTTGTGTTTGGCGACTTCTCTGGGCTAGAGGAGGTAATGAACTGTTTTGGTTTAAAAGCCCTCCTGCCGGGTTTCAGTCTGCGTGGGAGAATAAAAGTAAACAAGCGAAAGGGAACTGTGTCATCAAAGGACTCTGCACCTGCCCTTCTTCATCGTAGGGTGAGAACCTTGCCATGTGCCACAGGTGGCACGGGGTACCCACACAGGGCGGGGCCGCGGGCCTTTCATTCTTCTTTAACAACAAATCAAGAGTGATCGGTTCATAATTTAATGAGGCAGCCTTGCCGTGGTTCCAGATACGTATCAGGTAACAGCCGTGTCACCTGTATCCTGACCTGAGAAGTTTTACTGTGATGCCCGCAACGTATTTTGGCTGATGACTTCCTTTCCCTCTCAAGCTAACAGTGAGACACATTGCTAGAAATGGATCCAAATGGTCTTAATGTAAACATAAAGAACCAGTTTTTTCTTTGAAGCCAAAGCTGCTTCACTTCTTTGGTGGAAAACATTTGTTTCCCTTCCCATCACCAAATTTTGGAGGCAAGTTGGCTTTTTCTCTCTGAGACTGCGCTAAGGTAGGTTATGAAGGAGCCCGGCTGCACCCAAGTTTGTTGCCGCCGGGAAATTCCTGTCTGTGCGCCAAGTGCTTCAACAACACTTCGCTAAGGTGCTGACACAAAGAATCTTGTCTCCTTAAGTAGGAGGTTATAAAAGCTTACAGACAGAAGTATAAATGTCTAATGATAAGGCCCAAACAACCTTGCAATTAAACGAACCAAGTTAACAGGAATTTGAGCTAGCTGCAGGCTCAAGGCCTTGACTTCTGTTCTGGGCAGGAAGCTTTACCCTGCGACAGAAGAGCATCCCAAACAGGATTCTTTCCATTCCTTAGTATTAATCAGTCTTCCTGGCAACCATGAATGAAGAAATCAGGTAACTGAATAAGCCCTGTGATGGCAGAAACAATGTAAAGAAGTATTTCTTGCAGCACATTAAACTGGATCATTATTCTTACAAACTGCTTTTAAGGTAGGTGAGGCTTTACAGCTAAAAGGAATTTTAAAATTCCCCACACAATATTACCTGTTGGTTCTACCTTCGTGTATTTTGATTTCTGTTGCTCAAATATACACTCAAAACCTCATTTTATAGTAGCTGATCATTTACTTTTCATGGTTTGTCATTATTGTTTGTCTTGCTTCCTAGCTATTTCCCAAAGAAAGTGAATTAAAAAAGACTTTCTTTTAGGTGGCAAATGTATAAGTATTTTAAAGGGTAGAACTTTTCCACCTTATTCCTTATACATATTATTTTATTCTAAAAATCAACGAGGAGGGGAATTCCCTGGAGGTCCAATGGTTAGGACTCGGTGCTTTCACTGATGGGGCCCGGGTTTGATCCCTGATCAGGGAACTAAGATCCCGAAAGCCACGTGGCGCGGCCAAAGAAAATCAACGAGGAAAGGGAAAGAAAAATATATCATGTAAAATGGAAGAATGGAGGATGATGATAGCCATCAGAACATTCTATTTTAAAAAAGGCAGATTCTGCCCTTTGACAACTAAGCTTTGGTTACAGCAAAGAGTGCTTCTCAAGGACCAGGCCACGTGGACGTTTCTCTCTGCCGACTTCCACATCTTACACCATAATTCCTCTGAAAATGGGTACCGTGGCAGAGCCCAGCGTCACCTTTACTAGCTCACGGGCACCAGATCTTCTATAATTAAATGTTTTCCTCGAGAAAATACTAATAAAACAATGCAATGGCTGGCACCACACTTGGTTTTCATTGCATTTGACACCTTTTCCTCTTGCCAGCTCTTCATGTTGACTTTCTCCTCGGCTTCATTCTTTCACTGGTGCCAGGCAGGCTCACTGCGGAACCACTTGGGTTTTCCTCCCTCTTTTTGCGCCCAGTAAATTTTCATAAAGCATTTAACTTGAGAACAAGCAGGTTAATTTGCTGTGCCGGTGAGCCAGGCTCTCGGAAGGCTCCCTGCAACACTGCCGTGTTCTAGAGTCAGGGTCAGAGGTTTTCGTCCCAGTGGCGAGGATGCTTACCAGCGCCTTCTCTGCGCGGACACCAGGTGTGATTTAGCATAATGGACTGTGTGGATGCTCAGTGGCTCCTCTAACCCAGGCGTCAGAACCAAGTCGCTCTTTGCTCTTCATGCAAGGTGAAGATGAAAAGTCTCATGGGCTAGAAGTTCTGCCAGGAAAGGCTTCTGGACACAGAAGAAATGGAAAATCACCCCATCTTGCAACAAACACCTGGTTTCAGGAACATGAAGTTCTTCTTCATGACATCAGTACCTGTTAAAATCCCCAGTCACATCACAATACCATTTTCCTCTAATGACAGGCAGGAAGAGAGAACCAAAGATTTTTTTCTTATATAAAGAGAATATGCAAAAAACAAATAAGGAAATTAAAAAACTCACTGAATCCGGCCTTTGATTTATACCTAGTCAGTTGACATTGACTTTGAATGCTGATGCTCTAGGTGTCAGCCCTCATAAATAATGAAGGTGACTGAGGAAGACTCTCAGGGAAGAAGCCAAGCTTGGTGGCCAGCACAGTGTAGGTCCCAGGGATGAGAAAAGCAAGTTCCCTGCAGATGGCAAGCTTAGTGACCCTCGAGAAAAGGGCAGGCTCAAAGCAGAGGCAAAGGTTGCCCCACAGGGAGAGTGGCTGAAGTCACACAGAAGATGATTTTAGGACAAGCTTAGCAAACACAACTGCTGGAATTACCAGCCTTTTTGTCCAGACCACTGTCACGGGGCAATTTAACGTGCAGCGACGTACAGTTAGTTAACAGAGGGGACCAATGCGTCCCAATGCCAAGCAATATGGTTTTAGAATGAAGTCTATGTGCTCAGACATTCAAAATCACCTGAAAACGATGATGTATGTGCATACACAGTTCAAAGGGCTTGTCTCTCATTTGCCATCACAGCAGTCCTGCGGTGTACACAGGGCCAGGTATTATTATCCATGTTTGCCTGAAGAACGTGAGGGTTACAAGACTTACCCAGAGAACCTATCCAGAGATCCCACAGCCAGTCAGCAGTCGAGATGAGGAAGAACTCATGTGTAAGGCTCCCAATCTTGTGCTCTGTCTGCAGAGCCCCTCTTTGCATATCTTACAGAGTCTCTGATTTACCCAATAGCCTATAATAAACTATTTGTTTTCTGCTTAAACTCAGCAGATTCTGTGGTTGGCTACCAGGAGCCCTGGCCGATATGGGGATCATATATACATGCAATATGCCATGTCTTTTTCACACAACAGGTAGGAAATACCTTTATGTAGGGGATAATCTATATAATCATTTGTAATGACTGCAGAATATTCTATTGCATGGATATGCCATAATTTATTTAATCAATCCCCTAATGATTAAGATTTAAATTTTTCCAATTCTTTTGCTATTAATTCATTCATTTTATTCAACAGATATTTACTAAATACTCTTCACGTGCCAGGTACTATTTTAAGTAATGGAGATAACAGCTCCCTGCCTACACAGAACTTACATTCCAGTCAGAAAACAACTAATAAACAAGTAAACCAATAAACAAATGCAGACTATGAAACAATCTAGTAAGAGAACAGAATTTAATAATGGGAGAGTGATGGGGGAGAGGTGCTTGAGATAGGGTAGCAAAACAGCTTCTTTGAGGATATGACATTCGCCCTGATACCTAAAAGATTATATACACAAAGCTGTAATGAATATCTGAGAACATTCATCTTAGAGCACTTGTCTGAATATTCCCTTAGGCTAAATCCTAGAAGTACAAATGCAAAGTCAAATTACATGCTCATTTAGGCGCCAAAAGAATGGCTATGAGGGACCTCCCTGGTGGCGCAGTAGATAAGAATACACCTGCCAATGCAGGGGACACGGGTTCAATCCCTGGTCCAGGAGGATCTCACATGCCGCGGAGCAACTAAGCCCGTGCGCCACAACTACAGAGCCTGTGCTCTAGAACCCGTGAGCCACAACTACGGAGCCCATGTGCCACAATTACTGAAGCCCACGCGCCTAAGCCCATGCTCTGCAACAAAGAGAAGCCACTGCAATCAGAAGCCCGTGCACCGCAACGAAGAGTAGCCCCTGCTCGCCGCAACTAGAGAAAAGTCTGCATGCAGCAATGAAGACCCAACGCAGCCAAAAATAAATTAAAAATTAAATTAAAAAAAAAACCCAACAGGGCTTCCCTGGTGGCGCAGTGGTTGAGAGTCCGCCTGCCGATGCAGGGGACACAGGTTCGTGCCCCGGTCTGGGAAGATCCCACATGCCGCGGAGCGGCTGGGCCTGTGAGCCATGGCTGCTGAGCCTGTGTGTCCGGAGCCTGTGCTCCACAACGGGAGAGGCCACAACGGAGAGAGGCCCGCGTACCGCAAAAAAAAAAAAAAAAAAAAAAAGAAAAGAAAATGATGTAACATAAGTGGTTAACAATGTTAGATTAAAAAAAATACATACTCATTTAAACATGTATACTAAAACTAATTTTTAAAAAAGGGATGTACAAATTTATTTATTATTATTTTTAATATTTATTTACTTAGGCTGCACGGGGTCTTAGTCGCAGCACGTGGGATCTTCATTTCGGCATGTGGGATCTTTTAGTTGTAGCATGTGGACTCTTAGTTGCAGCATGCATGTGAGATCTAGTTCCCCGACCAGGGATTGAACATGGGCCCCCTGCATTTGGGAGCGTGGAGCCTTGGCCACTGGATGATCAGGGAAGTCCTGGGGTGTACGAATTTAAACTCCCATTTCCTGGTGCCCACCCACTTGGGGTTGGTTCTGAGCTCATACTAGCTTGACCTGTTTTCAAGAACTCAGCGTCCACACACCAGGACTGTAACCACACGAGGACAGGGATGGTAGCTTGTGGCTCTCATGTCCCTAGTGCCCAAACCAAAGGAAAACACAGGGGGCTGGTCTCCTGACACTGAGGAGAGTCCCCAAAGAAGTCGATATACTCACAGATAGTGGGATAGCCTGCCTATTAAATCTTACACCTTTCATTTTATATGAAATCAGATCTTAAATATCCAAAGTCTACTTTCCTACAGGGACCATGGCCTTCTGTTTGCTGGATTCTTCAGGAGGGCAGGTAAGTCTAGTGTGCTCACCACTGCTTGATAAAAAGGCACAGATAGCAACCTGCTGAATGTTTTCGTTTCAACATAGAAACCCAAACCTGGAATCTTGAATTGGTGCCTTGGCAGGAATGGAAGGCCACAGGTTGCAGATGGCAAATGACTCACTGCCACCTGAAAAGGTCTATGCTGTTGGTACAAAATGTGACCACATTCCATTTCTTCCTTCGTCCATCTGTTGCTGTTGTGGTCTAGGAGTGATAATGATTTTAAAGATTCAAATTTGGACTGTGTGTTAGCGTATTTCTCAAGCCACATCAAATATGGTTTGGCAATAAGCACTATTTGGTGCTGTTTGACTAAGAAGGTAGTAAAGAACACGAAGGTTTCTATCTTTTTTCAGGCTGTATGCATATGTCACCTTTTGAATGGAGGTGGCTGTGATTAAGGTGGCTAGCCACACAGCTGACTCATAAGAAGACTGGTAAGAAGTTTTGGTTGATTACGATGTTAGACTAACTCTTCATCCACTCAATGTGCTTAACAACATGGCTTCCATTGTTGTCTTCTTAAATCCAGCCATGCTTAATAACAATTTTTCAGTTTTTCAAAAGGGTGTTAAGAACGTTTAATGTTTAATAACACAGTAACATGGAAGATTACCATATTTCATAAAAGTCAGGCTTTGACTTCTTCCAAAGCCAAACAACATGCATATTCAGAATTATTTTCTTGGCAACTCACATTTAACTGCTATGGAAAATATGCCACAAATGGTAGCATTCCTGAGATAAAAATTCGATGTGTTTGGGGCCTGAAAAATTGGTTTCTGAGTTTCTTTCTGGCTTCAACATTCACCATTCTCTGTATAGCCCTACTCTGGTCAATTGTCCAAGAGAACCCCCTCCTTCCAATAGTAGAAATATGTACCCTTATTACTTCCTTTTGGATAGAAATAATAATGTACTGCTGGCCTAATATTTTAATGGTACAAAAATGCAAAATATCTAATATTCCAGTATTCTTTTCTTTTCTTTTTTTTTTTTTTTGCGGTACTCAGGCCTCTCACTGTTGTGGCCTCTCCCGTTGTGGAGCACAGGCTCTGATGCACAGGCCCAGTGGCCATGGCAGCTAGGATGTGAACAGAACTGAAGTGGTGTGTGAAACGTTGAACCTCTTAGAAGAAAGCCACTTGCCCTCCACTCTCTCTTCTCCCATCTCACAGGCTGAAACTCAAACATGGTATGAAGAGAGTCTCAGCCACGCAAATTAGGGCATCAGACTAACAGGTAGAAGCAACATGGGTCTCTGGATGACCTCAAGGAGGAGGGCTGCTTACCTGCCTGGACTACCCACCTGCCTCTGAACTGTTAGGTGAGAGAGAAATAAACTTCATTCAGTTTGAGCCACTCTAGCTTTGGGTCTTTCTGCTGTAGTAGCTGAGCCTGTACACTAACAAAAAAGGAGGTCAACTGCACATGGAGGATGGGGATGATGGTGAGAGTGGAGTATGCAGTAGGGGCAGGAAGACTGTCTGGGAAGACAATATAAAGACAGGCTCTGCTACCAAGTCCCGCTTTCTAGCCTCTGAGCCCTGGGCACTGATCAGCAGTCCTTTTGCTGGTCCAGGATAATTCCGTTTCTCACTTCTTTGTGTGTGTATTAGGAACTGGGGGTGTCTTCTAACAATGGAGGGAGGAGACCCAGGAGGAACCACAGGTGAAATTTTGGGGTGTGTGTGTAGATGATAAGTTGGATTTTAGATGTGTTTGTTTAGCGCCTCAATGAATAATACCTCTTGACCATCAAGGTTCTGAACCAACAGAACAATAAGGTAAAAGAGTCAGCAGGGGGAGATTTAAAACATCTCCTTTATTTCTGATAAGAGCTGGGTTAGGGACACAGTTTAGTGAAAGAGTTGTGCTGGCTTTCTAATACTGAACCCTGGATTTGGATTGGCCATTATGCAGTTATGGCAGTAGCTCAAAGATTCTGATATAACATAACATTTAGGGTTTACTTAATCATTCTATCCCTTTAAATGATAAGAACTGGTATAATAAAGAAATATAAATTATTTAATTAAATATATAAACTTTTCCATTAACATATAATGGTTATATAATGCATTCTTTCATTTTTAAATTTCCCATCCTTCCTCCCTCCCATCCTTCCTTCCTTTTTTCTTTTCTTCTCTCTCTCTCTCTCTCTCTTTTTTGGCTTTAACAGATTTAATGACATACCCCACTTGCAGCTGGCCGTTGGCCTCCATTGGTGGTCAAATGGAGCCATTATTGACATTCTGCTCCCACTCTCTAACTAGAAAAACCCAAAGTTATTGTGAAACCCACACTCCTAATTCTGATTGTGACCAGTGGTAAATGGCTGGCTTGCCCAGTCCACTTAGGGGATGGGTTCTTGAGCTCCCCTGGAAAATAACTTTAGGACTAGAGAAGTCTGTCTGACAATAAACTTCCTTTCCAGGGTATTTCTCAGTTTTGATATGTAAGTCTGAACATACCGGCTCACATCCATCTCTGTACAGTTACCCCTGTCAGTTTTTGCCACCATCTACTGAAATGACCTGTCTACATGTTGGTTTCTTCTACCTGGTGAGCATGTTGTACCTACTTAATAAATGTTTATTGAACTGAATAATTAAAAAAGAAGTAGAAGTAAGGTAACAGTGGGGTCTAAGGTGGGTTCTTTCAAGAGATCATCTTAAGGTATGGAAGGAGAAACCAGTGGTATGAAGTAGCGGTTGGCACCATGGGAATAGAGAAATGTCAGGAAGATCTAAGACCAGTAAAAGGTTAAGTGCTTTCATAGTTTTCCTACTGGAAGTCAACCATCAAAGCTAAGTTGCAAAACTGGATTACAAAAAACAAACAAGCATACAATGTGCTGTTATTTAAAAATCACTTATCTGGGGGCTTCCCTGGTGGCACAGTGGCTGGGAGTCCGCCTGCCGAGGCAAGGGGCACGGGTTCGTGCCCCGGTCCGGGAGGATCCCACGTGCCGCGGAGCGGCTGGGCCCGTGGGCCATGGCCGCTGGGCCTGCGCCTCCCGCAACGGGAGAGGCCACAGCAGTGAGAGGCCCGCGTTATCGCAAAAAAAAAAAAAAAAAATCACTTGTTTGGAAATAAATAAATCCAATATTGTCACAAACACTGTAAGCTGTTCACCCTCAATTGTTAGCTAGCAAGTTGATTAACATCATATTCTAAATTTGAAATGAAAACTATATTGGAAAACAGTTTTTAAAAGATGTACTGAGACAGAACTCTGAGAACAGGCCAACAAATTCGGGCCAAAAGACCAGCTAGTCGACTGTTTGATAAATGTATTAAAAAACAGCAGAATTTTATCGATACTATTACTCTGTGAAGCTGAAATACCCTAAAACAGAAAGGCTAATGAAGAGGGTGGATCTGGTACAGAAATGAACATCCCAAAACAAAGCTGGGGATGGAGGAATGAAGCCCTTTTCTCTGATAATGGGGTGATTCCTTCTACCAAAAATTTTTAAAAAACGGTGGTTCTTTCAGAAGATGATATTTCTGGACAGCCATTACGTGAGCAAAAAATGTTTATTTCAAAAGAGATCCAATATTCAGATTTAATAATATTATTAATATGTTTTAAGTCAGCATTCTTTGATTTTTATTATTAGCAAGACTTACCATGTTACTAGAAAAGGAGATATTGGAGTTCCCAATTAATGATGTCCATCCTTTGAAATGTCCTCTGAAGTGTATTAGTTTCTTAAGGCTGCCACAAGCAATTATCACAAACTTGGCTGCTTAAAACAATGGAGATTTATTCTCTCACAGCTCTGAAGACCAGAAAAATTTGAAATCAAGGGGTCAACAGGGCTGTGCTCCCTCCCTAGAGAATCCTTCCTTGCTTGTCCCAGCTTCTGTGGGCTGTCGGCATCCCCTGTGGCTGCATCGCTCTAATCTCTTCTCTGTGTCTCTTTTAAGAATACTTGTCCTTGGACTTAAGGCCCACCTGGGTGATCTAGGATGACCTCATCTTGACATCCTAACTACATCTAGAAGGACCCTTTTCCACATAAGGTTGCATTTATAGGTTCTGGGAATTAAGATGTGGAGACATCTTTTGAAAAGCCACCAATCAATCCACTACGGGCAGCATAGTCCATGAACAGTGGAATAAAAGGTTCTTCAAAAGAGCTACTACAAAATAGTGTGTTAATGAAGATGAGTTCTCCCTTTTCCTTCCTTCCCTCTTAAATTCTACATTAAAGATCATAGTGCTGTCTGGAGCCATATTCAGCCTTTCCATTCATTCTGTGCATCAGTGCCTGTTCTTGTCCTTTTTGCTCTTCACCTCCACTGAAAGAGCACCTGTTAAGGGGAAGAGGAAGACAGTATTTCTGAATCACTGTCTTTAGGATGTGTGCTTGGTTTAATTCTTTCCACCAAGAACGCCGACTTTTAAATTTAGGCCTAGTAGATATCATTCAAAGAATGCATTTTAAATGATTGGCTAAGATTTGGAATCAGAAAAACATACAATTTTAGGGCTGAAGAAAGTTCAGCAACTATCTAGTCATTTTAGAAACAAGGAGAGGCAAGTCCCAGGGAGATCAATAAATCACTGAAAGTCATCAGTGTGATGGGGGTAGAGCCAAGACTATAACTGAAGTCTCCTGATGCCTATTTAGGCACTTTTTCACTCTGTCACACACAATACAGAATGTGACACAAAGCTCTCTCCTCCACGGATTACTCAAGATGTTGACCGCACTGGTGCCACCCAATGAGAGAATCAACCTTCTATGGACTGAATGTTTGTTTCCCTAAAATTCATATATTGAAGCCCTAACCCCCAAATGTGATGGTATTTGAAGGATGGGGGTCTGGGGGGTAATTAGGTCATTAGGGTAGAGCTCTTGAATGAGATTAGTGCCCTCATAAGAAGAGACACGAGAGAGGCGCTTTCCCCCATGTGTAGGCACAGCAAGAAGGCAGCCACCTATGAACCAGGAAGAGGGCTCTCATCAGGAACCAAATAGTCCTGCACCTTGATCTTGGACTCCCCAGCTTCCAGACTGTGACAAAATCAATGTTTGTTGTTTAAATAACCCAGTCTACGATATTCGTTATATCAGCTTGAACCGATTAAGTTACAACCCAATGAATATATTCAACAATATTTACTGAGTGTGTGTTGTGGGCAGAGCTCGCATACTCAGGTGAGTGAAAGATTGACAGTATCTGAAAGGCCTCGAGGCTTTGATCCAGGTTTCACGTTAGGGTGTTGTTTGGGACAAAGGTCACCTAGTTCAACTCTTGATTCTTCACTATACCCTTAGGAGAAAGGTAAAGTACCTGGAGTTAATGTCCCCACTTAGAAGTATTTCTTAACTTGTCAGATGTCATCATTTGAGTCAAAAGTACCTATTGGCCTAGAAAATAAGTCTCCTCAATTCCTCTCTAGCGCTCAACTCTAAGATGAAGCAGCATTCCAAGGTCAACAACCCAAGCTGTGGTTTTTTTTGTTGTTGTTTTTATTAAAACTCATCATTGTCCATAAAAATCAAGTGTTATCTCTGGGGAACAGTAAAACAGTCAACTAGCTACTTGTAAATGAGAGAGGCATTTTCTGGTTGACACAGTGAGCAAAAAAGACCCAGATGGTGGATCCTTTTGGCATAGACTTATCTGCTCCGGCTGTCTAATACATTTCTTCGCTGTGTTAATTCTTGCATCAGAACCGTCATGGCAGTTTGCTTATTTACAAGGAAGACAAAAATGGAAAGATTTTTGTCTGTAGGATTCTTGCCTTCCTCCTTCGACACTGGGGTGGCCTGTTCACTGCAGGGGGCAACTGAAATGACCTGGATCCTTTGGTGAAAAATTTCAAAGCTCTGTCCCATGCAAGATTGAATATAATCCCTTCCTCATGAAACAAGAAAGGGGATTAGACTTTTGGGGAGGTGGTTATGTTACCTCAGCTGGACCTAATGACTGATGAAGGTTCAGAATTTATTTTAAAATGGGTTTTGGCTGCTTGGATAGAGCATGTTGCATTACTGCTGGCTGGAGAGTGAGTCCCGCAGGCTTTCAGCCCTGTCTTCTTTCATGAGGAATCCCTGCCAATCCAGGATCCGTGAACTGCTTCTGCCATCCAATCTCTAATTTAGCATATGTACAAAGCCAATTTTTGGACACCATGATGGAGCCTGGCACCTCTGCAGCCCACCATGTTTGCAGTGCTTACAGTGAAATAAGTAGCAAGATAGAAAAATATATGCCATGAAAAGGCTTTTTAAATTCACAGATAAATTGTCTATGTATTATATATGTATATGTGTCTCTCTCCTGTTTTTCCAACATAAACTTCCCCCATGCCTTTCCTTGCAGTTATTTCATTTAGATTTTCAATCTGGGATGCACTTAGCAACAGCCAACACTGACAAAGATAAAACCCTGCTCCCCACAGAGAACATCTGATGTTTAAAATGTAGAAATGCTGCTCTTTCCAAAATAGGACATTTCCCTTTTAATTAGTTTCAAAATACACCCAAATAATTTGCAACTAGGAAATGATACCATTTTAGAGTACTTAAAAATAATTTGCAAGCAAAACCAATTTGATGAGAGGCACAAGCTAGTGAAACCTTCAGTTTTGAGATAAATTCAACTGCTTCTTTGGGGACAGCTGTCACAACCATGGGAACATTCACCTAACCCTCTGGCTTTGATAGTTGTTTTCTCTCAGAAAACCCATGTCTAAGGTGTGCTGAAATATTTGGGAACAAGGGCTAATTGAGGCTCGAGTGCACCCATCCATCTTTGCTGAAAATGTGGATCTTCCTGCCTCCTTCCCTTCTATAGATTTTCTTGCCAATCATCTAGTTTTTCTAACAGTTCTTCAAAAGAGACTAGGTAGCCACAAAAGCTCTATGGTGTCACGTCATGCTATCTTTGAAAATATATACATGTGGGCTTCCCTGGTGGTGCAGTGGTTGAGAGTCCGCCTGCCGATGCAGGGGACACGGGTTCGTGCCCCGGTCTGGGAAGATCCCACATGCCGCGGAGCGGCTGGGCCTGTGAGCCATGGCCGCTGAACCTGCGCGTCCGGAGCCTGTGCTCCACACGGGAGAGGCCACAACAGTGAGAGGCCCGCGTACCGAAAAAAAGAAAAGAAAAAGAAAAGAAAAGAAAATAAATACATGTATTGTGCTTTCTCACCTTGCAATGTGCTGGCCCTGAGTCCTCAGAAGAGTGCCCATCAGCAGGGGCATTTTGACTTTTCCCTGTGCATAAATGAAATCAAATCTCTGAATAAAAGGGAGGGGAAAACGATGTGATTTTCTGATGTGTGTTTCTTCCAATGCTTAGATTGTGACAATGGCCAACTTTTTGACTCTTTTGGTAAATGAGATCCCTGCTCTCTCAGCCAGGTGAGCTATCGTTGATAGGTTTGCTTACATGGGATGAACGGACCCTCTCAAACCACACCCAGACCTAACCTTCTATGGCTTCTGTTGGTTAAAAATGAATCTGAGCCCTGCCTGTATAAATATAAATATTTCAGGAGCTTGGCTGATGGCGAGCTTTGCACAACCATGCAGAAGCCAAGCTTGATTGCCCTGGCCTGGTATGGCGCTCCCCAGGTGGCAAGGGCTGAGAGAGGGCCGTGCAGTTGGTGGGGGGTGGACGTGAGTGCCTCCAGTCATTCTGAGTAGCCCCTGGGCTAAGTAGTGACAAGGGCTGACAGGCTCCTATGGTGAGGTCCTATCCAGTTTCTTTCTGCGGCAGGGATGATGGGCCATGCATAGGGTCGTGAGGCAGAGACTGGGTACTTTTTTGTATGACTGTGACTACATTCCTCATCAACAAGGCCACACTCACAGTCTCTTTGGAAGCCCTTGGCTCGCTGGAGGATTACCATCAAGAGGCGTCTGCTCAACAGGGCCAGGTTCTTTCCCCACCCCTCAAGGGCCAGCATGGTGCCTCCATGTGGCTTCACCCAAGCCAGAGAGAAAGGGCAGGGCACCAGGTCTGGGAATTAGAAAGGGCAATCGATATGTGTATACGGAACACAGTCATGGACAGTTGAAAAGGCTTACACGTAACCCCATTGGGAATGGCTTCAAACCGAAGCCTGTGATAAATGACTCACAGAACCCAGACCCTGACTAGTACGCCTGGGAATGGCGAGAGGTGAGGTTCCTAACGTCTGTGATTCTCAGAGTTCAAATGACTGGAATGTATGTAAAGGATTCCAGGACTGGTCCTGAAAATAAAAATAACTATTTAAACAGGGAAGAATTTTTCACTCCTGAGTGATCCTGAAACCTTAAAATATGAGATTATCACCTTTCAAGTTTAGTGTCAAAGGAAAGACTACTTCACTGTAATATAAAGCTTACAACTTCAGTCCCACTGTCTTAGCACCCAGAGACAACTGCCACCTCATTGGCATACTGAGGTTCCTTATTGATGGGTATGTGTTCAAGTGGGGAGACCAACTAGGTGAATAGTTAGAGACTATAAAGTTGTAAGAACTAAGGCAGATATGGGATTCAAATGCAGATATTTTGAACTTACAACTTTTGATAAGGTAAGATCAATAAGGATTTTAAAAATGCACTTCAGTTATACCAAAGATTAGTAGGTTTTAAGATCAGAGTTGGCTTATAGTTTAGGATTAATTTACATGGTTTGTTGTTTTAGTAATGCAGTTGATTTTCCTAGTGTAAAGAAAACACTTTGTACCCTGGACCGCTGAGAGCTGGGTTTATAATAGAGACAAAAAACCCCGGCAAACTCTGGATAGAGAGAAGCTGTATCAGTCAGGGCTCTCCAGAGACACAGAACCAAAAGAAGATAGATAGACAGACCAATAGACAGATAGATTTATTTTAAAGCAATAGCTCAAAAGATGACAAGTGCAAATCCATAAGGCAAGCTGAGGGGCTGGAAACTTGGGCAGAAGTTGATGTGGTAGTCCTAAGGCAGAACTTCTTTTCCAGGAAACCTTAATTGTTGCTTCTAAGGTCTGCAACTGATTGGATGAGGCCCACCTATATTACCCAGGGTAATCTAATTTCTGTAAAGGTAATGTAATTTATGTAAAGCTCACCTATATTACACAGGGTAATCTAATTTATGTAAAGTCTAACTTATGTAATTTATCTAATTTATGATTGTAGATGTTAACCACATCTACAAAACATATTCCTAGCAACATCTAGATTAGTGTTTGATTAAATAACTGGGTACTATAGCTTAGCCAAATTGACACATAAAGCAGATCATCACAGTAGCTTTCTTCCAAACTGTGAAAAAATAATAGCTGTCTTCAGTCCATGAAGATTCAGCCTTCTTTCTCACTTTTGGAAGGGTCCAAGCCACAATCCATCACTTGAGGCATGATACTCTAGTGATCTATAGCTCTACTGTATTCCTCATCAGATACCCATTGGAAGAGGGCTGCAGGTCCTGAGCCTTGTACAGATGGTGTGCAGACAGGGGACTGGCAAACAAGCCGAAATGGAGGGGAGGAAGATCCATCTATTTTATGGTTTCCATTCTACTAGTTCTACTAGTGTTCTACTAGTGTCTCTGAAGCAGTTCTTCCAACTACAGACAATACACAAATGGTTGTCTGCCCACTGACCGGTTCCTGGTACATGCTCTCCATCACCATCGTTCTCAAATAGTCACTCAGTATGCCCTTTGACCATGATGTGCTCTTAACATGTGAGATTATGAACATATTGTACTGGGTCAATAAGTCATGGGTGTTCTCATCCCAGAGAACCATAAGCTTTCTTCCCTGCTAATTATACTCTACATCTTTCCTGTCATAATTTTTATATTTATAAAACACTTTAAACACAAAATATCTTTCATCTAAGAGGACTAAATCAAAAGAGAAAAAAAAACTTGGAATAAGAATGCATCCTTTTTTTTTTTTTTTGCTGTACGCGGGCCTCTCACTGTTGTGGCCTCTCCCGTTGCGGAGCACAGGCTCCGGACGCGCAGGCTCAGCAGCCATGGCTCACGGGCCTAGCCGCTCCGCGGCATGTGGGATCTTCCCGGACCGGGGCATGAATCTGTGTCCCCTGCATCGGCAGGCGGACTCTTAACCACTGCGCCACCAGGGAAGCCCAAGAATGCATCCTTTTGATCTCTGAGGTCAGATAATGATAAGTAACATTTACACGGTGCTTTATCATTTATAAAGTGCTTTCACATACACTTATTTTATTTTTATCCTTGCAGCAACCTTGGGAGGTAGATGGTATTATCACCATTCTACAGATGACGGCGCCAAGGCTCAGAGAGGTTAACAGACTTTCCTGATGTCATATAGCCATCAGGCTGCTAAGCAGGGACAGGAGCTGCAATCTTCTGATCCTAGCTCCACACTTGGCTGCCTAGACTACTTTGGGGCTTGTTGCTGGTGACCAGCTTAACTCTCAAACCTTAGTTTATGAAGTTACATAAATGTGGCCAGAATCTGACTGCCCATTAAATCATGAAATGGCTATCTACTATGGAAAACCTTTGCTGGAGGCAGTGTTCCCACATATGGCCAGGTACCTTTCCCCTCCCCGTGTCTTACTCGGGTGCAGAGAGCTCTACTGGAAACCAGTGGGAGGCCTGCACAATGAAGAGCAGCGAATGAGAAGTTGGATGTGAATCTATTTCATACAGTGGAAACTTACACTCTAACAAATATTAAGAAAAAAATCTGAGGTCATTTCCTCAGCTGATCATCACCGGCAGAGCCAACTTTGGATTAAACACTTCTGCTCAGTGGTTTTGACATTCTCAGTCAGGCATATCTTTTTCTTTTTTCCTATAAATTTATTTATTTATTTTATTTATTTTTTGGCTGCATTGGGTCTTCGTTGCTGTGCACGGGCTTTCTCTAGTTGTGGTGAGCAGGGGCTACTCTTCGTTGTGGTGTGTGGGCTTCTCATTGCAGTGGCTTCTCCTGTTGTGGAGCACAGGCTCTAGGCACGCGGGCTTCAGTAGTTGTGGCATGTGGGCGCCAGAGCTCAGGCTCAGTAGTTGTGGCGCACAGGCTTAGTTGCTCTGCGGCATGTGGGATCTTCCCAGAGCAGGGCTCGAACCCGTGTCCCCTGCATTGGCAGGCGGATTCTTAACCACTGAGCCACCAGGGAAGTCCAGTCAGGCATATCTTGATGAAATCAGAGATGCAGAATATATTTTTTGATGGAGTTCAGGGACAAAACAGCTAGAAGGGAAGCCAATTCTGTGTGCAAACTTGTGCAGACAGAGATAAAGAGGAAAAGTGAAAGCAAGAGAATAAGAAGTGTGTGCTTGTGTGAGTGTGTATGTATAAATGAAGATGAAAGCAAGTGACAGAAGAGGAAAGGCGAAGCTGGGGTGATGCTAATTAATTAGACTTTAAGATCTTGGCAGCAAGAGGTGTGTTTATAAACAATCTTCACTAAAACATACCTTTCCAAGTATTAACTGTTTTATTTGCCAGAAAAAGACTCTAATTATTCTGTGCTTGTATCAATCCAAAAGTGGAGAAAGAAATATTAATAAGTAAACATAGCCATTCTCATACTGTAATATATACCTCTGCACAGAGGTTAACATTTCGAATGCTCAATTAATAAAGTGTGTCCAATTCAAACTATTTTACAAAAAAAGATTAAGTGGGGGGGTTATTAGTCTGAAGGCTTCAAAATAGTAGAAAAGAAAAACTAGACCAAAGATATAAGAAATAATAGAATGTTAACCATTTAGGAATCTCTTAATAACATGCTTATACTAAGTCACCAGCAAGTCAACTAGTTTTCCTCTTAGGATTTAGGTCTAGAAAAGTCTGATCTATGAGGATAGAATAAAGACCTGCAGACATGCCAAATCTTTTAAAAAAATTATCTCCCATGTATCCTTTCTGAGGCATTTAATAATGGATATACTCCATTAAAATGAGGGAACAAACCAAGAAAGAAAAAGACATGAGATCCTGTAAACAGAATATCCAACTCAGGAATTAAATCAAAGGACTTCCCAGATAGGAAGGGAAGCTCCCAGATAACAATTTAGTGAGTAACCAGCACAAGCCTGGAGTGGTAGACAGCAACTCTGTTGGAGAGTTTGGGACTGATTTAGTGAGAGAGATGTAGAAAATAAAGCAAATTCAATAGGTGAAAGGATAAACAAACAGTGGTACACTCATACAATGGAATACTATTCAGCAATAAAAAGAAAAGCTATCAAACCACAAAAAGACCTGAAGTAAACTTAAATGCACGTTGCTAAGTGAAAGGAGCCAGTCTGATTCCAACTATATGACATTCTGGAGAACGCGAAACTATGGAGACAGTAAAACGATCAGTGGCTCCCAGGGGTTCACTGGGAGCAGGATGAACAGACCAGAAGGGATTTTTGGGGTAATAAAACTATTCTGCATGATACTGTAATTGTAGGTAAATGATATTATGCAGTTGTCAAAACCCATAAACTGTACAACACAAAGAGTGAATCCTAATGTAAACTATGGACTTTAGGGGCTTCCCTGGTGGCGCAGTGGTTAAGAATCCATCTGCCAATGCAGGGGACACGGGTTCGAGCCCCGCTCTGGGAAGATCCCACATGCCACGGAGCAACTAAGCCCACGCCACAACTACTGAGCCTGCGCTCTAGAGCCTGCGAGCCACAACTACTGAGCCAATGTGCCACAACTACTGAAGCCCATGCGCCTAGAGCCCATGCTCTGCAAAGAGAAGCCAATGCAACGAGAAGCCCATGCCCACAACGAAAAGTAGCCCCTGCTCGCCACAACTAGAGAAAGCCCACACGCAGCAATGAAGACCCAACACAGCCAAAAATAAATTTAAAAAAATACTCTGAAAAAAAAATCTATGGACTTTAGTTAATAAATTTTAAAGATTAAATAAATAAAACCAAAGCAATTATTAATTTCAGGAAAAACAAGAAAGCAAATATAATCACAGTAAGCCATATGACTCAGTTGTGAAAATACCTACTTAGACACATTAAGTAAACATTGAATATTGATATGATCCTAAAACATTTTATATTTATAGTGGAAAAATGCGGATAAGGGAGAGGAGTGAGAGAGCTCAATCCTTATCTTACATAAAAAGAAGTCACCAGATAATATATAAAATTGAAAAATCAAGAATAGTATAAACATGCTATTTAGAAACAGCAAGAAAGTGAAAAAAGTTGAAAGTAGTTCATTCTAGGGAGCAAGACTTGGGGAGGGGCAGGAAGGTCTGATTTTCTCTAAGAGCTTTATGGCAACAAAAAGGAAACCCATAAATCAGCTATGTTTCCCTGACCCCTCAGCACTCTGAGGCACAATTATGTAGTGGGTAGGGCACCATATTAATCAGGTCAGAGCTGTGACCTCTCTCTGAGCACATGGACCATACCTTACTCCTCTGCTCACTGCAGACATGTACCTTGTCTGAATGGAAACTGGGCTACAGCATGTGGACAGATCAGCACAAATCCATGATCACCACTTACTAAGGCCCATTGGTCTGATTTGTCAGTATGCTGCACTTGATCTTGTTGAGACTGGCTCTTTTAAGAGGCACCAACACAGACTAAGACATTCAACTTTCATGAGTTAGTCTCAGCCTTACTTCTGAATCATTTTCTTGACTCTGATCCTGTCCTAGTTTTAAGCCTGCCAGCCGCCAGTCCTGCTGTTTTGCTCTCCTGTTTACAGTCTTACCTACTCATTTGGACTTGATGGTGTGGGTACCATATTTGTGTAATAAACCACCTCAAAATCTAGTGGCTTACAACCACAACCATTTTATTTGCTCAAGATTCTGTGGGTCAGAATTTGCCCTGGCCCACCAGGTGGTTCTTCTGCTGGTCCCACTGGGGTTTGTTTATGTGCATCCAGTTATCTGGTGGCTTGACTGGGGCTGGATGATCTAAGACGGCCCCACTCACCTGTCTGATTATTAGTATTAGTGCAGGCTATCATTAGGGCCATACGTCTCAAGCAGGGAGCCAGGGATCCATCGTGAGGTGGCAGAGTTCCAGAAGGGCAAGCCCCAATATGTTCCCCTGACCAAGGCAAGCCACATGGCCCAAATCAGAATCAATGCAGGAGGGAACTAGGCAATGGTGTGTATATGGGAGGTTTGAATCACTGAGGTCTAACACAGACACTTTCCCCACTTATGCTCTGGCTTCCTCCTTGATCTCCAGCCTGCAGGTCTCAAAAGGAATATTTCCAGGAAATGGATGTGCCATTTTTTCTGTCTAAGAAGACTGTAAGCTCACTAGGGATTTATTTTTCACTCCTTCACAACCCATCCATAGTAGAATACAAAGGCAGTGTGCTTTGTTTTCTATTTTTTGTTTTTTAAATTATTTTATTTCATTTATTTTTGGCTGCATTGGGTCTTTGTTGCTGTGCACGGGCTTTCTCTAGTTGTGGCGAGCGGGGTCTACTCTTCGTTGCGGTGTGCAGCTTCTCATTGCAGTGGCTTCTCTTGTTGTGGAGCACGGGCTCTAGGCACACGGGCTTCAGTAGTTGTGGCACGTGGGCTCAGCAGTTGTGGCTCGTGGGCTCTAGAGCGCAGGCTCAGCAGTTGTGGCACACAGGCTCTAGAGCGCAGGCTCAGTAGTTGTGGCACATGGGCTTAGTTGCTCCGCGGCATGTGGGATCTTCCCGGACCAGGGCTTGAACCCGTGTCCCTTGCATTGGCAGGCGGATTCCTAACCACTGCACCACCAGGGAAGTCTGGCAGTGTGCTTTCTATGAGGGGAACCAGGTTGTTGTGAGCTCTGTTGTTGTTACATCTTTACATAATGTAAAAGATTTAAAACACTGATTATAATTATTTAACAATGAATGAGCACTCATGGGTGTATTTGTTACAGTACATGAGACTGTATAGTAGTGGATACAACTTATGTTTTCCTTCTATGCCATATTAAACATGTATGGTAATGTACATAAACAATGTAACTGCATGCTAAGGGACCTCTCTTGGAAGACAATAACATGAGATGGATTGGACATTAGTGATAACACACCTGTTTAAATGACATGCAGTGTGATCTCAGCCGGGATACAGTTGAACATGCTCTGATCCTCTGATCTGAATCCATACAAAACCTAAATTTTTGCCAGTACACACATAAAAACCCATGTTGCAATTTTGATCAAGATGGCGAATGCTGTGTTAAAAGTTTCTGCAAGTTGTTATAGTGACTACTCCAATGGTGAGAGTTGAGCTAGTACAGGAGTTTTGTACTAATATTGAGACTATGAAAAAATGTGACAATGTATAGGGTTACATGATGGAAGGAGGAAACAAACTGAACACAGATGAAAACAGCTAGGCATATTATGTGTGCATATGGGCAAGGTAAACAAAGTATATTGAAGCAGCACATCTACTGTCACTGTGAAAAAATTCTGAGTGATTTTTTTCCATTTCTCTTATTCTATTATTGCTGTTATATTGTTTTTGCAGTTAAGACACGATTTTTAAAATGTGGGCATGTGCAAAAACAATGGATGCAATATAAGTGTGAGCGCCCATGAATGCAACCTCTCACCCCACCCCCACCATGGTCTTCAGAGCCTGGTTAGACCATGGCAAGTGGAGGAGGTCCAACACTCAGGAAAGGTCACCTGGATCAGGTCTGCTTTAGGGAAGCTGGGATTCTCTGCAACCAGCAGCTACTGAATGCACATGTCAAAATTTGTATATATTAAATACAAGTATCTTGCTTTGCATAGTAGGTGGCTGAGGGTGTATTACATTTTTGTAATTTAAATTATACTTAAAGAAACACAAGGGGAACTCGGTATTTAAAAGTCCCTTGCAGAGAATTCTTTTGATGAGTAAAAATTTCTTTCACTTTAGTAGCTACCCCCCTGATTTAACGGTTTTGATAAGTTGGATTTTCTCAAAGCAGGGTATAACAGCAGCATCTCACACTCGTTTTAGACAATTATGGGACATCAGCTCGATGGAATATTAAGCAGTCATTAACATTTATAATTAGGAAGACTGTGGCGATGTGGAAAAATGCTTGTGGTGTGTTAAGTGAAAAAGAGCTAAATATAAAATTATATTTAAACCATTACTGCAACTGAGTAAAAATGCATGGGGAAGAACACAGAATAAAGAAAGTATTTTTACACACATCACATTTTGATCTCAAGGGGATTAAGTGGAGCTTTTCAAAAAGCAAATTCTACCTTTCAGCTATAGAAACTGAAGAGGGTAGACCTCATGTTTTAGCGGTGTGAGCTGCTATAACAGACACCCACAGTCACAGGGGCTTAACACACTGGTAGTTCCTTTCTTATTCATGTCAAAACTAGTCTGTGGTGGGGTGGAGTTGCGAGGCTGTGTCTTCAGGGACCCAGCCTGTCAGTGGCTCTCATCTTAACCCACAACGTCCAAAGTCTTTCTCTGGCTATTAACAGTCAACAAGGAGAAAGAACATGGAGGATAGAGAAAAGTTTCTGTGGGTGAGGGATGGAAGTACACATCACTTCCATGCACATTCTGTGGGTCAAAGTTTAATCACATGGCAATATGTAACTGCAAAGGAGGCTCAAAAATATCATCTGTGTGCCAGGAGGAAGCAGAAGCAGGTTTTGGTGAACAGCTGGCTGATCTCTACCACACAAATACCCACATCTAACAAGAGGTAGGGCAAGAACTGGAAACCCAGGTCTTTCTAGCTTAGGTCAGTACCTACATTTCCATCTCTCATTCATATTCTCTCTCTCTCTCTCTCTCTCACACACACACAAACACACACATGCACTAAAGATAAAGATTTATGTGTGGAAATCTAAACAGAAGACAGCTGTTCTACATTTAAGTACAACCAATACACAATCGAATTCTTTTTAGGAAACACATTACATTCTCAATGAAAATCATCCCTGGGAAGGAAATACCAGGTATAAATCCAGGTTCTTGAGCAAGAGAATTTGGCTAAGAGCTGACTTGGCTGAGAAAGAATAAACAAATGCCTACAGAATTACATGGCCCTTATATTTCCAGTGTCACTCACATCTCTGCTTAAGCATTATCCCATTGTCGACGGGTAGAAAGAAAAGCAAATCCTACCTGTCGCATACATTAAGAGACCCCCATCACTTCCCATGAAATCCCAGCCAGAAGGCACCAGAAAAGCGTTGGCATATTCATCTTCTTTGCGGCCTGTTTTTACTCGGCTCTTGCCCCACTTTTCAGATCTCTTCCACTGTGGTTGTGACCAACAAAAGGAAGGACACAGACATTGGGAGCTATTTTCAAGCAAAAACACCTTACACAGCACATTAAAATACTATTTTGGGGTTACATCCTGAAAAACAGGTATCTGTCCCAAATTTGGCATTTTTGATGTTAATGTTTTCATTTGGTGAAAAATCATTTCAAACCAGGACAAATTACAAGATCTAATTGGAACTTGGTGGGGCTTGGTGAGTGTTGTTTGTGTCAAACATCTAAGTTATAGCCAGAGCTTAAATCGGACAATGAGAAAAATAAAATTGCTATTTTATATTTCTTTGTCCCCTGCCAAGACTAACTAGCACAATGCTTTGAACATTTAGGCACTTGGTAAATACTGAGCTAATCATTATAAACATCATTATTATGTTATGCTGGTTGGCTATAGTTTCGAAACTACTGAAGTAAGAATGGATAATCGTACCTATAGTAAATGCTGCCAGGCTACTCTGCTTATAGGCCTGCTCTGAACTTCGTAAGGTTCACCCATTCCCTCATCCACGCCATACACCCCCCCCCACACACACACACCCATCCATACACACCATCTACACACACAAACACATCACCCCCCCAGAGACGCAACACACACACATGCCTCTACACACCCATCCACACGCACAAATTGTACCTTGCTGCTTGCAGGGTTTCAGGTCCCTTTTGGGATTGTGACTTCTAACCTTTATTCTTGGGAATGCTGCTCCTGACCGTTCCATGGGGTGATCCTAAGTGTCCTGGTGAGCAGTTGGGTCTGAAGTGCCACCCCAAGAGGCAGAGTAGGATGACCCAGGCCGGGTATGCTGCCCAGGGGCCACTAGAGAAACCTGTCCTTCAGGAGCCCCACCCTGGCTCACTCTTTCCCAACTTTTTATTGCAATGTTTGAAAGAAGAAACCTTGCTTTTGGGAAAAAGGAACGTCTAGGAGGCTCAATTCCCATGCTCTGAGTTCAGTCTCTGTTTCTGACTCTAAGACCTGGGTAAGTTCCTTACTTTTCCAATGGGTTTGCCAGCCCTTGAACCAGAACTTGCAGTAACCCATAATATCTACATGGTGAGGAGGGAGGAAAGGGTAACTTAAGAGCTGGTGTCAGAATTCTTCAGGGAGAAAACTGTCTTATAAAAAATTTTTATTTTAATAATTGCCTTTAATAAAATTAGTATAGAAAGGCTAAGGGTAGAAAGAACTACTCCTGTTTGTTTAAAAACAAATAAACAAAAACTGGTTGGGCTATTTGCTAGTGGAAAGAGCCCTCAGGGCAAGGCTGAGACAGACCAGGAGTGAGACAACAAAAACCAAATTTCTCTGCAAAATAAAGTAAGAAGAATAGACAGGTTCTAGCAGTTTGAAAAGGAAGGGGGGAGGGAGTAGGAAAGGTGGTGGGACTTTGGTCCCTACTATGGCCTATGGATTTTTCCGTTTTAGGAAGTATTGTGCTATAATATGATTCCCAGGCACTGGAGGACTTGGGGACAGCAAAGTGGCCGTCATCTAGTGTCAGGTAAGATACATCGAGCACTTACTGTGGGCCAGGCACTAGGTTATGCAGTTGACATGCACATTCTGATTTAATCTTCAAACCCACTCTGTGATAAGCCTGCCGCTGTCTCCATTTTACAGAGGAGGACGTGGAGGCTTGATGAGGGACAGACACCCAGTAAGTCAGAGTCCAAATCTGAGTCTGACTGATTCCAAAATCCATCCTACTTATTAGTCATTAGAGCATACTGTCCTCAGGAACACTGAAGACTATAGCACTAAGCTATGGAGCAGAAATTATTTGTGGTTTACTAATTAAGGGTGATAAAAGCATCCCAGAAATGCAAAGCACTAAATAAATACTAGTATCACTGTCCTTGAGCCTGACCACTGACATCTGAAGGAAGCACTGTCATCTAAAATGGAAACATGACAAGCCATCAAGGGCTTATTAATGTCACATGAAAATGATATAAATACTCATGTTTGCATTCCACTGGATATTTACATTCTGAAGACCATCTTCTCAGGCACTGGACTCCCATTAAAGTCAGGATCATTTGCAAATCCAGTAGAAAATACAGACACATCACTTCATTTTTTTCTGAGACGATAAGAAGAAAAGTGGTGCACCATTCTGGCGCAGATCCATAAAGCAGAAATCATGGTGCCTCTACCACTCCTGCTTCAAAAAGAAGAAATTATAGCCTTTCATTCTCCAAGCAGCATGTAACTAAGGTTTAGATGAGTGAACAGATGCATGCAAAAATCAGCCACGCGCATAGAAAACATTCATTTTCACAATCTGGTAAATCTGCTAGGTATGCATGAAACGGAGCCAAATTGATTTCAGCAGAATGCAATGTCACAGCCTCGGCATGACAGGGATCCTCCCCAGCCTCACTCATTGCCAGGCCTGTTATCATCCAGTGTCCTGGGTGTATTGATCACCCAGCACCAAGAGTCTGTGAACAGTCCCATAAATGGTGGCATGATTTGCCCAACCCCAGTTGACTGGCTGTGTTATTTCCATCCCTAGTAATGGACCGGAACATGCAACCGTGTTCTTGCTTTTCCCTCTTTGAGGCCTTATCTGAGCTTCTTGCTACCCAGCTCCTTATCCCTCCTGCGGGTAGTTCATGGAATTATGGAATATAAAAACACAAAGAGTTCTTAGGGATCATCTTGTCCAAGTCTTTCATTTTATGGATGAGATCCAGGGAGGAGAAAAGTCTTGCCCAAGGCCACAAGGGTCATTAATAATGGCCCAGGCACCTTCTGACTCCCAAACCAATGCTTTTTTCACCACATGCTGTCTCCATTGAAATTTGGACTCAGACTATGTAAGAGTGAATTTCTGCAATTCCATCAACCCCAAACATCTATATGGCTATTAAATATTTATAGTGCAAAGGGCTCTATTTAGTCTGCCCTTGGATTTCCTGATTATCTACTAGACCACAAGTCCTCAAACCCATAACAATACAAGTTTACAATCCCTCACTAGAAAACCTGGGAGACAAAGGTATTTTTTTTTTTTAAGATTTGTGATAAGCATTTTATTCAACAGATAACATTTATCTGGCAACTAATAGGTGTCCATTCTTGTGTTAGTTTTCAAGGAAATGGAAACACAACAGACTTTCTCAAAGGTATGAATGAAGAATTTTAGAATGAAGAAGTTTTTGGAAAGGCAAAAGGTTACTCAGGCAGTTTATCTTACATCACCCCAGCCGGAAACCTGGAGCAAAATGTAGGACTAGTCACATCCCCTTAGGGGATGGAGTCGACAAATCACCCTATGTCAGTTTAGGGCAGGTTTTGCTGTCAAGTGGGTCAGCTGAAAACTTACAATAAAATTTTTGGCATTCAGAGCTCTTTGGATTTTGGAAATGTGGATGAAGGATTGTGGATTCATACTCTCCTCCTCACACAAGTGGCCTTAAATAAGTATCATGGGCCAGTCAGATAGTATCACTTTATCAATAAAAGGGTGGTTGGTCACTAGAATTTTCTTGGCCAGACTTCGGTTTCTCTGTAGATTTCGGTTTTGCCAGTTGCCTCTCAGTTATAGCCCAGATAGAAAATGGAATGGCCCGACAATGGCCAGACCTCAGGGAACTTGGGTTCAGAAGCTGACTGCCCTGTTTGTTTCTTGGATCTTTTATAACACAGATCCAGCTGGGATCACCGGAGGGGCAGGCACGTTATGAGGCAGCTGGGGAAGTCGTGTGGGGACTGGCAGCAGCACCTGTCTTCTTGGGCTTCGGTAAAAGCAGTGCAGAGTGGACTTGCCACCAGGTCCCCAACGGGCAGCTGATCGCGCCTGCATCTCTGGGCTTTCTCGGGCTCCAGCCGCTTCTCAGCTTCCTCCTTCTCATCAGATGGGCAGGTTTCCAGAGCTGTCAGATTTTCTTCTGCCCAAGTTAACAGGGATATTGATTTTGGAGGAAGGGAGGCCCTTCCTCCCCCAGTCTATCCTTCCCTCGCTCCTGGCTTAGCCACGCCAGCTCCGTGGCATTGTCCGGTTTTATTAGTACTGCCTGGCTGAGGCCTCCTTTCCCAGGTGGTGCCTGTGATTTCCAGCTCCTCTCCACTTGGCATGTCGACGTGCACTTCTGGTCTCCCACGGAGAGCCTGCTTACCTGGATAATGGGCACTTGACCCCCTGGTTTCCAAAGTGGGCTTCTGTACCACAGCAGGGCTTGCATCTGTTTTTATTGTTTTCTGGACTGGTGCCGGGAGGGAGTCCTGTAAACGTGACCTTGCTTGGCTGGCTTTGGGATTGATGGAAATCAGATCACTTTGGGGGTTCTAATGGGCCTGGAAGGAGGGCTTTTGGAGTGGCAAAGGAGGTCTACTGCGTTTGTGAGAAAGCCCTTTGCTTCTTCAGAACTGAACATGGCTTTCCTAAATTCTGTCATCTGGCATAGAATTGTAGGCCACTGTTTCTTTGAGGAATTTCCCCCACAGAGACAGGAGGATGGAATTTTACTTAGAAAACTGTAAAGATCTTCTAAGAAAAAGAACGCATTTCTGCCTTTTGGAGCAGAGAGAGTGGATAGGTTTGGAGGGGAAGGAGGGAAGGAGGGAGGGAAGGAAGGAAGGAAGGAGGGAGGGAGGGGGAGGAGAAGGGAGGGGAGGGAGGAGAATCCTGTCTCCAATGTCCTCTGTATCCCTCATCACCTCATTTCTTCCCACTGACCATTGTGATGGCGTGCGGATGGCCTCCCCATCCACCCTGGCCTGGCTCCAGTCCATTCCACTGCATTCAGAATAATATTCTGTAAGACACCCATCTCTGCTGCTTAAAACCCTCAGTGGCCTTCCACTGTCCTTAGAACACATGTGTAGTCCTGGCTGTGGCACCTGGCCCTGCATCACCCAGCTCATGCCACCTGTCTGGCCTCATCCTGCATGACTCCTGGGCTCTGGGCACTCCAGCCACACGACCTTTTCACAGGCTTCTTGCTGCTCCTGGGCCTTTGTATGTGCCTCTCCTCTTGCCCACAAGGCTTTCCGCTCCATTTCCCCCTGTATCCCACCCTTAGTCTAGTTATCGCCTTTGGATCCTAGTTCAAATGTCATTTCCATGAGGACTCCTTCTCTTCAGGCTGGAGTCCTGTTTTATACCCTCATAGCAGTTGTACTTTGTCTTCCCATCATCTATCACATTTATCACAACTACACATTAGCTGCGGTGGCCACCAGACTGATGTCTGTCCCTCTCTCCAGCACATAAGCTCTGTGAGTGGAGGGACTGCATTTTCTTTGCTCACCTCCAGCACTAGCAATCTCTTGCCAGATAGTGGTTTCTCAATAATTACTTGATGAGTTACCAAGTGAATCATTTTTCTAGCTGGTATGCCTACCTTCACCAACTATGCTACGCCTATCTAAGAGAAAAGCTCCCATGTTACTCCAGCACACAGTGGAAATTTCCAATTGCCAGCAAATTTGGGTGAGGGTTATTCCTGAGAGTCCGGATGACAAGCCTGTGTCTCTTACTCCCTGGGGGCAAGTCTGCTGTGGGGCTACACCCAGCTCCATGTTTCTCTCCTGAAGCTCCAAGGGCCCTGTCTCATGGCAGACTGGCGTGTCTTCCCTGAATTTCCGTGTCGGCCAAGAGGAACATGTCACGTTGGTTAATAACGTCAGTAAACTCTGAAGCTGCCAAGGAGCACAGCAAGCGAAGGCCAAGAGGAAGCCGGCAGAGCCTTAAACATGCAAGCCCTGGAAATCATCTCATTACCAGAGGTGCCAGCCGTCACACCCTAGATGGAAGGGCATAATTGCTGAAAACAACTAATCACTAACAGTGTGTCAGCCAAGGGACTATAGCCGCCCCTTTCTTCACTTCATGATCTGTCCCACCACGAGGGGAAAGGTGCCAGAAGAGGAAACCATGCATGATGACACAGCTCCTGACTCAGAGAAAGGACTCCTCTCAACTTTCACAAGATGCTTTGGGAGCCCTCGCTTTTGTTACCAAGCTTGAATCCTTGATGCTTTTATCCAAATGCAGTGCCTCTGGACTCCAAAGATGTGACCACAAGCTCAGCATGGCAGAGTACAGTCTTCTGTGTGACACTGGCCATTCAAGGAAGGGAGTCTCACAAAAGTAACATTTTTCTTCCTCGGGAGAGCACGTGGGCAAATGCGGATTGGGTACCCATTGTGTAGACACTACTGCATAGGGTCCTTAGGGGGAAAATAAAAATAACAATGGTCCTCATAATTTCTTTGCTCAATTATCTTTGTTATATAATGTATTTATGGCAATCCATTAAATTAAGTGGATGGCTTCATCCAGCAAACATCTGCATAGATATCAAAACAGAAGTTGTTGCAGGTACCTGGGAGTTATGTGTGTACAAAATTAACAAGCATAGCACCTGGATAAATTCAAGCATATCTTTTCCCCATAAGCCACCTCCTTCAACCATCTGTTGAGTGCCTTTTTCGTGCCTGGAGCCGTAGGAAGTGTTTAGGACACAAACATGGTTGTGGCCTCAAGGAGTTTGTGTACTAGTAGAAGAAACTCACAGATGAATCAGCAACAATGCTGTGGAGTAGAGTTCTAGAATTGGAGCAGTCATAAATTTTTTAAATGTCTGAGGGCAGCTTTCATGCACAGAAAAGACCATGTAGGTTACTTTGGTTTTAAAAATTACCAGTTTAAAACATCTATCTTCCTTAGGCCTTTGTGTTCGGCCTACAATCTTATTATTCTGTTTATAAAGAAAATGGATTAATTCAAGTTGAAGAGATTTAAATAAGTTCAAGTCTCAACTGGTGCCATTTACAGCTTTATTAAATTCCCTTAAACTTTAAAACCTGTATTTATGAATTTAATAATTTTATTTTCTTTTTAAGTGCTTCAAATGCTTGACCTAACAAGCAAAACCTTCCCAAATACTTCAACAGTGCTTGTAAATCTTAAATTACTGATAATGTCTGTGGGGACTGATGTTTCCTATAGACCAAAGATGACCTCCAGGCACACATAAGCCCAGGTGATTCTTTCTTTGCCAAGAGGATCCTGAGCCCTCTTATGGTTGCTACGACAATGGGGAATTTCCAGTTCCTATCCTTTAGATAGAGTTGGTTTTCTTAAATCTAAATTACAGTCTAACCTAATTCTTTCCTCTCCTTTGAGTTGTAACCTTCTCCCCCAAGTTGCTGTAACTTTTTTCAACTAACCTCTTTTCATGTTCTTCATATTCTTGGTTGAGTCCCAATTTTTTTTTCTTTTTTTTTTGTGGTACGCGGGCCTCTCACTGCTGTGGCCTCTCCTGTCGCGGAGCACAGGCTCCGGACGCACAGGCCCAGCGGCCACGGCTCATGGGCCCAGCCGCTCCGCAGCACATGGGATCCTCCCAGACCGGGGCACGAACCCATGTCCCCTGCATTGGCAGGCGGACTCCCAACAACTGCGCCACCAGGGAAGCCCCAATTTTTTTTTCTTTAAAAAAAATTTTATTGTGGTAAAATATACCTAACATAAAATTTATCATTTTAACCCTTTTTAATATTTTACTGGTATTAAGTAAGTTCTCATGGCTGTGCAACCATCACCACCATCCATCTCCAGAACTTTTCTCATCTTCCCAAACTGAAACTCTGTACCCATTAAATAATAATTCTCTATTTCATCCTCCCCCTAGCCCCTGGAAACCACCATTCCACTTCCTGTCTCTATGACTTTGACTACTCTAGGTGCCTCACATAAGTAGAATCATACAGTCATTTGTCCTTTGTGACTGGCCCATTTCACTTAGTATAATATCTTTAAAATTCATACATGCTGAGCAAGTGTCAGAATTTCCTTCCTTTTTAAAGGCTGAATACTATTCCATTGTATGGCTATACCACATTTTGTTTATTTACCTGTCATGGACACTTGGGTTATTGCTAAAGTTTGGTTATTACGAATCATGCTGCTATGAACATGGGTGTGCTGGGTTCTAGTTCTTATAGATACTTTAATGCTACCCAACTGGATTTTGCATCAAATCAGACCTTTGTGGCTTAGTCGTACTCATGCTGGGGCATGAGCCTAATTCTTGGGAGCCCAGAGGAGAAGCACCTAAATCAGAGTGGAATCCTATAGCTACTAAGAGTCAGAATCTTTATGAAAATAATGGGTCTGGGGCTTCCCAGACTTCCCACTGGGGCGCAGTGGTTCAGAGTCCGCCTGCCAATGCAGGGGACATGGGTTCGTGCCCCGGTCTGGGAAGATCCCACATGCCGCGGAGCAGCTTGGCCCGTGAGCCATGGCCGCTGAGCCTGCGTGTCCGGAGTCTGTGCTCCGCAACGGGAGAGGCCACAACAGTGAGAGGCCCACGTACTGCAAAAAAAAAAAAAAAAGTCTGGTCTTAAGGTGAAAATATAGAAAATTAAAAACAAAAACAAAGGAGACAAAAAGAAAGAATGAGAAATAAGGATGCAAGAAAAGGAATTTCTTTCTACTATAAAAATATACACTGCAATATATCTTCAAATACATGATTAATGATTAACATGCAGATGAGTTATGTAGTGGATAGTATAGGCCTTGGAATCACTTGGTGGTCTTGGGGCAAGTTGTCAAACTTCTTTCAAGTCTCAGTAAGACAGCTTATATAAAGTGCCTGTCGAGTACTAGGTGCTAAAGAGACATGGACTGGACCTTCTGCCCCTCCTTGCTCTCTCTGAGGAGAAACAGCCAGATGTAGTTTGCAGCTGCAACAGTGGAGCTGGAACTGGCTGGGGGTGAGGAGGCTTCTTTTTCCCTCGAACATCCTTGCAAGTAGGGTAACTCTACCTCAACAATCCTGGGCGAATGCCAGCTCTAATGGGAAGCATTCATTAGAAGAACAGGGCAGCGAAAATGGGGTCTCTGTACATCCTTCCAGCTCTGCATTTCCACTGTTTACCATCCACCCACTTAACATAAGAATGCAGACACAGACATGTGGAGTGAAAACGCTGTTTAGCCAGATCAGATCACGCCTGTGTGTGAACACGATGGCAGGGCTGGCCCTGCACAACTCCACCACCTTACCTCTGACTCCCAGCAGCTCAATCACCCAAGGGTGAGAGGTAATGGGAAAAAAAAAAAAGAAATAGAAGATGATAAAGAAGAGAAGGAAATTAGGTAGGGGGATGACTTGAAGTAATAAGAAAGATGTTTAATATTAATTGAGCATGTTCTATGTGCCAAACACTGTACTAAACTGATTCATATACATTACCTCATTTAATCTTTGCAATAATCCACTGAGGTAGGTACTATTATTGTTTCTGTTTTTAAAAATGAAAAATCTGAGGCTTAATGAAATTAAATATAACTTGCTCAAGATTAAGAAGGAACACAGGTGAGAACTGAATCCATCTTTGCTTCTGGCACCTAATGTCTTCATTTTAATGCAAAACTGCTAAAGTCACCCAATAGATAACTGGGCAAAGGCTGTAAAGAAACAAAATACAGGAAATTTCCTGGCGGTCCAGTGGTTAAGACTCCTCGCTTTCACTGCTGTGGTCCAAGATCAATCCCTGGTTGGGGAACTAAGATCCCACAAGCTGCTAGGCATGGCCAAAAAAGAAAAAAAGAAAAGAAAAGAAACAAAATACATGTGGAAATACACTTACTAAACACATGAAAACCATGCAAGTAATTTTAAAAAAAGCTACAATAAAGCATAATTTTACAGGTACTAAAAATAGTAAAACAAAGTTAAAAGTAATACTTAATGTGGAGACATTGGTACACTCCAATACTGCTTTTTAAAATGCATTATTAATCTTTGAAAAGTAATTTTTTATACATCTCCCTATAAAATAATTTGACAATATATAACAAAAGCCATAAAAATGTTTCTGGGCTTCCCTGGTGGTGCTGTGGTTGGGAGTCCGCCTGCTGATGCAGGGGATGTGGGTTCGTGCCCCGGTCCGGGAGGATCCCACATGCCACGGAGCGGCTGGGCCCGTGAGCCATGGCCACTGGGCCTGCGCGTCCGGAGCCTGTGCTCCGCAGTGGGAGAGGCCACAACAGTGAGAGGCCCGCGTACCACAAAAAAAAAAAAAAAAAAAAAAAAAATGTTTCTACCCATTGATCTGGTAATCCTAGTCCTAGAAAGATATTATAAAGAAATGTCTTAAAAAAAAAAAAGTCTAAGAAGGATAAAGTTATATAGATGAAATGCTTTATTGCTAAAATTATAAAATTTTAAGTTATATAATAATTATACAATAAAATTATATAATAACTATATTATAAACTACAGTGAAAAACTGGAGACAATCTAAGTTTTCAGTAGCAGGGGAATGGTTAACTTAATTGAAATGTAACCACTTGATGCATATATACATCTATTAAAATAATAAATAAAAAGACTTGTAGCAATAAAAAAGCAGAATATAAAATTATAACTATTCAATCATGTAAAAATTATGGTTTCAAATGGGCAAAGCCTGAAAAAGAACAGGGAAGTACTGGATGGAATTTTGTGTGAGACTGGTGGATCAAAATGATTTCTTCCCTTTTAAAAATACTCTTTATGGCTGCTAAAAGTAATAAAAATTAAAATTTTGAAGTAGTTGACAAGAATTGTCCATAAAAATAAGGGTACCTGCTGGGTTGTTTTGATGATTAAATAAGTTAATGGTTGTAAAAGCTCCTAGAAATAGTCCCTGCAGGCACTCAGTAGGGTCTCCCTCCCAGCCCTCTCTGCCTCACCCCTCCTTCCTTCCCACTCTAGTATCCTGAGGTTGCAGGATCAACACTGGTCTCACAGTACCTCTGTACTCTCTCTTTCTCAGTATGAGTGCTTCTTTTGCTTTTTTATTGCTTTTATCTATGACTTCCAGAGCTCAATAGGATCTAGACACTTAACACTTTCTAATTCTCTCATCAAAATAAACTTGTTCTTTTCTCCTTGGTTAATATATGGTTTTTGTTTGTTTGTTTGTTTTTTAAGCATATAGTATTAACAGTCTGGCAGTTCTCCCCAAAATTAAACATAGAGTTACCATATGATCCAGGATTTCCACTTCTGGGTATATATCCAAAAGAAGTGAAAGCAGGGACTTGAACAGATATTTGTACACCCATGTTCATAGCAGCATTATTCACAATAGCCAAAAGCTGGAACAACCCATGTCCAATGACGGATGAGTGGATAAACAGAATGTGGTATATACATACAATGGGATATTATTCCAGCCTTAAAAAGGAAGTAAATTCTGATACATGCTAAACATAGACAAACCTTGAAGACATCATGCTAAGTGAAATAAGTCAGTCACCAAAGGACAAATACTGTATGAATACACTCATATGAGGTGCCTAGAATAGACGAATTCAGAAACACAAAGTAGAACTGTGGATAGCAAGGGCTTGGGGGAAAGGAGAAGAGGGAATTATTGTTTAATAGGCACAGCGTTTCAGTTTGGGATGATAAAAAAAAGTTCTGCAGATGGATGGTGGTGACAGCTGCACAACATTGTGAATGTACTTAATGCCACTGAATGTGCACTTAAAAATGATAAATTTTACGTTATGCATACTTTACCAAAACTCTAAAAAGGTATATGGTATTAATATCCCTCCTAGATAATGTATTAACAACTTAGCAAGCACTATACGTATTGAGATCTTACCAAGTACATTCTGGAGGCAATGCCTTAGGTGAAAGATGAGGAAAATGGGCAAATTTCAGATATTGTGGCATGCGAGACAGAAAGACTATAGAGCAGGTAGGCCTTTAAGTTCCCTAAAAACTGCACTGCAGAACCCAAATCTCATTACCCTGTCTGTGTGTACAGGATCCCTCTGGCTGTCAGTGGAGCATGGGAAATAAACATTGGAGGTGAGAGGTGAGTGTGAAGGATGAGCTGGAGGTGGTGGTCATGGGGCCAGCAGAGGAGGAATCAGAAAAACCACAGGAACAGCAAAACCTGAATCCACCTGCTAGAGCTCAAACAAGAGTCTCACCGAACAGTTCAACGTCAAATCCAGATCTTTGCAAGAGCCCTTGGGGGCCAGGTGGCCCAGCTCCTGCCTGGGGGTCCTGATGAACGGGTACTCAGGCAGGCCTCTGCTTTGTTGATGGGCACTCGCTTTCCCCCATTTACTCATTGTTCATTCTTCCATGGTTCTTTCTCCCACTGAATGAAAATCTGTATTCAAGTCATTCGCTGATGGGATCTGTCCTCGTTCTGCCCCCTGAAGCAGTGAAGAACAATTCCATTCCCTCTTCTCTTTGAAGTCTTTCCTGGTTTCAAGCTTTCTCTTTTTCAGAATTAATAACGTCCTCAGTGTCTTTGACTGTTCCTTGTCCTCTAGACTATGGCTTCAAGACCTGAACTCCAGCCTTTGTGTGTGGTCTGACCAGTACTTTTACCTTCCTTCAGTAGGACATGTTATCCAATTAGGGCTGCTCTAGAACCCACTATAATTATGACTATGAATGTCTGACTCCCGTGCTAGATTGTAAACTACTTGACAGTTCACGTGCAAAGGACCTGGGAGATTATTTATTTCACTGTTAGTTCAACCCATTGGACCCCCAAGATCAACACATGAAACATCTCCTAAATGGAAAATAAATAACACTTGTTGAGTACTTAACCTGTCTTAGGCACTCTGGTAGACGTTTTACATACATAATTTCATTTAATCCACACATTAACTCCACGTTAGAAGTATTACTTTCTCCACCACATTTATTAAGGTAGTCAGTCTGAAGTTCACACCAATAAGAATCAAACCCGGGGTGGGATAGGGAGGGTGGGCGGGAAATGCAAGAGGGAGGGGATATGGGGATACATGTATACGTATAGCTGATTCACTTTGTTATACAGCAGAAACTAACACAACATTGTAAAGCAATTATACTCCAATAAAGTTGTTAAAAAAAAAAAAAAGAATCAAACCCAATGTATCGGATGCCAAAGCCCATAGCCTTTCCACAATGGTTCCATTTCAGTTAGGGTACATTAGGCTGCAGAGCATAGAAAACCCAATTCAGATTGGCTCAAGTAAACACTAAGGACAGTTATGTGACAACAGTCAAAGGTGGGGGAGCTTCTGGGTTGGCAAAGCCAACAGCTCAACAATGTCAAGGACGCCTGTTTCTTCTGCACCCCCTTTGCCGCCCACAATGTTGTCTTTGTTCTAAGGCAGACTGTCCTTAGTAGTAACTGCTGTGAAATGCTCCTTTGTCATCATTAGCAAGAAAGAAAGACTGATTCTCTTTTAAGAGGAAGGAAAACTTTACTAGAAACCTTCAGCAAGCCATTCCACATATCTCATTGGTGAAGAGCAGCAGTCACTGGCAAGGGGAATTAATTACCCTTCACTGGCCTAGTCAGACTTAGTCCTTGAGTCAGGATGGGTTCCCCGAACCCACTTCCTGATGCTCAATGTCAGAGAAGGGAAGTCCACCACAGTTGTACCACTCCCACCTCCACTGAGAGCAACAAAGTAGCACATGTGGGCACAGTGCTGGTCGCTAGGGATCCAGACTTAATTCCTGCCCTCATGGGGCTTCCAGTCTATAGCAAAAGATAAGCACTGTACAGGTATTACAGGGGCGATGAATGTTACAGAAGGGGAAGTACATATAGCACAGGTAGAACACAGAGCCAGGGAAATCACTGAGTCTCAGTGGTCCTGGAAGGCCTCTGAGGAACGATGCTCCCAGTGAGACTCAGAGGATGTTGGGCAGAAGGAAGAGCACAGGTGAAGACTGGAGTGGAGAATAAACTGCACAATGCTAACACTAGACCTTAAGTCCATGACACACCTCCCAGCCAGAGACCAATCATTTGTTCAGTCACTCATTCATGCATGCATTCATTTCACGAGGATCTACCTGCAGCAGGTGAGAACATATGTACATCACTGGTAAAAAGGACTTACCTAAGAGATGATTAGTCTGTGAATGAGCCAAGCCTTACACTCTCCCCCTCATTCTCATTAGCCATCTACTGTTTATTTGAACTTCCCCTACAGTCTGCCCCCCAAAATGGTGAATTTCAAACCACAGGTAGTACATTTTGCTATCTCTAATGTTTGGGGAGAAGGAGAAGGGGAGGAGGCAGAGGAGGAAAGAAAGAAAGATAGAGAAAATGAAAGGAAAGTAGGAAGGAAGGGAGGAAAAATTTGGAATCATTAAGTTAAAATGTGGTTTTAAGATTGTAAGTAAATTTCAGTGATTGATGTTCTCTTACTAGGTGTTTATGAATAGGCCCATTAGCTTCTGATTTCAATCTCAGCATGTACACAAAGTGATAGTACCAGTAGGAACACAAACTGAAGGAGAAAAGGCATAAGTTGCTTGACACCAGAATTTGGGAAACAAAGCATATAAATTCCATTTAGCTTTTCTAAGAAACATTCTATTCAGGATAGCAGTAACTTTTACTTCAAGGAGAATTATTTCTTTCTATTACTTTCTTTTCCAAAACTTTTGGCTCTTTCCAAATCAATCAATAACCATCAGGATGGAGCATTCAGTCTGATAAAAAAAAATCCCACTGCCTACTGCACTGTCAATAAAGAAGGCCTGAGAACAGTACGGTTCTTGCCATGAGGATATTTATATATTTTTTCATTTATTCTGGTGGTAGAAACTTCACTTGGACAATGATGTATAACTCACACATGTGAGTATTTGATAAATAACAAAATAATAAGAAAAGGCAGGGTGAAAAGGGAAAACACGCAGGTCACATTTAAAGGTCTTTAATCAACCTTCCTCACAGCATGAGCTCAGATGCCTAGAGGCCAGGAGACCAGGGCACTCCAGCAGGGCCAAGTGCAGCTCCAGGCTTAGGCTGAGGGCGATGGTGATTAGTCTTTAACCAAGCCCAGCCTACCCTCTGCCCTCACTTCCTTCCTCAGAGCTAGCCGCTCCTTCTCCTACAGGGCCTGCTCTGATGAAAGCTTTTTCTCAGGATAGGAGCTGATAAACTTATTCTATCAGTTAAGACTCTCTGAAGCAAGGGGCAGAGAACTGCCTCCACTACTGGCTTCTGCCAAAGGGGATTTTAATGGCTCAGGTGAGTGCTTTCGGGTCAGAGATTTTGCTCAGAGCCCGCTGGAATTAGGCTCAAGGAACACCCTCAGGGCCGGCTTCCTCCCTGCCTCTCAGCCCTGACTTCTCAGGACTTGATTTTCTGCTCCGTGTCGTAAACTCTGGGCGCTCTGAGCTTCCCAGGCAGGATGGCTGCAGCAGCACCGTTCCCATCTCTGCTCAAGCAAGGTCCAGAGAGAGAGAACCTCAGCCCCTTTCTCCCATGGAAGTTTCGAGATTCACCCTGACTGGACTGGCTAATGTCATGTGTCCTGGCCTGAGTCAATCACCATGGCCAGCGTAGTGTCACTGATTGGTTAATCTTGAACCCCAGACTCCCTGGGGCCTGAAACCACACCTAGATGACCTGGGCTGGAATAGAAATCAGTAGCTGACCTCTGAAGAAGGAAAAATAGATGTTCAGTGGTAAACCACAAATGTCATCTACACCTATTCACATTCTTCCCAGCAGTATTTCCACTCTGGCCTCAAAAGGCTCTTTAATCATGGAGTTTCCAGTGCCCTACTGGGGAAGGCCTTGTGGGTGGCGCTGCTTCTTCACCCTGCCAAGCCACCTGCCCTGGTGTGTGCCCAGGGACACCAGGCCTCTTTTCCAGCATAAACAAACATATGACACGACTGCTTCGCGTGTAAACCTCTACCAGAAAACCAGCGTGTTGACGTCCATGTAATTATCCCCATTAGTACATGAGATGGATATGCACAGATTACCTACCTCGATACCTAAAGTGATTGATACCCATGTGATTATCTGCCATGAAGACACGCCCTTCCCTGCTTCTAATGCAATTACCTTCCTCCATATAGATGGAATTGATGCCCACATGACTTGCTTCAGATACACACGTGATTGATGCCCGTGCAATTATCTAACACAATGATATGCCATTGATTGATACCCATGTGATTATCTGCTAAGCTGATACCCGTGCAAATGAAAATTGGCAAGACCTGCCAACTCTAATAATAACCCTCACCAGCAAGCCAAAACCAATGGCTAAGACTTAAGGAAGTTTCTTCTTTAAAAATAAAAAAGCCAGCCATACACTGGTGTGTGTGTGTGTGTGTGTGTGTGTGTGTGTGTGTGTGTGTGTGTGTGTGTGTGTGTGTGTGTGTGTGTGTGTGTGTGTATGAGAGAGAGAGATCCATCTTTTTGTGGTGTTTAAAGTAAAACTTGTAATAGGACTATAAAAATAAAATAAATGTCAAGGTCCTTCCCAGGTCTAAAACTGTCAGATTCCAGGGTCTAACGATAACTGAAAAAATGTTATTGATTTCACAAAGTAGCAAGATATTTCTTCCACCACCAATTTGTGTTTTAATTCATGGACTTTGGTTTCTAGTGACATTTTTGCCCTTTGGTGACCATATAAGGAAACCAGGAGTAGGGAATTACTGATGCAAATAATTATCTACAGCTGAAGCTGGGGCACCGACATGGAAATCAGCAAGGCCACATTTCCAATTCCAGAGCGCGTGCCAGTATTATAGACAAGGCCACACTCAGCTTTACTTCCCAGCCTCCACTGCTCTTCTTAAAAAGAAACAGTCTAAGTAATAGCATGTTTGGTCATTTATCTTGTTCCCTTTTCCCAATTCGCTGTTCTGACTTTTGAGAAAAGCATGTAATATCCCCATAGCATTTGATGATTTTCTTTGTTATTGTCAAAAAATGCTAATCCATGAAGAGGACCTTCCTGGGTAATGTTAATTCAGCTGCCTGTTTTATAATAGGATTATGTTTTCCAGGATTTAAAAATCCCACTTGTTAGCTACCAAATAGACTTCTACAACAACTATAAAATCTAATTTAATCCCTACTAGCATTAACGAAATAGCTGAGGTACAATTTATGTCTAACTACACTTAACACCCTACAACCTCCAATAAATATGTAACATTGCTTTTGAAGTTATAAAAGGAAACTGTTCAGCCGGATAACCAGAGTCTCGTGGGTCCAATCATGCAATATCTCTAAGGCAGAACAAATGTTGTTTACATACGGTAAGGATTATGGGGAAAGTTTACTTAAACAGATTAATCGATGTTTACATGTATTAATGCCTCCTTCTCCATCATGCAAATTCAAGTTAAAATGATCTTCATTTCTTTCATTTGAAAATAATTATAGGGGGGAGTCAACTACTTGGTCTCTTACCATTTAGTTTAAGAACCTAATTAGGTTAGAATAAATTCAGAATAGAGCACCACACCAAACTCGAGGTAGAAGGCTAATATTGTATTTCACTTAACAAAGGGGGAAGGCATTTTCTGGAGGATGGGTGAAGATAAGGGAAAGGGAGGGGGCCCCAAAATGATCCTGTGGGCCAGATAGAATAGTAAGCAGATTCCCTTTTGTCTTTGGCTGTTCATCCTGTATCATCCTCTCTTCACAAATGGAATAGAGCTGGCATTAAAGGGCCTTCTGGGAATGTAAAATTCAAGTGCAGTGAAACAGAGACATATTTCTTCTCCCGCCCCTACCCACCCTCTCCTTCTTCAGACAGGTGACTATCGGGAAGCTTATGGTAGGCCAGGTGGGAAAAGAGACGCGCGGGCAAATATTGTTTCAAGATGAAGGAGAGGAAAACAAGGAGGCTGATATGTAACATATCAAAGACTATCCAGGCACTGGGAAGTTGAACATGAATCTCAGGGCAGCCTAACCTCTTTAAAGATGCAAATGGCAGTCAAACACAGAAAACAGTAGGGTTCTGTTTATCCTTTCACAAAGGGTGCAAACTGCTAATCAGGCTCCATTGCTGGGCTGGCCACTTTGTTTATCAATAAACAGGAAGACAGTTAGACTATAATTTTCCTGCCTAGTACTGGTAGCCAAAAGGAAATGCTGGCAGCTTGGTAGTACTGAGTTCCAGTTGCATCAAAACCCAATTATTATTGTAATAATGTATGGGTGTTTGCAAGTTGCACAGGCGTGCTACACATGTCCCCAGAATCATGTGAAACATATTGGCAGAGAATGAGCTTGGTGATACACAGACTAAGGGGAGCTGTCAAAATAGGCTGGTCCTCCAAGGGCTCAGCTGTGGAGTGTTGTTTAGAAACACACAGGCTGGAGTTAACATGGCAGATATGGAAGTCTTCTACATGTTAATACAACACAGCAAAAACATGGCTTGACTAAAATCAAACAACACACAGACTCTGAAATGGGAAATTTCATTGGAAAATGCTATAATTGCCACTACAAGCTCTGTTACCACAGAATACTTGTACACGCTTTAAAAGAGATGTTCAGAGTTATTTTCATATCAGTGGAGCTCCCTTCCTAAGATACTACAAGATACCAAATCTAAAATATAGTGCAAGATCCCCAATCTCACATGCAATAAAAATTTAATCATGCATGTGTTTAGGCATTCGAATTGCCCAAATCATGACCTTAGTTCTTTGTTTCATTTTGTCTGTATAGATGCACTATAAGAAATTAAGATACACTCCAAGCTTCATATAGCTTCCAAATAGGGCATAACAAATACGAAATACAAAGGGACTATAATTTCCACAACACAATGCTTCTACTAATGTTGAAATAATATATGGGCGAATAATAGTTTATCATTATACTGACCACATGTAACTCACTTATTCATCAAATGTTTGCTGAGCACCTACTATATACCAGGCACTATGGTAAGCTGCAGGGTATAAAATGGCACCCTCTTCACAATGCTGACAGTCTAGCAGGGAAGCAGACACAGGACAAGTCATTACATTAAGGTGTGATGACTGTTATAACAGGGTAGGTGAGCACCCAAGCAATCCTTACTGCTGTGTCTGACTCTCCAAGGTACCAACCCACAGCTACCTACCCTGGCAACTCGAGGTAGGGGACTGTGGCTCAATTCTGCTCAGGCAATACATGGACAAGTGAAAATCTGGCAGGTTCTGTATGGCTCTGTTAATAAGTCTCATTAGCAAGTGTAGTGGCCAAAAGTGCATCATAGGGTATGAACTGCCTGGCTTCCCTACTTGTTAGCTGTGTGCCCTTGGGCAAGTTTGTTAACCTCTCTGTATTCCATTTTCCTTGTAAGCCAATGGGGATAATAATAGCACCTCTTTCATAGAGTTTCTGAGAGCATGAAATAAGTTACTCCAGGCAAAGCAGTTAGAAATAGTGCTGATACACAGAAAGTACTATGTACTCACTAAATGTTCTCCAGTATTGGTCTTGGACCATCTTCAGCACCACGGTCAGCTCCAAGAGGCCTGGTCCTCTTTGGAAGGGCAGAGCTGGAAAGAATGATTGTGGGAAACTGCCTTCCGCCCAGGAATGGGCCAAAATTCAAGGAGGCTGTTGTCATCCAGACCACTCAGGAGGAGGTGTGATAATGCCTGTCCCCCATCTGACCCTCAAAGTTGAAGATGTATATATGCAGTATGTCTCCTGGGGAAATACGGGAAAAACCCAGTCATGGCTTTTAGTCCAAAGAGTCATGACTGCCCTAACCACTGGGAGTTCTTGATCTGGTTCTCCCTAACGTTCTTATGACTGCACACGTGGGCACTTCATACCCACTTCAAACTCACTTTGCTCTCACAGACTACTTGGAATAGTTTTTTCATTTATTGGCCCTGTCTACTCTGCCCTCTCCCATGCATCTATCCATCCACAGCTCTAGGGAAGAGAAGCTCTTGAAACCCCCTGTGCTGTGAAGACCTGCACCAGTTGGGCCAGACCATCAGCCTTCCCCTTCTAGTAGGGAAGGGGGATTAGATGGTGTGGATAAAAGGCTTAGTGGAACAGCCTATTGGTGCTCAACCCTAGCTTCACTCTCCTATGCTGTTTTGGAAAAACTTGAGTCTTTCAGAAGCTCATGTTTATCTGAGGCCAGCCCCTTGGCTCATCTTTCTCTTTTGGTTTTTGCTCTTCTGACCGGTGTCTAGGAAGGTCTTTTTGGTCTTATTATCTGGAGTTAATCAATACTTTGCCCAAGAATATGCTGCTGCTTAGACTAGATCTGGCTGGGAATTCAGAGCACAAGTGTTAACTTTTGGAGGTTAATTTTTTTTTTTGCAGTACGCGGGCCTCTCACTGTTGTGGCCTTTCCCGTTGTGGAGCACAGGCTCCGGAGGCGCAGGCTCAGTGGCCATGGCTCACGGGCCTAGCCGCTCCACAGCATGTGGGATCTTCCTGGACCGGGGCACGAACCCGTGTCCCCTGCATCGGCAGGTGGACTCTCAACCACTGAGCCACCAGGGAAGCCCTGGAGGTTAATTTTTGATCAGTGAATGGCTAGTGCAGTTGCATCAAATGGGAAAAAATTGCAAAAACATATCTGAAACAGACACCATACCTTTAGTAGAAGGCAGGCTATGCCTTGGGTTAATTCATGACTTGGCACTTGCCCCTGACTAATCCACAGTTTCATTTTCTTTTCCCTTTAAAACACCATCTTTCCTAACCTACAGAGCAAGTATTGAATGTGAATTAAACTATCACCACCCTGAGAAGCTCTGATGTACTTGAAAATATACGGCAAAAGTAGAACATTATTTCTTTAAAAAATTTTTTTATTGAAGTATATAGTTGATTTACAATGTTGTGTTAATTTCTGCTGCACAGCAAAGTGACTCGGTTATACATATATATATTCGTTTTCATATTCTTTTCCATTCTGGTTTATCACAGGATATTGAATATAGCTCCCTGTGCTATACAGTAGGACCTTGTTGTTTATCCATCCTATATATACCAGTTTGGATCTGCTAATCCCAAGCTCTCAATCCTTCCCACCCTCCCTCTCCCTCCCCCTTGGCAACCACAAGTCTGCTCTCTATGTCTGTGAGTCTGTTTCTGTTTGGCAGATATATTCATTTGTGTTGTATTTTAGATTCTACATATAAGTGATATATAGTATTTGTCTCTCTTTCTGACTTACTTTGCTTAGTGTGATAATCTCTAGGTCCATCCATGTTGCTGCAAATGGCATTATTTCACTCTTTTTTATGGCTGAGTAATATTCCATTGTATATATATACCACAATTCTTTATCCATTAATCTGTCAATGGACATTCTGGTGTTTCCATGTCTTGGCTATTGTTAAGTAGTGCTGCTATGAACATAGTGGCGCATGTATCTTTTTGAATTAAGAGTTTTGTCTGGGTATATGCCCAGGAGTGGAACTGCTGGATCATATGGCAACTCTATTTTTAGTTTTTTGAGGAACCTCTATACTCTTTTCCATATTGGCTGCACAAATTTACATTCCTACCAACAGTGTAAGAGGGTTTCCTTTTCTCCACACCCTCTCCAACATTTATTATTTGTAGACTTTTTAATGATGGACATTCTGACAGGTGTGAGGTGGTACCTCATTGTAGTTTTGATTTGCATTTCTCTAATAATTAGTGATGATGAGCACCTTTCCATATGCCCATTGGCCATCTGTATGTCTTCTTTGAAGAAATGTCTGTTTAGGTCTTCTGCCCACTTTTTGATCGGGTTGTTTGTTTTTTTTTGTTATTGAGTTGTATGAGCTGCTTGTGTATTTCGGAAATTAAGCCCTTGTTGGTCGCATCACTTGCAAATATTCTCTCCAGGTCCATAGGTTGTCTTTCTGTTTTGTTTATGGTTTCTTTGGCTGTACAGAACCTTGTAAGTTTGATTAGGTCCCATTTTTAAATTTATTTTTATTTATTTATTTTTTTGCGGTACGTGGGTCTCTCACTGTTGTGGCCTCTCCCGTTGCGGAGCACAGGCTCCGGATGCGCAGGCTCAGCGGCCATGGCTCACGGGCCCAGCCGCTCCGTGGCATGTGGGATCTTCCCGGACCAGGGCACGAACCTGCGTACCCTGCATCGGCAGGCGGACTCTTAACCACCACGCCACCAGGGAAGCCCCATTTGTTTATTTTTGATTTTATTTCTATTGCCTTGGGATACTGACCTAAGAAAACATTGGTACAATTTACATCAGAGAATGTTTTGCCTATATTCTCTTCCAAGAGTTTTATGGTGTCATGTCTTACATTTAAGTCTTTAAGCCATTTTGAGCTTATTTTTGTGTATGGTGTGAGGGTATGTTCTAACTTCATTGATTTACATGTGGTTGTCCAACTTTTCCAATACCACTTGCTGAAGAGACTATCTTTTCGCCATTGTATATGCTTATCTCCTTTGTTGAAGATTAATTATCCATAGATGTGTGGGGATATTATTTCCTAATTGTCTCTCTAAATCAGAATTTTAAATTCTGCCTTAAAATATACCCACTAGGGGCATTCACTTTATTATACAGCAGAAACTAACACAACATTGTAAAGCAATTATACTCCAATAAAGGTGTTTAAAATATATATATATATATCCACTAATTTATTATTGAAAACATGGTGGTATTTAATACTTTGATATGAACTGTGGCCACTTAAATAAGAAAACTTGAAAAAAACACTATTCTTTGTTATCAAGCATGTTGCACTGCAAGATTTCACGCTGCAGCCCCTTTATTTTGGCAGTGGCTATGTGTACTTGGTTCTTTAGTCACAGAGATTTAGCAAACTGAAACCTCTTGGGCTTATTTTGTGAAAATCACCACTGGTCCCCTGTTTAAAAGGAACAGATTTTAATTGGTAACCAAAGTTGGAATAAGCAAGTTTACTGGTTTTCACTATAGTCTCCAAGCTATTTCTTAGTTTATTTCAGAGGAAATGGCTACAGTTTCCACTTTTATAAAGTTTCCGTTCATTTAAGCTGAGTTCCTTTCTTTCACCCTTAATTTTGAGCTGGACCTCAACCATCTGTTTCATTGCCTAGGCCTGGCCTTTCCATAGTCAGGTATATCATGTTATAGATTATACTCAGTCTTAATTAGATTCCTAGAAATTGCTGGAAAAGATATTACTGGCAACTTGAAGCCTGCATCTCTTTGTAAAGATATTTTGCTGAGCTTATTAAATGGAAATTGCTGGCAGTTATGACCCTAATAGAGATATTTGAATCCTTGCACTAAGAAGATGTCCGTATGAAGAATAAAACGAGGGGGAAAGAGGTGGGCTTTTGTTGTTGTTTTTTTACCAATTACTCCACAAAAGGGAAAGACTATTTAAGGGTATGAAGAGATTAATAAAAGACTGAAAACATTTTACTGCTTTTATGAAAACTTGGATAGGTTTTTATATCAGAAGCTTTAAGGATCAAAAAGAATTTACAGAGTTCCTAAGCACAGTTTAGCTCTCCATACTGTTCCCACAAGACTCACAGACACCCCAGTTCCTAGTGAAGGAATCTCCCAAGCTCTCAAGTCTTTTTTAATAAAAGCAAGGTCCCTGGGAGAGGAGCCTTCCCATCCTAATTTCACTCCCCTACTGAAGAGGAGTTAGCTCCCCACGCCCTGTATACATTTAATCATTCACTGCACATCAGTTAGCTTTCTGCCTGTTGGGAGAATACACCTCCTTGCTACTCTACTAATTTATTTCAACTAAAGTAACAGCACAGGAGTATTTAAAAGTTAACCAAGTGGGAACTTCCCTGGTGGTGCAGTGGTTAAGAATCCGCCTGCCAGTGCAAGGGACACGGGTTTGAGCCCTGCTCCGGGAAGATCCCACATGCCGTGGAACAACTAAGCCCGTGCGCCACAATTACTGGGCCAGCGTGCTGCAACTACTGAAGCCCGCGCTCCTAGAGCCCACACTGGGCAACAAGAGAAGCCCGTGCACCACAACTAGAGAAAGCCCACGCGCAGCAATGAAGATCCAATGCAGCCAATAAATAAATTAATTAATTTAAAAAAAAGATAAAAAAAATTTAACCAAGTGGATTTGTGTGTGTGTATGGTAAGTGTAAGTGGTGGTTTAGCATCTACATACTTGTGTGTGTGTGTGCGCACACATGTGCACAAAAGGAAGCCAAATGAGAGAGCACAAATTAGAGAGAATACGTAAGCTCAGGGTAGAAAAAAGGTTTACATCTGTGTGGCAATTAAAGGCATTACAGGGGCTTCCCTGGTGGTGCAGTGGTTGAGAATCTGCCTGCCGATGCAGGGGACACGGGTTCGAGCCCTGGTCTGGGAGGATCCCACATGCCGCGGAGCAACTGGGCCCATGAGCCACAACTGCTGAACCTGCGTGTCTGGAGCCTGTGCTCCGCAGCAAGAGAGGCCGCGATAGTGAGAGGCCCGCACACCACGATGAAGTGTGGCCCCCGCTCGCCGCAACTAGAGAAAGCCCTCGCACAGAAATGAGGACCCAACACAGCCAAAAATAAATTAATTAATTAAAAAAAAAAAAAGATAATTGGTGACCTCTGAAAAAAGAAACAAAACAAAACAAAAGGCATTACAGAGGAACTCAAGAGTTAACTGGTTTAAAAAAAAAAAAAGTTAACTGGTTTAAAATGATGAGTGTCAGGAAATCTATTTACATTAACTGAAGATTAATGATAAGCCAACAACCTTGACTGATATTCCGTGTTTCTTAAAGAGCAACTCACACTTGCAAATGCGATGACTCCCAGGTTCTGCAGAGTCTGACAGGTAACTGTAGGAGTTCCTGGTATGAATTACTGTTTGTGAAGAGTACTCAGAAAGGGGCTTATTGTGGGGTACAAAGCCGTACTCCCCTCATCTCTGCGGTGTTGCTTCCAACTGTCTCTCCACAACCACAGCCCTTTGGTCCTTACGTATGTCCTGGTATCCAGGATGGGTGGAGGGAGCTGGAGCAATCAAAGAACATGGCCCAGTGGGGGTGATCCTGTGGGGTTTCTGAAGCACCGACTGCTGCTTAGAAGGCAAATAGCTTTGCCTTGCTTTTCATGATAGAGGGCAGCTTCAACAAGATGGCCTAGGTCCTGGCAGCCCTAGGTCCTCTGCATGCAGAGCAGGTTGTAGGGAAGGTAGCTGCTGCTCCAACCCCCCACTGACCAGGGGCTCCCCTCAACTGCTGAGGGCACCTCTCCTCAGACACCACAGCCCCAGCCCCGGGCCATCCTTCTCCCTCTGTACACCATAAATGAGAACAGCATTGTACATGGGGTTGCTCAGGACCCAGACCCCGGCCCAGCGCTTCTTTGCTCTGAGCTGTTGCAGGGGAATGCCTTCACAGTGTTGGCCACCTTCCTCCATCCTTTTCTTACTCCCTTTCTGTCAAGTACCCAGCACGGAAATACAAAGTAAAAACCTATTGCTTAGCTGCTTAAGAAAGATTATTTTCTCTTTGTTTTCCTGAGGAAAAAAATAAGTAAGATCTTTCTAAGATAGCTGTTTCTAGCCCCCTAGTGTTAAGAAACCTTTGAGGGAGCTTGAAAGAAAAAGTGGTATTTTGCTGTCTCTAGAGTCTTTTCTTTGTCTACCAAAGTTGAGGGAGAAGGTTAAAAAAATAGCAAAACTTGCAAACTCCATGACATTTAGAGCAAAAACCTATCTGTGCCAGCATATTACCCTGAGAGTCAGGAATCTAAAGTACGAATCAATACCAGTAAACCCTGGCATTCTAAGCAATCATCAGTGACTTGAACTGATGCATCAGACTCTTGGCCAGGGGTACAGCTAAGACAATTGCTATTTAGGTATTTATGAAATATTCATACAACACTTGTTATGTGCCAGGCACTGCTCTAATCACTTTACAAATACCCATTTAATATAATTCTGCTGTGGTAGATATTATTGTTACCATTATTACCTTTATTTTACAGAAGACGAAACTGAGGCACAGAGAGGTGGGGTAATTTGTCCAAGGTCACGGGGTTAGGAGAAGATGATGCCAGAATCCAGACACCAGAATCCGACAGTCTGGCTCCACAGTCTATGCTCTTGACCATCAAGTTATGTTCCTCTACTTGAAAGAGACATCTCAAGGAACATGCTAAATATCTATTCTCCTAAATTTTCTAAGCTTTATTTTTTTTTAAATGACACCTGCTTTTTTTCTTTTTTTAAAGCAATTATTTCTATAGCACTTGCAAGTTTACAAAATGCTTTTCTATTTGAGCCTCACAGCTGGCCTGGTGGTGGGTAGTGTAGGTTTCATTATCATCAATCTCATGGGACAGATAAAGAAACAGAGGCTCATGAGATTACAGGACTCAAGTTCCCTGGGTAGAGAGTGTTAAAATTGGGAAATTTAAATGAGCCATCTGTTGTCAAGCACTCTACCCTTTCCACTGAACCAGGTTGCTGGTCTCAAGTCAAGTTGCCCGTGAGTGACATCCCAGATTTTACTAGGTTAAGTTCCCTTAGAAAAGCCTTCCTCGAATCACAACTCAGAGTTCCTCCTTTGGCTTCCGGAAGAATCAATGTAAGACACTCATGATCTTAAATTCCGAATATACTCCTGCTCTTTACAAATCAAATTAGGAAAAAATCAGACTATGTATAAGTTGCTTCTGTCCTTCAGAGGGGAACCTTCTCTCAGGAACTATTAGAGGGTGTCCTCACCCAAACAGGGAAATATACCCAGATATAAAGAGTCACAGAATCCAGAAAACAGGATATCCAACCCAACAGAGAGGCAAAGGGAATTCCCAGGGTGGTGGGAAGGAAGAGTTCAGGATTCCAATTGTGCTGCAGGCCTGAAGGACAAGTAGTTCAGACTTGAGGGGATCAGAAGAGTCAAGGAGAGATTTCTCCAAGAAGATGAAACTAATAAAATATCAGATGCTTCTAAACATATTAAGAGGAGATTTAGACAATTAGTGAAGATGTGGGTATTGAATTAGCGACAACTGAATAGAAAAATAAGCCAGGGGAAAAAACAGATAATTATGAACTCCAGGGAAAACAACAGGTTGGCAGAAAAGGAAAGGTGGGGACTTCCCTGGCGGTCCAGTGGTTAACACTCTGAGCTTCCAAAGCAGGGGGCGCAGGTTTGATCCCTGGTTGGGCAACTAAGACCCCACATGCCGCACTGCACGGCCAAAAAAAAAAAAAAAAAGGAAAGGTGATCAGTTTATTACTATGTGACTCAACTCTAATACTTTTTACACTGAATACCAATCTCATCAAAGTTACATATAATTGTATTGGGACAAGCGAAGGATGGGAAAGGTTCACATGTGACGGGGACAGGGTGGTAGCAGGAGGGAAAGATAACTCCCATAGCAGGGAGTCAGTATCATGCCTGAAGTTGAGAAAATAATTCAAAAAGTGTATTATTTAGAGATATGGGAATAAATGCCACAAGAATAAGCTAGAAGAGATAAAAGGGATTATCTCTGGAGAAGGGAATGGAATAATGATTAGGGGCTGCTTTATTTCACAACGATTTGACTCTTCATATGTAAAAATAAGTTTTACACTAATTTTTTTAAGTTTATAATTTAAAAATTTTAAAGGATGGGTACTTTACTTTTGGCAATATGGCAGACTACATTCTCTGAAGGGCCGACAGCTATAAAACGGATACATTTCAACAAAAGTACTTTTAAATGCATTGCTGGGCTCATAAGAACATAAGGACCAATGTAAAACAACAACAACGAAAAATTAATTTCTGATTTATGAGGAGTCAGAAAAATAAGAAAGCTAGGAACCAAATACCTATATCAGAACTGTTATCAGAATACTAGCCTGAGATCACTGCAAAGCTGAGGAGAATAAACAAAGACTCCAGATTAATAATATCCCTGACTCCCAACAGAAGCAAATACAAACTCTCTTTAGAGGAAAATCTTCCTACTCTAGGCCCTTGGGATTCCCAAGAAATAATTCCAATCAGTATGGGTTCATACCATGAGTATGAGTCACTGAACAACAAAAAGCAATTTAGATGCAAAAATACTGAAATTATCAGATTCAGAATGTACCAAACAGATATGAAAAAGAATCAAATGGAAGTTCTAGATATGAAAAATATAATCATTAAAATTGAAAACTCAGAGGATGGGTTAAATAAATTAGACAAAACTGATGGGACAATTAGAAAAGTGTTGATTGGATATGAAGAACTCACCCAGAATGTGGCACAGAGAGACAAGGAGATAGAAAACATGAAAAGATAGTAAGAGACAAGGAGGATAAAACAAACATTTCCTAGTATGTCTACTTGGCATCTCTGAAGGAAAGAACAGAAATGATGGACTAGAAGTGATATCTGAAGTGCTAATAGTAGAAATTTTATAGAACTGATAAAAGACATGAGTACACAAATACACAAAAAAACCACTTACACCAAGCAAAAGGAAAGAAGGGGGAAAAGGAGGTAAGGAGACATACATCAATAACTACTCAATATTTTAGCAAAACTTCAGTACACGAAAGACAAAAGACCTTCAGCACAGCCAAAGAAGAAAAGACAAATAACCTAGTTTTTAAATTTGACAATGGAGTTCTCAATAGCACTAATAGTAACCAGAAGGCAATGGAATAATATCTTCAAAGTTCTGAGAGCAAATATCTGTTGATCTAAATTTGTCTACCCAGGCAAACAATGAAGACATTTCAAATACACAAAAACTATGAGAGTTTACTATCAACAAACCTTCGCTATAGAGAAATTCTGAAGGGTGAACATCAGGAGAAAGAAAGATAACCCCAGAAAGAAGGTCTGAGTTACAAGAAGGAATAATGATCAGAGAAAGTGGTAAAATATGTAGCTTAATCTAAATTAACAACTGTACATATAAAATAATCATATAGTAACAATGTAAAATTCATGGGATTAAAAAGAGATTAACTGAAATGTTCGTTAAAAATAATATAAATTGGTGAGGAAGATGATTGAATTTAAAGCTTTCTAAAATTCTTGTTTTGTCCAGGAAGAAGACACAGGTTAATTTTAGGCTCTGTTAAGTATATTTGGTAAAATTTCAGGAGTAACCGATAAAAATTAGAAACATAGCCATAACTTCTAAACTAAGAGAGGAAAAAATGGACTAAGGAAATAAATCAAAAAAGTCAAATAATCTTTAAAAGGCAAGAAAAGTTAGAAAAAGAGGGAATTCCCTGGCAGTCCAGTGGTTAGGACTCTGCACTTTCACTGCCATGGGCCTGGGTTCAATCCCTTGTCGTGCAACTAAGATCACATAAGCTGCGTGGTGTGGCCCCCCCAAAAAAGAAGAGAAACATAAAACAGGTGAGAAAAACGGGTCAAATATAATGGCATATTTAAATCTAAATTTATTAGTAACTATATTAGAAGTGGCTTAATGTTCCAGTTAAAAGACACAGATTGTCTACATGAATATAAAACTTTTAAAACAATAGGAGACATACTTAAATCATAAAGATATGGAAAAGTTGAAACAAAAGGCTGAAAACAATATACTGGGCAAATACTGATCAAAAGAAAGCTGGTGGGGACTTCCCTGGTGGAGCAGTGATTAATAATCTGCCTGCCAATGCTGGGGACACGGGTTCGATCACTGGTACGGGAAGATCCCACATGTTGCGGAGCAACTAAGCCCATGTGCCACAACTACTAAGCCTGCGCTCTAGAGCCTGTGAGACACAATGACTGACCCCACGTGCCACAACTACTGAAGGCCACGTGTCTAGAGCCCGCGCTCTGCAACAAGAGAAGCCACCACAATGAGAAGCCCACACGGCAACCAAGAGTAGCCCCCGCTCGCCACAACTAGAGAAAGCCCATGCGCAGCAACAAAGACCCAACGCAGCCAAAAAAAAAAGAAAGAAACCTGGTGTGTTCTTATCAGATCACATAAACTTTAAAGAAAAAAGTGGGCTTCCCTGGTGGCGCAGTGGTAAAGAATCCGCCCGCCAATGCAGGGGACACGGGTTCGAGCCCTGGTCCTGGAAGATCTCACATGCCATGGAGCAACTAAGCCCCTGCGCCACAACTACGGAGCCCACGTGTCACAACTACTGAAGCCCGCATGCCTAGAGTCCGTGCTCCACAACAAGAGAAGCCACTACAATGAGAAGCCCACACACTGCAACGAGGAGTAGCCCTCGCTCTCCGCAACTAGAGAAAGCCTGCGCGCAGCAACGAAGACCCAATGCAGCTAAAAATAAATAAATAAAATAAATAAATTTATTTAAAAAAAGACTGAAATATAATCAAAACAAAGCAGTGTTGTTAAAAATAATTAAAAAATAAAGAAAAAAGCATTACAGGGGATGAACAGGGTCAGTGCATAATAATAGATAATTCAATATACGAGGAGGATATAATAATTTTAAATTTGTATACACCTAATAACATAGGCTCAAACTATCAGCAGCAAAAATTGACAGAACTACAGGGAGAAACTGGCAAATTCTCCACTGGAGGGTAACTTTCAACTAGGCTCTTAATTATTAATATATCAAGCAGATGAAAATCATTAAAGATTTAGATATTGGAACAATATAATTAACAGGCTTGGTCTAACGGAAAATACATAGAACTCTGCATCCAGTAAACAGACAATATACATTCTTATTAAGTATACATGAAACATTTACAAAAATGGCTCATGTAATAGGCCATAAAGCAGAACTCAATAAGTTTCCAAAAATCAGCATCATTCAGATCACATTCCCTAACCATCATGCAACCAAGCTTGAGGTCAGCAACAAAAGAATAAATTAAAAACCTCATATACACTTAGAGGGCTTCCCTGGTGGCGCAGTGGTTGGGAGTCCGCCTGCCGACGCAGGGGACACGGGTTCGTGCCCCGGTCCGGGAAGATCCCACATGCCGCGGAGCGGCTGGGCCCGTGAGCCATGGCCGCTGAGCCTGCGCGTCCGGAGCCTGTGCTCCGCAACGGGAGAGGCCACAACAGTGAGAGGCCCGCGTACAGCAAAACAAAAAAAACAAAAAAAAACGTAGAACCAAATGATAATAAAAAGTATGCATTCTTACAGACCTATCCTGTTAGATTACAATTAATTTTTTTTGCCTGTCTCTCCACTACACTTTGACTCCTCTGTTGGGGACCATGCAGCCATCTTTGTTCTCCTCCTGCTTGCCATGGTGCCTGGTTGAGTAGGTACTCAATATTTAGTTAAATATTGAGTATTTTAAAATTTACATATTTAAACTTAAATATTAAATAAATTTAAATACTCAACTAAAATAGCAGCTCTGGAACCCTGCCTCTATCTATTTTACTCCTACCTTCTTGGCCTCATCCCGTGTCATGGAGATTTCACCAGAAATCTGTGCATTACTTGGCTTATTTTCACTGTGTCCCAGCCAAGCAGTGGCTTAGACAGCCCTGTATCTCCTCATGCATTTAACAATGAAAAGGAGATGATAGGAGGGTAATGGAGATGGTTTTTTCATCATCCATGTTTGGAAAGGTGAGCTGGTAGCGCCATCCCTGACATGAAGGAGCTGCTTAAACACAAATTGGATTAACAAAACAGGATTAGAGCCTGCTGGAAGGTGTTATATACTTATAAACTGCTCTGTGGAAGCTCCTCTTGTTTTCATTACAAGCCCATACTCCACAGAGTCAGTCAAATGAAATATGGAATTAGTCAATTACTAAAAAAGAAATGAAATATCTAAAATGAAGTGACTAAGTTTTAATAATGCCAAGAAAGTTGAATTAGGCAATAATAGTTTAGTTTAGCAAAACCATAACTAGATCATTTGAAATGACAGTTTTAACACGGTAAGAAATAAACTCACTGAAAATGGTCTCTATTCTATCTCCTCCATCAAGAGGAATAATATTCAAACAAAAATATGATTAAGAGGTGACTTTAAGAAAGGAAAAATAATATGAGCTATGTGAGAAGTTTCAGACTTATCTGGACATTTCAAATGAATTGAAGTCCCATTAAAATCCCAAGACACTGAAAGAATCTGCAAATGTGAACCCAGCACTCCTGTCCGTAATCTTTGAGAAACTACGGAGTATACAAAGGTGACAAAAGATAAAGAGAAGCCAAGGCACTAACTTTCTGAGAAAGGAGGAAAAGGTGAGTTATGTATGGAATATGCCAGCAGTAAACTTGAGGCTGATTCCTGGCAAAAATTCTAAGAGGTTCAAATCTGCCATTTAATGACCCTGGATCCTGGACAAAACTTTGCTATAAGGAGTAAATGAAATAGTTAAAGCATTTATTATAGCACCTCTTACACAGAAAACTCTCGGTAGATGGTAGCTATTACCATTTTCGTCTCTCTAGCACTTCAAAGCAAAGGTGGTAACAACTAGGTAGTACTGACTAGGGTTCTTCAAGATCAAGTCTCATCTAACTAACCTCATTTTTCTGGCAAGGTGGAGTATGTGGAGAGAGAAGGTATTGCTAGGCCATGTAAATCAGGAAGGTGTCTTCATTTTGAAATGGCATTAAATAAAATCTCTTATACTATTCTTATGAAAAGACTGGATTTTAGGAGAGCTAGGTGACTGAATAACCATATTCACAGAATTGCTTCATGAACTTGACCTCTCCATGCTTGTTTCCTTATCTGTAGAAGGAGTACTACTTACTTGGTTGTTATACAAATTAAAGCCCTTAGAACAGTGCCTGGCATTTAGTCACCATTATATAAATGTTTGTTAAATGAACTCGAACAGAAGTTTCTAGTGGCATGCTTGCACAGCACTTGGCTCCAACCTCTTCAACATTTCTTTTTTTTTTTTTTTCTCTTCAACATTTCTATCAGAAACTTGTTAAATTTTTCTAGTGTGCTGATCAAATTCTCAGATGGTATAAATGTTGGATGATGAAATCAAAATCCAAAAAGACATTGACAGGCTAGGGCTATGAAATGAAATATATGAGAAAAAATTAGGGGAAAAAGTGTTTTATAAGTACTAGCCTGGCTTGCCAGAACTCTCTGTGGACAAGAAAGGGAAATTTGGTTGACTCCAAGTTCAGCATATATAAAACAGTGTGTCTGGCAATTAACGCAGTGGTTAAGAATCCATCTTGCAATGCAGGGGACGCCGGTTCGACCCCTGGTCGGGGAACTAAGATCCCACATGCCATGGGGCAACTAAGCCCACGTGCCACAACTATTGAGCTCGCGTGCCGCAAACTACAGAGCTCGTGCACCACAACTAGAGAGGAGCCCACGCATTGCAATGAAAGATCTCGTGTGCCACAACTACGACCTGACGCAGCCAAATAAATAAATAAATAAAAATAAATAAAGAAATTAACTTAAAAAAAGAGAGAGAGAACTGCAGCGCTCTGACTGTCTGGACATAGATGCCAAGATGGCGGGCACAACTTGCCCATCATAAACTTTTCTCTCCCCTGCCCCTCCTTAGGTTCCTCCTCAGTAGTGGCTCCGGGTTTAAGGATGGGCTTCAGAACACAGATAAACAGGAAATATGAGGTAGGAATGAACCATACTTCGAACTCATCTGGGTAGCAGGAAACATCCTCAGGTGGGAATAGGAAGATAGCCTCAAGGTTTGTGAAGAAATACAGTTAGAAGTTTATCAGGGCACCTAATGGCTCACTGTGCTACAAGCTAAAGTAAATTCCCCTCTAATCATGATTACCACAGGACTTATCTAATCTATTTCCTATAGGAAATCAAGCTACTCCCAGGCATTTTATCAAGCTTATTCCTTGTAATAATCCCTATCCCTGACAAAAGAAGATTTTGTCATCCCACAGTACAGATAAAAAATTGAGGCAAAGAAGTAAAGTGAATTGCCCTGGGTCACACAGAACTAGAATTACAACTTAGTATCTAATCTTAGAGTGCACTACATGAGTTTCGGAAGGGAGCATACTGGAATCATATTATGTCCTTCAAGAAAAGCCCTATTTACCTTAATCTCTGCGAGAAAGAAGATTAATTGCATTTTCCTTGGTGCATGCCAAAGATATTGAGTAGACGCTTTAAATTCCACATGTTTATTCTAATCCTTTCCCAAACACTTGTAAAGCCTTGCTTTGACCATTAGAAAGATGCTGTAAATTAACTTAAAAAAATAAGGCAAATATTTGTTTGCTAGAATCTCTAAGGAAAGCAATTAATCAAGAAAGTTGTATAGGACAACCACGCTATTTCAGGTCACCTAGGAAAAGAAACTATCCAAATAGATACAAATCCAGATGGCCAGCTCCTTCTGTGCCACCAGCCCCACAATCCATTCCCAGGCCAACCTCATTGTCTAGGGACTGGATAGATGAAGGTTGAGGGAAAGCATGTGTTTAATTTTAAAAGTTCCATGCAAACATCAGTTATTGTTAAAATAATTTATGTATTTCACCCAATTATTGAACAAATCTTTGTTCATTATAAAAACCTAGAAAAAGAAGTTAGGCAAATCAAAATGAAACAAAAAGCACCCACTATGCTACCAGCCAGTAAGAACCTTTTGTACCTATTTACAAATTGGGTATTTTCTGCAACTCATTTCTCTGATCAGGCCATGAGAAAATCAGCCAAAAGCTGTAACCTTAAGGTTCTGCGTGTAGTTTCTCTTTAATTAAGGAGGGAAAATGGTGACTCATCCATTGACGTCTATCTTTTCTTTTATTGGCACTTGTCCCAGAAGAGATAAGGCCACTACACAATATACCTGGCAGTAAAAAAAAGAGATAAATTCCTAATTCCATCTTACTGGTCTGAAAAATTTACACCACAATTCTAGGATTAAGTCATTTACTCAAACCAGCAAATATCACAGCCAAAATGGATTGAGTGTCTATCTCTCTTTTTTTTTTAAGTGTGTATCTCTTTATCTATACACACACATAGTCACATATACTGAAGGCCATGATTTTAAATATATCTTGGCTGGATTCTTCCTGTCTCTTGGAGAAAAGAAACATACATATTCAGAACCCGCACAAGGGCTGGTCAAGAACACATCGATAATCAGAAAAAGGTGAGTACAGTAGACTCTTTCCAAATAGTGAGCAGTGCTACCAGGAGAGCACCAAATTTCAATTCATTTCTTTTTTCCATCATAAGGAAAAATCATGCCATTACCTTTTTGTTCACAGCCACACCATCCTCACAGTCGAGTACTGCACAATCCACATTCAGAGAGGGAATCTTCTTAATCTTCTTTTCATCATTTCCAGGAACATAGAGCACGGCCCTTCGCGGAATGTATTTGTGATTGGGTGAGGAACTGTACCCAAGCCTGGACACATCAGCTGCCAGAGATGCTTTCCTGCAGAAGACATAATTAGAATGAGTCAAGAATAGAATTCACTTACAAATTTTTGAAAAACCTTATTTTAATACAAAATTAAAATAGAAAACATGGATAATTTTTTTAACTTAGGGCAGAACATAATCACACATAACAACTAGGAAAACAATAATAACAGAAATAATCAAGCAACAGAATGTCATTTTGGCTGAGGTTTAAAAAATATATAATACTGTTTACTGACACAATCTTCTGAGAAAAGAAGGAAGGTGTAGCTATCTCTTCTTGGAAAAACACTTCCAGCATTAGTATGCTGTCCAGATAGCATCCATGGAGAAAAAAGTAAAGAAATTTACATCTAAAAGGTCCTAAAGAACAATACTATCTACAATTATATGAAAGTAAAAAGTAGAAAATGAACAATCTATGTAAACAAAGTCTATGGCTCTCTCCCTGACAATGAATCTTTTTAAGTAGACAAATAAGTGATTCAAGTTCAATTTTAACAACAGACAAGGCTGGCTGGCTACTTCTTAAGTCAGCAAAGACCATTATTAGCTCTGTAATTATGGGCAACTTGATTGCTGGAAACTTCAGATTCTTCATCTGTAAAAATAATACTCATGTTGCAGGTTGCTGAGAAAATTAAGTTAAAGGAAATAATGCACATGAAGCACTCAGCCGGAGCCTGGGGGTTATCAGCTTGAGGTGGTAGGTGGGTGTAGCGGGAATGGCAGCCACTGCTGCTGTTCTTAATGGAGAAACTCTAGCTGTCAGTAGCCCTGCCTGCTCATAAACTCTGCTCTCTCCCCGCTTCTCCTATTGTACTAAGTTTAGCCTCCTGTGGAAATAAGAGGAGTTGGCCAGAAGCTCCCTTGGCCCACCGCAGCCCTCTCCTCTAACCTGGTCCATAGTTTGGTCCCGTGAAAACCATGTTTTAGCCCATAACACATGGCAAAGGAAGATGAAATCAGCTTTCACAATCAACACCAGTTACATAATTTGAATCACCTGTGCAAAATAAAAGTGCAGCGCCCTTGTTCAAAATTTATAGGGAATTTCAAGATGGCAACAGAAAAACATCACACAAAGCACCAGACCCTTCTAAGCATAGGGCCATCCGTGACTGTGCAGGTCACACATCCATGAAACCAGCCCTGTCCATAACAGATGGAGCTGTACGTCATGAAAATCCCAGTTAAAGAAAGGTGAAAGCCCCAGCAAACTGGATAACACCCTACTGTTCTACTCCCCCGGGGTAAACAGCACCATCCTTTCAAAAATATGCCAGCTGTATTCTTCATGAAAGCTCTTGACATTTAGTAGTTATCCTACGTTAATGCCATCAAATATTTTACACAGTTGTTAACATTTTGCCATGATCAGTGTGTCTTGTGACAATGTATCTCAAGAAAAAATCAGCGTCTTTTTGGTGGCCTATCAATTTTGTTAAGGGCCCCCTCATTCTTTCTTGAAACTAACCTTAATTAAATCTAAAACGTGAATCGAAGTCTTATTTTTCCATAACATAAGCATTGTGCTATGTGAGATATGGTGACATATAGATGGGTTTTAAAAGTGTACATATATTACAAGACATTTATCTAATATTGATATTAAATATAGTATGGACAGATAATTGAAGAATTCCCAAAGTATCTGTCATCGTTTTATACTGATTAAAAATATCTGATTTATCTTAAAAAAGAGAAAATATAATGATGTAATAGCAACAACCACATTTTACTTATTCGTACTGGAAACCAGTATTTGCAACATATGCATTTCCTTTAAAATCGTAAAAATGCAATTAAAAGAGATGAAATTTTTATTTACCAAGAAATGCTTAAGGCAAAATCACTCCTCATGAGGATTTGCTGTAACTGCACATGTAAAAGCCAAAGAGACCTTCATTTCATGAAAATTCTCATGCAGATTTCCTCCATGCGAAATAGCTTCTGACTGCCAATTTGGATCCAGCCACTGTGATCTCCAAGCCACACCACCTGAATCTCAAAGCCTGAGCCACTCAGACATGGCTGACAGGTCATACCACTGTCACATGCTAAGCACTAGAGCAAATCATTCCTAGGATGTTTATATATGATGTGTAATTTTCTAAAACAGATGATCATTTAAAAAATCTTCTGCCACTCGTAAAGATGTTTCTGGCTTCCCAGATAAAGTCTCCTATAATCACTGAAACATTATTTTCCTCTTATAATCCCCTGCTCAAAAATTGTCAACAGCTCCCCATTATCTACAGGATAGGTAGATATCTACCTACATTGAATGTAGGTAATGTAGTCTCAGCTGAGAGCCCTTTTCTCAATTTATATCCCACTATTCCCATGTTGCAACTATCTACCCTGGGAAAATTAGATTATGACTGTCCACATATGCTGTATTGTTTCCATTGTACCTTTGCTTCTGCTCGAAAAGTATTTCCCCTAGGTTTATTTGAAACTTACAGATCTTTCTAGCTTCAAGGTTTATTTGAAACTTACAGATCTTTCTAGCTTAGTTCAATGTCCACCTAACTGCGGAGTCTTTTTTGACCATTCATCTTTAGACTTTCTCATCTTTAAAAACAGCATTTATCACTGGTAACCAAACCAGAACCAGCAAAGGACTGGCTCTGCCATCATGGCTAAAGTTAATCAAGGGGCACATGCATTCTGGAAAGCCAATGGATGCTACAAATCAAGACACTTAAAAAAGTTTCCTGCTTTTTGACCCAGTAATTTCAAGTAATTTGACCCCATTCCTTTTGGGAACTGCTATAGATTAAATGTGTACTCCCCAAAATTCATATGTTGAAACATAATCCTCAGTATGATGGTATTTGGAGGTGGGGCATCTGGGAGGTGACTAAGTCACGAGGGCAGAACCTAGGAGAATAATGCCCTTATAAAAGAGACACCAGAGGGCTTCCCTGGTGGAGCAGTGGTTGGGAGTCCTGCCAATGCAGGGGACGTGGGTTCGTGCCCCAGTCCGGGAAGATCCCACATGCTGAGGAGTGGCTGGGCCCGTGAGCCATGGCTGCTGAGCCTGCGCTCCGCAACGGGAGAGGCCGCAACAGTGAGAGGCCCACGTACCGCAAAAAAAATTAAAAAAAGAGACACTAGAGAGCTCCCTAGCCCCTTCTGCCATGGGAGGACTCAGTGAAAAGGCTGACATTTATGAACCAGGAAGTACATTATTATCAGACACTGAATCTTCCAGAGCATTGATCTTGGACTCCCCAGCCTCCAGAACTGTGAGAAATAAATTTCTGTTGTTTATAAGCCACCCAGTCTATGCTATTCTGTTACAGTAGCAGCCCAAATGGATTAAGACAGGAATCTATCTCAAGAAAATGAACAGGAATAAAACTACATATATATAATATTAAGAACTGAAAACAACCTTTAGGTCCAACAGTAGGATAAATTACAGTACCTACATTCAATGGAATATTATGCCATCATTAAAAATTGTGTTTATAAAAATATTTAATGTGAAGTGAAGATTGTTATTTTTAAACAGAGGATATAACATTACATATGCAATAACATCTCAACTTTATAAAAAATACAAAGAAAAATATCTGGAAGGAAATACATCAAAATGTGATTAGGGATGCCTCTGAATTTTAGAATTTGGGATTAAGACTTTTCTGCTTGCAGGGACTTCCCTGGTGCAGCAGTGGTTAAGAATCTGCCTGCCAACGCAGGGGACACAGGCTTGAGCCCTGGTCTGGGAAGATCCCACATGCTGCGGAGCAACTAAGCCCATGCACCACAACTACTGAGACTGCGCTCTAGAGCCCACAAGCCACAACTACTGAAGCCCACGTGCCTAGAGCCTGTGCTCTGCAACAAGAGAAGCTACCGCATTGAGAAGCCCATGCACAGCAACAAAGACCCAACGCAGCCAAAAATAAATAAACAAATAAAAGATTTTTCTGCTTCTGCACAGTTTTTTCCTATTTTGCACATTTACCAGAAGAAGCATCACTCTTTTTAAAAAAAATCCTTTTATAATAGGCTTAAAACAAACCAATAAAATCACTTGAAAGGTCTCAAGTGGCAGCATAATATGGTGGAGAGAATAAGAACCACCTATATGAAATTGCTGACATCTAACCATTTTGGCCTACAAAAATGCTAATTTTATGTGGTTCATGCCAATATTGTGACTGGCAGTCAGAAGATGGGGTGAGAAGCAAGCAAGAAATGTCAACTTCCTCTTAGGTGAGAAGCAACATAATAGCTGTCTCATACAGGGGAGAGCTCACCACAGGCAGTAAAGCAGTATGTACGTCCATAGCTACTATGATCATCTGACACCTGTCACCCACATGCGATGCTGGTCCGTGTAGACCAGCATCAGGAATGTTGTTGGACACAAGTGCCCTCAACTAGATCACAAGCAACCGAGGGAGGGGAAGTCTTACGTCTCCCCCACGTTGCTTACCACAGGGTCTTGCAGACAAGAGCACAGAATTCCTGTTACCTCGTTACCCAACCAACGCCAGCTGTCCAGAAGTGGGTATGTAAGACTGATCTGCAACCACACTATCCTTATACTTCTTGGGCAAGAGTCAAGTTTTAGTGGTGATTACAGGTAGGAGGTCATTTTTATTCCCTCTCTCCTTTGCCATCCTGGAAGCTTTAACCCAACCCATGGCCTGTTGCTTCTCCTTTGTTTATCTCCTCCTTCCTGTAAATACAGATGACGTCCTAGTTTGGGGCCTCGTTCACCTTTACTGAGATGACTGTGGAAACCTCTTATTTATCCTCACTGCCTCCACTTTGTTCTCTTGTTCATACATTCAGTGAGTACTGAGGAAGCATGCACTGGGTGACCTGCGCAGGGTCTCCACTAGCACACCTGGCAGGTCCCTTTGTGCAAATTAGAAAAAGGTGTCCCCTCGAGCCTGCCAGCAGGTGGAAGGGCAAAGAGGTGCCGCCTGCTCCTGAGGCGGCAACTTTGATGCGTAGAGGAGAGCTGAAGCTCAGCCCCACGCGTGGCTTCTGTAGGCACCCTGATCAGGGCACACCCCGTACAACCAACCGCATGAGATTGCACTGACCGGCACTGTGCTGAGCACTGCAGGGAGGCGGCCCAAAAGATACAGGTCAAGTCCAGAAGGTCCAGGGAGGAACACCCAGAGGATGGCCTGCAAGCAGCTCAGGAAGGCTAAAGGTCTGTACAGAATGAAGCTTCAGGGAGAAAGATCAAAGGCAGCAAGACTGTTTGGAATAATAAGGAAGAGAAAGGTGTAGAGGGGGTTTGGGCTTCAGGTCCTGTTGCAGACTCTGAGGTCCCAGAGGGGGCTGTCACTGGGCAGATGGCAGGAGCCCGTCGTGGCTTCCCCAAACCTCCCTCCTCCCGTACTGCTGGCGTGTCCTCTCCTTCCCCCATCTCCGGCTGTTTCAAAATCTGTTCCCTACTTGAGTTGTGTTCAGCACTGACTACTGCGTATGAATACAATTGCAGTAGGTGCAAGATCTAACTTATTTTATTTTATCTTACATATTTGGAGTTAGGGCCTCTTGATAGTCAACATGTAAATATATTCAAACAATATGCAAAACAGGGGCGTAAGATGAGTTGAAAAAAATCTGGTAGCCTTATGGTGAGTTCTCTCTACAGAGGGAATTTTTTTAGATAAGACATCCCTTGGCAGGTCCAGGGGTTCTTCTGGCTGGAGGGGGGTCCCTACTGGCCTTGTTTGGGTCTTCTCCCTTTCCTCCTCCACCTGATACCATTTATTAACCATTTATACCACAAGAGGCAGAGCTAGTCCCTAATACTGCTGGGGTTCTCCACCTGGGATTCAATATCACCACCACCTGGGGAGCTTTAAAAACTTGTCAATTCTGGACCCCACCCAGCGCAATCAAATTAAATTCACTGGCAATAGGGCCCAGGCTCAGTATATAATTTTTTTTCTTTTTTTTAGCTTTCTAGGTTCTTGCCACTTAAGTGAGGTGTTGCTATAGACCAGCTATGCTGGTCTCTTATCTGTTCTCATGTGAGACTCTCCCATGTCTCATGGGAGCAACTACCATCACCATGTGGGAAGTTGTTAGAAATGCAGAGTCTAAGGCTCCCACTGAATCAGAAGCTGCATATTAACAAATCTCCAGGGGACGCTTATCTCATGAAAGTTTGAGAATGCTGTTCTAGGCTGACTCAAACTCCGGGGCATAGTGGAATCACCTGGGGAGCTTTCAAATATGCTGACGCTAAAGCTCAGTCACAGAAATTCTGAAGTCATTGGCCTGGGGCAAGGCTGAGGCTCTGGAACTTAAAAGCCCCCTAGGTGATTCAGATGTATAGCCAAGTTGAAGGACCACTGTACTAGATGCTCCCAATGTGTAGCCATTGCCCTAATGCAGGAAATTTTGCTCCAACGAAAACTTCTCTTAAGTGAGTCATATGTTACTATTATATACAAGTAGATGATACGAAAGTAATAATAAAGTCGTAACTAAAAATGCAGCAAACTTGGGGAAAAAATCCATGTTTAAGGAAAAGTCTTTCTGATAAAAAAATGACAAACTGCTAACAATATTTGACATAGCAGCAATAATTAAGCTAATGTCCATTTGAGGATCTGCCATTTGATATGTGACTTCTCATCCAAGCTAGTGGTTTCTTTACTTAGCTGACAGCTAGTACAGAGGTCTCTACTTTGGCTGCACATTACAATCACCTGGAGAACTTAGAAAAAGAAAAAAACCTCAGGCCACACTCCAGCCCAATTAAATCAGAGCCTTGTGGTGAGTCGCAGGCAACAGTGTTTCTTTAAAGCTTCAAGGGAGACTCCAAGGTGCAGCCAAGGATCAATATCAATCCATCTAGCCTCTCGTTGGCTGAGAACTCTCCAGTGCTCCAGTAAAGTGTCCAACCTCATGCTGTTTTGCTTTTGAAGTTCTAATGAATTCATATTCCAGGAAAAGCCCTGTATATCAGACACTTTTACAAATGCTGACCCAACTCACGGTTGGCTTACTTAACAAATCTACTTTTGTTTAGGTGAAATGTGTTTATATAGTAATTGGAGTTTTAAAAATAGCAATTGGGTTTTTTTTTTTGCGTTACACGGGCCTCTCACCGTTGTGGTCTCTCCCGTTGCGGAGCACAGGCTCCGGACGCGTAGGCTCAGCGGCCCTGGCTCACAGGCCCAGCCGCTCCGCGGCATGTGGGATCTTCCCGGACTGGGGCACGAACCCATGTCCCCTGCATCGGCAGGTGGACTCTCAACCACTACGCCACCAGGGAAGCCCAGCAATTGGGTTTTAACATTAACTCATATTTAGTTCTTGTTAGAAAATCTGACAGGCTTTTCAAAATACATTGGTGAGGGACTTCCATGGTGGCACAGTGGTTAAGAATCCACCTGCCAATGCAGGGGACACGGGTTCGATCCCTGGTCCCGGAAGACCCCACATGCCGTGGAGCAACTAAGCCCGTGCGCCACAACTACTGAGCCTGAGCTCTAGAGCCTGCGAGCCACAACTACTGCGCCCACGTGCCACAACTATTGAAGCCCACACGCCTAGAGCCCGTGCTCCGCAACAAGAGAAGCCACCGCAGTGAGAAGCCCGCGCACCGCGACAAAGAGTAGCCCCCGCTCGCTGCAACTAGAGAAAGCCCGTGCGCAGCAACAAAGATCCAATGCAGCCAAAAATAAATAAAATTTTAAAAATATATACATTGGTAAGTTGGGGAAGGGAGGATTTTATGTCAGCACACACAGGTCAGGAACCAGGGCGTGTTGGCTAGATGCTGCTTTCAACCCCAGATCTGATTCTAGTTTTCACTAGGTAACAAGTGATCACTAGGGGGTCAGATCCTTGGGAAAAGCACAAAGATAAACGAAGTCCCTGCAATTCTCAGGCGGTGACCACTCAGCCCTTGTCAGGTGGCTGAGGCACTGAGGGGCCAGAGTCCGTGCAGAGGTGGGTAGAACATGACCACATGGAGTGGGGAGCACAGGGGGCTTGGGCTATGGATCGGCCACTGAAGACAAAGTGCTTCCTGTGTCCTGGGAACCACCATGTGGGGTCACACAGCCGCCTCCCCAGGAAGCAAGGGCTACAGGAACTTGGCATTAGGAGAACTTCTGTCATATTCAGTGAGAGGGAACCTAGCCCTGTTCTCAGGGGGCTGAAGTGGATTCTCCTCCGGGTCTCCCTCTCCTCCCATCTTAAGTAAGAGGTACCCTTTCCCAGGGCCTCACAGCACCAGGCACTGAGGACCTGCACCACCTCTGGTGAGGCAGCCAGCAGGCACCAGCAGGGGCTGGAGTTAGACCTGCTCTCCTAAGCCTGAGGTCAGGTTCGCAGGGGCGAGGGCTGGGCACCTGCATGGCCAATGCAGCACGCTCCAGCTCCCTCCCAGGCCCCTATGGATCCCCCCGTGGGAGGATGCCTGGGTTTGCTTATCAGGATCCTGCTGCCTGGCCTGGCTCTTGTGGTGGTCAGCATCACACTGGCTGCTACAGCACCTGGGAGCACTCCCACTGCTTAAAAACTTCTGCTCCTCAGCCATAAACCCCAAGTAGCCAACATACAAGTCTGAGTTTGCCACACACCCCCGGTGATTCAATGCTGTCCATGCCCTGGGGGGGCAGATGCTCAGCTGGGCTGGTTCCCCTGCCCTCAAGCTACCTGCCCAGATTCTACTCCTCTCCTCTGGCCCAGGCAGCTGAGGCTCCAGAGGGCCCCAGTGCAGGGTTCCACCCAAGTTACAACCAATGCAGATAGACAAGAAGCTTTCCAGAGCCCAGGCAAACATCCAAATCCAGGGCTTGGGAAGGCAGGTAGGACTGAGGGTGGAGGCCTCAGCTGATCTCTCTTCACAAGCAGCAGAGCTCTCTGAAGCCAAGGCCAGGTGGTATATGCTGTACAAAGTCCAGGGACCCTAACTGAGGACTCCACATCTTAGCCTTGACGCTGATACTTGGCTCTGAGATGCTCTTGCCTCACCCGTGGATGACCCTCAGCCAGCACCATATGCTGGAGGGCTCAAATGGAAACAGGGAAGGCCAAGGAACTTCCAAGTTGTTCCACTTGTCACATTCACGCTATCACTCCATAAACAAAAATGTACTGGGCCTAATACTTTTTTTGAATTATCTAAATGGCAGTCCAGACTTAACCAAGTGCAGAAAAGAACTTGATTCAGGGGCTTCCCTGGTGGCGCAGTGGTTGAGAGTCCGCCTGCCGATGCGGGGGACACGGGTTCATGCCCCGGTCTGGGAAGATCCCACATGCCGCGGAGCGGCTGGGCCTGTGAGCCAGGGCCGCTGAGCCTGCGCGTCCGGAGCCTGTGCTCCGCAATGGGAGAGGCCACAACAGTGAGAGGCCCGCGTACCGCAAAAAAAAAAAAAAAAAAAAAGAATTTGATTCAGGACTTTTCATAATGTCACTCTTAAATTCAAAACTGATTTGAAAAGCAATTGTTAACTACAATAATGATTTAGGCAGCACAATTAATTCTAAATCATTTTAGTACATAATACCATGATGATTAATTTTACGTGCCAACTTGACCAGGCCACAAGGTGCCCAGATATTTGGTAAAACATTATTCTAGGTGTGTCTGTGAAGATACATCTGGATGAGATTAACATATGAATCAGCAGACTGAGTAAAGGAGACTGCCTTCCCTAACGTGGGTGGGCCTCATCCAATCAGTGGAAGATACCAAGTAGGCCAATACTCCCCTGAGTAAAAAAGGAACTCCTCCTGCCTGATAGCCTTCCAGAATTTCCCACCTTGAGACTTGAACTGAAACATTGGTTCTTCCTGGTTCTCAAGCTTGCCAGCCTTTGGACTGGAACTTACACCAATGGCTCTCCTGGGTCCCCAGCTTCCTGAGTGCAGCTCTCGGGACTTGTCGGCCTCCATAATCATGTGGGTCTTATTGTCCTTATACTACATCTCTTATACATATCTCACACACGCACACACACACACACGCAGACATACCTTATTGGTTCTGTTTCTCTGGAGAACCCTGATGAAGACAATGCCTATACATCACTTACTAGATAGTTAACACATATCAGTGCCTAGATGCGTGCTCTCCACACACCTCCGCACTGCATCTCCCCATCCTGACCCAACATGGGTGTATGTGTAGCTCTCAGCACCATGCTGCCCAGCACATACAGGGACTGGACCCGAGAGAGGAATGAAGGAAAGGATGGACTCAGGGCTGGATGGGCGGTGGGCTGGCAAGCGTTTAAGGAGAGAGGGCCACATGTGTCCATTAGCCTGTGTCCTCAGAGGGCTAAAAGGGAGAGTGGGCGTGATCATGGTTACGCTCTTCACAGACTTCCCCAGACTGTCTTCACAAAGGGTTGTACTAACTTATTTTGCCACCAGCGGGGCACGAAGGTGCCTAGTTGGCCATGTGCTTATGCACAGCCCTTTGCACTCTTTACACCAGGGTTTTGGACATTCCAGGAAAAGAGGCATGATATAGTGAGTGAAGGTGGCCATGGAAAGGGGCTGGAGATCCGAAACGCTGGGTGAAGGTTTATAACGGCCTTATTTGAGCAATGATGAAACAATCTATGGATCATGTTAAACCTTCAAGATCAGTATTTCCCACCTTGAGCTGATCTGTATTCTATCATTTTACACCTCTGCTGGTTAAATATTTTTTTTTACTGTGGTAAAATACACGTAACATAAAATTTACCATTTTAACCATTGTTAAGCATACGATTCAGTGGCATTAAATACATCCCCACTGTTGTGTAACCATCACCACCATCCATCCACAGAACTTTTCATCAACCTGCCCATTCCCTCTCCACCCAGCCCCTGGAAACCACTATTCTATTGTATTTTCTGTCCCTATGAATTTGAATGCCCTGGGTGCCTCATGTAAGTGAGATCTTACGGTATTTGTCCTTTTGTGACTGGCTTACTTCACTTAGCATAATGTCCACAAGGTTCATCCATCTTGTAGCATATGTGAGATTCTCCTTCCTTTTTAAAGGTTGAATAATACTCCATTACATGTACGTACCACATTTTGTTTACCAATTCATCCACTGATGGATACGGATTATTTCCACCTTTTGACTATTGTGAATGATGCTGCTATGAAAAAATATCTCTTCAAAACCCTGCTTTCAATTCTTTTGGGTATATCCCAGAAGTGGAACAGCTGGATCATATGGTTTTTTGAGGGAAAACCATACTTCTTTCTATAGTGGCTGTATCACTTTACATTTCCACTCAAACATTATTTTAAAATATTTTCTGCTGCATTCAAGTGCAGTTACCACTAAAGGGGTGTTTTTGAACCAAAAAAAAAAAAAAAAATCATCTTTTACGTGCCCTTGCCCTTTAGAAACTGCCTCCACAAATTCTAATAAATTTTGCTAAATTCCCAATTGTTTATAAACATAAATAATAAGAAAACAAATCATTCTGAAATAATACATCAATAAATTGCTATTTAGGACGCCACACAGAAATGATATGGCCCTTTTGTTTGTTTGTTTTTCCTGGGGCTACCTCTACTGTGCCCATGGCAGCTCCAAGAGGAGGTTAGCACTGTGGAGCAAGGAAGTAGGGAAAGATGGGGGACAGGAGTTAGGGCGGGCCCTGTGTGCGGATGTAGGGCTCCTGTGTCCCTCTGGGATCTGAGTCTAGACGGCTCAGGCAGAGTCTGGCGAGTGCCTCAGTGGAAGCGGCACTTTCTGGCTGGCTTGAGGTTGACGTGTGTGGCCTTCATTTCCCCAGCCTCAGGGTCTCGCACATCTTTGAATCGCTCCACTTTGGTGCTCAATACCTGGTTGTTGATGTACTGGATCAGCTTCTTGGGAGCCTCCTTAGGAGCCATAGGCCGGTGAATCTTCTGATCCTCTGCGCTATCCACCATCATGTACTTCTGCAGGATGAAGGACCTCAGCTCATCCTTTTGGGGGCCTCTGAGGCGCCTGGGCAGGTCCTGGTTGGGGCCATCCCAGGCTGGAGGCCTCTCCTCCTTCCCCTCTACCAGCATCTGCACAGCTTCTTCCGAGTCCCCTCGAGCTCTGGCCAACACCCACTGGGCCTGCTCCACCGAACAGGTAAGGAACACCTCCAGAAGTACGTCCACCCCTGGCAGCAGCTCCTCCTCAGCGCCGGATGCCTCATCTTGGGTGTCCCTAGCAGCAGTCGGAGAAGACATCGTCTCTTCTTTGAACTGCTGCAGAGGCTCTGGGGAGATAGATACCTGACCTTGGACCTCAGAGTTCTGTGGTTGCAGGTTCTCTTTGTTCCTGGCACCACTCAACTGCCCTGAGAGCTTCTGCATCATTTCCCCTATTGTACCCCTTGGGATGTGGGCGAAGCCAGGCACATAGGCCTCCATCATCTCAGTGAAGGTCTCCATGTCGAAATTCTCCTCCGATGGGCCTGAGGGGCCCAGGTCCTCAAGGACCCCGAGCACATAGAAGATGATCTCATCCAAGCCGCTGAGGTCAGCCTCTGGGAGGTGCGTCTGAACAAAGGTAAGGACGGCTGCACTGACAACCCTCTCCGGCTCCGTGCTCTCTCTCCTTCTGCTCCGTCGGGCGCCGCCGGCAAGTCGTCCCACACGGTGCAGCTCTCATCCCACAGCCCCACCAATGAGCGATATGGCCCCTTAAAAGTTCTTTTAAAGCAATTTTGACTCTAAGAGCTGATAAAGGTTGAAAATAAAAATTTCTCACAGAAGATTATGCACAAATCTTGATTCTTAAAGGACTCCTCTAGTTGAGGCTGTATCTTCAATCCTCTGAGGGAGTTGGAGGAGTGTAACTGCACCCTGTCACTGCCTACTCTCTATGCTGGGAATAGAAATATTGGGAAAAATTGAGTTCTCTGTTGTAAGGCCCATGGTCTGACCTTGTATGACAATTCTGATGCTCATAGAAGAATCTGTGGGACTAGAATAAAGAACCCATTCATCGATCCTTTCCTATACACCCCCCAAGTGACAGTAAAATTCACCTACAAATTCCAGCCACGCTTACGACTATTGATAACTAGGTATTTACACCAGCATCTGTAATAATTGAGGCCTACGTATGTTCTCAGTTTGCTAAGTTCCCAACTGCCCAGAGAGATTCCTTCCCTATTTTGAAGAACTGTGTTTCAGTTACTATGGCAACAGGGCAAGGAGAAGTGGGGAGCTTTCCATGGGCACAAGAGCAAAAGAACAGCTATTTGTCCTCTCACTGGCAGAACAGGGCCATTCGTGAGATTAGCATGTGGTGCAAACACAAACAAGCATGCAGCCCGCTTCAGAAAAGCCAAGACATTTTCAGGGCAAACTCTCTCACAAAGCAATTATATCACACCTTAATCAAGTGCTCCATTTTGTAATGAAAGGAAGAGATACTCTTTTGTGTCCAAAGCAGACACACACAGGATAGCAGTTTGTGGTCCGCTGTGGATTCACTTCAAAGGAAGGAGTCAGGAGGGCACAGGATGGGGAAGACCCATGGGCTGTGGGCCGGCCTTTCGGCCATCGTGGTGCCATCGAGAAGGAGGGATGCTGGTGAGGGACTTCCCTCCTGGCCTACACTTGCCATGGAAACCCCAGGAAAAGAGGTGAGTGTCAAATAAGGGACAGATTTATCAGAAATAAAGAAAAAAGCAGAACCCTTATTTTTGCTCACTTTGGTAAAATTTGTGTAATGCTGTTTCAGTGCAGATCTCTTCCTCCTCAGGCCATCAGAATACCAAAGGGCAAAAACAAGTGACCCAGTAATGGAACTCTTTTTTTCATACAGAATGAGAAATCAAACAAACATCCATATCAAAAATTACTCATTATCCGAAGTGAAATAAGCCAGACACACAAGGACTAATACTGTACGATTCCACTTCTGTGAGGTACGTAGAGTAGTCAATTCGTAGAGACAGGAAGTATTACAGAATGGTGAGGGGGAAGGGGGAGGGGAATTACCGTTTAGTGGGTACAGAGTTTCAGTTCGGGAAGATGAAAAAGTTCTGGAAATGGATGGTGGTGATGATTGCACAACAGTGAGAATGTACTTAATGCCATTGAACAATAAGCTTTAAATAGTTAAAATAGTAGATTGTATGTTATGTATATTTTACCACAGTGAAAAAAAATTTAAAGTTAACAAATCTCTTTCCCTTGTTATATCCATGCTATTGTTTCATAAACACAAATGTACTGATGAAATTCAGTACGGATCATGCATTCAATAAATACCGAGTCCACCACGAGCTGGCCCTTAGGCCAAGGGTTGAGCAAACATGGACAAGAAGCCATGTGTCCAGCAGACCCTCGCTGGTCACTGAATCCACTTCTTTGGCCACAGAACTGTAGTTCTCCAGATAGGTGCATGGGTGGGGTAAGCCCCAAGAACAGGGAAAACCCTGTACAACTGGGTGACCATTAATGGGTCCCGAAGAAGAGAGCAAGTTTTCCATGAAAACAGAGATCCACGTTTATATCTCGAATGGATTAGTCCTCATAAATTAATGTGGCCACAGCACCACTCTGCCCCGTGGCACTTGGGTGCTCGGTAGCACTTCTAAGGGCAACGCTGCCATTTTTCAGAAAGGCAAATGAAGAGGAGTTTGATACAAGCCAGCCCAGCAGACGATAAGGAGGAAGACAAGGGCAGGGGTGAGGGTGTTTGAGAGGAGGTGAGGGAGAGGAAGAGAATGAGGAAAGAAAGGGAGGGAGGAGAAAGGATGGGTCCTGAAGGAAAGTAGGCGGATAAGAAAGTGGGCGGGAGGGAAGGAAGGCGGAGGTGAGGGCCAAGAGGGAGAGTGGGGGATGGGATGAGAGGAGAGGAGCTTTGTTTTGCTGCAAAGCTCCTTGATTCCGGTTGAAGAGGGGATGACAATAGAGCATGTGCCTGCTAGTGGGCATTCACCATAATCCCACTTCCTTGCTCTACTTTTGGTGAGAAGAGGAGGAGCAGAGGTTTTATCTGAATGGAAAACTGGAGGGATTTTATTCCCCCCGCCCCACCCCCGGAGTGACACTGAGGTCAAGAGGGAAACCTGCACTCCTTCACTGAACACGTTTAAGAACACAATGTGATTAGCATCTCTTCTGTTTCTGGGCTGCTTCAACCTGGGGCTCCTGGAAACACAAAGAAGTCTAAGGATGTTGTTTATCAATAGTTAACTGAGTTAATGTCACTGAGAACTGCAGGAATGATGCTCAGGACCCTCTACCCATAGTGATTTTTTTTTAAATTAATTAATTAATTTTTGGCTGCGTTGGTTCTTCGTTGCTGGGCATGGGCTTTCTCTAGTTGCGGCGAGCAGGGGCTACTCTTTGTTGCAGTGCGCGGGCTTCTCATTGCGGTGGCTTCTCTTGTTGCAGAGCACAGGCTCTCTAGGCGTGCTGGCTTCCATAGTTGTGGCACACGAGCTCAGCATTTGTGACTTGCGGGCTCTACAGTGCATGCTCACGAGTTGTGGCGCACGGGCTTAGTTGCTCCACAGCATGTGGGATTTTCCCGCACCAGGGCTCAAACCTATGTCCCCTGCGTTGCCAGGCGGATTCTTTATTTTATATTTCTTTATTTTATTTTTGGCTGTGTTGGGTCTTTGCCGCTGGGTGCAGGCTTTCTTTAGTTGTGCAAGCAGGGGCCACCCCTTGTTGCGATATGCTGGCTTCTCATTGTGGTGGCCTCTCTTGTTGCAGAGCACGGGCTCCAGGCGCGTGGGCTCAGTAGTTCTGGCTCACGGGCTCTAGAGTGCAGGCTCAGTAGTTGCGCACGGACTTAGCTGCTCTGCGGCATGTGGGATCTTCCCAGACCAGGGATCAAACCTGTGTCCCCGGCACTGGCAAGCAGTGTCTTAATCACTGTGCCACCAGGGAAGTCCCCATAGCAATTTGATAGATGCATTTCCCAGTGTTGGGAATGATGAGAGGACGCACCTGTCAAGTGCAGAACGTGGGAGCTTTTGGTAAATTGTAATTAAAACCTAAAGGACATGCCAGTCGACTTCTCTTAGCCTCTGTAGAGACGATTTGGGGTTTTGGATGGTGAAATTCTGAGTGCAAGGAACCAACAGCTTACTTGTTCCACTCCTGGCCATAACTGAGCACCCAGAGCAGAGCCTTATGTTTGGATTGTTCACTGCTGGCATTCCTGCCTAAGAAGATCTGATTCTAAAATGAGTTGCATAAAAGACAATATTTAGTAGTTAATGTATTAAAACAGCCAATGGAGAATATAGGAAATATTATCACCATAGGCCCACCAGAAAATTTCACACAAAAAAAGACCATTCACAAAAGTTCTCCATTTAGAGATTCCATTAGTACTCGGTTATCTTAGCTCAAAAAATAATAAATTTAAAGCTGAGATGGCCAATTCCTGGCTTGGGCAGAACTTTAGAGGTAATTGAGCAAATGTGAACTACAAAGATCAATTTCTCAACTTTTTTTTAAAGGTCACGAAAGAAGACTGTCAACCTGACAGATGTAACCATGGATTCTTTTACAGAATCCTTCAAAAGCTCAAAGGCTGCTAAATGTGTCAAATTATGCATCTCCCCCATGACCGGGCTCTTTGATATGAAAGTAATCATGGGAGAATTTTTTTTTCCTCCAGAAAAATGGATCTGCAATTTTGAGAAAACAGTTCTCTCCACATCTTAATTATTTTATTTTTTTGGTAGCTGTCATGAAAATCATCTAGGTTAACGGAATCTTTTTCTCCCTAGATTCTCTCAAAAATTCCTTTCAAGTGTCAATCGCAATGAAATGAGGCCAAAATGTTACACAGCTTAGAATTTTGATATTTTGTTAGCTATAGTCCTTTGATTACCCTGATATGTAGATTTGGGGAAATTTTAATACTGATCTCTCTCTAGTGCTGAATAAGTTTTAGAAAAAACACAGTCTAATTGCCAGACCCATACCACACACACGAAAGCTGTGAATACAAGCTGTGATCACGAATCACGTGTATGTGGCTTTGACTGTGTGGGACCCACAATAAGATTAAGATTGTTTTTTTCCTTCTTAATTATTCAGAGCTAAGTGTGATGAAAATTAAAACTAAACATATGGATGTGATCATGAAGGCTTTCTCTAACACAGTTTTTTTTTAAAGTATGTTTAATGTGCTACAGGCACTAACTCCTTTAAATATTTAAGGCAAGACTTCCTAGAACTTCTAATTTTAGGGGAGCTTAAGATTTTTTTCTTATTCAATGCCACACTTAGCAATGCACCAGCCAAAGTGCAAAACAGCCTCTTTTTCCTTTATATTTAGTTCTAAAAGAACCACTCTTACTGAATATGTATTGTTACTTAGTTTTCTGTGGAATGAACTGGTCAGACTCAGAGAGTAACACTTTTATTGTAAATACACAGGGAATAAAATGAAAAATTAAGAGGGGAATCCTTTCCACAAGCTGTATGTCCATGACAATCTACGTTATGGTTTATTTTTGACTTGATTCAGGGTTTTCTATGATAATGGAAAGAGAGATGGAATAGGTTATCCAGAGAACACGATAACCAGACAATTTTTTGCATGTGTCTTTGTAATGTATTAACTAATTTTAAAAGCTAATTTAATCTTATTTCTATCTGGAGTAACACCGATATTTGTCTTCCTTTGGTATGTGCAACTGATATGCTAAGAAATAGGTGGCTCAGAAGTCTGTTGGGTGAAAAGGACAGACCACTTGAGACTGAAAAGTTGCTGTAGGTTATCATGGTACCATATGGACAATCTCCAAATGGTCCTTCCTCTGACGCTGGTTTCAGAAATGCAAACAGGGGACAGAGGAACTCTGAGCTACAAGTTAGGAGGCCTGAAACATCCATCCGTAGATAGTCTGACGTTGGATTTCAGCTTCTGCCTGCCTGGCACATTTCCCTGGCACCCTGGTTCCATGCTTCCGTCTCACAGGTCCTTTCTTTCCATTCCCATTTGCGCAAATTTGCGCAAATTCCCATTTGCGCCTCCCAAATCTCTCACTGACTTCACATTTAGCTGAGCTCACATTTCTTTGCTAACCCCGAACTCCTAGATGCACTTCCAGGGGGAATTCAACGGCCATCCATCACTCTAAATTGGTCCTTACCCTGGCAGTCACTTCTGTCTTCCTCCTGGTTCTGCTCTCTTAGCTAAGGTTAGGCTGGAGGGCTTAGCAGAATGCTGACTGTCCATATTGGCCAACCAGCTCCCAGTTAGTTTATGTTTGACTAAGTTACCCTTGCCAGGTCTCTGTGACTATAGTACAAGTGCTGAATACAAGAGCATCTATTTTGGTTCAAAAACCAAATAACAGAGCAAACTTTGTAGTAGTTCTCCATGGCATCCAGCATTTTAAAGAAAACAGAGCAAAGGAGCAAAACCTAAGAACTCAGTTTATCTCATTCCCAGCAAGATCAGTAGACTGCAATAACAGCCCAAAGGCGGGAAAAAACCATAGGATATTAAATTACAAAATACCAACATTTACATAGTAATTCCCACTAATTAAGAAAGAAAGATATAAGTTGTTTGTTATAAACATCACCAGGTCTTGAGCAAACACCAAGAGCTCACCACAGAGCCAAACCAAGCATTTGTCTAATCAGAGCCACCTTCCAGAGCATTTTATTGGTACAGCTGCAGAGCGCACATTTTATCACACATGCTAATAATCCCAGTTATGGTGCCTAGATTTTAATCATTTGTTCTGGGCTTGTTTCTCAAACAATTAGCACTAATGAATGGTCAGAATACCTCAGATCATATATGTCTAATTGCAGTCAAGAGCGGTTCTGGTCTGCATGTACATTTCAATTTACCTCTGGGGATAATGTTTGTTAATTGTATTTCTTTATATGCAAGCTAAGAAAAAGGCAGCTCAGGCAAAAAGGGACTAAGTGTTCTCCTCTTTCCCTTTGTTCCCACAAGAAGCTAAAGTCACTTCAAGAGGCACTTAATCCCATCATCCGTGGTTACAATTGCCTTGCAGCATCAATCAAAAAGAATCTGAAGTAAAATGATGCAGCTATATTGTGTAATTAAAAGCAATTCAGGTAGTTATTGCTTGGGGCCCTTTATGGGTCCAAATACTTAAAATGGCCCTGCAGGGATCCTAAACACTGTAGTGTTTTAAATTTGGTCAGTAATAATATCTGGAGGAAAGGAAAGAATATGCAAAAAAAAAAAAAAAAAAAAAAAAACAAAAAACCCCAGAAGACCTCAAACAACAAAAAAAAAGCCCACTAGCCTCTCCTAGTGCGAATTGTTAAGCAAAAGACCAGGGAGAGCAAAAGCCTGAAGTGAAAAAACCCATGACTCACAACTACAAAGTGAAATAAACGTAGAAAAAAAGGAAGGAGAAAAAGAAAACAATTGATGTTTTCCAAATTCAACAGTCCCTGTCCCAATCCAACTTTCGCACTTAAGAAAAAACAGTGTCAAAATGTTGGCTGGGTCTCTTCAACCTGAAATGAAACAGCCTTGTACAACCTATATTATAAAAAATAGAGGCTGTGTGAAAATCCAAACTTATTAAGAAAATAAATTTATGGTATGTTTAATGCTACAGTTACTTATAAAGGCAAGATGTGAAAAGTACTTTTTAAAAGTTTGGCACAGATTTTTTTTAAGTGATTTACTTAAATCATTTTTAAAAATTAAATGCTTTGGCTTTTAAGGCTTCATATATGGCTTTTTAAGCCAACAAGAGTCTAGCACAGTATATTCTGTTGTGTGCTTTTAACAAAGAGCCATCATTGACAGGAGGCTGGGAAAATGCATAATTCTCTGGTTTTGATTCTTGGCTAAAATATTTTTAAGTAAAAACACAACTCCTCAACAGACTAGATGTTAAAATAACAATGAGTGTTTAAGTTTTATCATCAATTCCCCTTTTATAATAAAAATGGGAGAGAAGGCTTCCTGTTGATTTACGAAAGGATTTCAGGGAAAAATGCTAAGCGTGTGCCAGAGTGAGCTATTGGATATTAAGGAACTTTTTATGAAAGACACCAGTTTACTGCCAGGATAAGGTGCATTCTAGAAGCAGATGACTAGAGAAAATACTCCATATCACTACAATACAGCACTTTGCAGCAGCCTCTATAAATACTTTCTAAAATACTGCTTAGTGGCAAATGTTAATTGTGGCCTGGAAAGTATTATGTGTGAGCATGTGAGGGTCATAAGATCTAACGTTCAAATCACAAAATGACTGTCAGGTGAGATAGCCAACAACAGTTCACTTAAACACAGAATTGACCTCATTTTCCACACAAATATTCTAGTAATTTGAGTGCAAAAGCCTACAGCTGAAAAATGCAAAAGTACTCCCTCAAAGTTTAACCTTGGGCTTCCCTGGTGGCGCAGTGGTTGAGAGTCCGCCTGCCGATGCAGGGGACAGGGGTTCGAGCCCCGGTCCAGGAAGATCCCAGATGCTCGCAGAGCGACTGGCCCGTGAGCCATGGCCGCTGAGCCTGCGCGTCCAGAGCCTGTGCTCCGCAACGGGAGAGGCCACAACAGTGAGAGGCCTGCGTACCGCAAAAAAAAAAAAAATCTGCTTACCGTGCTTCTTCCATTATATTGATCATGGTGTTAGGGATACTATATATGCTCAAGCAGTTTTGTGTTGTAAGTACTTCCTATAAACTTAAACCTCTTTATTATTATTCAGTGTCCAGTCTTCAAGCACCCGTTCAACATCATTACCCTCAATGGGTGGGGAGTGGGGTCTGACATCCCCCCACTGCAGTATTCTTATCACCCTTACCTTCTAGCTGCCCTTGTGAGGGGTCACACTCCGTGGGACTAAGAAGAGCAAGTGGGTGACAGAAGCGCCCTGGGATTACTTGAGCTTGATTCCCTGTCTCTCCACCACCACCACCAAAGTGCCCAGATAATTTACTTCATAATCAGTACCGGTGCTTCTTTGCCACGACTGTGCTGCCCTACCTGAAGGCCAGGCACCAAGCTGAAAAAAACCCTCTATTTTTGGATCCACCAAAGTATCTGTTCATGTCCTACAGTTTTTATTTCACTAGCCTTTGGATTTAGATAGGCAGGTACTTATTCTTAGGGAAAGGAAGTGTAAACTTTTAACAAGGGACATTTTAGGAATACCCCAAACTGCACTAAGTAAGAAGGAGAAAAACAGATCAATGATAATGAATTGCAGGCAAAAGTCTGTACTGCGATCTGTCTCCTGTAACAGTTCCCAGACAGGTGCTTATCAATATCATATTTCTTTCCTCCCACGCCCCAAGTCTCCTCACTGCTCCTCTGTCCCTGATGCTCCCCTGGAATTCCCTGTGGATGGTGCCCACCACAAACTGCCAGGAGCAGCCCTACAACCGGCCCCTTCAATTCTTGCCATTGATCCAGCTGTGTGCATGCTGGCTAAATGCTGCCAGGTCAAGCTGGAGAACAGGACTTGAAAATTCAGTGCTAATTACTCTGATTACAGTCTGTGTCTCAAGCAGCCAGAGCCTCTGGGAAGTTGTCTACATGTGACCTGTCTCTGAATCCAAAATCTCAGTTTGAGAGATGTAGAATCTATACCTGACGACTTTGCAGCTCGTTAAGTTATAATATGGGCATCAAGTCATTCATGATACCTTCTCCCGAAGCATATGACTAAGGCAAGCCCAGAACGTGGAATGTACAAGACAGATGCAGAGAGGAAAGGATCAAACAGAACCCACGTAGTCACAAAAATTGCAAACACCAGCCCTGCAACATGATGCTCAGATGCCGATTTTCTTGAGATGACTTGAGACCCTTTGAACTCAATGAAGGAGTGAGTAGGGGCTTAAGGGAACATGCTCACAGGCATCCTCGGTCCGCAAAGAGCCAGAGCCAGCTTGTCGTGAGAACCCTGAACTTCTCAGGATCCATGCCAGTTGTGTATTTACCACTGAGCTCCCAAAGGCAGATGTACTAGAGTCAGAGAAAGTGATTTCATGAATATATTTATATCACATAAAGAATCCAAAAAACGTTGATGGGAGAGAATGCTAAGATAGCAGTTTACTTTCCTGGGCTCACCAGCGTTTCTTTACATAAATTTGAATCATTTGGAAATAGGCTGGGGAGCAAGGCAGCTAGTTTTGCTCTGGAGTACATGGTTCGTTTTCCTTTCTTCACAGACTATGTGCAGATATGCTTGTCCCTGACCAAGTTTATATAAATAGAGTTCTTCCCAGGGCATGAAAAGTAGAACAGAATTAATTGCTCTGAATCATCATGCAGAATTCTGAAGGGATTTCTATTCTCACAGTGACATCACAATGCTAGGTTTCCAGATGCTGCCAAAGAGTTGAGTGTGATTTCGCCTCTAACCCATCACGGGGGCCCTTCTGCAGCTGGCAGGCACCACACAGGCTTTCTGATATGTGCCCAAAGCAAGGATTCTGAGGAAGAGAGGCTTTTCAGGGGACACTTTGGCCCTAAGTGGAGTCCCAAGACAGTAGGCAAAACCTGAACTGTCATTTTGAGCCTGGCCTGAATTGGCCAACACATGTCAAACACCACAGGGCCTTTATGAAAATACGACTTCAAATATTTTTCTTTCCTCCCCTCATTTCCTTCTTTCAAGTACTTAGTTCAAAAGGTGCGTCTGTTATGTGTGCTTATTTGAAAACGAAACCGCTTTTAACGGGCTCAGTTGTTTTACAACAAGAACCCTGAAAATAGAAGATAAAAATTTCAGTATGAACCCATTCTACAGAATACCATTATTTGATGACTTATTTAAATTATTTGCTGATTACTCAATCTAAACACAATTTTAAAAATAGAAGGGGCTTCCCTGGTGGCGCAGTGGTTGAGAATCTGCCTGCTAATGCAGGGGACAGGGGTTCGAGCCCTGGTCTGGGAAGATCCCACATGCGGCGGAGCAACTAGGCCCGTGAGCCACAACTACTGAGCCTGCGCGTCTGGAGACTGTGCTCTGCAACGAGAGGCCGCGACAGTGAGAAGCCTGTGCAGCGCGATGAAGAGTGGCCCCCGCTTGCCACAACTAGAGAAAGCCCTCACACAGAAACAAAGACCCAACACAGCCAAAAATAAATTAAAAAAAAAAAAAAGTAACAAATGTTCAAGTACAATTGGTGTCTTAAAAAAAAATAGAAGTGATGGTATGTTTCAAAATTTTGGTAACTTTAAATGGTGATTTTTCTCTTTTTAAGAATTAAATGAAATCACAATGTTAGCTTACCAAAGCAAACAATTCCTGTATTTAAAAAAATGTACTGAGCTCCATGTCAGGCGCTCCTGCCACTCAAAGTGAACAATCCTGTAAGTCAAAACTTTTGGATACCTTTTCATTTTTTTGTTCTTTCTGCGTACAACAAGAGAGCCAGCAAATCTCCTTAGTCTGTTTCTGAATCTGGGTCTATGGGTCTGAATCTCTGGGTCTGTTTAGTTGGCAATAAGAACTTGGCCCTTTGCTTAATTTCCAAAATATACAACAGCTCATACAGCTCAGTATCAAAAAAAACCAAGCAACCCAACTGAAAAGTGGACAGAAGACCTAAATAGACATTTCTCCAAAGAAGAAATATAGATGGCCAACAGGCACATGAAAAGATGCTCAACATCCCTAATTATTAGAGAAATGCAAATCAAAACTACAATGAGGTATCACCTCACACAGGTCAGAATGGCCATCATCAAAAAGTCTACAGATAATAAATGCTGGAGAGGGTATGGAGAAAGGGAACCCTCCTACACTGTTGGTGGGAATGTAAATTGGTGCAACCACTATGGAAAACAGCATGGAGATTCCTTAAAAAACTAAAAATAGAGTTACCATATGATCCAACAATCTCACTCCTGGGTATATATCTGGAGAAAACTCTAATTCAAAAAGATACACGCACCCCAATTTTCATTGCCGCACTATTTAGAATAGCCAAGACATGGAAGCAACCTAAATGTCCATCAACAGATGAACGGATAAAGAAGATGTGGTACATATATACAATGGAATATTAGCCATAAAAAAGAACGACATAATGCCACTTGCAGCAACATCGATGGACCTAGAGATTACCATGCTAAGTAAAGTAAGTCAGAGACAAATATCATATGATATCACTTATATGTGGAATCTAAAAAAAAAATGATACAAATGAACTTACTGACAAAACAGAAACTGACTCACGGACACAGAAAACAAATTTATGATTACCAAAGGGGAAGGCAGGAGGGGAGGGATAAATGAGGAGTATGGGATTAATAGAAACACACCACTATACATAAAATAAACAACAAGGATTTATTGTATAGCACATGGAACTATATTCAGTATCTTATAATAAACTAAAATGGAAAAGAATCTGAAAAAGAATACACACACACACACACACAACTGAATCAGTTTGCAGTACAACAGAAACTAACACTACACTGTAAGTCAACTATACTTCAATAACAAATAAAAAAAACTCGGCCCTTTGGCTGTGGACACTAATACAAGTTGATTAGCATCCAGCAAGGCCTGGAGTGGGGCCACACTCATGGGTGTGGACCACCTTGCTTACCATCTTCCTTCCTGGTTAATTGTAGGGACCATCCAAGTCATCATCACTGGGTTTCTCAATGGCCAAGAAATCCTTACATTTGTTCCTTTTCTCAGACAAATTCTTCTAACAACCATCTGCCCTACACCATACCACAGGCATAATCTGTCCCCTGCAAGCTGAAAAATAGCTTACTCTACAAGCCCACTAAATAGAAAATGCACCAAAAATAGGCTGTGATCAATACAAATAAGTACAAGGAAGACTGCTCCAGAAATAATTTCAATTTTATACAATTGATTTGTTCTTTCAAGGAGCCCTTAATTTACTCAATCCCTGATTGAGTTGTTACATGAATCAGGAAGGATTAACTATGAAGATAAAGGCAGATATTTCAATCAGGGAATACCCGCGATGGTTTAATTAAAGAATTTTTGCATTTCACTTACAGAACATTGCTGCTTAAGTATGGCATGGCATTTATTTAAAATGTCCCAGAGGCAATTAAGCCCTTGATTAACAATAAAATTTTCTTCCTTAACTTCATTCTCAATTACCATGAAGCTCATTTCTCATTGCCTGGAACTTCCAGCACGTGGTACTCATGGCTTTAACTTGCATGTGATTCCACATAAGACACCTAAAAAGGTTAGAAGGAATTGAGGTACACAGGAACTAGCCTCTTCTAAAAGGTGGAAGTCTTACTTGTTTTGCAGTTTGCTCACTCATCTCCTTCAGCTTGCAGCCTAGCCACATCCATGTATATGTGACGACTCCGCTCCAAGTTATGGGAGGAACAAGGGCATGTGGTGACCAGGACACAATTCCTAACTCTGAGAGTTCAGCTCTTCTTGAACTCAGAGCAGACCTGGATCTGGTGACACCTTAAGCGTGTCACTTAACCTCTCAGTCTCAGATTCAGATTCTGAGTTGGATGTAATAATAGGATTGTTGTGAGAAGTCTAATGAAATGATGCACGTGACACACCTGATAAAGTGCCTTGCACACAGGAAGTCCAATCAATAATAGCTCCTACTATTAAGGATAGGACACCCCTCTTCCTCTTCCCTGACCTCTGTGAGCTAGTCAAGTGGGTCTGGAACAGAGGCTCGCCTAGGATTCACACACCCACATAGACAGATGGTGGGAGGCACTCTGTCACACCCGGGAAACACACCTACCAAGGGGGCTGGGGAGCCCGCTTCCATGCTAAGGGTTGGCACCACAGAAAATAAAGAAGTCAGATTTATGTCTCCTCTCTGATGCCCCCTAAGTCTTCACAACTTAATAGCTGGATAAGTGATCTACACATTTCGACTTATCTGTGAATTTGTCATCAGCTCTACAAGAGTGTTTCATGATTATCTGTGTACATTAATCTACGTCTGAAGAGAAGAATCAAAAGGGTTTTGCCATTCATTTTATTTTAACGTTAGACAAATTTTTATTCAGTATTTCACTGATTCAACAAATAGATATTGGACATGTAAGCCAGGCAGGGATATCCAAATGGGGAGGAGAGAATCAGCCTTGGGGGAAGTCGAGGTCTAGCTGGGGAGACTGGGGTCTCTAAGGCAAGAGGGCAAATTCTAACTCTAGTTGGAAAACAGTGGGAGGGGCGATTCTGAGAAGGCTTCTCAGAGGTGGTGACAACAGATGGGGCCTTGGAAGGAGGAGGACAAACTCCAGAGGCAAAAAGTGCATTGTGGATGCAGTATAATGAGAAAGATTTGAGACCATCTCCTCAAGTATCACCAGTGATTTTCTTTCTTTGCAAATGCCATGCCTACCTCTAATTCTTATCTGTTGCCCTCCTGCATATGGGGGATTTCCAGGTATAAACACCAGCTATTTGAAATACCAAGACAATGTCCTTTTTCCAATGCTGTATTCTGTCACAGATGGTGACCAAAACAGTGACACTCAATATCCTAAAATTTTCTGACCTAAAAGAAACTGCCAGACTTCCCTCATGGTGCAGTGGTTAAGAATCCACCTGCCAATGCAGGGGACACGGGTTCGATCCCTGGTCCGGGAAGATCCCACATGCCGCGGAGCAACTAAGCCCATGTGCCACAACTACTGAGCCTGCACTCTAGAGCCTGTGAGCCACAACTACTGAGCCCGTGTGCCACAACTACTGAAGCCCACACGCCTAGAGCCTGTGCTCCGCAACAAGAGAAGCCACTGCAATGAGAAGCCCGTGCACCGCAACGAAGAGTAGCCCCCGCTCGCCGCAACTAGAGAAAGCCTGAGCGCCGCAACGAAGACCCAACGCAGCCAAAAATAAATAAATTTAAAAAATAAATTTATATGAAAAAACTCCCTTTTTTACTCTTCAGTAACATTTATTTATGCTTTTAAAATCATCTTTGAAATATATAGGACTTAAGTAATAATTCTTCTTAAGTAGATAGGGTGTTCCTTTAAAATCAGAATCATGTTGAAAGGAGATAAAACCAGATTATATTTTGCATTATCTGAAGCTTGTGAGAGCATTATTTAGGGACTTCCAGTATACAAGGGACAGTATGTCTGTCCACAGATACAAAATGTTAAAATGAAAGGCACCAGGACTCATACACACTAAGGCAAACAAACTTAAGTTCTCAATGGTAGTCTTTGTTCTTTTTTTTGCTTTTTAACATCTATTGAGTCCTTTACTTGCATTATTTCACTTAATCCTTCCCAAAATCCTACAAAATAAGTACTATTATTGCCATCTATTTTACATCGGGCAACACAGGTTTATTTTATTCTATGACCTTAAATTTTCAAACAGGCAGCTGCTGATACTATTATGCCACATTTCACAACTGATACCAACCAGTTTTTTCAGGGCACTGCACAAGCCAAAGAATATGAACTCCATCCATACTGGCTTCATGCTTAAAAAAGAAAATTGAAATAGAGATTTAGGCAAATAATGACAGTAAAGATGCCTTTTTTTCTCTTCGAAATTTTCTTTATGTGACAGTTTAGAACAGGACTCAGCAAACTTTACCTGAAAGGGCCAGATAGTAAATTATTTCAGACTTGTGAGCTGAGAGACAAAGTCAAGGATATTATACAGGGACTTGTGTAACAAGAGGGAACACAAATTTCCACATACTTGGTAATGACAAAATTCAAAATTAAATTGCATACAATTTTTTTGTAATACAGTTCTACTCACGAGAAGAATAGCACTTGCTTAATTGGGGATAGCATCTTGCTTTTGGGGATAGCATCTTGCTTAATTGGAGTTCAAAGGTAATGTTCCCTATTCTCAATTCATTCATCTGGAAAAACCATTCTTAGTTCGAGAGCTGCACAAAAATAGGTGGCAGGCAGAATTTGGCCCTGGGATCCTGGTTTAGAATATTTCTCTAAGGCTTGAGCCACAGACAACTTCATTTACCCTGGAGACCCAGAGTTTCACAGGCACAGGGCCCAAGTCACAGAGAAGTACCCATCTTTGAATTACAGGCCAGTGTACTGGTCCTGATTATTATTCAGAGACATCAACAAGTAGAAAGCTTCCAGGGCTCCTGGCTCCCTTCCCATGTGATTCTCATTTTTTTATATCACTTGTTAACTTGGGAGGTTTGAAGTCGCTGCCACACCTACTAGTTTGTGCTGAACTAAAGAAAAGTCAGTTTGGTGTAAATCACGAAAAGCAACTGTATATTCTCCTCTATTTGTGGCATTTAAAAAAAAAAATCTCAGTTTCTCTTATTCCCCTTATCCTGACACCAATAAATTTCTTTTTTGGCAAAGTTTTAACAGATCAGTTTTGTGTTCCTAAGTATATCCAGCATTTCACCCTCCTTTTAAATACAAAACCCAGAAACTTAGTCTTCTGTGGGCTCCCTGCTCTTTGTGCGACCACAGGGTAGGGGTAGGGGAGGAGAGGGGAAAAGGGTGAGGAAGGAAGATACTGGCTCACAAAAGTCCAGAAAGTATTTGACTAAAAAAATAGAGAGCAGGGTGGAAGAAATGAATCAGAAATCCCACAAACAGAGGAGGTTATTATTTTCTTTTAAAAGATTAAGGATTGCAGGTTTTCATGCTTACTCAGATGGAACAAGAAAACATTTCAACCTCTTTGCCTCATTCAGTTTGGGTATGAACAAAATAAAGGCCAGGCACATTCAAAACATCCATTATAATTTTCTTCTTCCCTTTAAGATGATGAGACAACTGGTGAGAGATATGGGATTACACTCCACACAGTAAACGATCATGGGAAAGAAAAGTGGGAAGCAAACCCAAAACTCAAAGGGATCCGGAACTGGTACAGCTCTTCCCTGCCTTTCACAGTGACAGACATTCTAGGTAAAGCTTCCTTGCCATTGTGAGTTAAATTCCAGTTCTAGCATCAAGCCGGACACTCTGATTCCAGCTGTTCAGAACAAACAGGGAAGTGCACATAGCTGTTTTATACAAGTGTCCAAAGGAGCATGAGCCGTTTCTTTTGAGGAGAGGAACCATATTTTCCAAATTAGTCCAACTTGTGGTTGACAGGCTGAGTGCCCGTTTATCTCCAGCTATAAGGAACACGTGCTCCTGATGACTAATCATGCCTTCCAGGAAGCAGTTCACCACCACCGTGCTGTACACTGGGAGTGCACAAGATAAAACGCAAGGGAAATAGACAAATGAGGAGAGGGAGGAAGTGAAGGCAGTAATTTTGACAAAAAAGTGGAATGGGTTTCAAGGGTTCAAATTACAACAGGGTCCTTCAACTCAGCTTGAGCAGCCCTCCTTGTCTACACAGATAAGGCTGTTGATTTGCCTGTTAGCACCAACTCCCCAGTGATTAAAATTTCTTCAAGATCTCCTCTTCTTTAACCATCCCTACTGCACAGTACATCACTGGGGCTCCAAGATCTTAAAAAATTAATCTAAATAACTGGTCACAATGAGAAGGAAGAACAGGAGGTAATATTTGAGAGGGGGAAACAGACAGAGAACGGACTTTAAGAATCATGATTTTAGGGAGTCGTGATTGTAGGAAGCACTCTTTTTGCTGACCCTGGCACTATACCTTGTACATAATGCATGCTAATTAAACATATAAATGAGTAAAAAAAGAATGCAAAGGCCAAAAATCTTAAACTAGCTTTATATAAATATCTGTTCCTTAATCATGTAGTAGTGATAATTATCTGTAAAGAATTTTAGAAATTAGAAGAGCAAGTAGAATCACACTGCTTACTTACCAACCAGTATACTGCGTTAATCATGAAAATGAAAACAGTGATACAGTCAGGAAATTGCCAAGGAAGTCGATGTATTAATATTTTTAAATATCTTTGAGTGAAGTATAAAGTTGTCCTGTAGAAACTGAAGGTGGGGTGCAGGTAAAGGATGCCTCTTTTACTACACACTGTGTTTTTATATTTTAGCTCTATTTTTAAGCTCTCAAGATATTTATAGCACTTATTTAATGGCTATGTTCTCAGAGATCAAGAAAGGGGGTACAGGTTTTATTTAAAACTTACTTAAAATAGCAAAATTACAAAACAGTGATTCATTATCATAATCCTCCTGTGGACATAGATTAAAATACACAGGAAACCGATTTCTCTCTGAAAAGTGAAGAAAGAAAAGACCTCTTTGAGACGCTGCTATATAATGCCCAAATCCTGAAAACAATTTGGTCTGAAAGATGTAGGCGTCTTTACACAATATACCGCATCCAGAAAACAGGAAAAAGAAAGAAAAAAGAAAACGAATATATACTACCAACAAAAGCAAAGCCTCCGCAGAATATACTGCAAAAGTCCAAAGCTTCTGATACTATTCATGCAAGTAAGTATACCTATACTTCCTGTGTTTGAAAATGTGTCAACCCCTTAGCCTCCAATGCAGAAGTGACAGTTTTACTAAAGAATTGAATACAGATTCCTGAAATGCTAAAGCAATGTGAAACCATTTTGTTGTGAAGTGTGTTATTCCGTTTCCTTCTTAGCTAGAAAACAAAGAAGTCGGAAGTGACAGCACAGGCCTTTTGAATATCAGAACACTCCTAGGTTTCCCCCTCGCCATCATGCAGTATGGCCACTGTCCATGTTTTTCCACACTCTATACATTAAATGTGTCCATTAGAACTCTCCTGCTAACCTTCCCCCACCCCGCAACCTGTACCTTCTCCCACTTCTGAAACCAGTACATGGCCTTCTCCATCACCCACAACATTGCAAATTGCAATATATCTGTTCTTATAGTGGAATCATCAGTGGTTTGATGCTTTGAGGCATTCTTTCTTTTTTAAAAGCAAGCTAAAAAAAAAAACACAAAAAAAAAACAAGCTAGAGAGCCATTTATTCTGCTGTTAGGCTTTTTATTTAAGTAAAGAAATTAAAGTCACCTTCAGCTTAGAAGCAAGGTTTGCTAGCCCTATTTTGACCATACCAATCCTTATAACTTTTCCGCCCATGTTTACATTTCTTTATAGAGTGCAACCTGCCTATATTGACAAAGTACAGAGTATAAAACCCTCAGTGCCCCTCCCTGAAGCCCTACTAATGAAGCTCTGTCTAGGGCTCCTGGGGCCTCCTCTCACAGACTGGGGCTGGGGCGCCTCCCTCCCAGCCACGGTTTCCATGGTCCTCGCCACTGTGGTGTCCGCACCAGGCGTCCCGCGGAATCATCTTGGGTTGCTTTGCTGCCCTCTCCAAGGCCTCTGGGGCCCTTGTCCGGCCAGGCCCCCTGTACACCACTGCTCAGAGATGGCCCTGGGCCTGAGTCTCACTGTGTCTCCACCTGGAGATGGACCCACCTTGCCCCTCCTCTTGGGCCTAGCTTGGCCTGTCCTGCGGAAAGACGAAGGGCAAGTACTTGAGGTGGCAGTCCCAGTTCTCACTAGCAAAGAGGTCAGCGAGGCAGCCAAATGCTTTCTGCCCAGACTTGGCCAGTGCTGGGGCTGCCCCCACTAAGGCCCATTTTCTGTGCCTCCTGCCTGCCACTGGGCCTGCCATGCCGTCCCTGCACTTGTAGGCTGTGGTGGTGATCATTTCTACCACATCTGCTAGTCAAATTTTAAAAGGCAAACTCAGATGTCGAATGAAGTCCGTTAACATGGGAATGTAAGGCCTCAGCCGCCCAACTGAGAGGCTGGTTTCCTGAGCATCTGCAGGTGCACCTTGAGATCCAAAGCTACAGTGACAAGTCCTTGGCAAGATGGGGCCCTAAAGCACCTGTTACCCTCCAGCCAGTGGTCGGTCTCGTAACGGCACTAACAATAGTAACACAGCACTGACTGGGGGTGGGGAGTCGGGACAGTCACACCCTTGAAACACTTAAGTACAAGTTGAAAGTGGCCCAGGATGTGGTGCTCCTCTTTCTCTCTTCCTAAACTTTATCCACACAAGAAAATCTCATTTTGCTAATCGACAGAGAAAGAAAAAGAAAGAGAATCTTTCAATCTTTCAATCTCTTCAATACCTCGCCAATGGGCCAATGGCCACCTGTACTGCCTCTGGTCCCCACTGGAGAAGGGAAGGAGTGATGAAGTACCTTCTGGTCCCTCCTTCCCCTCTTCCCATTTATGTACATTTCCAAAGCCCATCAAACTCTGAAGATATTCAGCCCCCAAAAGACCTAGGTGTCCAAAAGTACACACCTTACCAGCTGAAACTATGCCTCAGAGACACAGATGGCAAGCACCACCAACCACCACTTCCCGTGTCCTTTCCTTATGCCTAATTGATACTCAAGCAGATGACTGATAAAGGAGTCCAATCTAAAAGGTTGTAGAAGACAGGTTTAGGAACTGACTGGTAAGTAGAGGCCCTTTCGGCTAAGATCCCATATATACTATCTCCACAGAAACGGCTGAGTACATTTCCTAGTCACCGACAGTGTATAAGGCACACTGCACCACACAGGCACATCCTCTCCCACTTAGGGCTCACACGCTGGAAAGACAAGAGACATCAGGCAGAAGCATTCTTTTCAGCGCTACCTGTTTTGAGCTTATGATGAGAGAGAACTTTTAATGCAGACCTTCATCCTAATCTACAGGAAGAGGACAATTGGATGGTCCTTGACATTATGCTTTCTCAAGCTCTAAAACAGCAAGGCCCCGTAGAACTTCCAGAACATAATTATGCAGAAAGTTTTCAGCGATACAAAGCAGAAGCAACAGCTGTCTTGGACATTTCAAAAAACTGCTGTTTTAAATCAAGTATTAAAAAGACCCAAATTATACTGAATGGGTTTTCAGGAAACACAGTAAAAGTTTTGGTTTCACCAAACACAGTAAAAGCGGTATAATGGGATCTGTAAGATTACTTCTAACATTCTCTGTAAATAAAGACCAAAAGGTATCATTTTCTGTGAGATCTATTATAAGGTAAAAGGACAATTTTCTTCAGCTAGCAGTTTGTATAGTCGGCCGTGGGAGAGAAAACTAGGGATTTTTAAAGCCCAGATCTGTTACTTGCCTGTTTCAAAGGAAATGGCCTACTCTTGCTACTTTCTGGATCCTAGATCTGACCTGAGGGTGGTTTGGCAGAGGCTGAAATGTGCTTCCGTTCATCCTTTTTTCACTTGGTATCAGAAGACAAGGTGCCCAGACGACCACAATCCTCCGATTTTATTAGAGACCTTCCACCCTGCCTCCCCGCTGAGACGTTTATCTGAAAAAGAACCTTCAGCCCAGGCAGAAACGTGGCAGCAGGCTTGATTTTGTTGAGGAGATTAAGGCTGTGGCCTCTTTCTTCTCAGCAATCACCATGTTGATTTTGTGAAAAAAGTAACATTTGGAAGATTTCCACTGTAGGGAAATATTTAAAATATCTGCAATTAAGCTTCAAATAAACAAATGAGGCAGGTATTCCCTGGATCTAAAAAATCTTTGAGGTATTTTTCACAAGAATGAGGTTCTAAGTATACATCCTTGCTCTCTTTTTGGTGGCACAGAGAGGTAACGATCAGATAATTTCCCGGCCCCTGAGTGTGCATGATGGGAATGAGAATGTAAATGCTGAGGCCCTGGGGATACCTGTTTCTTAGGAATAAGGGAGTGGGATTCCCAGAGGATTCCACGTGGGACAAGCCAGGTGCTGGCTGCTTTACCACATTCAGAGAACTTAATTCACACACCGAGCCCTGAGCTCTTGCCTTTCAGGCAAGGAAAAGTAAGTGACAGCTTGTGTCCTTTCCATGACACCATTCTGCCTCCCTGGCTCTCTCTAGTTTCAAATCTTGAAAAATCTATCAATCACGCAACTCCAGTTAGCATTCCAAGAACTACTCAGGTCAGGCCTGAGTGATCTATTCATAGACAGGCTTCACCCTCACAAAGAGTTAAAGCTGATTATCAAAACTAGGATACTTAGGGGTTTCCAATATTTATAATAATCACTGTAAATATAAATAAAAAAACAATTACATTGACAATTATAATAATGGTGATACAACACTATGAGCCTGGCATACAGTAGCAGTTTAATAAATAATATTTGATGAATGAACAGGTATGTCTTTGGGTTCTTAATCTGGAACAGTACCGAAAAAGAATCAACGAGAAGTCTAACATCTTATTCATTTCAAAATAATTTTTAAAACTCTTGTGATTGGCTATTAAACCGTTAGCAGGAAAGCAGTAATTATCATGAAACATACTCTAAAATTAGTTCTGAAATCTTGCCTTAGCTTGTTTACATAAACATGTCTCACATATAAATTCATTAAAATAAACCCAACTACCCCTCTATCAAATGAAAAAACAAAGAACAAAAAACCCAGTGCTTCAACTGGAAAAGAAGCAATTCTATGTACCCATACCCAAAACTATCTTCTTAAGTCACTTAAGGACTGTTAACCTACTGCCTTCACGCGCATGTGCAGCGGCTGAATTCTGTCCTGCTAAGGACAGAAAGCAGCAGCCCTAAGAACCAACCCAACGTATCTAGTGAGTAAACCACAAAGGAGAGGGGATTTACACAATCACAACAATGTTCCCCTGGGAGCCGTTCCAGTCCATCAGAACCCAAATCTAACTTTTCAGTGGCACCTAAATGCATGGATGCCTAACAGACTTTGCATTTGCAATAAAGTAAATTGTATACCTTTCCAAAATTAGCTTATAAAATACAATAACTATGTGATTAAGTTTTTAACTAAGTGCTTTAAATGCATCCTAACCTGTTTCTAGATGGCAACAGCCACTGGGTTTCTACAGCACAGGACTCAAACGTTCCCTCGTATCCCTGATGGCCTCTCAACAAAGTTGGTAAATAAAAGAAAGCAAATGACAAGAGAATCCAGTTTCCTACCTGACCTGACCAGCCCAGGGCTAATCTTCAACTCTCCCACAGCAGCCTCAGTGAAAGCACATACTGGTGGCCCTCACTTGTCCCTTTCTTGCTTTTGTTTCCTTTGAGAGCCATGCCTGAAACTTCCCCAAGCTGTGGTTTTCTGAGAAAGCGGCAGATCCAGTACCTTTAAAAAAGTTCACCATGGTAAATCACCATCATACTTACTGTTAGTTCTTTCCTTCTCTTACATCAAGATTTCTTTCTGCCACCAACCTGAGAGCAGGCTCTTCCCTGAGCCAAGATCTCAGATACCGGTCATGCTTCAAGACCGACCCTGCTCATCAAAGATTAGAGAGCAGTCTGCAGCATTCACTTCTCTTCACCATAGCCAAGTAGGCCCGATAAATGCTAATACTCAGCATGATGCGTCAAGAACTTTAAGCCTCAGCAATGGCTAAGCAGAAAGTATCACAAATTTACTGAAATTATCTGTGGCACAAAAGAAAAGAGAAGGAATTAATCAAAGTCTCTCTCTTAATGCAATGCTTGACTGAACTACTCCAATCCCTTTTCAAACAGGATACTGGTGGCAAGTGACCCTAATGGCAGGCCCTAGTGAGATACACAAGGAACACTTGTTCTATTTTTTTCTTTTATGACCTCATTAAGAAGGATTTTGAAGATTGTTCCTGAATATGAGAACAAAGTTTCTTAAGACACCTCTAGCTTTTTATGTCTTTAGCCTTTTACTGCTGACAGGGCCTTTGGGTCTGTGTTTATAACTAGGTACAGTTACGCTCACACTCATCTCCCCCCACCAAAACAAGAATCAAGCGAGGTGATCTGGATGAAAAGAGTTAGAGCTGCACACCTCTAGATGCAGAGATGTGCTAGTTTCTTACACTGGAAAGTTCTGCCAAGACCAACTTGGGATCCACTCTTTTTTCATCTCCTCCGAGTTGTAGCTGCCATTAATTAGCTCTGGCGGCTGTTTTGAGGCTCTTACCAAGGGAGGGTGCAGGCTGCCAAATCTGCTAGTGTGAAAATAGTCCACCGCCAGCAACATTTTCCTGAGTGTTTGCTGACTCCACGCTTCACTTTAATATGGAAGATTATATTTTACGATCAGAAACAAACAAACAGATTTACAACCAAAGACTTGAAAGGAGGCGAACAGGGAAAAAGCCAGCCAAGGGCTGAGCCTAAATGTAGTATTTTTATTGACTTCTTGGAAACCAAATAACCTGGCATATTAGTGTGTGCATTTTGCAACAGACATTCAGCCCCATTGTACTACTTAGAAGAGAATAAAAAGAAACCCTACTGCTTGAAACCCAGCGGAACATCCCCACAACAGGGCACAACTGTTCCCTCATGCATGAATGGGAAGGAGATGAAAGAAAAGATGGACTTCTGAGGTACAGAAAAAAACAAAGACAACAAAAGTGCTGATCATGAGGGAATGACACAACTCGTTGCAGCAAAAGGGATGAGAGAAAGGAACTCAGACAATGGTGGGACAGCTAAGTGACACGTAGGAGAATTGAAAAATCTACAGAAGTGTCATTTCTCTCCACCCGTGATGAAAAACAATTAAATGTTGGTACATCTGTCATAAAAAAGATCACTGAAACCTGTTACCATCATTATGTACGGTAAACTCAATTGCCCAAACTGTAACTCTCCAATTAAACATTGCCACCTCTGTTTCTCACCCTTGCTAAAATGAAAAGTTTTAACTTCTATGATGTTTTACAACATCTGAATATGTTGAAACAAATTATAAAGGCTGAGGGGTACTGAGAATGTGTATGTACTCATGTATGTGTACATAGAGGTTTAAAACACTCTAGGTAAAAGATGGGCTTTAGAAAATTGGTATATTAACTCAGCTTTTGTTTATAAAATATCTTCCTCTTGACTCACACTATAATTATAGAGATATTTGCTCTAAATTTTGGATTGGTTTTCATCTAGTAGCAGCTCCAAATATTTTGGCATTAAGTTTCTTTGCTCTCAAACCCCACTACCAAGAAGATATTGTTTGTAAACACTTAATATGAATGAAAGAAGCTCATGATTTAATGCCACTTTTAGGTAAATACAGTCATTTGTAAGGAATGGGAATAATTACTTTTTGATGTTTCTGTTTTTCTTAAACAGAGGCACACCTGTCCACGCTTCACTAATGTTGAGCCCTGCTAATGAAGTGTTCAGTGAGAAAATCCCATCAACCAAATACATTAAAAAACCACCATATGAAATCTGCATGAGATGCTTATTGCTCCAGAAGTCCACCAGCCTGGGAAAGTCACACTGTTTTTAAGTGAGCTCTTGAGCATTATTCCTTGCTTGATAACATGCAACCCCTCACGAAACCCAAAAAGCAGTTATTGACCCTGTCAGAATGCCTGATGAATGGATAAATGCTGTAATTGATTAGCAAAGAAGTGTGAATTAAAACAGGGCACAGCATCAATAACCAGCTTCCAACAAAGGTGGTTGACGTAAAATGTGAAACAAGAGCCTGTGGCTATATCTCATCAAAGGCACGCTTTTCTTAAAAACAGGGGAGAGAAAGGGAAATAAACAGGCCTAATGTCCTGCTCCCTGTGATTCTTTAATCTTTCCTCTTGGTAAGGATGCTGTGTGGAGCCACCAGCGAATGGTATGGGAACTCACTGGTCGTTCACTTTCAGTCCACCTTCGGATATCAAGCAGTATGAAGCAGTTAAACGTTTCCATTGTTCCAAGACTTAAAGAAAAAGCAGGTAAAAAGTCCTATTCTCTCTTCATTTTGTTTGCTTGGAACTCTCCTCACTTATGACCTCATAGAAAAATAAACTCTGCTTGCTCCGGTGCCCCTGGAGAGAGAGAATGTTGCTTCCATCTGCTTCTGGACATAAAAAATAAATTCATTCATTCATTCATTCATTCATTCAGTCAGTCATCTAGCACCTGGTACAGACCAGTTATTCCTCTGAGCTGGGGAGTACAGAGATGAATAGGTTTATGGTAAGCTGAGTGGATGCAGACCCCACTCCTACTTAAAAACACACAGAAATATTGGAAAATCTAAAGCAAAAGTTAAAAAAAGAAAGGTTTAACATATAGCTGAGCTTGAAAAAAAAAGGAAAAGGAAATCTTCAAGTACTGAAACAAAGCAAGAACTCCAGGGCCAGAGTTCCTGAAGCTGATGCTGTGTCTACAGAGGGGTATCAGCCCTGGAACAAAGACTAGGGGCCGGAGTGTCAATACCCACGTGGGACAGAAGACACCAACTTGGGCTTGTGCAAGGTGAAGGAACTGAACAAAACTGGGCCCCTTTAAAAGCTATCTAATCCACGAATAGGGAACTAGAAGAATTATGCCCACAAGAAACAGCAAGGCAGCCTGAGGTCTGGTTTGGGCTCTGTGAAAATAAATAAACCTTTTGTATGAATCATCAAAACCATAAGCCTGTGTTAAGAGCAAGTGCAGGTGTCAAGTTTATACCACCTAGATGGGTTTGAAGTCACAGATAGAGAAGTTAAAATTAAAAACTTGAGTTCAAAACTCTAAAACAACTGAGTCTTGGTTTGCAGAAGAAAAATGCAAAGCAGTGCTGCAAGAATGTATCCACAGTCCAGGGCACATGGACTCCCAGAGGCAAAAACAACCCCTGCTGAAGATGAGCTCACAATACCATCCCAACCATGTCAGGAAACAAACCACCAGGTGGGAGGGTCACTAAGCACAACATAAGGGTGAATAGGTACCTGGGAACTAGAAATAAGTGAAAACTTCAGAAGGAATATGAAATATATAAGTTTGAAGTTATTAAAGTGACACAGGAAGGAATAGTAACCGTGGAAAGGTTAGGACAGTATTGGAAATAAAAATTAATTTGAAAGAATCAAATTGCATTTTTATTTTATTTTTTTTTTGCGGTACGCAGGCCTCTCACTGTTGTGGCCTCTCCCGTTGTGGAGCACAGGCTCCGGATGCGCAGGCTCAGCGGCCATGGCTCACGGGCCCAGCTGCTCCACGGCATGTGGGATCTTCCCGGACCGGGTCACGAACCCGTGTCCCCTGCATCGGCAGGCGGACTCTCAACCACTGCGCCACCAGGGAAGCCCTCAAATTGCATTTTTAAAAGGAAAATATATAGTCACAAAATTAATAAGTAAAACAGTAGATTAGACATGGCTGAAAAAAGAATCAGTGAACTATGAGATGAATGAAAAGAAACTACACAGAGTGGTTTCTGTGCCACCACATGGCACAGAGAGGTAGGTGATGGAAGTCATGAAGTTAGGAAACAAGATGGGCAGAATGAGACATTACAATAAATGTCTAAGAGAGAATGGAAAGAATGAGGATTCACAACTGAGAAGTTTTCAGAACTGAAAGGAATATTTAAGTTCTCAGATGAAAGAAACAGAGTCACAAGCTAAATAAGAAAAAAGAAAAGACTGACTACTCATGAAGAGAGAACAATTTTGCTGCACAATATAATGTTCCTAGGCAGCAAAATAAACCCTAAAATAATGGAACAATATTTTCAAAGTATTGAAGGAAAATAACCTTCAGCCTTTAATTCAACTAAGTTGTCATTCAAGATAGGGCCAAAATACATACATTTTCCAGACAAACAAAGGCTGAAAGAAGTTATCTTTACTGAGAGAAGCGACCAAAGGTATATTTCATAATAAAAGAAACTGAATCCAGAAGCAATAATAATGTCTCATTTAAACAAAGTACTAAAAAAAAATCAACAACAAATAAAGTACTAGACTCTGATAACATACTAGACAGAGAACATGAAAGATTTAAGGTGGGTATCAGAGCTAAAATATTCTAGAACACTTTGTTCAGAAGGAGAATAGAGATATTATCAGTTAACTTCAGGCTTTGTTAAATCAAATATGCATATTAAAATTATAAAATAATAACCAAAGGAAAAAAATTGAACATATAACTTCCAAATCAATGTGGATTAAGGATGTTAATATTAAACAAGATAGAAATTAAGGCAAAAAAAACCCCCAAAACCCCACCTAGGAATAAAGAATATCATTATCTAATGATGAAAAGAACATTTTATCAAAAAGAAATAATATTCCTCACACTGTAGACATCTGAAGTAAATGCAAAAATTACCAGAATTACAGAAGTAATTGACAAATTCACAACCAGAGGCAGAAATTGATAGGTCTAAAAGACGAAAATTTATTAAGAATATACAAGATTTGAACATCATGTTAATAATCACTAGCTAATGGACTTACAAAGAATTCCTCATTGAATTATTAGAAAATACACATTTTTCCAAGTACACATGGAACATATACAAAACATGACCACTTACAAGGCCATAAAGGAAGTCTCAGGAAATACTAGTCAATTTTGTACAAATGGAATTCTCCGACCACAGTGCAGTAAAGTCAGAAGTCAATACTTCTGAAAACTTAGACACATATTTTTAAATAATTCATGGATCAAAAAATATATAATTAAGAGAAAATATTTAAAATATGTGAAAATGAAACATTACATATCTAAATCCATGAGACACACTAAGAACTAAGGTATTTCTTAGGGGGCAATTTATAAGCTTAAATGTATATACTAGAAAAGAAAGAGTAAAATATTAATGAATTCGTTTTTCTACTCAGGAAAAAAATTTTTTTAAAGAGCAAAAGACAATCCTAGGAAAGTAAAAAGAATAATAAAAATAAGAGTGAAAATTAATGAACTAGTTAACAAAGTACAAGGAAGGTCATCAAAATCAAAAAAGATTCTTTGAAAAGATAAATAAAATAGGCAACCTCTGGCAAAATCAAGAAAATATTAGGAATAAAAAGAAACTAAAACTATAGATGCAGAAGAGATTAAAAATAAGAAGAGAATGCTAGGAACAACATTGTGGCAAGAAATTTGGAAACAGATAATGTGAATAATTTTCTAAATAAATATAAGTAACCAAAAGTGATTTAATAAGAACTAAGAAATCTGAAGAGATCATATGCTACTAAACATATTGAATCAGTAGTCAAGGTACACACACACACACACACACACACACACAGTACAGATAATTTCTAATAAGTTTTGAAAAGCCTTTAAGAAACAGATAATTCATAACTATACAAATTGCCCTAGAGAACAGAATATGAGGGAAAGTTCCTCAAATAATTATTCCCAATTTATTTTGAAGAGAGTATAAAAACCAAAGAAGGCAAAAACAAGAAAAGAAAATTATAGGCCTGTCTCACTTATAACATAAATGCAAAATTCCTGAATTTTAACAAACAAAATCCAGAAAATGGAAAAAAATTGTTTTATATCAGTAATGCAAGGATGATTTAACATTAGAAAATATATTAGTATAGTTCATTACATTAACAGTTAGAGAAAAGTCTTTTGAACATCTCAAAAAATGTAGGAAAAGCATTTGACAAAATTCAATAATCTAATAATTTTTGTGCATCAAAAGACTATATCAACAGAGCAAAAAGATAACCTACAGAATTGGAGAAAATATTTGCAAATCATATGTCTGATAAGGGATTAACATCCAAAATATACAGAGAACTCCAAAAACTCAATAACAAAAAACAAACAACATGATTCAAAAATGGTCAAAGGACTTAAATAGACATTTCTTCAAAGAAGATATACACATGGCCAGTAGCACATGAAAAGATGGTCAACATCACTGACCATTAGGGAAATGCAAATCCAACTATTGATACAATACAATGGGATACCACCTCATACCCATTAGAATGGCTACTATCAAAAAAACAGAAAATAACAAATGTTGGCGAGGATGTGGAGAAATTAGAACCCTTGTTCACTGCTAGTAAAAATGTAAAGCCACTATAGAAAACAGTATGGTGATTCCTCAAAAATTAAAAATAGAATTACCATATGATGGAGCAATTCCACTTCTGGGTATACACCAAAAAGCATTGAAAGCAGAGTCTTGAAGAGATATTTATACTCCTTTGTTTATAACAGCATTATTCACAATAGCTAAAATGTGGAAGCAACCCTCATGTATATTATGGATGAATGGATAAGCAAAACGTGGTATATACATACAATGGAATATTATTCAGATTTTTTTTTGGAATATTATTCAGATTTTAAAAGGACAGAAATTCTTACATATGCTACAACATGGATGAAACTTGAGGACATTATGCTAAATGAAATAAACCAGTCACAACAAGACAAATACACTATGATTTCACTTATATGGCATATTTAGAGTAGTCAAAATGGTAGAGATAAAAAGTGGACTGGTGGCGGCTAGGAGCCACAGAAGGGGGAATGGGGAGTTGTTTAATGGGTACAGAGTTTCACTTTTACAAGCTGAAAAGAGCTATGGGGATGGATGGTGGTGATGGTCATAATTCACAAAATTATGAATGTATTTAATACCACTAAATTATACACTTAAAAATGGTTAAAATGGGGACCTCCCTGATGGTGCAGTGGTTAAGAATCTGCCTGCCAATTCAGGGGACACGGGTTCAAGCCCTGGTCCGGGAAGACCCCACATGCCACGGAGCAACTAAGCCCGTGTGCCACAACTACTGAGCCTGTGCTCTAGAGCCCGCGGGCCACAACTACTGAGCCCGCGAGCCACAACTACTGAAGCCCGTGCACCTAGAGCCCGTGCTCCGCAACAAGAGAAGCCACCACAATGAGAAGCCCACGCACCGCAACAAAAAGTAGCCCCCACTCACTGCAACTAGAGAAAGCCCATGCACAGTAACGAAGACCCAATGCAGCCAAAAATAAATATTAAATAAACTTACTTTTAAAAAACGGTTAAAATGGTAAATTTTATATTTTACCATAATAAAACAAAATTAGGGAAAAAGGTCAATAATCATTCATTGTTTTTTTAAAAAACTAATAAAAGTTCATAAAGTCAGCTGGATACTAGATGAAAATACTCAAAAGCAGAAACATGGCAGATGAACATGTGTTTATCTCCACTTCCTTTTAAAAACCCACATTAAAGTGGGGAGGAGTATGAAGCCACAGAAACAGATGTAATGGAAGAGAGATGTCAACAAATTTGGAAAATGGAAAGTGAATCAACAGGTGGAAAAGCTAACTGCTAACTGCCCACAGCACTGGGGCCAAAGAAGTGTGGCAGGTCAAAAAGAATGAAGCTTCTTTCCACAATAGAACTCTGCAAAAGCTTAGGAACTGAGGTTCCTGGTACCTCTGAAGGCAAGGTTGTGGGTCTGAACAAAGGATTGTTTATAGTATATAAAGAGCAATAAGACCCTCCCCCTACTAACATCCTCATTCCAATAGTTAAAGGAAGTAACTCTCTCTGGAGAAAATGAACCAGAACAGCTTCCAACTTGTGGATGCAAAACACAGCAATGGGGAGGACTTAATCAAGGAGCTGAAAATTGGGACTAAGCGAAAGTCAGCACATGGAATGGTGAGGATTCCCCAGGCCTTGTCCCCTTGGCTTCCAAAATGCTGGCAGCCAGGTTTCATCCCCGGAGACCGGAGACCGGAAGCTGGAGGATTCCTCTCTAAGAAACAGAGGGCCTACAGACACTGATATCTGGCAATCCCCTGGTGAAGGTGTAAGATCCCTATCTGATAACCCTGCAGTGAGGTCCATCAATTAGCATGCATAATGAACTCTCCAGCGATTTCTAAGTTCCTCATTCTTAAATATGGACTGATAGCCACAGATCACCAGACATTTGATGAAAGTCATTAACATGAAAGATAAAGACTAAAACAAACAACCAAGCAGAGCACTCAAGAAAACTCTGAGTACAGAAAAACTCTAAATCTTGTATTATTTCATAAAAATTTAAATTTACAGTAAAATAAAAATCAAGCAGCATTCCCATATACCAGCAACAATCAAGCACAGATTTTGTTTAAAAGCAACACAAGTCCTGTCTTCATGGCGTTCAAATTTTAGTTGGATTGACAGACATGCAAAGAGATAAATCACAACACAACATTGTAAGTGCTAAAAACAAGCCATTATTTAGACCCCAAAATCAGGAAAATGTTTTCGAGAAACCTAATGAAGTCAGTTTAGTATATACAAAATTTGAGTAGCTGTGCAAACATCCCAAGTTGAAGGAAGATTCTGAGACCATCATAAATGAAAAGGATGTCATCATCGAGGGGAATAACTTAGAGAGAGGACACCCTGGGCAGGATCGTGACTTTAGTGCTCAAAGAAGGATGTAAAACCCTTTTGGAAAACCAAGACGGAATGTTCAGTCAGAAGAAATTCCAGGGAGATGAGTATCCTTGATGCAGGGAGGGAGAGGAGAGAGTTCTGGGAAGTGGAGCATGTTACAGCACCAAGAGCCGGAGAGAGTCAATTAGTATGCGAATTAAAAAACAGGGCCTTGGAGGGACTTCACTGGTGGCCCAGTGGTTGAGACTCAGCACTTCCAATGCAGGGGACGCGGGTTCGATCCCTGGTCGGGGAACTAGGATCCCACATGCTGTGCAGGGCGGCCAGAAAAAAAAAAAACCGGGGCCTTGGAATTGGCCATTCTGAAGGCATTTGAGACCTAAGGGGACAGTTTCAGAGCCAGAGGGATGAATATGCTCCTAACAAGCTGAGAATTCAGTGTGACTTAGTGGGAACTGAGGAAGGCGGACACAGACCTCTTCAAGAAGTTAGGCATCAAGAGAAGTTGGGAGACACATCAACAGCTTGAAGATGTGGACACAAAGGAGAGTTTATGTTTTATACTCAGCTCTCCTACCTGTGGATTCTGCATCCAAGGATTCAACCAACTTCAGAACAAAAATATTTGGAAAAAAAATTCCAGAAAGTTCCAAAAATCAAAACCTGAATCTGCCACAAGCTGACAACTATTTACATAGCATTTACATTGTATTGGGTATTATAAGTAATCTAGAGATGATTTAAAGTATAATATAGGGAGGATGTGCATAGGTTATATGCAAATACTATACCATTTTATATAAGGGACTTGAGCATCCACGGATTTTTGGCATCCTTGGGGTTGCTGGAACCAAAAATGACTGTACTTCATTTTTATTTTATTTATTTATTTATTTATTTATTTATTTATTTATTTATTTATTTATTTATTTATTTATTTATTGCGGTACGCGGGCCTCTCACTGTTGCGGACTCTCCCGTTGCGGAGCACAGGCTCCGGACGCGCAAGCTCAGCGGCCATGGCTCACGGGCCCAGCCGCTCCGCGGCATGTGGGATCTTCCCGGACCGGGGCATGAACCGTGTCCCCTGCATCGGCAGGCGGACTCTCAACCACTGCGACACCAGGGAAGCCCTGTACTTCATTTTTGATAAAGATGTGTGTAGAATATCTTTGCAAGCTGTGGGGAAGGACTGCACAAAGGGACAAGGAGGAAAAGATGAGGAGAAAGAGGGAGTGAATTGGTGTACCAAGATTCTCCAAGGAGATGGAAGAAATGAGGAGGGGCCAGCCGACGCAGGAGAGGAAGGATGACTCCTCCTCATTTGAGAAACTTAAGGAGGCAGGAAGAAGGTTCCTTTCCAAGTGGAGGGGTACGAGATGGAGAGAGGCGAGCTGCTTGAGTCAAGGGGTGCACTTTTGGAGACCAATGATTACTCTTTTTTTTTTTTTTTTTTTTGGCTGCACAGCTTGCAGGATCTTAGTTCCCCGACTAGGGATTGAACCCTCGCCCTGGGGCGTGAAATCCTAACCACTGGACCACCAGGGAAGTCCTTGAGTAATCCCTGATTATTCTTTTTTAAAAAAAGGATATTTAAATGACAGGGAAATTAAGAGATGAACCATGGAGAAAGTGAACAATCAAGGAGACAGATTTTATATATTCTGTGGTAGCAGGAAAACTGGTTGGGAGCTATGTGACAGTACAGATGAGAAGAGGCAGATCAAAAGGGTCGTGAGGAGACAGGGCTGAAGGTGGCGAGTTCACAGGTCACTGTACAGCACGTGAAAGAAGAGTGTAGGCAAAGGGCAAAGAAAGGGACTGGGAAAACTGGAGTTTAGAAAAGCAACATCTCTGGAAAGATAACTCCCTCCTTCACCTCTTTCTCCTGCCTGGGTAAAAATTCACAAATTCCCTCATGTCCTATGTTGACTTCGTAAGTCTCAATGACAAAGACCACTGACAAAAATGCTGTGCAGTGTAAATAATAAGAGGTTTATTACTGCCCTAGCTCCACTGGGGCAGAGAAAAGCAGCAGACGGTCCCCGGGAAGAACAAATGTTAGTGCTGCCCAGTCCAGAATGCAACCCGCCACATTGCTCTGGGCCTCTGGAGGGAAAGGAGAACACTGTCCGATCTCAAGTTTCTTAAAAACAAACAAACAAAGAAAAACCCAAGCCACGAATTTAGAGATAGGTTAAGAGTGAAGTCAGCTACAAAAATGCAGTAAGAGGGCTCTCTCCAAAAAAAAACAAAACAAAAACAACAAAAAAAAAGAGGGCTCTCTCCTCCACTAGATCTTTCATCTTGCTTCATTTCATAGAGCTGCTCATCTGCATTTCCTTTTTATTGAAAGAACACACACATAAAAGCCTACAAATAAACTCTTACCTCTCATCAAGAGTTTGGGATCGGGGCAATCTCCAGGAGTTAGCAATTTATAAGGGATTGTGATCTTTCAAAGAAAGAAAAATCAAGGCGAGAAGGTGAGAAATGTGGTAAGAGAGAAAAGAAACTTTTCAACTACAGCTTTTTAGAAACAGACACAGGAATGAAGGGCAGGGAAATTTTCTTAAACACTTGTTCTTGCTAGGATTTTTTTTTGCATGCTCTTTCAAGAGAAAGAAAGAAAAGGAAAAAATACAAGCTGAAAAGGGGCAAATATATTTCCCATGGGCCAGAAACTAGAGGCTGGTTCTCAGATCAATGAGAAACATGGTGGGCAGAGGATGACAACATCAGCTGTATTCATTAGCTACAGCTGCCATAACGAAGTTCTACAAGCTAAGTGGCTTACACAGTTCCAGAGGCTGGAAGTCTGAAATCAAGGCAGTGTTGGTTCAGAAGTCTGAAATCCAAGGAGGGAAGGACTTGTTCTAGGCCTCTCTCCTTGGATTACAGATGGCCATCTTCTTCCCATCTCTCTTCACATTGTCTTCCCTCTATGCACGTCTATTTTTGTGTCCAAATTTCCCCTTTATTTAAGGACACCAGCATATTGGATCAGTGTCCCCCTAATCTTAAATTAAGATAACATCATCTTAACTAATTTCCTCTACAACAACCATACTTTCAAATAAGGTCACATTCTGAGTATTGGGACCTCAATACATGCATTTTGAGGAGGAACATAATTCAACTCATAACAACAGGTAGTATTTATTGGGTTCTTACTGGGTGCCAGGCACTGTGCAATGCACATTTCATGTAATTGATTGAAACTATTATCCCCATTTTATAAATAAGGAAGATTGGGCACAGAGAAATTAAGTAATTTACCCAAGATCAAACAGCTGGTAATTAACAAAGTTAAGATTTCAGAACCTGGTCCAAGGGAGGCCAACGTGCTAAGCGCTACCCTTTACTCTGTATTTAATAAGACAGTGTTTCACCCATTCAGAAATTTTTGTGATAGAATCAATAAATAAATGCCCAAGAGAATGAATGAAGTACATGAATGGGGAATGAACATGTTGATGGGTGGCTGAGAATTTCTACACAGTAAAGTAGGGCCATTGCCCAAAGCACCCATCAGGTCTCCAGCAGTAACCTTAGGTCCAGGGTGGATGCTAAGTGGCACGTGGCAAGGAGCACACAGGCTGTGGAGTCCGACAGAACGTGTTTAGTGGCAGGAGACACATGCATTAGTGATTTGTGTGTGTCCAATTCTAATGAAATAATTCTGAAATGATTTTTGAACGTAAGGGAAATGATGAGATTTGAGGAGCTAACCTGGGAAAAACACAATCTGGGCAACTACACAAATCACCAGGCTTTATTAACTCCCTAATACAAGGTCAACTGCCATTTTAGCAGCAACAAGATTAACTGCCATTACAAAGAGAACTTTCTTTAGCAACTAGTGTTTCAAACTTTTAAATCTGTTTTATTATAGATCATATAGAAAAAAACAGTTGAAAGAGAAATACTTTAACTAGTATAATATATGCCTAGCTCCACCAGCCACTTAACTCACTAAGAACAAAGATGTAAATCAGCCTATGAAAGTCTCCCAGATCCTCTGAGCCTCTCATCCTGTCTTGGGGGCTAACTGTGATGTCTGTGTTTAAAATCAAATTTCAAAATATGCATTTTCCCAAGAATCTGCCTCTAAATGTAGCCACCTTCCCCTTCTGGCACTTTGCTGAAGGAATGGCGATCTGCTCCAGTGCTGGAAAATAAATCTGTGACCAATTTAATGACATGTTATCTAACATAACAGCACAAGAGATTTGAACTTGACTGTACATGACTATCCCTTTTCCAACTGTTTTCATGCCAAATACCCAAGAAAGGTGCAATTACTCTATATCACCTTCCACACAATGATACTCTATTGATAAGCTTTTATCTCAGAAATACAGGACACAGTAATCCAAAACTATTAAGAAACCAAAAGCCATCTCTGCCATATGCAGCCCCCCCGTGTCTCACCCACAAGAGCCTCATAATAACTGGAGCCATTCAGTGAGGAACCTCTCAGGATGCAGACCAGGCAAGAGACCTGGAGGGTGGTAGACAAAGTTTCGAAATGGTTTTATATTTTGCTCTTCTGTGTGTATTTGGCTCAGGAGCACATTGTATCTTTCCCAGTGGCTTTGGCTTCATTGTGTTTTTGTTCTTTTAATTGTGGTAAAGTACATATAACATAAAATTTACTATTTTAACCATTTCTATTTGTAGAAATGGTTCTGTGGCATTAAGTACATTCTCACTGTTATGTAAATGTCACCACCATTCATCTTCAGAACTTTTATCATCATCCCAAACTGAAACTCTGTACCTGTTAAACACTAACTTCCCGTTCTCCACTTCCTCCAGCCCCTGGTAGCCGTTATTCTGTGTACTGTTTCTATGAGTTTCACTACTTTTGGTACCTCATGTAAGTAAATAGAATCAGATAGCATTTGTCCTTTCCATCTGGCCTATTTCCCTTAGCATAATGTTTTAAGGTTCATCCATGTTGTAGCATGTGTCAGTACTTCCTTCCTTTTTTTAGGCTAAATAATATTCCATTGTATGGATATACTATATTTTCTTTATCCATTCATCCATCAATGGACATGTGGGTTGCTTCCACCTTTTGACTATTGTGAATAATGCTGCTATGAACCTGGGTGTGTAAATATCTGTTCCAGTCCCCACTTCCAATTCTTTTGGGTATATTAGGGTATACACCCAGAAGAGGAGTTGCTGGATCATATGGAATTCTATGTTTAATGGCTTCACTGTATTTTTCTTACATATAATGTTGTAAACATGGTAAATGTTGTAAACAGATGCATCCTTGCAGTGCGTGCTGGGTGCAGTGTGTGCTGAGGTTTCTAAATGCCCTAGATAACTGACAGTCACTTCTGAGTTCTTTGAGTTTGGCTGTGTATAAAATGCTAAAGGAGATAAAAGACTAAACCTAGGACCCCTACACAGGATAATCTGTGCAGATGAAAAAAGTCTGTCTGTTGACAACTGAGCACTTAATAATCTAGGAAAATGAAATAGTCTACTGTAGTCTGCTACTTCCTTTTACATTCATTTCAGTAATCTAAATAACAGATATTTATTGAGTGCTGACTGTCATACAGTCCCCAAACCTGGGGTGTGGACCTCTCCCTTCTGGGATTGTCTGCACATTGCTGAACACCCAGGGCACAGGGGGTACTCAACATGTTGGTTGGTTTCCCTGTTCATGTGTCATAATGTGAACACACAAAATATCAAAGAAAGAAATGCACTGCATTAGACAAACAAATTAGTAAATGGATATGATGACTATTTAAGTCCTACTTATATCCAAATTAGTTTACAATCATGATTTAGATTTATAGGAAGTCAACCTATGCCAATTGAGCTATTCTAAAATTCAGAACTGGACTTTAAATGTTCCGAGGACATTTCTATAACTGAGTCATTGGACTTCCAAAAAGAAAATGAAACCATCACAGTAATATGAATAAATCTTTCCCTATTCTTCCCTGAAACGTATCAGATAAAGCAGTGGTCCCCAACCTTTTTGGCACCAGGGACCGGTTTCATGGAAGACAATTTTTTCACAGACTCGGGGGTGGGGGGTGGGGGATGGTTCAGGCGGTGATGCGAGTGATGGGGGGCGATGGGGAGCGGCAGATGAAGCTTTGCTCGCTTGGCCGCCGCTCACCTCCTGCTGTGCGGCCCGGTTTCTAACAGGCTGCGGACCAGTACTGGTCTGCAGCCCGGAGGTTGGGGACCCCTGAGATAAAGGAAAATGACATCTGAAGGCTTGGAGGGAATGGATGGCACACTCACAGAGAAGGAGAGGAAAGATCTGAATGCCATTAACAGCATAAAGAAGACTAACTTGCTTAATGAAGGCGTGGGCACTGACATAAATAACATCCACAGATGCTTTTCTCCTTTACAGCAACTGCTTTCTCTAGATGTCATTGACCAGTGTAAACACAGGAGCATTTCTACATACACAAGCTTTGGTTTTGTGTTGTAGATACAGAAGTTACAGAATGTATAAGCATTCTACATATCTTTATGCATGCTATACATTATGATATATGCACAAGATTTTTATGCCTATAAAAGCAGGAAAGTTCCCAACTAGTGGATGGAAGAAGACTAAGGCTAAATTCTCCATTCTACCCTAAACCCTGAAGATGAGTTTTCAAGGAAAAGAACAAATGCTTTATCTAAAAGGGAAAAAATACAAACACACACACAGAGGCAGAGATCTTTCTGAATATATCTCCTATGTGGAGAAAGAACATATATATGAAACAAATGCAATCCAAAGAGATCCATACATTAAAAACAAGAGTTGAGAGGTAGGAAGGAAAAAAAAATCACCTGACTTCATACTAAGAGGCTATGGTCAATTAAACAGAGGATGCACTATGGAGAGGGTGGCCCAGGAAATAAAGGATGAAATGGAAACACAAACTGGGTGGTACGGCAACCCACGAAATAACAGAGTTTAGAACTACTGGTGTTTGCACGATAGTCTGAATCCAGTGAAATTTTCATTTCAACTAGATTACCTGAGGTGGCCTTTTAAGAGAAAGTGTCCTTTTCTTTTGAAAAGGTATTATATTCACATGGTTCCAGGAGGGTACGAAAGAGTTCATAGTGAAAATCTTCCTCTCACCCACCCTTCCCTCTTTCCCCAGTTCACCTCCGTGAAGCCAATCAACGTTACCAACATCCTGTGTAACCGGAGCAAAGTGTTTATATATACATTCAGAAGCCCTAGAGGCAGCTCCAGATGCCCAAAGTACATGAGATGGAGCCACAAGTGGGTATTTTCTAGGGAGCATTTTAATCTTTTCCCCCTCTCCCCTTCTTTAAGGCAGGAAACCTCAAGGCTCTCAGAATATTGTTTTCTTCTGAACTCCCAGGGAATTCTGCATGAGGCTTTGTTTTCCAATGGTGAGTCTATTTTTTTAAAAGCCCCAAATAAGTAAATTAAGTTAAAAAGCAGATTAAAAAGACAGATGTGATGAAGACAGTGCCTAACATAGAATGGAAAATCAATAAGTAGTTGTTGAATGAATGTGAAAGTGGCTCTAAAATCTAACATACCTGGGTTCAAATGTTGGCTGCCACTTACTGGGGGTGAGACTGAGTCCTGCTTCACTCCTTTGATAAAATGGGGATAAACACACATAGCTGCTGTTATGTTTTGGGAATTAGTTGAGACAATATATGTGAAGTGGTGAGGATTCCCGACATGCATTAAGTGTTCCATAAAAGGTTGCTATCCTTATTGCTGCCATAAGCTACTCATGACCTCTAACTACTTTTGGTCAGAGATCATTTGGAGATTTGGTCCCCCCCCAAGGACACCCAAGGCTGTCACCGAAACACCTCTAAGCTTGTACCATGCTGGGGTGAAGTGACAATCGACATGGGCTTATGGCAGTCTTACATTATCCTCTGCAACATCACTGAAGCAATGTCAACTTCCTCTGTACCCAGAAGGGAAAATTCACACTCCAAAACTTACACCAACAAAGGAATCTTGACAATCGGGGCAGGGGGTGGGGGGAATCCAACTTTCCCATAATGAACAGTAAATCACTTGTTTTAAAGTTCATTCGTGCTGTGCTCAGAGACAAGAGAATAGATGGACAGGGTCCCACAAATACCTTAACACCAAAAAGAAAAGCATTAAAATGTTGATTCTTGAGGCATTACCTTTATCACTGTGGCAAATATACATTTGGATTCACTGAAGCCTTGGTCTAAAGGCCATCCATAAAATGCAAAAAGCCATGACCGCCCATGTCTTCAAGCATCACAGTGTGAAAAAGAATATAGAGCCCTCTGCACCCTCAGCTACTGGGTAAAAGTTGTCTGTTGTGATACTTTGTAGCACAAGGGCTGTCACAGCATTGAACAGCAAAGGAGTCACAACTCCAGACTTTACACCACCAATACGACCGACCGACCGCAGGACTGTCCTCACTTTCCTACATCATGGGTCCCGTGCCCAACAAGGGGTGTTTACAAGTAGCTATTTAGCACCTTCCTCGCAATATTTTTACACCGTGTTCTTGCCTTTCCTGTGGAGAAGAGAAGTGAGGAAAATACATTTTCTCTTCTGTGCCAAAATTTAAAATAGGAAAATGTAATCACATTAGGGTTGTTTTTTTTTTAATGGCAATGTTTAAAATCTCCTCTGTGTCGATGAAGAAAAAAATCTTACTCCTTAAAATGACTCTTTCATAGAACATCAGGGTTAGTTTGTGAGTGGCACGTTTTAAAAACATTTAATCAGTGATCTGAATATATGTCAACACCTTCTGGTGGTGTGCTATAAAATGTGAACCTTGTCAACAGCAACAGAAAAAGGTGACACACTTGGGACACAGAGCTTTTATGCTGACACACAGTAATAATATAATTTTAAAATTTATCATCTGTTTAGCTGCAAGCAACAATTAATCTTTTTGACAATTCATACAATGCTTTAAATGACACCTGGGAAGAAAAACAACGCATTCTAATTTTTACTTTCATTGTCTTCCAGGGCTTCATAGCTACAAATGCGTATAAAACCACACACAATAAATTTTGTGATTAAGATTAAAATGTTAGCAAAAAATATTTCCCTTGTCACCTCATGCCCCTCCTTGCCTCAGTTAATAAAATTACTTAACATGAGAACCATAAGTGAGAGCGAGTCCCAGAGGAAGTGTGGGCCACCGAGGGTTCATTTCTGTCACGTCAAATGACATTTTATTCCCAAATCATTTAACCTACAACTTTGTATGACTACTTATAGCCTGAATGGATTCTGGTGGGGGCCCAGAAATGACACTAATCCCTCTACTAGAAACTCCATTAGGGCATGACAATCCCAAGCCCATCTAATACCAACAATATAAAAAATACAGCCAGGCAAATTGTCTTCAAGATGTTCAGAAGCATGTGAATATATACATATTGTATGGATTGCTGTTTGTGTGTCCTGTGAGGCTTCGTGGGATTTAGTGCTAGATTACATTAACATCCTTAATTAATCTCTTTTCTATTATACGTTAAACCAAAACATTTTTCCTAATACACCTGCCTACCCAGTGCCCTGCTAACCCTGAGATTTAAAAGCCTGTGGGTTAAAGCAAAGGCAATATCAGCACAAAAGAGGGCTGATGTTACTCTCCTTAGTACATCACAAGCTTGTGACACCTGCAGGTGAAATGAAATGGGAAGGTAGTTGCAAACCACCCCACTGCCCACACACTTCTTTCAACCAGCCTTCCAGGACTCTGATTGTACCCATTTGACAGATAAGGAAATCCGAGTGCTGCAACTCTAACTCAGGGATTCACCAAAGCCACATCCAAATCCCAGGTGCTTTCTATTGTCACACACCCTAAACTACAGCTAAGACTCAAAAATAAGAAAGTAGCTCAAAGAGCTTGGCCAAATGGGTTCAGGCACTAAAGTACATGGCCCATGCTTTGGAAAAGTACTGGTCGCAGAAATATATGGAAAAATATGAGCTCTGCTGCAAAGCATAGAGAAGACAGGGTCAGAGGAAGATGTAGGTCATGATATATAGGCATGCACGTTTGTGGAAAAAAATAGAGGGTTGAGTATGTATAGCTCTTTGTCTACAGATATTTTCTTCTTTTCTGATCTTTGTTTTCATTCTTTTCTTTTTCCTTCTTTCCCAAGTCTGGCCCTCCTAGGAAGTGATCAAATTGATTTTTACCATGTGCCATGTGTCTTTTATGCAGATTAGGACCTGAGTAGTGGATTTTAATTCCAGTGATTCCTAATGAATGATCAATATTACGTGATTTAAAAAATTTTTTATTTATTTATTTTTGCCTGCGTTGGGTCTTCATTGCTGCGCGCAGGCTTTCTCTAGTTGCGGCGAGCAGGGGCTACTCTTCGTTGCGGTGTGTGGGCTTCTCATTGCGGTGGCTTCTCTTGCTGCGGAGCACGGGCTCTAGGCACGCAGGCTTCAGTAGTTGTGGCTCGTGGGCTCTAGAGCGCGGGCTCAGTAGTTGTGGCGCACGGGCTTAGTTGCTCTGCAGCATGTGGGATGTGGGATCTTTCCAGACCAGGGCTTGAACCCACGTCCCCTGCATTGGCAGGCGGATTCTTAACCACTGCACCACCAGGGAAGTCCCAATATTCGTGATTTTGAGGCCAAACTTCTATATGCCCCACAACTTTGTCTACACGTTTCTTAGAAAAAATTGCAAATTCTTTTTCAGAAAAGATTTCCAGAGGAGAGCTTGCCATTCTACATCGCATGTCAGACTTTCTCTAATGGCTATGCAGACCTGGGGACCATTACTCTAAATGTATATTTTGAGCCTTTAAGCAAAAACTTCATAAAGGTTTCCTTCATCCTTTGTTAATTACCGATGAACTGATCCTTCACATGACATGTCCCCAATGTGTCCCTCTCTGTCTGAGCTCTAATGAGCTGCTTGTGTAGCATTTGAAACAGTAGCAGGAACTTTTAATTATGGACATGTTATTTTGAAAGGCAGAATTCTGGAATGAATTCTAGATCTGTGAGAGGGCTGTAGCATACCCAAGCCACTCTGTTCTCACTGTGGGGACCAGGAACCTGAGACGGAGGGCTTCGAGAATTTGCTGACATCTGTGATCCTGATCTCCTGACGTCTGTCCCATTTCCTCTCAGTGGATAACCATTTTCCTAGCCCTAAAAGGCATAAAAATTACTTTCCCACCGAGGAGTTCTTTCCCCAACTATCAAAGAGGGAAAAAATCCTCCATACTTAATCAATTGATATACAAGTTTCCTTTTAATTATACCTAGTGTTAATATTTAAGTCTCAGGCCTGAAACAGACCTCTCCAGCTAGTGGGAAAGGCCATAGAACATACACAAGAGAACAACTCTTAAAATGTGTTTAATTACAGGGAGCCCCTCACAGCATGGAACCGGAGCACAGGGATCTCAGAAAGCAATTTTCCATTTAGACTGTGCTCCTCAGCTAATTAAAAAACCAAACGGGCCAGCAATCTGGACAAGGAGACAATGCACACTCCACACGTTACAACACAGGTAAAGGTATGTGTGAGCCTAAATGGAAATGAGAGCTGCAGGAACCCAAATGTGAAAAACAGCCATTTATAGCAGTAGCCCTGATGGATGGGTACGTGCCTGACTGGCGAATGACATACTGCCCTCTCACTTCGTGGCTGAGACACGGGAACGCTCCGGCCATCTGCTGTATCTGCAGAGATCCCCAACTCAGAGGAGAAGAGAAACACACGCTTCAGTTGCAGCTGGAATGCACATGCTTCCTGCTGACATGGGCTCTTGGCATGGCCACGATTTCAGGTTTGAGCCTTCAATGACTGATATTTCCCCCCAACTGTTTGATCAGGTTTCCCAGGTTTTTGCAGGAATCTGTTTGTTTGGGGGATGGGAGACATATAAGGGAGGGAGGGTACAGAGTGGTCACTGACTTTCCAAAGAGCTCAATTCTACTCTATTGAAATGCCTCACAGATGAAGGAAGGAGGTTCCAGAGATTTGGTGCAGGTTTGCGCCAACCATAAATCTTGCTCAGCTTCCTTCCATTTACAGTTTATTGCATTAACATTTCTTTTGTGCTGGCTGCTGTTGGGAAGCTATTGTAAATTTGGGCAATTACAACTTTTGTTCCATCTGTCCCTCCCCTCCTCCGTAGGCAGTGTAACATCAAAGGTGGCCCATTCAGCAGAGGCTGGCTCTGTCTCTTAAATCCAACCTGAAATAGATGTTATTAGAAAGAGCAGGCTCTGAGTGAAAGGTAGCAGGATAAATCATAAAGATGCTGCTCTGGCCTTCTGAGAAAGTCTTAAAATAAGCTTTCTTAAACCCCCTGCACAAGCTCCCAAGTCAAAGCCTGGGTAGGCATTTGACGGCCTCCTTGTCCAAATCCCCCTAAACTAGATGTGTGAACCATGTCAAACAGGGGCGTGCCCCTGAATGTCAAGGTTTCCAGCCCTGCCTCTGCTTGGGTTTCAGTGTTGCTTAAAATAATCTCTCTCAAAGTATCTGCATAAACTGGAGTGGGTCCTAACTACTGCTGTGGGGCTGAGGAAGCCTGGAGAAATCCCAAGAGCCTGGTGAGGCCCCACAGCAGATAAGAAGGGTCAGCAACCAGCTGGAAAGCTTGATGGACAATATGGAGCTGCTTATATTCCTGACAAGCTGTCACTTGTTACAGGGAAGAGAGAGAGTGTGTATATGTCTCAGGGGTGTTGGGAATTTCACTGGTCAGTTTCATTCTCAAGAACTTTCTAAGAACCTACTATGTCCCTTGATGGGTGCTGGACTGGGAGGGTGGCATTCAAAGATGAACAAGAACAACCCTTGTCTCAAGAAACTTAAAACCTAGTGGAGGAGATAGGCCTAATGATAACTGACTATAAGTTGCTTCATAATGAGTTTCATAGCACAGTCACAAAATGCTATGCATTCCAGTTCTTCAACATGTTAAACACAGAGTTACCATATGACTCAGCAATTCTACTCCTACGTATACCCGAGAAATGGAAATGTATGTCCACGATGTTCAGTCCACACTGATGTTCATAGCAGCATTATTCGTAATAGCCAAAAAGTGGAAATAACCCACATGTCCATGACAGATGAATGGATAAATACAATGTAGTATATTCCTACAATGGGACATCATAAAAAGGAATGAAATGTTGATCCATGCTACAACAGGGATAAACCTGAAAAACATGACGCTACAGTGAAAGAAGCCAGACACAAAAGGGCACAGCTATACAATTACAATTATATGAAATGTCCAGAATAGGCAAATCTAAAGATTGGGAAAGCAGATCAGGGGTTTCCAAGGGAAGGAAAGAGGGGAACGTGACTGCTAATAGATGTGGGTTTCTTTTTGGGGAGAGGAAAATATTCTGGGATTAGGTAGGTAGTAGTGATCATTGCATAACTTCGTGAATAGACTAAAAAATTTTCAATCATACATTTTAAGAGGGTGAATTTTATAGTATTATAAATAGTACTTTTTTTCTTTTTTGGCCATACCTCACGGCTTGCGGGATCTTTGTTCCCCAACCAGGAATTGAACCCCGGCCCTCGCCAGTGAAAACGCGGAGTGCTAACCACTGTACTGCCAGGGCATTCCCAAAACTTATTTTAAAATGCTATGGGGGCTTCCCTGGTGGCGCAGTGGTTCAGAGTCCGCCTGCCGATGCAGGGGACATGGGTTCGTGCTCCGGTCCGGGAAGATCCCACATCTGGGCCCGTGAGCCATGGCCGCTGAGCCTGCGCGTCCGGAGCCTGTGCTCCGCAAGGGGAGAGGCCACAACAGTGAGAGGCCCACGTACCGCAAAAATAAATAAATAAATAAATAAATAAATAAATAAAATAAAATGCTATGGACCATTGTAAAGCAATTATACTCCAATAAAGATGTTTAAAAAATGCTATGGGAGGTTAGGATTGGGAGTAATGTGACTAAGGGAACAGGGCTGTTATATATGCCACCTCTGCTTGTATTAAGAACACAGTATGGATTCTAAGCACTTTGTTAACATGAAAGAATGAAGGAAGAAAATAAGTAACTGGATCCATTGCTTACTTGGATACCTCCTGGCTATGAAGAATGGACACTGAGTTTCTACTTTCTGAATTATTATTACTGTGATACAGTCCATAGAAATAACATTCTAAAAACATAGGGATTTGGAGCTCTCTGTGCAGTGAGTTTCAGGTTTTGAGGATTCTAGAAACTCCTGTTTTGTGTTCCCACCACCCCATGGGCTCTGTTTTCACCATCATGTGGAACAGCTGGTATTTATTTGTCTTTTAAGTGATCTGAGGGCAGTAACTATACCTTTTATCCCTAGCCAGCAGTATGTAGAAGGGACTCAACAGGTGATTGTGGAAGGAAGGGAGGCAGGGAGGCAGGGAGGCAGGGAGGCAGGGAAGGAGTCACTATTTGATGAGCTTATAGTCTAATTCTTCGAGCTTTCTTTTTATTTATTTATTTGTTTATTTATTTATTTTTGGCTGTGTTGGGTCTTCGTTGCTGCATGTGGGCTTTCTCTAGTTGCGGCAAGGGGGGGCTGCTACTCTTCATTGCAGTGCACATGCTTCTCATTGCGGTGTCTTCTCTTGTTGCAGAGCATGGGCTCGTGGCATGCGGGCTCAGTAGTTGTGGCTCACTGGCTCTAGAGTGCAGGCTCAGTAGTTGTGGCGCATAGGCTTAGTTGCTCCGCAGCATGTGGGATCTTCCCAGACCACGGCTTGAACCCGTGTCCCCTGCACTGGCAGGTGGATTCTTAACCACTGTGCCACCAGGGAAGTCCTCTTCAAGCTTTCTTATTTCTCCATTTTCTAATCAGGAGGTGTTATTGCACTAAAATTTTTTTGGTATTCTAATGCTATTTTTAGACATCAGAAGTGGTCAAACAGTGGCAATTTCTTATGGGTCAATCTAATACATAGTCACAAGAAACCATCATTTTGGTCCTATTTCATTACATGAAATGTGTTTTAAACTTGGGGCTCTGAAAGCTCCTTAAGGAACACCAACTGACAGGCAAGGGGGAGGGTCTCTGATCCCCGACTATCTCCTCCAAAAAAAATAAATCAGAGTTTCTATATAAGGGTTGGTTTGAACTAAAGATCTAAAGACATGTGTCTAAAAATTAGTTCGTACAGCTTACTTACAAGTCTAGATCAACTTAGTTATTCACTAAGAAAATGACTCTCAGGTCAAGGAAGCAAGGAGTAATGCTTCAGCTTTTTGCTTTCAGTTCATTTGAAAACCGTAGTGCTTACAAATTTTCATCCTATCTACCAACAGGGCATCTAAGAAGGGGCATCTACAGAAGAGGCAACCACATTGGAAATTCTGCATGGGGCAGTGATAGTGGGTTAGAAACTCAAAGCAGTAATCCAAGGGTTAATCAAGAGAGAGACTAAATCCAGAAAGTGCTATTAACCCAAGCCTTTCTGTAGTGTCTATACCGCCCTGCTGCCTCTAACCAAATAGGACACTGTACGTCTCAGTATGACAGAAAGCTTTTGTTGAAGTAGGAGGTTGACAGCTATTTGTGAGGAGGGGTTTTTGTTTATTTGTTTGTTATTCAAATAACTTTTCCCCCTGTGGAAATTCAAAAGGAAAATGTCAGAAGTATGTAATTAATGGTTTTTTAAAATAGATTGGATCCCCCTCCCCGTTGAACTGAAAAGTATGTATTGAAAAGGAATCCACCCTATTAAATGGTAAATTCTCATGTGTAAGTTTGACATTAATTCCTTCAAAAGAGTTGTGCTTGCAAGTCAGGTAAATGACAGGACGGTCTGTCTAAGCATCAACATCCTCTGAAGGGCAGCTGCTCAGGAACATTCTCAGATCATAATGACAAACAGAACTGGAACACTGATGATATTTGATCAATTCGTGACGGGGGAGTCACCTAGTTCTCTCTTCTCCAAGCTGTGTGGTATTAATGTGCTTCCTAAAATACCGTCAAAATTATTTTTTAAAAAAGTACATGCCGTGGGAGGTGGCGGCGTGTGTGTGTGTGGGGGCGGGGGGGAAGGTGGTGATGGAGGGAGTGGGCTGGAGACAAGGGAAGATTCCAGAAAGGAAAAACCTACAATAAAAACTACCTTTTTGTTTTTTTAAGATTCCTTTTAATCAGCTCTTAAAGCAAAGACAGAAGCTGAAAACATTCCATGTAAATAAACAGCAAAGAACTCCAAATGCTTAGCAGACCAGAACACAGGGAAAGCTTGCTTGGTACTGCCAGGCATGACTGGCTTTAGTGCATTTAACAGTAAAAAAGAGGACGGTGCCAAATGACCAAACTACATGTGAACTTCCCTTCCAGCAAGAAAAGTGGTTAACACTTTCCACTGGGGGTGAGGGGAAGGTCCAGAGAGATAAATTCTACTTAACACAACAATGTGGATAGCATTTAGGCCACATGCAAATTTCATCCGCAGAGCTTTGCAAATGGAATGCAATTTACTGCTCAGAGGATGTAATCTATTTGAGTTAGAGAGCTAATTAATAAAACCTTCAAAAAAGAATGCAGAGTTAAGTGCCATCCATCTCCTGGGCGATTTCAACTTGGTTCTTTAAATTTGCTGTTAAACAAAATTCCAAATATTGTTATAGCAAATCATGTTTTAGATATCTTATGAAAAGGCTAGGTAGGTTTTGGTCAAATTTAAGCCTCTTTGAAAAACACCTGATAAGCTGAAGCTGCTTTTCTCTGAACTTGTTCTGTGATGGATAAAATTTTCAACAACTATAAAAGTTTCAAGTCACATCACATCTAGAAAGTAACAGTAAATAAATGTAACTGTTCATAAACAGTGCTAGATCTTTTTTGCAGTTACTGAAGTTGAAATAATTGAGTACGATCTTCAAAAAGCATACTCTCACTTATAGATACAGTTGGGCAATGGGATGTAAACTATACTCCTTCCTTGCTGTGTGAATTATGGAATTAAAGATAGAAATGATTTTTATCTGCAGTTTTCCTCTTGACTTTTTCTTCCCTAAAGGACGCCTCTGCTAGATAATTTTTGTTTTTCAGTGATAACAAGAGAAGTTTGAGCCTGATTATTCTTTTGGGACAACCTGTCAATGATTGCAAGGATACAATTCAAAACGTCCTGCAAATAATGCACTCATGGCTCATGCTTGATTCTGTTTCCCCCTGAAGCTTGCTGAAGGAAAGCACGATGCTTCTTCATTCTGTCTTGGTATATGTGCTTCTGAATCCTGAAATTGAGAATGAACTATGACCACTTTTCAATACCTAGGCTTAAAAATTCAAAGACTTGATAAGAGGATGTTGAGTAGAAGAAGACACTTTGTGAATCTGTATTAAGGCCCAAGGACTAGATCCTAAGACCCCCTACATTTTAGCCAGAGTGTACTTGCTAAGGATGGGAGGGGCAATGCTTGGGGTGTGAGGCTTATTTTATGGAGAGTCCTTCAAAACCTTAGTGGGCAGACCTGGAAAATGCAGGTCTTACCTTGGCCACAGTCCCAAAGGTACATCTGTACCACTGGCTTTTGTCAGGATGAATGATGGTATTGAGTCATTTCAGGAAAGCAACTCATCTGCCAAAATATGACTGCCAAGATATTTGGAATGATGTGATTTAGCACTTCAATGTAATTTTACTTCCTGAATTTACAAATAATGAAAAAGTTGCCTCTGGCCATTACAGCTTTTGCTCCGTGCTTTAATTCCCAGGAACAGCTATTTTCACCATACTCCATTCCATATAGAAGCTGGAAGAGATATATTGAGCATATTTCTTCTCTCTTTATGTCACCACTTCCTCATTCTCAGTTCACTTGTCATTCTTCTAGTAATGCCAAGCTTGTACACTTAAAAATTTTTTTGAATAAAGAAAAGCTTCAGGAATGATATCATTAGCAAATGCAAATATGCTAATTCGCATAAAAAGATAATGCTTTAAAAGTCCAACCTGTCATATGTAAAATTATTGTAATGACATATTCAAGAAGAATCTGGAGATATGCTGCCAAGAAGGCAACACATTCAAGGCAATCTTATTACAAAGTATATGAAATCACAGACTGTAATATCCTGCAACTATTTGAATTTTAAAAGCTCAGTTTACAAATATATACCAATATTTTTCTCACTTTTAATCACTCCCCCACTGTTTTAGCATAAGAGCTAAAATAACCTAAAACGGCCCCCTAAAACAACACAGCAAGTCTGTTACACAGATCTAGAAAACAAAAAAATGCATGAAGGAAAGAATGTCTTAAATAATCTGAAACAGAGTAGCAAAAAAATGTGTGGTTTCTAGGTTTCAGCTACTAATAAAGAATTTTCCTGGGAGAATTTTACTTTAAAGCAACTCTAAATGAAAATGCATATAATTAAGGGAAAGACTATTGCTTCAAACAGATTGACTGTCTTTAACAAGTTTCTCTCTTTCTAGCTACTCAGATATGCTATATTTCCTAATTATCACCTTTTAAGGGCCATCTGGGCCCATTCCTCCCCATCAGGGGGCAATTCCATTTGCATTGTTCCTGGGTTTAGTCATGATCAAGTAGTCTGGTGGTAAAGTTCATTAGAAATTAGAACAGAAGCAGTCAACCCAACACAGTAAACCAAGTATTTGATACTCAGGCACCCACAGGAGAGATGATAAGCACTTCATACCTATTCTCACATAACTAACAAGTCTTCCATGTGTATTTTATCAAATTGCTTAAAGAAACATTCAGCTAGTCCCTGACCAGGTGTGTAATAAAATTTGATTAAGTCTCCTCATACTGCAAAATATTTCTCAATTAAGGCAACATAACTATAGTCCCTTATGTCTTTTGGTTCAAAAGTCTATTAAAAACCCTTTTAATGATTCCCTCATTTAGCCTACCATTCACAAGCAGTATACTACTTCCTTCCTGTAGAGAACACACAAGAATTATCCTAATTGTATTTTCTGTGAAACAAATGCACATTTCTGAGAAAGCATATCCAACCCACAGACTGACACTGATGGGTATAGGTTCCATAGACATTCCTTTTTGTCCTAATCAATAGATCATCCTATACGTTCACAGGCTCTTTACAAACATGTTTGTGTGCCAAAGGCAAGCTTGGCCCCTGGATATGCTAGATGGTTAGGCAGCTGCCCTACAGCAGGGCTGATTGGAAACGGCGTGGCTAATTCAAGGCAGCCACACATGAGGGTTCCCCGCTTCATACCTCTTAAGGTCAGATACATAAAACCCAGGAAATAGTTACTGCCTCATCTTGCAATTGCTAAGCCTGGCTTGCAATGGCCATCTTAATCCGAAATGCCAGCCTATTGAGATCGAGAAGAAGCACTCCCTGCTGAGACCCACAGCCTCGCCGGGCTACACCTTAGTCTTGCAAATGAAGACAGCTGCAGCAGGCCCTAATCTACGCAAGGCAGGTGTAGCCCTGGGGCTCTCCGAAAGTGACCCTAGGAGCTCTTAGGGCTGTGAAGTTAAGAAGTTACTGTTATAAAAAGAACTATTTCATAGCCTCTCATTATCGAGGTTACTACGCTTTTTAAAAGAACAATGGCTTATTTCCTCTCATTTGTACCTTGATTTTCTCCTCTGCCTTTCTGTAATTCCCTTATTTAGACAGTCCCTAATTCTGACCCCAGCTGGGACACTTCAAATTGGTGGCATACCTCACCCTTAACCGATGCTATTCATTCAATGCTATGCTGAAAAATTGGTCCTATGTCAAGTTGTCCATTTTTAAAACCTATCCTAAAATCTACTCTCCATACATTAGTAGAGATTTCAGGAGAAAATTATACCTATAGGATCTTCCTGAGATCCAATAATGAATAAAAATAATTCAATATTGCTTCGTAAAAAGAATCTACAGCAAAACATAGCACCACTGAAACTGAGCCAACAATAATTAACTCAAGAAGTAATCACTGAGTTCCCCATTTCCTCTCTTACCCTCCCTCCCTCCCTCCCTCCCTCTCTCCCTCTCTCCCTCTCCCTCTCCCTCTCTCTCTCTCCCTCCCTCCCTCCCTTCCTCCCTCCCTCCCTCCCTCTCTCTCTCTCTCTCTCTTTCTCTCTCTCTCTCTCTCTTTCTATGAATGGCTTAAAACAAATATATCTAGTTCTGAAGCCACTTCCTGGTCTCCAGTGTCCCCCCAGGAGCTGAGGAAACAGAACTTCAGGTCTGTTTCTGCCTTAAGAGGGACTGGGGTGCACCTGGAAAGTGCTTGGCCAGATCACCAGCAAGGCCACGAGCTGAGTCTGTGCCAGGTCACTGAGCCAGCATTATGTGGAGGGTTCCTGACAGAAAGGGGACTCAGCAAACTTTAAAGCTACTCCTCTGTGAAGACTGCCACCCCCATCTGAAGGACTGAAGTTTTTGCTGAGATGATGCTTAAGTTCTGTAGGTTTCAACAGAAGAGGTGATTGAAAACCCAACAACTTGTATGTGATTACTCTACTGAAAGTTGGTCATCAAACCAACTATTACTTTAAGGCATGCTTTAAAAATCTGGGAGCTCATATATGAATTTTGAAGTAAAGATGATGAATATTTTTAAACATTAGGATTTTCTTGAAGTATTATTTTAGAACTTTATCAGTTCTACTATATTTTCCTACCCTTCACTTTTGGAATACACATAATAGGCTCCCCCCCCCAATTCCTATAGAACTGTTGAGTCTTTAAAAAAGTATAAAATTTGAAACAAGTGCAGAAAGCCTGTAAATGTGCCAGAAATACCAGGCTACACTTCCACACCCATTACTTCTAACAATTTCACAAGAAGGAGCACATTTTCATGAGTTGTCTGATGTTTTAGCAACAAGACTCCTATGGGCTTTAATGGAAGTCACGCAGCTAAAACTCCATGTACCACTTTGAAAATTTAAGAGTAATTGCAAAGTCCCCCTTAGAGGGTCATAGAAATATTAAAAACCAAAGTATTTTGCTAAGAACTCCAATTTGCCTGAAGGCTTACATCAGATTTTATAAATGACTGGTCACATATATAATGTACTCTAATACTGTTTTATTGGCTGGTTGTTTTCTTTATAAAAGAGGGTCTTTGTGAAGTCCTGCCTGAAAGGGAACATACAATACAGTGAACTGCAGATCTGGTGTTCACTTAAACCCATGGCTCAATCTTACAGGGGAGGTGTGTGTGAGAAATAAATGGACTTGGGAACATTTTACCTTCTTATTTATAGACGCAGAGGGGACCATTTAGTTTGTTATTCCATCAGGCTGACAGACTTTCAGGAAATACATTAAAGTGTTGAACAAAACCAGTCTGCTGCCCTGGTGAACGTTCATCCTAATAATCGGTTTTGACTGGCTGAGTCAGTACGACTGACCCTCTGCATGTGATACAGTGGCAGCCTTTGTCTGAGGATCCTTGTCATAAGTAGAACTTCTGACTTCTTTCCAGAATCATGCACAAGAAGTTTTATTAATTTGGGGGGAAGAATCCAACATTTCTACTTTAATTTTTAAATATTTTAAAATAATATCAAACTAACAGAAAAGCTGCAAGGATAGCACGAAAAATTCCTGAATACCCCTTACCCAGATTCACCAATTGTTAACATTTTGCCACAACTGCTTTATCATGACTGCCCCTCTCTACTGGTTGATTGACTGATGTTCATATATTATGCATATGTTTAGTTTTTCTTCTGAATCATTCGTGAGTTGTATTCATTGTGCCCTCTTACCCCTAAATACTCCCCCAAACCAAAGAGACTCTCCTACACAACTGCACTACAATGTTCAAAATCAAGAAATACAACACTGGTACAGTGCTGTTATCTATTCTACAGACCTTATTTAAATCTCATAAATTGTCCCAATAATGTAATATATGTCCATTTTTTTCTGGCCCATGATCCAATCCCAAATCACTCATTGCATTTAGTTTTCATGCCACTTTAGACTCAGTAAACTGCAATACTACAACCTTCTTAAAGACTTTGTTCACAGACAAATGACTCCTCTCATAATCCCTTCATGTTATGGCTCTGGTCCAAAATAGTCACAAGGGAAAAATTAAAATTTATAGAAAAATGTGTAATTTTTATCTTCCTTTAATGGGATAAGAAAGAGCATGTAGGATTGGCCACCGTAAGACATCATGAAAAATGTGATACATTTTCACAACTAAGCTGTTTATTTGGTTCTAGCCTGATACCAATATGACTAAAGTTTCAGGCTAGTGAGAGAAATACAAGTAGTCTAGACCCTCGAGCTCGGCAGCATCCCACGCCTGTGCTGCTGCTCAGAGAGAAGGCTGGATATGGAGCACAGGTATTCCACAGGTACACAGTAGTAGCACCAGAGAATACACTCCAAATTCCTATTCTACCCTGATGGAATCATCATCATTCAGTGATGGAAGCACATTGGGTAACTCAAGACCTTACTTAGGTATAAAACAAACGAGTTTTTCTACTAATCGTGACAAACTCTAGGTTTGGGATTTCGGGGTAAGAGATTTCGTCTGTTACTGGCCAGCTCCTGTCAATTATTTTTGAAGGCCTCATGCAAAACTGCCTTTTATAAGACTAGGTCAACTTAGGTATCATTCTTTTATTTTAATAGGACAGGAGTATCTGTCAGGCAACTGATATACCATCCCTACTAATGACCACTTCATGAGGCTAGGTTATGCAGCTTCTAACTTTATTCACAAAATATTTCACATGGAATCTATGAAATGGGAATATGTTTTCATGCAAGGGTGCACTGCATCCTCAGACTGCAGGCATGAGTGCAGATAAGTATCAATACAATGCGTGCCCTAGAAGTCAAAGTTGGTATCAGATATTCTCTTGTACATGTGCAGAGGAAGACAATGCTCTTAAAGAATGCCTCCCATTTGTTGCTACAGGCATTGCCATATTGAAATTCTCCCATTAGTAGACCAACTTCAAGCTGCCATTACCCATAAAAACACCAGCCAGTGAAAGCTACTCTATACCAGTTTGCTTTCAGCCAAAGTCTTGAATACAAAAGTTTCCAGAACAAATATTGAAAAATGCAAACTGGGCATCCTAAATTTTTATATTAAATATTGCCCCAAGAATAAAACATGGTCATTTAGATGTGTTATTTAAATTCTAAGTATGCGTGCTAGAGAGTAATATACACTGCTCTTTAGAATGCTGTTTCTCACACCAGGACTTAGTGGGCCAAATATTTTCTTTGAATGAAGTTTAACAACAGGCTCCTGGAAATCTGAGGGCAGCTGCTGAATTTTGTATATAATTAATGGCTAGAGGAATCCATAGTTAAAAACATTTCTTCCCATTTCTAATAGACATTTCCTTCTCCCTCTTCTTCTCACGTTGTAAACAGTAGAATTACGGTTCATATAAAGTGGATTGTGGTTACTCATTACATGACACTTGGACAGATGTGTCCTTTGCAGATATAACAGGTCTGTGCTTCACTATCCCCCAACATAATTACTCATATCTCCATCTGAGGAGCTCTAAGAGTGATTCAAAAGGTAAAAAGAAAGTCCCAGCACAGTGGACATCTGAATAACACTCTGGTACACAGAAACACCTAGTGAGAAAGATGTAAGCTGAATACCCCAAAAGACCACATTGTTAGAGAGGAGTTTGGGGACATTAAAGAGCATTTCTTCAGGCCTAAAACAAGTGCAGTTCCCCCTTTATAACATGTATCCAAGGCAGAGTTTAATTAGCTCTACAATTTAGGTCACAAAGCCCTTTTTCTTCTAAAGGAGCAGTGCATCAGCAATATAAGCAGTTTAAATATTATGAATGAGAAAAACCAATCACTGCATACATACATGCTTGGTTTTTCACTGCATGGAACAAGGATCATCACTTAGTAGGTCCTCATTAGATGTGTGGTAATGCTGGGAGAATTATCCTGTACTTTCCATTTTTAAAGAGTTAACCTACATAAAAATATCAAGAGAGTGAAATATTTCACACTAACTCTTACTGCCTACCTTTTCGTTAATTATACAACAGATGATTCTAACAAAGCTGCTCTGGGAGTCTCCTACAACAAAAAGGATAATAATACTTTCCTAATTTTGGTTTGGTTGTAGAAAAGGCAAATTGGTACATAATTAACAATTTGTTGGTGCAAATTTATCTGCATCTTTTAATTGGTGTTAATTAGATTAGGACTAAAATTTCTTTAATCCTCTATCTTGCCTTTTTTGATGCAAACTAATTTTCTCAGCTGGATGTCAAAGTTTCCCATTAATTACACTTTTGTAACTGGAGCTTCTTAAACCACGAAGACTCAAACATATAGAACAACAGCGGTTTTCAGAAGGCCTAGGGACCAGCCTTTTGGGGAAAATAAGGAATGGTGAGAATTGACACTTTGGAGATAACCAGTGAATTCACCCAAATTCACTGGTGAAGCAAGGCTTCCACAATTAGCAAATCATGGTCTGTCTGATGAGAGCCTCCAGCATTTGGTGGCTGTAAATAACATCCTGTAACGTAACTCTGCCACACAATGCAGATGTTACAGCAAAACAACAGTGACAAAATGTTTAGCCTTACAGTGAAGAAGATAATCTGCTTTTAAATGCCAAGGATAACAATATGCTGCCTTTTACCCTATTACCTAGGAGCCATTCCTAATACTGGTAGAACCATTTCCAATGGAAAACAAACACAAATGTACACCATCTTAGGTGAATTAAGTTCCACATTTCCTATGGCTTCCTCCAAATAGTGTAACCCTTCTGCTATGGTTAACATGTCAGGGGGAAAGCCACAAAATACATTCAATATCTTTTATGACAAGGTGACCGGAAATAAAATTTTATGTAGTTAAGGATTTCTGATAGTTTTTTATCCATCACTTTCCTCTCATTATGCAGCAGTGATGATTGAAACCTGATGAGTACTGCAAAAAAAGGCTGTAAAACATTTTATGTACAAATAAAACAGTAGCCATTAAGTTTTGCTATGATGTCCAAGTAGATATTCAGCATGAAAACATGATAAAACAACTGTAAACTGATTGTGATCAAATGTAATTACAATGACTTGTCTCCAGTGAATGACATGAACTGAACACAGTCACAGACTTCTCCAAAATTACTTTGGGCAAAGAACCAAGAGAACACTATATCCTTTCTTCACTAAAGGCATTTTGCCAAATAAATCGCAAACACACAAGCTTTAATAACCACTGCCAAAAAAGCACTTGGGAACTCATTACGGAAATGTTTAAAACCACACACACACACATACACATGCATGTGCACACGCACATACATGCAATCATATTTGATAAAACTCTTTCATATTAATATAATTCCACTGAAAAAGCCACGTTTGAGATTTTTAATTGGTGCTCCCCTGAAGTAAATCCAAGGACTGATAGGCAATTACAAGTCTTTTTTCCTCTCCTCAAAGTCAATGTATTTGGCTGCCTTTCCTGGCATCTTTATTTTGGTGATGCTGTAAGAAGATCTACTCGAAGATTTTTATGCAGCTAAAAGTAAACAATGACCTGGATTCTGAAATAACCTTATTTTTTCAATAAGCCAATGCAGGTAGATTCTCTCCCTCACTCTCTGCCCCTTTTGATGAGGCTTAATACAGTATTATGTTCCAAAACAGAACAAAGAAAAATATCCATTCATTGAGCACTGTAGTAACTCAAAGTAACTATGGCTGGAACAGCTCTAGGAACTTAGGGACCAGGAAAAGAAAGAGAACAGCATGCATTCTAGATCCTCCTTTTTAACCCTGTCTCATTTCTTGACCTCTTGCCCTGAAATGTTGGCAGTACTGATATAACCTAATTATTAAAATTAGCAAGAAAGTAGAAATCTAATTCCACTCCTAAGAATATACCCTAGAAACACATATCCACACAAAAACTTGTATTCAAACATTCAGCAGTATTACTCACAATGGCTAAAAAGCAGAAACAACCTGAATGTCCATTAACTGACCAATGGTATTTACAAAGTGGCCTATCCATACAACAGAATATTTTTCAGCCATAAAAAGAAGTACTGGGGCTTCCCTGGTGGTGCAGTGGTTAAGAATCTGCCTGCCAATGCAGGGGACATGGGTTCGAGCCCTGGTCCGGGAAGATCCCACATGCCTCGGAGCAACTAAGCCCACGCACCACAACTACTGAGCCTGCGCTCTAGAGCCCGTGAGCCACAACTACTGAAGCCCGTGTGCCTAGAGCCCATGCTCTGCAACGAGAGAAGCCACCGCAGTGAGAAGCCCGCACACCACAACGAAGAGTAGCCCCTGCTTGCTGAAACTAGAGAAAGCCCGCATGCAGCAACAAGGACCCAACGCAGCCAAAAATTAATTAATTTTTTAAAAAAGTACTGATATTGATACATGCTAGAACACAGATGAACCTTGAAAACATTATGCTAAGAGAAAGAAGCCACTCACAAAAGACCATATAACATGACTCCACTTATATGAAATCCAGAAGAGGCAAATCTATAGAAACAGAAAGTAAATTTGTGGATGCCTAGGACTGAGAGGTTGCAGAGGCAATGTCTACAAATAGGTATGAGGTTTCTTTTTGGGCTGATGAAAATATTTTAAAATTGACTGTGGTGATGGTTGTACAACTCTGTGAAGAGAGTAAAAACCACTGAACTGTGCACTTTAAGTGGGTAAACTGTATGATATCTAAGTTATATTTCAATAAAGCTATTATACATATATTTTTAAAAGTAGAGATCACTGCGTTTGGGTCCCTTTAACGCGTGTTCCAGTAGAAGCTTCAGGGTCAACCATACAGATTGATGAGTGCTCCAAATACACTTTTATTTAAACTTTGTCCTCCCCTGAAGAGGAAGAAAACTAGGAAAAACCCATACTTCCTCCAAATTTGCTCTTATTGAGGCCACCAATGACCTCCCCACCAACGCTGCTAAATTCAGAGGCCAATTTTCAGTTCCCAAATTACTTGACTCACCAGCAACATCTGACACAATCACCACCCTCACCCCATCTTTTTTTTAATACTTTATTTATTTATTTTTAATTTATTTGGCTCTGCCAGGTCTTAGTTGCGGCACATGGGATCTTTAGTTGTGGCATGCAAACTCTTAGTTGCGGCACTTGGGATCTAGTTCCCTGACCAGGGATCGAAAACGGGTCCCCTGCATTGGGAGTGGGGAGTCTTAGCCACTGGACCACCAGGGAAGTCCCTCATCCCATCTTGATATATTTTTTTCATTTGATTTCCAGGACACACACTCCTTGGTTATCATCCTATCTCACTGCTTGTTATTTCTCCATCTCCTTTGCTGGATACTCCCTCTCACCTCCCCCCCGATCCTGCCCCTTAGTGAGTGTCTCACAGGGTCTGCCGCCTTGTGCTCACTCCCAAAGTGACCCCACCCAGTCTTACTGCTTTAAATACCACCTCTATGCTAGCAACTTGCACATGTAGATCTCCAGTCCAGGCCTCATTCCAAATGCTAGACTCCTATATTCAACAGCTGACTTGGCATCTCCACCTGGATTTCTAATACATAATCTCAGATTCAACATGTCCAAAGCTGAACTCCTGATCTCTCCCCCCCTCCCTGCCCCCAAACCCAAGAAAACCATGCTCCATTTATAGCTTCTCCCATCTCACTTGAGGGCAACTCTTTCCTTCCAATCACTCAAGCCAAAAATCTGACAGTCATCCTTGTCTCCTCTTTCATTTCCAACTGAGAAACATTCAATCCACTAGGAAATCTTACTGGTTCTGTTTCAGAGTATATCTAAACTACAACTCACCACTTCCCACTCTGGTTTGAGCCATCATCAGCTCTCATCTGGCTCAAGGCAACCATCTTCTGACTGGTCTCTCTGCTTCTACCCTTGTCCCCTACAGTCTATTCTCAACACAGGTTCCAGAGGCATCAGTTTAAAATATGAGTCCTACCATGTCTCTCCTTTGCTCAACAACCTGTGTTGGTTTCCTCCTCACCGTGAGTAAAGGTGAAAATCCTTACAATGATCTGGCCCCCATTACCTCTCTCATCTCATCTCCTACTGCTTTTTACCCCTCTCACTCCACCAGCCTCCAGGCAACCTTGCTATCCTTGGACACACAGGGCTGTTTCCTTTGCCTAGAGCACTCTCCTCCCAGATATATGCATATATATGATACATAAGTCCCTCACTCCTTCAAACCTTTGCTAGCATTTCACCTTCTCAATGGGGCTTATCCTTATCCCCTATTTATTATTATTATTATTATTATTATTATTATTATGCCCATGCCTCGTGGCTTGCAGGATCTTAGTTCCCCAACCAGGGATTGAACCCTAGCCCTTCCACAGTGAAAGCACGGAGTCCTAACCACTGGACTGCCAGGGAATTCTTACCAACCTATTTTAAATGGCAACCAGACTCCCAACCCCACCCCTACCCATTTCCTTTGCTCTGCTGCAACTTTTCTTTCACCATCTTCTAAAATTCTCCATGATCTACCTATTTACTATTTCTGTTGTTTGTTGTCAGGCTGCTAAAACACAAGTTCTGGGAGGGTGGACCTTTGTTCTGTCCACTGTTGGATCTCAAGTACCTGAACATGGTAGTTCCTCAGTACATATTTGTTGGACGAATGAATGACTGCTGAAAATCCTACTGGACCCATCACCTGCCAACATTTGTTTAATGGTGACTTTATGAGTTAAGGGCACAAAATTTTGTTACACAGAATGTTAAACAAAACAACAGTGGAGAAAACTGAGGTAAAGAGTTATTGCTGCTGTTTAATATTTATTATAGCCCTAAAACATGCTAGGTAACACAGAGGAGACTCTCTCAACTCCATAAGTCTTCAATGAAGTTGTGGATGTTGAGATATTTACACTCGTGTAGCAAATGAAAATTCCCAGGTAAAGGAGGAGAATGTGGTATAGGTCTCATGAGAGCTTAAGTACCAGCACTTGGAGCAGAGAGGAAGGGGCAGATTACAGAGATGTCCATCTGACTTGGTCTTTGAGGTGTGCAAAGGTTTTTTTGTGTGTGGGTTGTTTTCTTGTTTGGCCGCACCGTGCAGCTTGCGGCATCTTAGTTCCCCAGCCACATCGAACCCGGGGCCCTGGCAGTGACAGCACCAAGTCCTGACCAGTGCACCACCAGGGAACTCCCTGTTCAGAGTGGTACGGTGGTGCTTCTCCCTGCAGTGATATGTAAGATGGTCCTGAAATAGAGAGAGGGTCTGAAAATAGCCCATGCTGTGACAGGAGAAAAGTTAAAGTGACCTATTTTGTTTGTTAACCCTGGTCTTGTAAGCAAAACGCGTTGCTGAGTTTAGAAAAAAGAACACATTGATGTTACAGTTTGCAATTTTAGAAATGTTATATGAAATTTTCCAGTGAGACTGTGGAACCACTGCCATATCCTAAGTCATAACTTTATATATTCAAAAACTTATTGTTATGGCATTTTCTGATTAAGACTAAAAAAACTCCCAAAGCAAAAGATCCAAAGTAGTCACTAATGGTGTATTTGCTTTTTCTTGAGAAGGGCTTTAACAGGGGCTAGTAATAACATAGTTATTACTAACAATAATATTCATATTAATAAGAATAGCTAACAGCTAATAATAGTACAGCTCTATATTAAAGAGCTATCTCATCTTCTAAAAGACATGAGATAGATTCAACGCTCAAGCATCACCCAGGAGGCCTGCAGCACCTGCTCAGAGGTGACAACTCCAACAAGCAGCATCTCATCATCCCTGTGCTCACAACTGCAGCTGGCACAGTGGAACTTGGAGTTAAAATTAAAAAATAAAAACAGTAGTAACTGATTACGATTTATACTTCTGGACATTTATACTTCTGGACTACATACATGCCCTTTTGTTCTGAAACAGACCATTCAGCACAGCTTGCATTTTTTTTCTAAGCATATTTTTTTTCTTTTTTTCATATTTTTTCTTTTTTAATTACAAAAAGTCCATATCATTTCCCAATACTAGGTCAAAAGGAGAGCAGGAATTCACCCAGGCTACTCAGGAACCCCTGTGGTCTGTGCTGGGTAATACCGGCCCACACATGAACATCTTTGAGTTTTGCACTAGCTCATTATAAAGTTTTCATTTATTCATATGATTCTTTAGAATACACTTCCGGGCAAACTTTAATGTTGCCCAGAAATTTCATTTTTGTATACAAATATCGTTTAAAAAGATGAGGAGCCCCACAGAATGTGAAGGATTGAATAAAACAATAATGCTTATCATCTTAAACCCCAATGTATCTGTTCTGATCAGTAAATTTTGAATCTCAAATGTATTTTCTTTTGCTGCGCTGTGCGGCATGTGGGACCTTAGTTCCCCAACCAGGGATCAAACCTGCGCCCCCTGCAGTAGGAGTGCGGAGTCTTAACCACTGGACCACCAGGGAAGTCCCCTAAATCTAAATGTACTAAATTGCTTTCATTATGATTACTCCCAATACTAATTATAATAAATTATGATTAATAGTTATATGACTTGAGTTCTAATCATATGCCAGACAATGATCTTAGAAGTTAAGATACACAGTCTCATTTGACCACGATAATGGTATCCTCATATTTCAAAGGAGAGAACTGAGACTCAGAAAAACCAAATAACTTCCTTGGGGTCACAGAACAACAAATATGGTGACAGGATACTAACCTCCAGGGCCTATGCTCTTAACCATTAAGCTCTCCTGCCATCAAATTAACACCAGGAAGTGCAGGAATGTGCATTAACCACGACAAGGTCACAATATAAATTACTAGAAGTTTGCATACTAAGTTGCTCAGGCTTGATTTATTTGTTTAGTAGTATTTGTTGAGCACTTATTATGTGCCAGCTATTCTACTAGACACTGGAAGAATACAGTATGACAGGATCCTTGGCCTGGGGGCTGCAGGCCTGTGTGGGAGTCTCCCAAAGGGCATGAGCTGAGAACCGAAGGTGAAGGAGAGGATGTGAGGCGGGGAGTGTGTGCTTGTGGTGGGTGGGTGGCATGATTCCGGAAATGAGTCCAGGCAGAAGAGGAGTCTGTCATACATGGCTTCCACCTACCAGATTGGGTCCCTGTCACCTACTGATAGGACTTCCACAATAATTTCCTAACTTAGGTTTTCTGCTTCCAGTCTTTCCCTTGCCTCCACCAAGCCCTTGAATTTACCTTGCCCACTGCCATGGATTAATCTTCCTAAAATGCAATCATACCTGTCCCTAGTTTGAAAATTTTTAGAGGCTCCTCCCAGCTCAGACCTAACTCCTTGGTCTTGGTAGTCCAAAGTCCTTCATTAAGTCTCCCATCCTTCATTAAGGGTGGGGCTGAGGGACGCCTGTTTTTAGAGCATGTGTCTAGAAACTGTGAACAAGTTATAGTTCAGGAAGTAATAAACTGCCATGGGAAACTCCACATACAATGCTTTGGATAGTGAGGACTTTTAAAGTATCATTAATACCCAGGGTAATTTCTAACAGATCTTTCACTAAAATCAAATAATAGAATGAGAAAACATGCCTATAAGGAAACCTAACAGATTGACTAAGACCAAACCTGTCTTGCAGTTCCAGGAACTCTGACTCTAATCCTAAAATGTGTACTGTGTGGGGTGAGGAATACTGTTTATATCTCAGCTGTAACAGCTTTTAAAAGCTAAAAATAGGGACTTCTATGTGGAATGAAAAAGAAACTTCATAAAATCCATGCAGTTGAAGGCTGGTTCTCAGTGAACTAGGAAATCTTTCAGAAGTAAAGAAAACAAAACTATAATTTTAAAACATCACCCAACTTTACATTTCCTATTTGGCAAACTGGGGTTGCTGGGGATACCCAACTTTTTTAAGGCTTATGACTCCCCCACACCCCCATTCTTAAAGGATACTGTAAAAAGAGCCTGTGGATTTTTTGCAAATGGCTAGAGAAGGCTCTGGAAGGAAGGAAGGAAGGACAACTTCCATGCTCTTCACAGTATCTGGGGCCCGTAATGTGTCACTCCCTCTTCAAAGCTGAGGCCCTATGAAAGCACCAGGGGTTCTGCCTGCTAGCTGAGGGCACCTCTGGGGGCTCTACCTCCTGCCTTCTGCCCTGAACCAGCATTGTCCAGCTCCCTGGTGCTTTGAACCCAGCTCCTGTCCCTCCAGTTCTTCACCTAGATTAACACCTTGATTTGGCTGTACCGTGGCCTTTGAGTTTGGTTTTATCCCTTAACCCTATTTCACGGATTGGCTCCGGTACCTTGAACCTGGCCAGGCCACCCTCAGCCCACCCCTCTGGAAGGAAGCCCGGCTGGGGTTGCTGTGCCAGCCTCACGTCCACACCTTGAGGAAGTTCAGTCACAGGCAATGGAGAGCGATAGGTTTCCTCTTCCTTCTACCTACCAAACACATCTGTCTACTCCAAATGGCCAACAGTTCATTAACAGTGAAAGTTTATTTTTGCTCCTCATTTTTTCATACTTATTTGGCAAGCATTATTGAAAAATAATGGGCAACAGCTTTATTTCTCAGATGGCCACAGAATTCTTCAAATTATATATACACACACATTATATACATGCCCTTTTGTTCTGAAACAGACCATTTGCCAATTGGAGTATTAGGGAGACTTTAGTCTTTAGAGGAAACAGGTGAACGTGGAATGAGTTGATTGGTAAAATTTACAAGAAAATGTGTGACTATTAGGAATATCTACTCTAGTCAAAAAGGTAAAAAATTAGCTTTTTAGATAATACCAAATACATTATATAACTTCACAAAAATAATTTTTTTTTTTTTGCGGTATGCGGGCCTCTCACTGCTGTGGCCTCTCCCGTTGCAGAGCACAGGCTCCAGACGCGCAGGCTCAGCGGCCATGGCTCACGGGCCCAGCTGCTCCGCGGCATGTGGGATCTTCCCGGACCGGGGCATGAACCCATGTCCCCTGCATCGGCAGGCAGACTCTCAACCACTGCGCCACCAGGGAAGCCCCACAAAAATAATTTTTAATGTGGGTGTTAATTGCTTCCACCAAAATGTTCAATTTTATTCTGTAAACATCCAAAGACTACCTAGGAAATTGAGGCTGACACACAACACACATACACACAAAATTGTGTCTTACTGATCACTATTGAATCCTAAACCTGTTACAAAATAAGATACAGGGCGGCCTCTCCAGGCTTCCAGAGGCAGTTTACCGTCTATAAAAAGCAGTATCCTTTAAGCAGGACTATAGTGGAAGAAACAGTGACAGTGGCAAGATTACAGTAGATTTAAGATGAAAACAATGGATTATGCGCTCCATGTTCCTCCTTCCATTCTGTTCAGAACTTACCTAGCTTCACACCCATGGGATGATTACATGAGGGGGGGCGTTAGTTACAAGTGTCAGCTCTAGTATATCCTGGCAGAGCAATGACTTCTGACAAATCCTGAATCCTAAAGCTTCCAAAACAAAACCTCCCAACACAACTTCCTTCTCTGTTTGTTTTGAGGTCTACATGAAGGTCATTTAATTTAGGTTGGAAACCCTCCAAGCAGAATTCTGACATGTCTTCAGTGTGCAGACACTCAGCTGGGGCACAGGACATTGGGACACCACCCCCATGCGCTCTGCTACACTCAAGGGTGAGACGCACTGGCCCTCCACGAGACCCCCAAGTATAGGCAGCATCATGTGACAAACAGGAAAACCACCACGGAGCAGCCTGAAGATCATCAAGAACATCCTTCAAGTCGGCAGGTCATTTTAAATTTTGTTAATATAGGTGGGTCTGGTGGCTTCTGGTGGCAATGGAAATTTTCACATTAATGGTGTGAATTTTGCACCGTATTTTGACACCTGCTACATCTGATTCAAATGCAAAAACAAAAAAAAACCACCTGAGTCTGCATAATGAAAAGCCATTCATTTTTCTGTTTCCTGTCCCAGCAGGAATAGAAAGCAATTCCAAGCCAGTCTGCAATATATCCAAGGTTAAAGATTTTGGAGGGAGGAGCCTGCCAGCATCTCATGTCCCAAATCACTGAAGCATTTCAGTAGACTAACTGATTCAAAATAATAATTAAGAAAGAAGAAAAACCCTGTGAGATTTGTGAAAGTTCTGGTGCAGAACAGGTTCTTTCTAGAACCATCTCAGGGCAGCTCATCATGTTGGACCCGACCTCTGGGGTCTGCTCCAAGTCGCACTACCAGAGCCCCTCCGATTCAGTGAGGGTCGACTGCTCACAGCCACCCTAGTGTGGTCACAGTCAGCACTCGGCCCCTGGGGGGGTCTTGGCTTGCCAATGCAAGAGTTCTCTGGGTGACAATCTATTTATCTCCACTCCCCCATACCTTCCTACATCTCCATCCCCTCTTCCGTTAATCCCCATTGCTACTATTCTCTATGTGGCCTTCTCAGCCTGCTGCCTAGAAAATGTTCCAGAGTCCAAGGTCCCTCAGGCCTCCTGCCCGGAGTTCCCTGGAGTAGGTAGCCCTGAATTGGGAGGTCTCTTCTTTCTTCTCATCCTCAGCTTCTCCAAATGAAGCCCACAGTAAATCCCTCCCCAGACATATCCTGGAAATGATTAATCTCTCAGATTAACCAAATGGGCTCAAATATAAAAATATTTTTAAAAAACAGTAGGGTCGTTAAAGAGTGACAGATTTAAGCGCCATCTGGGCTCGCTGGTCAGGGCGGCGCGAATTCCATCAAACGGCTGAACGGTGCACGATCTGGGAATCCCATCTGTTTTATTTAACATGAATCAGTCCAACAGTTTGGCCATTTTGATGTTAGAGTTGTTTAAAGAAAACCCCAGACATATAATACCAATAGTTTTTTCCTCCTTTAAACTTCTAGAATGCAAATTACATGCTTGATTATCACAATTAAAGAAATGAAGATTGATTTGATTCTAAGAGCAGCCCTAGTGAAATTCTAAGTAGATTTTTTTTTTCATAAAATGATTATTTTCCCAGTTTTACTTTTTTTAAACCTTTGGGACCATATGTAGAGAATTTTCTTAGGGTTATCATATGAAAGTTTACTTTAATAATTTTTTTTCACTGAAAACTATACTGATAAGATTTTGGATCTTGTAGAATAGCAAATTTTGGGGTCTCGTTTCTCATTTTAATTTTTCCTTCTCTGCTCCCCTCAACGAAAATATTTTTAATGAAAATAACATGAAAGTATTATAATGAAAAGTAATCAAGAATATCACTTAGACAATTTTACTTATTCTTAATAAACATGTATTTATTTATTTTTTAAACAAAGTCTTTTCCTAGTTTTTATAAATTGCTTTTAACCTTAAGCACTTTGGACTGCTTCCCTGTCTTGCTGTGCTATAATAATTCTTAGAAACACTAATCAGATTTTCCTGTCCCCAATAATATAGTTCTGTTTCTGAACCGCAGCAGTAAATTGTCCCAAAACGAATACTCTGGCTACTTAGTCTTTAACAAGCAGGGGGAAAATATTATTATTAAGAGTAAATATATTTTGCCTGTTTTGAGATCTCATAAGAAAAAAATCATATTGTCAACTACAAATCAAACTATACTTTAATTGGAAAATACTCTTCTGCTATGATATTGTGATTATAACTTCTATCTTTAAATATATGGGGATAATTTTCCTATTTTTCTATTTTATTATTATGCTATAACATAGAGTACTATGATATGTCACATGTGAAACACATGAAAACAAAGCAATCATACAACAAAAATTCACATAGTTGTGCATTAAAAGGGGGATTGCACATTATCACATGATTTTATTCCTGCTTTTTATCATCTTTTATAGCTATTATGTGGAAGTAAAATAAATTCTTCAGTCCTAGGTTTATGGTTTTTAGTCATTTTACATACCAATATATTTCCTAAAACACAGAATCCTCTGGAAATATAAAGCTGGGACTATGTGGTATGTTACAAGTATGTGCATTTACTGTTTCCTCATCTATAAAACCAGGATAATAATATCTTCCTGTAGAACTCTTTCAAGGATTATACATAATCATGTTTGTAAAAGTACATTAAAAATTCTAAAGTGCTGTGCAAATGTAAGGTATCATTACTAATCATAATAATTCCATATCCTTATGGAACAAAAAATACTGAAAAATGAAACATCCTTTCTCTAAATCTCCCTTATGATTAAATAAAGAAGCACATTTATATGAATTGTTTCTAAAGCAGCATTTTACAACTGGCTTTAAAGTACCCACTTCAGGGAATTACAAAGAGTCAGAGAAAAAATTTCCTACAATTGACACGTTTTAAACTGCAGAAGCAAACAGTCAAATTGTCATAAACTTTATTTGTATCCTTTACTTTCCTAAAAGTTACTGTGGCGAATTCAGAATTCTAAAAAGCACATGAAAACTTTTGTCCGAGGGGACTGCTCCCAGAGCTGAATCAGGATTTATCTCGCTAAACGTCAGTGGTCAAGAGTTAAAATCCATTTAGGTAACTGATGAAGGCAAATGCTGGGACCACAGATGTTTTCTCCTTTTCCTTCAAGTTTATAAAATCACAGAGAAGGAGAGAATTTTTTGGAGGATAAATGCTATTTACAAAGTCTTTAAGGAGAAAAATTCTGATTACTAAAATTTCAGTAAATTTGCAGTCTCATCTCTCCCTGCACCACCTGAAACAAAAGAAATGGATCCCAGCAACGGACCCAGTGTACTCTTCCCCTTCCCCTATGGGGACCAAGGCTGGCCACGCTCCTGGAATAGCAGTAGCGAATGGGATCCATCTAAACCCAGCTTTCGTGACACTGGAGCAGCTCAGGTTGTCCCTGTGAGATGCCAGCTGGCTTCTGCACAAAGTTGTTGAGCTTTGTTTGTTGTTAATCCCTTTGGCTTTCTCAGCATCCCCAAGTCATGCGGACACGCAGTGGACACTTCTATCAGGTGGCCACAGTACTGAGGTCTGGTCCCCATGACCGTGTGGTGCTCACATCCCTAGGCGTATCCCCAACTCCAGGGCCTGGAGTACTCACTCAGCGGGCATACCCAAAAAGAGCTCAGTTACGCTTGGCTGTGAGCCTGTTCTGCTACCCAGCAGCGGAGTATGAGGACACACTAGGCCGTGGGATGGGGGGTGGGCAGCAGTGGCTGCTTCAGGTAGAAACGACAAGCAGTTCCAGTCGTGGAAGAACTACCACAGTGACATTCTTCCTTGGCCAGGTACAATGACCTTAATGAGGCAGCGCGCATTCAAAGATGCCAACCAGAAAATGTTATTATTGATATTTTATACCCACTCATGTGGCTAGTATCAAACAAAGCCCTGTTTGCTCCAGTTTCATACAGACATACAATTTGCTTGCTCCAGTTCAATCAAAGGACGCCATTTCTAGGGCTTATAAAGTATAAGAAAATACTCCCCTTGGGGTTCACCTGAGTAGTGCAATGTGAGCTAAGAGAAGTGGTAAGCTTGTGCTGCCTGGTTTTCTTCTAGCATGCTCTTTGACAAAATAATCGTTTTTTGAAACCATAAGTCATTTAAATGTATCTCATTCCCCATATCTGGATGTATCTGAGTAATTTTATTTAACCTTGGTTGAAAGAAAACGCTGTGTCCTGCATCCAACCTGAGATGTTTTTTCTTTGTACCAACAGTGATCGTCTCGGATCTCAGCACTGTATTTTGAGCCACTGAACAGTGGCCTCTTTAAAAGTAATGTAAACCAAAAAAACACATTACAAGAAAGAACAACAGCAATAAGTAAGTGCTTGTGTGACCTAAAAAATACTTAATTCTCAATAATGTCTCATTATCCCTTACCAAAACTAGTGTAACGTGCAGTGAGATTGGGAAATACTTTATAAATGTGCTGTACTTTATACGTTATTAAGTCAGATGGTGGCAAAAGGTAAAATGGTATGACCCATTTGTCAGGTAATCCCATAAATCTGTACTTTTAAATGGGACAATCTGTCAAATTAGCAATACGAATGAAAAAATAAGCCTTCTCCTAAAAAAATATATTTTCTACTCATTATGACCATTGCCTGACAAAAACAATGTTTTAAACACTTAGAAAATATAAATCTATTTTTCAAAGAATAATTTCAACAAAACAGGACGAATGGCCTATCATCAGTGGCTAATGATTCTCTCTGGTCAAAAGTAGCTATGGGGAAGAGACACTAGAAGAGATTTAGAATCTACTTTGGCTCAAGATAATTGACGAAATTCTATTCCCCTTTGTTTTAAGAAAAACTGTTAGTAGCTGCATCAGACTTTTAAGAATGATTTTGAGTGCTAACATCTAGTCAAATAATTAAAAATCACACAACACAATTAAATCTGTGCTGAGATGTATCTTAAATAATCCCAAACTTCCCAAACTCCTGTGTCTTTGGTAAAAGCATCATAAAGTACGCGACAACCACAGTAAACCTCTTTAAAGTGACAAAATAACAAGGAAAGGTCAGGGAGCCAAGCAGGTCAACAAAGTTCTTCTTCCCCGTTTGGGGTCATTCTTCCCTCCAGCACTGACTGGTCTCCCCGTAAATTCCACATTAGCTCCTCCCATCAGCGGCAGCAGAAACACTTGAACTGCCTTCTCTCTCCACAAAAGTTTAGTTTGCTGATTGGGCATGAAACAAAGGGAAGACAGCAGGGGTACAGTTTATAAGGGGGCAGGCGAGGTTGACAGGCTATTGTGCTCTGGAGGCATCCACAAGCTGTTAATTCTATTTTAACATCGTTAATAAGACTGTTAACACATCAGACTTTGTTTAGAGACCTTGAAAACATCAACAAACTATTAAACGACCCACCTGAAATAAAATAGTATCCACTTTGGAAGTATCAAAATCATACTTTAAAAAAAATCCTTAAGATGAAAAGACTAAGGAAAGGAAAAAGGAAATTTATTACTGTAAAATGTGTGCAAGGACCCCAAATTTTTATGTTTAATACTCTTGAAACATTCTTTTTTATTTTGACATCATCTTCGATCTATGGATTTTCCAAATAAGGAAGTTACATCAAAACACAATCACTTCCTTGTGCATATGCAAAAAGGGATTAAAAACACAGGCTTAACTAAATATTTTAAATGAATAATTAGTCTTTCAGATTAACAGCAGTTAATTTTGCAATAGAATAGAAAAATGTTTTGATCTCAGTCTTTAAAGAATTAGGAAAACACTCCATTATATCTGTAAGGTCAGTTTTTGTATACCTTCATGTCCAACTAAAAAACTGTTGAGCAATTTCAGTAAGAGTGAAAAGCTCCAATTCATGACTTAAGGAAAATAAAATTTTCAAAAAATTATTTTATTTTTTCCTCTTTTTCTTCACTTAGCTTAATTTTAGGAATTAAGACTATTCAAAATGAAAAGTATTATGCTTAAAATCAAGGAGACCAAATAAGCAGTAATCTATATTCAAAAATAAATATTTGTTAAGAAGAAATTTTCATTTGAATTTTTTGTTGTAAATTCATTTTTCAGTGTCAAACTTTCAATTAAAATAGCATATTTCTTATGGGATAGTCTACTAAAATTATTATAATTGACATTTAACTATTTTTTCATTCAAAGCAAAACAGCCCCAAATATATAGCAAATAATTTGTAGTAATTTTAAAAACAATTTTTAGACACTGTATATATCTGGAATCTAATGACAGAAAAAATTTAAAGGATTCTGGATGTGGCTTAAAGTACTGATTTTCCACCACACTGTAATACAAAATATGTAGGTGTTGATTTTAAATACCCTTGCCTGTGATTTAAAAGAACAATTATTTCATACTCTTGCCAGTATGGGAGAGAAAAATAAAAAAGCATGAAAAATTATAATAGTATTAAATTATGGAGAAGGGATATACAGCTTTTAGAAGAGAGCAGAGAATCCTCAGCAATATTTAAGTATTTTGACTCTTCTGAGTGCTGCTGTTTGTTGGTGGGCTTGGGTGGGGGGAGACAGTGAATGAAAAGACGGTAGAGAATAATCACAAACAAGGACATTAATACGAGAATACAAACGTGTAAACTCTGGGCAAACGATGAGGTAACTCTAAATGCATCTTCGTGCTGAACACTTGTACGTATGACAGTGTGCTCTCAACAGGTCAAAGAACCAATGCACAGAGGCTGCTGTGTACAAGGCGTGGCGACTTCGAGTGACACAGTCTGGGAAAGCATCAATCACCACACATTCTGAAAAGTGGAAATTGAGGCAGTAACCCTGAATGATGACCGACGGAGGAATAATATTTGGCCGCCACTGTTCAATCGCCCTTCCCAAATACAATGCCGCGCTTATTTCTCCGGCTTCTCTCATGTTTCAGACACACATATTTCAATCCAAGTGTTTCAGTTGCCATAACAACTTCATAAATTTGTTTTCAGATGTCCCTTTTAATCACATCATTTACAAAAAGCTGGATGGGTCAGGACAGTGCCTCAATTTATTCCATTCACACCTGGCTCCTGAGGAGTCTCTGTATTTGTTCCTTTTCTCTAAGAAGCTCAAACACCTGAAAATAATGTCACTATTCCTCTCTCTCCATAGGCAAAGGAGATTTAAAAAAAAAAAAATCTGCTTGTGTGTGGCCTTATTATCAAGTTTTTAAAACCCAGGCGACATAATGCCCAGAAATCATCCTCTGGTTCATGAAGTACTGGGACTGCGGTCGCTACCCAGTGGTGTACAGCAGGGCCCTACGCATAGAGCGGCCGCTTTATTTCCAGATATCAATTATTTATGCCACCAGACAGGTTTCTGATAGAATCTTTAGCAATTTTAATTGGCTTCTGGTGACGACTACTACTACCTAGTACCTTTAAAATATTATCTACCTTATGATGGGAAAATGAAACTATGCTATAACAGTTCCAATGTCATGCATTAATTTTTTAAACACTCTGGGATATTTTCGGATTTTGTTCCAATAAAGAATAAGGCATAATATCCCTGGCACCGTTAAATAAATGACTTTTGCCAACGTCAACAACCAAACAATGGAAAACAAGACTCCACCAACAAACAGAGAGGGGGTGTCAAAAAATTCGGCTGGGGTTTTTGCATATGTAGGGAAACCGAAGGCACTTCCCCAGAAGGTATTGAAATGCACAGATAAGAACACAAAAGGCCCTGAAGTGGTTTTGAGGGTCACAATTTGCTATTAAACACAGCAGATGGAAACATGTGAAAGTCCACTTAAGGATACTCAAGTGTAAAATAAAAATGGGAGTAACAGACAAGTTAGGGCAATCTGACGATTCTAGAGTTTTATTTTTTTTATTTTATTTCTTTCTAGAGTTTTATTTTTAATTGCACTCTCAGTTTGTTAGAACAGAAATACATAAATTTAAACTTAGAGGAATGAGTTGGAGGGGGAAAACACTCTTTATAACCCCATCTGTCGAAAATTAAGATGCAGGGCGTATGGTATGCAACTAAGTACCAGAAAAAAGTAAATATTGGTTATATTTAGGGAAGAGTATAAGAACAGATGTCATATAAAAAGTTAGACCTTTTACTTCAAAAAATACTATACATGACTAGTTCTTTGCCACTGGGGGAAAAAAACCTCTTTTAATTATGTAAAGAGCGAAGAGAAGGTAGGATTCTTTACCTTTGAATACTAAATTAGGAAACAGCAGCATCAAAGGCAGGCTTGATCTGTTCTGCCTGAAAAATTAATAGGCTTGACAAGTCTTCTACAATAGCTTCTCGAGTTGCAAAAAAAGAGGCTCTAGTGACACCAACAGTCCCGGGAACAAAATGCAGCTGTGATGGAGGGTATGGGGCTGGGGGAGGGCTTTTTTGTTTGTTCGGGGGTTCTGGTTTGTTTTTCTTTCCTCCCAACGGTAAAAGCTTCCGCCACAACCCCATGGAGAATCTGCCCGGGGCTCTCCCCGCTTCCACCGACTTCCCTCTCCCTCTTTCCCTACACAGCCAGTGCCCCAATGCCCGTCGGAGAGAAGGCATGAGCTACAAGAGGGCCTGGCTGGGGGGCCGGCCACCCTAACCCCGCAGTTTCAAAGGGCAGGGAGTTGAAAGGAGGGGAGGACCGCGAGAGGGGCAGGGATGCTGAGGAAAGACATCAATTCAGCATTCCTCAGTGGCTTCAGATCTTCACACTTGTTTTCTTTCCCCCTCTTCCCTCCTGGAAGGGTGAGGCGGGAACCAGCACTTCAAAGGGGAAACTTTCTCGGTGCTTGCGTGGAAGGACGCGTTAGCTAGCTCTGGCTCTTCCCACCAGCGTGATTAACACTAGAGGTTGTTATTGTTTTTGACAAAAATTCTCTCTCTTAAAGAAAACCACCTTTCATCTCCTGAGTCGCTTGCTGATGAAGCTGTTGGTGTCAGAGAGGGTGGGGAGGGTGACAGCACAATAGCCAGGCCCTCGCTCGGTCCCCTTCAGAAAAATGTAAGGAACACCTCTGTAGAGCAGGGGCACCCAGGCGGCCTGCTGCTCGCACATCAATCCTCATCTTTTGTCCACCACCTCTCTGCACCCCATTCCTGTGGTAGGGAGTAGGGAGGGCCGACAGGGGCCAGAGCTTAAACGGAAAGGGGAGGGACGGAAAAAGATTGCCAATTCAATAGTAGGAAACCAACCGTATGGGGCAGGATGAGGCGGGCGCACAGACTTGGGCTCCCCGTCTGGGACTGAGAGGAAACATGGAGGTTCAAGGCAAGTGCCTCCTGATGAAACAAACTTGGCTTAGTTACTGGGAAACGCTGATAAAGAAACTAGCTGAAGACGACTATTTAAAGATGAAGGAAAGCAGAGCTGCTTAAAGCACTCAATAACAGATCTTAATTGCTCAAAACAAAGCAGCTGAGTTTCAAGAGCACTTAAGAGGCCTTTCAGCTGTAACTTGCGGCACAAAGCCCGTGCAATATTATCTTAAAAAAAAAAAGATTTTCTGGATCAAGGAACCAGTTAGAACTTTACCTTTTTTTAAGGGTTTAATTTTTTTTCTATCTCTGCTCCCCTCCCGCAATTAAGTCAAAATTTAGATAATGTTACTACAATTTAACTACAAGCCATTATTTTACTGCCCTTTTACAAGCAAATATAAGGAAAAGAGACCCACGTGCCTTAATCCTAAAAAGCTCAAAATCTGGACTGAAAGGAATAAAACATTCCTGAACAATTATATAGAAAGTCAAGAAAGATTTTTGAAAGAGCTATCAAAAGACAATATTTGTATAGATTTTGAGCATTAGCAGCTAGCCTGACACAGCAAAACCATTGTATTTTCCACTAGTTTTGTTTGGCTATATACAGCTGTGTTTTCACAGATGCAAAGCCATGTGTCTCCACCAAAAGGTCTAGCCTTCCCTTCAGATGTGAATGCAGATCAAAGGTTCAAACGCAGAAATACAAGATCCTTTTCCCTTTGGAACATGTTTTTATTTTTCTGCAGTGGCTGCAAACCAGAATTTCCATCTGTTGTCCTTCTGCGGTGTACAGGTTAACCTTAACAGTGGGGCTCACAGCACTGTTATCTCAGCTAAGAAGTGCACAGATGAATCATGTCTGCATGGACGCTCTGAACGCTCCCCAAGATGTCCACGCAGCTGAGACAGAACTGAACCAGGCAGTAGCAGAATCCATAATAATTGACAGACAGAAATTAATTTTCTTATTTCTTTAAATATCAGAGCAGATTATACAATTTTAAGATGGGGTTTAGCTTTTATACAACATGCACCTTTATAAAGATAACAATATCAACTGATTTCCTGCTTATCCCTTCTCCCTCCTATCCCCAGATATTTTGCATTTGAATCTCAGCTTATGGAAAATTCTCCAAGAAGAGAAAATAATTTCATAAAATAACTTGCTAATCTTAAGTGATTTTTTATTTCAGTACAAGTTACTAACCCATAATTTTTAATGGAAATGTTTTAAACATTTCTTTCACCTATTATCTTTTCTTTCCCCTCAATTTCTCCTTGAGAAATTGAAATAACTCCTTCCAAATAACTCCTTTCCCCTCAATTTCCATTCCTTTTATTGAACACACCCTCAGAATGACTGAAGAGAAACAAGTTTCCCTCTGTTAAGTACTCCAAAAATGGATTTACTGCCACGTAAACATGTGCTTAGGAAAACAGTAGAAGTACAGCACTGCAGCTAAAAAGGTGGGAGCCTTTTAAGGTATTTTTGGCAGGTTTTTAGACAGACGGAGAGACTTATCTACCTATCTGCAGAAGATCAAGAGAGGCTAGAGGGAGGCATGGATGGAGATGGCACATACAAAGCTTCGGCTAGTCCCTAGAGAGATTTTATAAAAGCCCAAAGTGGAAAATGGCATGGACCAGTCCTAACACTAATGTGTGAGTGCCATCTAGTGGTCTGCCTAGAACTGCACCCTAGTCTACCTACACGTAGAAACACTCCGTCCTGTCTGTGGCTCCCTACCTGTTTCCCTGCTCCACTTTGGCTCATTCCAGCACTCCCAACCCTCCTGCCCAATAACTGTAGCTTTTCTGCCCTAATGTAAACCAATAAACAAGAAGAAAACAAACAATAAGAGGGATGATCCCGAAGGCTGAAGGGGTCTACCAAAAGCAAACTGTGTTGTCACAGGTGTTCCCCCAGGGCTACTTCCAAGCCACGTGGGGAAGCTTAAAGGGGCTGTTTCCACATAAGGAATTGTTGTGACCACGCCTGAAGGACCAGACCAAATAAAAAGGGAGCCCTGTTGTCTGCACAGGCGCACTCTCTGGTGTCAGCATATCAATCTTTCTGGGGGGAAACAGCTGTACGACTGGACATCAATATTCCTCCGCAGGTACTGAGAGGCAGAGAAAGAGAGGTAGTCTGTTACAGCTAAAAAGTCCCTATGCCAACTATCACTTTCCAGCTCAAGGTTACGTCGCACACACTGTGCTCACAGCCCACACGTGGTATTAAGCTCTTTCAATCTTATCTCACCAAATCCTCACAAAAACTCTCTGAAATCCTCCCCATGTCACAGATGAGGAAACTGGACTAGAGAGAAGTGTTGCCAGATCACCACCAGCATGTGGCAGCACTGGATCAAGGGTGGTGGTCTGGCTCTAGGCTGTGCTGCCTTCACAGGAGCACCTTTTCCCTCTGAACGAAAACATGGACACTTAAAGCTTTCAGTGGTTAAAGAGGCTGCTTAGGGACTAACAGGATCGGCTCTCAGATATGCAGGGTGAGGGCTGCTGGGTAGTAAGTGCTCTCCAGCTGTGTGACCTTGGGCGAGCCATGTGGTATCAGAGCATGAGTTTGTCCATCGATAAAATGGGGATGTGCTATCTGCCTGTCCGCCTCAGAGGAGTTGCTGGAAATGCGATGAGATCGTGTGTGGACGAGCTCTGTGAAGAGTCTGGTCCAGCAGAACGGAAGTGTTATCACCTTCATCATGTGAGACCATCCCTGCTACCTAACGTACAAACAGGGAGGGCTGTGCCACAAACTGACCACAGAAGCAAGGCCGACAACTTCCACGCTTCACATACTTATTTTGATTTAAAGTTCTATGGAGGACAGACACCTCCCCCACCCCGTGTGTCATTTACTGGGATGAGAGAGGACGCCACCCAGTTATGCCACGGCCCAAAGGGCAAACCTGGAACTAGGAAGCTTTTCTTATGAACGATAATGAGAAGCAACAGTGCTGCTATTGATCCTACTGGACAAACGCACTGGTTACTCGCTCAAGCATGCTTCCTTGCAGTGCTCCTCACCCCCTGTGCCACCAGAGGCCTCATCCTGCAGGACCTACACATGTTCCTGGAGGCCCAGGAGAAGGGGGGATGCCCAGAGCCGACTCTCCTGTCCCAGTCACAACAAGCCGCTGTCCTGGCTTCATTCTGTGAGTCACACACCCAGAAGAGCACATACTATCCTGACAGTAACAAGATGCAACACTGCAGCACTCGCCATACTCCCATGGGTTCTTTTCCCCTTCCAGCTTTCCTGAGATATAATTGTCGTATAATACTGTGTACGTTTAAGGTGTACAATGTAATGATTTGATATACACAAATACTGCAGAATGATTACCACAGTAAGGTTAGCTAACACATCCATCACTTCACATAATTACTATTTTTGTGTGCGTGGTAAGAACACTTAAGATCTACTTAGGCCTGGCAAGGAAGAGGGTTCTCGAGACAGATCAGACTCGAGACAGATCAGACATTACACAGAAAGAATGGGCTTTGGAGTGGGTCTGGGCCAGTATCTGGTTCCGCCAAGCATCCGTGTGTGATCCTAGCAAGACACTTAACTCTCTGGGCTCGTGCTCATCCAGTATGAAACGGGGATGACAACACCTATCCTGAAGGGCTGGAATCAGACTTAAATGAGATGATGTATTCATGAAGCTCAGAGCCAACCTAGGAGTGGGACTCAGTGCATAGTCAGTGATTGACAGAAAGGAGGGAGGGGATCGCCAAGGGATGATGGTGGTGTGCATCGCCATGGGAGTTACATACCGAAAGGGCTCAAAGCACTGTCCACACTGCCCCTGCCCATGCTAAACAGGCCAGCTGAGCACAGCTGAATGCTTAAGAACACATTAAGGTTCTGAAACCGGGCAGACCCAGGCATACGGATTGAGCTTCTCTACCTGTTATCTCAGTAACCTTGGGCAAGTTTCTAGACCTCTGTAAACATGTTTTCTAATCTGTAAAGTGGGGCTGATAACAGAACCAAGGTTATAGGACTGTTCTGAGGCATAAAAGTAGGTAAAGCACCGAGTACAGGTCTGGAACACGTGTGGCAGGGTGAGGTTTGAGATATTAACCATTGGGTTTCACCCAGTAGGATTAAAATCAGCACTGTTATTTCTCATTATTAATAAGACCAGCTTCCTGCATTTCAGTTTTGCCTATTGGGCACTAGCAGTGAGGACCTTAGACATTTTACCTTTATTAAAATACTATTTACTTAATTTACGGGACTTCCCTGGTGGTCCAGTGGTTAGGACTCTGAGCTTCCACGACAGGGGGCACGGGTGCAATCCCTGGTCGGGGAACTAAGATCCTGCAAGCTTCGCAGTGCGGCCAAAAAAAAAGTATACTTAATTTAAAAACTGTGCCTTGTCTCAGTGTGGCTCACCACTGGCTTTGAGGCTAGAGGCTCTGTGCTCTGTCCACGTGTACCCACTGCTCTGTGACTGCTTTGGGGACTTTGATAGTTAGCAAGACTATGGTGACATGGAAGCAACATATTGTAAATGGGAAAGAGAAGACTCTGGGCCAGAAGATTCAGGTTGGACAGACCCACATCGCCACATACAGGGTTTGGGGTAAGGGGACATGGCCCAGCCAGCCCCTCCTCTTCGCGTCCCTGGCTCAGTCCTGCATGTGTGGGGACACGCCAGTGTGTACGTCCAAGCTCCACGGCTCACTCTCCAGCCTCGCCCCACCCTTCAACTACCCCTCGCGTCTGGGGTTCAAATGCTGCTACTGACGCTGTCTGTTCCCTAGAATGGACCACCTATTGATGCCCAGCTAACGAGGACATTTCCCAGTCTCTCCAATGTCTGGGTGTATTCCCGGGAGGATGTTCTGGTTGATGAGGTGTGGTCAGAGTGAGCAGAACTATGGAATCCCCTAAAAGGAAGGAGTGTATCCTCCTATTTCCCATGTGATGGGCCAGGTCTGAGTAGCCTTCTTAGGTAAGATGTATGCCGTGTGCTGAGGATTCAAGAGCCACAGGATAAAAGGAACCTGGGTTCTCAATGAGCCACCATATGAGCCCTCTACCACCTACCCACAGTTTAAGTGAGAGACGAAACTATCTTTGATAAAGGCATCGTATTTTCGGGCCTTTTTGGTCACAACACCCAAACCTGTATCCTGACTTGTATACTAATTACTGGATGCGTCTGAATGAAATGGGCACCTAGCCCATTGTGTCTAGCATATTATCCCTTGACTCAATCTAATTTTGAGCAGGAGAAGGAACAAGTAAACCAAAGCTATCCTGTTGATCCACTCGGACATTGGACCACTGTGGGATAAAATACCTGGAAAACAAATGGAAAGCCAAGAAAAGGAGAAAATAATCCTAGCAGGTTCATGTGTGGTGTTTTAAAATTTTCAAATAGATGTAGGTAACTGAGGAGGTATTTTAAAATGAAACAGTATTTCATTTGATCATTAAATATTGACGAATGAACACCATTACCTTCAGGTGAGTAATCTGAGGCACAGACACTTGCCCAGGAGTTACCAGTGAGTAACTTTAAGTCCAGATTCCAAGCTTCCTAAGTGCTCCCTCCCATAGATGATTTTATTTCTTTCATGCATTTTTGTCCCTAGATTATCAGCCTCATGACAGACTCCTCAGTGTCCCGTCACTTAATCCTGCTCTTTTAAAACAGCACATCTATCACGATACTTGCATTCTGAAACATCTACAGGTGTTCCCAGTTGCCTACAAAGCAACATCTAAAATCCTTAGCCTAGAGGTCCAGGCTCTCCAAACTTGACCCAAACGTGACTTTCTGATCTCACTTCCCACCACTCCCTAAACACACCTCTGCCTTCAACTGGCTTATCTTTTCCCAGCACAAGGCACACCTTCCTGCCTTCGTGATTGTGCTGACATAATTCCACCTCCCCAGTGTTATCCCCCTTCTACCATGTGTGTTCAAAGCCTACTCATCCTGGAAATATTATTTTGTCGCCACTTGCTGGTCATCTTTTAGGTTGTGTCTCCCCTCCAGCTCCAGACTGCAACTCCTCCCACCTTTCTATCAGCCACCCAAGGTGGCCGGCACAGTCCTTCCCACTTCCTAACGAAGAGCGGTATCCACTGTTTCAGTTGACTGATTTACAAGGAGAAACACGCTTCAGGGGCATCTTAGCCTCCAGGGCCCAACCAAGAACCGACTGTCCCCACACAGAGGCATCTGAGAAGCTTCACCCTCGAGTGTGGGGATGACAGAGGACGTGACCCCACTGAGCAGTGTGAGGGGTACTGTGGGGTACCCCCACACTGCCTTTTCTCACCTCACCCACGCTGTTTCCTCCACCCTGCACCCACAGTTTCCACTTTCGGCAGATTGATGCTGGCTAGCAGGGGCTGCGTTATCATCCCTTCCCAGGGGTATATGCATTTTAATAGAACTTCCCTCTTTGGGGAAGAAAGGCTTGCTCAGAATCCCTAGCAAGTCACACCAGCAAGGCCAGTGTGGTGCTCAAATGCTAGAAATGGAAGTCAGTCCCACGCAGACGCTTATTGGTTACTGACTGCCCCAAGATCCACTCCACCTCTTGAGAATTTGCCTCATCCTGCCTATAGCTTACAGTCTGCTGGAATTATCATCAAGGCGCCCAGCTCTGTCAGAGCCAAATAGTGGACACAGACCAAGCAGACACTCCCTTCCTGGAGTTTGCATTTTGTGCTGGTAACACATCCATTCTGGTGGCTGAGCTAGGACAAGATGGAAGAGTGACGCTGATGCCAAGATGCCTAAGCTGCCTTCCCACCGATTTTGTGTGTCCCCATACCCTTCCAATAAATCCCCCTTTTGCCTAAAAGAGTATTTGTATTTCATTATTTGTTCCTTAAGAATTTTTGTTGCCTAAAAGAGCCAGATTCAATCTGTTGATTAACCAAGAATCTTTCTTTTTTAATTAGTCTTTATTGGTGTATAGCTGATTTACAATGTTGTGTTAGTTTCTGTTGTACAGCAAAGTGAATCAGTTATACATATATATATATCCACTCTTTTTTAGATTCCTTTCCCATATAGGTCATTACAGCGTATTGAGTAGAGTTCCCTGTGCTATACAGTAGGTCCTTATTAGTTAATTATTTTATATATAGTAGTGTGTATATGTCAATCCCAATCTCCCAATTTATTCCTCCCCTCCCTTTCCCCCTTGGTAACCATAAGTTTTTAACCAAGAATCTTAATTGATTGAAAGTCACAACCCAGAATTCCATTTCATTCAAAAAAATATTGATTCAGTTCTTGCCATGCACTCAGCACCAAGACAGGTGTCTGTTTGAAAGCAGATACAGGACTCTCTCTACCCTCCAGGAGGTTTAATTTGATATGGGGGACAGGATAGGGTACAAAGAACAACAATTACACATGAGCAAAGCCATAGGGATGCAGAGGAAGGGTGTCTGTTAGCCAAGGTAGGTGTGGGTGATTGGTAAGACTTCATAAGAGCAAGGTGATATCTGATCTGCAAAATTTCACCAAGGGGAAAATGGGGAGAAGGACCCTGCAGGCAGAAGGAACAGCATGAGCAATGTCAAGAAGATGGAAAAGAGCGGGGTGTCTCATTACAGTAAGAATTTTTTTTTTTTTTTTTTTACAGTAAGAATTTTAATGCAACTATGGAATCAGGTACAAGGGTGGGAAGGAGATAATTCTGGAAAGGTGATTTTGGGTCAGGGTGTAAAGGACACAGTATGGCCATGTAAGGTCTTCAGTGTTGGGAGCTATTGGAACTTTTAGAGAGTAGAGCAATGAGCTTTGTATTTAGAAAGCTCCTTCTGGAAGATGGAGGGGATGGAGAAGGGACCAGCAAGAGGGAGACAACAAGGGGCCAGGACGGAAGCGAGGAGGGGATGGCGGGAGCCATGGCAAAGATATGAAGAATCAAAGGGCTTGGATGGAGTCAAGGATAACTCCAAAGATTTCAGCCACAAAACATGGAAATGTGACTTCAGAGCCATGGCCTCGAGTGGTGCAATGACCACGGTAACACACCTAACACAGAGACCTCCCTGCTTACCTTACTCCTCAGAAGAGCACATTTACCTTTGGCCAAATCAAGATTCAATCTCACCCCTGAATGAGCATTTAGTGATGAAGTTTCTGTCTCCTAGGCAGACAGAAGCGGTAAAAGTGCAGGAACACCTGATGTTCCTAACAGTGTTTTCTATTCCCCTCTTCACAAATTTTTTTTCATGAAGACTCACAGAACATTTAACACATAAGTCCTTCATCACTGTTTCAAATTTTCCCCACCCTTCATGTCCTTTAACAGCAAATAAATTAAGATTTGCCAAAGAAACCGTGACATTGTAAAGGTACATCTCACTGAAGTCTGACTAATTGTTACGTTTGTTTGGCTTTTTGACACAGTTTTTTTTTTTTGACACAATTTTTAAGGTGTTTATATTCTTCATGGAACTATACCTGGACTATCATATGAAAAATGGGTGCCAATTAGAAGTATTTTGGCTAAAACCAGTTCCCGCACATCATTGTCTTATGCTAGAAGTGAGCTGGCATGAACAACAAAGGGTTGCTATTAATAGTAGAACACAGAAAGCAAGCAGAAAACTTCAGTGAAATTTTGTTTTTTAAAACCTACTGTTTAGTGCCCAGAAAAGGGACAGACTGTGCAGCATCTGTGCTGGGGGGATATGGAGCTAATAAATCATTGCCGTTTTTACTACACATAGGCAGAGTATCATAGTACATCCAAAGGCAAACATTTGCTGTCCGAGAAAAATGATTTACGTTCCAGGGCTTTTCTTTCACTTGATTTGAAAGTTTATGCGCATTTAGGCATCCAAAATGATTTTATTAATTTAACTCTCCTGTAATCATTAACAGTTTTTTTTAATTTGAGAGGGGTTACATTTATGAATGAAATATTACTATAAACATATATACATCCTTATGTTCAAACGTAAAATATCCATTTCAAAGTCTGATTTGCAGACGTAAAGCCATATAACACATAAGATTGGGCTAGAAAAAAATTATGCTTTGATGCATGTAAAAAAATGACTAGTTTTGGGACTTCCCTGGTGGTGCTGTGGTTAAGAATCCGCCTGCCAATGCAGGAGACACGGGTTCGAGCCCTGGTCCGGGAAGATCCCACATGACACGGAGCAACTAAGCCTATGCGTCACAACTACTGAAGCCCGTGAGCCACAACTACTGAAGCCCACAAGCCACAACTACTGAAGCCCGCGCTCCACAACAAGAGTAGCCACTGCAATGAGAAGCCCACTCACCACAACAAAGAGTAGCCCCCACTCACAGCAACTAGAGAAAGCCTGCGTGCAGCAACAAGGACCCAATGCAGCCAAAATTAAATAATAAATAACTTTTTTAAAATGACTAGTTTTTAGAAAACTATTAGTGAAGCTAGATGGCTAACTTTCTACTATCAGTCCAAGAAAGCCGTAAGAAAAGCATATCTTCTTACTGAATTACTTTTATCAGAATATCAAAGCAAGTTTATAAAAGACTCTACACATCGATGACAGTACAATATCCTTCCTCAATAAATAACTACCCAAGGCTGATTTCTCTTTTTTTTAATTTTTTTTCCCAAGGCTGATTTCTTAAGCCTTAGGCACACTTGGCCGTCCTATCTGCTCTGGAATACATTAATGTAATAAAAAGGCGCTTCTAAATAGTAACACAGGCAGTTCCACTAATCAGATTATCATCATAAGGTACTGACAGTGAGAGAAGTCACAGAAAACAAGGACTGACAGAATACTGTTTCAGAATTCAAAGAACAATGGACTACTTATTTTGGCACTCCATAATCATTTTACCTACACACTCTTTTAGAAAACTGGTAAAATTCAGGAAGCAGAACCTAGAGGGCTAATACATATTTGGAGTCTTCTGAACAGTCAATGGCGTTCAGATTTTTGTCCTAGGACTTGAAAAGTTAAAGGCACGGTCCTGCCAATTGTGAGATGCCCTCTCCAACACGGACCACCCACAACTGCGGATTTTCCATCTGGTGAACAAAACAGGCAGCTCCCTAATTATTTTTAAAAAGGATTTTTTCTCCCTAACATACTTTCTTTATTTGTCTGTGACCTGGAACTTAATGGAAAAACTGGTGTATGCCAACTTCACTTCTTCTAATGAAACATCCTATTTTATTGTTTTAACTGGGTTTTTTCAAAGACTCTAAGATAGAAATTATCACCCCAGAGCTAACACACCAAATCACCAAGACAATTCCAATGAATAACTGTTTTCTCTGAACAGAGAGTATCTTGTTTAAATATTAACCACTGAAGTTTTCGCTTACAATCAACATGATGAAAATAGGAGGGAAATTATTTTCAACCGTTTTCAACTGGGCACCCATACTGCTAGTGTCAAAATCTATGGCTTTTCCAACAAGATGGCCACCTCTGCCAAAAGCATGCTCAGAAATGCCAACTGTAATTAAAATCTGGCACCTGTCTTGGGCACCAAATTTGCTTCTAATATCTCCATGTTGAAATGTGTCTCAGCTTTGAGAGGACGTAAGATGCTTCTTGCTCTTTGCCCTTCGGAAAAACACTCGAGTGGAAAAATTGAAGGCTGTTTTCCCCAAAATTACATTTTTTACATCTTAACTATCCTAAATCTTCTCTGCTTTCTTTCCCTGAATGTTTGTTTAATTAGTCCCAAGAGAATCAGCATACATTCCCTTCACACTTTTTTTTTTTTAAATAAACCTCAGAAAAAATGGGCAGTGAAATGAGTTCTTCCTAGTATGGAGTTGTGCTTGCGGGGGTGGCAGTGTGGCATGGATACATTTCACAAGGGTTTAGATACTATGGAATTGGGAGGCTATAGAAGGGGTGGGGGGGTAGGGTGCTTCCCTAAGAAGGTTTTTCAGAGACCAGAACAATAAATCTCGATGTGATGCACAATGTCCTCTCTGACTGTTGTCTATAGACAAGCCTGTGTCCCAACTATTGTTTTGTTGAGCTGGGGCCCTAAAATCTAAGATTTTTGTCTTTAAAGAATCCATAGTGGGCTTCCCTGGTGGTGCAGTAGTTGAGAGTCTGCCTGCCGATGCAGGCGACACGGGTTTGTGCCCCGGTCCGGGAGGATCCCACATGCCGCGGAGTGGCTGGGCCCATGAGCCATGGCCGCTGAGCCTGTGCGTCCGGAGCCTGTGCTCCGCAACGGGAGAGGCCACAACAGTGAGAGGCCCGCGTACCGAAAAAAAAAAAAAAAAAAAAAAAAAGGAATCCATAGCATTTCCCAAAAAGGAAATCCCCTCTCTCTTACATGCTGGACACCTGGCTCCACTTAGGTGAGGCCAGAGTGGTCCTCAGGCCCAGCTGAACTTTGGAAACTTAAATCTATTGCAGAGCATGGCCCCAACAAGCCCAGTGGACAAAACGCCAGAGTGTGAGATGGCCCAAAAGCAGGCTGGTGCCCGCCTTGCTCACCACCAGAGCCCAGGGCCTAGCAGAGTGCCTCTCATGGAGAGGGTGCTCAATAAACGCTACGGAAAGAGGAGTGGGCGGATGCCATGTGAGCACATCTATGTAAAGACCACCTTATACTAAGACACTATAAGGCCACTTTGGCTTCAATAGTAAAAGGTAACTGATGAAGTGGATGGTAAACCCTTCAAGTGTTAGAAGATGCCCTTCTACCAAGACTCGTTAGCGGGTGCAGACACACAGACGTTCTGACTTTGAAACTTGCCAGCCTCCCTCCTCGGCTGACTGTCAGCAATGCTATGCACCCCAGGCGCCCCTTGAGTTCCTGTAACACCTCACTCTTCATCAGAAGTGAGAAAGGAGTAAGGAAGCACGATAGAACACTTAAGGTACAAACAGATTTTACTATTAAATAAAGCAGAAAGTATATAAAAGCAGAGCCTAATTTATGACAGGGCTATGCTCAAAAAGACTCATCAAATCCTTAAAATAAAACTCACCAAGAAGTTGCTTCTTTGGAACTGCAAATGAATTCTTCCCGATGGAAAAGATGTTACAAAGGATGGTCAGGCACTCAGGAGAGCTCATAAAAGCCCATTTAACCCCACAGTGTTCTAGAGTGCTGGTTTAACTACACCCAACCACTCTCCAACAGTGTGCTTATGGGACAAGAATGATGAGTTTCAACTAGGAAACTCCACAGCTGCGAGAACAAAGATTCCAGGACACGGCTCGCAGACTATGAATGCCCCATACTCCCTTAAACAAAGCCATCTCCCTGGATCAGAAATTCCACTAAGGCAGCATTTTTCAACAAAAATTTTTTACTGCAACCCACAGGAAAAAACGTTTTATGTGGAAAGCCCATAAACACACACATCCACCACATATTAAAAGAAACAAAAGTTTTATAAAACAAAACTTCACCTGTAACATACTTTGACTACAACAGTTTCTATTTTATTATAGTTCATTTTTTCAAATGCTCGTCCTGACCCAATAAATATATTTACAGCTCACTATGGGTTGGGACCCCCAGTCTAAAACACCACTGCCCTGAACGACCCAAACTGAGGAGCAAAGGCTTACAAAGTGGTGGTTGCTGAGGTGCATTCCCTCAGCTTCTTATACTGCATGGCTAACTTTTAACATGACTGTGAATAAAAAGATAAAAATGAGACAATTTCCTGCAAATGTGTCAGAAATGCATGTGTCCCTTAGTTCAGGCTCCCACCTCTTCAAGCAGTTCCCGCCTCCTTTTCTACCTTGTTGAAGATGTTGGGTGTTAGCAGAAAACCTGAGGATGCAGATAATTATAGATACTAGGTAACAAAGACAGAGACTGTAAATCATGCTGATGAAAAGCCTGAAGATCTGTAAACTTTAAAAGAAAAAAACCTCGTTATTCAGAATACTGAGATACCACTTAATCAATGCTTGGGCTTTTGTCACCAGAGCAATGCACAAACTGTGGCTGGTAGTGGGAACCAGTCATTACCACCCACTAGGAGCAGAGAGAAGCACAGTATCCCAAGCCTTCTAGCCCTTTGGTACAGACGTACCACATTTTCTCTCCAGAGAAAAGTCCAAAAATTCTGGGTGGAGGAATGACCCTGGGGACTCCAGGGTCAAATCAGTACCTGAGAGGAACCCCATGAGCCCAGGGGCAAAGTCCTCATGAAGGCCCAGTGAGCACTTGAGTTCAGTAGATTAGAAAGGAGCCAATACTCTGGTTTTCACCCTAGTGGTGGATTCAAGCAACCCCCTCCAACCCCCTGCCCCGCCTCCTGCCCTATGACCAATGCCAGCCCTCTCCCATGTCTGGCTTCAGCTGACAGTGACTGGATATTCCCAGTGACCAGAACCACATTCACAAGAGGTACACATTAGCCAAAGCTGTGGTACTGAAGGGTTAGAGCGTGAGGCTCCCACCAACGCCCGAGTGTGGGCTTTCCAACCAAACCTGAGGATTTTTCCCAACAATCTCTCAGAACCACCTCGCACTGTGTCTGAGAACCTGGGACACTTACAGGCATTCCTCTGCGAGGAGGGGTCCTCCATGAGATGTGTCATATGGGTTTTCATCATCATAGGTATGTATCTTTTGCATTCTGTAACATTTTATTTTAAAATTCCATTCAAAAGATTGGGGAGCATTATTTCAAGATTTAATTTTAAACAGTTTAATTTGACTTAATGTTTCAAAAAGGGAAATGCACCAATCTCAGTAACATCTCACTCCATTGAGTTTATCTTGGACCTTTTATTTCTGTGCACTCTTTCCTTCTTCTGTTACGGGACTTTTTAAATACATAAAGTGATTTGGGGGGGTTGTATAATAAGTAATGGAAAGATGCATATAGTGTCAACACCACAATCTAAATAGCTTTGGTTCATCTGGGTTCCTAACTTTATCCATTAACAGCTCATTTTAACCTGTAAGTTATAAATGACTAATTACCCATATTTTAAAATCAGCAAAAAGCATAGTGTGTCAATTGGGGTTGTATCAACTGCAAACAATGTATGATTGTAGGCTTACACTGGTGATCTGAGAAAAGACTCCCCAGCAGGATTGAAGGAGAAAACTCCATAGAAAAAAATTATGTATTTGTTGGTTGGCAATATGGTTTATAAAGCCAACCAATGAAAATCCTATGTTAGAAAGACAATAAACATGAAACAAAGTAAAACTAGGCACTTATTCTTCTTGTTAAGTCCTCCCATAAGGGGAACATTTTTAGGAAATGGATCGGCATGAGCAGTTTGGGTCTGCACTGCCCACCATATATTCATATACATACATGTGTGTATTTATGTATATATATGTCTGGGTACGTGCATACCTATTTCCAGAGCAGTAACAATCGTACAGCCCTGAAGACAAAATAGCAGGGGGCACTGCCCATTAAGGTATCGGTTCCAGGCCTTCGCTTCCTAATTGACAACTTCAGGGCTACTTTCATCACTTGTCAACTTCAAACCCACACTCAATTTTTCCTTTTAGATGATGTTGCATCTGTAATACAGCAGTGTTTCTGAATATTGCAGCATGTCTGCTAGGAATATTTCTTCAGAAGTACAGCTTAATAAAGGGTGGAAAGGGAGGAAACCTGCTAAATGTTTTTCACATCTATCAACAACTCAAAAGAACACTGTGGGGAAAAAACACATTTTTATGCTTAAAATATTTTCCACTAGCCTTAGCAATAATTCAAGCTATTTAAAGCAAGTAAATATGGATTTAAATTAAAACATAAAAGGGTATTTGATACAACCAAAAATACCTTCAGCCTAACACGGTGAAGCTAGTGAAACATTAAAGATGACATTTTATGTCAATTCACATACACAAACCATAGTGAAATATATATGGCTCCAAGCTAAGTGATTTTTAAAAGCCATATGAGATGAGCAAAGTATTAAATAGTTTGGTATGCAACTGTCCGGTCTATTAAATTGCCTTGCTTGAAAAAATAAAATAATTGTTTTAAGTTGATAGGTGCTTTAAGCATTATTTTCATGATTAAAAGAACACCAAAAATAAATGAACAAATTCAAATTTTACTTTTATATTATCAAAAGCTAGCTTAAAATCACATCATTCTGTTTAATTAAATACTACAGTACATAGAAAATATAAATTTTCAACTAAGTATACATCAATCACATGCCTGGAATTTTCCCAGATAATTTCATTTTTAAATATTTTGTTCAATTAGCCACTTCTATAAATACACTCAAATCACGTGTTCAAACTGTGTATACCAATTTGTGGTTCTAAAAATACAGTCACCTTGTGTAGGCTGAAAGGATAGGTTTTATGGTTTGTTTTTTTCCTTTTTTGCTTTCATTTGCTATATATAAATGCATTTAAACAACTGCTATACCATTGGGTCACTCCTTTAAGAATGATTCTAAAAACATGTTCTAGAACTGGATTTGGTCAAGTATTTATTGTTATGGTTACCAATATTCATGAAACAATGTATGATTAAAGCATAGTAATTTCTGCATATTTAGAGGCTTAATGCTCCATACTGCCACTGTGACCATAATGGAGTGAGTCAGGACATGGAGAGAATCCAGAATCATTCATTTTTTCCTATTCGCCAGCAGAACTATCATTTTATCTGTACACTAGCCAAGAAAATAAGATCTAAGGCACACTGTACACAACAAAGTTAACCATAAATGTCCTCTTTTAAACTTTGCCCCTTAGAATCAGACATCCTTCTCAAGAGTGTGGGAAGGCAGCAACGCCCAAACAACTCTAGTGAGAGGAATGGGCTCAGGAGTAGGTGCAGACCACAGGGTGTCCAGGCCCATGGGGACAGCTCACACCAGCCAGGCAGACCTGGTTGACACACCATGTTCAGAGCGTGTTTGCGGCCCTTTCTGGCCCAGACATTTGCTGACACTGCCATCAGCTGAAGCTCAGCCAGTCCCAGCAGATACTGTCTCTGTTTTCAAGCGTCATAAGCTAACAGGTAATCTTTTCTTTAGATCACTCAATCAGTATTTTCTTGCCACGGAGCACAGGCTCCGGACGCGCAGGCCCAGCAGCCATGGCTCACGGGCCCAGCCGCTCCGCGGCATGCAGGATCCTCCCGGACCAGGGCACGAACCCGCGTCCCCTGCATCCGCAGGCGGACTCCCAACCACTGCGCCACCAGGGAAGCCCAATCAGTATTTTCTTAACAGGACTTTAAGACCTTGGTAAAATTTAATAGTCCTATTTAGCCATACATTTAATGACCTGTAGCAAGGGTGAGCAATGGAGAATGGTTAAGCTACACCTATAGTAAAGCATTTGTCAAAGCTGGGGTTAGTGTTTTGCTTGGGGAGGTTAAATTGCTTCTTCAAAGATACAATTTGAGGAGTTTCTGCTGAAAATATGCATAAAGCTCCAAATTTCACATTACATGAAATTCCACAGAGTTAATCACTCCTTTAACTTAGCAAACCTATACTCTTAAAGTTCTAATTTATTGTCAAGAGTTCAATTCAACAACACTGCTGTCTCAAGGAATACAGTCTAATAAGAGGGAGACATCAGGTATATTCAATACAAGTCCAAAGTACTGGAAGAATAACAGCTATAACAGGTACCATGCTAAGCTCTTTACTTATATTATCTTTATTCCTTCTGTTTCAGCAAAATAAATAATAGTACTGCCACCATACAGATGAGGAAACTGAGGCTGGGGGATATTAAATAACTTGCCTGAGCTCAGATAGCCAAGAGATTGAAGGACAAGAATTGAAACCAAATCTGTCCAACACCAAACCCTGTCATTATCCCGCCAACCTGCATGACCTCTCCAAGAGTAGGACAGAAGCATTAACAGGAGTTATGGGAGTAGAGAGGACCACTTGGTCCAGCTTGGTAGGGAATAAGTAAGGCTTCTAGACAAGATATTTCTTTTTTTTTTTTCCCCACAAAACTGGTTTTACTTATTTTATTTTTTTGACTGTGCCACAGCATGTGGGATCTTAGTTCCCCGACCAGGGATCGAACCTGTGCCCCCATGCAGTGGAAGCATAGAGTCTTCAACCACTGGTCCACCAGGGAAGTCCCTAGACAAGGTATTTCTGAGGTGAGAATAATTTTCTGTGTGAAGACAAGAAGGGAAAACAAGAATAAGGAATAACAGGAGAAGGTCAGGAGTGAAAGTATGGTAAGGAACTGGAAACAGTATGGCTGGAACCTAAAGTGTGGGAGATAAGGCTGGACATGAGGTAGGGGCTGAACTAGGAAAGCCTTGTGTTAAGGAACATGGACTTCATCCTGTAAACAATGGGAAAGTGTCCATTCAGCCCTTGGGGAGGCAGGGTAGATCATGGAAATAATGACAGAGAGAAGAGACAAATTTGAGAAGTATTTAGGTCAACTGGCAGAGCCTGGTAACTACATGTATCTGGGGTTGTTAAAAAGGTGAGTCAAGGAGAAGTCACAGGCTTCTGGCTTGGGTGACAGCACAAGTGATGGTACCATTACCACCTGAGATGCAGAACCCAGGAGCAGAAGGGAGCCCTGGGGCCCCAATATCAGCCACTCACATCTGAGAAAGCATTAAGCCAGATTGTGTGTGGGGATGGCAGTGTTAAAGAAAGAATTTTTGAGCAAGAAGTGCTTCTCTGGAGTTGTCCCCTGAGAGGGGAAGTCTAGGGATGAAGAAGAAGATGCCAGAAATGGAAAATAATGTCAAAGGCCTGAGAACACTATCTGAGAACCCCATCACAGCCTTAGTGAAATGACAGTGTCCTGTTGACAGAGCAAGAAAGAAATCCAGAATCCTGACTCCCAGTCTATATTTTCTTCATTTCTGTCAAACTCCTTATAAGGTAGAGACAGATATTATTTTCCCACCTCATACCAAGTATCTCTATTTTTTCCCAACTATTTCAAGACATTGTAAAACTTATTTTTAAAAAATAAAAGTGATACATACACATTAAAAAAACATTCCAAACAAAACTTTAGTCTCCCTTTTCATACTCTAAGCCCCCAATCTCTTTCTCTAATCTGTTCATTCATTGTGCCTATATTTTCCATTAAGTTCTTGAACACACTTATGATATAGATAGTCCTTGTCTGATAATTGCAACATGTGGGTGATCTTGACTTTGGCTTCAATTAACTGCTCCCCCTGTTTCTTCATCTATGTAGTGACTGTTCCCAGTTTTATGGATATAACTGACATATTATATTAGTTTAAGGTGTACAACAGAATGATTTGATATATGTTATATAGTGATTTTTGAAAGGGCATTGGGCAATATGATTAATATGTTGTAGAGACTCTGGATTCTGTATATTTCTCTGAAGAGTGATTTTTTTATTCTAGCAGACAGTTAACTTTGCTGAACACAAACATCAAACTCTGTCTCCCCTACAATGGGCAGTAGCTAAGATCTCTGCTCAGTTCTTTCATCTTCCAGCTTCTGCTTTTTCACCAGTCCCCTTGGGATCTTCCCTCCACACATACAGTTTAGTGGCTAGCCAAGGATTTGTGCCATTTTGTATAGAGATTGTGGGGTTTACCCCCTTTGTAGCTCCCTCCCCTCTGGGATTTCCCTCCTAATTTTCTGGCTGCTCTGCCAGTCTCCATCTCTGCCTTCTAACACCTCAATATAGTAAGGCTGTGGCTTCTTGCCACTTAAGTTAGGTGGATTTGGGAGTGCCTGTAGGTAAAAAGCCACAAACTTGCAAACTTTACCCACTGTAGTTTGTCTTTCAAGGGTAGATTCTGTTCCAGTTTCTGCCTGATTTTGCTTGCTCTCTAGTGCCTTAAAATGAGTTAGTTTTAAAAAATTACTTTGTGAATATTATAAATGTTATCTACAGAGGGGATCAGAGCAATCAAGCTACTCCACCATTCATGGAAACTATCTTATTCTTTTTTTTTTTAATTTATTGATTTTATTTATTTATTTTTGGCTGCATTGGGTCTTTGTTGCTGTGCATGGGCTTTCTCTAGTTGCAGTGAGCGGCGGCTACTCTTCGTTGAGGTGAGCGGGCTTCTCATTACAGTGGCTTCTCGCTGCGGAGCACAGGCTCTAGGCATACTTGCTTCAGTAATTGCGGCACTCAGGCTTCACTAGTTGTGGCTCGCAGGCTCTAGAGTGCAAGCTCAGTAGTTGTGGTGCATAGTGGGCTTAGTTGCTCTGCAGCATGTGGGATCTTCCTGGACCAGGGCTCGAACCCGTGTCCCCTGCATTGGCAGGCGGATTCTTAACCAGTGCACCACCAGGGAAGCCCTATCTTATTCTTTTTAATAGCTACATCATTACTATGGTATGACTATATCGTAATTTATTTAACAAATCTCCAATTTATGGGCATTTTATTAATATATTAGCATCTGTTTCGGTAACAGTAAAAGAATTCTTCTTTCCAAAGGTGTCCAGACTAGCTGGCTGAAATGCAGTGGTTCAGCAAACAGGCTTCAGAAACAGGAGTCTGGCTCCTGCTCCATCCTTTAGTAGGTCTGTAAATTTGGGTAACTTGTCTAACTTCCCTGAATCTCACTTTCTTCATCTGTAAAACAGCTAAAAGATATTTAGCTAAATATCATACTTTCCTCATGATAATATTAATGTATAAAAGCATAATCCTTGCATATAGAAAGAGCTCAGTAGAGTGTAGTCCTCCCCAAGAATAAGAACTGGATCCAGAAGAAGGCAGAGATGGGGTCAAGATAAAGACTACAGTCCACTGGGGACAAGAGAGCTCAGCTGGGATGGTCGGTCGTAGAGGAAGGTGAAAGAAAAGAGAAGAGAAGAAAAAAGGGAGGCCAAAAATAATATGTCTTTGTTCAAGGTAAGATTCCATAAAACATTATCTTTTTCGAAACTCTTTGGTCAACACTTGCAGAAGGCCCTGCCTACAACCCTTCCACTTTAGAATTTCTCTGAACTTTCTGGGCTCCTACCAGCCTGATGCATGAATTATTCCTAGGAATTCTTTTCAGAGACTGTACTAACCATGAGCCTTCCTAAAGCCTCTCCCAACCCCAGGAAGACCATCCTCACAAATACACTAATGCTTGTACTACAAGTGGCTCCAAGAGTATAGAAAAGGGAGGAGGCATAAAAGCAGCAGATGGCTTTGAAAGAGGCACTGCATGATTTATCAGGACAATATCCCCCATTTTCCCTCTCGGAAAAGCGTTGCTTAAATAGCCCACATGATAGTTAAACAAGGAATGCTCCAAGCTGCTTCTGCAGGAGAGGATGGCAATGTGTAGCCAGCATCCAAGCATGTTTCTGCTTGATGGGAATAACCCACTTCCAGCTTGGGCCCCACCTCACAGTGATGTGGACCACAGGGGCAGCAAGCAAGGCTACCTAAGTAGAGAAGCCACATCCAAATAACTCCAGGCAACTCTCAGGGCCAGTGCGGGTGAGCAGAGCCTTTCTGCCACATCACTGGAGAAGACCACCTGCTGACTTGTAACAGGTACATTAGCAGAGGTTGCCTTCAAATGAATAAACACCAACTCCAAGCAGAAAGGCACATACCAGAACATTCTGAGATCCTCAAAAGAGGATCAGCATAAAATCTCCTTGGGAAAGGAAGGAGTCTTCAAAAGAAACCGGGCTTAAAACAGGAACTCTAGGCAGCAGGAACTTGGGGCCCAGCGGGAGCAGTGGTTTCTCAGAGTAATACTGATCTCTTGGCGTGGAGCCACCTCGCTGCAGCCCAATCCCATCTGTGTCCTCTGGAAAGAACTGGACCTTGATATGAAGGATGGAAATATTACTGAAAGCCTACCATTTCCACTGTGATAGTTCCTCTGGGTCACCCATGGAAATCAGAGAAAGGGACAGCAAGAGGGCTGCAGAAGGACCTGAGGCTCTCACCGCAACAAGACCTGAGAGCAGGAAGGCATCACTGAGTGTCAGGGACAGCTCTGACCAGACTGGGGGCAATTCAGGTAACATATCTTACTCTTGGAGGAGGGTAGGCGCGGGGACTTGGAACACTGAGATTTAAACAGTCACATTTGTACTGGTTAAGAGGCAAAGCCTGGAGCACCCTTGGTCACACACATAACGCCCAGGTGGATTCTGTAGACCTTTCTTGATCTACAGATTGTTGAATTCTCACCTAATCTGCTTTTCTTCATCGTTTCAGTTAAAGAACTACTCTGAGGATAATCAGCAGAGATTCTGAAGCTGGGCTGGCCCGCTGTGAGGGCCATTTGTCAGTCCCACAGGCAGCCAAGAACCTGAATCCTGTCTCCATGTTGAAACTCTCCACCTTACGAGTCAATGGAAGCTGGAAATGCTTCCCCATTCTCCCAGAGCCAAGGGCTCTGCCTGTCAAAAACCTGCCCCAGCCTGGGAATTCAGAGTCAGTCACACAAAGGTGCAGGAACCGTGCAGGAGTAGCTGTTTCAAGGTAAAACCCCCATATTAGCTGTGACACAACCGTCATCAGAGCCAACATTTATTTTCAAACTAACAAAAGTATTCGGTTTCACTTGTTCCACTTGTAGCAGGGCCCGCTTCCTCCCCACCCTCATTCACAAAGGCAGAATAAGAAAATACAATATCACAGTAACAAGTAGGAAATAACGGGCCATTGTCTTGGCCTTTTACAGTTAGATGTTTCATGGGATTTGCCCGAGACACTTAAAGGCACATTTGTGATTCTGATAACCCAAGACTTTAAACTGTATTACAGACTGATTACCATGCAGAGCCTAAAGCTAAGGTTTACAAGCCTGTTCTGCCTTCCTGCAGACCCTCCATGCTTATGAATGGCACCTTCCAGTGTCTTAAAGTATGAGAGGTAGCTAGCCCCAAATTCTCAGGCTGCTAATGGTTTCACATAAAATGCGCTCCTACAATTTTATTACCATCCTGGTGTGAACTCACAGGTGAGGGGCCACCAGGGAAAAGATGAGGATATGTCTCTCACTCCTGGCCTCCTGACTTTTCCAACTTTTCCACTCGATGTTTCAAATGATTTCTTTAACTCCCAAGGCTGCTGACTAAGCCAAAGAGGCTCTACTATGTTACTTACAGAAAGCAGGAGTAAGTCATCAAGTCCCTCTGGGGAGACAGGGAATACGAATTCGTATCCTACCTTACACCTGTAAAGCTGATAAAGCAACTGATCCTTTATATTTTGACTTAGATATACGTTGAGTGGGTATCAGTCAATTTGCATGTTAAGAAGTAACTACTGGAAAATGTTAAATTTCACATTTCAATCAGATAAGCCAGACATCGGTTCAGTATACATCATATATGATACAGTATCTCACAACACAAAGATTACTATACTTAGAAAAGTGATCATGTTAGCATACAAGTGAAAAAGTCCTGATGGGTTCTGTAAACTGCACGATTCAGTACCTCTGCATTCATATGAAGTTTTAACAACACACAACATGCCAAATACAGCACTGATGAGCTGCTTTTGAAAGAAACCTTTAAAACAGAAAATACATGAAATTCACATGTTCAGATATATCTAACTTTGTATGACTATTTCTTACCTTTGAAAGTGACTTACGACAGACTAAATAGATAAATGGATAGATGGTAGATCTAAGAATATTTACATTATTTCTCCTAGAGGAATCAAAAAAACTAAAAACCATACAATTAAAAATAATTACTCCGTTTTCAAAAGCAGTTGACCAATAAATAATGAATACCTAGTGGTGGGGTCAGGGGATGTTTCTCAGTATCTTTTAAAAATAGAAAAGGCAAATTAACTTTTAAATGTCTAAATGTGAAAACAGTTCAGTATGGCAGGCTCTAACTACTTTTAAAACTTCTTAAAAATTTCAAATAAAACAAAATTCCACCAAATGGCTTATATAAAAAAGCCTTCAAAAAACAGCTGAACTTAAAATTCATACACAAAAAGCCTTCCTTTTTAAGACCAAAATTCTTCTAAGATCATTTGTCATAGGCTTAGAAGTGGTGAAAACCAAACCAGCTGCCAAAAATTATTTACTCTGTAGCACAACTAAGGATGTAACTAACACCCACTAAGTGACCTGCAGAGAAAATAGAAGGTTAATTTATTCTGCATGCTTTCCATTTTACTTTCTGTTAAAATAATACTCATCACCATATTCAACTCTTTCTTCATGCATTTTATCCTAATCAAAAATAGAGGCGAAGGAACACAGGGGAAAAAAGTGGGAGTGGCAAGAAGCAAACAGATCGGGATTTCTCAGTCAGAAATTTAAGATGAACCCTTTCATTAAGAATAAATCTATGGGGGCTTCGCTGGTGGCGCAGTGGTTGGGAGTCTGCCTGCCAATGCAGGGGACATGGGTTCGAGCCCTGGTCTGGGACGATCCCACATGCCGCGGAGCAACTAAGCCCGTGTGCCACAACTACTGAGCCTGTGCGTCTGGAGCCTGTGCTTCGCAATGGGAGAGGCCGCGACAGTGAGAGGCCTGCACACCGTGATGAAGAGTGGCCCCCGCTCGCCACAACTGGAGAAAGCCCTCGCACAGAAACGAAGACTCAACACAGCCAAAAATAAATAAATAAATTTATTTAAAAATAATAGTAATAATAATGCATAAAGTTGAACCAAGTACTTAAAAATGTTAAAAAAAGAATAAATCTATGATAAAGTACATCATGACTATTTTTTTCCTCTCAAAAGTGTAGGATTAAAAACTGTAATTATTACAACATCTACGATATTCTCAACATATTTTTATATACATAGTAGCTTTTGGATCTTTCTAGATTCAAAAGCACCAGGCTAAACACAGAGCCAGAGTGAAAGCAGTGAACCGAGCCCATGCCAGGTAAGCCAGAACTGTAGACAGCCCTGCAAGTGTAGTGACAACAGGGCCAGTTTGTTAGTCCTGAAAATATATAAGTTCTTTGTAACTGAAGCTCTGGAATGGCATCTGTCTTAAATTACATCCACCTGGGATTTTGTTCTAACAATCAATATAGGAAGATAACTGGAACTTGAAAACCTCACTTTTTTGGTAACTGACATTTAAACTGTTTGAAGTTTCTCATTAAGGTCTCTTAAGAAATTAACTACAGATGTTGGAAACTAAGTGTATAATACTCAGAGAAATGAAGTCACCTGAAGTCTCCAAACAACCAGAAGTACTTAAATATAGTAAATGCATTGGAAGGAAAGGATGGACTGGCCTGCCCCATAGGCTGCGGAGTTTCATCACTTTTTCTCTCTTCCAATTAGGTTTCCCAGCACATTTTGAATGTAATTAAAAGAAAAGAGAGAGGCAAGAGGTTGAAATGACATGGGACTACCACTTAGACCAGAGTACAGAACTAACTTGATGGAGGCTGACAGAGATTAAACATCTCCACTGCCTCCTGGTTACCAACACAATGTACATCTGAAATCCTGGTAGGACCTTAGAAGCCCTTCACAGCCTGACCCTAACTGACCTGCTCAGCTTCATGTCCAGCCCCTCTGCCACAAGGCACCCCACACTCCACAGTGACCCACTCCTAAGTCCCCTGCTCTGCTCTGCACATGCAGTTCCCTCGGCCAGGAATGCCCTTCTCCTGTCATCTTTTCAGATCTGCTCAGAGGTCCATTTCCCTGTGAATAGACCCCACGCCCTATGAAAGTCACTCACCCCTCTGTATTCCCACGTAAACTCTACACTTCTTAGAACACAGTCCACATCTTTTTTTTTTTTTTTTTGCGGTACGCGGGCCTCTCACTGTTGTGCCCTCTCCCGTTGCGGAGCACAGGCTCCGGATGCGCAGGCTCAGCGGCCATGGCTCACGGGCCCAGCCACTCCGCGGCATGTGGGATCTTCCCGGACCGGGGCACGAACCCGTGTCCCCTGCATCGGCAGGCGGACTCTCAACCACTGCACCACCAGGGAAGCCCCACAGTCCACATCTCACATGAAATGCTCCAAATAAAGGACCTCCAGGTGCCTGCCACGGAAAAGACCTTCCGGAAATTTTCTCCCATTCCCCCTTCTTAGCTGCGGTCTAGGACTTAGTAGGGGCATAATTCTCATTCTTTTCAGGAGAATGTATAAATGAATGACTGAATAATAAAAATAGATGTGTTATAGGGACTTTTACTTAAAAAGAAGACCATTGGTATGTTCTAGAACTTCCTGTTAAAAAAAAGTGTTCTATGAAGGAAAATACTTTCCCCATTTACCTGTATAACAAAATCAGTGAGTCCTGCAAGAAAGTGCTTTTGTCCTCACTAAAATAAAAATCAAATTTAAAAACATCAAGAGCTAGAGAAAACCACATCAAGCAGTAAACCATATGGTTGTGAAGATAAAAAGACAAGCTTCTCCTCCCTCATTAACAACAATCCTGAAAATACTAACATTTTTACTAATTCCTCAAAAACAGTACACTAATTAGTAAAAGGTACCTGTGTCAACAGTCCTATTTCCATTTTTAAAAGTTGTTTCTTCAGCTGATACCTGGGGTCCTCACTTAGCACATGAAACATTTGCAGAGCCTAAAAACTGCTCATCACTGCTGGTCACTGGCTAGTTGCTAATGCTTAGCGGTTCTCACACACAACAGAATGTGTGGAGCCATCCAGCTGCTTTCAGAAACTTGCTAGTTAGTAGTCCACCCAGGCCCTACACAGAGACAGGAATTAGGAAAGGTGGCAACTTTTCCTCCAGGAGTGTACAGCTTGATGGGCCTCAGATGAGCAGAAGAGTTCCCGAATGGGGGATTCTGCCCCAAATCAACCTGTGGGTTCCTTAATTCCTGATGGAGAAGACATGAGACTTCTCCAATAGCAGCTCAGTAATTCCAATGTTGGCGAAAAGGGGGTCCATGTTCTCTACGACACCTCACTCTAGTATGAAACCCCAGAGTGTCTGGGGTAGAGGTAGTGGAATGATGAGGGGTAGGGAAGAAGCAAAAGCAGAAAAGATTTCTGAATGAAAGAAATATTGTTTCGGATCCTGCTAAGCTTCCTCCATTGAGCTGAAAGACCATGACTTTATTTAATACACCTTCCAGATGCTGAGTTGAGGAAAAGAAATGTGTTCCACAGGTGAGAAATTCTAAAATAAACAGAATGTACCTGGGGCAGAAACACTGGCTGGGGAGGTGCTTTTGACCACATAGACTTGGACTGACCAGTGACACCTCCATGTTGGGGTACAGCCACGTACTGCCATTAAAATCTCATCTTCCCCTCCCCACACTCATGCTGGTAAATGAATAATGTAGACAAGCATGTACAGAAGACACCCACTTTATGCTTTTGAAAACTCTTTCCCAAAAAGAATATTGAGGAATCTGAAAACAGCCCTGGACTGTGTTCAAAAACTCAAGCCAAGAAAGAAACTTCAGATTTGACATCTTAAATTAGCAGGAATGTTTAGACAAATCTATAATTGAGGAAAACATACATACACCCACACTCACAGCAAAAAAGTTTGCCTTTCCACCCTCTCATGTCAAGTGGATAATTAGTCACAAATTCTGTTTACTGTGACCAATGATGATTTTTCTCAGCCAGGTATTTTTTAATAAGTACCTACTATGTGTCAGACACTGTGCTGGGCACAGGCTCAAAGGGGTGGACGTGGAGATTCCCATCTTGTGGAAGAGACCAAACATAAGAGGGAAATGCACCCATTCACATCTCGTGACTAAACTGTATGATGAGGAACAAGATGCCCTGAGGGAGGAAATGGGGGTGGGAGGATATGTCTTAGATGGTGGAGCTGAGGTGGACAAAGAGGGGCTTTATGTATCTATCTTATTTCTTTTTTTTTTTACATCCACTGTTTATCAGTGTTATGAGCCAGCACTCATTTCATTTAATTCTAACCACTCTGTGGTATCATGAGCCCCTTTTACAGATGAGGGACCTGGAAGGAGCTGGCTAGTAAGTGGCAGGGCCAGGGCCCTGGCTCAGCTCTGTGTGATCTTGGGAAAGTGTCTGAACCCCACTGATCCTCAAAGCCCATCGTCTTTGCCCTCCTTGTTTAAGGAAGCAAGAGAAGGCCTATGATGCTGGGGTGGGTAGAGTGTGTGAGAAGGGTGGAAGTGAGATGCAAGACATAGAAGGGGTGAGACCAGACACGCCCTGGAGGGCCACGGGAGGGAGCTTTAAGGATGCTAAGCAGCGAAGTGAGATGAACCAATTAGTGTATTTAAAAATAGTTTGGGGACTTCCCTGGTGATACAGTGGTTAAGAATTCGCCTTCCAATACAGGGAATGCAGGTTCGATCCCTGGTCAGGCAACTAAGATCCCACATGCCATGGGGTAACTAAGCCCACACACCACAACTACTGAGCCCGCGTGCCTCAACTAGAGAGCCTGCGAGCTGCGAACTACAGAGCCCACGTGCTCTGGAACCCACGCACCACGACTAGAGAGAAAACCCGCATGCCACAACTAGAGAGAAGCCCATGCGCCGCAACGAAGATCCCATGTGCCTCAACTAAGACCCGACAGAGCCAAAAAATAAAATTAAATAAGTAAACAAAATTTTTTTAAAAAATTGGGAAAATTGTACAGTTTTCAAAAGAAAATAGTTTGGAGGAAACTATGAGACACCACTTCACACCCACTAGGATGGTGACAATAAAAACAATGGAAAATAACAAGTGTTGACAAGGATGCAAAGAAATTGGAACCCTTGTGCACTGCCAGTGGAATTGGTGCAGGCACTGTGGAAAAGTTTGGTGGTTGCTCAAAAAGTTAAACATAGATTTACCATATGACCCAGCAGTTATATTCTTAGGTATACTCCACCCCCAAAAGAATTGAAAACAAGTACTCAAACACTTCTGCATGAATGTTCACAACAGCACCACTCACAGTTGTCAAAAGGTAAAAACAACCCAAATGTCCATCTACTGATGAACGGATAAATAGAATAAAGTACATACCTACAATGGAATACTATCCAGTCATAAAGGGGAACGGAATACAGGTACATGTTACAACATGGATCTTGAAAACATTGTGCTAGGTGAAAGAAGCCAGTCACAAAAGGCCATATACTGCATAACTCCATTCATATGAAATATCCAGAATACGTAGAAAACAGACTAGTGGTTGCCAGGGGCTGGGAGGAGTGGGAACAGGGAGTGACTACTAACAGGTACAGGGTTTTCCTCGGGGTGATGAAAACTAAACAGAGATTATAGCTGTACAACATTGTAAATGTACTAAATTGTACACTTTACAATGGTTAACTTTATATTATGTAAGTTTTACCTCAATTTTTAAAAATGGGTTGGAGGGGTGTAAGTGGATGTAAAAAACCCCCTCACAGTGGTCCAGATGAGAGATGACCACTAGGATGGTGGCACTGGAGACAAAGAGAAAGGGACAGAACCACGAAATATTTTTGGAGGCAGACCCAACAAGTCTTGGTAACAGAATATACATCCTAATATCTATGCAGGTGGCATGTAACATGGGAGGTAATGAGGGAGGTGAGGCAGGCAGGTAATCAGACAGCTACTCTGAGAGCTCAAACCTGAAGCTAGGAGAGTGGGTGTGGTAAGCAGAATAATGCCCCCAAAGACATCCATGGCCTATCCCCGGGAACTTGGGAATATGGTAGGTTACATGGCAAGGTGGAATTAAGGTTGCCAATCAGCTGACCTTGAGATTGAGATTAGCCTGGATCATCCAGGTAGGCTCAATATGAACACAAGCATCCTTGTAAGTGGGAGAGGGAGGCAGAAGTGAGAAAACCAGAGAGAGGGCAGCATGAGAAGAATTTGACCCATTGTTGCTGGCTCTGAAGATGGAGGAAGGGGCCATGAGGCAAAGAATATGGCAACTTTTAGAAGCCGGAAAAGGAAACGGATTCTCCCCTCATGCCTCCAGAAAGGAATGCAGCTCTGCTGACACCTTGGTTTCAGCCCACTGAGACCCATTTCAGACTTCTGACTTCCAGAAGTGTGAAATAATAAATCTGTGTTGTTTTAAGCCACTAGGTTTGTAGTAATCTGTTACGGCAGCAATAGGAAACTAATAGGGTGGGGAAGAGTTGACAACTGAAGGAGAGAATCAACAGACCTGGCAACAGATGTGCTATGGGTAGGAAAGGGAGATGAGAGCATCAAATACGACTAGGAGTTTGATCCTAGATAAACTTAATGAAGGGAAAAGGCGGAAAGAGCCATCAGAAGGGGTTGGGCTTCAGAGGGAAGGGGCAGATGGCTGTTGTCTGAGAGGTCTGGGGAAGGATGACTTCTAGGAGGAAGTGGCATTTGTAACAGGCCCTGAGGTGAGAGGCGTGAGGAAGGGTGTGAGCAAATCAGAGAGGGGAGAGGGATGGAGGGGTGTGAAGAAGGATGAGCATTCTGGCTAAATGCCACAAGGTGAGTAGTGCTGGGAGAAACACTGGAAAAGTGGGTGATGGATGAGGTGGCCTGTGCTGCCACACTAAGGGGTCCAGACTTCACGCAGCAGACAGTTGGAAGATACCAGGGAATTTATGCTGCGTATGGGGGTGGGTAACAGGATTGGAGGCCAGCTTTAGGAAGCTAAGTAAGAAGGGGGTGCATGAGTGTGAGTGTGAGATCAGGGGTTCCTAAGGGCAAGGCTTCTCCCCAGTCTCAGGCATGTCACCAGACCCCTGGTAAATCCCGGACTGTGTAGCACAGGGAGAGACTGACAACCCAAACTCACAGCCTGGACCTTCGACTAAAGGATGGGGAGTGGGAGGGGCACCACAAGCCTCTCTGATGTCCACATTCGCTTCCCTGGTAGAGGAGAAATTCTCTTTACGGGCCAAATCCTTTACAGGTGAGGCATTTGCAGAAGACATTCGTTCAAACATACAACATTTGGGTGGGGCTACACACATGACATTTGCACATCCTGGTTTTCTCAGTCTCTGGGCATCACTAGGTGAACGGCTGACCATGGGACCTAAGAACACTGTGCTTCAAGCACTGGGGCGTTTGTGGGGCAGCCTGAGGGTTCCAGGAGGGCAGGAGGAAACTGGAAGCGGATAGCATACAAGCAAAAATCACGCCTCTACTTTTACGAGTCATTCTTGCAGATAACACTAACTTAGGACATGCACCTCTTCTTACTCCTGAGTTCTTCTAGGTTCTGTATTCCCACTATACCCCAATTACTCCAGAATCACAGCCCCTCTGTACTGCAGCAGTCAGCAGCCACTTGACTGAGGGCCTGAACAGAGCACCTGGCAGAGGTCCCTACTGCAGAGACAGAGAGAGAAACGGTGAAGACACTTCCTGACCTGAGGATCTAAAGGATGAGGATGAATACCACATGAACAAAAACCTCCCAAGATGGCAGAAGGGAGGAGTATAAATCAATTGGATGCAGGCTGTGTCCATAAATTTGGGGGAAGCAAAGCTTTTATTATCTTCAATCTCTGAAGTCAAATTGAGCTGAAATGGACCAAAATAACCCAAAGCTCAAAAAGCCATATATTTTATATTTCTGAATTCTCCAAAGTCCTCTTGCTTTAGGTCAATAATTCCTTCCTAGATTATGGAATGTCAGTGGGCAGGAGGCATCTAGTCCACCCTCCTTGTTTTAATTGTGAGAAAAAGGCTCAGTTTAGACAGGGCCTTGAACAAGGTCAAGGGCTAACTGCAGCGTCAGCACTGGACTGGAACCCCAGAGTATCTATCCAGGATCTTCCTGCTCAGAGAAGAGAGTTAGTAATTTGATCTTGGGAACTGTTTTTTCTTTTTTGACATTTGTAGAATAAAACCTGAATAGCACCAATAAGGGACATTAAACCAACTCTGATTTTTAGGAGCTTGAATAAGTTTCTACTTTAATCTGAACTAAAAGTATTTCATGAAGGCAGAAATCACCCAAGGGTGAACTGTGACTCACTAGTATAATTTAAAGATGTTATCATTGTTTCAAAGAAATCCACCTTAGACTCAAAACCTTAACATCATGTTTCTGTGCTCTATATAAAACATGCACTACAATAGCCAAAGGGTGGCAACAACCCAAAGATCCACTGATTGATGAGTAAACAAAATGTGGTATACACATATAATATTATCCAGCCTTAAAAAAGGAAGGAAATTCTGATTTCCTACAATATGGGTGAAACTTGAGGACATTATGCTAAGTGAAATAAGCCAGACAAAAGACAAATATTGCCTGATTCCACTTCTATGAAAATACAGAATAGCCATTCATAAAGACAGAAAGGAGAATAGTGGTTACTGGGGACTGGAGGTAGGGGAATGGGGAATTACTGTGTAATGGGTACAGGGTTTCAGTCTGGGATGAGGAAAAGGTTCTGGAGATGGATGGTGGTGACAGTTGTAAAAAAAGGTAAATGTACTTAATGCCACTGAACTGTATACTTAAAAGTGGTTAAAATGGTAAATTTATGTATACTTTATTATAATAAAAAAGGCACTAATCTCCAGATACAGTATCTTTCATTCAGCAAATCTATATTGGACACTTATTGCTTGCCAGGCACTGCTTCATGGCCAAGGTATACAGAAATGGGATAAAGAAACCAAGTCTGTGTTCTCATGAATATGGGGGCTGGGGATGGGGTGCAGACAACCAATAAATAGATAAACATACAATACGGCAGGTGGAAATGAGTGCAATGGAAAAAAACATTAGGCAAAGTGAGGTGGAGCGAGGGTAGTGTGTTAAGGGTGTGTGTGCTTTGTTGTACAGGGTGGTCAGGAAAGACCTCTCCGATGGGTGACATTTGAGCACAGACGTAAAGGGACAGAGTGCTGCAGGCTGAGAACACAACAGTGAGTACGAGGCCGGTATACCTGGAAAGGGCTAGAGGAGGGAAGGGTAATAATGAGGCCCAGAGCACAGAGCTACTTCTTAAATGTCTCATAAACTGTCCAAGCGAACATTTATAGGTCAGTATAGAAATATGCCCTCACATCTAACTGTCTTTCATTTGTGTTAAAACAAACAGGAAAACCAATTCTCCTTTTACTAAGATGCATGCCTCTGAGATAATTTACATCTTCCATTGCTAGAGCGCCCTCCAGTGTTTCTGTATGAAAACAGTATCTGGCACGGATTTTTTTTTTTTTTTTAAACATCTTTATTGGAGTATTACTGCTTTACAGTGGTGTGTTAGTTTCTGCTTTATAACAAAGTGAATCAGCTATATGTATACATATATCCCCATAATCCCTCCCTCTTGCGTCTCCCTTCCACCTTCCTTATCCCACCCCTCTGGGTGGTCACAAAGCACCGAGCTGATCTCCCTGTGCTATGCGGCTGCTTCCCATTAGCTATCTATTTTACATTTGGTAGTGTATATATGTCCATGCCACCCTATCACTTCATCCCACCTTACCCTTCCCCCTCCTCATGTCCTCAAGTCCATTCTCTACGTCTGTGTCTTTATTCCTGTCCTGTCCCTAGGTTCTTCAGAACCACTTTTTTTTTTTTTAGATTCCATATATATGTGTTAGAATATGGTATTTGTTTTTCGCTTTCTGACTTACTTCCCTCTGTATGACAGACTCTAGGTCCAACCACCTCGCTACAAATAACTCAATTTCGTTTCTTTTTTCTTTTTCTTTTTTTTTTTTTTTTGTGGTACGCGGGCCTCTCCCGTTGCGGAGCACAGGCTCCAGAAGCGCAGGCTCAGCGGCCATGGCTCACGGGCCCAGCCGCTCCGAGGCATGTGGGATCTTCCCGGACCGGGGCACGAACCCGCGTCCTCTGCATCGGCAGGCGGACTCTCAACCACTGCGCCACCAGGGAAGCCTCTCAATTTAGTTTCTTTTTATGGCTAAGTAATATTCCATTGTATATATGTGCCACATCTTCTTTATCCATTCATCTGTTGATGGACACTTAGGTAGCTTCCATGTCCTGGCTACTGTAAATAGTGCTGCAATGAACACTGTGGTACATGACTCTTTTTGAATTATGGTTTTCTCAGGGTATATGCCCAGTAGTGGGATTGCTGGGTCATATGGTAGTTCTATTTTTAGTTTTTTAAGGAACCTCCATACTGTTCTCCATAGTGGCTGTATCAGTTTACATTCCCACCAACAGTGCAAGAGGGTTGCCCTTTCTCCACACCCTCTCTGGCATTTACTGTCAGTAGACTTTTTTGATGATGGCTGTTCTGACTGGTGTGAGGTGATACCTCATTGTAGTTTTGATTTGCATTTCTCTAATGGTTAGTGATGTTGAGCATTCTTTCATGGGTTTGTTGGCAATCTGTATATCTTCTTTGGAGAAATGTCCATTTAGGTCTTCTGCCCATTTTTGGATTGGGTTGTTTGTTTTTTTGATATTGAGCTGCATGAGCTGCTTGTAAATTTTGGAGATTAATCCTTTGTCAGCTGCTTCATTTGCAAATATTTTCTCGCATTCTGAGGGTTGTCTTTTGGTCTTGTTTATGGTTTCCTTTGCTGTGCAAAAGATTTTAAGTTTCATTAGGTCCCATTTGTTTATTTTTGTTTTTATTTACATTTCTCTAGAAGGTGGGTCAAAAAGGATCTGCTGTGATGTGTCAGAGTGTTCGGCCTATGTTTTCCTCTAAGGGTGTTTTTTAAAATTTTATTTATTTATTTATTTGGCTGTGTTGGGTCTTTTTTGCTGCACATGGGCTTCCTCTAGTTGCGGCGAGCGGGGGCTACTCTTCGTTGTGGTGAGCAGGCTTCTCACTGCAGTGGCTTCGCTTGTTGCGGAGCATGGGCTCCAGGCACACAGGCTTCAGTAGTTGTGGCACACGGGCTCAGTAGTTGTGGCTCATGGGCTCTAGAGCATAGGCTCAGCAGTTGTGGCGCACGGGCTTAGCTGCTCCGTGGCATGTGGGATCTTCCCGGACCAGGGCTCGAACCCGCATCCCCTGCATTGGCAGGCGGATTCTTAACCACTGTGCCACCAGGGATGTCCCTCCTCTAAGAGTTTTACAGTGTCTTACATTTAGGTCTTTAATCCATTTTGAGTTTATTTTTGTGTATGGTGTTAGGGAGTGTTCTAATTTCATTCTTTTACATGTAGCTGTCCAGTTTTCCCAGCACCACTTATTGAAAAGGCCGTCTTTTCTCCATTGTATATTCTTGCCTCCTTTATCAAAAATAAGGTGACCATATGTGCGTGGGTTTATCTCTGGGCTTTATATCCTGTTCCATTGATCTATATTTCTGTTTTTGTGCCAGTACCATACTGTCTTGATGACTGTAGCTTTGTTAGTATAGTCTGAAGTCTGGAAGCCTGATTCCTCCAACTCCGTTTTTCTTTCTCAAGATTGCTTTGGCTATTTGGGGTCTTTTGTGTTTCCATACAAATTGTGAAATTTTTTGTTCTAGTTCTGTGAAAAATGCCATTGGTAGTTTGATAGGGATTGCACTGAATCTGTAGATTGTTTTGGGTAGTAGAGTCATTTTCACAATGTTGATTCTTCCAGTCCAAGAACATGGTATATCTCTCCATCTCTTTGTATCATCTTTAATTTCTTTCATTAGTGTCTTATAGTTTTCTGCATACAGATCTTTTGTCTCCCTAGGTAGGTTTATTCCTAGGTATTTTATTCTTTTTGTTGCAATGGTAAATGGGAGTGTTTCCTTAATTTCTCTTTCAGATTTTTCATCATTAGTGTATAGGAATGCAAGAGATTTCTGTGCATTAATTCTGTATCCTGCTACTTTACCAAATTCATTGATTAGCTCTAGTAGTTTTCTGGTGGCATCTTTAGGATTCTCTATGTAGAGTATCATGTCATCTGCAAACAGTGACAGCTTTACTTCTTTTCCAATTTGGATTCCTTTTATGTCTTTTTCTTCTCTGACTGCTGTGGCTAAAACTTCCAAAACTATGTTGAATAACAGTGGTGAGAGTGGGCAACCTTGTCTTGCTCCTGATCTTAGTGGAAATGGTTCCAGTTTTGCACCATTGAGAATGATGTTGGCTGTGGGTTTGTCATATATGGCCTTTATTATGTTGAGGTAAGTTCCCTCTATGCCTACTTTCTGTACGGTTTTTATAATAAATGGGTGTTGAATTTTGCTGAAATCTTTTTCTGCATATATTGAGATGATCATATGGTTTTTCTCCTTCAATTTGTTAATATGGTGTATCACATTGGTTTGCGTATATTGAAGAATCCTTGCGTTCTTGGGATAAACCCCACTTGATCATGGTGTATGATCCTTTTAATGTGGCACGGATTCCTTTCCCCCCGCTAAATCTTGGTATTTAGCCAAAAAGTAAAGTGGGTATAGCATCCTTCTCACAAAGAATACTGTGAGATTAAGTAAGAAGACAAGTCAAGTGTAAGTGCTTTAAAATAAGCCTACACTACTTGTAAAGTGGTACAACGTATACATATGCATGCAACGATGTTTTTAAATGACCATATAAATTTTAAAAAGGTTCATATTTTTTAAATATACAATTAAAAAGATTTATTTATTTTATTCATTTATCTTTGGCTGCGTTGGGTCTTGGTTGCTGTGCGCAGGCTTTCTCTAGTTGCGTCGAGCGGGGGATACTCTTCGTTGCAGTGCACAGGCTTCTCACTGCGGTGGCTTCTCTTGCTGCGGAGCATGGGCTCTAGATGCGCAGGCTTCAGTAGTTGTGGCACATGGGCTTAGGTGCTCCGCGGCATGTGGGATCTTCCCAGACCAGGGCTTGAATCTCTGTCCCCTGCATTGCCAGGCAGATTCTTAACCATGCACCATCAGGGAAGTCCCAATATACAATTTTTTAGCAGTGTAGAACTTTCAGCTCAAAGGCAAACACAGTCTACCACTAAATTGTAACCCTAATTTTACTGGGGGTGGCAAGGAGGACAATAAAGTACAAAGTGCTGTCTTTAAATTTTTTCAGTATTCTGGGGTTCTGAGTATTACTATTTGAAAAGTGTCCTGCAAATACTTACATAGCACTTTGGTCACTCTGCCTTCTCAGTCAGAATACAGCATGGGGGACTTCCCTGGTGGCGCAGTGGATAAGACTCCACGCTCCCAATGCGAGGGGCCTAGGTTTGATCCCTGGTCAGGGAACTAGATCCCACATGCACGCCACAACTAAGAGTTCACATGCCACAATTAAGAAGCCCGAGAACCACAAATAAGGAGCCCATCTGCCACAACTAAGACCCCACGCAACCAAATAAATAAATATTGAAAAAAAGAAAGAATACAGCATGAGGAAACAGTTCAGACAGACTTGCCCACACCAAGCATACTATTAAAATGGAATCCTTACTTTCTCATGGAAATTGGCTTTGATTCCTTTATTATGATCAGGCACTTTTGTCAATCTCATAGCCTAGGAGGAAGATATGACATGTGGCATAGTTTTGAAGAGAACTTATAGAAGTAAAATTACATGGCTGTTTACAGAAAACACCTGTAGGCTGGGTCCGTATGACAGCTGAGGCCACAGAGTGAAAAGCTGCTAGTGGCTGACAGCCAGGAGATGGGGTTCTTTCTAGGCCTGGCACCGCCAGCTGTGTGACCAGCAAGATAAGACAGTCTGTGCTTATTTTACTGTGCATGGGCCTGCCGACGCCAAGGAAAATAGGTAAGTAAGCCTCTAAAAGGTATACTGCCATCCAGGTATCTATCACCATTTCTGGAGGGCAATTTGACAACAAGTATCAAAAGGCTTAAAATGTCCGTACTCTTTGACCCAGCAAGTTCACATACAGAAAATTACCTCCAAGGACTTAAGTAAGGGTAGCCACAGAGATCTGGATACAGGGACAGTTATCTCTGCATTTCCCAAGGGAAAAAAAAAATAACTTGGAAATAAACCCAATAAACAACTGTGGTTATATACAAACAAATATATATGTGATAGCTGAGGAACAATAGTGAACATCAGAACATCAATGCTCAGAGATTAGGTTAACATCCTAAAATTTAACCAAAACATAAAATCAAAGCAACTAAATAAAAAGCCATCTTAGGTCTGGCTTATAGTTGGAAAAGGAAGGAAGGGAGGGAGGAAGGAAGGAGAAAATGAGACAAAGGAGGGAAAGAAGGAAGGAAGGAAAGAAGAAGGAAGGAAGGAAAGAAGAAGGAAGGAAGGAATCTCAATTCTGGGGCCCACTGATTGTCTGCATCATTCAAATGAGTTATTTAACTGAAAAGTATATTCAAGTAACAACATGAAATAAATTAAACCTTTATGAATTATAATTGCTTTAAATTCATACCCAAGTGACCTATAGGAAAACACAAATACTATTTCCTTGAAATTTTCTTTATTGATTAATAAAGTTCTAAACTTAACCTGTCAAGATCATGAGCAATGCATAGGGGAATAAATAAGAAACATGTAACAACAGAACACAACCCAGTTGCACTCAGAGGCAAGAAAGCATATTGTTTTTTACAATTAACAACTCTTCCAATCTTACGAATATTCATCAAACCCACCAATAACCACTCCCCAAGGAGCCCAGCTTTCTTCTCCCTGTCTTCCTAAAATCTTAGCCACATGCACCTGCAGACTTCCCCACAGGGAGTCATGCATAAAATGGCAGCTCCTACAGAGCGGCCACTGTAACATTTAGTTAAGAAAACTGTGACCAAAGGCTGTTTTCAGAAATTACATCAATCAAAACTTGGCTGTTGCAAAGCCATCACTGGAGAAAATAACCACTTCAGGGAAGTGCCAATGCTGAGTGGTGTCAGCCACTCTGGATGCTACCTCATTGACCACGTATGATGTCCTCCACCAGCCTTAACTACAACCAAGCATATGTGTCACCTTTTAACCTCAAATGTAATTTCAGAGAATACTCCATCCTCAATGCACCACTATTGAGTATTTCTAGAAGAATGAAGTGCTTATGCCACTCAAACATTCTGCAGAGCAGGGGCACTCAGGAGAGTTCCCTGAGAGGACAGAGACTTCGGTGGCTACAGTCATTCAGAGTAGAACAGAGAAAAGCACATGTGATGAAACTGTCCTCAACTCCCTTCTGGATCCATGGGCCCCGGGGAGCAGGAGGTAAAGGTTTTTCAGTTCATCCTTGGGTCCCAGCCTTTCCTCCCCACCCTCGGTCTCTCCCTGGGGCTACCCAATGTCCTTCCTCCCAGCCTGTGACCACACAGATGGTTCTAGTGCATAGCGAAACTCTCTAACAGAGCAATGGCACAATGGGAGTAGAAGCCCTCCACAGCTGGTATGGATCCACAAGCGAACCTTATGCTGTTCCACAGGCTTGGCACAGCCTTGCTGGCACACAGCCCCTTGCTGCGAATTTCCCCACAGCTACATCTTCTCCAGGAGGCACCACCCACATGCATTTGCATCTTCCAGTTCAGGCCTAGCTACCACTTATAGTTCTTGCTCACCAGCTTGGCTACTGCCCACTAGTTTTAGCTCTAGTTTTACCTCATTTCCCACCAACTCCTCCATCCAGCCCACAGGCATGTCCCCTGCCTCCAGGCTACTCCTGGTCTATACCGCTTTATGGTATTTCCTATTTCCTCAGAGTCTCCTCTGTCTTTCTCTTCTCTTCAGCCCTGCTCCTAGCAGAGGCCTTTCTTTCTCCGTGAAAGCATTCTGAATACTCTCTCCCATCCCATTCTTTTAGGAAGCCATTCTAGAAGGCTCTAGCTCCAATTCCTGAATTTCTGGTCTACCATCTTAGATCATCTTTACTCCATTCTTCAGCCCTTCATTTCTCTATCTCTAGAGCAAACAACCATCCTGGCTTGCCTGGAACAGAGGGGCTTCCAGGAATGTGGGACCTTCAGTGCTAAAACCAGGACAGTCCTGGGCAAGTTGAGACAGTTGGTCCCCCCTACCTCCCCAGACTACTTAAAGTTACTTTCTGCCTCATAACCAAAAACATCATTTTTGTCTACAGCATCCCATTTAGCTTCTCACCATGCATTTGCGCAACTCAAGTCTATTTCTAAAGATGTCAACAAACATTTTAAAATACCTAACACTTCACACTGACCTTTTAATACCAATTCAAGTGACAAAGTACACATATTCTTATTCTGAGTTCTTTTCAAAATGATCATTCTAAAATTTCTCAGTTCTTTTTAACCCCTGACTCCTCTTTAGCATTCTTTCTATAAAGATTTCTTCCCTTTCTCTCTCACTGCTTTCATTCTTCTCTGCCCTACAATTTCTCCCCTCTGCACCCTTCTTCTCCCATTTCCATCCTCCATTTGGATGGCATTAAAAGGTCAAATTAAACCCAAAGTAAGTTGAAGATAGGAAATAATAAAGATAAGAACAGAAATCAATGAAATAGAAAACAGAAAAAATAGGAAAAATCTATAAAGCCAAAAGATAGTTCAAGAAGATCAATAAACTGATAAAACTCTAGCCAGACTGACCAAGTAAAAAGGAGAGACAAAAGAATTACAAATACCAAGGAAAGAGAGCAAGTCACTACTGACAATAGGAACATTAAAAGGATGATAGGGCAGGAGGTGGGAGTGAGGGTTAATTGCAAATGGGCTCGAGAGAATTTGGGGGATGGCAGAAATTTGGGGGTGATATAAAACTGGATCGTGGTGATGGGTTGCACAACTCTACAAATTTACTAATGATTATTTAATTAACACAAAGGATGAATTTTATGGTGTGTAAATTATACCTCTATAAAGCTCTAAGAAAAAGGATAAGGGACAATCAACTCTATGCCCATGAATTTGACCACTTAGATGAAATGGACAAACTCTTTTTTTGTTTTTTTGGGTTTTTTTTGCGGTACGCGGGCCTCTCACTGTTGTGGCCTCTCCTGTTGCCGAGCACAGGCTCCGGACGCGCAGGCTCAGCAGCCATGGCTCACAGGCCTAGCCGCTCCGTGGCATGTGCGATCTTCCCGGACCGGGGCACGAACCCATGTTCCCTGCATCGGCAGGCGGACTCTCAACCACTGCGTCACCAGGGAAGCCCTGGACAAACTCTTTGAAAGACACAAACTACCAATGCTCACTCAAGAAGAATTAGATAACCTGAGTAGCCTTTTATCTATTAAAGAAATTGAATTTGTAGTTTAAAATTCTTTCCACAATGAAAACTCCAGGCAAAAACATTTATGGAAAAAACATTACCAACCTGATCAAAGGCAATTTAGAATATCAGTAGCCATTATGAGGAAGTTTTGAAATCTTCAAACTTAATTTCCTTAAAACCAAATTGGACTACAATAGTTCAAAGTTTTCCAGAACTGAGTGGAATGCTTATTTCGATTGGTATTTTGAGGCTTTCCAATGATATCAGGAATCTAAAATTGCTTCTCTGTAAAATAAGGTTTTAAGACTAATTGAGGCAAAGGATTAAAGAAAGATAAAATGGCTGCTGAAGTCTCAGGCTCTTCTTCCTGGGCTTCTTTGTCTCAGACTCCACCTCCGATGCCATCTTCCTCCTTCTCTTCTACACCACCTACGCCTCCTCTATACCCTCAATCCTCCCATACTAATTCTCTTGCCAAACTTCCCCTTTTCTCTGAAACTCTCCCCGCTCCCTTTTCCTCTGAACTTGTCAGAACCTATCCTTTTAAAATTAAGTCTTCTGAGGGTCCAGAGAATAAATCCTTAATTTCTTATTCTCCCTGGGCTAAAGGTGAACTGCGAGCCATCGTCAAAGATTCTCCTAAAGTAACCGAAGAGCCTCACAGGTTTGCTGAAGAATTTAATATAGTCATTCAAACTTATCAACCTGTTTTTTCCTGACTTATATTGGCTGGTTCATATGCTTGTTGATAAAGGCCAGGCTCAGCTTTGGATGAAAACCACTAACTGGAAAAGTCCTGAAAGGTCTCTAGAATTACAACTGGGAGACCAGCCCACTAACTTCTTATACAATCAGGCTCAGGCAATCACGAGATGACTTCATCAAGCAATCCCTAGGGCTTTTCCAAAGCCTGTTCATTGGAACAAAATTCAGGCTTGCACACAAAAATCTGAGAACCTGTTCATGATTATTAAAATCAACTTCAGATTGTTTTTAAAGAAAATTCTGGTCTTCCTTCAGAGGTTGATTCCACCCAGGTAGCTTTTAACTCCATGTTTATTAATGGGCTGAACTGGGACCTTTCCCTTTAAGTAAAAAGGACCAGGTTAGAATGGGAAACTGTGTCCATTCCAGACTTAGTTAATCTGGCAAAACAGATCTTTCCTACTCTAGATGGGTAACCTCCAAGGAAGACCACCAAAATTCTTAATCTTCAGCTCTAGCAAATGAAGGCTCCCAGAGAAAATGAAAACCCTCCTGTTTTCTGCTGTTATTGTAAAAAGCTAAGACACTGAAAAAGAGACTGTTAAAAATTTAAGTGCTTTAGGCAACTCTGGACCTCTAACCAACCTTTCTGGAAGAGATTTTGAGGGGTCTATTTGAATTCTGATGGGAGGTACACTGTGAATTTTGCCAACATCAGTTGGAGATTTTGCCCATAAGGGAAGTGGTAGCTGATTCAATGGGGACAAACAATCAGTGTTTCCAGAAACTGCTCTAGTACCGTCAGAAATGGAACAAATAAAAGATGTCAAAGGGTCATTTAATTCACCTGGTAGGTCACTTTGATGACTACTGTCAAACTGCAGTTTGCCCAAACCCAGTTTCGATGTTTAGAGCATCTGATATCAGAACAAGGGTTAAACCTAGATCCAGATAGACTTTATGGTATCTTAAGTTTCCCCAAACCCAAAACTAAGTGCCAACTGCGAGGGTTTCTCAGGCTAGTTAGTTACTGCCGAAATTGGGATTCCAAATTTCTCTCTTATGGCCAAACCTCTATATGTTTTACTAAACAATAACAACCCTGACCCATTTTTATGGGATGAACTAAATGACACAGACTTCAAGGCCTTAAAGGAGAGTATGATGAACCCACCTGCCCTTGGGCACATCCATTATAGATTCCCCTTTTCTTTGTTTGTATATGAAAAGGAAGGGAACACCCTTGGTGCACTCACCCAGAAACATGGGGACCACCATTGACACAAAGTATAATAGCCAGCAACTGGACCCTGTGGCACAGGGATACTCCCCTTGCCTTAGAGCCATTACAGCCACTGCCCTCTTGCTTAAGACCACCAAGAAAATTGTTATGGGATCCCCTTTAACCATTTTTGTACCTCATGCAGTAGAAGCTCTCCTGAATTCCCACCATACTCAACATTTCTCAGTCAGACATCTCACCTCCTCTGAAGTCCTCTCATTACCTGCCCCTCACATAACTCTTTTACACTGTAATAACCTTAACTCAACTACTCTTCTCCCCTCCGCCACGGAAAGAGTTCCTCACCCCTGCTTAACTCTGACGGACCACCTCCTGACTCCTCGCAATGATCTACAGGAAATTTCATTCATTCAACACTGACTTCTCATGGTTCACTGATGGTTCTTTTTCTTAAAGGTGATGATGGCAAATATTGTGCTGGGTATGCCATTACTACTCCTTTTGATGTTGTTGAGGTAGCATCTTTACGGCTACTTTGGCCCAACAGGCTGACTTATACTCTCTTACACGTGCTTGTGATTTAGCCAAGGATAAAACTGCCAATATTTAAATTGATAGTAGATACGCTTTTTGGAGTAACTCGTGATTTTGGAATGTTGTGGAAACAACGTGGCTTATTTCCATTGGAAGTAAAAATTTAAATGGCCCCTATGTTCAAGAATTATTGAATACAATACTCTTACCACATGCTTTAGCTATTATTAAGGTTCTGGGACATTCTAAGCTTGATTCTCTGGAAGCTAGGGTAAATCACTTTGCTGATGAATCAATATTGGTGGGGAAACATTAAGAAGGCCACAAAAAGTGCCTACCTCACTTGTCCCATTGTCCAAAGTACAATCCAGGGACGCTGTTAGTATTGCTCCCAGACGTTTTAAGCTGTTTAATGAACCATCTGAAGTCTGGCAAATGAATTTTATACTATTTATTCCATCTAGTGGAATATGTCATGACCTATGTTTTAGTCATGACCTATATGTTTACACACTGGACTGAAGCTTTCCCTTGCAGACAGGGAACTCCTCTCAAACTTCATAGTGATTAAGGAATCCATTTTTACTGGCCAGGCACTTACACAAGTATGTGCTGCTTGTCTGGTTTTATAACACTTTCACTGTACTTGCGACCCTCAATCCTCTAGTTTAGTTAAACAGACTAACAGCATTATTAAGACTCAAATGGCAAAATTTGTAGAGACCCTCCAAATACTTTGGCCAAAAGCATTGCCATTGGTCCTTCTAAAACTCAGATCCATCCCTTTGGAACTCATAAACTCTCACCCTTTGAAATAGTCACAGGATGCCCAATACACTTGGCTCCTGCTTCTTTTGACGCACAACTGGTAAAACGAGAGACAATTCAATACTGCAAAGGCTAATTGGTGCTATTAAAAGTAACCATGTTTGGGATTCCCTGGTGGCGCAGTGGTTGAGAGTCTGCCTGCCGATGCAGGGGACAAGGGTTCGTGCCCCGGTCCGGGAAGATCCCACATGTCGCGGAGCGGCTGGGCCCGTGAGCCATGGCCCCTGAGGCTGTGCGTCTGGAGCCTGCGCTCCGCAACGGGAGAGGCCACAGCAGTGAGAGGCCCGCGTACCACAAAAAAAAAAAAAAAAGTAACCATGTTTTGGTAGAGCAATCTTTTCACAGTGTGCCCTCAGGAAATGAAGACCTTAAGCATCACACATTGCAACCTGGAAATTTCATCTATTGGAAAAGACACCTCCAGAAGAACTCTCTTCAATCTCACTGGAAAGACCCCTATCAAATACTGTTAACCAACCCTTGTGCCACCAAACCCCAAGAAACAGACTCCTGTATTCATGTGACACACCTCAAGAAAGCACCTAATTCTGACTGGAACCGAATGTCACCTGGTGACCTGAAAGTAAAGATTTCCCAGAATTGAAGCAGATGCTAACTGATCAGACAGCTTTCCCAAGAAATCTGTACCAGGCCTTTTGAAAGTTTGTTGCCAAACCTTTGATGACGTAACACTTCAGATGATCTCCAATGTCTATGACCTTGTTAACACATAGACTTCAGATAAAAAGTGCCTGAGAGTTCCCCCTCCGGCCCCTCCTTGTTACTGAAATGTGACCTTAATAGGTTCCCAATCTGTGCACTTTCCCTACAACATGAAACACTATACGTAGGAAAGGTCCTTCCAGACACTGCAGCACAAAAAGCTGCTGAAACGAGAAAACCTGACTTGATCAGCAATGCTTTCAGAGAAAAATCTCGATCAAAAGGTGAAAATATGAAAAATTAATTAAACAAAAACCTTGATTACATAGAGTTGGGAAACTAGAAGGGGGAACTCTCATGACCTGGCACCACTGCAGAGCCCAAGAGGAAGAAGACTGCTTTTCTTTCCTGCCAAGGACTCAATAAATGAAAAGCCATGGACTCTTTGCTTACTACGGTCCTCCCAACTTTCTTTCCTTCTCTATAAAAGCATTCTCCTTCCCTTGTCATGCAGGAAGTTGAACATGTATTGCCATGGTTGCTGACCCTGAATTGCAATTCTCTGCTGATCCCAAATAAACCCATTTCTGCTAGAGAACTATCTGGCAGTCTATTTGTTTTGGGTCAACACCCCTTTCCCCAGTTTGGTGGTAGCCTTGAAAACCAACAGCTAAAACTACAGTGAAAACCAGCAGCCTGGCAGACACTGGAGGGGGCAGGGCAGGACTGGAGCTCTTTCAAAGCTCCACTCCCAGAAGACTGTCACTACTTGACCTGTCTGGTGGTTCCCTGGAAGACCCCACTGACCTGACTCAGAGTTGAACAGTGGTAACAGCATTTTCCCCGAAGTCATTTTTCAAAAACCAGCAGAAGCAATTATTTACCATCACAGCTACCTGAGATAGTAGATAACAGTTGGGGTAAACAACAGGCTAAAAAGAAGCTTAAACAGAAAAGCTGGAGAATGAGATAGCCATAGAGTTTGAAAAGCTCTAACATATTCCTGGGAATCTAAAAGTCTATGCACATGTGTAGGGCAGTTGATGGCAGACGCACCTTATAAGAAATACTAATGGAAGTTCTTCAGGCTGAAATTAATCCCAAACAATAATTCAAATTCATACACATACACAAAGAGCAATGGTAAAGGTAACTGTGTAATTATAAAACACTGTTTAAATGCATACTTCTGTGCCTTTCTCCTCTTGTCTAATTTTAAAAGCAACTATATAAAAAAATTATATAATTGTATTGTTAGGCCTATAACATTTAGAAACGTAATATATTTGCCAATAACAGCACAAAGGAGGTGGGTAGGAGCAAAGATGTACTGGGTTAAAGAAACGGCACCAGATGGCAACTCAAATCCACAGGAACATTTGAAAAGAACCAGGAACAGTAAATAAGATGGTTGCTATAACAAATACTATAAAGTAAGTGTGTGTTTGTGTGTGTGTGTGTGTGTGTATTTGCATCTCCTTCTCCTAGTTTCTTTAAAAGACATAAAATTATATAAGTGATAACTGCAAGCCAAAGCAATCTTGAGATAGAAAAACAGAGCTGGAGGAATCAGGCTCCCTGACTTTAGGCTATACTACAAAGCTTCAGTAATCAAGACAGTATGGTACTGGCACAAAAACAGAAATATAGATCAATGGAACAGGACAGAAAGCCCAGAGATAAACCCATGCACATACAGTCACCTATCTTTGATAAAGGAGGCAAGAGTATACAATGGAGAAAAGCCTCTTCAATAAGTGGTGCTGGGAAAACTGGACAGCTACTTGTAAAAGAATGAAATTATAACACTCCCTAACACCATACACAAAAATAAACTCAAAATGGATTAAAGACCTAAATGTAAGACACTATAAAACTCTTAGAGGAAAACATAGGCAGAACACTCTGTGACATAAATCACAGCAAGATCCTTCTTGACCCACCTCCTAGAGAAAGGGAAATAAAAACAAAAATAAACAAATGGGATCTAATGAAACTTAAAAGCTTTTGTACAGCAAAGGAAACCGTAAAAAAGACAAAAAGACAACCCTCAGAATGCGAGAAAATATTTGCAAATGAAGCAACTGACAAAGGATTAATCTCCAAAATTTACAAGCAGCTCATGCAGCTTAATATCAAAAAAACAAACAACCCAATCCAAAAATGGGCAGAAGACCTAAATAGACATTTCTCCAAAGATATACAGATTGCCAACAAACCCATGAAAGAATGCTCAACATCACTAATCATTAGAGAAATGCAAATCAAAACTACAATGAGGTATCACCTCACACCAGTCAGAATGGCCATCATCAAAAAATCTACTGACAATAAATGCCGGAGAGGGTGTGGAGAAAAGGGAACCCTCTTGCACTGTTGGTGGGAATGTAAACTGATACAGCCACTACGGAGAACAGTATGGAGGTTCCTTAAAAAACTAAAAATAGAACTACCATATGACCCAGCAATTCCACTACTAGGCATATACCCTGAGAAAACCATAATTCAAAAAGAGTCGTGTACCAAAAATGTTCATTGCAGCTCTATTTACAATAGCCAGGAGATGGAAACAACCTAAGTGTCCATCATCGGATGAATGGATAAAGGAAGATGTGGCACATATATACAATGGAATATTACTTAGCCATATAAAGAAACAAAATTGAGTTATTTGTAGTGAGGTGGATGGACCTAGATTCTGTCATACAGAGTGAAGTAAGTCAGAAAGAGAAAGACAAATACTGTATGCTAACACATATATATGGAATCTAAGGGAAAAAAATGTCATGAAGAACCTAGGGGTACGACAGGAATAAAGACACAGACCTACTAGAAAATGGACTTGAGAATATGGGGAGGGGGAAGGGTAAGCTGTGACAAAGTGAGAGAGTGTCATGGACATATATACACTACCAAATGTAAAACAGATAGCTAGTGGGAAGCAGCCACATAGCACAGGGAGATCAACTCGGTGCTTTGCGACTACCTAGAGGGGTGGGATAGGGAGGGTGGGAGGGAGGGAGACACAAGAGATATGGGAACATACGTATATGTATAACTGATTCACTTTGCTATAAAGCAGAAACTAACACACCACTGTAAAGCAATTATACTCCAATAAAGATGTAAAAAAAAAAAGAGTCATGTACCACAATGTTCATTGCAGCACTATTTACAGTAGCCAGGACATGGATGCAACCTAAGTGTCTGTCGACAGATAAATGGATAAAGAAGATGTGGCACATATATACAACGGAATACTACTCAGCCATAAAAAGGAACGAAATTGAGTTACTTGTAGTGAGGGGGATGGACCTAGAGTCTGTCATACAGAGTGAAGTAAGTCAGAAAGAGAAAAACAAATACCAGATGCTAACACATATATGGAATCTAAAAAAAAAAAAGGTTCTGAAGTGAGAGAGTAGCACTGACACATATACACTACCAAATGTAAAACAGACAGCTAGTGGGAAGCAGCCACATAGCACAGGGAGACCAGCTCGGTGCTTTGTGACCACCTAGAGGGGTGGGGGGAGGCTGGGAGGGAGACACAAGAGAGAGGGGATATGGGTATATATATATACATGTAGCTGATTCACTTTAGCTGTTTCTGTTATACAGCAGAAACTAACACAAAAATGTAAAGCAATTATACTCCAATAAAAATGTTAAAAAAATGATAACTACGACAAAGTATCACTGGATTTGTAACATATATAAATATAATATGTATAACAATAATATAAAAAGGAAGAAAAGGGAATAGAACTATATAGATATAACATTTCTCCATCTTCTGGAATTTAGTATATATCAAAAGTAGATTCTGATAAGTTAAGATGTATATGGTAACAGGTTATACATACAATGAAACACCCAGCCATAGGAAGGAATGGAGTTCTAATACATGCTACACCATGGAAAACTCTTGAAAACATTATGCTAAGTGAAATAAGCCAGAAACAAAAGGACAAACATTGCATGATTCCACTTCTATGAAATACCTAAAATAGGCAAATTCAGAGACACCAAAAGTAGAGTAGAGAATACCAGGTGCTAGGAAGGAGGAGTTATTGCTTAATGGGTACAGAGTTTCTGTTTGGAGCGACGAAAAAATCAGGGGGATAGTGAATATGATAATACCACTAAACTGTACAGTCAAAATGGTTAAGATGGCAAAGTTTATGTTATACATATTTTACCACAATTTTTTTAAAAGATGCATATGGTAAGCCTTAGAGCAACCACTAAAAAAAATAGTGGAAAAAATCATTAAAGAACTAAAAAGTATTACATAAGAAAATATTCACTTAATGCAAAAGAAAGCAGTAGAAAAGGAACAGAGGAACAAAAAAGACATGAGACATATAGAAACCAATACCAAATAAACACATTACAAGAAAGGAAAAGTGCAGACCAATGTCGCTCATGAATACAGATGTAAAACCCTCAAAAAATATTTGCAAATCAAATCCAACAATGTATAAAAAGAATTATATGCCATGACTAAGTGGGATTTATGCCAGGTATACAAGGCTGGTCCAATATTCAGAAATCAATTAATGTATCCGCCACATCAACAGGCTAAAGAAGAAAAATCATATGATCATATCAATTGATTACAGAAAAAGAACCTGACAAAATTCAACACTGATTCATGTTAAAAACAAACAAACAAACAAAAAACCTCAGTAAATAGGGAATAAAAATGTTCTACAAAACACCTACAACTAACATCAGACTTAACAGTGGAAACTGGATGCTTTCCCTAAGATTGGGAACAAGGCAAGAATGCCCCCTCTCATCACTCCTATTTAACATGCTACTAAAACCACTAGCTAGTGCAACTAGACAAGAAAAGGGAAAAGAGAATCTTACTGTATGATGAATATATGAAACAACTTCACTGAGGCGGATGGAAGAAAAAGGTGCTAACCTAAGTAACTGTGGAAATGAGTGGGACCTACAAGACTAAAGGGAAAGGAACTACACTAAGCACTGCACTCTAGTTGATAAAGCTTTTTTCCCATGGAGTATGGTCTAACAAGTCAGATACTGCTACATGTGTATGCTGAAACTGAATAACTGAGTAACTGTATGGCGCATGGTGGGAGCCAGGTTTCTCACTGGGGGAGTGAAAATTTACAAACAAGCAAGGTGAAGAGGCTAGAACGATTCATGTGATAATGGATTAGAATTGGAGACAGTATGAACTCATGTTTAGCTTAATATATATAGATACAGATGGTTACATCAGAAATATTTCTAGATGTGTATATATGCATGGGTTACTATTCACACATATTTCTTTGAGGATTTAAAAGACATCCCTAGCAATAGCACACCTACCTGTAGGCAGTTATGTTCCCCCAACTTGAGGACAGGGTATTTATATAAACTGAGAAGTGGCAATGGAGAGCTGCAAGGCTGGAGACAGGATAGGCGGGGAAGTATGAGGGACAGCAAGAGAGGCAAATGTTGGAGGGTCGGGAAGAGGTTTCAGCACCTGCCTAACAAGCAATGTTGCTGATACTCTAAAAACAGAAGAAAAAAGCCAACAGAAGCCAGTCCACTGGCCTGAAGCTGAAGTGCAACACAACTGGGACAGAAATTAAGGCATGTCTAGGCAAACTTTTCTAAGTTGACCTTGGGCACATTTACTTTTCCCATCCTCATGTGTTCTGAAGGTGCCAGGACCCAAAGGATTTAACTTGGGGCGTAGGCTCTGGGAAGGGCCCTGCATGAAAGCCTGCTGCCATGGCCTTGGTGGGGTGTGTAGGTGTGCTGAGAATGAGCCAATGTGCTAAGGGAGATGATGAGCATTGCGAGCTGAGCCCCAAGAGCCTTAGAAGTAGGTGACTGGGTGTGGTCATTTGACCCATTGAACAGGCCACAGAAGCTGGCCCCTTCACAGGCCAGGAAGGGACTTTCTGGAAGGGTCTGGATACACCCCTTCAGGGGCTCCTCTGGCTCCAGGGGTGAGCTCCGGTGTCCAGAGACATTACCAGGCCCAGATGTAGGAAATGGGAAGGTGGGATGCATAAAACCAGGTGGGTCCTGGTATGGGACACCGGTGAGTCAGGAAGCACGGAGCAAGCAGATATAAAAAAGTTCCAGACCAGGAGCCACTGACTTGGTTTCTGAACCCAACTCTGCCATTCTCTGCTTTGAGAGTCACATAGCCTCTCCGAGCCTCAGTTTCCTCATCTTTATGAATGACTCATCCAGCTTCTTCACATGGTGATCGGCGAACAGAATGAGATACCGTATGTGCATGTAGTTGGCAAACAAGCAAGTCTCAACCAGCGGTTTTCAAAGTGTGATCTGAGGACACCTGGAGGCGGAGGCGGGGTGCCCTGAGACCCTTTGAGAGGATCTGCCAGGTCTTCCCTTTTCCAAATAGACTGTGCATGAGCCTGAAATTTCTTGGTAAACTTCCTCCAAGGCAGCTGATATGAGACTCCAATGGTCCTTAATTAAACTGAAGAGATTTTCAAACATATAAAACCATGCCACTTTTTTTTAATAGTTATTTTCATTAAAGATGCAATTTGCGTTAAATTTGAATGGATTTGTTATTTTTAAATGAATATTTAAAATTTTTAATTCCTCATACCGTTAAAATCAACAGATACAAGCAAAAGCCCTTCGGGGTCCTCAATAATTTCTCAGCCTGTAAAGGGATCCTGAGACCGGACAGTTTGGGAACCGCTGTGCCCAACAACAGTGGAGGCGAGCCGCCTCTCAGCATCCTCTGAGAGGCTGACTCCAGGCCCCCTTTTATAAAACACGCATACGTTCACGGTTTCCACGTGTGGGGACGCTAGTTTTGTTTTCTGGGTCTCAGAGATCCAACGCTTGTACCCATTTTCCCGGCCCAAGTAAGGGCCCTCCCACAGGGAGGCACTGACAGTGTGGGGCGACCCTAGCGGGGGGGTCGGCGACCTTGGCAGAGGTCGAGCCCGCGCGCGCGTGAGGCAAACGATGCTCCCGGCTGGCGGGACTTCCCGCCAGTGGGCGAGGAGGCCCCGCCTGCGCGGCGCTGAGCCGGGTACCGACCCACGGTGAGCCTGACCGGGTAGCGGGGGACTGGGGACCTGCACTCACAGCCTCGGCAGCGCCGCTGCCGCCGCTCCGCGCGCCGCCCTCCTCAGCAGACGCAGCGCCATCTTGTCTGCGCGCGGGCCCCGCCCCCGCCATGTCCGTCTCCGCTTCGTCCCGCCCCTGTCGCCACGCCCCCACGCCGCCGCGTCCCGCGCACGTCCTGCCCAGAGCCCGTGTCTCCACGCCCCGCCCCGTCCCCGCAAGCCACGCCCCCCTGCTCTTGCGCACTTGCCCCCTCCGGCTGTCAAAACTTCCAGGCTGTAACGCGAGGCAAAGCAGAGTCCGAATGGGTGGATTTTGGGGTGGCTGAATCCAACCTTCCCGTGCTTCTGGGTTTTTAGGGCGGGTTTTGAGAGACCTTGCATTTTCCCAGCCAGACGTGGCCAGATTTTCTAGGGATTTCTTTGTTGTTTTTGTTTAAATACTATACCTAACAAAGATTGTGAGTCTCACCGTGTGCGTGCCTCGGTTAACAGTCAATCCATTATGGGACATATATGACTGTAATAGGGTCAGAATAGATGCTGCTGGCAGCTTTCTGGGGCCAGAGAAATGCTTGTTGAAGACACGGGGCAGCGAACACAGCGCTTCACTCCAACTCCTTCCTGCCAGTCTGTCAAAACTCGGGCTTCACAGTCAGGAGAATGCTAAGGTATTAAAACAGCTTACCAGCTGTGTGACTTTGGACAAATGACTTAAGCTCTCTCTGCTGAAGTTTCCTCCTGTAAGATGGGAATATAAATAGTACTCATAGGGTTATTATAAGGATATGTTGCGTTAATATACTGAGAGCTTAAAACCTCTTCTGGCCCAGAACACACGCTCAGTAATGTTAATTACTTCTCCTTATTATTATCATCACACCAATTCCTTTCTTAAAAATCTTTGGTGACTTCCAATGAGAAGTGTTAAAATGAAAAACAAAAACAAACAAAAAAAATGAAAAACAAATGAAGAACAACCTTGAAAATTCCCTGAGCAGACAAAATCTGTTTCATCATACAAGCAAAGCCTAATTTAGCTTATTTTGCAAGACAACTTGACCTAGGTCATTTCTTGCTTATGCCTCTGGAAATCATAAGCAAAAACTTGAACTATTTCCCAAGGTAACCACTGACAAATTCCCTATATTGACGAAAACTCTAGTATTGTAACCAATCACTGTGAAGAATAAACAGTCACTACTTTCTCACTAAATAAGCTGCTTTATAACAATATATCCCTGAGCCTCATTCCACGTTTTTGTTTGAGTGCTCCCAGTTTGCAGAATGTCTTTTTGATGTGGGCACAATAAACTTTTACCAATTACTACTTTGGGGATTCATTGGGTTTACTTCTGTTATTTATGAACTTTTGACAGAAGCATTTAGAATAAAACCCCAGTTCTTCACCATGACCCTGAAGTCCTTACTCTATCTGGCCCCTGCCTGTCCCTTCAACCTTATTTCAGCCCTACCCATCTTCTTTCTGTGGGTTTTTTTGGTTTTTGTTGTCTTTTTAGTGCGATAAGCCCCCTCCCACTTCAGGGCCTTTGCACATGCTGTTTCCTATCCCCAGAACGCTTATGGCTATACTGTCGCATCCTCCTGGACATTTACCCTATCTACCACCTGCTCAAAGAGCCTGAGCTGACAACCCAAACTAGAGCATCCCCCTGGTCTATTTCACTGGCACAGCAACCTGATCATTTCCGTCACAGCCCTCATCACAACGTTTATCAATTTGGGAATTTACTTTCTTATTGTTGCCTTTCCCCTGGTGGTTCTCAAGGTGGGAAGGAACTACTGCCCATAATCAGGTGGCTTTCAGAGTGCATTATTGTCATTTAGGGTGCAGAGCTAGGGACGTTTGGGCAATCCCACTCATAGAAGGGCTGCTAGTGCTCTGGTCTAGAAACGCCATCTACAGGAATAGAATGTGAGCTCTTTGAGAGCAGGGACCCGGTATATCTTGTCATTGCTGTGTGCCCACAGCACCTGGCTCAATGACTTGTAACCTGTAGGTACTTAATAAATATAAGATGAAAATGTTCCTCTAGCCTCATTATAATTCTGAGAACTGACATATGAGTTGTTATCCTTACTAAAAATGCCCTGGTCCTTATGGCTTTTTAGGTAAAATACAACCTCCAATGACTTATTTGCTAAATGATCCAATATCTTTCAGATTCTGCTTGAAGAAATTGTAGCTGTGCCCATTCTCACCAGGACTGCTGTGGTTCTGTGGGGTTTTTTTAAAGGTTTACTTTTATTTATTTATTTTTATTTTTTGGGCTTCCGCAGTGGCACAGTGGCTAAGAATCCGCCTTCCAGGACATGGAAGCAACCTAAGTGTCCATCGACAGATGAATGGATAAAGATGTGGCACATATATACAATGGAATTTTACTCAGCCATAAAAAGAAATGAAGTTGAGTTATTTGTAGTGAGGTGGATGGACCTGGAGTCTGTCATACAGAGTGAAGTAAGTCAGAAAGAGAAAAACAAATACCATATGCTAACACATATATATGGAATCTAAAAAAAAGAAAAAAAGGTCATGAAGAACCTAGGGGCAGGACAGGAATAAAGACACAGACGTAGAGAATGGACTTGAAGACATGGGGAGGGGGAAGGGTAAGCTGGGACAAAGTGAGAATGTGGCATGGACATATATACACTACCAAATGTAAAACCAACAGCTAGTGAGAAGCAGCCGCATAGCACAGGGAGATCAGCTCGGTGCTTTGTGACCACCTAGAGGGGTGGGAAAGGGAGGGTGGGAGGGAGGAAGACGCAAGAGGGAAGAGATATGGGGATATATGTATATGTATAACTGATTCACTTTGTTATAAAGCAGAAACTAACACACCATTGTAAAGCAATTATACTCCAATAAGGATGTTTAAAAAAAAAAAAAAGAATCCGCCTGCCAATGCAGAGGACACAGGTTCAAGCCCTGGTCCAGGAAGATCCCACATGCCACGGAGCAACTAAGCCCATGCACCACAACTACTGAGCCTGCGCTCTACAGCCTGTGAGCCACAACTACTGAGCCCGTGTGCCACAACTAATGAAGCCTGCGTGCCTAGAGCCCGTGCTCCACAACAAGAGAAGCCACCACAATGAGAAGCCTGCGCAGCGCAATGAAGAGTAGCCCCTGCTCGCCACAACTAGAGAAAGCCTGCACGCAGCAACAACCCAACGCAGCCAAAAGTAAAATAAATAAAATAAATTTATGGGCTTCCCTGGTGGCGCAATGGTTGAGAGTCCGCCTGCTGATGCAGGGGACACGGGTTCGTGCCCTGGTCCGGGAAGATCCCACATGCCGCGGAGCGGCTCGGCCCGTGAGCCATGGCCACTGAACCTGCGCGTCTGGAGCCTGTGCTCTGCAACAGGAGACGCCACAACAGTGAGAGGCCCGCGTACCGCATAAAAATAAATAAATACATTTATTAAAAAAAATTAAAAATCAATTCAAATAATACATTGCATAGAAAGAGCAAGATGCAAATTTACCCAAAGCCAGTTAAGCCTCAGGGCCACTGAGTTGCACTGGTCCCCTCCAAGTCCCCACCAATGTGTTCACAAGGGCATTTTTTTTTTTGTAAACTGTACCAAAGTAAAATATTTTAACTACCATTGGTTAAGACACTTTCTTCGTCTACTTCAACTGTTCCTCTCTTGGACTTCCTTTGTGTTGGGTGCCGTTGGAGTGGCTGCAGGTATTTTGGGAGTCCGGCCAAGGAGAAGATGAGCTGGGATATATTTGGTTTAGATTTAATAGAATACGTTTATGTGATTTGCAATCATTTCCATGTTTGGTTATTACTAGCAGTCCTAGTTTAGGAATGGCTTTCAGAAATTCTGCTATCCACTGTGCTGACTCACCAGCATAAAGATGCAAAGGTCAGAGGATGTGCCCCTGGGGCACCTGGCACCAGAAGTGTGAGTAGTAGAAGAGAAACAAAGTTTGAAAGGCATGGAGCCAGAGACCATCTGTGGAAAATTCTTCCAGTTAACAGAAATGTAAAATTGTAAAGAGAGAGTTTGGTTCTTATCTGTATCTGGCCAACATGGAAGCTCTCTCCTGTCTGGAATACACTCTAATAACAGTGTGGTGGCTTTCGCAGTGTCGGCCCAGCTCGGCTAGGACCACTTCTCCCATAATTTCCTTGCCTGTGTGGTACCGGGTTGGGGTCATTCACAAGAGACATTTGCACGAGCTCTGGAAGGTGGAGGTGAAGCAGCAGGTCACGTGTGCTCACCCTGCTGACATGGGGCAGTCAGTGTTAACTTCCTCTCTTTTGAGATTATCTACAGATCTCATTACGTTGATATCCACCCATTTTTTTAACTCAAACATTTATCGACATGATTCCTGACCTCAAGAAGCTAATCTGAATGAAATTCAGTCACGTGCTACAACATGGATGGACCTTGAGGACATCATGCTAAGTGAAATAAGCAAGTCACAAAAGGACAGATGCTGTACAATTTCACTTATATGAGTTTCCTAGTCAAATTCATAGAGACATAAAGGAGAATGGGGGTTGCCAGGGGCTGGAGGGAGGGGAAATAGAGAGTTAGTGTCTAATGGGTACAGAGTTCAGTTTTGAAAGATGAAAACAGTTCTGGGAATGGATGGTGGTGATGGTTGCACAACAGTGTGAATGTACTTAATGCCACTGAGCTGCACACTTAATATGGTTAAAATGGTGAATTTTATGATGTTCATATTTTACCAAATAAGAAAAAAGATTTTATTTATTTTTATCTTTATTTATCTTCAAACGGAAGTGTAGTTGATTTATAATATTATGTTAGTTTCAGGTGTATAACATAGTAATTCAATATTTTTATATATTACACTCCATTTAAAGTTATTATAAAATATTGGTTATATTCCCTGTGCCATACATTACATCCTTGTATGTTATTTATTTTATACCTAGTAGTTTATACCTCATAATCCCCTTTCTTTATCTTGCCCCTCCCCCCTTCCCTCTCCCCATTGGTAACCACTAGTTTGTTCTCTGTATCCATGAGTCTGTTTCCGTTTTCTTATATTCATTCATGTTTTATTTTTTAGATTCCACATATAAACGAAAACATCCAGTATTTACTTGTCTTTCTCTGTCTTACTTCACTAAGCATAATACCCTCCAGGTCCATCCATGTTGTTGCAAAAGGCAATTTTTTATTCTTTTTTTTTATAGCTGAGTAATATTCCATTGTATGTATATACCACATTTTTATCCATCACCTGTTGATGGACGCTGAGGTTGCGTCCATATCTTAGCTATTGTGAATAATGCTGCTATGAACATTGGGTTGCATATATCTTTTCTAATTAGGGTTTTCATTTTCTTTGCATAAGAAAATGCAAACAGGAGTGGAATTGCTGGATCATATGTAGTTCTGTTTTTAATTTTTTAAAAAGGACATTTTGAAAAGAAGCTATCCATGAAAGAGGTAGACAGGTGTAAGTGGGAAAAATGGGTGGGTTCTGAGGTCTGCCGGTGATATGGAGAAAAGGGATATGGAAATAGAAAGGATGCTGCAATTCCCTCTATGTGAGAGGGTCAGGGAAACCAGCAGGCTCTGCAGAGACGGGATAGCTCCCGGGACGTGGAAAGTGAGCCTGAAAGTGTTAGGAGAAAAGCAGAGAAAGCAGAGAGAACACTGCTCCAGATTGTAAACCACAGGAATGCCCAAGTCTCAACCAATGTCGCCCTACAATATACACGTCTCCTGAGTGGAAACACGTTACATTGTTACCACGTGGTGTTATGTCATGAAACTCGAATAACTCTCACCGTTAATCGTCGAAATACTGAGGTTTTGTACTGGCTCAACTACAACTACAGTTTTGGGAAACAGTCACACCCAAGGAGATAGTGGATAAAAATATCTGATCAAACCATGGTTTACTATAACCATTTCGAGCTTAAATAACCATTTAAAGCCATAAGTTAGGAAAATGAAGCTGCATTATTCTTTTGTTACAAACACCAAAGCCTCTTTATCATAATTCATTTTCCCCTTCCTTTTGGTGTCTGGCTGATGTAGGTTATTTTCGCCAAAGTTGCGTCTCAAAGGCTGGAGGGCCAGTGTCACTGATTCAAGACTTCAGAATGTTGCGCTTAGAAAGAGGAATATTAGAGGTTCTGTGGAATAATTTTTCAACAGTGGCATAGATGGAACTACACTCTGAAATCATCCATCCCTCCTGCTGCTCTGATACAAAACCCTCCCAGCCTTACCTCCTGGCAGGCGCTGCCTTTGATAAGGTGATGACTATGTCTGGCTTTCTTGGAGAGACAGGAGACTGTCTCTCAAATTTAGGCCAAATGCAAAATAACTAGAGACCACATTGTGGACCTTCTGAGCCTTAGCTTTCTCTTTATAAACTGAGGAAGTTAGACTAGCTGACCTCTAAAATTCCTTCTGGCTCTCAAATGCTGATTGTATAAGATCCTTTTCTAATCTCAGCCTCCAAAACTGTGCTGCAGTGCCCCCTAGTGGCATAGGCAGGTTTCCCCCTGCTTCCCACACACTCTCTCGGGACTCTCCCGACCCTTCCCCGATCCACTTTCTTTTTTACAAAGCACTTATCCATTTCTAAATTACTAGATAATAGGCTTATTTGTAATGTCTTTGTTGAATGTAAGCCCTATGAGAACAGGGATTTTTGCCTGTTTTGTTCATTGGTGTATCCCAAGCCCCTGGAACATATCCTGGCACAGGGCAGATGTTTAGAATTAATTTGTCCAACTCAAAGTGTTGAATCTTGAGGCATCCTCTGCCAAGATTATCCTTTACATCAGGGAGTCTGCAACCCCTGGGCCACAGACCTGCAGCGGTCTGTGGCCTGTTAGGAACTGGGCTGCACAGCAGGAGGTGAGCAGCGGGCCAGCAAACGAAGCTTCATCTGTATTTATAGCCACTCTCCATCACTTGCATTACCACCTGAGCTCCGCCTCCTGTCAGCATTCTGGTGAGTTGTATAATTATTTCATTATATAGTACAACATAATAATGATAGAAATAAAGTGCACAATAAATGTAATGCGCTTGAATCATCCCCAAACCATCCCCCCATCCGTGGAAAAATTGTCTTCCACGAAACCAGTCCTTGGTGCCAAAAAGGTTGGGGGCTGCTGCTTTACATAACTTTCCCTGTTATTTTAATTTACTTGATATGTTAAAAGTTATCTTCAGTTGCTGTTTCTTAATTGCCTACATGGTGGGCTGAATAATAGCCCAGAAGATGTCTGCATGCTAATTTCCAGAACCTGTGAATATGTTATTTTGCAGTTTTGATGAAATAAGGATCTTGAGATGGGGAGATTATCCTGGATTATGTAGGTGGGCCCAATGTAATCACAGGGTCCTTGGGACAGGGAAGCAAGAGGATCAGAGTCAGAACAAGATGTGACATGGACTCAAGGTCAGAGTGATGAGAGGCCACAAGGCAAGGAATGTAAGCAGCCTCTAGAAGCTGGAGACGGCGAGGAAACGGCTTCTCCCCTCCGGCCTCCAGGAGGGACACAGCCTTGCCGCCACCTTGATTTTAACCCCATGAGAGCTATTTTGGACTTGTGACCTCCAGAACCCTAAGATAATAAAGCTGTGTTGTTTTAAGCCACCAAGGTTGTGGTCATTTAATACAGCAGCAACAAGAAATGAATATACTTGAAACGGAGCAGGACCCTGTGGTCCTTCCCCCTCAAGTCCTCCACCTACCTTTGTCTATGGAAAAACTTTAGCCAAATAAGTTTAATCAGAGAAGTGAGGAAACGCAGAAACAAAGGAAAACAGTTCAACAAAACTGAATAATAATAGTTTAGTCATTAGCATAGTCAAGGACCTGTTTTATAGATACCGAAACCCTCACCTGGTGGAAGAAGTTAACTACATGACGACCAGACTGTAGCCATGACATAAGCTGCCACAATTCCGAGAACTGGCCTCAAGGAAATGGGAAAAAACTGACCCCCGGAAAGGAAGACTAACTGTACTTAAAACAATCAAGATGACGCCAGTCAGACCACCACATGACCAATTTCAAGAAGACCGTCAGAGCTGACTGTGCTGTTTCTACATGTAGCCTCCTCCCTCCATCTATAAAAGCTCTTGCCCACTGGCTGTCAGTGAAGGGGAGTCGGCCTTTGGACAGGTGTCCACACCTCCCCTCGCCCCCGTTGCCGGCCTCTGAAATAAAGCAAACTTTCCTTTCCACCAACATTGCCTCTTTATTGGCTTTTGAGTGGCGAGCAGCCAGACCCCACTTTCGGTAACACACCTAGTAAAAAGAAAACCTTCCCAAGCACACCTCCACAGACAAACTGGCTCTTAAAGAGTGCTTTTAACGCCAATTCCAAGTCCAAAGTGACACTGTTGGTTCAAATGACCACAAATGTCTCTGTTAGTGTCAGACAGAATCAACAAACTTTTGCTCTGGCCAGAACCTCCTTGACTGAAAGTTTCTAAAGAGAGCAGCTTAAGTAATTTTTCAAGCCAGAATTGGAATCCTTTCTCTGTATGTCATTTGAAAAGGACTCTCCACCCCTGAACTGATTAAAGAGACACCAAGCACTTACCACTGCCTGAAGTCACATTATACACTTATTTGCTTATTGTCTGCCATTCATTTATTTATGGTGTGCTGCTTTCCGTTAGAATGTAAGCCCCATGAGGGTGGGAACTGAGTTTACTTTGTTTGCTACTGTATTTTCAATGCCTAAAATGATGCCTGAGACACAGTAGATGCTAGATAAATATTTGTTGAGTGAATGGCTGGGAAGTTGACATGCTAAGAAGATGTAAGAAATCCTTCAGCACCACTTTGCCCTACCTCTGAGAAAAAACAAATGATAGCAATTCAAATGCAGCTGAAAATGATGAGATTAAGAAAAAAAAAAAAAAGCAAGCAGTCCCAGGTTGTTAGTTTTGAGTGATGGGAGGAAATGAAGGAGTCACATGAAGATAAGAGTGAGAATGCAGGTGGCACAGGAGTTACAGCCAGGCTTCAAAATGATCCCTTGCCTGTCTCTTCACAAATTATGCATTGAGGAAATAAAAGAGATATTTGCCTACTATAAGAGTCTTTTAGGTCCAGCAATCCCACTGCTGGAGTGGGATATCCGGAGAAAACTATAATTCGAAAAGATATATGCACTCCTATGTTTGTTGCAGCACTATTCACAACAGCCAAGACATGGAAGCAACCTAAATGTCCGTCGACGGAGGAATGGATAAAGAAGATGTGGTACATACGTACAATGGAATATTACTCAGCCATAAAAAGAATGAAATAATGCCATTTGCCACAGCATGGATGGACCTAGAGATTATCATACCAAGTGAAGTAAGCCAGACAGAGAAAGCCAAATATCATGATATCGCTTATATGTGGAATCTAAAAAAATGATACAAATGAACTTGTTTACAAAACAGAAACAGACCCACAGACATAGAAAACAAATGTATGGTTACCAAAGGGGAATGGTGGGGAGATAAATTAGGAGTTTGGAATTAACATATACACACTACTATATATAAAATAGATAACCGAAAAGGACCTACTGTATAGCACAGGGAACTATACTCAATATTCTGCAATAACCAATAAGGGAAAAGAATCTGAAAAAGAATATATATATATACACACACACACACACACACACACATATATATATATATATATAAAACTGAATCACTTTGCTGTATACCTGAAACTAACACAACATTGTAAACCAACTATACTTCAATTAAAAAAAAAAAGAATCTATTAGGAATTTTGGTTATTAACGTATGGAGCCAGGGAGAGAGGCCCATGTCTTGCCCACTACCAGGTAGCCCTATGAAAAGTAAACAGTAAAGATGTTAAAAAAAAAAAGTATATAGTAATAACGTGAAAGAACTAATGTGCAAGGTTATTCCCTATATCATGGTTTGTTATCACAAAATATTGGGGAAAAAAATCTAAATGTTCATCACCAGGGAACCGATTTTTTAGAGTATGGTACATGAAACAACAGAAAAGTATGCAACCATATAAAGAATAAGGAAATAAATTATTTCCTTAATATTTTATTTCCTTATTCTTTTTACTAATACAATGTACTAATACAGAAACTATTTTGTTATGTATAATAGAAGACATTGCTAGTGAAAAAAGACAAGGCACAGAACAATTGTATTATATTCTATCTTTTGTGTAAAAAGAAGAGTAAAATAAAAATATGTTTCATAGGGCTTCCCTGGTGGCGCAGTGGTTGAGAGTCCGCCTGCCGATGCAAGGGACACGGGTTCGTGCCCCGGTCCAGGAAGATCTCACGTGCCGCGGAGCGGCTGGGCCCATGAGCCATGGCCGCTGAGCCTGCGCGTCCGGAGCCTGTGCTCTGCAACGGGAGAGGCCACAACAGTGAGAGGCCCCGCGTACCGCAAAAAAAAAAAAAAAAAAAAAAAAAGTTTCATATTTTCTTATAGTCAATTATTTTAAAACTCTGAAAGGATAAAATAATGCTGCTAATGACAGGGGTTACCTGTTGGAGAAGAAGGCAGGAACAAGGCAAATGGAGAAAGGGAAGGGAAAGGTTTTCACTGTATCCCTTTTGCAATTTTAAAACTTTTGAATCATGTATATGTATTATTTATTCAAAACACTAAATTTAAATCATATGAACAATAAAGCAAAAAGAAGAAAAGAGAAACCACAGTCTCACCCAGCTAGACCTGGGTCCCTAACTCAACCTGATGCAGAGCTCCCTGCACCGTGTTTGTATGTCGACAGTGGGATACCATATGCATTTTAGCATCTTTGTGGCCACTGAGCTCTGTGTCTGTTTCATATCCCATATTGGATTAAAAACTCCCAAAGTCCCAGCCTGTTTCCCGGAGTGAGGGCCCAGGGACTTGCACAGCTGACAGAGTCTTCACAGCCTCTATGGACAGGAGACTTGATAAAATGTCTAACGTTGAAACATACAATGAAAGCTGGTTGGTTAAGACCCTCTGGCTTTGGTGGAATAATCTTTAATGCACCAGACAAGAAGATTGCTAACCAGCCTTATTACTGACAATCTCCTAATATCCCTGATAGGGCAGGCAGGTGATTTGAGGATTATCCAGATGCTGACAAATCCCCTGGGCCCTGACAGTCTCGTTTACAAAAGAATCAAATCTGTTTATTGCTGATAATAGATGGTATGCTCTAAGGTTTGCTTGTAAGTAACATGTGCGTTGCTTTTTATTTTTTCTTTTCTTTTGGCAACAGGAACCAAACTTGGATTCATCCTGATAAACTGGGCATTTGGGACTTTATGTGATGTAACTGCTCTGAACAGTTTCCTAATCCCCACTTACTAAACCTTTGCACCCCAGCTCACGATGGCATAAATGGCCTTGATCCAGGTCAAAATGGTCCATGTAACCAAAGAGCCTATTCTTGTGGCTGACATTCACTAATCACTCTTCCTCGTTTTTATTTGTTGTTCTGAGAATTATTTAAAACAAAAGGACAAAGCACGTCTTGAACTTGTAGGTGTGACAAGCTGAACTCTTCATTTGTCTCTGTGTTCCCTGCAACAGGTACAGTAGCTAACACACTGGAGATTCTCAAAACCAGTTTTGGGATTGGCTTGTTCATAAACTATCATCATTTCTGCAGTGAAATGTTCTTAGATATCTAAATTTTAGCAAACTACAATTGGAAACCCAAATAGAGACTAACTTAAATTAGCTCTGTCATTCCTTTTGATTAATAAGAAGTAAAATGTCATCTGCCAAATTCTAAACCTATGCATATTGTTAGTATTTAATCTTATCCATAACATCTCAATGAATGTGGTTATTTTTTTAAAGTGTTGCTGCATAAGAAAAATTTTCTAAGCATAAGTTAATATCTCACTTAGCAAGATCTGCCTGACCCTTGATCTTATGACTATTCCCCTATGTAAGCTGCACCTGAAACCGATACACTAGCCCAGACCCCGAGGGAACTCTGGGCACCTATACTTTTTTATTGGAGGGGGAGGCACCTATACTTCTGCACTTTGCATACTAGTCTAGGGATCCATGAGGACCTGCCTGGTGAAGAACGTAATCGTTGGTATCCAAACTCATCCGATCCCATCTGTAATATTCTTCATTCTAATCTTCTGCTTAATGAAACAATACAGCTAGCCATAGGATTTCCAGCCTTCAAACAAGGCCCCTTCTGAAGGTTTTGTCATTAGTTTTCTCAAAATTAGAGGAGTTTTAGGATTCCAGAAGTTGAAAATGCCCAACTGCTAAATGTCTCTCTGTCTCTCTTTTTAAAATCCCATTTAGTATTCAGTGTATGTTCATTATAGACAAATTGAAACCTATGGAAATAGGTTCTTATTTCTTATGGAAATAAATCAATAGGGACATAGGGAAGTTAACACCCAAAGGTAATTGTTAATATTCTGATGGCTTCCTTATAGACATGTTCTTATGCATTTTTCTCTCTGTGTGTGTGCGTGTATGTGTGTATCTCTCTTTTTCTCTCTCCAGAAATGGAAAATTAACTTATATAGATAGACACACACACACATACACATATATCTTAAAAATAACATCACATATAGATTGTTTTAAAACTTGTGTTTTTCCTCTCAGTAAATCACTGAAACATATAGTTTAGTTAATATGGTAACTCTCCAACCCACATGGAGATACTCATACTTTTGTGGAAAAAAAAATCAAACAAAATACATATATAAAAATACCAAAGACAAATCCAGAGAGAGACCCTATGTAAGCTGTGAAAATGAGTTCAGAGTATTAGAAAATTACTTTTTTCTAATTCAAATTTTTTTACTCTGGTAAACTTTGAAGAATATTTTTCACACTGTAAAATTTTTATAGGAACACAGCTAGGAAATTCTCCTATTGTCATGCAATCCTAAGCTTAAAGTTTGCGAAATCTAGTTTTTGCTTCTTCTTTTTCTTCTTCTTTTTTTATTTTAAGCCTTTTAATTTAACTTATTGACCCCAGTATTTTTGCTACATCCATTGCTAGGATCAAATCGTTATTCTTTTCAAAAGCATTCCTTTAACCTGAGGTCAAACAAATGTGAAATATGAGGAAGTTATAAATAGACTGAAATCTAGAACAACCATAACCTTGATGTACTTTATCTAAATTTTTATAACTTTGAAGTGCACCAAATACAGAAAGAATGCAGAGCTTTTCTTTTCCAGCCAGAGAAACCACACACACAAAAAGAATAAAAAATGATCTCTTTCTCATTTCTGTAGTCAATTTCTCAACCCAAAAAAAGAAAGTGGGGGAGGATTTAAGTCAATCCAACAAAAATAAACTGTTGCTACTGTTTATTGAGAAAATAATTCCTTGAGATTTCTTTTTCCCCAAAGAACTAAAAAAAAAAAAAAAAAATCATAAAGAAGATCTCTGGCTTAGTTTATTTCCTAGAGGAAAAATTGTTTAACATCTGTTTATTTTGTAAAACCTACCAATAGCAAGTGGGCCCATAAAATTCCCCCCTTTTTTGTGTGTGGTGGGAAAGAAGCAGGGGGCAGGCTAAGTTTGGCCTGCAGTTGGAATATAGTTTGCTGCCTGGAATTGCCCAGTCTTGTTTGGTTTCTATAAGATTCCCAAGGTCCATGAACTCATGTGTCCCAGATGAATAGCCCAAAGGGAGAGGCTTGGGTTGGATGGTTGGAGTGAGACCAGACAGTGGAAGACTTTGAAATCCAGGCAGTAGAGTCTAGACTTGACTCTCTGTGCAGTGGATTGGGCTGACTCCAGTTCTCCCCTCTCTACATTTACACCTTTCCATAGGCTCAGAGTAGGTACAGTATCTCTCCTTGTCCCTTGACTTTGCGCTTGACCAATGACGACAGTGTATCAGTTCCAGCTCTAGGCCTCGTGAGGCCTCACATCTTTCTGCATCATTGTGAGAAGAGCACACCCTGGCAAAGCCCACCAGGAAGAGGCGGAGGGGGAGGAAGGACCCGTGGAACAGAGCTTCCCCACAGACCTGCAGTAGAAACAAACCTGCCCCAGCAGAAAGCAGAGCCCCCAGCCCAGTCCAGACTGGCTGAACCTCAGCAGACATATAAACGCTTGCCACTAATAAGTACCCATCGTGTTACACCCCTGAGTTTTGGAAGGCTCTGCTGTGCTGCATCATTGTACTAATACAAACTGATACACACCTTTAACCAAAATAAAAATCATTAAAAATTTTTTTAAGAACCTATACTTTAGGGAGTTTAACGTGTGGCTGTGTACAGGATGGATGAAATGGGGGAGAGATAGTATAGTAATCCGCCTGTCAGGTGATGAGCCCAGAACACGTGTGGAGGCAGCAGGTACAGGATGAGGCAAGACACTGACAAAGGATTCACGGTTAGAGAAAAGCAAATTATGTAAAACGAGATTCCCCTTTACACCCACAACCCAGGAAAAATTAGAAAGTCAGATGATAGCAATTGCTGAGAACGGTGTAGGGAGATGGAAATTAGCATGCAATGCAGATGGGAGCGTAGACTATGCTATCTTCCGGAGAGCAGCTCAGCAGAACTCAGTAAAATTCCTATGTGTACACCCCATGACCCAGCAATCCCATGCCTGGGTGCAACTCAGAAGTTTACCCAGGTCCGTAAGAGGAGGTAGATAAGGATGCTCATCCCAGCAGTTTGTGGGAGCAGGCTGTTGGCGACAACCTAGTAACATCAAAGGGAAGGGCAGACAAACTGTGCTGGGTGCAATCTGTTGGGGGCTATGCAGCAGTTAGTAATGAACAAGAGGTATGTATAGCTGCATGGGTAGGTCATGCTGTGGAGGAGAGAAAAATGAAAAGAGAATGAGACCCATAGCCCAATACTGTATGTATGTATATATGTAGGGATGTGTGTATGTGTGTGTGTGTGTGTGTGTGTGTGTATATATATATATATATGTATATATAAGTATATGCCTGTATTTTTCAGAATTATGTACATATGGACATATTCAAGGACATACACCAAACATATTACAGGAGGATGGAGTAAAGTGGGAATGGGAGTGAGGTTTGGAAATAAAGAAAAAAATAAGAGAAGGGTCTTACATATACAGATGATACTAGTGGAATTAGCTAAATTCTGGTACCTGAATTCCAAACATATGGGTGTGAACTTTCATCAGAGAAAGTGGTGGCAGCTTCCAGACTGGAGGGGAACCTGAGTGAAGGGACAGGACTAGAGATGGTTTGAGAGCTCGCCATAGAGTGTTACCACTGGAGCTCTAATATGAATGAACTTTCATTCGATAAATATGTGACTTCACTGGTTCTTCCATTGCAGTATATCCCATTTGTGCCAGCTATCGATTTATTGCCTCTCAGGGCTCCAAATCCACCTTACTTTGCCCTGCCCTGTGACACAGGAGCTGGAACCCTGTAAACATGTCTCCTTTGCCTCCTGTCCCAATGGTAAGTTTTATCAGTAGCAGGGACGGGAAGGACACTGCAGGTGAAAGGGACTTTTTTCCCCCTAGTTTCAGTGTCTTTTTTCTTGTTGCTACAGTGTAAAAGCCAGTGGGGCCAGCGGGAGACCCAGTGACATACACAGTCTGAGAAGTTTCACTGTCACTCCAGCAGTGGCCTCCCAGGGTATTTCACCAGCACCCTAACTGCTTTGCCAGGGGGATCCAAGCACCCCAGCAAAATGCTACCCCGTCCAGTGGCCTCGATCATACCCTCCCCAATGAGTTCTTAACCTGTATGTCTTCCTTGGATAATTTGCCTCTGCTCTAGAGGTAGTGCTTTCTCCCTATAGCTGTGATTCCTGTGTCTTTAGAGTTCTCTTTACAGTTAATTCTCCCTTAGCAATTTAGTCATCTCTATGCTAAATTTTCCCCGTTCAAATTACTGGTGTGGTTTCTCTTCCAACTGGACCCTTCGCACAGTAAAGCAGGAAACAGCACAGCACAAGCCTTTCCATGCTTCTCACCCTTCACAGCTGACTTTCACTGTCTCCTTTGTCTTCTTGATCCATTGCAATCAGAAACTTCATTGATAAATTCCTAACTGTCCAAAAGTCATCTTTCAGACCTCTTCTCTCTTAATTCCTTCTCCCTGATACCTACCATGTTTCAGACCATTCCTTTCGAAGCCAATATGGTTCTATACGGTAGCAAGAGCTACCATGTTGGAGTTGGACAAAACTGCTTTGAAGTCTCAGCTCTGTCAGTTACAAGTCTGGTGATCGTAATCTTTGTGAGCCTTGGTCAGCCTTCTCATCTGTAAATTGGGGAATAATGATGTTGATACGCAGGTCACAGATTATTTTAAAGAATAAATATGGTAATTTATGTAAAGCATCAAAGCATAGGGCCTGGCAAATAGTAGGCGCTCAACAAATGCTGGCTCCCGTATGTTAATGGCCCTCCACCATCCCCTCCCCAGTGGATCTTAGGCTCCCTTCTACAGCACCTTCCTTGGGCAATGTTACCACACAGGAGACTCTTAACTACCACCCACTTACTCGGTCATGCCTTCTAGATCTATCTTCCTCCGAGACCTCTCTTCTAATCCAGCGAGGGGTCTGACGTCACCTGAGCACCTTATCACACCTACAACCCCCTTGCGAACCCCCCAACACCGAGCACTTTCTCGCCTGCACCTCCATGTGTCCTGGCCACAGCTGACCAGCCAGGGACAGGCACTCCAGCAAGAGCTATACCTCGAGACCGGCCACAGCAAGCCTCCACCCAAAGCTGGGGGTCTCTCTACTGACACCGTGACCCTGGAGACCCGGTAGTCCCTCTCTGTGGGCTCTTTTAGTGTGAGACAGACAGGAACGTGGTATGCGCAGCCAGAACTGAAAGAAAACAAGAAAAGCCAATTTGCAGATCCCTCATGGCAATCACGCCTAGGGGTAGGCAGCGGCATTGAAGAGAAGGAGAGAGAGTCACAGAAGCAGCAGAGATGTAGCAAAGCCCCGTTATCGGGAGTGGAGTTCCCATAGAGCCAGCAGCAAAGGACACCCCGTGCTGGGCAGCTGGAGCGGCTGGGGGCTCCTGCATGTCGTGAAGAACGTGCCATGACTCCAGGGAGCCTAGATGCTGAGGTGACTTCCTGTCTCTCCTACTTCCCATTGCTTCACTTCACTCATTCATTCTGTCTCTGTCACTCTCTCATAGAAATAGCTTTATATAGCTTTTTCCCCCCTGACTGTAGTAGGAGATGCTTATGATCATGGTCTTTACAATAAGTGCTGCCACCTGAAAAAAACCTGAAAGGGTCTTCGCTCCTTACAACCTGAAGGGGCTTAACAACATCCCAACAGAGCTTCAGGCTTGTCTAGATCCATCTGCCAAACTGACCATAGGAGACCCTTCCCTGGATGTCTGCTGAACATGTGCATGAATGCATACACACACACACATGCACGCACACGCACACACACACTAGCAGGGGGATAAAGGAAGAATGAGCCAGGACGGGACACAGTAAAGAAGCAGCTAGAAAGGCAGGTAAGTGCCTTAAGACAAGGCACTGAGCAGATGCCAGTAGATTCAAGCTCTGGTTCTCAGACAGCATCAGAATCACCTCAATGGCTTGTTCAACCTCATCTTGCTGGGTACCTCCCCACCCGCTGCAGTTTCTGATCCAGCAGGTCTGGGTCCAGGCCTGAAAATATGCAGTTCTAACGAGTTCTCAAGTGATGTTGCTGTTGCTGACTGGGGAACCACACTGAGAGCCACCAGAGTTTCAAGAAGAAGTGAATGGCTAAGGAAATTGAATACCTCAGAGGCTTGGCGTGAAGTACTGGACAGATTGAGGAAATGTCTATGCTGTCAGTTCAGATAGTGATTTCCAGAGAATAGCAGATTGGTGGCTTCCTGTCCCCTGAAAAAATACCAAAAAAGCTATTCCTGTCCCCTGGGAATACCCCATTGTCAAAAGCTGCAGGCAGCGTGGGTGAGCCCTCTTCATTAAAGCTGTCATCAATCACACTGCCCCAGTGCCCAGCCCTGACTAGGACAGTCGCAGTGGGTTAGCGGGTCAGTCAGCGTTTGTCACCCTCAGCATCCTGCACTTTTAACCAAACCCTCAGGTCAAAAGCCTTCAGTGCGATAAAGGCATTCGTGGTCTGAATCCACATTTCAATAGAACAGAAACTGAAAATAAGCAAAATCACTTTGAAAGGTGATTAAGAGAGTCACCCCTTGAAAACAGCTATCATTTGTCCATCATCCAGGTTAGAGGTCAAAATAGGAACGAGGAAGCAAAGGCTCTACAGCTCCCTCAGATGGACATTTTAATCTCAATTCTGTCCCCACTTTAGAGCACATTTCATTACTTGCTGAATATGGGAAGTTATTGGTTGCCTACCGTTTAGTTTCCTAGAGTTGCCATAGCAAATTAACACAAAACAGGTGGCTTAAAACAACAGGGGGACTTCCCTGGCGGTCCAGTGGTTAGGACTCCGTGCTTCCACTGAGGAGGGCCCAGGTTCGATCCCTGGTCGGGGAACTAAGATCCTGCAAGCTGTGCAGCACGGCCAAAACAAAACAGAACAAAGCCCAAATCAAGGTGTCAATAGGGCCACACCCCCTCTGAAACATGTAGGGGAGGGTCTTTCCTCACCTCTCCCATCTTCTCGAGATTTGCTGGCCATCCTCCGCATTCGCTGGCTCGCAGCAGACATCATCACCCCAGTGGCTCTTAGTCATCACGTGGCATCTCCCTGTGTGTCTCTGCCCTCACATGGCGCTCTCCTCCTCTTATGAAGACACCAGTCATACTGGATTAGGGCCCACCTAACGCCAGTATGTCCTCGTCTTAACTAATTCCATCTGCAAGGACCCTATCTCTAAATAAGGTCACATTCTGAGGTAGAGGGAAGGGGGAGGGGGGCGGGTAGGACTTCAACATGTCTTTTCTGGGAGGACACAATTAACCCATATTATCTACCCAGGACCCTTTACTCTTTCCTGATGAAACCCAAGTTTTCCCAGGATTTCCCTGGCAGTCCAGTGGTTAAGACTCTGCGCTCCTAATGCAGGGGGCCTGGGTTCAATCCCTGCTCAGGGAACTAGATCCCACATGTTGCAACTAAAGATCCCACACGCCACAACTAAGGCCTGGCGCAGCCAAATTTATCTAAAATCAAAAACAAACAAACAAAAAACCCAGGTTTTCCCAAAAGCATGTTAACTGATACAACTATGAACAAAAATATCCAAGCTGAGACTGGGAAGACCCTGCCCATGTGGCAATTGCTTGTCCCAACAAGTCATTCCTGTGCAAAAAATAGGTACTTGGGGTAACCCACAGACTGTTCTCTTGAAGAGCTTACGGCTATGGGGACTCTGGGCAAAGTGACAAGCCTTTACGAGATGGGCACATCAGAAGGCCATATATAGTCGTGGCACGTCTCAGATCATTAGTGTGCCAATTACCTGCTTTCCTGGATTTATCCCCATTAGTTGGGGGAAGGTTGATCCTTTAAAAAAAAATCTATCTAAGCTCTTGTAATAAAGCCTGACATATAATAGGCACTTAAACTGCATAAATTTTCAAATATTGTTAAATATGTTTATTTTGCTAAATCCTTTTTCTGCCCCATTGTGAGCAGTTATCTGCCTATGCCACAGAAAGAGTGAGAAAGTATTTTACTAAAGGAGCAGATACTGGTTTTCCCAACTAGGAACCGAGGCAGTGGATGCAGAGCCTGAGGGACAGCTGTGGGTGCTCAGGCTGGGACCACGTTCAGTGTTTTTGCAAGTAGATTAAACAAGACAAAGTGGCAAATGCTGACGCAGAAAATGCTGGAATGTTGGCAGAGAGTCTGTGTTTTTCCTCAGGTACCAAGTAATAGTGGGTCCCCAGGGATTTGGATGGGGCTCAAGGGGGGCTCAGGTGGCCTTGGAAGGAGGTCGGCTAATAGGATGACTTTAGCTCAGCCCAGGAAAGACAGCGTGGACCAGACCTGCAGGGGTTTGACCCATAAAGTTGGGTGCAAACTCAAGGAGACTTTCATGGACCCACTTACACATTGCAAAACAGATATGCTAGGAAAATTGTTAAAGATTTGGAAATGGGCAAAAGAGATTATTAGTATCCTTCCAATAAAATGCTGGGGTGTTTTCCCCTGACCATAAAGGAGTACCAGATCCTATAAGGGTGTGTGCACCTCTGACTGTCTTTGATTGGACTAGTATACACTTCTGTAGAGATAGAAGTAAACTTGTAGAAAATGGATAGTCAGGCAAACGTTTCCTGTCTCTAGCAATGCCAATGAGTCCTGTTCACAGTAACGCAGAAGAATCTTATCCAGTAGAGAATATAAATCCCTGTAAGTCTCAATCTCATTTGACCTGGTTATAGCCTCTTACTTGTTCTTTCACTAATTAATAAGTTAACTAAAATCTTTAACATGCAAGCAGTTTATATTTGTCTGAGTCACATTTTAGCTTTCAGGATATTACACTTTAACAGTTAAAGAGGTAAATAGGAGTAAAGTGAGGATGGCATGGATGCCTGGAGTCTCAAAGTTTCAACATAGACGTAGTAACTATGGAGAAAATCAAGCCAGTGTTGGGGAGGGATGAGAAAGTAACCTGTTGGGGAAAAAATTCAAAAGCAGTGAAGTCTGTTATTGGACCTTTCCGATTCTCTTTTCTCTAACCTCCTAACACCCTAACTTTCCTCATCTTGCTGACCCAAGGCTACATAAATGTCCTCTCTAGAGACCCTACCAGGGTCTGAACCCACCCCTCCATCCCCAAGATCCAAAATTCCTTTTTTCTTTCCCAGCAAGACCCTCTGCCTAACTAAGAGGTTGAAACTGAGTACAACTCCTCAAGGGTTATTTTTTTCTTTCCTTTTTGAGAAAAAAAATTTTTAATTTTAGATTTATGCCAAACTGGTGAAACTGTGGTAGAATATATAACATGATAGCTATCAAAGAGTACAGTTTAGTGGCGTTAAATACATTAAAAATACTGTATAAATATCATCACTATCTATACCTAAAATTTTTTTCATCTTCCCAAACACCAACTCTGTAGCCATTAAACGATAACTCCCACCCCTGTTAAGTCCTACCCTACTTTCTGTCTCTATGAATTTGACTACTCTAGGTACCTCATATTAATGAAATCATACAATATTTGTCCTTCTGTGACAGGCTAATTTCACTGAACATAGTGTCTTCAAGGTCTGTCCATGTTGTAGCATGTGTCTTAATTTCCTTCCTTTTTTAAAACTGAATATTCCATGGTATGAATATACCACATTCTGTTTATCTGTTCATCTGTTGGTGATCATTTAGGTTGTTTCCGCCTTTTGGCTAATGTGAATAATGCTGCTATGCATTTTTTCTCTTCTTTTTAAATTACTTGGCCAGAAGAAGTTTTAAAAGCTCTCTCACTGGGGCAGCGTGTGCAGTTTGAAGACTAGGAATTCCACTTTGGCTTGCCCTCATCTTCTCACAAACTAGGATCTGCAACCTGGCATCCTGCTGCTGAAAGATGGCTGCCCTCCAGCATACTTTCCTGCAGCACATGCCAAGGAATGCTTGCTACCTCCCCTCGCTCCCCATCCTATTAGCTGGTATATTAGTTTTGTACGGCTGCCATAACAAAATATCACAAACTGGGTGGCTTAAAAAATAGAAATTAATACCCTACAGTTTTGAGGCCATAAGTCCAAGATCAAGGTGTTGACAGGTTTGGTTTCTCCTGAGGCCTCTCTCCTTGGCTTCTAAATGACTGTCTTCCCTCTGGGTGTGTCTGTGTTCTCATATCCTGTTCTTATAAGGACACCAGTTATATTGGATTAGGGCCCACCCTAATGACCTCATTTAACTTAATTACCTCTTTAAAGGACCTATGTCCAAATACAGTCACATTCTGAGGTACTGGGGGTTAGAACTTCAACATATGGATTGGTGGGGGGGACATAAGTCAGCCCTAAACAGCTGGTTCAGGGTTGAACCAGATTGCCAGCATATCACTCTCACACACACTGAAAGTTTTTTGTTTATTTATTTATTTATTTGACTGCACCATGTGGCACGTGGGATCTTAGTTCCCCGACCAGGGATAGAACCTGTGCCCCCTGAATTGCAAATGCGGAGCCTTAACCACTGGTCCACCAGGGAAGTCCCAACCCTGAAAGTTTTTACTCTGCTGGTTTGATGAAATTGGGCTTATGGAATAGGTGAGCACTTTTATTGACATAGCCTGGAATCTGCTTAGTGGACAAAAAACCACTTAAGACCAAACCAAAACTGCAGAAATCCCTAGAAGGAAATTTCATTAACTTACTGACTCAACTGCATCCCAGGACAGGGTTTTCTGGCTGCTTCCTAAGAAGAATGTCAGGATGCTGCCAGCGAAGGTGGTAACGGGGGTGGGAAGGAAGCTGGTTGTGGACTTTGTGATTTGGGGTAAACTGCTTAACTTACTGGGGCTTCAGTTTCCTCTTCTGTGAGACGGAGGGTCTCTTTAGGCCCTTCCTGAGTACTCAAACATGGGCATCACCTGGAGCTGGTGAGATGTGCAGAATCTCTGCACCCATTCCAGGCCCGCTGAATCAGAATCTGCATCTTAAGATCTCCAGGTGATTCACACGCACGTGGAAATTTGAGAGGCACTGATTTAAGACTTGTTGGGTCTGGCAGTCACAGAGGGAGATCAAGGAGCCAGTCACTATGAAACAATTTCTCCCCTCCTTCATTTCGTCCCCTCAGATAGCAGGTTGGAGGAAAGATATTCATCCCTGCTTCTAAGCTGCTGTGAATACAGGTAGGAAAGGCTCTCATCCTATAGGCAGCTGTCACCCCATTCAGAGCAGAAAATAAGGGTTCAAACGCAATGGCCCCCCGCCACTTGCTAATAATCCTTGGCTGAGAGATCCAGGGAATGAGCAAAGACCAACAGGATTACTGGGTTAACTTCAGAACTCCCCCCCACCCCACCCCATCTCCACCCTGCAATCTGACATAGATTCATGTTATAAAAAAGGAGAGCTGAACTCAACAGTAAAAAACAATCCAATTCGCAAATGGGCAACAGACATGAACAGACATTTCACCAAAGATGGCAAATAAGCACATGAAAAGATATCCATTATCAGCAGCCGTAGGGAAAATACCAATTAAAACCACAATAAGATGTCACTACAGGGACTTCCCTGGTGGTCCAGTGGTAAAGAATCTGCCTTCCAATGCAGGGGACGCGGGTTCGATCCCTGGTCGGGGAACTAAGATCCCACATGCCGCGGGGCAACTAAGCCCGTGCGCCGCAACTACTGAGCTCATGCGTCTCAACAAGAGAGGCTGCGTGCCGCAAACTACAGAGCCCACGTGCTCTGGAGCCTGTGCATAACTGCAGAACCCACATGCCCTGGAGCCCACGTGCCACAATTAGAGAGAGAAAACTCACACGCCACAACTACAGAGAAGCCTGCGCACCGCAATGAAGACCCGATGCAGCCAAAAATATAAATTAAATAAAATAAATACAAAAAAAGATGTCACTACATACCTATCAGAACATAAAACAATAGTGACACCAGCAAATGCTGGTGAAAATGTGGAGAAACTGGACCTTTCATATGTTCCCACTGGGAATGTAAAATGGTACATCCACTCTGTAAAACAGTTTAGCAGTTTCTTATAAAACTAAACCATTAAAAAAAAAAACAAAAAAACTAAACCATTTGACCCTGTGATTTCATTCTTGGGCATTTATCCCAGAGAAATGAAAACTTATGTTCACAAAAAAACCTGTATAAAAATGTTCAGAGAGGCTCTATTCGTATTAGCCCCAAACTGGAAATAACCCCAATGTCCTTCAATGTGGGTAACAAACTCTGGAACATCCACCCTCTGGAACTTTCTCAGCGATAAAAAAAGTGAACTGCTGATGCACAATACATCCGGGATGAATCTTCAGAAACTTATACTGAGTGAAGAAAGCCAGTCCCAAAGGTGACATACTGCTTGAGTCCATTTAAATGATATTCTTGACATGACAGAATTACAGAAATGGAGAATGGATTAATGGTGGGAGGAGGACGCAGGAGGTGAGGATAGCTATACAAGGCCAACCTGAGGGATCCTTGTGGTGATGGAAATGTTCTGTACCTTCATGTATCAATGTCAATGTCCTGATTTTGATATTGTGCTATGGTTTTGCAAGATGTTATCACTGGGGGGGGAACTGGGCAAAGGGTACGTGGGGTCCATCTGTGCTGTGTTTTACGATTGCATATAAATTTACAATTCTCTCAAAAGAGAGACAGAGAGAGATAAAGAAAGAAAAAAGAAATTATTCTTTAAAAAAAAAAAAAAAAAGAAAGACATAGAGACCTGGGTCCTGGTCCTCATTAGAGAAATGTGCTTCAATTCTTTGCCAGTTGAGGAATTCTGGTGCTTCTGCTGGGTGTGTGGGAAGGGAGAAGGTCAGAGAAGGGGAAAAGGAGGACTTTTTTTTTTTTTTTTTCCCCAGTACGCAGGCCTCTCACTGTTGTGGCCTCTCCCGTTGCGGAACACAGGCTCCGGATGCGCAAGCTCAGCGGCCATGGCTCACGGGCCCAGCCACTCCGCGGCATGTGGGATCCTCCCAGACCGGGGCACGAACCCGTGTCCCCTGCATTGGCAGGTGGACTCTCAACCACTGCACCACCAGGGAGGCCCAGGAGGACTTTTTTTAAAACAAAATAAATTTATTCTATTTATTTTTGGCTGTGTTGGGTCTTCGTTGCTGCCCCTGGGCTTTCTCTAGTTGCGGCGAGCGGGGGCTACTCTTCATTGTGGTGCGCGGGTTTCTCATTGCGGTGGCTTCTCTTGTTGTGGAGCACAGGCCCCAGAGCACGCGAGCTTCAGCAGTTGCAGTAAGCAGGCTCCAGTAGTTGTGGCTCGCGGGCTCTACAGCGCAGGCTCAGCAGTTGTGGTGCATGGGCTTAGTTGCTCCGCGGCATGTGGGATCTTCCCGGACCAGGGCTTAAATCCGTGTCCCCTGCACTGGCAGGATTCTTAACCACTGCGCCACGAGGGAAGGCCAAGGAAGACGTTTTATTTATTCTCTAGAAAGCCCTACATTTCTAGGCTAAGTAGACAAGTGCTTGGACCATCATTCCTCAGGAAATAACTGGTTGCCAAAGTCCAGCCAAACCTCAGAACCCGCCAGAAATCCTAAGAAACTACAAAACAGATCTTCTGTGCCCTCGTGGGCACCACATGTCAGAAGCCCTGTTTGTCAGCAGGATGGGCCTGGGGGACACTGCTCTGCAGCCTCCAGATGTGGGAGAAGTCTGTCTGGGGTGTTCCTTCAACCACACACTACCAGAAGGCTAGGCCTGGCTCAGCTGTTCTTTCATCAAGGCCCTGGGCAGCTTCTAAGACCTGCCTTTGGCTGAGGGCCTCATCAAATTCTACTTGAAGAGGGAGTTTGTGGGACAGGTCATCTCCCTGAGGACTGCCGGGTGCCCAGTCGGAGGGTTCTGGAACTTCCCTCCCACCACATCCCTTGGCATCCCACCTACTTGAGTCTTGCCCCTTCAGTGTTTACAGGGTGCTCACAGACTAGTGGAACTTCAGCTTCTTGCCCTGCCCGGCACAGACAAGGATAATAAAGGCATGAGCCAAGGGCGACACCTTGAGCTGCCCTGCAGTTCACAGTGCAAGTGGCAGGATGACGGGAGTCAGGCTCCATAAACGGAGAGCAAGTCACTGTGCTCCCTTTTCCTCCCCGCCATTTTCTGTCTCAAAGACAGTTGCCGTTCAACTGCCACACCCTCTCCTGTATTTTATTCATGTTTTCTGTTCACCAGAAAGCCAGCAGATTGGGCTCCTCCATCAGCAGGCCCCAGTCAATGAACATTGCTGTGTCAATCTCCAGTGGTTTCCACCACCATTCCTTGCCTTCACTCAAGTGGCCTGGGGCTCGCCTCCACCGCCCAGTTGGCAACTGAAACCCTCAGAACGCACCACAGGTTAGCTTCTTCTTGCCGGAAGCAGGATCAGGGTATATGGGGCCCCCATCTCCCCGCAACGCTCACATCTTCCAGCAATTTCTCTCCTTCCTATAGCAGCCACGTTACGATTTTAAGAAAATAAAGAGTAATATGCGACTCTGGAAAACGCACACATAGAACATCTAGAGAAGCTGGTGAAATCAGGATAAAGACTGCAATGCCAAACCACTCTGTTTGAGTAACTAGAACATTGAGAGGACCAGAGGAACTGTGGCTTAACGTAAAATGACATCCTTACCCAACTCCCGTTTAGCCTTTCATCATTTGCTGACAGAATTTCACATACGTTTACTCGCACATACCTCATAGCAGTCTGAAGAGTAAATATTTGAATGTAAGTGCAAGTCAGATGGGATCAAAGGGGACTTTACAGATTTTTCACAGCTCTGAAAGGTAGGCTGCATCTTCCAGTGGAAGAGGGCAGCTCATGGGCACTGTGTAGGGTCTGCGCTTCCTTCCCTCGGGGCGCATTTCACCAGCAGCACCTTGGGCTTTGGTTGGTGGGGGTCGCCACAGCTTCCTGGGACCATCCTAGGAGGCCAGGGCGCAGCAGGGTGAGCCTGGGGAATTGCCAGAACCTGGAGCCTGAGCTGGGAGTGTGTCTGAGGCACCTGTGCACCTGGGCTTCCGGCCACAGCCTAGGACAGTGAGGGAGGACACGGGGAGTCCCTTCAAACCCCAGAGGGGCTGCTCCAGAGCGTGAAGTCAGCCACCTTGGGGGAGCAACGACGAGGTGCCGAGAAGGAACTACTCCCCAGCTGTTCACACCGATCCTTGGATTTTTTTTCCCCTGGGAAACAAAGCTCATTTCACTGTTACATGGTTAAAAATGCAACCACCCTGACATGGATGTAAAAACAAACAAACAAAATTCACACCTGAGGTAGAAATAAACCACATTGTGGCTTCTTCTGAAATTAAGCTTTGATAAGACTGGGTGGGGAGGGTAGGTGGAGAGAAAGCCGAGGACGGGCACCCAGCTCCTGAGGCAAACAGTGCACGTGAGTGTGTGTGCACAAGTGCACATTTTAGCCAGGCATCAGGTTGTTTTTAAGTCCCTTTTCCAGAGATCAGTAACAAGGGGCCACATTTCTGCATAGCAATTCGTGGAATCAGATGCTGCCTCCATGAGCTGGGATCTTTTACTACATCTCTTGTCATTGTGTACTGTCTCTGGGCAGTTGAGCTGGAGCAACTACTCAGCTATGGGACAAGAGAATTTTCTCTTCAAGTTTCTTTCCCCAGACAGATCCTAAGAGGTGGTCTGTACCACTTTACAGATTTATTAAATGTCAACGAGGTGACTTTTGTAACAGTGATGCTTTGTACTAATATACCAAACATACCCAGCCCAAGAAAAATACAAACCCCACAGCTGCTTTCTTAAAACTCTCATGCCAATTCTGAAACCAGATACTATTTTTTTTTCCAGATACTATTGTCAGTTAAATAGGAATCAAAAAAGAGGTTTCAGGTAGGTAAATTAAAAACGAAGTTTCAGTTTCTGGAAAGAAACCGTTAACAATGATTGTCTCCAGGGGAGAAAAGTCAGTGACTGAGGATAAAAGCAGACTTACTTTTCTCTATATTCTCTTGTCCATTTTGAACTGTTTACCATGTGCATGGATTACCTATTCCAAAGAAAAATTTGTATTAAAGTAAGTGAAAATTAAATATTCAGAATCTAAACTGAAACTGTGAATACAGACTATCCCTGTTAAAGTGCTTTTTCTTAAACCTTCAAAATAAAGGGAAACAAGCTCTGCTATTTAAAAAAGCCCTCCCTCCTGCACCCCCCGCATTTCAATTGCTGTGTATAATTCCTTTGAGGAGCAGAGTAACCATGTGTGGGAGTTAAAAATGCATTTAATCATTTCCCCCCAAATTTGACAGAAGTGTGGCAAGGAGGGCCATCTGTTTTATTTGAATGAGAAATGACCCAGCATTCTGATTTCAATTAGCCTCTTTGTAGCTTTATGTCTGAGCTGGTTCCATGGGTAACAGTTCAAACTAAGTGTAGAGAGAAGCTGGCCAAGTTCTGCCAGTGCTGATTTGTTTTAACAACTGTCAATGAACATAGAACAAGTGTACAAGACGATGTTGCTGGAAGCACATTAAAATGCAAAATTTTACAGAATCAAAACCCCACATTCTGGAATCTGAGAGCTAAACAAAATATTGAAATAGTGTCTTTATATCATTATATCAAATAATTTAAATATTTAAAATCAGTATCACTTAATTCTTAGTTTCAAACGACAAATATACACCTACGACATGCAAAAGTCCTGTTATGCCGCGGGCCTGAACCGAAGATGATACAAGTAATGGTTCCTGCCCTTGAGAAGTGTGTGATCTATTTGGAAGGATAAGCCTGCAAAGTTATACAATAATTTGAGTAATATTTAAGACAATAATAGAACTGTCAAACATCAACATCAGTACTGAAAATATTATTATGAATTCTGAGGACGGAAAAGGAATACTTTAGTCAAAGGCTTTATATTGGAAGGGACACACACCGCAGGTTTACAAGGGTGGGTGCACTCCCTCTAGAATGGTCAAAGGTAACCCAATGATGCAACACTGCATTGGTGATGGTCCAAAGCCACTCCCATAGCTCTAGGGAAGCCAGCCTGAACCTCAGCTCCAGTTGTCACTGCCTCCCAGGGTGTGTTTGTCAAAAACACCAGATTTCTGGGCCCCCATCCTGCACAGGTTGACTGCCCAGTTCTCTGATAAATTCACGTAATGGGTCTCAAGGAAGTCATATGAATGGGGGAGGGGGAGAGTCATTTTTGATGGCAGCTAGTTTGTGCAATTACTGACATGCAATTTACTGGAAGTGTAACTGATCCACACTTTCCCACGGCACTCAGGTGTCCCCAGTCCTTACCATCTGCTTTCTTGATGTCCTTGTGACCTTGGTTCTGCAGCTTCAACAGTTTCTCAACATGTCCCTCCTCAAGGAGTCGGCCAGTTCTCCAAAGCCACATCATCCAGGGCAGAGGAGTCATGGTGGTGATGGCCACTGAGAGGTGACCCTGTGGCAGGGCCCTGGCTCAGCCGCAGAACCACGAGATGGATTCTGAGTCCCCAGCTCCTTCCACCCGAGCACTGCGGAAGCAGGAAACAGGGAACTTTCCACAGTGCGGCTAACCCAGCCCCACCTGCTTAGTTTACTGCTGTACATGAGACAGTCCCAGTCAACATGCTGCAAAACGGTTATTTCTTAACTCTAGGAAATCCAAATTAAGACAATGTAATCATAAAGAAGAAGAATTGCTAGTCATTGTTAATGTACAGATCATAAAAACTGATTTTTAAAAAAAATAAAAAATACTGTATTTTGAAAAACAGGTAAAAAATATGAAATTCTTAATGGTAATGCAGTAAGGCTCATATTAACTACTATACTTACATAATTTATCTGGCTAGATATGCATGATTAAAATTTCTGTTACTGCCTAATAGTGAAAAATTTTAGTTTTGTTACAAAGCCCAGGAGACTGGAATTTCATTTTGCTCAAAACTCAGAAAGTATTACATTAGCAAAAATCAGTAAAATCTGATATAATAGTATAAATCATTAAAAACACCATTGGTAAATGGATTTACAGAATCTCCATGAATATGCAATGAAGACGTTTTTACAATATTTATTAAGATAACAATTTTATAAATTGAAAGACTCAGAGGCACATAGTTTAAAAGGCCAATACCATGGGAATAATGAAGTCAACACAGAAAAGAAGATATGAACAGTTACAACCAAGACAAGATTTTTTTAAAAGCCACATCCCCCCAATACACATCATACGAACTATCCTTCAAAATTACCATGATAAAAAGTTACTTCCTTCAAAGAAAAATAATTCTTTCCACCTACCAAGCCTAGAAAATCCTATTTACAATGAACTGTCCTGTATTTCATCAGTATTGTTTAATATGGCCTCTTCTATTTTGTCACTAGAAGTACTGAAAATTTTATAGCTATTATATTTACAAATACACATAATATTTAAATTTGCTCTTCACTGAGAACAACTGAATATATACTTAATCAAATCACAATACAAATGTTTTAGTGTTGATAATACATTCTGTGGAGACAGGTGTATGAGGAGAGCTGTATTTAGAATTATGTTGTTTCTGAAGGATTACTAGGCCAATAAGTCTGATAAAACTCAAGGTAGTCACAAAAACAGGTCTTCGTTGATGAAGAATTTAATTTATTTCTGTTTTAACTGGACACACGGGGCTTCTTCAGTCAACCTTCACCACACTGTATATTTTGGTAACAAACCAAAAGCATGCAAAGAAGCCAATTGTTCCTATAAAAGAAAAAACAAAAATAAATCCCTTTTCAAAGGCAGCTTCATGATTTACACAAAAATACAGGCTTAAAATGATTGGTTCCTTAAAAAAAGTCACAAAACTATAAATCATTACTTAACAGGAATATCCCATAGATCCGTGAACTTTTTTGAAATATACAGAACTATAAACTACAGAATAATTCAAATCAAATTTCTTACAGAAATTGATAGAAAAAAACTTTTTATGCTATAAGATTATTGAAAGCTTTCTGTAATATATTCTTTTTCTTATTACATGGAAAAGGCTAAAATTGAAGATGAAAAGGATGCCAATTTTACTTTTCTATTTAAGAATATTTTCATTTTTTTTCCCCACGTCTTTTTTTGGGAGTATAATCGCTTTACAATGTTGCACTAGTTTCTGCTGTATAACAAAGTGAATCAGCTATATGTATACATATATCCCCATATCCCCTCCCTCTTGCACCTCTCTCCCACCCTTCCTTAAAAAACTAAAAACAGAACTACCATACGACCCAGCACAGCAATACCACTACTGGGCATATACCCTGAGAAAACCATAATTCAAAAAGAGACATGGGGCTTCCCTGGTGGCGCAGTGGTTGAGAGTCCGCCTGCCAATGCAGGGGACACGGGTTTGTGCCCCGGTCCGGGAAGATCCCACATGCCACGGAGCGGCTGGGCCCGTGAGCCAAGGCCGCTGAGCCTGCGCGTCTGGAGCCTGTGCTCCGCAATGGGAGAGGCCACAACAGTGAGAGGCCTGCATACCGCAAAAAAAAAAAAAAAAAAAAAAAAAGAGACATGTACCACAGTGTTCATTGCAGCACTATTTACAATACCCAGGACATGGAAGCAGCCTAAATGCCCATCGACAGATGAATGAATAAAGCAGATGTGGCACATATATACAATGGAATATTACTCAGCCATGAAAAAGAAATGAAATTGAGTTATTTGTAGTGAGGGGGATGGACCTCGAGTCTGTCATACAGAGTGAAGTAAGTCAGAAAGAATATTTTCTTATCACAAAATGGAAAACTGCCATTTAATTAATTCAACATATGATGTGAATGGCTTAAATATCAGAATATCAGATTCACAGAGTAATTAAATGGGGATACTTTCTAAGTACAGTTAGCAGGAAGGATCAGTTTTCAAAGAATTATAATAAAATAACTCAAAAAGATTTTACAATGTGTTGAAAGTGATATGATTAGAATAGTAACAAAGGCACACCCCCTCTGAAATGAGAGGTGGTGTGGTACTGGAGGACAGAGCAGCTCTGTCATGAGCTGTGTGTATCATCTTTGGATTAGACACCTGGAATCTCCAAGCCCATTTCTTTATCTTATTTAAGAGAGATAATTTTATCTGCCCTATCTCCATAGACTGTTATTACAGTAAATGAGATGATTCATGAAAAAATACATGCCTTAATTTTCAGGTGCTTTCATCCCTCTAGATTCCAAAAAATCTGAATGCTAGATAGGTGACAAAAATGAGGCTCCAAGGGGTTACGTAACTGTCTAATGGCCTGTGGCTGGTAAGAAAGGCCAGAATTCAAATTCACTTTTTCTGACTTCAAGTGTAGTATTCTTTTAAACTATACCATGCTTAGATTTACTAAACATAAATTCAGAGACTCTGTTTTGCAAGAGAATATATATTAAATTGTGAAACTAACCCTTTTTTTGTTTTGTTTTGTGGTACACGGGCCTCTCACTGCTGTGGCCTCTCCCGTTGCGAAGCACAGGCTCCGGACGCTCAGGCTCAGCGGCCATGGCTCACGGGCCCAGTCGCTCCACGGCATGTGGGATCTTCCCGGACCGGGGCACGAACCCGTGTCCCCTGCATTGGCAGGCGGATTCTCAACCACTGCGCCACCAGGGAAGCCCGAAACTAACCCATTTTTAAAGCTGAGGCATAGCTTTTTTTCCAAGATTACCCCCTGAGAAATAGTCAATAGGTAGGGGTGCAGAAGAATACAGAAGGAGATATATACATGCCCCTTGTGGAAGCTTTATCTTTAAAGTTCCAACAGTTTTCACCATTGTTTTAAATGTAATATAAACAGAAAGTATTAAAGTAGATTTTCTAAGCCAAGAGACTATACATGGGCCATTACTACAGAAGTTATGAATGTTATTATTCTCACATCACACATGTACCGAGTACCTACTCTGTGCACGTCATGCACACTGTGTGTGTTTTGGAGGACACACAAATACACCTTTTGGATATTCAAAGGGTCATTATTAAGACTTGGGAAGAGGTTGGGGTTAACTTTGGAAAAGTAATGGTGAAAACATAAATATATTTAAACAATCTTATGGTTAGCAAGAACTTCAAGATAATAGAAGGTATTTTAAGATGAGAAAAAACATTTTATCATCATACTAGCAACCCTAAGAAAGTTAAGTTTATTTTGTTAACAAAATACTGCTAGTATTTTATTTTGTTCTTAATATTGAATAGATATAGTGTACATACTAAAAGTGGTATCTTTCCTTATGTGACAGAACAATTATTTTGTCTTGTATAATAGACTGACTTAAATAAAAGGTGTCAGTTCAGAGTCCTGAAATAAATATGGATGTCCCCACTTTAGAAAAATGCAAGACACTGAAAGGGCTCAGCACTCCTATGTAGAGAACCTTTTCCACAAAGTGAAATACACTAAAAGTTACTGGCTTAACTGGTTGATTCAATTTGATGTGGCTCCAGAATTTAGATTACAAAATTTGTTTTACTCTAAGTAAGTAAAAATATGACACTTTAAATATCAAGAACAATAAAGTTCAGGTGATGGTTAAATTATCTTTATAACATATGCCTGGAAAAACAACAAGACGTTCACCAAGATCATTATTTTTTGTGTGTAGCAAGGAATAAATTACTCTATATATGCATGCATGGACACAAATACAGATGCACAAAAACAGTAATCCTCGTTTCACAGGCTATTACTGTTTTACAGACATTTATTAATTAAGACTTATGGCTATGGACCTAAATCTATCACATAGCATCAAGATATGCACCCCCCAACTCCTACCCCACTATGTCTGACCAATGAACGACCTGCAGTACAGAATTGATGTAAGTGCCTAAAGCTTGTTACATACTGACATAGCAACAGGGGTACTTCAAAACTCTACCTAATTTTCTTAAATGTTAACAGATGAGTAAAAAATAGAAAAGTTCTAATTTTTTAGAAAGTTTTTTTCTGGGACTTCCCTGGAGGTCCAGTGGTTAAGACTCCGTGCTTCCAGTGCAGGGGGCACAGGTTTGATCCCTGGTCGGGGAACTAAGATCCCACATGCCGTGAGGCCAAAAATAAAAACTTAAAAAAAAAAATTTTTAAGTTTTTTTCTTTTGACTCCTATATTTCCTCACATAGCATGCAACACAATCTTAGATAAAATTTTAGATGTACATTTTTTATGACAAAGAAAGGTCCCTCCAATCTTTTTTTTTTTTTTTTGGTGTAGCCCTTCCACAAATGCTGACCAAGCACCCACAGGGCTCTGAGATACAGAAAACTTATCTAGGTAGACAGAGAAGATATACACATAGAAATACCAATATAAAGCACACTGTGTCCCATTAGGTACTTGGATTTTAAAGTGGAGATATAAAACTGTAGTTTAAAACTTCTGGAATAAGGGATGTCCTACGATTATCTTTTCTTGATATCATTTATTCTCAATCTCATCTTGACTTCACGGCCTCAATTTCTACTTACTCCTAAACTTAGGTAGTTAGAGCTTTTTATGCTATTTCTGAAATGAGCAGAAGCACGACTGTTCCACTAAGCGATTAACAGGGGAAAACCTTGAGAACTACTGGTTGAGATGCCCCTGTACTTGCAGCACAACAATGGACCCCGTTTAGTCTTCTCCCTTAGGTTCTGTTTTCTCACCTTCGGTTTACCGATATTCACCTCACAGGGAGGCAGACCAAACTATGCTTAGCTGCACTCAAAACTAAATACAGGAGCACTGAGTAGCCACAAGCTTTCATGCAATTGTAATTTGCCTAAGAACTTATAATTTGGATGCAAGTTAAAATAATTGTAATCTGCCTGAAAACTTATTGACTAAAAATAACTCGTTCTAATTCTTACCTGTAAAAAGAAAGAAGATCAAAACCATTATCATGGTATAACCAAAGTACAGAATTGTACTTGCTGTTCCTGTGATTTGCAGTTTTGAAAAGAAGTAGTGTATTGCATATATTAAGAAATAAACTGCAGTAAAGCCACTGGTAAGGAATGAACGCCATTGCCAATGATAATCCTGGGTAGAAAAGAAAAAAATGAAAGATCAAGAAATACTTTCCAATTAATAGATAACATGTACTGGAATGAAGTTATAAAGCAAACATAGCTAAGTGAAATAGCACCCCAAATCTAATTTTTGCTATTGGTTCCAGTCTCTTTCTCACACTGAACTTTGCTAATTTCTCTCCTCACTAAAGGTGCTGAGAAGCACCCTCTACCTTTGATGGAACTACTTAAAGACTGGCTAAGAACGTTTAGAAAAATCTTAAACAGTTTATGAATAATGAAGCATTAGGCTATATTTTAAAATGTATGTTTCCCAAAAAGAAAAGAAATATACGAAGAGCTTAGTTACATAATTCAAAATTAGTATTACTTATAGTCTAGTCATCTCTATATTAGGAAGATTATGCTCAAAAAAAAAAACCTGGTTGAAACCCATTTTTAGTTATTACTAACAATTTATATAAGGTAGGTTTTTAAATACAGCTTCTCTTACTTTTACATAAAGTGGCTTACAGCTTAGCAAGAGATCTTCTAAAAGATACTTCACTATCTTACCCTTTGGAATATGTAAAAAATATATATATTTCAAAAGTACACCAAGATTAGAAAATCCTAAAGATTCCACACACGAAAATTTCTACAACTAATAAATGAACTCAGCAAAGTTGCAGGGTACAAGATCAACATGAAAATCAGTGTTTTCATATACTGACAATGAACGATCCAGAAAAGGAAGTTTAAAAAATTATTCCATTTACAGCAGCATCCAAAAGAAAAAAATACCTAGGAATAAATTTAACCAAGGAGGTGAAAGACTTATACACTGAAAACTACAAAACACTGCTAAAAAAAAATTAAAGATGATTTAAATAAATGGAAAGCCATCTGCTTTTATGGATCAGAAGACTTAATATTGTTAAGATGGCAACACTCTCCAAAGCAACCTACAGATTCAATGCAATCCCTATCAAAATTCCAACAACCTTCTTAGCAAAAATGAAAAAGCCAATCCTCAGAGTCATAGGAAATTGCAAAGGGCCCTAAAGAGCCAAAATAATCTTCAAAAAGAAGAACGAGGTTGGAGGACTTACCTTTCCCAATTTCAAAACGTAAAATGAAGCCATGGTAATCAAAACAGTGTGGTGTTGGCATAAAAACAGCATATATACCACTGGAACAGAACTGAGACTCCAGAAATAAACCCACACCATCTATGGGCCAATGTGTTTTCAACAAGGTTGCCAAGGCCATTTAATAAGGAAAGAATAATTTCTTCAACAAAAGGTGCTGGGAAAACTGGATAGCCACATGAAAAGAATGAAGTTGGACCCCTAACTAATACCACATACAGAAATTAATTCAAAATGGATCAATGATCTAAAACCATAAACTTGGAAGAAAACATGGGGGTAAATCTTCACGACCTTGGATTTAAGCAATGAATTCTTAGAAACAAAAGAAAAAATAGATAAATCGGACCCTCTAAATTAAAAGTTTGGTGCAAAAGACATCATTAAGAAAGTGAAAAGACAGGCTACAGAATGGGAGAAAAAATTTACAAATCATGTATGTGATAAAGGTCTAGTATCCAGAATATAGAAAGAACTCTAACAATTAAACAAAAAGATAAACAACCCAACTTACAAATGGGCAAAGGAATTAGACATTTCACCAAACAAGATACCCAAGAAAATATGCTCATCATCATTAGTCATTGGGGAAATGAAAATCAAAACCACAGTGAGATACCACTTCACACCTTCTAGGATGGCTATACTTTAAAAACCCAGAAAATAGCAAGTATTGGCAAGGATGTAGAGAAACTGGAACACTTGTGCATTGCTAGTAGGAATGTAAAATGGTGCAGCCACTGTGGAAAAAACAGTTTGATGGTTCCTCAAAAAGTTAAACAAAGAATAACCGTATGACTCAGCAATACCACTCCAACATATATACCCCAAAGAACTGGAAACAGGTACCCAAATAAATATTTGTACACGAACATTCATAGCAGCACTATTCACAATAACCGAAAGGTGGAAACAAACCTAATGTGTATCAATGAATGAATGAATAAACAAACTGGAGTACATCTATCTATGCAATGGAATATTACTTGGCTATAAAAAGGAATGAAGCACTGATACATGCTACAGTGTGATGAACCTTAAAACATTCTGCTAAGTGAAGGAAGCCAGACACAAAAGTCACACATAATGTATGATTCCATTTACATGAAATATCCAGAACAGATAAATCTGCAGAGACAGAAGCAGATTGGTGGTTGCCAGGGTCTGAAGGGGAGAGAAGAACGGGAAGTAACTACTTAATGGGTATGGGATTTTATTTAGGGTTGATGAAAATATTTTGAGACAGAGAGAGTGGGTGCACAACACTGTATATGTAGTACGTGCCACTGAATTGTTCACTTTAAAATGGTTGATTTCATGTTACGTGAACTTAACCTCAATTTTTTAAAAAAGCGTCTCAAGTTTAACAAAGTCAGATTTTATCTCCTGTATAGAAAACAACTATAAAAGAATGATTTAACACAATCTAAATCTTTAAAAGTCACCTAAGGACACCAACACACATCACCATGTTGCCAAGTATATAACTCATAACAATGTAATCTCTGAAATGTTTTAATGAATTTTTCCACTTAAAATGTTTATTTTCACTGAATTTTCAGTCTACCAGTGTCTGTATCACAAAAAAAAGAATATTAATTTTAAAGTCAGACAGTTAAAGAATAAAAATTCAGCAAAATGTGTTATTCTCAGGAAATTAACATTTTAAAGTTAAGCTCTAAATAAATAAATATACTGAATTAGGATACTATCTTAATTCAATCTTAAAGAAGGCTACATTCGATTTAGGAATACAGGTCAATTTCTACCTTAATAACACATATTTACAGAAATCACTTCAATTACAGTTAAGTCCCCTACATATGAACCTTCAAGTTGAGAACTTTCAAAGATGCGAATGTGCACCTGGTTCCAGCAAGGAACCAGCACCTGACCTGTGCCATCAGCGTCAGGCGTGAGTGAAATTGCAGCTTGCCCTCCGTCTCCTGTTGCTGACGATCCTTCAGCTCTACCATCTCCCCCTCCCCCTCCCTCCTCCAGTCAGTAACTCTTCTTGTCTGTCCACTCGATGCCAGTCCTTGTACCCCAATTGTTGTATTGTACTACTGTACTTTTCAAGGTGCTGTACTGTAAGATTAAAAATGATTTATTTTTTCTGTTTGTTTTTTATGTATTATTTGTGTGAAAAGTATTATAAACCTATTACAGTACAGTACTATATAGCCGACTGTGTTAGTTGGGTACCTAGGCTAACTTTGTTGGACTTATGAACAAACTGGACTTACGAACGCGCTCTTGGAACAGAACTCGTTCGTATGTAGGGGTCTTACTGTAATAGTATTCAAAGTGGCCTTATGCCAAAATTATAAATACTGTCCACAAATTAACGTAATTGAATATTGCTAATACATACCTCTGCACATAGGTGGAAATAGCAAAGAAGTATAGTTGCTTCAGAACAGGTAATAACCAAAATGATAAACACCAGGAACAGGAAGCCAAACATGTAATACATCTGGTGTGACCTATAATCAAACATGTCAAGATGAAGCTATAAATTATTTTCTCTTTGACACAGTAAATGACACAATCTTCTCATTTTTCTTGAACTGAAAATGTTTGCTTTTTCTCCCAACTAATCAAAGACAAATTCTCGTAGATTTAGACAGTGACGGGGCGGGGGCGGGGCAAGGGGAGGAAGGATGCAGCAGTGCTATTGGACTCTGCCTTCCTGTTGAGGGAGAACCTAAAACTCTTATTTATTCAAATACGCTTAGCCAATCTGTCTACTGGTGAGTCAGACAAATTTGATTAAAAAATTAATATGAAGACAGAGCCAAACTAAGAAAAGGTTACATTTGGTACATATTGTTTCTTATCATATATGATAAAAATCAGTTGAACTTGGAAAAAACACTAACGGTCAGGAATGAAAGACAAGTTCTAATTACTAAAAAGCTCCAATTTAGTTCTGACAATGCTACCTGGAACCTTGGCACTTTCTGTAACATATGTCAATGCGATCAAATAAGGATCATGATATACTGCAATGTACACACCCTAACAGTGAGGCTCGAAATTGCCACTATGTGCTTTCCCATTCGAACAAGAAATCAGAGAATGAAGGGATCTTGGGATAAGAAACGACTTTGTGATTTTTTCCCCCCTTTGGCTGTACCATGCGGCTTGTGGGATCTTAGTTCCCCAGGCCCTCAGCAGTGAAAGTGCAGAGTCCTAACCACTGGACCACCAGGGGATGCCCAAGAAACGACTTTGAAAGTTGTCTAGCTCAACCCTTCCTCCAATGCTGGCTTGAATACACTCTATCAAGAGCTCAGAGCATCTCCTCTGAAGCACTACAGATGACTTATTAAAGAGCACAGATTTGGAGAGATTTAGGTTAATTTTCTGCCATATAGAAAATGTAGCTGTGTGACACAGGCAAATTACTTAACCTCCAAAATCTCATTTTCACCTCTGTAAAATGGGATAATACCCACTTTACAGAGGTCTGAGAATTAAGTAAGAAATAATAAGCACTTGATTAATAATAACTTATCACAATTATTCTTTCTCACACTGAAAAGATAACCTTTTGTCTCTTAAGATTTCTGATAATTGGAGAATGGCTTACATTTATCAGGTATAAATAGTAATACATATAAACAAAAAGAGAAAGCTAGTACTACATATAATGGGAATGGGAATAAGAGGACTTGACTTAGTCCTTAGCTTACCAAATACTATTCAGAATGAAGAAAAGCTGTATAAAGATGCACCCAAAGGGCAAAATCCCTCCCATGATAATACCAGGTAACGGCTTTGTGTAGAAGGACTGCTCAGGAATTTGACGTGGAATCTGATTGGTTCGAACTGGGTGTTCAATGGCCTTCAGAAAAAAACAAAAGAAAGGATTCATAATTATATATCTATAATCTAGTACAGAAAGGAAAAAATTCTTCTCTGTACTAGATTATTTGCCTGCTTTTTCTCAGCTTCCATGATGACACGAATGGCGACACAGTCTACCTGAGTCATCCAGATGACATTTGTATTTAGAAGCAACAAACCAGATACCATCAGGTACAATATTCAGTCTGTCTTCTGGAACAAGCCACCACTGTTTCCAGCAGTGATCCAATGACTAATGGCTTCAGACAAAGTAAGGAATACACAGAAGGAGATAATATAGTACTCAGAAAATAGTACTTAATAAAAAGATAGAGTTAAGTTTTTCCTTTTAATTACATACTTGCTGTAAGAAATCAGCTGGTTCTGAAATTGTGGTCAATGTATTTTTTTTGGAGATGGACAGTGTCATCTTTATTAAAATTGCTCAATTTTACTAAGACTTAAGAACACGAAGAAGATAATGAATGGCTCTATGAAGCTTTATAATCCTAAATTATTGGTGATGTTCTCAATTATTCTCCCTTTCGTAACACATTACATGGTAGTATAAAAACAAATGGAACCTAAAGTACCTAAACATAGTTACATAAGAGGAAAAAAGAGTACATATGCAGAAATTCATTTCCTTGCAAAAAAGTTCAAAAACATACTTCTATAGGTTTTGTGATGACATATCAAAATTTAAAACTTGATATTCTCATTGAGATTATACTCCTGTGGACTAGATTATTTTACATGTAGGTATATGTGTATATAGGCAGAGACCCACTAAATCGTTCTTCAATTTTTATATTTTTAGAATTTTAAGTACTTATTTAATCTATTTAATTAAAAAAATTTCAAACCATATCAGTTTACTACTTATGCTATATAGATTTTAAGTCATGAATTAAACAAAATGCCAAAGAACTGAAAAATCTTTTAGTAGCCTGGCATGGTAGGTGCAGTGGAGACTCTGAAGTCTCTTGAAAGTCAAAGTAGATAAGTTTCTTCCAAGGTTTTTCCAGGTCCCCTCACAAAGTGTACTACACTACGTAATTTCTCTTAACCTTGTGGAGATACTTTCAGAGGAGAGCAAAGATAGCGAAGTGGAGTTAGAGGAGGACACTGAAGAATTCTCATTTTCCTCTTAGCGTGAGGTTAGAAAGGGGGCAGCAGAGATGGAGACCGAAAGACTGGAGGGAGGGACTGAGACTTGATTATAATATTTCTTAAAATCAAATATTAGCAGGTAAGCATATAAAATTTATTCCAAAGCTACATATTAAAAAAATTGCTACTCTTACTGTATAGTCACTTTTCTTACAGCTTCACTTCCTAACCCATACTCAGTTTTACCCAGTTTACTTAGTTAAGTAATATAGATTAGAAACACTATGGCTAAGAAAAAAATGCATGTACTTTTTAGGTTAAAAAAAAGTAATTATTTTTAATGTAACACATTCAAATTTTTCTTTAGTTTAAATTAGCATTTCATTTCCTATTAATCCATTTTAGCTTCCGTTTCCATTTACTTACAAAACTTTGAAATCTAAGTTTACATCCATAACCTCTCTCTACCACACTCTTCTGAGTACTATTTTAAGAAGGACTGCAGTCAAACTAGGAAGTCATCAATTTTCTATGAAATCCAGATCCCACAGGACTAGTTTGTATCTTTTAGATACCTATGTCTTTTAAGGTGGCACATGCTAACTTCCACAGTTGAGATTCATTTGAATAAGTTAACACCTATAAACTTACATTCTTCTTAAAACCAAAGTATGCACCAATAAATGTTAGAGGCACAGATATGCAGAACCAAAGAGCCAATATGGCAACCAATGTCCCGAAAGGAATAGATGCTGAAGATCCTTCTCCCCAGAGAATCAGATTCATTATAAAGAAGTCAGCAAACACAATCCTGAAAGACACAATAGGTTTTTGGGTAAAACCTGACGTGGAAGCAAAATGATATAGTAGCAATCATATGTAGTTAATATCATGATTTCTGTGTTATACACAAGGAAAGTGGAACTGCTGAGCCATAGGGTATGTGAATTTAAAACTTTAGTAGAAACTGCCGAGTTGCTCTTCAGATTGGTTTTGCCTGACTTAAACTCCTACCAGCAGCTTATGAAATTTACCTCTTTCCATATTTTCATCATGCTTGGGATTGTTAACTTTGTTGTTTTAATTTGCATTTCCTATTGACAACTGCAGCTGAGCATCCTTGTGTTTGTTGGCTTTCTAGGCTCCGGAAGCACAGGCTCAGCGGCCACGGCTCACAGGCCCAGCCGCTCCGCGGCACGTGGGATCCTCCCACACCGGGGCACGAACCCGCGTCCCCTGCACCAGCAGGCGGACCCCCAACCACTGCACCACCAGGGAAGCCCCACTGCTCATTTTTCATTTGGGTCGCAGGGCTTTTGCAAAGTCACATATGTGAGTTATTTATATATGCTAGCAACTAACTCCTTGTTAAATACCTTTCTCCTAGTTTATGACTTTTAAGAACCCAAACATATGTGTACTTCGTCCCTTTCAGTCATTCTTCTATGAGCACATTTTTAAAACATGGCTGTAATAATACTATAATCACTTCTGTATACCGCCCCCCCACACACAGTTTTTAATGTTATCAAAGTGATCAATTTTTTCCTTTACCTTTTGTGTAACTTAAGAAAGCCTTTCCTAACCCAGGCTCATAAAAATACTCCTCTAAATTTTTGTCTAATTGTTACACCCGTTACATTTGGGTTTTAATCCACCTGGAACTGTTCTGTGTATACATGGTCTACTTCTGTGTTCTCTAACCTGGCAGCCACAGGACCCCTCCAAATGCCTTTGCAACACTTGGTCTTCTCATCAGGTAACATGGTGAATTTGTATGTATCTCTAACAAGCTTTGTAGACTTGTCATATGGACTGTCCCTATTTTGAGAAGTTACTTCAGGTGTTGCAAAGTTTTTCTGTTGCTAATACTCCTGTGAATAGTCTTTTCCCCACACAACTACCACTACCATTAAGATGTTTCACTTGCAACTGGTGGTATTCATAATCTTGAAATATTGGCTGATATCTAGCCATTTTGCCCAACTCTTTTACTAATTCTACAAGTTTATAGCTCAAATTTGTTTATGTTCTCTGTATACAAATTATGTCACCAATAAATAATAATATAATCTCCACCTTTTTGTTTCATGTCTTAATGTAACTAGAACTTAAATAACTGAAGCCCTAAAAGTGATTTATGAAAATGTCTCTAGTGTTTCATCATTAAATGATGTTGGTTTTGAATCAGAGATGAGATTTTTATTAATAGAAGGGAGCATTTCTCTCTCCATTAAATTCTTTTTAAATCTGGAAACAATCTTTAATATTATCAAATGCCATTTTGCTGTGCCTACCGCAATAATTATATGCAGGTGCTTATTTATAAAAAAAATTTATGAATTGATTTCATATTATCAAATGATCCTTCTTTTCCTAGATGAACACCAATTCCCTTTGCCCTGGGGACTTGGGTTCTTGGCTCTTCTCCTCTCTACTTACCTCATCATCCCCTGGTGAACACCTGTTTTTAAGGGTGGGATGAAGATGATAAATCAGAGAAGGTTTGATAAGAGATGTAAAAAACTAGCATAGGATAACTTCTGTGAAGGCAAAAAGGAAGGAGTTTCAAGGAAAAGGTATTCCAATGTTACACAATGTAAAGAGGTAAAGACAGGGAAAATGGTTTCTAGATTTGAAAATGGGAACATCTTTGGTAACCTCAGAGAGAAGTTCACTAAAGTGATGTGGGAAAAAGATTACGTGGGTTTACAATGTAAATATATGCTAAGAAAATCAGAGTAAGGGAGTATAGACTATTTTTTCAAGGCATTTTGTTGAAAACTGAAAAGAAAGACAGTAGACTAGAAGATGCTTACAGGAAGCTCTTTTTAGAATATGGGAAACGTAAGCATATTTGTAGGAAGAGATGAAACACGTGACCAGAACACAGAGAAAGAGAGAAATGGATTATGTCAGAGATTAGGGGGATGTTTGAAAGGCAAGATTCCAAAGGAAATTGTGGCTGACAGTCTTGGTAAGGAGGGGCACTTCTTCAACTGCCAGCAGAGGGAAAGAAGACAAAGGATATGGCTTGAGGAAAGCATAAAAATTTGAATAGAATATGAATGGCTGAGAGGCATGTGAATCTTCAATGGAGGTGAAAATCTGAGACTATTTAACCCAATCATGTCTAAAAATGCCAGCTATTCTTTCATTTCTGGCCTGCAAATGGAACAGTCCTGGCTTCAAGATTTAACCCTTGGCCTACTTTATTGCTGCTGATTATTCAGAGGCCAGTTCTTGCCCTCCATTAATCTGTGAGCGGGGGATAAACTGGGTTGTATTTCTAGGACCAGACACACATCAGATATTTGATATCAGAAACTATCTTCCAAAGCACCACAGATGTTCTGTTTTTTTATGTTGGTGGTTGTTTTTTTCATTTTTGGTATATGTTACTCTAATCTAATTAATGGAATACGCTTAAAAGTAGCTATACTCATGATAAAAATCCGAAAATGTATGCCTGCCTGAACGATCTTCAGGTGAGGATTCATTTCTGTGATTAGGTCAAAAACTTTATACGCAGCCTTACATGACAATATGCCAGACTAAGAAACAGACTTTTAAGAAAAGGAATATAAAATTTCTCATGTCTAAAGGTACCCTTTCCAGATAAGACATGTAGTTGCCATTCTGCAAATGTTTATTAAATAGTCACTATTTAAAAATTAAATTCATTTTCTGGGGTACATAGAGACAAAAAAGATTAGACTTACAGGCCAGAAATTCTGGGAACTAAGATATGACTATGTCAAGCAAGTTATTATTGAAAAATTCACTTACCCAGGACAAAGAAATGATGTTAATAAAACGTTTGTTTTCCACTTCTCACCTCCAAAGGCTGTAGAACAAAACAAAAGTGGCATTGACATAAAGACTTTTCTTCAAAGCAAACCAAATATCCATACCTCAGGTCTGGTATCGGACAAATTAACAGACAGCACTGGGGGCCTATTCGTAGAAAATGACACTAGCAAATGTCCTAATACTCCCTAATCAAATGATCCAAATCAGAGATGCACATCACAGGACTGCCCTGGATAAGTCCCGCTCTAAAGATTGTTTCAGCATAAAATAAATCTAGTGTCAAAGGAAAGTCATCCAAACCAGTTTTCCTTTTCTAATCTTTTTTTTTTACTTCAAAACAAAACAAACCCTTAAATTCTAACCCAGTTTTAATTAATGGGACTAGATGGAAAAAGGGTGCACTACAGATTCTCGTTTATCTTGAGGTCAGTTTCAGAATTTGTTATAAAACTAGGAACCCTCAAGCCTGACATGCAACACACTTCAATGTCCATAGTAGGTCTGAGTCTCCAGGATGCCTCCAGCACTGTAGTTTCAGGTAGGCCGTGGGTGGCGGTGGGGAGATCAGTGTGTAGGATCAGGTGACCAAGAAGAGTAGAAGGGTTACGGCCACTTGACAGAACAAATTTACTTACAAACTTTTTACTCTCCTTTGCCCCTCTCTATTTTTTTTTCCCCACTTAAAAAAAAAACAATTAAAAACTTAAGTCTCGGGCTTCCCCGGTGGCGCAGTGGGGACGCGGCAGGTCCCCCCTGCCGATGCGGGGGACGCGGGTTCGTGCCCCGGTCCGGGAGGATCCCACATGCCGCGGAGCGGCTGGGCCCTTGAGTCATGGCCGCTGAGCCTGCGCGTCTGGAGCCTGTGCTCCGCAACGGGAGAGGCCACAACAGTGAGAGGCCCGCATACCGCAAAACAAAAACAAAACTTAAGTTTCTAGAGTAAAAAAAAAAAGAAAATACACCTCTGCTCCTAGTTTAAAAGTTGGAGATAAAACTGGCTGAGATCTGAAAACCGCTTTGATTTTTAAAAAAAGTTTTAACAATTCATAAGCAATTTTAAGTACCTCTTGCCCTAAAAGAAAACAACAAATTATATATATATGATTTGAATTCATAGCATTACTGATAGGCTATTGTGAAATTATGAATTTTGGGTTTAATACAACTCTACTCAAAATCCTCATATATTTTTTGAAACATTAAAAATGCTTCTATAAAATGAAGTATTTTTTGACTAGGGCCACATGACAGTGTGTCTCAGAATGTTCTGCCTGATTAATATGCTACTTAATCTGCAGCTAGGAGAAATGAAGGACGGAGAGAAGATGAAGGGGAGGTGTGTCTGTCGGGCAGTGAGTACGGATCAGAACTCAACTAGAGGGAACGGCATGTACGAAGGCAGGTGCACAGGCTGACTGAGGAACTCAAAGAAACCCAGTGCACAGAAACAGTGAGAAAGGGGGAGCAGGCAGGGGTCCAACCGTACCTCATATGTGTTAAAATACATCTGACCACCCTAATCCTATGTCTGTTAGAAAAGAATGAAAGAATAAAAGAACTCTGACAAAATTCACAGAAATTAAACACACTCACACACACATACATGAATATAGAACTTCACATACTCTATGCATCTAGCAAAGTCTAATATTTCTATTTGGGGTTGAGTCTAGCCAACCACACATTAAGGCACCTATGTAATTCTACTGTGTTTTAGGGTTATTCCCTAAACCTTATTCCTATCAGAAGGCCTTGGGCAACCCTAGCCCTGCGTCAGCATCTCCCTGGCATTTAAATTCACAGATTACCTATGGGACCGTCTCAACGTGACTACAGGATTCCTAAGCAGGGCAAACTCTGGCATTTACTGACCCCAGCAAAGTTGCTTTCTAAGTCATCTAATCATATCCCCATCCTTACTCTGTGGCTCTGATCCTTTTTTTCACTGAACTTTATTTTACTTCTGGAAAGCAAGAATACAAGAGAATGCAACAAATCATGCTACAAAAGTAACTTACTTCAGGGCTCTTTAAAACTGTGAGATCTTAATTTACTCTAAGTACAGTTCACTTTTATAAATATTAAATTGATGTAAGTACGACCTCTCTCATATAAGGTATTCCTGTATATACTACTTGTTTTTTAAAAATTTATTTATTTTATTTATTTATTTTTGGCTGCACTGGGTCTTCATTGCTGTGCGCGGGCTTCCTCTACTTGCGGTGAGCGGGCTTCTCTCTGCAGTGGCTTCTCTTGTTGCAGAGCACGGGCTCCAGGCGCGCAGGGTCAGTAGTTGTGGCGCACGGGCTTAGCCGCTCCGTGGCATGTGGGATCTTCTCGGACCAGGGCTCGAACCTGTATCCCCTGCACTGGCAGGCGGATTCTTAACCACTGCACCACCAGGGAAGCCCTGTACTACTTGTTTTAATGAATAAATCAGTGATACTCGTATAGTTTTTCCTTTATTAGTCTAAATATGTTTCTATGAATGTAGCAAATCTAAGTTGTTCAGCCAAACCTGTGATGTCAAAACTTAAGGAGGAGAGACAGGATGATGGATAAGCAGCACCCAAATCTGTCTAACCCACTGTTTAAGCATGTCTGAACGAGCAAATCTCCGGACAGTCATCCACTTCACAAGCTTCATTAAATAAGGATACACACCTCTAACACGTATTGTTTAAAGAGCATCAACCGCCAGACACAAAGGCTCAGACAACTAAGGCAGCAGGTTAGACTCCTGATCTGAACGCCCAGCGGGGTGGCTTTTACTTACACTTATAGAATCTGGCAGCGACATAGCCTGCAGGAGTGCCCAGCAGCACCCATAAGACCACAGCACAAGTCATCAGTGCTCCTCTGTTGGCAGGTGACAAAAATCCCAGGCAAGCAAAAACTAAAAAATAAAGTTATGAATTTTATTATGGTTTCCTTTGAAGTGCCAGAAGACCCCTCTCATTTTTTAAACAATGAACTAAATACAACTTCATGAAAATACGCTCTCTTACCAGGCAACCACACTGAAACTTAGTAATATTTAAGGCGCTGTATCTATAGGATCACACATAAAGCAAGCTCCAATGTGGAAGCCTCCTGTCAGGGTCTGTAAGTCCCCACCTTTCCTGTTATCAGCAGAGGCTCACCGGATGCTCATGAGTGCTTTCAGCTCTTCTGAGATTCAAGCACAGCTTTCAAAATTAACATCAATAAAAAATATTCCCACTATAAAATATTCTCACTTTTTGTTCCTTTTAAAAACAATATTGAGTCCTCTGGGGTGAAAAAAACCTTATAACATTAAAACATAAAGAGATAAAAAAGAATCTAATAAAGAACAAAACAGGGGAAAAAAGATTTCATAGTACTATTTGTTTTGTGAACACAAGTTACTGAAGGGCTTGGTCAATGACTTGGGAAATTCTGGTTCCTACCCTTATTCAGCTAGTTCGTTTTATTTGTTCTTCCCTATATAACCCTCCCAACTAATAAGAAAGGAAGTACTATCTTATATTTATAGCAATTCCTAGCTTTAAACTGCAAGTCAGAAGTTATGGTTTTCTCAGAAAGAAATCCAAGAACAGATGCAGGTGGCTTTCTAATCCCAGGAGCACCAAAGTTTCCAGTGTTTCCCCTGGGTGCACACAGCCAAGCACACACCATTGCACACCCTCTGATCAGCACCAACTGAAGAGGAGAAACTCACAATCGATGACAGGAAACCAGACAGGGTAACTTTAGACGGTCTACTGGAATTTCAGCTAAGGTGCACCCCCCACCCCCAGTTCCTCCCAGGCCTGAGAAATGGATTGTTCTGAAGCAAAACAGTCCATATTCGAGCAGTAAAGGGAAACAATCCCTATCACTTTCTAACCTAGGCTCTCTGAAATGTTCCTTCCTTACAAGTTCACTTTCTAGCTGACCCAAACAAAGACTGGAGAGGGGCAGAAGGCAGCTCTCAATAAAATTTTGAAGCAGAATTTCACCCTCAAGCATCCATTCTGCTCTAACGCCACCTCAGCGCTCTGGGGATTCTGTGCAATCGCCTGTGTCCAAACCTCCTTCATGACTCATTTTCCCAACGTACCCTCTTCAGTGTAATATACTGACAAATGCTAGCCTCACCCATCACACCGGCATCTCCTTATCTAAGTTGTTAGTAGATAAACATGTTCTAGTTAGTCTTCAAACTGAGCTGAAAGGTGCAAATCAGTAAACCCCAAACTTATTCAGGTGCCATACATCTGGCATTGATAATTCTCTTCCCAAACATTTATGTGGTTAATTGCATCATAAAAACTTAGAACAATTTTACTAGTAGAAAATGATTATAGTATTAGGTATTTAATATGCAACCAAACATAAGGACAAATGTTTGCTAAAAAAATTATTGAAAGGTCAGTGGTTTCTGAATTCTTCTAGTAACATTCATGTGTTACTGTTCATCAGTAGCACACAACAATAAAGGAAATATGGGGAAACGAATGCATAATTCAGAAAATTCTTTTCATAAACAGTTTTTTCTCTTGTAACTAGGAAAACTGAAAGACCATGGCATTAATATATTTCCAGAGAATAGTCTCAGAGCCACTCCTGCAGCTGATGAATACCTCTAAGGGATTTCTATTTTTAAAAAAAGAGAAGAAAAAGTTTGTCCTAATTGACAAAACCTTAATAAAATTTCTGAAGATTTTCAGGTGGCACAAGGAAGAGAGACTTTTTGTGTAGGAAGATCTTTCCTGAACACTGCTAGAGAAAGAAAGAGGTCTTGCTTCCTAAATCCTGCCAAGATGGAAAGGTCTACAAAGAGCTTCCTGTCCCATCTCCTTCTCCTTTCTCTCTCAGTGGAAGCCAAGAAACCTTACGCTCTGGTGGGACAGGATAGTCAACCTGCGTGACCCTGCTGCCAGGCTGCCCAGACTCAGACCCAGATGGTCTTTGAGGATCTAGTCATCTGCAGCTCCAGTGCTCCCACAACAAAGTCCTGGTCTCTATGCAGCTGTGAGGGAGACATGCAGAGTCAACTTCTGGCACAGCTAACCTTGCCCCAGGTCACTTATGGCCAAAGCACACAGATTCTGAGAACCAAGAGGACTCTCAGAAACAACCTAGCCTGGCTACAACTCAGGAAAACTGGATTTCAAATAATTATTTAGAGAAAGTAATTTCTACTTTGTAATTTTCACTTAACACTTACATAGAGTCACGAAAGTCATAATTAAAATCTGTGTCCCTGATCCCAGGAAGACTGACAGCAGCATTCCTTTTCTTGGAGGACGGAATATATCACCATGAACTAGCTTCCAGCCAAATTCTTCCTGGGCATCCTCCTAAAAAGGGAATAAAATCGTTTACGTGCCATGTGGTATCACCAAGAAAACTAGACAGTTTGTTCACTGTTGAATATGCGGATATGGAAATCTAAAAAAAAATCTTACAAATGTTAATATTTATTTCAGTTTTGAAGTATAAAGCCTGACTCATGGAGCTTTATATAGCTTTCTTGAATTATTTTGAAAGGAATGTTGTGTGTTAAGGTCTATAAATATAGTTACTGAGAAACTTTAAAAAGTAATACAAAGATAATGTGATACCTAGTTCTAGTCTAATAAGTCAAGCTTTATGATCCAATTTGATGGCGATTTTAAGTCATACTCTATAGTCTTCTTAACCTACACTTACTAATCCCCAAAACAAGCAAATGGTATTAGGTCTCATAGCTACTTTGCTTGTATAGTAGGCTTGGCTGTGAAAATATTAATAAGCTTGTGTCACCAGCCCAAACTGCTCCCCTATCTCCAGACACACATACACACCTGCCTAATCAACAGCTCCACTGGGTTGTTTAATGGACACCTTGAACAGAATTATCCACAGTGGAACTGATTCTCCCTGCCTCTACCTGCTCTACCTGCACTCTCCCTCAGTAGATAAAAGCTCTATCCTTCCAGCTGCTCAATCCCCAAAACCTTAGAGTCATCTTTGATGCCTCCTTTTACTTTTTTCACACTTCACATACAATCCTTTAACAATTCTTACAGTTCTAGCTCTAAAATATATCCACAGGATCCACCACTAGCCCCTGGTTCAAACCATCCCTTCTCACCTGGCTCTCACGGAATTCATTAAACTAGTCTCTGTTTCTGCCCTTGCCTCCATTCAGTTGATTCTCAATACAGAACCAGAAAGATCCTTTTAACTAATCAGGTGGTTCAGATCAGAAACGTGGGGTCATTCACTGGCTTCTCTCCCTCTTCCACCCTCTCCACAGTCAACTGGTCGATCAGCATTCCATCCCACCGCCTGAACACCCTCTGTATCTATCTGCCCACTTCCCTACTTCTTCCCTGCCACCATCCCCTATCTCTGGGAACTCTCTAACAGTCTCTTGACTGGTCTCTGTGCCTCCAATATTGCCCGGCTCCAAACGATTCTCCACATAATGTTCAAAGTGACTTTCCTGAAACATGAATCTGGCCACGTCACTGCTGTTTAATATTCTTCAACAGCTTCTCAATGACCTTCAGAATGCACATCTTAGAAGTCCTTCAAAATTTGGTCCCTGGTATTTTTTCAGCCTCCTCACTTAACATTTCATCCAGGGTACATCTGTATCCCTCCCCCAAATTCCCACTCAAATTTCTATCTTTGCGAGCAGTAGACAAGATTTAAAAACTAACATTCTAGTATTTTATAGTTTCACATTTTCATTTAGATCATTAATCATTTCAATATAAGCAATAAAGTTGGAATCTACCTTATTTTTTTTCTAGATGGCCACCCCCCCTTATCCAAAACTATTCATCAAATCTATTTTTTCTTTGTTGATACACTTTTGTTAACCTCCAAATTTAGACTCATTATTATTATATATAGAAAATATTTACTTAGAATTTCTTCACCAATCCTCCTAAATCTCTCTTTAGGATTGTTATTTATTTATTTTCTACTAAAGTATTTCTATAGTAATTCCTTCAGGTCTGACAGACTGATTCACTGCTCAAGTATTTCTACAGACATTCCTTCAAGTGAAGGTGTGTTTGTGGTCAACTGGTTTTGTTAGTCTGAAAAAGGTATTTCACCTTCATTTTTGAAAGACAGCATCTCTGAGTACATGATTCTATGTAAATAGTTAATCTCTCTCACTACCAATTTAAAAATATTATGTTTTGAGCTTCCATGGCCAATTTAATTGTTTTTCCTTTGCAGATGTTCACTCTTTTTCCCCTCTGGCTGATTCTAAGATCTCTTTTCTATGGTGTTCTGTGGTTTTGGCCAGTTGATCTAGGTGTGGATTTCATTTTATTTATTCCTTGGATATACTGTGTATCCTTTATCTATGGATTCTTATCTTTCATCTGTGCTGGAAAATCGTAGCTGTTACTTTTTCATATATCTTATACTCTGTCATTAATAATCTTAATGTCTGAAATCTTTGGGACCTGGTGTAAATTTGTTGTTTATTGTAAATTTTTGTGAATTTCTGATGAATAGATCATACTTTATTGACCTTAAATGGGGGGAATCTTGCAAATCCAAATTTGAGAGACTTTCCTTCAGAGTATTTCTACTCGATTCTGCTGAGAATCAGAAGGCATTTACTAACCTAGAACCATTTTGCCCCCCTTCAAGAATCCAGGCTTAATACATAGGAGATCAAGGTTCACCATGACCCAAGGATTAATGTCCCAATTGGTTAAAAACTTGATATGAGCACGGGCCCAAAGGAGAACTTCAACTTCTCATGCTTGTACTGCTTCCTGCTGTGGCCTCACTCAATTTGGGGGGATGGGGTGGATCTGGGGGAGTCCTTGGATACCTTTTTTTTCTTTTTTTTTAACCTATCATAAGCCCAGCAATGAATCAAGTCTGGTACATCAAGGGCTAATTTGTTTATTCATTCATTCAACAAATATCTGTTATCACCAACTATATGCTTGGCACTGTTTAAAACACCAGAGGTACTACAGTGAGTATAACAGAAAAATTCCTCTTCTCATGAGTACACCTTCTCATTGGAAAGGCAGACAATAAACGAAATAAGTAAAATATATAGTACTCTAGATGGTGATAAGAAGTATGGATGTGGGGTGTGGGTGGAGAGGATGTAATTTTAATGGGATGGTGAGGAAGGTCTCACCAGGAAGATCATGTCTCAGTGAAGACCAGAAGCACGTGAGGGAGCTCTCTGAGGGATGAACACTTGAGGAAGACAGAAAAGCAACTGTAAAGGCCTGGAAATGGGAACCCGCCTGAGGTGTCTGAGGAACAGCAAGGCAACCAGCATGGCTGGAGCAGAGCTCCAAGAGCTACTGCAGAGCCTTATGGGCCACTGTAAAGACTATGGCTTCACTGAGTGCAGTGGAAGTCACTGGAGGGCTGTCATTGGGAGTGAAATGACCCTGAACAGATACGCTCTGATGGCTATGATAAGAGACTGGCAGGAGGGAAAGAATGGGAGCAAGACTGGAAATAGGGTTTCCTGGCCTGTACCCCAAGGCCACCTCTGTACAAATAAAGAAAAAAATTCCATTAACTCAGCAATTATTTGGAATTGTCAATTATGAACAGAGTATTGTGAAATTATTTTAATCAAATATTTAATAAGGCATACAACCAATAAAATCATGGAAAAGCAACTGTGGAGTTCAAGTGCTAAGAAGCTTCTAAACATTAATATGTTCTTTTTTTCTAATTAGAAAAAGAGAGATGGGGGGAGCTAAGAAGCTGGGGAAGAGAAAACAATGAAAATCTGAGTTTTATGTATTCATTACAAGTAGTGATTCTTGTGGAAATTTTGTTAAAGAGCTGCTAGGAAATTAAAAAGTATAAAATGTAAAACATTATGGAACTTAAAATGCAAATAGATGAAGTTGAGGCATTAATTACTTTGAATCCACCAAAAGGTTGAAATGATAAAAACTCAGTTAAAATTAATTTTTAAAAATTAAACATACACACATACAAAAATTGCTTGGGAGCTATTCTACTCAACTTTGCTGTTTCACAAACGGAATGTCTGCTGGACATAGAGACTCTGACAGAGCTGATGGCACGTAAATGAAAAGAGGGCAGAGCTGGAGCTGTGCACCTGCACCCTTTCTGCAACCTCTACTGATGCAGATGAGGCTGTGAACAGTTCAGCTCTGAGAGCTGCGGTCACTAAATTTCTACAGAAAACCAATCCTTAAGGATCATTTTCTTATTTGAAAATGTGAATTCAGGGTAACTTTTGAGAAGAATGCTTTAAAAGCAGATTCTGTCTAAAGCTATTATTTAAATTTTTTCCAAAGAAAAAATAAAGACTATCCTCGGCAGACCAAAGAACAGTTCAGATGTTTCACTCACTGTAGAATCCATCTGATTATATCTGGCAATATCTTTATGCAGCGTCCGTAGCATAATCATAGCCACCATTCCAGACAAGAAGAGGACAATGACCAAGGAATTCATGATGCTGCAGAAATAAGCATGTTAGGATTAATCTACAGCTTAATCTTTGGAACAGCAAAACTCTTTAAAAACTATTTATTGAGTAACATTAAAACAGCATTAATCAAATTAAAAACTTGACCTAAAATCCAACAAATTCAATGAACTGTGTTCTGCTGCACGGCCTTCTAGTGGATACATAACTGTATGTACTTATCATAATATAATTTTGTGGTCTGTTGAGAACTAGAATTTTTTTTCTCCACGGTCAACATTAATAACTACTGTGCCCAAATTAGGGCAACATAAGCTGCAAGGATCAACAATGGACTGGTCTGTACCCTCAAGAAATCTACTGAAAAACAGTTACTCAGTAAATTAATGAGTATCAAAAAAGATTAGTCAGTAAAGTAGGAAAAGGAGAGCGACGGCACCATGAACAGCTCTCTAGATAAAAGTTCTGAGTCATGCTTAGAGAATAATAATAATAATAAACAGTCGTAACAGCCGCAGTGGCTTGTCTACTGAGCCCTCTTCCGTGCCTGGTAAGGTGCTCAAATGCTCTGTTTCATTACCTCCTTCAATCCTCAGAATAGTCCCATGAGACAGGTTATTTCTAGATAAAGAAATGTACTCTGAGAAACTGGGTGATCTAGCCTGACTCACAACCAGTGACTAAAAGCCAGGACTGAATCCAAGTCTATCTAATTCAAAAGCCCAGCGTTCTGAATAACTGGAGAATCAGAGTGAATGGGATGTTCAAAGGGACAGAGAATAAAATAAGGACAGAGCATAAAGAAGATTAATTCTATACTCTTACCTAAACCACTGAATGTGGGTATGAGGCATAGATTCCAGAATGTAGTCCCATCTAGATGCCCATCTGATATTCTTATCTTCCTAGAGGGATTTAAAAACACACACACTCTTTAAATAAGAATTTGCCAATGAAGCGTATTAGGAATCCAAAAATTTCCATTCACAGCTTAACATTCTAGTCAATAGATACAATTCCTCATTATCATAACTTGGGTTAGTCATGAGACTTATGGACCTAGATTTACTCAAGTCTCAGGAAAATTAGGATAAAATTAAGCAGTAAATAAAATATAAGAGTTCCTAAAAGTATCTACTTACTTGTATTTTTTTTAAAGCCTTACTTTAAATCTTAATTAGCAAAGGCTTATTTTAAATGTCAAGATTTAGAGCTTTAGAGTATTTAATTATTTTCAGAAAATTGAGTGGAATAGCTTATTCTTTATTCTCTTTGATGCTATCTATCTATACCTATGAGACATCTAACCAGACCAGAGTCATAACCTAGGTACCTGAGCATCTGGCAGGTGTCACCCACACTGAGCTCTTAATACCTAGAAAGAAATATGTACAATTTACTGCACCAGGCTTGCAAAATTACACACTATTTAGGTAGGGACAGTAAACGTCACAACTATATTGGATTGCCAAGATAGTTTATTAAAAATAGAGGTGGAATATTGCCCAAGATTCTCATAAAATGAACTTTTACTTTCCTCCTAAGAAAACACTCCCTTGAATTACCTAAGAACCTATATAGATTATCTACCATCAGGAAACTCTCCATTTAAGCTTACACTCAAATTCTGATTTTAAAAATGGTGTTGTTTGCCCAAATGCTTGTTGCATATCTTTGACACTTTCATACCATCCTTCATGCCTCATTTCTACCTTTTGCCTTGTTTGTATCTCCTATGGCTTAACACTTTTAATCAGGCTCAGTTCTCCAATTCCCCATACTTCTTATTTAAACGAAGACTTAGTTTCGAGGGCAATTGTGTTGCCTGGTGCACTGACAAACTATTCCAAAAATTAACTCATTAAAAGCTTATCTATTTGACAAGCTAATCATATTTTTAATTAGTTTAAGTAATATGAATTTAAAATCAATTTCTGAGTTATACTAAAGATAAAAATCACACTCACCTGGAAGCTAACAGAATAAGTATAGGCAATTCTGATCTCCCCAGAAGCCTTGTTACTTATATCCATGGGGGGTCCAGAGCAGTCTGTTTTATCTATATGGGTGTGCTTGAAGCTGTGGGAAGAAACATTTTGGCAAGATGCTGATAAAATAGTTTTTTTAAATGGAGTAAGGTTAGAGATTTTGTACGTATTTCACAATGCTGCTGATAGTCAAAAGTGATTCATATCACACTGAATAGTACAAATATTTACTTCATATAAATAAATGGCTTAGTTATAAGTGTACAAAATTGTTACTCAAAATAAGAACCAAACTTTGGAAAACATTACTTGAAGAGCATTAAATAATCTTTAAAGAAATCAAAACAAACACTGACGGAGTTTAAATTAACTGCCATCCTGTTACGGCATGCATTGCTTTACCACTAGTGGCACAAGAAAATGGCTATATCAGCTGGGTGGGGGAGTGGGGAGTCATGGAAAGAAAAGAATACTCAATCAAAGAAGCATCTCACAAATAACTGAGGAGTACTTTCACACTAAAAAAGCTGACAATTTGAAGAGATGCCCTTTCAATGACTTATCACATACTGGCATCTAACACTGCATGGAGACTTTAGAAATGACACACTAATCAGCTCATTTGGGCCTCTGAAAGCCGCAAATATCTGAGGTAATGCTTTTCCACTGTAGAAGGGAACATGGTCCTAACCACTTATGTTCTCCATTCCAAGCTGACATAGAAAAGCTGTCAAAAACTGACTGAAAAACAAAACAATAAGGCACCCTGGCTACTTACCATGACAGGAAAATAAATATTTGTATGGTTTCTCTGGGAAACCCATAACTCAATAACAAACCATGCTAAAGGAAGTTTTAGTAAAATCAATTAAAACACCAAATTATACGCCAGAATACTGATTAAGGAAAAAGTTAATTGGTCCCAAAATATTTATTCTTTGGGTCTAAATTTCACTTACAGTTATTTATTTTTATCTATTGTATAATTACCTTTTTGGTTCAAGTTTAGCAGCCACTAATCTTGCTCCCATGGATCCAGTTTCAACAACATGGTAGTATATTTTGATATCAACATGGTTAAAGATGTAAAATGTATCTCTTTCATGGAATTCTGACTGTGGAGCAGAACTTAAAGTTAGTGGTAGAAAACTGGCTATAAAAGTGTCGAAATATAAAATTTTAAAATAAGCCAAAACAAGTAAGAAAATTTGAACTTGGACAGAATTTTAATCCTTCCCCATAAAAATGTGTAAGTTTTAACTTTTTTTTTTAAATTGTAGTTGTTTGTTTGTTTTTTTTTTTGCGGTACGCGGGCCTCTCACTGTTGTGGCCTCTCCCGTTGCGGAGCACAGGCTCCGGATGTGCAGGCTAAGCGGCCATGGCTCACGGGCCTAGCAGCTCCGCGGCATGTGGGATCTTCCCGGACCGGCGCACGAACCCGTGTCCCCTGCATCGGCAGGCGGACTCTCAACCACTGCGCCACCAGGGAAGCCCTGAAGTATAGTTTTTAATAGAAGTACAATGCTGTGCTAGTTCCTGGCGTACAGCAAAGTGATTCAGTTATATATATATATGTTCTTTTCCACTGTAGGTTATTACAAGATATTGAATATAGTTCCCTGTGCTATACAGTACAACCTTGTTTATATTTTATTTATAGTAGTTTGTATCAACTAATCCAAAACTCCTAATTTATCCTCCCCCCCCTTCCCCTTTGGTAACCATAAGTTTGTTTTCTATGTCTGTGAATCTGTTTCTATTTTGTAAATAAGTTCATTTGTATCATTTTTTTAGATCCCACATATAAGTGATATCATATATTTGTCTTTCTCTGTCTGATGCACTTCACTTAGTATGATAATCTCTAGGTCCAACCATGTTGCTGCAAGAGGTATTATCTCATTCCTTTCTATGGCTGAGTAATATTCCATTGTGTGTGTGTATATACCACATCTTCTTTATCCACTCATCTGCTAATGGACATTTAGGTTGCTTCCATGTCTTGGCTATTATAAATAGTGCTGCTATGAATATTGGGGTGCATGGATCTTTTTGAATTAGTGTTTTTATCTTTTCCGGATACACGCCCAGGAGTGGGATTGCTGGATCATATGGTAACTCTATTTTTAGTTTCTTAAGGAACTTCCATACTGTCTTCCATAGTGGCTGCACCAACTTACATTCCCAGCAACAGTGTAGGAGGGTTCTCTTTTCTCCACACCCTGTCCAGCATTTATTATTTGTAGACTTTTTGATGATGGCCATTCTGACCGTTATGAAGTGATACCTCATTGTAGTATTTTGATTCTCATTTCTCTAATAACCAGTGATGTTAAACATCTTTTCACGTGCCTACTAGCCATTTGTATGTCTTCTGTGGAGAAATGTCTATTTACGTCTTCAGGCCATTTTTTTGATTGGTTTGTTTTTTGTTGTTGTTGAGTTGTATGAGCTGTTCGTATATTTTGGAAATTAAGCCCTTGTCAGCTGCATCATTTGCAAATATCTTCTCCCAATCTGTAGACTGTCTTTTCATTTTGCTTATGGTTTCCTTTGCTGTGCAAAAGCTTATAAGTTTGATTAGGTCCCATTTGTTTATTTTTGCTTTTACTTCTATTGCCTTGGAAGACTGACCTAAGAAAACATTACTACATGAGAAAACATGTCAGAAAATGTTTTGCCTATGTTCTCGTCTAGGAGTTTTATGGTGTCATGTCTTATAAAGTCTTTAAGCCACTTTGAGTTTATTTTTGTGTATGGTGTGAGGGAGAGTTCTAAGTTCACTGATTTACATGTGGCTGTCTAGCTTTCCCAGCACCACTTGCTAAAGAGATTGTCTTTTCTCCATTGCATATTCCTGCCTCTTGGTTGAATATTAATTGACCATAGTTGTGTGTGGGTTTATTTCTAGGCTCTCTATTCTGTTCCACTGATTCATATTTCTGTTTTTCTGCCAATACCATGCTGTTTGGATTTTTGTAGCTTTGTAGTATTGTCTGAAGTCTGGGAGAGTTATGCCTCCATAAGCTTAAACTCTTTATAAGCCAAAACTAACTGGCAGAGGTACAAATTACACTTCTTTAAAGTTTTAATTTTTACATAAAACTTTAAAAGTACCTGACAAGACATCTCTTATTGTCTAGCTTTTCCCTTAGAAAATAAAACAGATAAAATTTTAAATATTATATGTTATGAGCATGCTAAATGTTACACATTTTAACACTTTTCCTCCACAGAAGTTTAAAACTTCAGAATAAACCAATAACCTAAATTATTCAAGAGTCCTTGGTCAACTCTCACAAAAGCATTAACCAAATAACCAGTTTCATGATCAAGCTCATGCTAACTTCTACTACCAGGTCATATTCATTAAGAGATTAAATCAGGTTGACTTCATTATACAAAATTTAATATATATCCCCAATAATTTTGATTACTTTCTAAATTAATGTCTTCACTTTATTATTTTATTTTTTTAATTGTAAAAGAATGGCCTCAAAGATTGATATCTTTTTAAAAAGGTATAATATCAAACTTTTACAATACAATATTCTATGGACTTAAATTTGCCATACAAATTTCATGGACTTATTATGATGTCTTTTTGGCAGTCAACCATGAACCTTTTTTTAATATGTAAGATTTATGAATTTAACTTTTAACAGAGTCAGAACATACAAAGTCCTAGCCCATAGCATAGTGTTTAGCATATAAGAGACACTGCCAGTAAATGTTAAACTGAATCTGAATTATTTTAGTTCTAGAGTTATAAATTGTTAATCTGGCTTAAATTTAAAGACTAGGTATGGGAATTCCCTGGTGGTCCAGTGGTTAGGACTCAGCGCTTTCACTGCAGCAGCCCGGGTTCAATCCCTGGTCGGGGAGCTAAGATTCTGCAACCTGCACGTCACAGTCAAAAAAATAAAAAAAAGGACAGAGTAGTTGTCCTTCAGAACATCTGAACTGCACTCATTCAATGAATATAACAATTTTTGTCCAGATAAAGATTGACTCCTTCTACCAAAAAGCCATATTTTAAAAAATAGCATAGAGTTACTTTATCACAAACTTACATTAATAACACAGGCATCTTTTGCATGGCCTTTATCTGTAATGTAACAGCCAATAGGAAATCCAGGATTACAGAACCTCTGACCATCTTCAACATCATAACACCATGTTACCGGCATATTATCCACAATCCTATGCACAGAAATAAAAGTCAAGTTAGAAACCACCAAACATGACTAAGAATTACTTCCCAAATCTGTGTCAACACTTTGTAAAATTTAAATGTCTAAAAATGCCTTAACGTGTCAAAACTACAATCAAAGAATTTTGATAAAATGTGGTACTTCATAAGTAATAGTATTGTGCCAATATCTGACACACTGTAGTGGGAAAAAAAAAATCTCTACACCTTCTTTGAAAAGGAGTAAATAAATTAATTTACTACGATCGCTAATATAACAATACCATTATCTAGACACCTAAGGATAATTTACCTTCAGCGAACACTCAACAGCTCTAAATAGGTGCAAAGCAATATATTTAGTTCCTTGGGAACAGTTTATGGAATAGTATAGAAACAAACGTCTTTTATTACTCAGGTAATTCAATAAAAAGGAGAAGAATATAACTGCCAAGATATAGGGAAATATTCAACTGAAGGGCCACGCGAAAAAGTGAAAATAATAGTATCATCTATTAAAACCGTGTAAATCCAACTTATGTCTAAAAGAAATGCTGCTATAAAGTTAGAGAAATAAATCTTTCAAGTTCTATAGTGAAAAAACTTTTTTTAAAAAAAGGATAAAAATAAAGAGTAAAATTTTGTAGTCCTGTATAATTACATTAAAGTGCAAGCATAGGGTCTCCTATGCCCAAAACACATCACAGGATACAAATTTTAAAAATTACTAAAAATATACTAGCTGTATTACAGTCATAAGACAACACTCCAGGGCATGTTTTATTTGTGAATTAATGTATGCCTTAGGAAGTAAAATTATGATTCTATATTCACCCAGGGTGTACGTTAATGACCTAATAAAACATGTCTCGTCACACTTAAATGCTATTTAATAGTACCCAATATACTAAATTTTAGAATCACCTACACTATTAAGTTTATTATTATTATAGCCAGCAGGCTAGTAGTTCCCATGAAAATACTAAAATATCAGAAGCATGAAAACCATGCTATATAATATAAATAATTCAGATTTTTTGGAGGCCTCAAGAATCAGTTAATTGCTTTAATATTTTAGATAGACAATGAAGTTCAGTCAATGAATATAAAAGAGCAATATATTAATTTTAATATCTTTACACTATCAGAGAGAGTACTACATAAAATTATAGTGCTAGTTACAAAATGAGAATTAAGGGGCAATTTAGGGTTTTTTTAAAGGTGAACATCCTAAATTTATCATTTATATAATGCCTTGACATAACCTTTGCCTGGCTGGAAACAAAAAAAACCCAACAAACCCTTGGAAATAAATGTAAGAAAACTTAAAGAATATAATTTTCAATTACTGCCTTGCTAAGTTGGGAAGTAGTAGCTATTGAAATTCATAACACCAAAAATATTTAAAAATTCTATTTTCAATCTGATATAGTGAAAAAGAGTAAAAGAAGAGGACTCAAAAGGTTAAAGGTCGAATGACTGGCCCCAGTTTTTTACCATTAAGGACTGCCTTCCATTATTTCCCTCTACCCTCATGGGCTCCATCTGAAACACTTCTGGCAGTCAAGCTTCATTTATAAATAACTCAATTTTCCCAATAAATTAATTTCTAGAGTTTCTGATGAGAATGGAATAACCCATGTTGCCACAATACACTCAAAAAAATAAAAAAAGTGCAGCCAAAAGCAAAGAAACTTGGTATTTAGGTTATTCTACATAGTTTTTAAAATGTATTTATTTTTATTTTTTTTCATAGTTTTAATATAAGTTAATTTACACTATCTAACTGGGGTTTTGAATTTTTGAAAATAGCACATCATTCCCCTTTGCCAGCCTACGGGATCCAAGATTGGCACTCACTAGACTAAAATATCTTCAAAGACCCCTCTCTGTCCAATAAGCCAGAGTCTGGTGGTTTTATGGTACTAAAAAAATTTAAGTACTTTGATAACTAGCTAAATAAATTACACTTTTATAAATAAAATGTCACAAAGACGTGGAAACTTAGGCAAAAAGTATAATCACAAAACTTGTAGAGTAGAGGGAATTCAAGTGTCTGCTGCTGGTATCAAAACATTAGTCAGGGGACTTCCCTGGTGGTGCAATGGTTAAGAATCTGCCTGTCAATGCAGGGGACACAGGTTCGAGCCCTGGCCCGGGAAGATCCCACACGCCGCGGAGGAACTAAGCCCGTGAGCCACAACTACTGAAGCCCATGTACCTAGAGTCCATGCTCAGCAACAAGAAAGAAGCCACTGCAATGGGAAGCCTGCGCACTGCAGCGAAGGGTAGCTCCTGCTTGCCGCAACTAGAGAAAGCCTGTGTGCAGCAATGAAGACCCAAAGCAGCCAAAAATCAATAAGTAAATAAATTTATATAAAAAAAAATCAATCAGTCTCAAGAATCAAGAAGTAGCTTAACGTTATTCACAGAGTAAGCCAAGAAGATCCTCAAATTACATTCTAAAGTCCCAAATAAGAATTGAAAGTATTCATCAATTTAGATATAAAAATTAACTACTGTTAATTAACTGACTGTTCTCTATAATGAGAACAATGAGTTGGTGCACTAACAATCAGTCATTTTATTCATTCAGAAGGTAGTGTGGTTAAAGTGCTATGGGGGAAGAACTACAGTTCATTCATGTGATGGAATGGTATACAATTACAAAAAGAATGAAGTAGATATAGATCTATAGATGTGCTTTACATGGAAAAATGCCCATATTTTCTTAAACAAAGTGATCAATTTCAGAATAATGTGTACAATAATTCCATTGTTATTTTAAAAGGTACATACTCTTTTTTTTTTTTGCGGTACGTGGGCCTCTCACTGTTGTGGCCTCTCCCGTTGCGGAGCACAGGCTCCAGACGCACAGGCTTAGCAGCCATGGCCCACGGGCCCAGCCGCTCGGCGGCATGTGGGATCTTCCCGGACCGGGGCACGAACCCATGTCCCCTGCATCGGCAGGCGGACTCTTAACCACTGCGCCACCAGGGAAGCCCGGTACATACTCTTTTATATACCTACATGTGCACAGAAATCTGGAAACAGGGCTTTCCCTGGTGGCGCAGTGGTTAAGAATCTGCCTGCCAATGCAAGGGACATGGGTTCGAGCCCTGGCCTGGGAAGATCCCACATGCCACGGAGCAACTAAGCCCGTGTGCTACAACTACTGAGCCTGAGCTCTAGAGCCCGCAAGCCACAACTACTGAGCCCACGTGCCACAACTACTGAAGCCTGCGCGCTTAGAGCCCGTGCCTCACAACAAGAAGCCACGACAATGAGAAGCCCGCACACCGCAACGAAGAGTAGCCCCCACTCACCACAACTAAAGAAAGCTTGTGCACAGCAACAAAGACCCAACACAGCCAAAAATAAATAAATAAATTTATATTAAAAAAAAAATCTGGAAACATACAGGAGAAATAATAGTGCTACCTCTGGGGAGCAGGATTAAAGAAGTTGAGGGTAGTAGAAAACACTTTGTATAATCTTTCATATTTCTAAGGGTTCCTGCTATTTCATCTCTGTCAACTCTGCTATCTATGCTTAAAATCAAATTACATAGTAAAAATGTCTGAAGTCAGCCAAGGACAGAAATACACTCAACTAATGGTTCACATAAATGCGTCAATATGAATCAAATATTTTCTAAATGTGTAATGAACTGATTTAAGGACTAAAGCCCATTGCCTAGAATTACCAGACTGTATATCTGTGATATGGCTTAGAGTTTTTGTTAATGGATTCAGACCTGAAATAATAAACTTTTCTGATTCAACTACAAAAATCACTATCCACCAGCATTGTTCCAGTTTATTTTTTTAGGCAGAATTGTTTAAGTTTGCAACTATTTTAAATTATTCTTCTTGTTATTAAGCGTCTTGGGATCAAAACAGTACCTATGTTAATTGCATCATAAATAAGTTAAAAATATTTCTAAGTACTTTATTGTCAGGAATCTACTGAAGAAGAGGTGCTTCTATTATCTTTAAGAGGAAGACTCTAAACAGGATTCTAAGAACAGAGGGTAGAAGAGAAAGCTAAAAATCACCCATAGTGGGCTTCCCTGGTGGCTCAGTGGTTGAGAATCTGCCTGCTAATGCAGGGGACACGGGTTCGAGCCCTGGTCTGGGAGGATCCCACATGCCGCGGAGCAACTAGGCCCGTGAGCCACAACTACTGAGCCTGCACTCCGCAACAAAAGAGGCCGCGATAGTGAGAGGCCCATGCACCGCAATGAAGAGTGGCCCCCGCTTGCCACCACTAGAGAAAGCCCTCGCACAGAAACGAAGACACAACACAGCAAAAATAAATAAGTTAAAAAAAAAAATCACCCATAGTGACCTAAAGAGTCATTCTTTCATTCAGTCAACAAATGGACAGCTGTCAGAGTAAATGGAGGTAGAAGGGGTGAAAATGAGCCTTAAGGCTCATAAGGACTGAGCCTTAAATATGATTTTGAAGGCTGGAAAGAACAATTTTAAGCAAAGAGAAAACACCAAGGGAAACTTTTCAATTACTGATGAATGAGAAATGTATCCTGAGTTACATTAACTCAGCAATTAAGTAGTATTCTCACAGTAGCTTACAGGAGAAACCAAAGAAACCAAAGAAACCAAAGAAATGAAGACATGGAGGAGACTTTCAAGTTCCTGTTAGCACTGAGGGTCAGATGAGAAAGAAGCTGACGCATGTGTAACATGTACGTTTCCTTCCTTCTAACAGAGCTCTGCTATGGGAGACTCATTTCTATGTGGTTCAGTTGTATTTTACCCAGGTCTAGCCAATCAGAGTGAATCACCCTAATCACAGACTCGTTCATGAATGGGCATGTGACCCAGGGTTGCCCCTCTCTAGGACTTTTTTGTTCTACGAGGATGGGGAGAAACCAAGGAGGCAAGAGGGAATGAGAGGTTCCAACAGTCCTACTGAGCCACAGGATCTGGTCATGTCCAAACTGAAATCAATGGTTCTCACCTCCCTGAGTGAGGGCAAACAGGTCTGAGATAGTGACAGGACAAACATTCAAGAGGAAGTCTACAAAAATAGTCTTCCTGTTCACCACCTCCAGCACCTTACACTTTTTGGAAGAGGCAAAACGTATGTAAACCATGACCACCAGAGAATACAGGCATTTGTTGGCAAAATTATCTGGAAGAATAACAATTGGTTATATTTAAAAAGTTGGGTTTTTGAGACCCTTTTTTAATACTGTTTGAATATTGTATAGTAAGTAAATACTCCTGGGGAAGCAAAAAAAATTTTTTTAATGCTTTTTGATTATAATGCAAACTGGTAAAAACATTGTTAATGTTACGTCATGTTTATAAAATAAAAAACAGATTACACAAATTATAAGTATTTTTATTGGAAGTAGATGCTATTTCTCAAATATCAAATGAAAGTTAAATTTTGTTTTCCTATGATCTTTTTCACGGCCTGCAAGTACAAAATAACAGTATTTTTCTAGAAGACTGATCCAGGTCCTTTCCCAAAGCACAAATATGCTCCTTTTAACTATGTATGAATAAAAGAAGTGCTCTAGGAAACAGGTCTGTGTACCTAAACAAGTACCAGATATTACAATAATCTAAGTGCAGAAAATGATGATACTTTAAGCTGTCAACCTTAGTAATCCTCTGGCAAATAAAAGTCACTACTTCATATTACTAATAACAAAAAAAGGAAATAAATTTATTTGCTATTTTTATAGAATCAATGAAGTATTTACACATTCAATGAAACAGAGGTTTCTTCTTGAAAAGGAAAAAGCCCAAAATCCCAAATCTCCACATCTTACCAGTGATGTTGATAATTCAGTAACATGCTTTTTTTCAAGAATTCTAACTTTTGTTTGTCTTCAGCTTTCTCTGTATGGTATGTTTTTGTACAAACAAGCTTACAGGTCTCCTCCTTATTAAATGTAAACTGTATTAAAATAAAGTGGAAAGCAAATTAAGAAAAAATATCCAGGTCCTTCATGCCTGTAACATAAATAGAGTAAAAGCACTGGTCTCCTTAAATTACTTAAGTGCATTAATATTGATAATAAACATATAGATATTCCCCACAGATCAAGCAGATTTAAATTTCAATCTTATTCTGTTTCTCTAAAACACTAAGTCATCAATTTTTCTTTTAATAAGTAACAGTTTTTATTTTTATTTTTGATAATTTCAACCAACCCATCTCTTAAATATAAGTGAGTCGTAGGAGGGGAAAATACCCACACGTAGAACAAAACAACATCAGTATCTCCATAATAATGTCCCCTGATAATGTTTTGGAAATTATGGATTTGAAGCCTTCCTATTAATAAACAGGTAAGGTTTTATGTCTATGTATTATTCATTCAGTGGATATTTGTTAAGTGTCTCCTATGCACCAGGTGATGGAGGTTCAGCAGTGAACAACACAGACTGTGATGACACAAGAAAAAGTTAAATCTGGATGTCTAGAATCAGAATAAATGTGATTCTTTTTACTCACATTTGAAAAGATTGTCAATTTTTAGGCTGCTATGTAATAACAAAGTTGAAACAAAAATTGATAATTTTTTAAACCAAAGTTTAAAAACTAAGGAGTCCTCCAATTCTGGAGTCTAGGACTTATTTCATGAGCATGAAAACACACACATTATATTATTCACAACATATTATATAACGTAGGTTTACTTTACCAGGGCCTATTTATGTCTTAATTTAAAAAATCCATTTCCTAGTTTTCTTAAGGCTATAATTTATTAAACTAATTATATATACTCCATAATGTAACTATATATAGTCCAATACACCTTTTAATAAATTCAAATTTTATTACAGGGAGTAAAAAAAAAACCCAACTTGCGTATGTTTCACTTCAGAGTAGTCCATTCTTTTATACATTATTTATTAAAATCCCTAAACCAGTTATTGTACATCATCTGACAAACCAATGTTTCAAGTGTAGTTCACTGCTGCCACCTGTCAGCCAATAGTTTCGTTCTCAAGGCGTTGCTATTTCTGTGAATACCGCAATATTTATGTAAATATTTAATAGTTTAAATCTTATATGAACCTTATAGGTTCCATCTAAAAGACCGGGAAATGAAAAAAACAAACGTATACATACTAAGGAATCAGAGGGATGTGTCAAACTTAAAGCAGAGAAGAGACATTATTAGTTACCACAAAAGTAGCAAATCTTACACCGCAGTCCAACGCTCACTGGGCTCAGGCAAGTCAACGGTGTGTTCAATTGTGAAGGAAAATAGCAACCCTAAAGACGACACTTATCCATCATAATAAACGCTTATTACCTCATGTAACCCTCCTAACAGCCCTATGACGAAGTCTTCTTTGCTGACTCCTCCTCCGTCTTCCTGACCCATTAATACCAACTGCCCCAAGGCCCGGTCCTTGGAATTCTTCTCTTCACTATTTTTACCCACTCCCTTGGGGAGTTGATCAATTCCTGGCTTCAAATACCAACTATACACTAATGGTTCTCAAATACACGTATCTAGGCTGAACCCCTCCTCCAAACTGCAGACACGTATTTTCAACTGTTAACTCAACATCCCTACTTGTATGCCTACCAAACATCTCATGTCATGTCAAAACAAACTCTTCCCCATTCCCTCCAAACCTGCTCTTCCCCCAGACTTTCCTATCTTAGAAAACAGAAACTCCACACCCCACATCCCACCTCTCGGCAAACTGTTGGTCCCAACGTCAAAACACAGCCAGTTTCTGAGATGCTGACCGCTTCACAACTCCCACCCTTACCCCAATGATCTGAGTCACCATTAAGTCATGCATATTTTCAGGACTGATAGCGAGAGACTCCTAACTTGCCTCCTGGCTTCTCACTCTCCCACGGTCCATTCTCTCTACAACAGTCCTGGTGATCCTGTTAAAATCTAACCCTACCCAAAACACTTCAATGCTAACCATCCTGCCCAGATGTACAGGTCAAAGTCTTTACAATGGCCTATGAGTGGACTACATGATGTGGTCCTATTACTCCTTTGCCCTCATTTCCCACTATTCTCTGTCTTGCTCACCTGCTTGAGTCGCACCAATTTTTCTCTGTACCTTGAATACACTGGGCGAGCGACATCTCAGAACCTTTGCTTTTGCTGCATCCTTCACCACATCCTCCCCTCTCCCCACAAATTCACATGGCTCACTCCCTTACTTGCTTCAAGTCTTTTGCTCACCTCTCAGGTAAGACTTTCTCTGGCCTATTTAAAATTGAAAATTCTCCATCCACCATCCCTGATTTATCTTCAATAGTTCTTTCATCAGCAACTGACACACCATGTGTTTCAGTAATTCGTTTTGTTTCCTTCTCCCCATCAGAATACAAGTCCACGAGGACAGAGACTTTTTTGGTTCACTGCTGTACCCCACAACTACCACAGTGCCAGGCACGTGAAAGACATTCAGCAGTTGTGTTAACTGACTGAATGAGTGAATATGAGTGGTTAGACTTGAGATTTTATGATCCTATGATAGGTGGCTCCAGCTTCACATAATGCACACGATATCTTGCAGTTTTTTTCCTGACCTCAACAAAAGTCATCGATAAAATGGCAAAGCAGATTTGGGGTTTTGTTTTGTTGCTACTATTATTTTTACTGCAGATCTAAAAGAAGGCAAAATTCTTTGAAAAGAAAGGATAAAGAATCAATACTGAAATCAATGCTGAAAAATACATCAATACATTTATGGTTGCCTTGGGGAAAAAAATCTGATATCTTGGTCCCATGTTTCTGTTAACCTATGCCTTGATCTTAAGAAATGCTTGCTCTGTTTCTTTAAGCTTGGGGCTTAAAGAACTTGTTTTAGCACAAATCTTGATCCTAAAAAATTCTAGAAAACTCCGGGAAAATGTTAGGTGCACATTCTTTCTCCATTTTAAAACACTCCTTCTGTTCTTCTATTTTACCTCAACTCCTAGGACAAAATTAAATCTGAAAAGCACTAGGCCTGGGCTTCCCTGGTGGCACAGTGGTTAAGAATCCGCCTGCCAATGCAGGGGACACGGGTTCGAGCCCCGGTCCGGGAAGATCCCACATGCCGCAGAACAACTAAGCCCGTGAGCCACAACTACTGAAGCCTGCATGCCTAGAGCCTATGCTCCACAACAAGAGAAGCCCGCGCACCGCAAGGAAGAGCAGTCCCCGCTCACCTCAACTAGAGAAGGCCTGCGCACAGCAACAAAGATCCAACGCAGTCAAAAAAAAAAAAAAAAAAGCACTAGGCCTAAAAGAAGGGTCTTTTGCATAAGCAAGGCATAATCTTTACATAAAAATAAACGAACCCTGAGTAGAATCCTACTGAAGAAGTAATTTGCCTTTAAAGTCTACACCAAAGGGACAAAACTTCTCTATGGATTTGCATATTTTGCTGTTTACTGTTGGAGGCTCCTGTTGTCCCTCAAGTTCACTGAAGGTGTTACTGATGCTCTTCCCGCCGTCCATCATTTCTTAAGATCAAGGCATAAATAAACAGAGAGATGTGACTGAGAGACCAAAGGAGTATTTTAAGGTAGTTATACAATTTAATAAATATGCTGAAAAATCATCCTCTGCTATAAAAAGAATGCAACAATTTCCAAAGTAATCTTTTAAAATATCACATCAGGGAAATATTATACAATTAATATGCTTGCCCTACTCAATACCACCCATGTCCATATATTTTGAGTTCCTTCTTTCCCAGTGACTTCATCTCATTAGGTCTTCAAATCTACTGTCTTTGGAAAAAAAACAAACTCTGGCATCTTTACGGTAGAAAATCTCAAATTAAAACATTTTAAGAGGACATACTTACAGTTGAAAACTATGAACCTGTAGTGAATTAAAGGTGTACAATTATGTCTTCCCCCAGTGCTTCACGGTGTAGATACGGTGCTGGAGTAAGAGGTTAATGGGACTAACCGAGGCTTTTGGGGGATTTGCTGGACAGATGCTCAACGTAGTAAGGGCCAAGGGAGACAGAAGGTGGTGCTTAGTGAGAAAGCAGGCAAGGCAGCTAATCATGGGGTCACAGAAGAGACGGGTGTGACACCAAGAGAGGGAGCTGTTAGGCTGGGGTCAGGTTACAGTCACTGAAATGAGTATGCCCACACGGACAGATGCCCACAGAGAGTTAAAGAAAAATGCACAGTGCAGAATAATATTTTAAAACATAAACACACACATTTAATTCTATTTATATATGCTTGTAAGTACATGGAAAATTTCACGAAAGATTAACAAGAAACTGTGATGTGGAACAGGGCGGCGGGGGGAGAGAAACTTCCTTTTCTTTTTATAGTCTGTATCATTTAGTTTTGTATACGGTGATACATTATTATTACAAACTAGTTTAATTTTTCTAAAAGAGAGAGATACATTATTCTTTGTGCAGCAGGAGAGCAGATATAAAATGAACAGGGGACTGTGAAATTCAGAAGGATAACAGGCTTAAAAGATAACAGATTTAAAAGGCAGAATAATTTTGGATGATGAAGTACATATACTGAAGAGAATATCTTATATTGTGCTTAGCTTGGTTCAACTGATGTCCTAAAAATGTATCAAAGATGTACCAAATATACTTCCACTGATCAAAACAGAAAGGTTAGCTTCCCCAAAACCCAATGGGAAAGCTGAAGTAGTGCTTTATCTGCTAATAGGGAAATTCTAGGGATTCTGTTCCCAAATGAAGTTACTGGAACAACTCTTCATAACTGAAAGCTAGGTTCCAGGTCCCTCTGTAAGGTGAGGCAGGGAGTCTGAGCACTTTTAGGCCACCACCTTATCATTTATTGATATAATACTGACTGTAGGAAATGTTCCTTTGAACAAACTTATTTATGACAGACATATCGTGAGAAGGGGAGGGATACTTCTAAACTGTGACTTTAAGAAATTTTTCCGGGATGTAAAAGAGAAATGAATTCCTTCTTAGCTAAGTTATCACAGGCTTTTCTACAAGGTGGGGAGAAAAAAGAAAAAAGATGCAACTAAATAACTTTTATATAACACTGAATACAAACCTTATATGGTGACGGTTCAATTCTTTCTCCAAATAATACCTGACCTAGATTTTCAGATGGGCGTTTTCCTTCTGATGCTTGGCAAAAATCAAACCTGCGGGCAAGAATATTTAAGTTTTTAAGCATAAAAGGAAGCAATGAGATATCAAACCCCTAGCCAACCTAGAGGACAGATTAGGTACTGATCACTCTAAGTAGATGAATAAGAAATATACTCCTACTCCAAGTTCCATGTACCACATCTCCCCAAAACAAACAAAAAAAACACCTGAAAATTATGCCTTAGAATGCTTTGATTTTTAAATAATACTTTTATTAAGATGGAAATTATAGAATTAAAAAAATTGACACATTATAATTTATTGTTGTTCATTTCAATGATAAAATTATTTACACCCTAGTCTTCAAGGGAATTTTGCGTAACTCACCTCCTTTTGTTATCTTTCTAATTCAAATATTTACTTAATGCCATTTCAAGAAGATGTGTCAACTACATGGGTTTCTGTCTCATCCCAATATACTGGCCAACATGAAAAGCAGGCTAGACAGACCCTCCGAGAACATGGAGCTGTGGAGAAGCCATAACCAGGCAGCTGTAAGCTTCTCTCTGTGCTATAATTTCCTTGTATTACTAACCAAGTTTTCATAAAGTTTTGTTTGAACGTTACAGCCTAATTTCAGCCTTGCTATAGAATATTAAAGGGCAGTTCTGTGCTCACCATGGTCACTATGGTTGAGACCGGCACAGTGATGGCTACAGACCAGTTAGATCCCTAAGAGGAAGATGAATCTTGGGTGATAAAAAACTGGGGCTGGGAAGTCCCCAAATGAAGATTCTCCATCTACTGGATATAAGAGATTCACTGAGTTTTCCCAAGAATAGCCACAAAGATTTAAGGAGAGAGATTTGTTTATTTAACAAAACAAAAACTAGAAAAAGTCTCCAAAGTTACATAAATTATGGTCCATTCATTCATGAAATTTGTATTCTCTTCTTACACGTTTAGGCACATGGATTCTTGTAGGATAGCCAAACTTTTTGTGTGTGTTTTCTACAGTAAACATATTTTCTTTCAAAACTCTTAGATACCAGAGAAATTTAGAAGCCAACTAAAATTTAGGAACATATTTTATACCCAATATGGAATATAGTGCTCAAATGAACAAAGGATATTTATGCAGCATTTTTTATAATATCAAAAAATGGAAATAATGAAATGCTCATAAATAGAGAATTAGTGAAACAAATCATACACAGACTCTATATGATCTCTACAAAGGGATAATAAACAGCTACTAAAAAGACCGAGGTAGCTGTGTATTAATATAGAAAAGATGTCCAAACAGATTCAGTGAGAAAAACAAGGTGCAAATAAAATATATAAACCTGCTTTCATTTAAAACAAAAATGGGGCTTCCCCGGTGGCACAGTGGTTGAGAATCTGCCTGCCAACGCAGGGGACACGGGTTTGATCCCTGGTCCGGGAAGATCCCACATGTCGCGGAGCAACTAAGCTCATGAGCCACAACTACTGAGCCCGCGTGCTGCAACTACTGAAGCCCGTGCGCCTAGCGCCCATGCTCCACAATGAGAGAAGCCACTGAAATGAGAAGCCCGCGCACCGCAACGAAGAGTAGCCCCCGCTTGCTACAACTAGAGAAAGCCCACACACAGCAACGAAGACCCAATACAGCCAAAAATAAATAAATTTTTTAAAAAATGTATAAATGTGGTTGTGTATGTTAGAATAAGCAGAGAAAAAATGCAGGCGGCAGACAACAAAGCAGTTATTTCTGGGGACTGATTATGTGGGACATATGGATTTTGTTGAAAACTATGTGGGTTTTTTAATAATCAAAAAAATTAAAACAAAATGGCTATTTGTCCAGTCAGGTAAAAAAAGGAATTCATTGTTTTCGTTGGTGCTTCTGTTGCATTGCAAAGTGACATCAACAGATCACATTTCACATTTTAACCCTACCTTAGAAATAAACAATACCCCTTTTAAAAATGTTTTCAGGCCCTGTACATTTTTTAAATGCATATGAATTTATCCATAACTGTGGAGAAAGTAAAAGTTCTAAATGTACAAAATTCTGATGAGTCATAAAATTTCATACAAAAACCAAGCTGAAAAACTTACGCTGTATATTCATAAGGAAGAACAGATTCCACTGAGTCAAGCCTGTTCACAAATAGTTCTATTTCAGCCTGAAAATGAAGAAACACAGAATTAGAATATAAACAACTAGAGACCAAAACTTAGGTCATGCCTAGCATTAAAAAGGAATTTGACTTTTGAAATGAGAAATTTTATGATATCCAACTCACTTTAAAGAATTACTTATAAATCCATTCACTGAGTAGATTTATATGCATTTAAATTACAATAAAATAATTTTCAGTTGCAAATGTCTCCAATAGTTTCTAAATGCTTTAAGTTCTAAAAATTTCTAAAACATTAAATAAGTATTTAAATTAAATAAGGTATCACTCACTACATCAATATAGATTGCTTTTAAAAATCTGGTTTTCAAATTCAGTATTTCATTCTGCAGCACAAAGATAATTTTTATTTTTAAACAGTTTTAAAAAAACATTCTCGGGGCTTCCCTGGTGGCGCAGTGGTTAAGAATCCGCCTGCCAATGCAGGGGACACGAGTTCGAGCCCTGGTCCAAGAAGATCCCACACGCCGTGGAGCAACTAAGACTGTGCGCCACAACTACTGAGCCTGCGCTCTAGAGCCCGCAAGCCACAACTACTGAAGCGCGAGTGCCTAGAGCCCGTGCTCCGCAGCAAGAGAAGTCACCACAATGAGAAGCCTGCACACGGCAACAAAGAGTAGCCCCTGCTCGCCGCAAGTAGAGAAAGCCCGTGCGCAGCAACGAAGACCCAATGCAGCCAAAAATAAATAAATAAATTAAAAAAAACCACAAAACATCCTCCCAGCATTCAAGGAATGCTGTCAAGAAGAAGAAAAAGAGAAATGGATGCATCCAAGAAATATTCTGAAAATAAATTTGATAGGACTGATTGGTTTTATGTGAGAGTAAAGATAACACACGCCCTAAGTTTAAAGACAAGAGATGCTTTAATTTTCTGATTTTGACAAGTAACAAAAGGGACATTGGAAGAGGATTAGGTTTGAGGGGAGAGATCATGAGTTTGTCTTTAGACATGTTTTGTTTGAAGTGCCTTTGAGATACCTAAGTGTAGAAGGATAAACAGTCATGGCATTCAGAAAAAAAATCTGGAGATATGAATTTGAGACACATCTGCGATTAAATTCAATATGAGACCACTAAACTCTGGCTAAAAGTTTTCAAAAGCTATATCACCTGTGGCTCTTTGAAATGTGAAGTGGTTACAGCCTTTCGGAAAGCAAAATACATGCATTCTTCCACCCAGCAATCCTACTTACGAGAACTTATCTCCTAGGAATAAAATCATGTGTGCACAAGAGATCATGTATAAGAATGTATACTGCAGACTTGTTCATTAAAAGACTAGAAACATATTGTAGTATGCCTGTTGATAGTAAATTAGCTATTAAACACCATGGGACCATTAAAAAAAAAGAAATGTTGCCAGGTAGGTAAGAAATTTCTAGATCAATTGTACTAGAAACACAATCTCATGCTCTTAAGCAGACAGGAGACAGACAATGACAACACGGTTTAATTCTGGAGGACTGCTTTGATCAATTTGAGAATGCTTAACTACAAAGGTAGTAACAGAGAAGAAATTCATAAAGACCAAATCAAATTCAACAACAGAGGAGAGGGAGAAAAGCTGTATCAACTTCCTAGGAAACATGGGTTAACTCAAAGCCACACCTTCCTACTGAAGCTCCCAGGATTTCTTCAACGTATATTTGAAGTTCCAAAGGAACTTGTACCCAGGTACCCGCTCTCCCAATAGGGGCTCATTGCTACTCAATACAGAATTCTTCAGATGAAAATGTCAGTAAGTAATCTGTGCCCTGAAGTACTTTTGGTACTAACCAAAAACAATTAAATAGGAGCTGTTTACCTGTATTTTACAGGGTTAGATCACTATGGCTGCCTCTGGACTCTGATCTGAGGCTACCTGGAAGAGCATAAAGCCACATTTGCCATTTTGATCTCATTTACTAGTGCTGTCAGCAGTCCTCTATACCTGTTAATACCCCAAAAGTGAGACAAAATGTTCAATGTACAAAAACTAATAATACACTGTCATTTGAAAAACAGCAAAACACAGTGGGCAAAAGACGACCTCTGGGGCCAGTTTGCCTGGGTTCAAATCCCAGCTCTACCACTTACACTTGGTCAAATTATTTAGCATCTCAGTTTCCTCATGGGTGCTTCAGTTTCTTTATCTGCAAAATGGGGATAACAGTAACTACCTCACAGAGGTATAAGGATTAAATGAGTTAACATTTATAAAGTATGTCAAACAGTGCCTAATACATGAAGTGCTATGTATTTGTTAAATAAAGGAAACCAAATAAATTTAATGATATTCAGAACAGGGAATGCCTAAACTACACTGCTCATCCACTAAAATGTCCATCCAATATTCATGATATACAATGGAAGGCATTAGCCTTTGTACACGGTACTGAAAACACACATAAAACCCCTAAAACCGTACTGAAATAAAATGACAACTCAATGGTAACACTGTCTCAAACACAAAAAAAAGTTTAACTGTGTCTCCTTGTACAAAATATTGAAGACTATATCACTGGTCTTTCTGACTAAGAAGATAATGGGACATGATATTTAAGCTTACAGAATGCTTGAGTAATTATCACAAACTTATATAACTGTTGTGAAGGCAAAATTCCCCGTTGATAGCTTACTCTGCCAAAACAATTTTCACTAATTATAAGGGGTCAACACTGCTATGAAGATATACCAGAATCCAAGCGCTCTATTTAATGTATCTTTTTTTTTTTTTTTTTTTTTTTTGCGGTACGCGGGCCTCTCACCGTGTGGCCTCTCCCGTTGCGGAGCACAGGCTCCGGACGCGCAGGCTCAGCGGCCATGGCTCACGGGCCCAGCCGCTCCGCGGCATGTGGGATCTTCCCGGACCAGGGCACGAACCCGTGTCCCCTGCATCGGCAGGCAGACTCTCAACCACTGCGCCACCAGGGAAGCCCTATTTAATGTATCTTAATGAAGACTGAAAGTTCCTAAAAAGCTAATCCAGTTCACATCTTTAGATTTCTTTCTAGGGAGGAATGCACCTATTATACTCTACACAACTTTCTATGTTTTGAGTCTCAAAATCCACAGATCCACATTTTCATCACATAAGCCAACTCCCTTGTGCCACAATTAAGCATATTCCTTACTCTCAGTACAAAGAGATTAAGAACACAGACTCTGAAGCTAGGCTGCCTGGGTTTAAATCCTGGCTCTGACATTTACTAGCTGTGTGATCTTGGGGAAGTTTCTTCACTTCCCTGTGCCTTGGTTTTCTCATTTGTAGAATGGAGGTAATAATAATTCCTGTTGCAACTGGTTTTTGAGAAGAGTCGAGAACAGTGCCTGTCACAAAGTACTATGTAAGTATTTACTATTATGCAGCAATGTCCAGTAGAACTTCAAGCAATGAAAATACTCTATCTGCTCTGTCAAATACAGTAGCCACTAGCCACACGGGGCCATTAGTCACTTGAAACGTGGTCAGTGTGGCTGAAGATCTGAATTTAAATTTTTATTTAATTTTACATTTAAAAAGTCACAGGGGCTTCCCTGGTGGCACAGTGGTTGCAAATCCGCCTGCCGATGCAGGGGATACGGGTTCGTGCCCCGATCCGGGAAGATCCCACATGCCGCGGAGCGGCTGGGCCCATGAGCCGTGGCCGCTGAACCTGCGCGTCCGGAACCTGTGCTCCGCAACGGGAGAGGCCACAGCAGTGAGAGGCCCGCGTACCACCAAAAAAAAAAAAAAAAAAAAGTCACAGGAGGACTTCCCTGGTGGCACAGTGGTTAAGAATCCGCCTGCCAATGCAGGGGACACGGGTTCGAGCCCTGCTCCGGGAAGATCCCACTTGCCACGGAGCAACTAAGCCCGTGTGCCAAAACTACTGAGCAGCCCACGAGCCACAACTACTGAAGCCTGCAAGCCTAGAGCCTGTGGTCCGCAACAAGGGAAGCCACCGCAGTGAGAAGCCCACACACCACAGGAAGAGTAGTCCCTGCTCACCACAACCAGAGAAAGCCCACACGCAGCAACGAAGACCCAATGCAGCCAAAAATAAATAAATAAAATAAATAAATTTATTTTAAAAAAATAGTCACAGGCGTCTAATGGCTTCTATATGGGACAGCACAGTAATGGAAAAGAATAAAATGCTGCTTAGTACCCTTTATAAACCCTCTTCATATACTTAATATTTTACTCTGGTCATTGCAATCTTCCCTTTACTTGGAAAAATAACTCGAATGTTAGTCTATCCCAGAGGTTGGCAAATTTTTTTCTTAAAGGGCCAGAGAGTAAATATTTTAGGCTTTGCTGGACAAGCAGTCTCTGCCGTTGTAGAACAAAAGCAGCCACAAACATTACATAAGTGAATGAGCCCAGCTGTAGCCCAATAAAACTATTTATGGGGATTGAAATTTGATTTTCATGTAATTTTCACTCATCCCTAAATATTCTTCTTCTTCTAATTTTTTTCTAATCACTTAAAAATGTAAACACAGTTCTTAGATTGAGGACCCTACAAAACAGACAGCAAGCTTGACTGGACTCCTAGTTCATCCTTGAGCTCTGTTTACTAGGTATTTTTCAATGTTCTTTAAATTCATATCTTTGGAAACCCAAAACAGGGCAAAAGGTTCAGAGATTTGATGCCATTTAAAAAAATTTTTTAGGACACTGTTGAGGAGCATATAAATTTAGGGTAAAAGTTTCTTCCATTTCTACCCAATGGATGAGGCAAGAATTCTTGCTTAGCCTATGATGTTCTCTCTGAAGTTTCATGGTACATCTCTTAGCTATAGGATTGTAAGATTGAAGGAAAACCGTATTCTCATTTTCTGACTTCTCTCATCTCTCCTTTGAGTCTTAATCTTTCAAAACGGAAAGGTCTTAATCTTTTGAATCATCTATCTCCTTGATCATGCCAGCTGCTTTTCTCGGGACCTTGCCCTACTCTCACATCTTTCTTAAAAGGTATAGCACTGAGAATTACAGGCAGAATTCAAGGTATAGACATCAAAGCTTCATATATGTATAGAATGACATTGTTACTTTTCATTAGCCTTTTTGGCCAAAAGCATAAATTCTTCAATGACACTCTTCATCTCTTTCCAATGTTCTGTAACTGATAGTTTAAAGTTCATCACCTCAAATATATAATTGTTAACTTTTTCTTCAAATATACTTTAACTTGTCCATGACCAAATTAATTTACTACCTTTTGTTCTCTCATATAACTTTAAGAGAGCTTCTGGAAGTATATTCCCAGTGGCTTTATATTATGTTGATACAAGAGTTTAATACTACTAGCTAATTAAAACATTTCACATTCATTCTTTTTGCTAAATTTAAGATCCAAATTAGCCTCAGGGACTTCTGGAAGTCTGTCTCCATTTTTACTATTCCCCATGGTTTATTCCCTACCTCCGCTCGCCCTTAAGCTAACCCATACCACTTGAAATTCCAATTTAACCTTTTTAAAAAACAATCTTGTCAAAACTTTAGACATCAAATTCACTGGCTCCCTCTAAGTCTACTTTAAGTCTCTGAAGCAAACTCTAGAAGCCAGGAAAATTTCTCTTTTAGACACCATGCTAGTCTTCTGATTATATAATTTAGTATCATTTAAACTGATTATTACACTTATTCCATTTCAGTCTATAGCCCAAAGATCCACACACCCTCCCTCCCTATTTTCTTATTTGTACATTATTAGTTTTTATCCTTCTCACACTTGGCATTTTGTCTACTATCAACTCCCCATTAAATTTACCATATCTATCAACTTTTCCTGATCTGGTGAAGTAGCTTCAAATTCTACTCCTAGTAACAAAAATGTTAACGTCACTGAAGAAGCATGTTTCAGCCTTCCTGTGTGATTTATAAGGATGTCTACAATTATCAAGGTCTGTCCACAAAATTTTCCAAAATATTGACAGCAAAATTCAAAAACAATTCTTCTCACATTATCTTTGACCTAAAAACAAAACTAATTTTAACACACACAGCATATAAACAGAGAACACAACTTCAGTTTGGAGGGAGAACAGAGTCAGACTGCTGGGTTCATTTCAAATCCTAGGTCTATTGCTAATAAATATGTGCTTATGGGCAAGTAATTTTGAATGTGAGGAATAAATGACGTAATAATAAAACAGAAACGATATAGAAGCTGGTTTATAGTTGGCACACAATAACTATAAGTTAAATGTTTAACTATAAGCTAGATAAAGATAGCTATTATTACCTATTATTTTAGAGAAGCTGGACCTTCCTCAATCCAAATATGTATTAGTATAAGGATAACCTTGAGGGTTTCTGTGAGAGACCCTCCTTCCTCCCTCCCATTAAAGGACACTAAGGACAGTGGCTTCTGATCTACTGTTTATGCCTCTTCATTACTCCCTTCTTGGCTATCAGTCTAGGGAAGGGGAAGATAATAATTATCAAGCACAATTCTCATAGTAACCTTATAAGCTAGGGATTACTTGCTCTACTTTAAGACAAATAAGTTCAAAAACTGGACTGCTGGCTCAAAAAAGTGAGTAAACTCAACTGCTGCTACCACTTTTAATTTTTGCTGCTCTCAGTCCTCCACTTTTCTTCCTTCCAGTCTCTTCTGACACTTTTCCACACTTACTTTTACAGGAAAGTTGGTCCATCATAGATATCACCACTAAATTGTGGACCTTTTTCCGTCGCTTGGTGAACTAATCAAAACACACCTTGGATATTCAGTTCATTTTGGCTATTTCTGTAGCACTTTCATTCATTCTTCCTTTTTTAAACTGTGCGAATTTGAAAATTTAATATTTATCTCATTTAAAACATGCTAAGAATTGTAAATTTAAACTGATAAATTTAACACAGAATAGAACAATTTACAATGTATTTGTAAATATGCTACATTTACAACACTCTTTTAAATATTGACCCTTATAGTGAAAGAGGAAAATTTCAAAAATATTATAAGTATTATAAAAATAATATTACGAGATCCTCGTAATATGACAGTAGGACAAATGTTAAAAACAAGAAAGAAGAAAGGAAATGAGACTGCTAGTGAGTTTATGTGGTTTCATGAAGGGCAAAAGTATGTTACAAACATGACATTCGTCCCTAAAAAATATAAATATACACACAGATAAAACAAATAGAAGAAAACATAAACAACTGTTGGCTCTAAGGGTCTAGGTGGATATACAGTGATCATTATACTATTCTTTCAACTTTTTTGAATTTTGAAAATTGTCACAATTAAAAGTTGGAAAAAGAAAAGGCTTTAAAGATGAGAGTAGACTTTAGTCATATTATGAAGTGACAGAAGCCAAATCAAAGCAATAAGAAATAAAGACTAAAGAGTAAAGTTTAGTGTGGGAGATGTTAGAAGCAGGAAAGATGACTTCAAAAGAAGTAATAAATAGGGGGAAATAGAATTTGCAATATATGTGAAAACCCAGGAAGATTCACAACAAAAAACCCTGAAAAACCATGGGAAATTCATTCAATCAACACATTTATTCAAAGCCCATAATGTCCTGTACTAGAAACCGTGAATGCCATAATAATATAAAACCCATGAATGGCTGCCTTTCAAAGAATTTATAATCCAGATGCGGAGATAGGGCACACATTCAAGGAAGTAAAAGGGAAAAGTGGCAAAGCTATTTATGTGTTCCTAGGGTAGCTAGTGGGATTTAGTTTTCTTATTAAAATAGCAATCGCTGTAAGAGAGCAATATTTGATTAACTTTAAGGTCATTTTCCATTCTAAACATCTTCTTTATTCCCCATCCAAGAGTTAATTACGTGCATCTCCTTCTGGAGATAGCCAACTCCAAGATATCACTTACATGACTCAAAAGAGCCTTAAAGGTTACTTTCTTCACATTCCCACTTTCAACTGTCCCAAAATGAGTTATTACAAGCATGAAAAGTTGTGACATTAACCATTTTAAGAAAGGTACAGATTAATCCTAAAGCAAGACTGTAAATTCTAAAGCAAGACATAGACGAAACAAGAATGATTACAATACCACCCTAAGAAACCTTTTACGGAAATGCTTTTAATTAATTTAGAGTTCTATCATCTCCCTTCTAAATCCTTCTCCTCCCAAATGTACAATTTTATTTCTAGTCCCCAACTGCCCACTCTACTTCTGATCCCAACTTTGGTCACAACTACACGCTATTTTATTACTTCAAAGCATGCCATGCTATAGTACTGCATTTCCCCCCATTTCCTTGTTCCTTTGTTTTGATTCTGCTTTTACAACTGCCATCATGTATGTCCCAACCGACACGTACAACTGTTTTTCAAGGTAGAAAGAAATCTCAGTGAAGAAATGTGACTTTGTACAAGGATCAAAGCAAGTGACTAGTCACAAAAGTGTCTGAGATACCAAGGTACAGCCGTAGAAAAGGAAAACTATGGAAGCTTCCATTACTTTAATATTGGAGAAGCCCACAGTGGGAAAAAGTCCAAAGAAGGAAAACCTTAGCTCAGATATAATTTTAAAATCCCAATAGAAATGCTGGAACTCACAAATGGATGTTCATGAGCTTCGAGTTACCTGACCAACAATGCCCAGAAGCTGATCTCCTAGATATTAAGGTTCTTCCTCCACCTCCCATCAAAAAATAAAATTTCAACTTTAAACTGTATCAAAGAAAGGAATAAACATAAAATGTGACTGGTTAAAAACTGATGACATAGGTAAAGAGCTTTTTGTTGTAACTGCAATAACTGCAAGTCCAGGATTACAAGCAGCCCAGGATCTGCAGGACAGGGCAGGAGAAGAGGTACGGCGCTCAGCCTAGAAGATCCAGGAGTACCCCAATGTGGTGAAAAGCCTAGACTTCGGACTCAGACACTCCTGGAGTTGCATCTTAGCTTCGCTACTTATGAGGTATGTTTGCTTGAGAGGGTACTGCATCCTACCCAGCTTCAGTTTCCCCATCTAAAAACCACAGGATTGTTGGAGGATTAACTAAGATTAATATATAACTGGCACACGTAAAGTACACAAATTGTAGTTTCTATCACTGTTATTAGCAAAGGGCACTAAATAGGTATGAAAGGTGAGAGTAAGAAGAACAAAGAAAAATATATTTCACAAATTTCTTACAAAGCCTTTCATCAACACTTAGTTAATTTTCATGGCAATAGCCAATGGCTTTGTAGAGTGCGTATATTTAGGTAGCTACAATTAACTACAGTACAACATTTACTACGAGGACACTGCAATAGAAAACTGCAAGGAAGAATAGAAGTAGGGGTTTGGGGAACTGGGCTCTAAGGCTGACTGAGCTCAAACCAGTTTCTAGAACTTAGGTGTGTCTGCATGTGGAGCACCTGTCTGTGGTTTTGTTTCAGATGTTCAAGAACACACCTCTTGAAAAGGGCTTCCCTTTGTAGAGAGCAGTAGGACAGTATTTTATCTGTATCAACAACGCTTGCTTTCCTAATCCTAGCTCTCACATCCACTATAATGAACGATCACAGTTTTAAAATAGTTTTATTCGAAAATTTAATTTCTGAATGCAAACCTTCTAACTCAGTTCCATGTACTTTTTCACAGGAACAAAGAACAATCGTTGGAACGTGAATTTATCCAAAGTCATTCTTTCCAATGCCAGATTTCATACCTGAAACAATATCAGTAACCCTCACACACTGATTACTTTCCAGTAGCTAAGAATCAATGCTCTTCTTCCAGAAAAAAACTATGGGGCTTCCCTGGTGGCGCAGTGGTTGAGAGTCCGCCTGGCCACAACAGTGAGAGGCCCGCTTACCGCAAAAAACAAACAAACAAACAAAAAACTATGAAAACATGAAACTAAATATCGATAAATATATACCAATTATATTGTTAGGTACACATGTAAATTATATTTTTTCTTTAAATATTTCAAAATCTTCAAAATCTCTATGGTCAAGTTAAAACAGGTAAATAATACATTCATTCTTGTGTTTGTTCAGAGCAACATTTAGAACCGTTTTCTTAAATTTGACTAATTCCATATTTATAGGCAACTGCTCCCAAAATAATAGACACAGAATTTGTTAAAAGCTTCTAAAAGTAACTACTGATGAAGGAAATTTAAAAGTGTGATTCTGATTTTCTTTTTTATAAAAAAGTTGTTAAACTAATCCATTTAAACTTTTTTTTTTTTTAAACACCAGGGGGGTATATTTGGTCATTTTCCTTACTGGACAGGAAAGAAAATCTTACTCTTTCATCTAAGAACATGATCTGTCCATGCACACACATCATCAAACAGTAAAAAAGTGGCAAATGTTTTCTATAGTTAGTTGTTCATGTTGACAAGCCATTACATAATTGCTTGAAAGTTAAAAGTAGCAAGGGTGAACTGCTCACTAATCTTCAGTTATCAGCCATTAGAATGCCACTTAGCACACTTAAGACTCAATCTAAAGGTAACTTCACATTTAGCTATTCACTTCTGACCAAGGCTTACTCTACTTACTGCAGTCAACATATTATCCCCTGAGCTTAAGAAACGAAAATGCTAGCAGAAAGGAATACCATGGTTCAATTCTTTAATACTGTGGTTTGAAAAACTAACAAAATAAGACAAATAAGAGAATTGAAAGACAGAGAAACCTCAAAAGCAATGCAGCATTAAAAAATGTTTAGGTACCATCACATAGCTATTAACTTGATAAATAAAAACTATAAAATACTGTGAAGACACATGGAATCATTCAGCTAATGGCATTGTAAATCAAACCTACCTTTCTTCAAAGAAACCTGGTGGTATTAAATAGAGCTATAAAATTGCTTCTTGCCTTTGACCTAGTAATTTGTGAATATGCAATGAATTCCTGCTAAATACATTCTAGCAAAGTTATTTACAATATAGAAAAATCGGGACCAATCTAGATGCCCTACAAGCAAGAAACAGCTCAGCAAACCATAGTATTGTAATACTACAATGAAATACTGTATAGCCAATGAAAATGTGCACTATGTTGATATTCAAATGTACCTGTAATGACAGCAAGCTAAAGAAAAAAAGGCACAGAACACAGTCACACTGTTTATTAAGGCTAATGAAGATCATAAATCAGAAGTTAAAGGAATATGAATATGACTGTATGTTCACTGGACTACTGTTTCTATGCCAGTAAATTGAACATAAAATAATTTTGAGAGGAGAAAATGACCAAATCCTCAGGGTTCTTTTGATTGTCTCTCAATATACATGGTGAGCTAAATACAGGACATGGACTTCACAGGATATGTAAAGACTATACTCCATAAATTACACTTATGCTGAAAATAAACTTGGTTCATCTTTACACTTATGAATATTGTATAATATTGCAACAATAAATATTGTACTTTCCCTCCAGGAAGGGCAAAATATCTTTCAAGGGGAATATATAGTAAGCAAATATGATTATCTCTATCTTACAGATGGAAAAACTGATAGAAATAGTATCAATGACCTACCCAATTCATCCAACTCCTGATTCCCTAACCTAAAAGCATCTCTGGAAATAATTATTCCCATTTCACAACTCCCACTTCCAATTTTTAAAATAAGTCCTTTCAACTTTTCTGACAGTGTAGACAAGACTGTCTTCCTTAACAAATATGGAATGGATGAGAAAAAAAATATTAATACCCTGATTGAAGTAATGAAAATTTAAACTGTTTACTGTTTTTCTCCTTTGAGAAGCAAAGAGAAGAAATATTAAAGTGTACTTCAAATTCCCTACACCAGTTAGTCAAATTCTAGGGGAAAACTGCTAAAAGTGCCTCTTTCTACTGGTCTAAGATCTGTTTCCACTGACCAAGATGTGAAAGCAGCTGGCAACAAAGATGAAATCCAAACACTTCAGAAAAATGATCTGTCTTGCCTGTTTCATCCCTATACTTGTAAAAACTAAAAATCCAAAAGGACTCCCTGAAATTAATCAAAAGTTAACTAAAAGGAACTACCTAAAGAAGGACCTGTTGAGGAAACAAAATTATCTAACTAGCAGACCACCTGTAAATTTCACTCATACTCATGTCTGAAGTCCATCTCAAATGTCACTTCCTCTCTGTAGCTTTCCCTGAAGACTCCAATCCGCAGATGTTTCCTCATTTGTGTTTTAGTGCACTTTGGACAGCCATCTATTATAACATATCAGATTTTGATAATCTGTCATAAGCTTATGATCTTTGAGGTTCCTAGGAGACAGGAATATCTTTTTTGTGTCTAAGGCACTAGTTAGACAATATACGATTGCTGTTAAATTTAAATTTAAAGACCAAATACTAAGCTTTAAAGGCTGATTACTAAAATATTTAATGGAAAAACCTGTGTGCTTGTGAGACTAGCTCTCTCTTCCACTTGGAAGCACTATTTTCTTTCAGTCAGAACTCTCAAAGAGCGAAAATTTCTTGCACTGCAACGTATGAGTTACAGTATTCAAGCACTAACTGTTGATGTGAGTACACCTGAAAGATCCTTAGACATTTTTAGAAATCCAAGTTTTTAAACAGAAACTGTAAAATGCCATGAAAAGTTTAATAGCTTCTTTAGTGCCCTAAAATAAGCTCAAAATTCACAACTATTGTAAAGCTAGCAGTAATAAAATAAACACCAGCTTAAAAAAACCAAGCTTAGTAAATAAACCTACTTATAGATTGTAAAAGTTTGCTGAACGATTATCCTAACTGTTAAAAGTATTAACGGTTTCAAAGAGTTTCTTGCACCCCAAAGGGTAAGTTTTAGCAACCTAAAATAACTGTGTATGTATACTTTCCTGCCCTCTACCTAATAACCTAAAAGCAGGTTACTCTACCTACGTCTCTTTTACTAGTGGTTAAACTGAAAACCTTGAGTTTAAGGTGGTAAGAGATCAAAGTTTCCAAGATCTGCCCTAGGAAGAAAACGCCGGTTTCTCCTGTTGTCTGCTCCTTTTAAGTGTTTAAAACAATCTCGGAGAAACTAGTGGGATCTTACATATTTTTTGCATATTAAATTTCTTTTTTTACACTTAAATGGTAGACATTAACTGTCTCAACCATCACAGCAACTCCTTATTAATGCAGTTTACGCGGTTCTGGGTGTTAAATCCCACAAACAAGGAAGCGACTGCTAACCGTGAGGTAAAAACACCCAAGTCCTAGAAAGAACAAGTCCTCATAACCAATCAGGGTTCCAGAAAAGTAGAAAACGAGAAGCAATGAAATTACAAGTTACTGGAAGACCTGGCCGTCCCCTTCCGTGGAGGCGGGACACGGGGCTGTGAGCGGACACTCGCCCGTGGAACGCTCGCTGACCTGCACGCCTCCAACGCCAAGCGAGCGCCATACACACACAGTCCCTGTTCCGGGAAAACTGAACCCACCTGCTCGTGCTACCTGGCCCGCCGAATTCGCCAGAATCTACGCCGGTACGGAGGCCGTTCCAGAGCCTGCGCCCCACAGCGCGGCCAACCCCACGCGCTTCTGGGGACACCCGACCGCACCCACTGCTACGCCCCCTTCCCCTGAGACGCCGGCTGCCCCCCCCCGGCAGAGGGAGGCTTCCTCCTCCGACTGTGCACCGGGGGGTCCGCCAGGCCGCACCCACCTTGCACTCGTCGCTCTTTTTTTCTTCCTCGCAGAAGTTGACTGGCGCCAGGCCGGGCAAGTAGAAGGCTGCGCTCCGACGCGGGCCCGGGGCCGCCCCCAGCAGGAGCAGCGACAGCAGCAACTGCCACCGAGGTGGAGACGACGCCGGCAGCCTCGCGCTCATAACGGCTGTTTCGGGGGAACGGCAGCAGAGCCGCGGGGTGTGAAGAGGGAAGGAGGGACGGGAAGGCTCGGCGACGACTACCAGTCCGCCGGAGCTGAGGCAGGCCGGCCCCGCCACGGATAGTTCCGGTTGCGCTAGGAGACACCGCGGGTTCCGCAACAGACACCGAAGCGGACCTCGACGGAGCATGCGCAGCGCCGCCTGCACATGCTCAGTGAGAGCGGCTGCAAGCGCCCTGAGGAGTTTCCGGGAGGGAGAGTGGAGGAAATCCACTTGCCAGGTTTTCAGCTGGTCGGCTGGGGTGTTTGCCGCGGGAGAGGGTCCAGCCCTCCCGTTCCTGTTCCAAATTCCGATCTAGAGCCCCCTTGGGGCGTCGTGGAGCGTCTCACTTGCCCAGCGCCCCGTGCTTGCTGCCTTGCCCCGGTTTTCCCCGGTTTCCTCACTACAGTGCCCAAGGCACACCAGCCCCTATTACAGAGGTGGTGCTCCAAAAAGTACTTGCTGATGAACGCTGAGTTGGTGGAGGGAAGAAGTTTGGGAGACGGTTGAGTGCAGGATAAGGAAACCAATGGGGAGGAACTAGTCACAAATCTTCAAATAGACAGCTACTCAGAGGTGTGTGCACGGACAGGTTCCCAGCATTGGATGCGGTGGCTCATTCTTGCGTGGGACAGTGATTGTTTGCATAGACTAAACAAGATCTCTTTAAAGAGGTGAGTGGAAATGAGGTGAGGGGAAAAATGGGAGTAGACAAATAGGAGAAGGGAGTATTGACATTTCTTTGCAAAGGAAGACAGGAGCACACCTGAGAGCCCAGTGAGAAATGTAGTTCCAGCAAAATAGAAATCTGGTATGATCATCCCTGGGCAAGTTTCTGTCACTTTTCCTATTGAAGTGATGCGATGTCCGTTTGTATATGCACAGACGTACTTGTGTGTGTTTGTGTGGTGCGTTTTGAGTATTTTTCAAGGAGAAACTTGCTTTTCGTGACAAAGGAAAACACACAACATAAAAGATGTGAGTTAAATTTTATTCAGGGACTTTACTGAGGACCATAGCACAGGAGACCACCTCTCAGATAGCTCTGAGGAACTGTTCTGAAGAGGTAAGGGAGGAGCCAGGATATATAGGAGTTTTTTGGCTGGAAAAAAACAGGTAGGCCAACATCAAAAGGTTACTGCTAAACACAGAGAACAGACATCTCAAGTTAAAGGTTTTAGTGCTTTTGTATGTATGAGAAGATGCAAGAATCTGAGTTCACTGAAATTATTCCTTAGATATGCATCTTTATCCAGGGCCACTATATAAAGCACAGAACATTCCTGTTTTTTCCTCCATCCTGAATTCCCCTCAGGGTGCACTGTTGATGCACGACTGCAGTAGCGAATAGCTTGATCCTTGTAGAACTGGACTGGTGGGCAACAGTCTTTATAAAGTCAATTCCTCTGAGCTTTAGAGTTCAATCGAATCTGCAGAGAGGACACCAACTTAGAGTACATAAGCAAGGAATCATAACCCAGAACTACCTCCCGCTCAGAATTCAAGAATTGGCAAGTCAGGACTTCCTTGGTGGTGCAGTAGTTAAGAATCTGCTTGCCAGTGCAGGGGACACGGGGTTCGATCCCCGGTCCGGGAAGATCCCACATGCCGCAGAGCAACTAAGCCGGAGCACCACAACTACTGAGCCTGTGCTCTAGAGACCGCGAGCCATAACTACTGAAGCCCGCTAGCCTAGAGCCTGTGCTCGGCCACAAGAGAAGCCACCACAATGAGAAGCCTGCGCGCCGCAACGAAGACTAGCCCCCGCTCGCCACAACTAGAGAAAGCCCGCGTGCAGCAACGAAGACCCAATGCAGCCAAGAATAAATAAATTTAATAAATAAATAAAACTAAACTTTCATAAAGTTATTTTAAAAAAAAGAATTGGCAAGTTTGCTAAGTGGACAATTCAGAAAAATGTGGAGACCCGTGCAATCCTATCTAAATTCTTGTGGGGATGTGCACATTTTTACCCCTGGAAAGTTTATAACATTTATTAAGTTTTCAAAGGAATCTATGACCCTGCAAAAAAAAGGCTAAGACCCACTGTTCTATACTGTGGCGTAACCAGAACAATGAAGGAATTCCTCCTTGCAAAGGTAGTTTGCACTATGAACTCCAGCTTTGGAACACTACTATCTAGTTATGTGGGTCTTGAGCAAGTTAATACACCAAGTCCCAGATAATAGGGGAGAACTGGGAAGTAGAGAGAAAAGGATGTCCATCTTCTTTAGTTTGTTGTGAAGTTTAAGGTGTGTGTGGGGGGGGGATGTACATTAAGTGCTGGGCAGAGGAAAGGCAGCCATTTTTATAACCCAAACGGGGGTGAGGGTGGGTAGGCAGGTGAGGGGGGCCTGAGCAGTGGGATCGTGTCTAGGTCACTTCTCCCTCGAGCAAATCAACTAGCATATTTGTTGAACTTACTTGGGCCAGGGAAAAGAATTTATAATATGCCTATACTCGAAGTCATAGAGATTTCCAACATAATAAGAGGAAGCAATGGTCTCTCCATTTAGAAAGGAAAGGGGCAAGACAACATTTTTTGTTCGCTATCTTCTAGTTACCTGGTGCCACTAAATACTTATCTTCACTATCTCACCGCTCCCATCCCAACCTTTTCCTCCTCCAGTGTTCCACAAAGCAGAAAATGGGCACCGCTGCCCACCTGCTTCTCAGGCCAAAAACCTGGGAGGTAACCTAAATTTCTCTTTCCCTCACTCCCCACATACAGTCCTTCAACAAGTTGTGCTCGCTGGGCCGCTAAACTAGACTAAATCCTTTCAATACTTTCCATGTCCACAACTACCCCCTAGTCCAAGCCAAAATCTTAGTTCTCTTGCACTAGTACTTTCTGCTATAGCCTCTCAGGTTCCACTCTTGACAACAGCGATCTCATAAAATCTTTAAATCCCTCAATTCCACTCTTCTGCTTAACCCTGGCACCCCACAGTACTTATCACTACCTGGATTTAACGTGGTTATTTGTTTACTGTCTCACTCCCTGTTTACACGTAAACCCCCATGGGAGTAAGGACCTCGTCTCTATAACCCCAAGCCTAGAGCAGCGTCTAGCACATAAAGGAAGGGCAAGTAACCGCAAAGCACTACAGGACTGGTACTGGCCGGACCCCATAAATTCTAGATCTGAATTTAGAATCGCGGACTTCACCGCCGAAGTAAACCTGAGGTTTTCCACACACGTTTAACCGCCTCTATTCACAGAGGAAAGAAGGGGGACTGACTGCCTGCAGTCAAACGGCCACTCATTGAGACCAAGCCCGCTGCAGTGGGGATGTCTAAGGGCGGGTGGTCCCTAAGCTTCTTCCTTCCAAACCAAGCCGCCGCCCCTATCGGCCGAGCTCAGCATCAGCAAAAACCCGGAGAAGTGGAGTCTTCCTCAATAAAAATGGTCACCGGACTCCAACCGCAATCCGGTCCGCCCATTGCGCGAATCACGCGTGCGCACGGCCAACCAGCCGCACCTCGCCAGCTCCTACCCCGGCGACCTCTTCCCCGCTTCCGCCTCCAGAGTTCAGACACGTCATCCCGCAAGGCCGGGCCTAGTGGGAGGGGCCTCAGGGCGGGGCTCGGCCTCGGGGCGGAGCGAACTCTTTACTTCCGGATCCGGCCTGGCCCCGCGTTCGCTCGGTTACCTGGCGTCGCTGTCTGCCAGGTATCCCGGGACTGGCGTGGGAAAATCGCTGCGCTCCTCAGCCAGGCGGCAAAATGGAATCCCTTCCCTGTGGGCGCTTTTACCCTGGGTGCTGCCACGCAGAAAGGCTGAGTGGGGATTCTAGTTCCAAACTAGGAAGAAATGAAGTTTTGCTTCCATCCTGCCCTTGAGTGTGACGCTCCCTTTCTCCCAGTAACGGGTTCGTGCCCCGGTCCGGGAAGATCCCACATGCCGCGGAGCAGCTGGGAGCCATGGCCGCTGAGCCTGCGAGTCCGGAGCCTGTGCTCCGCAACGGGAGAGGCCACAACAGTGAGAGGCCCGCGTACCGCAAAAAAAAAAAAAAAAAAAAAAGTGAATAAGATTTTACAGAAACCATAGCAATATGAGAAGGGCCATGTAATTCTTTTATACCGTGTTGGATTTGGAAATTGGCATTAAAGAAGTTCAGCGTATTTAGACAGTATTAACCAATGAAAGCAATATATCTAATATGTGAAACAACCTGAGTGAACATTTTTATACACGTATTAATGGAAATATGTTGAATATATATTATAGATATACATATAAATGAAGAGAACAGGAGACAATATGACAATGTCTTTTACTACAGGTCAAATCCTATTAAAATGAACTTTGGCAAGGATTACAATTTTTTTATTTCATCGGAATGTTTTAAATATGCTAGAAATAAATGAGATTTGAATGTCATTTGTGAATTGTGTTTGAGAGAAATAAATACATCATTCTGTTCATTTTGCTTTGGACTCCTGACTAATGATTGATTTGAAACTTCTGAGTATCACTAGGTATATAGTTCCCTAAAATAAAATGTTGGACAAAGTTTTCAGAAAAAAATGTCCAGAAAGGGAAATGAAGAGAAAGCGTGCAGGAAATAGGACATGATTGCCCAACAAACCATATGAGGCCTGTCACCATGATTACTCTTAAGTAGCTGCTGAATGATCCAAAATATACAAGTTCCCCCACAAGAAAAATATTTGAGTAACTTGGGGTTAGAATGTTTACTGAAAATAAAATGTGGACTGAGGGAGTTGGGGAGTGTGGATTGAAGGGTAACTGTATAAAAACAATTCAATGGAGTCACAGTGTGGTCATGTTTCCTTGAGCACTAACTTTAGAACATAATACCCATGTGGGATGAACCTCACTATTGAATCTTGTTGAACCACCACAACTACCAATAACCACTTGTTTAAACATTTTAGAAGACTGATACAAAACAGAAAAAGCCTGTAGGCAGACAGGAACACTTTAACATCCTCCCCTTTTTCCTCCCCATACCTACTGACACAAGAGGGAAATGGTTTTAATGACCAGCCATCCGCCCAGGGACTTTTCTCCTATTCCTGAGAGGTTCTTAATGTCATGGAGCATAAGAATTACCATATAAGGTAGAAGGCAATTCTCCATGCATTCTGAACTTTGAAAGCTACTTAAAGGACTTTTAAAGGCAGTTTCAGCCTTATACAATTTTTGCCAATTGTGCTGACTTTAGAATCCAACATGCAATTCAGCCATGTTCCATGCAGTTTTGACTCTTAGCTAGGGTTGCAGGTAAGATACAGGGTGCCCAGTTACCTTTACACTTCAGATAGTTTTTAGTATAAGTACATATGTCCCATGTCTATCTGGAGCATATTTATTTAAAAACTATTTGTTGTTTGTTTTTATTTGCCAAATCCAGTGACCTTAACACTGATGGATCTTTGATTTACAAGGATTTGAACAAGGACTCAAAAGGGGCCTGCACAATTAAGGTACATTGAAATAAAACCAGGGGAAAACATTTGCAATAAAATATAGTTATTATAGAATAATAAGAAAAAGATGAACTACCCCTATATAAAAGTATACATGAAGAGACACTTCACACACAAAGATATACAAACAGCAAAAAGCATTTAAATAAATATTCAGCATTATTTGTAATGAAAGAATAACATATTAGAAAAAAGACATACTTTCTTTTTAAGCTACCAAGGAAGCAAAGTTAAAAAGCAATGATAGTGCCCCATGTGATTTCATATCTGATCATGAGACTTAAATATCCTTTTTGGAGGACAGTTTGCATTGTGTATTTTTTTAAAGCCTTTAAAATGTATATAATATGAAAGAACAATTCTGCTTCTCAGGATCTGTCCTAGAGAAATACTTAGAATGTGAAAAGATTTAGCTCTAAGTATGTTCACCAGTGTAATGTTTTTAAAAGTAAAAAATTTAAAAACAACCTAAATGTTCAACAGAAGAGTTTGTTAAATAAATTACAGTAGTACACCCATGCAAGGCAATACTGTACAGCCATAAAAGTTATATTGAGAAGAAGTAATAACATGGAAAGATGTTTAAGATACATTGCTAAATGAAAAAAGTATATTATAAAACAGCATGCACCTTCTGATTTCAGTTTTGTTTTTAGAAAATATATACACACTGTTAACAGAATGAAAAGACAGGCTATCGACTGGGCGAAAATATTTGTAAATCACCTGGCCAATAAAGGACTTGATTTCAATATAAAGAACTCTCCAAACTCAACAGGAAGAAAACAAACAACCCAATTAAAAAATGATGAAAGGCTTGAACAGACACTTTATCAAAGAGGGTGTGTGGCTTGCAAATAAGCACATGCGATCAACATCAGTATCCAATAGGAAAATGCAAATTAAAACCATGATGAGATACCACTAGCACCTATCAGAATGGCTAAAATTAAATTCACTGGTAATACCAACCGGTGACAGGGATGTAGAACATCTGGAAACCTCATATATTGCTGTTGGGAATGCAAAATGATACAGCCACTATGGAAAACAGTGGCAGTTTCTTACAAAGTAAACATACACTTACCGTATGACTCAGGAATCCCACTCCTAGGTATTTAAAGTCTAGAGAAATGAAAACTTTTGTTCACATAAAAATTTGTACACACACAGACACACACACACAAATTTGTACACAAATATTTATAACAGCTCTATTCACAATCACCAGAATTAGAAACAACCAAATGTCTTTCAATCTGTAAATACATAAACAAACCATGGTACATTCGTACAATGGAATACTACTTAGGAATAAAAAGTAATGAGCTGTTGATACATACAACATCTTGGATAGATCTTATACACACTGAGTGAAAGAAGCCAATCTCAAAAGGTTACAGACTCTATGATTCCATTTATATGACATTTCCCAAAACCCAAAGCTATTGTGACAGACAAGTGCTTGCTAGTTCCAGGGATGAGGGGTGAGGGAAGGTATGACTACAAAGGGATAATGAGGGAATTGGGGGAGTGATAATATTGTGTACCCTGATTTTGGTGGGGGTAACACAATATATGCATGTGTTAAAACTCATAGAAATAGGTGTTGAAAAATGGGGAAAAAATCATTTATATATGGAATCTAAAAAAGTGGTACAAGTGAACTTTTTTACAAAACAGAAATAGTCACAGATGTAGAAAACAAACTTATGTTTCCCAAGGGGGTAAGGGGTGGGAAGGGATAAACTGGGAGATTGGGACTGACATATACACAGTACTATATATAAGAGAGATAACTAATAAAAACCTACTGTATAGCACAGGGAACTCTACTTAATACTCTAATCACCTATATGGGAAAAGAATCTAAAAAAGAGTGACTATATGTATATATATAACTGATTCACTTTGCTGTACAGCAGAAACTAGTACAGCATTGTAAATCAACTATACTCCAATCAAAATTAAATAACTAAATAAAAATGGAGAAAAATATATAAACAGAAAAAAAGAATGGAAGGACACATGTGAAAATTCTTAGAGTGGGTTATTTCTATGCAGTCAGATACAGGTGATTTCCTCCCTCTCAGTTCTGCAGTATTTCCATTTTTAAAAATAATGAACATATGTTTCATCTGTAAAAATATTTTATATAGACAGGTTATATGTATTTAGACACATAAATATATATTATATATATTTACATAGATATGTAGAAAGATTTTTTTTTATAGGAAAACTTCAGTGATACCTGCCATTATTTCTTTTTGGTTCAGCCTTTTGGAGGCAAAGAAACTTCACCGTGCTATTGGAAAAATATCTTTTAGATAAGATGTTTCTTTTACTCATGAAAGAACTGGCAGTGCTCTCATCTTCCCATAAATCTTGTGCTCTGCCCAGGGCCATAGCACAGTATACTGGCCTCTGCTGCACCATTAGGTTTCTCATTAGCATCCATTAACCAACAACTTCCACTTTGTGGTATGAGGCCAGAATTCCTTCTGAAATGGAAAAATGTTGGTGTGATGATGTGATCATAGACTAAGTACTGTATTTGTTTCCCTTTCACATCATTCTAGTGTGTCTTACAAATGGATCAGAGTTCTCATCAAGAATTAAGCATTAGGAAGCTGCCAGGCATTCCAATAGCACTTGGCTTATGTGACTTTGCTCTACAAAAGTAACCAAGTTATGCTAGGTGAAGTTTTTAAATGGCTTTATCCAAAAATCTAGAGGAGAACTTAAACCAAGTGCATGAGGCCTCCTTAGTCATTATTTACCTCATCCAGGACAGAAGCCCAAGATTCTGACCGCAGACTGAGCAGCAGACCCCTACAGGGCTGTGGAGATCAACACTCTAACCACTCCTTGAGGGATCCCAGCCTCCCTCATCTATTCCTACCATGGCCACCAGCAGGAAGTGAGGCCACAGGCATCCCACAGGCCAACTTGTTTCTCAAAAATCCACAGCTGTTATCGGACACTGAGCCTCTGTCTGACAGCTTGACTGTGAGCAATTGGCTGTCTTGAGAGCTATACCACGCAGGGCAAGGACATTCCAAAAGGCTAGGACAGGCAGGTTATAACTTTTTAGGGGTTTGGTCTTGATTCCCATTAACAGTTCTAGAACTCAAACCAGGACCAAAAATTCTGTATATTTCCACTGCTACTCAAATATATAGGTACATGCATAGAAAATGATCTAGAAGTAACAATAGTAAGCTTGAGGGGGGTGGGGGGACTTTAACTTTGTCTGTAACTATTGAAGTTTTTATAACTTATATTATCTATGTAATTTAATGTCTTAGAATTCTTCTGGGGTGGGGAAAGATTGATAAATTCACCACTTTGTCATTTTATAAGAGCAGTTGTTCTGAAGGAGTTAAGGACAGGAGAATTTGAGAGAAATGAGGGTCTTTCATTCTCTCCTTAAGTATGGAAATCTGGAAGCGAACACAGCACCTGAAGAAGGAATTAGGCTCTGAGTAACTCTGAATAGGGAAGGTAGCTTCGTAGTTGGGGAAAGAAGCTTCGAGAAATGGGGTTTGATGGTCTACTGATCCAACAGTTCTCACATTGGATTATTTCTGTTCTAACTGCTGAGTGAATGAGAAGTGGAAAAAGATCCAGAACAAAGAGTGACCACATGACTGAAGGAAAGAGATGACATCTGGAAGGGTGGACATACACTGGACAGTCCATGGAGGCAGGAAGGCGAGCTGGGGGCGAGGGGCAGGGGATAGGTGCCGAACCGTCACCACCATATTTTCTTGCTAGTTGCATTGGCCTAAATATTGTTCATTTTGAAGATTCAAGATCTTTCAGGTTGCAAGGAAGAGGGGCACATTCAATGGTAACTCAGGTAATAGGGAATACACCATGTAGATTTCATGCAAACACACTGAGAGCCAGGTGAGACCTTTAAGAAAGAACTTCACGGAATCTGTGTGTCAGCCCGAGAGGAAGGTGGCAGCATTTTACTGGCAGAAAGTGAAAAGAAAGGGCACCGTCAGGCTTTCACTGACTCCCCACTGTGGGGGGGATTTCAAAGGTTCGTGTCCTTGAAGAGCTCACTGTTTAGTGAGGGAGCCAATGACGGTAATTCAGTGTGACAGATTCCGTAAAGAAGTGCAAAGTGAGGAGGGAACGGAGGGGAGATTGTGACAAAATTATCTGGGCAAGTTTTCTGAGGATTTGCTAACTGGGTTGGTGCGTGCAGGATAAGTGTGACTGAGGGGCGCTGAGGATTCAGCCCCAGTAGGACAAGAACCAGGACCACCAGGATCAAAGATTCAGACCTGGTAACAGAGAGGGTTGTAGAGCTTCAGCATAACAAAGAATACCCTGAGGTCTGCTTAGGGGAACATCGTAAGAGGTACTGTGTATGAAGTTAATAACTCCCACAGGACAGGCTTCCCTGGTGGCGCAGTGGTTGAGAATCCGCCTGCCAATGCAGGGGACACGGGTTCGAGCCCTGGTCCAGGAAGATCCCACATGCCGCGGAGCAACTAAGCCTGTGCACCACAACTACTGAGCCCGCACTCTAGAGCCTGCGAGCCACAACTACTGAGCCCATGTGCCACAAATACTGAAGCCTGTGCTCCTAGAGCCCATGCTCCATAACAAGAGAAGCCACTGCAATGAGAAGCCCGCGCACCGCAACGAAGAGTAGCCCCTGCTCGCCACAACTAGAGAAAAGCCTGCGTGCAGCAATGAAGACTTAACACAGCCAAAAAAAACCCTTTAAAAATAACTCCCACAGAAGAGACTGAATTAAAGAATCAATCTCACAAGAAAGCTGAAGAGTTGGGTCACTGTTTAGCATTTTGAGAAGCTTGCTTCTGAACTGGTTCAAAGATGCTAACAGCAGAAAGGCAGCAGGGGGCTTCCTTCTTTTCTCCTTCCTTCCCTCCCTCCCTCCCTTCCTCCATTCTTCCCTTCTTTCCTTCCTCCTTTCTCTCCCTCTTTGCTTCCTTCTTTCCGTCATTAAGGAATTGTTCTTCAGGAGAATCAAGAATGAGAATATTTCATGACCTATCATTAGGAAATTGCAGTCAGTGATTCAGTGCAGGAGAATGAGGTACTATGTTAAGCTAAAGGCAATAGAAGTTCACAGAAGAAACAGGGGCAAATGTTCCACTAGGGAGAAAGCAAGTCACTAAAATAAAAAAACATAGCTATTAAATACATCCCACTTGTAAGTATTCAGAATTTCCAAGTAAGAAAATTAGACTCCTTGATGATGCCCTTAAATTCTATTATTTTTATTCTGGGTACAATCTGACATGTCTGACAAGAAAAAAGTAATGGAATAATTAATATGATCCTAGTTTTTATACATATAATTGTATTTTTCGCTTTATTAAATCTTAAGATATTATTGTAAAAGACATTACTAAAATTACATGTATATACTCAGTGTCTCTCAGAAAATAGAGTTCCAAGAATAATGGTGTGTCATTCTATATTTGAAGAAAAACATCTGTTTTTAGAGAAAACTTTCTTCTCTAATGCATTTATTCATTTAGTTCATTTGTTCTTTCCAGTTCTTTGCATGATTCTCTTTAGTAATAAAGTGAAGGCAATTTACCCAAAGATTAATATTTTCTTGCTAGTTGCAGTGGCATGAATATTGTTCATTTTGCAGATTCAAGATCTTTCAGGTTGCAAGGAACAAGGGCACGCTCAAGAGTAGCTCGAGTGCTAGGGAATGCACAATTTGGATGAGGGAAATGTCTCAGTATCAAAGCCAGTAGGTTTCAAAGAAATCAAAGCAGTACGAAAATCATGTGTTAGGAGCTCAGAAGACACGGAAGTTGAGAGTCTGTTGTCCCCTAGGTTAGGGCCCTGTTCCCATGGATACTCATCAGCGTCTCCTCATCCATTTCTCCCGTAACTATTTTTTTTAACATCTTTATTGGAGTATAATTGCTTTACAATGGTGTGTTAGTTTCTGCTTTACAACAAAGTGAATCAATTATACATATACATATGTTCCCATATCTCTTCCCTCTTGCTTCTCCCTCCCTCCCACCCTCCCTATCCCACCCCTCTAGGTGGTCACAAAGCACCGAGTTGATCTCCCTGTGCTATGCGGCTGCTTCCCACTAGCTATCTACCTTACGTTTGGTAGTGTATATATGTCCATGCCTCTCTCTCGCTTTGTCACAGCTTACCCTTCCCCCTCCCCATATCCTCAAGTCCATTCTCTAGTAGGTCCGTGTCTTTATTCCTGTCTTACCCCTAGGTTCTTCATGACATTTTTTTTCTTAGATTCCATATATATGTGTTAGCATACAGTATTTGTCTTTCTCTTTCTGACTTACTTCACTCTGTATGACAGAATCTAGGTCCATCCACCTCACTACAAATAACTCAATTTCGTTTCTTTTTATGGCTAAGTAATATTCCATTGTATATATGTGCCACATCTTCTTTATCCATTCATCTGATGATGGACACTTAGGTTGTTTCCATCTCCTGGCTATTGTAAATAGAGCTGCAATGAACATTTTGGTACATGACTGTTTTCGAATTATGGTTTTCTCAGGGTATATGCCCAGTAGTGGAATTGCTGGGTCATATGGTAGTTCTATTTTTAGTTTTTTAAGGAACCTCCATACTGTTCTCCATAGTGGCTGTATCAGTTTACATTCCCACCAACAGTGCAAGAGGGTTCCCTTTTCTCCACACCCTCTCCGGCATTTATTGTTTGTAGATTTTTTGATGATGGCCGTTCTGGCTGGTGTGAGGTGATACCTCATTGTAGTTTTGATTTGCATTTCTCTAATGATTAGTGATGTTGAGCATTTTTTCATGGGTTTGTTGGCAATCTGTATATCTTCTTTGGAGAAATGTCTATTTAGGTCTTCTGCCCATTTTTGGATTGGGTTGTTTGTTGTTTTGTTATTGAGCTGGACAGGTACATGTAAACAAATGAAATTAGAACACTCCCTAACACCATACACAAAAATAAACTCAAAATGGATTAAAGACCTAAATGTAAGGTCAGACACTATCAAACTCTTAGAGGAAAACATAGGCAGAACACTCTATGACACAAATCACAGCAAGATCCTTTTTGACCCACCTCCCAGAGAAATGGAAATAGAAATAAACAAATGGGACCTAATGAAACTTCAAAGCTTTTGCACAGCAAAGGAAACCATAAACAAGACCAAAAGACAACCCTCAGAATGGGAGAAAATATTTGCTAATGAAGCAACTGACAAAGGATTAATCTCCCGTCATTATTGATCAGTCAACTCATTGAGTCTTGCCATTCTAACTCCCTTGAGAGGACTGAACTGATTTAGCCATCGCTGTCCAGTAGAGGGCTCTTTTGGTAGTCAGAGTTCTTGGCTGCATGTAATAAACTGCGTCATTTTCTAGGGCTGCCCTAGCAAAGTACTACAATCTAGGTGGCTTAAATAACAGAAATGCATTATCTCACAGTTCTGGAGACTAGAAGTCTGAGATCAAGGTATCGTCAGGGGTGGTTCCTTCTGAGGGCTGCCAGGGAAGGATCTATTCCAAGCCTCTCTCCTTGTCTTGCAGATGGCCATATTCATGTTCACATGGCACTCTTCTTATATGTGTCTGTGACTGAATTTCCCCCTTTTATAAAGACACCAGTCCTAATGGATTAGAGCCCACCCTAATGACCTCATCTTAACTAATTACACCTGCAGTGATCTTATTTCCAAATAAAGTTACATTCTGAGGTAATGGAGCCTAGGGCTTCAAACTATGAATTTTGGGTGGACACAATTCAACTGATAACACAAACCCAAATCAAAACAGTTTAAGTTAAAAGGGGATATTACTGCAGATCTTCAGGAAAGACAGGGGCTCAGGGACAGTGGAAACCAGAGCCTGGAGGACCACCTTGACTCTGGTCTTTACTTCTCTGTAACAGCTTCATTTACTTCTCTTTCATACAGTTTATATCCACAGGGCAGGGGATGTGATGATTGACAGCTCCAGAGATCCACATTTCCATCATCAGAGAAGAGATGAATAATAGATTCTCTGGCTGCAAATTAAAACATTTCAGGATAAGGGCTGTGTTGTTCTGATGTGGTTTCAGAGCCCACCCCTAGACTAACTGCTGTGGTCACAGTTCTTTCCAAATATGTGCCACATGGTCAGAAGGAATGTTTCTCAAAAGAAGGAGGATATTTTTCTTGGTGGAATAAACAAAAGATACCTATTACCTTGTCCCTGGTGGGTAGAGTTCTCACAAAAGACCACCTCCAAAACTGCTTCCTGCCATTGGACCAGGTCCCTAATAATCATCTAATCAGTGTGGCTATGGTCATGGTGCACTGTGAAACCACCTGGTACCAAGCATGGCATCCTACATACAGGGATCTCTTTAGTAGGGATATATGGACAATGTAAGCTTTTTTTTTTTTTTTTTTGGCTGAGCCGGGTTCTAGTTGCAGTACACAGGATCTTTGCTGCCACGTGCAGGATTTTTAGTTGCAGCAATGCGAACTGTTAGTTGCATCATGTGGGATCTAGTTCCCTGACCAGGGATCGAACCTGGGCTCCCTGCATTGGGAGCATGGCGTCTTAGCCACTGGACCACCAGGGAAGTCCCAAGGCAAGCATTCTAAGATATCTCAAAATTGCACAACGTAGCAAGAAAGTCCATCATATAGATGAATTTTATAAAGCCAGTTTATAAGTTGTTTTCTTATATATTTGCGCTCTCTACTTAAAGTCAAATGCAGAGGAAAATATCCTAGTTAATTGAGCACTGCACATGTAACATTCTCCAGTTCATTCAGGTTTTACCATGTTTTACTTATTCTGAAGTGTTCTGGTGACTAGAGATCATGTGTCAGGTAAAAGAAAAAACCGAACACTACATTTCCAGAAAACTGTCCACACAAAAACCTGCACACAAATGTCTACAGCAGCTGTGGTCACAGTTGCCAAAACTTGGAAGCGGCCAAATTATCCTACAACGGGTGAAAGGATAAACAAACTGTGGTCCATCCAGACAATGGAATATCATTTGGTACTAAAACGAAATGAGCTGTCAGGCCATGAAAGGACACGGAGGGACCTCAAATGTGTATTGCTAAGTGAAGGATGCCAGCCTGAAAAGGCTGCATACCGTGTGTTCCAGCTATATGACACAGTGGAAAAGGCAAAACTATGGAGATAGTAAAAAGATGAGTGACGTGAAAGATAAACAAAGCCTGATGCTAGTTCAAGTGATAAGGATTTTGGTCAGTTGCAAAAGGGAAAAGAACCCAGCGTGGATTGAATTTGACCTTGATCCATGCTGAGGTGACTGGGTGTTTAAAGGGAGAATGAAGATGGGAGGAGGGAGACGGGGTGGGTCCATGTGAAACCATCTGGGTTTGCTAAGTTAGGCTCCTTCCCTCCCACAGAGGCTGGGAGAAGGGGGCCCTATCTTCAGATGTTGGCTGGAACAGTCACCTCTTTGGGCAACCTTGAGTTTTCTCAGGCAGGCACTTTAAGAGGGGGTAGGATCATCCTAGTGATACGAACTTGAGATGTTAGAAACCATGATAGTGTTTGACCAAGTCTTCCTGGGCCAAGGTTGAGGCCTGGTGGAGAAGAGGGCTCAGAGGAGCCTGGGTAGAATTTGGAGAGAATTACTGTCAGTGGTTACCAGAAGCTTGGTGGAGCACAGGGGACTTCAGGGGTAGTGAAGTTATTCTGTATAATACTGTCATGGTGGATAGATGTCATTATACTTTGTCAAAACCCACAGAATGTACAACACCAAGAGTGAAACTTGGGGCTTCCCTGGTGGCACAGTGGTTAAGAATCCGCCTGCCAATGCAGGGGACACAGATTTGATCCCTGGTCCAGGAAGATCCCACATGCCGCAGAGCAACTAAGCCTGTGAGCCACAACTACTGAGCCCGTGTGCCACAACTACTGAAGCCCACGCACCTAGAGCCGATGCTCCGCAACAAGAGAAGCCACCGTAATGAGAAGCCCACGCATCGCAACGAAGAGTAGCCCCCGCTCGCTGCAACTAGAGAAAGCCTGAGCGTAGCAACGAAGACCCAACGCAGCCAAAAATAAAATAATTAATTAAAAAAAAAAGAGTGAACCCTAATGTAGACTATGGACTTTTGTTAATAATAATGTATCAACATCTGCTCATCCATTGTAACAGGTATGGCACATTAATGCAGCATTTTAATAACAGGAAAAATATGTATGGTGAAGAGGGGGGTATATGTGGACTCTGTATTTTCTGCTAATTTTTTTCTGTAAAACTAAAACTGCCCTAAAATAGTCTATTTATTTTAAAATGGAATTTTCAGGTTTTTTCATTAGGTTTGAGTGGAATCATTAAATTTGAAGTGAATAACGCTAGTTGTTATTTTAATATAATATGTTACAGACTTGAAGATAACTTTAGGACGCTATGTGTAAAGGAAAAGTTACGATTGAAAAGTTGATTGCTTCAAAAGTATTGCATAATGTTAAAAATGTTCAAAATAAAAGGTAGCTTCCTACCCCACCCAGGTGATTTCTCTTAGGAGTTTGACATCTCCCCACAACTACCCTATTTTGGTCCTCACAAAGCCTTGTGTGTGACGGCAGGGAAGCTATTATAGTTCCCACCTGGAGTCACTGAGGCGGTTTTCAGAGTTTGGTTTCCATGAGAAAACACCCAAAAGGCACCTATTCAGTGCCTGGCACAGAGGTCCTAAAGAAATAATATTTTCCCTCTCTATTGGAAAAGGTACCTCGTTATTTGGAAAAGGTACCTCTTTGAGGTAAAGCATTTTAAAACATGCTCAAACAAAAAGACTGAGGCTCTAAAAGGAAAAAGTTTTTCCCAAAACTGAGACAGGAAGCTAAGGAGCTGGGAGACTTCCTTCTTTATTTCCAGGGGCTACTAGCTTTATTAAGGCGTTAGCACACCCAGTCCCAGGAAGGCATAGCCTTTTGATTGAAAATACCCAGTATTCGGTGAACATTGAGAAGGGCGCCCTATTTGGGTAATGCCTCAGATTAGATAACCAGCTGTCAGTAATTTTAGCGTTTGCTTGGTTTTATGAAATCTTGTATTGACTGAGGCATTCTGGTTCAGGTTTTGTTTTTTCATTCTCCACCTGTTTGTGGATAGATTTTTCTGAGTGGTGTGGAATTCCTTATTTTACACACTTACTTACATTTCATGCTAGACATTTGATGAAGGAAATTGAGCTGCTCTTTCTATTCCCTTATGAGCAGGAGATCCTGGGGTAAACATTGCTGTGTGACAAACCAGGACCAGTAGGAGTACTATGGAAACAAGCTTTGAAAAGAGAGGGAATTACCTAAAATTAGATCAAGCCAAAGCTGCCCTATTAGGTAAATCCTGTTGCTAAATTGCTTGCGGCAAGCGAAGCACGGGATAACACTGTGTTGGATGAAAAAAAAAACTTTTTTAAGCCTTAGCAACAGGAAAATGTGTCAAATATCTAGTGTTATCAAGTTCTCTCTTATTTTTCTTTCTTACTTTTCCAACTTGAAAGAAGACATGGGGAATTATATATAGACAACCGATTCAGGGCATGGGGGTGGATGACCCTGTTTTAAAAAATGTTTGAAAGTAAGCACGTTAGTCACTTTGAGATCAAGTGATATTGCTGAGAAATTAGTGATCTTTTTCTAGAACTTAATGGACAGACTGTTTTCAAAACTAACCATTTGTTCTAGTTGCCCTACTTTCATTAGGGCATTACGAAAGGCTTTGAGGCATCATGGGGATTGAACTTCCTCAAGAAAAGGGCCATAACACAAGTAAGGGACGGGAGAACTGGGTATCTTGGCAAAGTTGCAATTACAGCTGTTTGTGATTTCTACAGGAGTTCCTTCTCCAGGGCTATGAATTCAGCCCAGTAGGAGAACTTTGAGCTACTGATACATACTTTGTCTAGCTATCTCATGCCTCTTGGGGAAATCTACAGGCTGCAGAAGGTCCCAGTAAGTGGGGAGACAGGACATTGTATCGTTCTTTTCTCTCTCCCTCCTGCACCCACCACTTATAGCATAGTCATCTGACTTAAATCAAAGTAAGAGCTCATAAATCATTAAAATCATAATTTTGAAAACTATGTATAAATTTGGGAAAATGCTTATGACGTCATATTACACAAAAGAAGCAAGACACAAAAATGAACTTTGCTACACACCACTGTAAAGCAATTATACTCCAAAAAAGATGTTTAAAAAAAAAACTTTGCTGTGATTACGACTGTGTAATACTTACGGATACATATGAACGTGGTCTCCAAGACAGCAGGACAAAATGAAAAACATCTGGTTTCTGGGGAGATTTTTAAAAGATCTCTGAGTCGGGTTTGCTTTAATCTTGCTGTAGTTGGTACAAAAAGAAAAAGAAAGGCAGAGTGACATTAAAAATATTGAATAACTGGTATCATACACCACGGAGGCCGCTCCAACAAGCTCCCATAATTACAGAGCGAGCCAGATGGTGGCAGGTAAACACAGCCTTGCAAAGCCGGGTTGCACTGAGCATTTCCCATGGGTCTGGGGGTTGGGAGTTGCTGCAGTCCCAGCAGGATGCTAGTGGGTAGATGCCCCCCAGCGATGCCTTATCTGGAACCAGAGCAGTGGGTGGGGTGGGTGTGAAGCACTGGGTGGACTCTGCCATCACCTAGTAACCAACCAGCACTGTACTATTTCCACACTTTGGCAACCGGTACAGCTGTACCAGTGCCTGCAAGCAGATAGCACTCCTGATTAAGAACCATCCTGAAAGAGAATGAGATGATGCTTTTAAAGCCCTTACTGACTATAATGCCCAGCACCTGGTAAATACTGCATACACACTGGCTGTTGTAATCGTGCTGTATTCCTGATTTCACTTTTGTTCTTATTAATAAGCAAAAAAGCACACAGCCTAGGGGTTCCACCAGGAGAGTATGGAAGTAGGGTTGTGCCCATCACACTTTTTTTCTTTTCTTTTTTTTTTTTTTTACAGAAAGAGGTTTATTATCCCTTAATTTCGCTGTCCCTTTCCCCCAAATCTGCCCATCAGGTATTGCCTAGCTCAGCAGCCCTCTGGTCTTTGGTGTGGAGATGGGGACAGAGAAGAAGAAATAGCAAGGACTTGAACCTGGGAAATGCTGCTTCATGTCAGCACTGTCCTTCCAAACAACATTCATGGAAATACATTTCCCTAGACAATGAGGACAGGGGCCAGGAGTTAGGAAACTCCAATAAGGGTGCCACGTACACATCAGAAAAGTAGACACAGTGCTACAGCTGATCTTCTAACCTTCTCATTTTATCCATGAGAAAACTTAAGCTCCAAGAGAGTAAGTACCTTCCTCAACTTGGTAAGTTACTTTTTTTTGGTAAATGCATTTTCTTGTGTGTCATTCATTTTACTTTATAAACACAGATACCTACTTCCAGGTATCAAGAATGTGTTAAGAAACACGGCTGAAAAGCACAAAAAAGGATCAGCAAGGGTCTGTCATTACACATAGTGCACAGAATGATTAGTGTTCAGATGAGTTCTGGAGGGGAACAGGCAGCCTAGGGATCCCCTCTAGCTATGACAGGCCCAGTCCCTCCTGGTAGAGGAAGCCAATGCCTGTTACTCAAGTTCCTCCGTCTCACCCATCATGGGGAGTGGGGGGTTTCCATTACAAGCCCAATGTGGCTCATCCCCTTCTTCTTCCCAGGAAAAGGAGCCTTGTGAAGATGCCCCCAGAGTCATGAACACTGCAGCCTCATCAACACTCACGTCTGTGGGTTTTCTCCCTACAAGCACCATCATTTCCAACAGAACGCTGTGCTGTTCCTAGTGGCTGACATTTAGTGTGTGTTTATTATGTGCCAGGCGTTGTACTAAGCAGTTTATATGGATTACTTCATCCTATCCTGTTAGGAAGATGTTCTTATTCTGTGCATTTGCAGATGGGGAAACTGAGGCTCTGGATGGATGGATAAGTGGTGGGTAAAGCTGAGGTTCAAACCCATTCTTAACCATAAAATTGCCTTTATGAATGATGGTCTAAAATAAGGTAAATTCAAACTTCTTCAAATCTAGGGATCGATAAACGTAAAATAATGATATCTAACACTTATAACAAGCTTATGAAATAGGTGCTATCATTACCTCTGGTTTATAGAAATGCCTAAAGTACTTCAGGCTCTTTTGATAAAACCACATCCAGAAGAAGGAGAAACACACATAGATACAAGCACAAGACATAAGCAAACACACGTGCATTTAGACTTGGATGAAGAAATATACTCATAGGCAGAAGCATATTGTCTTCATCAGCTTGGACTGCTATAGCAAAATACCACAGACTGGAGGGCTTAAACAACAGACATATATTTCTCACGGTTCTGGAGGCTGGGAGTCCCAGATCAAGGTACTGACAGATACCGTTCTTTGTGAGGGCTCTTTCCTGGCTGGCAGATGGCTGGCTTCTCCCTGTGTGCTCACAAGGCCTTTCCTCTGTACCTGCAGGAGGAGAGAGACAGCTCCAGAGTCTCTTCTTATAAGGGCACTAATCCCATCACAAGGGTTCTGCCCTTATGCACTAATCTAAACCCAAATACTCGGAGAGTTACCTCAGTAACCAGAGGGGGAAAAAATTCCCATTATAAACAGGTATTTGTTTTGCAGACAAAAGAGTATTTTCCTTGGAACCCCTTACTAAGACACAATTCCATGAGAGAGGTATCATTAATCCCATATTACAGATAAAGAAACCGAGAATCAGAAAGTTAAGTAATTTACTCAATTGTTTTAAACGCTTGCCAAGTTCGGGGGACCCCCTTCTATGGAATAGGCATACTTTGATTCCCTCTCTCTCTCCTAAACTTTTTTTTTTTTTTTTTTTTGCGGTACGCGGGCCTCTCACTGTTGTGGCCTCTCCCGTTGCAGAGCACAGGCTCCGGATGCGCAGGCCCAGCGGCCATGGCTCACGGGCACAGCCGCTCCGCGGCATCTGTGATCTTCCCGCACCGGGGCACGAACCCGTGTCCCCTGCATCGGCAGGCGGACTCTCAACCACTGCACCACCAGGGAAGCCCACATGTATATATTTTCAAAGATAGCATGACGTGACACCATAGAGCTTTTGTGGCTACCTAGTCTCTTTTGAAGAACTGTTAGAAAAACTAGATGATTGGCAAGAAAATCCATAGAAGGGAAGGAGGCAGGAAGATCCACGTTTTCAGCAAAGATGGATGGGTGCACTCGAGCCTCAATTAGCCCTTGTTCCCAAATATTTCAAATATTACTTTTTACTCTAAACACTTTTGGGTTGTTTGACTCTTTTATGAATAGAATATATTCCTGTATTGTTTAGCATAATTAAACAAATTAAAATGCCTACAATTAAAATAATACCAATTTATTTTATAATATTCATAAAATTCAGAGAAGTAAAAAAGATCATAAAAATCACCACTAGGGTCATTTGAAAATGACTCTAAAGGCAAACTCATTTGAAAGATTGGTCATATACAGGATTCTCTTGCTCTGCTAAGCTTCATTCTGAAAATCAGCTACCCATAAGATATGTCATGAAACCCACCTCCAGATAGCTTTAATCAGTTGACTTAATTTTGCTGGCAGCTAATAAAGTCCCATCTCAAAACACTTCTAGTAACCACAGCTGATTGCAAAAGTACTGAGGGAACATTGTGATAGAAAGCTGAGCTGAGAGATGTCTAACGCACGAGAAATTTCTCGACTGGTATTTAAAAGAGACTTTGACTAAAACTGATGACTGTACAGCCTGATTCAACCAATCACGTGCGGCATTCCTGCCAAGTTTATTACCTGCTTAAATCAAATCAATAATCTTGGTTATATAAAGCACGGTTCAGTGGTTTCAATTTTCTCTTGTCATCAGAAGGACTGAATAGGAGCTGGAGTAACTAATGGAAATTCCTTTCATTCTTCATCAAGCTGAGTTAGAGGTTTCCTGAAGCCAGATTTTCTACCAACTGTATAAATTGTTAAAAGCCTCACACCCAGAAAGCTATTCACTGCCATTTTCTTCCTTGATGCACTTTTCCTTAGACCTACACTGTACTCTTCTTTGTTAGCACTGTTACATTATTCATTTTAAAAGTCCCATTCATTTTATAAGTGTCCTGGGGCTAGGATGCTTCTCCAATCCATTTTTGTTTGGACGGCTATCCCATTACCGCATTTAGGCCTCATAATGCCAAGAAGTCATCATTAATGGCACAGGTAACAAATCCAGTACTATCTGCTAGGTACTTCTGTGATCTTTAGAAAACACCCAGCACTGTCCGCATGAAGGAAAGGAAACCCAGCGAGACTGGGTAACTTATCCAGCTCATGGCAGTCAATGTCTGATGGATCTCCAACTTCAAAGTAATTTTGCCCCAGCACCACCTGGATTCTGGTTCAGGGCAGCACGATGCCTGGTATGCAGTGACAAAGGATGGAGCCTGGCTCTGAATCCAGGCACCCGAGGCAGTTTTCAGTCTCTCTACACCATTGACTAAAAACAGCTTTATTAAGGTATAATTTACACACCATAAAATTCACTAATTTTTAGTGTATGATTCAATGATCTTTAAAACTTTTACAGAATTGTGCAGACATCACCACAATCCAATCTGAGAACACATCCATCAAAAAAAGCCCCCCAGCCCATTTATAGTCACTCTCTGGTTCCCCGCCCCCATTACCAGCCCCAGGCAACCACGAATCTGCCTTCGGTCTCTATAGATTTGCCTTTCCTGGACATCTCATGTAAATAGATTCTCACAATACGTGGTCATCGTTTTTGTCTTTCTGACCTCACAACGTTCAGATCATCATTTTGACGTGGCAATGTATTCCGCTGACTGCTGTCTCTTTCTGCCACGTAGTCACATCTTGCCTTGTTGAGACTTAAGCTCCCTGGGGGTAGGTAGGCACAATTGCATAGCCCCTGTAGTACACTCTCTCAGTGTCCTGTCTCTTTCTCCTTGTTCAAACCATTTCAGCGCATGCCAGCCCAAGTTCAAACTGCTGGAAACTTCCTGTTTCCTTTTTAAGTGGAGGGCTGTTGGGCTATCTTTATGGCAGGGGCAAGGAATTAACTTTCCCTGGGAGCAGCCCTAACCAATGGCTGACTGGACACAGTGTATAGATACCCCAAGTCTCTCACTTCTCAGGAGCCCTTGGAGGTATGTGTTCTGTACTGACTCTCAAAGAGTTTCCCTAGAGAGACCAAGTTCTCCTTGTCCACAGTAGCTCCTGGCTTGATTGCTGACCCCATACTGGCTGCCTTGCCTTCTGAGTCTCCCTCCCCTACTCCCCTTCTAGTGTTTCTTTTCCCTCAAAATAAACTACTTGCACTGGGATCTTTGTCTCAGTGTCTGATTCTGAGGGAACCCAAATTCAGACACTTCCCGCCATGTGCTCAACACATATTGAGCCCAGGGTAGATGTCTGTTCCACCCCAAGCTTCCTATTTCGCTACTTTCATCAATTCATCCCTGTTACATAATAGCCAACTGGTATAGGGTGGCTATAATAAAAAACAGATAATAACAAGTATTGGCAAGGATGTGGAGAAATTGGAGCCCGTATATAACTGTGGGAATATAAAATGATGCAGCCACTGTGGAAAACAGTCTGACAGTTCCTGAAAAGATTCAACATAGAATTACCATATGACCCAACAATTCCAATCCTAGGTACAAACCCCGGAATCCACACAAAAACTTGTACATGCATGTTCATAGCAGCATTATTCATAATAGTAAGAAAGTGAAAACAATCCAAATATCCATCAATTGATAAATGGACAAATGAAACGTATTATATCCATACAATGGAATATTAGCTTTTAAAAAAAATGAAGTACTGATTCATGGAAGTACAAATGGATGAACCTTGAAACAGTATACTAAGTGAAAGAAGCTAGTCAGAAAAAGCCATATATTTATGGTTCCATTTATATGAAATATCCAGAATGGGAAAATCTACAGAGACAGAGAGTAGCTTAATGGTGGCCTAGGGTAGAGGGAGTGCAGATAGAGGGTTTGGGAAATGCCAACTAAAGGGTATTGTGTTTCTTTGCAGGGTGATGAGAATGTTCTAAAATTGATTGTGGTGATGGTTACACAACTGTGTGACTATAGCAAATTCACATTGAATTGTATACTTTAAATGGATAAATCTTACAGTATGTGAATCATATCTCAATAAAGCTTTTACTTTTTTAAAGAAATGCTAAGAAGTGTGGTTATTTACGAAATCTCCCAGGTCACCCTCCACTTATGTTCACAAACATGCCTTTGTATCTTGGCCCTCAGATTTCTGGCATCAAGATAAGATGGAAAATAAGTACATGTAAAGATGTTTCACACCATTAGTTGTTATTGAAATGCAGATTAAACCATAATGTGATATTACTACACACCTATTCAAAGGTCTAAATTTAAAAGACGGACCATACCAAGTGCTGACAAGGATGTGGAGGAACTACAGCACTCGTGCACTGCTAGTGGGAACGTAATACGGTATAGCAAGTTTGGAAGCACTTTGGGAATTTCTCAAAAAGTTAAACGGACACCAGTCATATTATCTAGCCATTCCACACACAGCTATTTACCCAAGAGAAAAGGAAATATATGTCTATACAAAGATTTGTACACGAATGTTCATAGCACCTTTGTAAGAGCCCCAAACAGGAAATAGCATTTTATGTACTGCATGTCTGTTTACCCACAAAATTCATATGTTGAAACCCCAATCCCAATGGGATAATGTTAAGAGGTGAGGCCTTTGGGAAGTTATTAGGTTTAGATGAGGTCACGAGTATGGAGCCCCCATCATGGGATTAGTGCCCCTATAAGAAGAGAAAGAGAATAGAGCTTCCTCTCTCTGCCCTGTGAGGAGAGAGGGAGCTCTCTCCAGAAGAAGAGAGCTCTCACCAGAATCAGGCCATGTTGGCACCCTGACCTCAGACTCCCAGACTCCAAAACCATGAGAAATAAAGGGCTTGTTGTTTAAGCCACCCAGTCTACGGTATTTTGTTACAGCAGCTGGAACGGACTAAGACACAGCCCAATGGATAACAAATGGGTTAACAAGTCTTGGTACATCCATACAGTGGAATGCTACCCAAGAATAAAAAGGAATGAACTACTGATACCCACAACAACATGGATGAATCTCAGAAAAATTATGCTGAATGGAAGAAGCTAGACAAAGAAAAAGTACAACGATATGATTCCACTTATATAAAACTAGAAAATGCAAACTAACCTATAGTGATAACTGATCAGTTGTTGTCTAGGGAGGGGGGTTAGGACGAGAGGCAGAGATTACAAAGGGGCATCATGAGAAGACCTGGGGTGTGATGGAGATGGTCACCATCTTGACTGCAGGGATGGTTTCAGGGACACACACACACACACACACACACACACACAAACTTAAACTGTACACTTCAAATATGTGCAGTTTATTGTATGCCAATTATATCTCAGTTTAAAAAAAGACATCTCCAAGCTCTGGGTAGTTTACTATAAAATGTGCTACTCATAATCTTAGATTTCCATATTCCATTTTTCAGGATGAATTTAACTATATTGTTAAAAAAAAGAAAACCAACCTTTTTAAAAAAATTTCTCTATGTTTTTTCTCTTTTTGATTTTTAGATTACTATATGCACAGATTTCCTATGGTCTGCTATACTTAAATAACAAAACAGGGTATAGAAGAGAATATGGGTGAGCTAAAAACCATGCAAGGAAATACAAAGGTCATCTAATCTGAGGAACTATTCAGTTCATAAAAGTTTATTTTAACATTCCACCAAATGGTCGTTCCAACTGTGCTTAAATTTTAAAAGATGAGGAACTCACCTTTTCCTAAGACAGTCTATTCCATTTGGACAGTTTTATATTAAAATGTTATCTACATATTGAGCTGAAATCTGTCTCTCTTTTTTTGGCTGCACCGGCATGCCATGCAGGATCTTACTTCCCCAACCAGGGATGGAACCCGTGCCAGAAAACCAACCTTCGATACCTACATTTTTTAATCTTCAACTTCCCACCTGGCTCTTGGGTCTGCTAGCCCCTCTGACTTTGGCATCTGTTGCAGCCACAGGTAGGAGATTCCCTTTCCTAATCTGAGCCCCAGAAGAGCTCCACCAGCTGGGCTACTGCTCAGTCTCCTGCAAAGAGCTTCCAGGCTAGAAAGGGAGCAGACTGGTGGTTACAACACAAGTAACAAATACAATGATAGAGCTCTGGGGCGCAAAGCCTAGGCCCTGACTCGCCCTACAGGCCTGGAGGAAGGCTCTGAAGAGGAAGTGTTGTCAGAACTGAAGAGTAGGAACTGGTGAGGGAGGAGGCTGGAGAGCTACATGGCGTGCAACATAGCCAGAGGAGAGAGGAAGCCCAGTGGGTTTGGGGGAGCTCAGGCAGTGGTTGAGAATGGTTGGCAGAAAAGGAAGAGATGGGATGGGGGGTGACGATGGGGAGAAGGAAGCTGTGGCGGGAAGAGAGGAGGCTGGAGAGCTGAATGCCCTGGATCTGAGGGGTAACGGGGACCCACTGAAGATCTTTATTTAGGGGAGAGCTATGATCAGAGTTTCAGCTTAGAAGGCAACTTTGATGTAGGCAAATGCTAGGATGGTATAAATAATTCCAGCTGAACCTACCTGGTCTTACATCTCTGTATCCTTCATCACTGCTTGTATTAGTGTTCTGTTGCTGGGTAACAAATTACCATATACATCATGGCTTCAAACAACACACACACTTACTAGCTCACAGTTTCTGAGTCCAGGCTGGCTTAGCTGGGTCCTTTGCTTAGGGTCTCACAGGGCTACGCTGAAGGTGTCTGCCGGGCTGTGTTTCCACATAAAGCCTCCAATGCAGGAGAATCCACTTCCAACTCATTCAGGTTGTTGGCAGAATTCATTTCCTTACAGGTATAGGACTGAGGTCCCTGGCCTTTGCTGGCTGTCAGCTCAGGTCCTAGAGGTTACTTGCAGTTCCCTGCCCCATGGACTTCCTCAGCAGGGCTTCTCCCTTCATCAAACCATCAAGTACAACCTCTGTAGTTCATGCCGGCAAGGTAACACCTTATGTGTGTGTGTATATATATATATCTGTATATACAGTGATATAATTGTACAATGTATATCATAAAGTAATCATGGGAGTGACGCCCTACCCCTTTTACCATATAACATAACCTAATCAAGTGGGGTATTGGTTAGAAGCAAGTCAAAGTCCCTGCCCACCATTCATCAAGTGAAAGGGATTACACATGGCTTGAACTTGGGGGATGCCCTAGAATCTGTCTTCTGCACTGCCCAGATGTAAGGACTTTCAGCCTCAGGCTCCTCGTCCAGCACGCGGGGAGAGACGTATATATCTTCATAGTTCTTTGCTGCCACTTCCAGACCTTGCTCCTCCACCCTCCAATAAGAATATTGCTCCTTCAAACTCCACCGTTTGTCTCTGTCCATCTTTTTTTTTTTTTTTTAAGTATTTATTTATTTATTTGGCTGTGCCGGGTCTTAGTTGAGGCATGCAGGATATTCGTTGCAGTCTGCGGGATCTTTAGTTGCTTTAGAAACTCTTCTGTGTCATATTATCACACCCTAGGTGATGTCAGGGCTTCAGAAAAAATAAAAGCACATAGCTGTCCTTACATAAACATTGGAGACTTTTGCCAGGCAGGACTAGGGTGTGGTCTAATACATGTCATTGAGGACAGTAAACTTTGTTTACTTAGAGTCAAATCCTTAACATTTTCTACTCATTAAAGGACAAGGGAAAATAGTAAGTATAAGATCCCTAACTTGGGAGCTGGTGACCCACATTTACCATGGTAGACACTAAATATATAAATTACTTCATATGCTTTTTCTAATTATTTTTAAATTTCTAAAACTATCTTGAAAAATTTCAAAAATATAACAAAGTTGAAAGAATTTTACAGTGAACACCTATATACCTATCACCTAGCTTCTACTACTAAGATTTTATTATATTTTATCAATATCTATCCTTTTATTGTTTCCTCCACCCATCTACAACCTATTCTATTTTTTGGGGGGGACAAAGTAAATTTCAAACATCAGTACACTTTCCCTTAAGTATTTAATTAAGCAGAGTTCAATATCTGCTTAGTTTTTTTATTTTAGTGTAAAATTTACTTTCAATGAAATGCAACTCTTAAGTGTACATACACTGTTTTGAAGATGCACATTTAGGGGTGGGATAGGGAGGGTGGGAGGGAGATGCAAGAGGGAGGAGATATGGGGATATATGTATATGTACAGCTGATTCACCTGATTCACTTCGTTATAAAGCAGAAACTAACACACCATTGTAAAACAATTATACTCCAATAAGGATGTTAAAAAAAAAGAAAATGCACATTTACCTGTGAGAGCCTAGACTCTTAAGCACCAGCGGGGCAAAGTTTAAGGTGCTACTTGCCTGATTTGCTTTTATTTAGGCTCGGTGGCAAGGCCAGGACTCACCCTCAGGGTCCTGCATGTAAAGTTGGATCCTCTTTTTACTTAAAATTTTTACATTTTGTTCATCATGGATTTTTTGCATTGACTCTGGTTTCCTAAAATCGTATTAAAATATTATTTATCTGAATTATGGAATTTTTTGCACGCTGATGCCCCTTAAATTTTGCAGTAGGAGTGAATGCCTCACTCACCTACCCTGCTAAGTAGGAAGTCCGAAGGGAGGACCTATTTGGAGCAGAAAAAGTCTGGAACAGGAGCTGAATCCACTTGCTATTCAACACAGAAGCCAGGTGGTTCAATCAATAAAAATCATAGTTCCGGATCACTTCCCTTGCGTACTTAATTACTAACCCCGATTGATAAGCAAGGCACTATCTGGCGATGACAGTCACAGAGCAAATGCCCATCCACTGGCAACGTTGAGGAGCCACATTAGGACTAACATTTTCCCGAGCTCAGGAATGGAAGTAGGAGGGTCCCAAATTAGGTGGCGTGGCCTTCTGGCGAGTCTCAAGAATCGGAGAAGACGTTGTGGAAAGAATTGGTTTTGTATTAGTAAGCAGACCACTGGAGCTAGAAACTGGGAGCTAGTGGTGGCGCTCTGCTGGGCGGAGTGCCTTACCTGAGCAGCCCGCTGGGCGTGAAATTGACTCGGAGCCGGCCACACAGGTCAACCTTCCTGCCAGCGGACGGAAGGCTGCGGCTTCCCGTAGGGCGATACCGCGCGCAGCCCACCTGCCCCGGCTGCAGCCCGGACGCGGGAGACGGGCTCTGGGGGCCTGATGGGCTGTGCGCTGCTGGGACTTTGTTGCAACGCACTGATTCTTAGCAAAATGCTTTGTTTGCCTCTGGAGCCCGTAGCTTTGTTCCAGGACCCGGGACCTTGATTTTTAGTGATTTCACAACCTGGGCCATAGCAGGGTAGTTTCTGTATGATCTAGCTCTAGGAAGTAGGAAATAAAAACGGAGCCCATTACTGCTGCACAGATCTTCAGCGGTAGGGGGAAAAAAAAAGTGCATTCTAACGGAAAACGATGCATTGTCTATTAACATACCCTCTGTCTTAGCAGATTCTGATTTTTTACTTCTGATTCTGAGCTATCTGACGACTCTAAGAGCAGCAGATAACTGGTAGCCATGTAAATTCCATCCTAACTGGAAGAGGTCCAGCTGACTCCCCCTCCTCTGCTGGTGGAAAAAAAAAACAGCTTTGCTTCCTTTACTATTCATTTCAACTTTGCTTTTACTCCATGTATATTTGTGCTTCTTGACTTCTTAATTGAAACAGCCATAAAATCTGCCTGATTCCCTCACTGAATGAGGAGCTAAATAGTATCTCTGACATGTGTCCGTTTTTTTTTTTATTTGAATGAGTCATGAGTTTATCTTCTCCTGAAATTTGTCTTTAACAGCCTCCACTTTCTAAGTCTCTCTAGGATGATAAAGTAAACAAGTTGGTTTGTGTAGCCCCTCCAAGGGGAAAGCATGCGTTTTGGGGAAGCAGGAAGGGATGGGGGCTCACATTGCCTGAATATGTTCTGTGCACCTGCTACTTTACAAACAAAATTGAATTGAATATGCACAATCCCAGGAAACAGCAATTGCTACTCCATTTTATGGAGAAGACAACTCATGTTCAGAGATAATTTCAGAGATAAATACTATTCAGAGATAAGTATCATCGGAGATAACTATTATTCAGAGAGTATGTTCAAAGATAAGTAATTTGACAAATATCACTTAAGATTTGCAGTTAAGATTTGAAGTCATACCCTTCTAAGCCCCAAATTATGTCACACGGTTGCCATCCAGTGTGAGAAGGTGGCCCTGCCATGTGTAGAGTTTTTAGGTTTGAGGAATATTTCTCTGCCATGTCCTGGGTCACAGGGATACTCAGGATACGGGTCTGGCGTACTGAGGAGACTGTTGTTAATTTGTTCAACAGAGGAGAGGCCTTACCAACGTCAAAAGGAGAAATAGGTGGGGTTCACCGGTTACTGCATTTCCCTCATTCTCTGATCCTGCTTCACCAGGAAAACCAGGCAGAAAGCTGTCTGTGAAGTTTGCTGTCTGTGAAGGGCCGTGAGTTGGGGGTTAGACTATTGATGGGAGAAAGAGAAGGGCAAACAGGTCTTGCCTTCAAACTGACCTCCTGTCAAAACTGTTCTGTAAAATAGGCAATTGAATAGCCCAGCATGCAGTTTGTTGGGATAATTTAACAAATATCAGGGTGATCAGACTCTCCGAGAAAAGACAGTTGGAAAGGGTTTCTTTTGCCAAGAAAAAAAATGACTTCATTATGTACACTAGGAAGCTTTTAGATAATGTTCTAGCTGGGTTGGCCAAAGACCTAGAAAGCCCTTCCATACCGTGATCACTATGGATCACAGTATTTGGCATTTTGTATATATTTGTAGTTGTAATGTGGTCAGGTTATTCTTTATATTAATTTCCATTTTGTGCTCATTGCATTCTTTCATATAGGACATAGAAATTTCAAAGTAGCTCCAGCTATAAGATACAGTTTAAAAATAGCTTTAGTACCAACTGTTCATTTAAGCATTTAAAAAACGGTATGGAAATTTTAAGAGTCAACAAAGAAATAGGATAGCAGGCCGGTAAGTATTTCCATATTCTGATCACTGTGCATACATTACTACTATTCTAAAAATAATATGAATTTAAAGGACATTTTTGTTTCTCCAATGGGGGAAAATCACAGTAAAACAGGCAGCATTGTATGTGCAGCTTTGCGTAAGTGCTCTAGTGTCTCCTGCTGGACACAGTTGAGTACTGCAGGTGAGGCTGAACTATTGGGCCACGGACTCCTTTGGCATTCTGCTCACGCCTACAAACTCTTTCTCTGGATAATGTTTTCAAATGCATAAAATAAATGAAAGAGAATAACAAGGGAAATAATTATATTGAGTAAATCAACTATAATTCAATTAAGAAATTAAATTAAAAATAATTATATTGAAATATAGTGGTGAGGATATAAAAATAGCTTAAGATTAATTTATAAGTTACTTATTACTCAATTAAATAAAAATATCCAGCTTTGGGTTTAATTACTGTAATTTCAAAATAGTGATGAGCTTAAGCAATATTCTGAGATATTTTTAGCAAACATAAACTTGCATGAAAATATCTGTGATTTCTATTGGTGACAAAGTTTTAGGTAGTGTGTGTATTCACTTCCTAGGGCTGCCATAATGAAGTACCACACACTGGGTGGCTTAAGCAACAGAAATTTTTTGTCTCACAGTTCTGATGGCTAAACATCCAAAATCAAGATGTCAGCAGGGCCATGTTCCTTCTGAAGCCTCTAGGAGAAGATCCTTCTTCGCCTCTCCCAGCTTGTGGTGGTCCCAGCCTTTCCTTGACTGATGGCAATGTCACTCCAACATCTGCCTCTGTCTTCACATGACCATTTTCCCTCTGTGGCCGTGTGAATCTCTCTCTTCGTATAAGAACATCAGTAATATAATTAATATAATATGATATAATAGATTAGTCTAATTCAGGACACCCTGAATTCTATCCATGGAACATAGGTTAAGAACCTCTAAAAGTTATTTCCAGTTAATACGTATTTATCACGTTCATACTTTGTTCCCAGGAGAATCTTAAGTCTTGAGAAGAACGTGAAAGATGTCCCAGCTTCCTAGAAGGGATAAGACTTATACCTGTAGAGCAACCGGAAAGCAATATAGGGCACTGGGAAACATTGTGGGATGAATTTCATACTTTATGGGCTCAGGGACTGAGAACTGGGAGAGGTCACGTGGGTGGGACAGCTGGGCAAGTTTTATTGAGGACTTGGGACTTGATGTGGGTTTAGGATGGCCGCAAGATGTGAATCATCAGGACACGTGTCAGACCATGGAAATGGTATGAGCTAAAATAAAACCTCAAGAAAGAAAGTCAGACACCCCAAAAAGATTTAATAGTCAACTAGCCTAAAAATTAAGTTTGGAAAAGCTTACCAATTATAAAAACATATCATTATAATCAAAAGTATTAATTGAATTCCCAGAAATAAAATTGCCTGGTGTGATCAATTAGAGTTGACCCTTGAACAGCTAAGGTTTGAACTGCGTGTGTCCACTTGTATGTAGATATTTTTCAATAGTAAATATTACAGTACTACATGATCTGTGGTTGGCTGAATCCAAGGATGTAGAGGAACCTCGGATACAGAGGGCTGACCATAAGTTACATGTGGATTAACAATGAACTATTTACAAAATTAAGTAAAAAGTTTCTGCTGAAATGATTTGCAATATCTATTTCATCATTGACATATCCCGTGCAACGTCTTAATTTTCCTAATCTATAAAGAGCTCTACAAGCCAATAAGAAAAAAGAACAAGAAAAATGGTCAAAGAAGACTCAACTGTACACAGAAAGGAAATAGAAAAGCCTCTTAAACATATACTAAGACGTTCAACATCACTCTTATAAGAAACATTCAAATTAAGTTATATTGAAATGCCATTTTCATCTCTCAGACTGACCCAGATCAAAACATTGGATAATATGCTCTGTTGGTAACAGTGTAGGGGGATAGACATTCTTATAATATAAGAATATATTGGTATAATATCTTATACCAGTGTAAGTTGGTGTAATCTTTGTGGATGTCAATTTAGCAATATTTTATAAACACTGTAAGCACACTTACCTTTTGACCCAGAAGTTCCACTTCTTTATCTTACAGATATATTTGCAAGAAATTACTTTTGTGAAAGGTTATTAACTGCTCCATTGTTTGCAAAAGATTGGACATGATAGGAATGTCCATTAACAGAGCACGTTAAATAACCTCTGGCACAGATCTATACAATGAGATGCTAGGCAACTTCATAAGACAAAAGAATGAGAGTTCCTTAAAAACTACTATGGAATGATTTCCAAGATATGATGAAATGGAAAAAGCAATGATGCATGCACATTTTGGCTCATCTATGCATAAAGCATTCTGCAAGGATACACATGGGGCAGACAGCTCTGGTTGCCTCTACAGCAACTGGATGGTGGGGGGTGTGCATCTTTCTGCACCTTGTGAATTTCCAACTCTGTGGGTGCATGACCTATGCAATAAGCAGACTGCATTTTGGTAAGATTTTCAAATTGCAAGTGTTGATATTAACTTACTTTTGCTTATCCATTCATTCTATTCATTCAGCCAGTAGTTATGCAGAAACATGAGCACAGTGGGAAGGCCCCGTGCTCTCCTGGGAGAGCTGCTTCCAATTCACAGGTCTTTAGAGCTTCAGGCGTCTCAGGATGGACAACGTCCCACTGGAAACCCTTCCCCGACTCACGGTGACCAATTCTCAACAGTGCAACCTCAGTGAGTTACGATGCTGTCAGTCTCCTCTGTGTCTCTCTCTGTCTCTGTATCTCTCTATCTCTGTCAGTCTCTCGTGTCTTCAAATGTCCCCTCCCCATAAGCAGGGGACTAAAATAAGCAGGGCTTGTGGTACAAAGTGCCATCCCAGTGCTGTCCCAGTGCAGCACCATGAACCACTGAAGGGCCTGACCGGGGTGGGGCGTGAGCAGATTTTTTGGAGATAAAGTTCTCTAGGGTGGAGCACGTGAGGGCAGGGATACGAGGTAGGTACCTACTGCAACTTTTCCAGTAACGTTCCACATGAGTGAAAAGCAAGCACATGTAGAAAAAGATGACCGAGGTGTTATCCCAGGTTCTCTTCATTACGCATCCCTGGACAGGGATATGTGAAACCGCTCTCCCGCAGAAATAAATCAAGCAGATGCCACAACACCTGGAAAACATTCACCAGCACTGAAACATAACTGCAGAATTCCCCAGGCCTGCAGCGACTTGCCTGCACCGTCATCCTGCCAGGCCTGGTCTGTCAGTCAGAGGTGTCCATATCTGATAGAACCAGAGGGCATCTGGTTCTATCAGATGCCCTTTGTCCTGGTGATGTCAGCCTCACCTCTGCCTCCAGCCCCAGGGAGGGTGAGCAGCTCCAACAAGCTTCGCTCTGCTCGGCCCTGATGGGTCTCACCTGCAGCAAGCGAGGCTTGCCTCTTGCTTCTCACCTGTGGTCGGCTGAAAAATGGCCCCCAAAGATCTCTCCATGTTGCAGTCCCTGGAGCCTGTAAATGTCCCCTTCTTTGGGAAAAGGGTCGTTGCAGTTGTGACTAAGGATCTTGAGATGAGGAGGATGACCTAGGCGGGTCCTAACTGCCATCACATGTCCTTGTAAGAAAGAGGCAGAGAGAGGTTTGACACACAGAGGAGAAGGCAACGTGAAGGTGGAAGCAAAGGTTGGAGAGATGCGACCACGAGCCCAGGAACGCCGTGGCCACCGGAAGCTGGAGGCAAGGAGTAGATTTCTCCCTAGAGCCTCCAGAAGGAGCAAATCTCCAAGACACCTTGATTTGGGCCCAGCGAAACTGATGGTGGACTTCTGGCCTCCAGAGGTATGAGAGAAAAAATGTCTGTTAGGCACCCAGTTTGTGGTGCTTTTGTTACAGCAGCAGCAGGAAATGAATGGATCTCCCAGGGCATCTCCAGAGGCTGGCACTCAGCAGACAGCCTAGGCAGGCATGGGTTACGGCCCCCAGAGGCCCCCTCAACCAGTGGGGGGCCAGATAGTGAACTAAGCAAGGGGTGCCACTCTCTCAGTCCTCCCTGGGCAGGTGGACAACTCTGAGATCATCCTATGCCCTCTGCAGAGGCTTCTGGTGGGCAACTCGCAAGCCCGCCTTCTATGGTTTTCCCTCCTCTTATTTCCCTTCACCCGTCCTTCACTGCTGCCGTCTGGGATCACGTCCCATCAACCAAATTACCTGCAGCACACAACCTTTGTCTCAGCTCAGGCAGAGTCCCCCCAAGGCAAAGGCAAGTCTGTACCTCCAAGACTTGGATTCAAGTGAAATCCAAGCAAAGCCTTACGGAATTTTAAAAAATATGAGATTAAAGGATCAGCCAATCAGGAACAGTCTCATGAGCACTATCAAATGGGCAGCGTGACACCAACCATTCCCTTCTTTACACACATTCTAAACCGGCATTTCTCGGACTAGGAGTTTATTAAAAATAGTTGGCACGGTTGATGAAGGAGGCACATGGCCCTTAAGAATTAAATTTAGCTATGTTTTCATTTCAGTGATAATCTAAAAAAAAAAAAAGATAGGACCAACTGAATGACTCCATCTGGGGAAGCCCCATGCAGGGGGGTCTTTGTGATATGTGGATGGCTGCGATGACGCCCGAGATCACCTGTGCTTACAGGGTTTTACTTGTAACGCGGTTTCTCAGAGAAGTCTCAGTTTTCTTTGGTTCACAAGGAAGTCTTTTCATTTAAAGGGGTCCGTGTGTAACTCAGGTTTGTGACCTTGGAGTGTTTCCCTTTATACACACACACACACACACTCTCACAAAATCACACACACAAATATATCTGAAGGGTAGTTGGGCTCATCAGCACACAGCTGGAGGGTCACAGTTACCAAGGACAGATTTCAGGAATCAAAAGTTACCAGCAGAATGTAAATTGGTGCAGCCACTATGGCAAACAGTATGGAGGGTCCTTAAAAAACTAAAAATAGAGCTACCATATGATCCAGCAGTCCCACTCCTGGGTATATACCCAGAAAAAATAAAAACTCTAATTTGAAAAGACACATGCAACCCAATGTTCATAGCAGTGCTATTTACAGTAGCCAAGACATGGAAGAAACCCAGGTACCCATCAACAGAAATTGACTTAAGAAGATGCCATATATATGCACACACCATGGAATATGAGCTGTAAAAAGAATGGAATAGTGCCATTTGCAGCAACATGGATGGACCTAGAGAATATCATACTTCATGAAGTCAGACAGAGAAAGACAAATATTATACCATATCACTCACATGTGGAATCTTTAAAAAATAATACAAATTAATCTGTATACAAAACAGAAACAGACTCACAGACATAAAAAACAAACTTATGGATACCAAAGGGGAAAGGAAGGGGGGAGGGACAAATTAGGAGTATGGGATTAACAGATACAAACTACCATGCATAAAATAGATAAGCAACAAGGATTTACTGTATAGTACAGGGAATTCTATGCAATACCTTGTAATAACCCATAATGGAAAATAATCTGAAAAAATATATATACCTATAATGAATCACTTTGCTGTCCACCTGAACCTAACACAATATTGTAAACCAACTATACTCCAATTAAAAAAAAAGTCACCCACCAAGTCAAGCTTCAGTTATGTGAGAATCACAGCTATGGTTCTGTTTACACTTCCAGTGTGAAACTGTGGACCCTGTATCAAATCAGGAGGATGCGTGCCAGCCCTGTTGCTCTCCATAATGTGTTACACCTGAGCAAAATGCTTTTTGCATTGTTATTTCCTAAAAATGCTTTGGATCAGATTAATTTGCCCAGCCTTGCAGGCCCACTTCACCTCCCGGCTGGACGCCCTGGTTGACCTGCACAGGTGAGTGGTGCAGGGGTGCCGGGAACCAACAGCCTGCCCTCCGATTTCCTCCGTGAAACTTCGATCTGGGGAAATGACCTGGCCAGAGGTCCCAGCAGCTAGTTTCTTCTCAACAAGACTAAAACCTAGATGACTGTATTTCTTCATCTAAATAACAGAGCACAGAAGAAGAGGTCAAGAAACCCAGAGAAATTCTTTTCTCTAAATCATTTGCCTAACTTAAAAGGCACTCATCACAAGCTGCGAGGCTGGAAGTATCCCGGCAGCTTTCTCTGTTGCGTTTTTGATAGGAGAGTGATTTTACTTCTGTAAGAAGTGTGCGACAGGCCCTGGTGTGTGCAGGCACATCAACTATGGAGAGAGAAAGAGCTGTCAAACGTAGCTCTGCTATATAAGTAAGGTCTTGTCTTTGAGGCCTTAGGTGCTGAAGGGTTTCTCTAAGATGCTCGGGGCAAACGTTCAGGCAGTTGCGTAAAAGGGACTTGGGTACACATATGCATAGAAAAGAGACTGGAAGGAAAGACCGCAAAATATTAACCAATGATTATCTCTGTATGTTAGGGTTGGCTATAATATTTCTTTTCTTCTTTATGCTTGAGTACATATTCCAAACTGAATGCAAGGAGCATCAGTTACTTTTATCAGAAAAATAGTTTTAAAGTTCACGTTCTTCAAAGACAATCTCATCTGAGATGGACACAGGTGAGTGACAGGTGGGATGTGGATGAGATCAGGACATCAATTCATCAACACTCTTTATCCCAACCTCAGCGTGTGCCCAGCACGGTGTTGGGTGAGACAGGACAGGGGAAAAAACGGGAATGGACACTTAGTATTTACGAGATCCCAGACACAGTCCGTTCATATGTTACTCCCTTAACTCCTGCAAAAACCCGCTGGGTGGGCTGTTATTTTTCTCACTTTACAAGGAGGAAACGGAAGCCCAGAAAGTGAAGCAACTGGGCCAGGTAGCAGCAAACCCTGCACCTCCCACCCTGGCAACTCCGGGCCCATGAGAGTTCACTCACCTTGGGCAGAGGGTGCAGCAGGAGGCGGCATAACCCAGCGTGCCCTTCAGTCACTTACCGACCAAAACCAACCAAAACCGCCTGGACTTTCTCAGGAGGCAGAGCCCAGCTGGAGGCTGTTACCTGCCTGGCAATTGAAGGCAAACTGAGCTGGAGGTGGGGGAGGGGCAGTGAGAGGTGGGATGGCCACGTGTCCCCAAAGCCCTTGGAGGCATTGCCAAGTAATCAGTGAAATGCACTTAAAGCTTAAAGGCTGGCTGCCGAGTACCTTATGAAACGGAATTCCAAGTTGGACTTACTCTTATTGTTCTCTTTGTGCTGTAAATTCAGGCACTGTACTAATAAACCCGGTAAAAGACTAAGGCACGCATAAGACTTTTTTTTTTTTTTTTTTTTGTGGTACGCGGGCCTCTCACTGTTGTGGCCTCTCCCGTTGCGGAGCACAAGCTCCGGATGCGCAGGCTCAGCGGCCATGGCTCATGGGCCCAGCCGCTCGGCGGCATGTGGGATCTTCCCGGACCGGGGCATGAACCCACGTCCCCTGCATCGGCAGGCGGACTCCCAACCACTGCACCACCAGGGAAGCCCCATAAGACTTTTTTTTAAACATTAAAACCCACTAACCTCCCCGCAGATGTCAGACTTTTAACCTGATTCAGGGTCTGTGGTTCTCCTTCTCTGTGTGTAAAATCTACGTGAGCAAACATCAGCTTACTGCTGAGCGTGAGTCTTCTGACATCAGCAAGGAGCAGCTTGTTCTTCTCGGAAATTCAAGCTCTGAAGCCTGTTTTTCTTACAGAGAAACAGTAAGGTCACCGAATAACCCAGTAACCCATCCCTGAGTCCTGAGGCCTTTCTGACCTATGAGTCTTTGAAAGCACTTCTGTTTACTTCTCCTTTGTGGTGACAAGAGTGTGGGTGTCACCTCAGGGAGCCCACTGAGAAACTTCACTGAGTGAGGTCATTTGTATGAGTTAGCCAGGGTTGTCGTAACAAAGTACCACAGACTGGGGGGTTTAAACAACAGAAATTTATTTCCTCACAAATCTGGAGGCTAGAAGTCTGAGATCAAGGTGTCAGCAGGGTTGGTTTCCTCTGAGGTCTCTCTCCTTGGCTTGTAGACGGACGTCTTCCCCCTGTGTCCTCATGTGGTCTTCCCTCTGTGTATGCCTGTGTTCTAATCTCCTATAAGGCCACTAGTCATATTAGATTAGGGTCCACCCATATGACCTCATTTTAACTTAATCACCTCTTTAAAAACCCTATCTCCAAATACAGTCACATTCTGGGGTGCTGGGGGTTAGGGCTTCAACAGATGAATTTGAGTGGGGGCGGGCACAGTTCAGCCCATAACATTGCTGGGAGGAACAGAGATGCCATAGAAATGCCCTGCTTTATTCTTTATGGATCAGGGATCAGCCTATGGGAGGCCCCGTTAGGAGGCGACTTTCTCCACCCACTGTGAGCTCAGGATGGAGGCTCTGGTGCGGATGCTCCCAGCCCTCTGCTTCTACTAACTGGGACTCATGCTTCCAGCTCGGACCATGCTCTGAGGAAAGGGATCCCTAATCCAGGCAGCTCAGATGCCCGCTAGGACCCTGCAGATCTCTGCGACAACACCTTGCCGTCCTGGAAGAGGGCAGAGACATTCACACCAGAGCAACCCAGGTGATGGGCACTCTACCTGCCCACTGCCTTGAAGCAATTCTGTATCCACAGGAGTTTGGGGGTGGGGAGGAGGGGGTCTTACAGGTCATCCAGAGTGCAGGGCACCATGGTGATTTGGAGACACAAATGCCACGCAGAGAGGCAGTCAGGGCCGCCCTATCCGGCTGCCCCCCATCAGCTCTAGAAGGCTGCAGCTGGATTTATTCACTCATTCAACTGAACTCTGCAGGGGCCAGATCTGCGCCAGGCACAGGTGCTTGTGATTCATTCACCAGCGAAACAGACAACCCATGAGCTCATGGAGCCTTTATTCCAACACAGAGGGATGGGAACAGACTCGGGCTGCACCCAGAAGTGTTTCCTGTGAAATGTCCACTCCGTCCCAGGGAACTGGGGACTCCCGGCCTCCTCTGCTGAGGGTTTCTGGGTGGTTTCCTGTTTCAGCCCCACAGCCAGGGGAAATTTCTGCTTTTTGCTCTTCTGAACTCTAAGCTGAGACACGCACATGCTTGATGAGGGATTTTTCTGGTCAGAGGAAAGTTTTATGTCCTGTGTGCATTTCTTAATATACTCTGAAAAACTCAGTTCAAGTGTCACTTCCTGTACGAAACCTTGTCTGAGCCCACCAGCCCTGCTTCTGTGCTCCTGCAGCGTGTCACCGTGTGGTGCGGTTGTTTGTCTGGATGAGCTGTACGCCTCCCCCAGCCCCTGGGTTCCACGGGGCAGGCTCTCTGCCTTACTGTCTATGTACCTGCCCTAGGGCTACTAGTGTCTGGCACAGAGAATGTGCTGGATTAAATGACAAAACAGAAAACCAGGTGGAGTACCTCCACCCTGCCTTCGGTCTGGTCCTTAGGGTCCAGCACCATCATACTCTTTTTTTTTTTTTTTTTTTTGCGGTACGCGGGCCTCTTACTGCTGTGGCCTCTCCCGTTGTGGAGCACAGGCTCCAGACGCGCAGGCTCAGCGGCCATGGCCCACGGGCCCAGCCGCTCCGCAGCATGTGGGATCTTCCCGGACCGGGGCACGAACCCGCATCCCCTGCATCGGCAGGCAGACTCTCAACCACTGCGCCACCAGGGAAGCCCCATCATACTCTTTCTGATGCCCAGATGGTGGGTCTATGACCACGTGATTTCAAAGCAGCAACGAGTATAAAAAATATTTTGAGATATTGGCAACAACTAAAGTGTGGTGTGAAAATCTGTTATTTCTCTCGGCACGGCTAAACCTTAGGGATTGTTGCCTGTGTTCATAATAGAAGGCAATGCTCAATTTCAGTGAGAGGTTAGGGAAAATAAAGATGTAAATTTTTCCTATTTAAGTTCATGAACCCTCTGAGTTTTAGTCATAGATTCTTTGAAGGATCCACATACATGTGATTAAGATCCTCCAGACCAGAAGTTTCATCCCCCAAGTCGTACTTAGCCCTTTCCCCTTGTAACCCCCAAGTCAGCTCGGGTGCAAGGTTCTGTCACCTCCCAAACCTTGGGTTGATCTAGAAGTCAGATGCCCTCAGCTCCTATGCTCCACCTGCATGGCATCCTCCAGCTGCAGACAGAAGTTGGCCCTTTCCCTGCTCCCCCACTGGGCCCCAGATGTGCAAAAGCATCAGTCGCAGGTAACTACACCAAACAACCTATAGCCCAGTAGACAATCCCTTCTCCCCAGTGGCCCTCCTTGGCCGCCCCAATGCCAGGGTTTGCTTCCTTTTCTTTTTCTCCTTTCTCCCCAGCACTGCCCAGTCTCTTTGGCTTTCCCCTTCTACCTTTTCTTCCTCTCCTTTTCATGCCAGAGACAAGTCAGCTCTGTCCCAGCCCTGCCCATCCCAGCAGCTCAGGTTCTTAGCCCAACATGAGGCTCTTCTTGGGTAGACATTTCAACAATTGCAAACTGTTTATCAAAATGTTTCTTCCAAATGCACCTAGAACTCTCCTCGATATTAACTTGGTTGAATACAATTTTCTCCATCTTATTACAACAGGGTCAAAGGTTCTTTGAAGAATCTTGCTCCTTTGGGATTTTTCCCCCACTGATGTGCCCTTCTTGGAACAAAGATACGATCCGTATCTGTCACTATCTCTTCTGTTTCATTAGCCATTGGCCTCCTGTTCATTTGGGGTGATCTACTATATCTCAGTCTCTACATTAAACACAAATACTTCATGACAAGTAGGTTTATCCAACAAATACAGGAATTGGTTATTAGGGAACCTATCAGTGTAATTCACGGAATTGAGGCATAGTTATTTCAGTAGGCACTCCAAAAACATTTGACAAGCTGGATATTGTTGATAAACTCTTAGCAACGCAGGCACAGAGGCCACATTCCTAACCCTAACCAGGGTCTACCAGAAGTTTGCACAAATCATGACATGTAATAGTAAAACACTAGAAAGAAGGGGTACCTGCCATCACCGCTTCTCTTCAACCTTGTAATGTGGATCCTTGACAATGTAGGAAAATAAGACAAAAGGGCCTGAATCTAAAATGAGAAGAAAAATATTGTCACTATTGCAGGTGATGTGATGAACTACCTAGAGAATCCAAGACCCCGAATGAAAAACTAATGGGAGAATTTGGGGAGGTGGCTGGACACAAGACCAACATACACAGATCAATGGCTTTCACATCCATTTGTGTGGGTGTTTTTAAAAAACGATAGAATATAACAAGTACTGGTGAGGATGTGGAGAAATTGGCTCCCTGTGCATTGCTGGCGGGACTGCAAAATGGTACAGACACTGTGGAAAATGGTGTGATGATTCATCAAAAAATTAAACAAGGAGTTCAAATTCAAATTCTGGATATATAACAAAAGAAGTGAAAGCAGAGACTCAAACAGATGTTTGTACACTGAGGGTTCCTACTCTTCACAGCAGCAGTATTCACAGTAGCCAAAAGGGTGAAGCAACCCAAGTGTCCATTGACAGATGACTGGATAAAACAAATGTGACATACATCATACATGTACAGTGGACTATTATTCAGCCATAAAAAGCAGTGGAGTGCTACGTTGTGAACGAAACTTGGAGACATTATGTTAAGTGAAAGAAGCCAAACACAAAAGGACAAATATTGTGTGAGGTTCCTAGATCAAATTCATAAAGATAAAAAGTAGAACAGTGGTCGCTGAGGGCTGGAAGTAGGGGGAACTGGGGTGTAAGTGTCTAATGGGTATAGAGGTTCTGTTTGGGAAGACGAGAAAATTCTGGAGCTGGATGGTGATGATGGTTGCCCAACAATGTGAATGTACTTAATGCCACAGAACCATTCACTTAAAAAGGGTGAAAAAGGTCAATTTTCACCTTTTACGTGTTTTACCACAATTAAAAATCTATGGTTTTCTTAATCACTAACTCTAACTTATTAGAAAAGGTAAGGGGAAAGGGATCCTACTCACAAGAGCAACAGAATCCATAATATAACCAAGACTGAAACCACTGACTCTCCTGTTACAGTCACTGTAGCTCTACAGGCAAATAAATGAACAAAGCTGAATGCAGAGTCCAGAACTCCCCCTCACTCCACTTCTAAGAATCTGTCCTAGTAACAAAAAGTGTAGACATGTGCCTGGGTACATATGTACAAGGAGGCCCACAGAAATGACATTTGCAGAAGTGAGCAACGTTGAGAGCGATGTAGGATAAAACCCATGGTTCAGTGAGGAAAGTCACCTCCCATTTTGCAGCTGTTTCAGAGACGAATCAGAGCTGTGCGTCCTGACGTGCAACGATCCTGGTGATATATTGAGAAGCAAGTTTTCACATAATTCCTCGAGCATAATCTCATTTGTTTATAGGCAAAATAAAAGCTATGTAGTTGTATATTACCTAGAGAGGTAAATGCATGGAAAAGTGTCTACAAGTATGCATATCAGACCGTTGTGATTTGTCCTAGGGGAACTGTCCTTTATGAATTTTCTATGAGAATGTATTCAGGTAATACTTGGGATTTTTTTTTTGCTTTAATAAAGTAGGAAGAACCAGTTTTCTCAGTCCTGTGACAAGCTGGTGTTGTCTATGCACCTACCAGGTCCTCTCTGTGGAGCCAGCATTAGGGCATCGGTGGAGGAGGTGAGGACGATAGTTACAAGGCCTCCTGCTGGCCTTCCAGAAGAGGAGGTCTGCGTGGGGCTGTTAAGGGAACACCAGGATTCCACCTGAGACCCTCCCTTCTGGTACAGCAGTCGGTTACTTTGGGCGTCCCGTAACCTTTAGCACAGTCATCCTTGACTTTGCCCTTGGCTGTACATTGGAATCCCGTGTGAGGACTGACAAGCTCCTGACCCTAATCTGCACCAGGGGATTCCCATTTCTTTGGTGCAGGGGTGGCCCTGACCTTGGGCCATCTCTCTGAACTCAGGGCTCCTCTGTTCTCCTGTTACAGCCCTCAAGGTGTTACCTAGTCCGGCACTTCTCACTTATGCAAGTGATATCTGAAACCAAAGGAGAGGCTTTTTTGACATTTGACCTAACTGGTTTCTGCTCATCACTCTATCCCATTGAGATGTGTTTTAACTTTTTCCATCCAGAGAATCTTCCTGCGTCTCCATCACCATGATGGGACATTCTCTCTGTCTCCTAGGCACAGAAGCCTCACCCGGACCAACCTCTCATTCATTTGGGTCCTTGGAGGAAGGCATGGTTTCTGTATGACTAAAAATATCTTTCCCTTCCATTAATAAGAAACCAAGACCCAGGAAGACCATTCAGCAACAAAAAGAAACAAACTGCCGAAACATGCATGCCACACATGAACCTCAAAATCGTTATGCTCAGCGAAAGGCGCCGGATGCCAAAGGCCATGTAGTGGATGATTCCGTTTACATGAAGCATCCAGAAAAGGCAAAAACATATGCAGAGAGAGCAGATTAGAGGTTGGCCGGTCTGGGCTGTAATGGGAGGGGGTGGCCATAAACAGACACAAGGGATCTCCTGGAGGTGCTGACTTGAAACAAACCAACTGCCAGATATTTCTCTAGCGAAGATGGGTTTATCTGGGATCAGCAGAGAATTACACTTCCGCCTCTGCAGCCATGGCGAGCCACGTGCAAGTCTCCACACAGCAAGGGAAGGAGAACTCTTTTATAGAGGGGAAGAGGAAGTCTGGAGGGCTGCTGTTGTAAACAGAGTCCATGGCTTTTCATTGGCTGAGTTCTTGCCAAGAAAGAAGAGGAGTCTGTTTCCTTCCTGTTGGGCTCTGCTATGGCCACAGGACATGACAGCTGCCCCTTCTGACTATTTAATCGAGGTTTCTGCTCATTCATTTTTTACAGGTGGGATGTTCCGGAACTGGATCGTGGTGATGGTTGCCCAACTCTAAATTTACTAAACACCTAAATACCACTGAATCGCACTTTTATGGTATACGGATCCTACTTCCAGAGTGCACCAGACTGAGTAGAATTAAGCCCTCTTTCAAATGGATGCTGTTGGAGAATGTTAGACAGCTGGGGTTCCATGGCTGCTTGGGGGAAGGGTGCAGTTTAGCATCTCAAACAGCTCAGCCTTGGCTCCCAAATCACACACCCCTCCCAGCCAAACCAAAGCCCTAGGCCAGCTGGACCCACCCAACTTTTTACACTGCGCCCTGGGGTCTCTCTCTGTGCCCAGTCACCTTGGCGGAGGTCCTCTCCTAACCTTTAACCTTTGACAGGGCTCCCGCCGAGGGCGGCGGGCTCTGCATCTCCACCAGGTCCACACAGCTGCCCGACTGGCCTCTGGCAGAGTGTCAGGTGCCCCTGTGAAGCCCGTGAGGCTTGTTCTCCGAGGGCAGCGGGAACCCGAGGGCACACCACTCACTGGCTCCCGAGCTGACTGGTTAGAACAGGGGAAACTGTAAACCCATTTTCAGGGAGTGACAGAGGGAGAGAGCTGCTCAGTTCTTAATGATAACTGGCCCCCTCCCCCTCCCCTCCCCCTCCCCTCCCCCTCCCCTCCCCCTCCCCTCCCCCTCCCCTCCATCTTCTCCCGGCATCCCCTCTGCTCTCCTCTCCTTCCCCTTCCCCTCTCTCCTACCTCCTCCCCTCCCTCCACCCTCCCTCTTCCCATCTGTATGGTATTGGGCACCATCTCCTGTGCAGACACTGAGCTAGGAGGTGGGCATACAGCAGTGAGCAAAGCCAACCTGGACCTGTCTTCAGAGTTCACAGTTTGTTGGGGGAGATATTAACCTAATAATCACACAAATCAAACACTGACACACACATAAGGTGTTGGAAGGAAGGGCCCATCGGGCAACAAGAGGTTCTAATTTACAGGGTCCTTGAAGAGCACTTGGCCCAACAAGGTGATACTGAGGTGGAGGCTGGAAGGCTGAGAGGAGCTCTAGGTGAGGAGCAGAGAGAAGGCCCTGGGTGAGGAGGTGCACCTGGGAGGAGTGAAAGGCGGTCAGTGATTGGGGGGGAGGGGGAATCTAGCCCCTCCCCCAACAACCTCCACGGCCTTTCTGCCTCTTCCCACCAAAGCCAGGCCCCCGAGGAGAGATACACTCCCCGGAAAAACAGGGGATGCCGTGCAAATACAGCCTCACGTCACCTGCTCTCCACCCTCTCCCTTCCTGCTGCGTCTACCTGGTCAAAAATGATGAATCTGCCGTCGGTGGGCTGGGGGTGGGGTTTATTCTAAGACCTTGGGAAGGCACTGCTGAGGTTTGACTAGGGTGAGACACACCCAAGTGATGTTATAACACCAGTGATGGGTGAGGGGCGAATGACGTGGGAGCCCTTTTCAGCCGAGTGGCCCCGGGAACTTAGGTCCGAGGTGAGATGGATCCCTTTCCTCCCAGGGGCTGTCTTGGTGGACGTGGTGGTGGGGATTGGCTGGAGCTGGAACGTGGGGACCCAGGCCAGCGCACTTGGCGCCAGCCCTGGTTTTGATGGTGAGGAAGGGCCCCCTGAAAAGCCCTGCCAGGGCCCTAGATTTGGGGACGCACTTCCTCCTCCCCCAGCCCTCCCTTCCCCTCCCCCCCACCTCGAGGCCCCTTCTATTTATAGCGCTTCCTCTCCAGATCTCTGCACTTGAAAGATGTCCTTGAAACACACACAAAAGAGAAAAAAAATTCTGAAAAATGTCAAACCACAGGTTCTTTCCCCACTCTTCAAGTTTCTAGGTTTGTACTATTCCTGGTTGACCCTAAAGTAGAAAGGGTCAAATGGGTGCCCCGAGTTTTAATGGTTCAGAAGGTGCTGGTTGTTGGGTCCTGGCTCTGGCAGCCTCCTGGGGACCAACTCAAGGGTCAGGGGACTTGAGATCCTTTCTCGTGGGTAAAGTACGGGGCCACAAACACACAGCACCATCTAGCCTGTAACTTTGACAAGATCAGCGGCAGTGATCTCAGGTGGTGAGATGGAAGTTGGAGAGTACACTGAACTGGAAGCCAGGATGTCATGGTCTAGTTCAAGCTGTGTTTAGAAACATCACTTACATCTCTGAGTGTACCTTCCACTCTGTAAATTTAAAAAGTTGGACTAGACCCGTGTTTTACAAGCTTTTTTGACCCAGAGCTCACACACCCATAACAGAAGTCCCATGAAATATTCAATAGTATTTGTTTATTGTGACACTTTTTAAAAATTCTGTTCCATTAAAAAAAAAATTTGATCATGACCAACTAAAATAATTTCAAAACTTACTATAAATGGTTAAATAGTAAATTTTATGTTATGTATATTTACCATAATAAAAAAATTGAAAAACCCATTGTGAATTTTACAATGGCTGAAAAACACTGGGCTACACCATCCCTGAGTTCTCCTCCAATTATTATTTTTAAAATCTAATTGTGCAATCACAGAGGAAAAGTGCCTCTTTGATAAAACGTTCATTAAGCTTAATTTTTTTTTCAGATAATTAAAAATGTTTTCTCCCTTGCTCTCTTTTTCTCTTTTAAATATCAACTAAGTATGGCATCAACTAAAACTGCACCCATGCATACTCTGTGGCCCAGCACTTCTGCCCTGGGCATATCCCAAAGGAAATGAGTGCATATGTTCCCCCGAAGATGTGCTCAGGAATGTCTGTAGCAGCACTATTTGTAACAGCCTCAGCTGGATACAACTCAGATGTTCATCAGCAGGAAAATGAATAAATAAGTACTGATCTATCCCAGCAAAGGAATAAAGACAGCAATGGGAGTGAATGAACTACAGCTATTAACAGTATGGATGAGTTGCACCAAAATACTGTTGAGCAAAAGAAGCCAGAGCTGGAAGAACACATTCCGTGTGATTCCATTTATATCAAGTTCAAAACCAGGCAAAAATAATCTAGTATCATCACTAACATAGTAACCTTGGGAGTCAGTGACTGGATGGGGCTGCTGGGGTGCATAGACTCTTCTGGGCTTTTTATCTAGTTGCTAGTACATGGGTGCATTTCGTAGGGGTTCATAATGAACCCCCCGCCCCAAAATGTGTCACTTTTGCATGAGGATTATTTTGAGCTAAAGGCAATCGATACCCTGCGGGTTCTAGAGAAATTACTGCCCCTCCCCTAACTACCTAAAAGAATTTCAATTGTGGATTTTTCCCAGAAAAAGAGTTGTTACCAGAGTTACCTTTTACCAAAGTGGCCCTATCTGTATGTCAGGGAAAGCGCATCTAATTACCCAACATCTGCTCTTCTTCTTATCCCCACATGAATGACCCTCCCGTCCTTGGAAACCCCAGGTCCTGATGGCATTCCTCAGCTCAGGATGGCGTACAGACCTCATCTTACCTTTCTGTCTCTGACCCTCTCATGTATGTGTGGGTCTCTGACCTTCTCCTGTATGTGGGGTTCCTGTATATATGAAACTAAATGTGATTTTCTCCTGTTAATCTGTCTTATTTCAATTTAATTCTTAGACCAGCCAGAAGAACCTAGAAAGGCAGAGGGAAGTTTTCTTCCACATCCTCACCATTCATCTCTGGGAAACCTCCCTGACTACTCGGGACCAGGACAAGCATCCCCTCGGGTGGTCCCTTAGTGCCCTGAACTCACTCTCTCAGCTGCGTCTGTCTCTCCATAGAGGTTGCCTGCCTGCTCATCTGTCCACTTCACCAGAAGGAAGGACTCTGTCGCTGTTGTATCTCTAGCTGGTTCTGGAAGTTCAGCATAATGTAGACATTCACTCCACCTGAGGGAATAAATAGGTTACTCAAGTGTCTAGAAGTCTATCAAGGATTAAATGGATTTTAAAAAGGAGGAAGAAACAAATACATCTGTAACCACCCCCAATCCTTCTCCTCCTCCATCATTAAAAAAAAAAAAAGGGCTTCCCTGGTGGCGCAGTGGTTGGGAGTCCGCCTGCCGATGCAGGGGACGTGGGTTCGTGACCCGGTCCGGGAAGATCCCACATGCCGCGGAGCGGCTGGGCCCGTGAGCCATGGCCGCTGAGCCTGTGCGTCTGGAGCCTGTGCTCCGCAACGGGAGAGGCCACAACAGTAAGAGGCCCGCGTACCACAAAAAAAAAAAAAAAAAGGATAAAAGGCATTAGTTTTACAGACCCCCGCTCCCCTCCCCCAGCAGTGGCTGTACCCAGAACTAAGCCACGTGGTGCCTCTCTGCTTATGCTTGGGGCTGAAGATGCTCATGGAACAGAGCAAACCACAGAGATGAGATAGAGGTGCACCCCTGCTTCCCTTGGGCAGGCACAGATCACATCAGAAATCAATGCCCTGTGAAGCTGCTTTAAGGGTAACACCCAGGGCGGTCGCCAAGCTCAGACATCACCAGCCTCAGCTGCAGTGGCTCCACCCGCCCCAGAAACAGCAGCACCGAGTCCTTTGTGTCCTTCATATCTGGGTGATACTATCCCTTGGCCACCTCCTTAACCTCCAGCCCCAGCTGCAACCTCCTTGAAATTGAACCTATCCGAAGAAGCACCTGGATCTTTGATGAAATTGGCTGTGTGGCCTTAGACAAATCACTTAACTTCTCTGAGCCTCATTTTCCTCATCTGTAAAATGGGACAAATAGTGCTTCTTTGTCGATGAACTGAGGTGTAAATAAATATATAATAGTTAAGGGCGACAGAGAGTAAGTCCTCAATCAAGGGTGCCACTACTATTACTGTCATTGGTATTGATTTTCTGGGCCAGGTGGAAGATGACAAATATTATAGATTACAAGGAAGGAAGTTGTCAAGCCACCTTGAGAAAAAATCAGGACAATCAGTGGGTCAGGGAGTCGTACCATAGGTCCAAATCCTAGCCTTTGGGGGACAGTATTTGCTGAGTCATCATGTGTTTGGGGCTGAGAGGAGGTGGGTGTAGGGATTAAAGGGCTCTGCATTGTGAGGAGAGCCCTGAAAAGGAACCAGGAGCTGAGGGTTCTGGTCCCGTCTCGCTGGAGAAAGCCAGGAGGATTTTGGGGAAAAAAAAATCCCATGTGTCAGTTTCTTCACTTGGAAGACAAAAATGTCAGACTAGATCAAGGGTTCTCTACCTTTTCTTGTGCCATGGACCCTTCAGGTGAAACTAAGGACCTTCCTCAGGGTGATGGTTTAAAATGTATGAAGTAAAGTACATAAGATGACAAAAAACTGCTCATGTTAAAATACAGTTATCCAAATGTTAAAAACCAGATTTCTAATATGATGTTCCTTCCATATGATTATTAAGTAATAACAACTGTAATCTCAAAGCAGTGATGTGCAAACATATTTCAAGGTACTTGAATCACCTGTAATGGGCTATGAAGAGAGTCATGATTTCTGTCAGTGACAGAGTCACAGGTATACTTCATTCCACTGTGACCGGCTGCCAGGGCCTAGGCTGACAGGTTGCAGTTAGAGCCTAGTGAAAATAAAGAGGTAATTGTTCTCCCACCCAGGTTCACAGGCCTCCTGAATCCTGGCCTCCCAGGGACTAGGCGAGGTTTCCCACACCTTCCACTGTAGCAGCCCCTGTAGATAAAAGAGCCGCTGCACTTCCTACCGCTGAGGAACTCAACAGCTGGTTGAAATGAAACACCCCTGCCCAAGAAGTGACTGGAGAACAGCCCCTGAGAGCGTGAAATCCCATGCATAGTACAGGTGGTAAGCACAGGATGGCGGCCAGTGAGGGCTGCTACTTAGACTGGACAAGATCATAAAAGGGCAGGAGAGATGGTAACTTTGTAAGGGATCTGCTAGGTTCCAGGCCAAGCACGTGCTAGGGGACTGAGCGATGTGTTTCTATGAACACAAGGAGAGCCCACCATGTACTTCTCAGTCATGTGTACACACGAAGGGGACCAGAATATGCCACCCACTTGTGCCTCTTTGGCATAAGGATTATTTTGAGCTGAAGGCAACTAAGAAAAATAGCAGAAAGAGAAGGAAAAAATATCTCTGCCTTCTTCCTATTTGGCTAAAAGCAGGATAGAAATTTCCATTTGTAAAGGCATTTCACCCTCCTTACCAGGAAGACAGCAACTCTTAATCATCTGAGAGGACTCTAGTCTCTTAGCCCAGAGCCAAGAGAGGAAGGTGCATGATAAACCTTACTAGACAGCCCTCAATCTTCTACTCCTTTCCCCATCTATTACGGCATCCCCACACCCCCTCCCTGCTTTCCTCTGTCTTGTTAGTTTCCACCACTTACTGCTCTTTGTTCTGTTTTTTTTTAAACAAATTATTTATTTATTTTTGGCTGCGCTGGGTCTTCCTTGCTGCACGCCGGCTTTCTCTAGTTGTGGCGAGCGGGGGCTACTCTTCGTTGCAGTGCGCGGGCTTCTCGTTGCGGTGGCTGCTCTTGCTGCAGAGCATGGGCTCTAGGTGCACGGGCTTCACTAGTTGTGGCATGTGGGCTCAGTAGTTGTGGCTCGTGAGCTCAGTAATTGTGGCACACGGGCTTAGTTGCTCCGTGGCATGTGGGGTCTTCCTGGACCAGGGATCGAACCCGTGTCCCTGGCACTGGCAGGTGGATTCTTAACCACTGTGCCACCAGGGAAGCCCTACTGCTCTTTGTTAAAATGCTGTATAAACTTATTCCTATCCACTTTGGCTCCTCACTTCTTTTCTGTGAAGCCTCCCGGGCCAAGTCAGAGTAAAATTGTTAACGTCAGATAAAATGTGTGCGCCCTTCTCCTGTTTGTTCATCCTGTTTGTTAGTCTCTTGTCCAATTAACTGACACAACTGCAGCCACTAAACCCGGGAGGGCAGAGGAAAAGTTTCCCCTCCCAGCACACACAGGTACGTATGTGTTCCCGGCTCGAAGCTGGCGCTCAGTAAACGCTTGTTGAACGACCCATGAGTGAACAGTGTGGGGTGAGGGTATTCCACAGTTTGTTGCCCTTCGTAGGCCTGCTAGTCTGCCCTTTTAGTGGGAGAGCCCTAAATGTCTTAAGGACACGAAGGAAGGTTCTCCTGGGGTTTGCCATCTGTGTGTAAGTCAGGCACCTCTGGAAACGGCATTAGTTCTTCCTTCTGGGCCGTGGGAGGGAAGTTGATGGTAAAAGGTGCAGGTTAGACAGGGCTTCTTTACCAAACTTCTCTCCAACTGATCTGGAGCTTTGGGGGACATCTTTTAGGGACCAGTCTACACAAGGGAAAAATGGGGTCCCATGGCCTTCATCAGTGGGAGGTCAGTTAGGGGGGCGTGTTGACCCAAATTCTAGACAGGGGAGGGGTGGCGGGGAACCGAGGCGTGAGGGATGTCACGCCAGAGACACAGAGCTCGGGGGTGGGGCTGGGGTCCAAGGCCGGGCTGGAGAGCCGGCTGCTGACGGAAGCGCCTTCCTTCCACGTGCAGAGAAGCTCAGAAAGAAGCTCACGCTCACATCCCTGGGGCGGCAACTTGGCAGCGTTACAGCCCTGATCCGGGGGTGGGTCTGATGCCTCATTGATTCGCCAGCTGTGCGGTAGGGAAACGAGGGGGGCGCGGGGAGAAGGGGTGGCTGGGGAACACCCTGGTTTCACCTGCCGTCCAGCCACCGCCAAGTGCAGCCCTTGGGAGTGCGGCCCATCGGAGCTGCACGTGGGCTTTCGGGCTCCGTTAGAGCGCCTCGCCTGGATCACAAACCCAGGGAATCCCGAGCCAGGCCGAGTCTCCCCTCGCTTCCCGACCCCCAGCCTGAGCTTGGCAGGGTCCCCAGACGGTACTTCTTGCTTTACTTCGCTCATCACCCCCTCATGGGGGGAGGGGGGGTAGAGAATGCTGGCTGCTTCTGAAGTTCCTGACTCTGGTGGCTTGGGAGTAACACCTATGGCCTAAACCCCTGCCTGTGGGGGGCAAAGAAATGGAACAGAAGGGAAACCGCTTCCTAGAGCAACATCCCCCCACTCCCTCCTTCTCGGGAGGCATGGGAGACAGGCCTGCGTGGGAGGCCATGTGTCTGAGCGAGCTTGTCCTGTGGCAGGAAGATCACCTTGGCTGATACCCTGGGTGGATTTTTTTCCCCTTTCTTTCTTTCTTTCTTTTCTTTTTTTTTTTCAGCAGGGGTGGGTGAAGGGAAGAAGAGTGCGGAGGCTAGTGCGGTGCACTGATTCAATTCCTGCAGAGGGGAGAGTGCTCGGGGCGCCTTCGATGCTCCAGGGCCCCCTGGGAAGGCAGCTGGCCGCTGCACGAGACTCCGCCAGGCTCCCTGGCGTCACCCTCGGTGAGTGAGGTAAGTCGACCAGAGGTGAGTCTTTTCGGGCACCGCGGGAAGGACGTGCCTTGCTGGGGCTCAGAGAGATTGTTCTGCTCTTCACACACCCTCTCTTTCTGCTTCTGTTGGGAACAGGTAGAGCATCCCTATCGACCCCAGCCACCAGCCAGGACCCCTGCCGTGCCTGACCAGGCGGAAGGACACGTCAGGCCAGGAGGACCAAAGGTCAGTGTCAGTCTCATGTCACGGAGCAAAACCGGCTGACAGAACTGGGCTGCTTTCACTGGACCACACCCTGGGATGCAGACCCTTAGAACCTTCTGGAAGCTCTCTGGATCATTCTTCCCTACACTAATTGATAACCCCTAACAGGGGCACACCTGGCCCTCCACAGTCACAGCTGGGTGAGTCTCAAAAGGCACATACTCTTGTGAGTGGGAAATGCGTCAGTAGCTTCATATTAAGACGTAAAAGACTGTAGGGGAGGGGACATGTCCCTTCTTCCCTTCTGGCTTCTTTGGCTGGCCTCATCACGAAATTGACAAGAGACAGATTAACAGGAGAAAAAAAACAAAAGCTGAATAACGTGTATACGTGGGAGAGACCCAGGAAAACTGAGTAACTCGCCAAGATGGGCAAAACCGTCACCTTAAATGCTTTCCTCAGCTGAAGACAACAGAAGATGTTAGGAGTGGGGGAGCTAGAGATGAGAGGCGAGCGGGAAAAGCACAGTAAACAAGGGTAAGGGAGCTCTGCAGATTTAAGTCCTTGCCTTCTGCATTGACTAGAGTTTCTACAGATTGAGTCATTACCCCTCTTCTTGGTACGGCAAGGGAGACACTCTTACAAATATAAGCGTCTTTTACAAAGGGCAACTTCGACTTGGCTTTCAGAGCTTCTTCTGTGCCTGTGCCTTCTTAAAAATAACCAGCTTAAAAGAATCCTTAGGCCAAACACGTGTATTTTGGGGTGGCAGATTCTGCTCCCCTACAAACCAACAGTGGGTCATTTCCTAAGAGCAGATGGGATGGAGTTGGAGAAATGGGATACTTTGCGCTTGTGGGGGGAGAACCTGGGGGGCGGGGGGGCGGGGCAGAAAGGGGCCAAGGAGCACACCTTCAGCAGGTGTGGGCCAGAGCCCACGGTGCACAGAGCAACCGAGCGGTCAGCCACTGGGCAGTCAGTGCTCCTGCTGGGGAAGGGAAGCTCACGCGGAGGTCTGCACCCGCATCGACAAGCAGGAAGGCCAGAGCGGCAGGTCCGAGGCGTTAGGGCCCCTCTCTCGACGGCTCCTCATTTGGGTCTGATCTCCCCGGACTCACATATGTGACAGCACCCGCCTGCCCCTCTTCGGGATGTGGATGTGACTTCTCCGTGGGTGCCCTGGGAAGGGGGACCACGGGGCTCCCAGCATCACCCACCATCCAGACAGCTTGTTTTGTGCCAAATACCAAAACAGGAAGAAGATTCGGAGAGGCCCGAGGGGCACGGGGTTACGGAGGTTGCTAAGGTGTTGAGGGGTGAGTCACGGGGAGCAGGTACCTGTGAGTTGCCCTCAGATGCTCGAGCACCAGGTGTGGGGGCTGCTGCAGAGACCGGAGGTTTCGGGGAGGAAGTGGTGCTTGGTGGGGCCTTGGGGCTGTGCGGTGTACCCGGCGCCCTGGGCTGCGGGCCGGCGTGTGGTTTGCCCTGGGGAAGAGGCCCAGGAAAGTCAGGAAGCGGGGGACACTTGCTCAGGGTGGTGTTTCCTTAGGAGCCAGTCCCACCCCTGTGCCCAGTGAGTCCTGAACAGACAGGAAAAGGGACACAGAAAGTTCCAACAGGCGTCAAACCGCTGCTCTGTGACTGATCGCCAGTGATTCCAGCAGCTGAGTCGACCTGTGGCTGAGACCCTCCTGAGCTAAACTGGCCCCTTGAGACACCCTCCTCGCCCTGCTGGGGGCACAGAGCCCATCCCCTCAGCTCCCACCTCAGTGCAACCTGAGGACCGGATTGTTCAGTGAAGGGATGAATAAGAAGAGCCTTCCCTCTGGATTCAGAGCTGGCAGGACCCCTGGGAGAGCGTAACTACCCACCTATCTCTATCTAACTATCTATTAATCCATATCTGTCTATCTAGTCACCATCTCTATATCTATCTAATCTATTATCTATCTACCATCTATTTACCTACCCACCTATCTAACCATCTATCTATCTATCTAATCATCCTCACTATATCATCTCCATCTATCCATCCATCCATCCATCCATCATCCTGAGGTTCAAAGGACTTTTCAGTGTTCCTCTCTCTACTGTTCAGATGCACTTTTCTTACTTTCCATTTGAATGGAGGCCCTTATGCTTATAGAGACAGAGCTCTCTATATGCATAGGTTGCAATGAGGCATAATCTACAGCAGGGTCCCTACGAGCTAGCCCCAAATCGGTAAAGGAGGGAACAGCTGTGTCCTGACTCAAGTGAGGTTTTGGGGCTCACGGAGCTGGTGCCCTTCAAGCCAGCACGTGACTGCAGAAGTTCAGCACCTCCACCTGGATCTCTGGTCCCGTGAGCTATTGTGGCCCTTGGGTAAACAGCACACCCTCTGCAATAACAGTGCTCACGTGTGCCTCACAGGGACAGTCACTCAGGCTCCACCTGCTGCACAGAGAGCATGGGTTTTCTCCAGGTATATGCCCAGTAGTGGGGTTGCTGGGTCATATGGTAGCTCTATTTTTAGTTTTTTGAGGAACCTCCATACCGTTCTCCATAGCGGCTGCACCAATTTACATTCCCATCAACAGTGTAGGAGGGCTCCCTTTTCTCCACATCTGGAATCTAGAAAAATGGTATGGATGAACTTATCTGCAAAACAGAAATAGAAACACAGATGTAGAGAACAAACTTATGGATACCAAGGGGGGAAGTGGGGGTGGGGTGCGTTGGGAGATTGGGATTGACGTATATACACTACTATGTATAAAATAGATAACTAATGAGAACCTACTGTAGAGCACAGGGAACTCTACTCAACACTCCATGGTGACCTAAATGGGAAGGAAATCCAAAAAAGAGGGGATATATGTATACGTATAACTGATTCACTTTGCTGTACAGCAGAAACTAACACAACATTGTAAAGCAACTATACTCCAATAAGAAATTTTTAAAAATAATAAGAAAAAGATAATGATAGTAGTAGTGGTAGTAGTAATAGAACAATAATCATAATAGTAATAATGTCTAACATGTTAAAAAAAAGAAGATATATAAATGGCCAGTAAACCTGTGAAAAGGTGCTCACTGTCAGTAGTCATTAGGCAAATGCCAATTGAAACCACAAGAAGATACCCCTGCACACCCACCAGACTGGTTCACCTGAAAAAGACTGACCATGCCCAGGGCTGGTGAGGATGAGGCGCCACGGGAATCCCATACGCTGTCGGGAGTACGCAGAGCGGCTGCTTTGGGAAAGTGATGGCCAGGACCTACCTACTAAAATGAAACGTGCAGAACCTGTGATTCACCAGCCCCACTCCTAGCTATGTACAGTACTCAGCAAAATAGATATTTATGTGTCATCAAAGACATGTGAACGAACATGTATAGCTGAACTTGATATAACAGAAATGTTCACCAACAGTAGGATGGATGTAAATAGGTGGTGATGCATACATACAATGGACTATCAGACAGCAATGAGAAGGAACAAACCACAACTACACCACAGCATGGGGGAATCTCACAAGCTAATGCTGACCCAGAGAAGCTCTGTGGGTGAGAATACACACACCCATGGCGTATGATTTCATTTACTTAAAGTTCAGAAGCAGGCATACTGAGTTGTGATTTTCGAAGTTAGGATATTGATTACCCTTGAGTGGAGGTAGAGGCTGGGGGGGGCAAAGGAGAGCTTCTGGGGGTGCTGGTGAGGTGTCTCCTAATCTGGGGGCTAATCACACAGACGTGTTCACTTTATGAAAATCGTCAAGCTCTACTTTCACGATTTGTGCACACTTTTGCATGTGTGTTGTGATTTGTAAATGGCTGCAAATTCTTTGACCTGCCTCCTATTGAGAGATGGGAGCTATGTCTCCTCTTCTTGATTCTGGGTGGGCTTGTGACTCACTTGTAACAGCAGAAGGCGGACATGATGATACCACACTTCCCGGGCCAGCTTAGAAAAGCTGATGCAGTGTTTCTGAGTACAGTGTGTTCATAGAAAATCTGAGGGTCAGGAAGGCCCACAGATCAGGGGATGATTGCTGTTGAAAAAGAGAGCTCGTTACTTACAGACCCCAAGAAGAGGGGCCATGCCACATCACGGGGGGCCACAGGGGGAGAGCTGGGGTTGGTCAGGAGACAGAGCCAGAGGAGCAGAAATGTGGGCAAGAGCCTCTACTGTGGTTTCGGTGGAAGGGAACAGGCAAGGCAGGGTCAGCAGGCCTAGGCTTGTTTGAACCATCTCAGGGGGCTCTGGGACACAGGGGCTGCCCCTGGTACCTGGCCCTGGGTTGATTAGGGCAGGTGGTGGGAGTGGTTGGTTTGCGTTTGAAAAGTACACTCAAGGGACTGGTTAACCCAGGGAAGGGCAGCCCCTCCAGGGTCAGCCAGGCCCCAAGATGTCAGAGCACTAGAATATAGAAAATAAAAGACGTGGTTAATAGACGGAGATTCTACCTGGTTTCCGGGACACTTTCTTTTGGAGCCTCCACCTACTGTGTAAGAAACTGAGGTACCTGCAGGCCACCATGTTGCGAGGAAGCCCCTGCCTCACGAGGAACCCTCGTGCAGGTGCTGTAGCTGACGGTCCAGTTGAGGCTTCGGCCCAAAGTCAGCGTCATTTGAGTAAAATCACCTCCGGGTGGTCCCAGCCCCTGCCACTGAGTAACCCTCAGCTGTCGATTCTTCCCAGCTGAGGCTCCCAACAGTGGGCAGCAGAGAAAAGCCAATCCCACTGTGTCCTGTTCAAAACCTGACCGTGAAAATAATAAAGTGTTTTAAGTTGCTAAATTCTGGGGGTAATTTGTTACATAGCAACAGTGAGTGGAACGGTATGTCACACGTCCACATAAATTTACTTCAAAAGAGGTAGGCTTGTATGTACCACATCTTCTTTACCCATTTACAAAACAGAAACAGACTTACAGATATTGAAAACAAACTGATGGTTACCAAAGGGGAAACACTGAGGGAAGGGATAAATCAGGAGCTTGGGATGAACATACACACACTACTATATATAAGATATAACCAACAGGGCCTGCTGTAAAGCACAGGGAACTCCATCTGTGATAACCTATATGAGAAAAGAATCTAAAAAAGAATGAATATATGTATATGTATATGTAACTGAATCACTTTGCTGCACACCTGAAACTAACACAACATTGTAAATCAACTATAATCCAATAAAAGTTAAAAATAAAGATATATGCTTTTCACGGGCATGTGGCTTCAGCAAATTATTAAGTATTACTCGACAGAGGCGTTAACCCCACAGATACAATGTTACATTTTAATTTTTTGTCTCCCCAAGGACCTCTATGACATGGCTTCCTGCACGGCTGACCCAGACAGCCTCGTCCACCACGCCGACTCCTGCCTTCCTCGCCACCCACCCCGGGTGGCCAGCGTGATGCTCTCTTTGTTCTACACAGCCCTCTTGGTCTTCGGCACCCTGGGAAACATCCTTGCCCTTCGCCTTGCTTATCAAAAGGGCAAGAAGATCAACTCAACAAATGTCTACCTGGTCCACCTGGCAGTGTCCGACCTCCTGTTCACCCTGGCCCTGCCCGGAAAGATCGCCTACTACGTGCTGGACTTCAGCTGGCCTTTCAGTGAAGGGCTCTGCAGGCTGACGGCCTTCATATCCTACGTGAACACTTATTCAGGGATCTACCTGATGGCATGCGTGAGCGTGGACCGTTACGTGGCTGTGGTCCGCACCCACCAGTGTCTCCGGCTCCGCGGACCCCGGCGGGCCAGGCTCATCTGTGTGGCTGTGTGGGTCCTGTTGTCTCTGCAGACGGCGCCCCTGCTCCTGCTCTCCATGACCAAGCTCGTGGCCGGCAGGCTGACCTGCATGGAGTATGACAGCGTCCAGCCGGTGCTCACACTGCCCGCCGTGGTCCTAGTGATCTCCGCTCTGAGCTTCTGCGGGCCGGTGGGCGTCATTCTCTTCTGCTACGTGAGGACCACCATGAAGCTGTGAGGACGGCCCGGGACAACCCTCTGACAAGCGGGAAGGGGTACCACCGCAGGGCCTGCCTGCTCACCCTGGTGGTGCTGGTGGCCGTGCTTGTGTGCTTCATCCCCTACCACTTCAATGTCATCCGGTTCATGGTGAGAAAGGTGCTCCACCAGCCAACCTGCCCCGAGCAGAGGGCTTTCAAACTGTGCCTTCAGCTCACGGTGTGCCTCATGAACTTGAACTGCAGCATCGACCCCATCATTTACTTCTTCGCATCTACGCGTTACAGGAAATGGCTCCTCAGCATTTGGAAGCTCAAAGCGTCACATCCTCCGACTCCCCCGCTCCGGGAAAAAGTTCCTCAGAAGCACAAAATATCAGCCAGACTGGAGGCTCCTTGCCCTTAGAGGAGAATGAGGTCTAATAGGTCGTGGGCTTTAAGACTGCATCTGGGGGTAGGGGGTCCAGGGTTGGGGGCTCAAAGCTTATACAATTTGGACGGGTGTGGGTTCTTTAAGAAAAAGAATACAAAACAATAGATGTAAAATTAGGTACAAGGTCTTGGATGGTAAGTGAGGAGCCCTGGAGCTTGCACTCATTAGCTTTACGGTGAACCGACCTCTGATGTATCCTAACAAACGCCACTGCGTCCTTGGCCTCTGAAGGGTGTGCGGTTTCTTCCAGGAAAAGAATATTTTCACAGCAAATGCAGTCACAACCAAAAGAATCATTGGCTGAGTACCAGATCCACAATTTAGACAAGGTTTCCAAATTGGGGTGGCAAGTTGTTGGAAAGAGTAAAAATACTCCCCCCCTCAAAAAAAAAAAACCCCAAATTTCTAAAAGCTTGGCGCTAACGTTTACAAAAATGCCAAGGTTCTCCTGAGAAAGTCAGAAAACATGGGGAGGACGCACTGACTCCAAGTTACTGGCCCAGCCGCCTCTGGCGTCGGGGGAGTGGGGCGAGGGACTGGGTGTTGTGCACTTTTGCAGGAAGAGTCTGAATCTGGTCCCAAGCCCCTTATGACATGTGTGACTGGGGACATCGCTGGGGGAGAAAGTCAGGAAAGTGGGCACGAGCTTTTTGTTTGTTTTGTGTGTGTCAGAAAGTGCTTATCCAGGGGAGTGTTGTTTCCATTCGGTCAAAACAAACCTTTCCGGCGCTTTCTTGACTTTAAAACAAGGCACAGAGCGTTTCCACTTGGGCGACTTTGAGTTCTGTAAAATAAAACACGCATTTCCCTGCCAACGTGCGGGGAGCACCAGGGCCAGTGTGACGTCTGTCTCCGCGGCACGGGCCCAAAGCAACATGCTCACGGCCTCCGCGGCGCCCCCTTGACCCTACCCCAAAGCTCCGGCTCCAGACGGGTCCCCCCTGAGGTCGTCCCTGGTCCCTGACCGACAGTGGCCTCCTGCTCCAGACGATCAGCTGCTTCCACCTCCCAAGTTCCAAGTTTGGGGCACTTGACTCTCGTGCGCAGAGCTTCACGGTGGCTCTCCTGAGGGGGGGCTGTCTCACGGGGCACCAGACTGTCAGCTCCTGAGACGTCCGGGGCACGGCCTCCTCCTCTCAGCCCCCCGCATCACAGTCCATGTTACTCCTGGGACGGGAGCTGGTGCTCAGTCCGCCCTCGCTGGTTTGAGCTGATGAGCTTCCTTCTTCTCACGCTGCTGTGTCCCAGGAGAGGCTCTCAGGGGCTCATGTCGAGGCTCTGGGCGCGCTTCTCTTCCATCCAGCCCCCGACTCTGGCTCCGCTGGGCTCGGGGACGGGAGGACACTCAGCTCCAGAGTGACCCACAGACACGGAGCTGTGGCCCCTGTGGCCAGACAGGTCCCAGCACTGAACATCGATCCTGGGGACGTGGTGCTCGTGGTAGAGGGTGCTTCCTGCCTGCGGCTGGGGCAGGAATGGTGTTTAAAGGCTGGAAGAATTTGCAAGTCTGCTCTTGGGGCCTGTGGATTGAAGGTGCAGAACCTCAGCTGAAAGGCCCATCTCTGCACCCTGAGTACCTCTCACAGGAGCCCACAGCTCATGTCCACACCTGGCTGGGGTGAAAAGCTCACACACCCTGTTTGCACTAACCCAGCCCTCATCAAAGGGCATGGAGGTGGCAAGAGAGGGCCTGGCCAGCCTGCAGTTTGCTGCCCTCACAGCCAGGGGCTTCCTCCGTGGAGAGCGGCCAGGCCAGCAGGGCTGCAGACCTGTCTGACTCCGGACGTTACAAATCCTTCTTGGCCATCCTCCCAAGCATTTCTCATCACCTGTCCTCGCTGCTCGCCAGGCTCCTCACATCCAAAGCTGCTTGGGGCTGGTTTGTGCTGAGCACCTGGAAACAGAAAGGAGGAAGTCACATCCGGAGGGCAATTGGGAACCAAACAGGATCAGGAAAGAGGACGAGATCGTGAGCTCCGGCCGGAAGCAGCAACAATGGGTCGGGGAAAGCCGAGGCCCGGTGCACTGCCGGCTTCCAGCACTGCCGCAGGAGGAGGGTGATGGCTCTGTATTCAGACAAGGCGATGACAGGTGTGACTTACAAAGAGGGAAATCTGAATTCTGAGGACTGAACCAGCCAGGGATGTTCCAGAGCCGGGCTCAGAGCGCAGACGCCCGAGCTCAGGGACTCAGGAGGGAGAAGCGTCCTGCTGAGGACTCACACCCACGCCTGAGTCTCATTTTCCTTGTCTGTAACAATAGGGACTATGACATCTACCACATGGGGTCAGTGTGTGTGTGGTGGAGGTGGTGTTTCATGAACCAGCACCTGTGTAAACCACTCAAAACTACAGAAAGCATTTAACTGAAAACTGGCCGTGGCTACGGAAGTTTGCCAAGTGGGCTGGCACAACCCGTATCAGCAGGGATAGACATCTCATCATTACCGGGACCACAAGGTCCCAATGCCCAGGCCACACCCAGGCCCCCAGAGCAGGGGTTCTCGAAGTGTGGTCCCTGGAAGAGCAGTGTCACCACCACCTGGAGACTTGTTAGAAATGCACATTCTTGGGCCACGCGGCAGACCTGCTGAACCGGCTGGTCTGGGGGGGGGCCCAGTGCTCAGTGTCCTAACAAGCCCTCCTGCTGCAGCTCAGGCTTGAGAAAACTGGCCTGAGGGGTCCTTGGAGACGCCAGCATCTCTCTCGCCCACGGTATGAGTTTGCTGGGGCTGCTGTAATAAAGTACCATCAACCGGGTGACTTAAAACAACAAAAACCTTCTCTTGCAGTTCTGGAGGCCAGAAGTTCAAAATCAAGGTGTCGGGAGGGCTGGTTCCTCCTGAGGCTGTGAGGGAGGCAGTTCCAGGTCACCGCCAGCTTCCGGCAATTTGCTGGCAGCTGTTGGCGTTCCTTGGCTTATAAAGCATCGCCCCATCTCCGCCTCCATCTCCACATGGTCCTCTCCCCACGTGCCTCCGTCTTCATGCGGCATTTTCTTCTTTTCCTAAGGACACCAGTCATTTTTTTTTCAACATCTTTATTGAAAGAAAGTATAATTGCTTTACAATGTTGTGTTAGTTTCTGCTGTATAACAAAGTGAATCAGCTATATGTATACATATATCCCCATATCCCCTCCCTCTTGCGTCTCCCTCCCACCCTCCTTATCCCAACCCTCTGGGTGGTCACAAAGCACCGAGCTGATCTCCCTGTGCTATGCGGTTGCTTCCCACTAGCTATCTGTTTTACATTTCGTAGTGTATATATGTCCATGCCACTCTCTCACTTCATCTCAGCTTACCCTTCCCCCTCCCCGTGTCCCCAAGTCCATTCTCTACGTCTGCGTCTTTATTCCCGTCCTGCCCCTAGGTTCTTCAGAACCATTTTTTGTTTAGCTTCCATATATATGTGTTAGCATACGGTATTTGTTTTTCTCTTTCTGACTTCCTTCACTCCGTATGACAGACTCTAGGTCCATCAACCTCACTACAAATAACTCAGTTTCGTTTCTTTTTATGGCTAGTCGTTTTGGATTAGGCCAACCCTTATGACCTCATTTTAACTTGATTACACCTGCCAAGACTTCACCTTAACTTGATTACACCTATTTCCAATTAAGGTCATAGTCACAGGTTCTGGGGGTTAGAACTTAATCTTATTTTGGGGGACAAAATCCTACTTATAACACCCACCCATTTCTGAGCACCCCTGTTTCCAGACACTCTTCTCTGACTCTCATCCCATCCCTGACCCCTCTCCAGCTCTAAGCCCCTATTATACCACATCAGAGCCCCATGTCCAAGATGAGTCTTGGAGGAAGGAGTAAAAGGGGTCTGTTTTAAACACTAGTTGGTCCAAAAAAAGTTGAACTGCCATGGTTTGTTTTTCAGGTCCAATCAAGACAACCTCATGTCAAAATGGAAGCATCAGAGTGACCCCCTCGGAGGGTCCCCACTCTGCATGTGGGACCTGAGTTCAGAGGAATGTGTAGGGCCCAGGGCAGCCCTGTAGGTATGGGCTCTGTAATGAGGACCCCCGAGTCCCATTCCGGGGCACAGACAACCAGAGGAGGTGGCGGGGAGATTCTCCCCTTGGGTGGAGGGTCTCGTGATGATGTCTAAGCATTTTAATTGCTTGACATTTTAAGGAGGAAGAACGGAGTTTCATAAATTGAGCTGGTAGATACCCAAATGTCTCTACGGGCTCTCGGCATTCTCCAGAAATCTCATTTTCACTGAGAATTCCTGCTCCCCTGGCATCGCCACACACCACAAGTTAACCACGGTCCAGCTTTCACTACAGTTTTCTCTCTTCGCCAAGTGACTGCATATGGGGCAGACACAGAGACAAAGTCCCTCTGGCGTGTGTGTGGGTTGTGGGCCCAGGCTCAGGGATGGGCTGTGCCCCCCCGTGGGGACTCCAACCCTGAAGGTCAGGTCACACCTCAGGCCACATGAATCCCTCGTGACAGGGATGCCGTTTCCTCTGTAATTGTTGAAATCTTGAGGTCTACACCACCTTCCAGTGCTCACATTCTTTGATTCCAGGAAGCCCGGACATGTGCCCTGTTGCCTTAGTAGCTCTGCAGTGGGGCAGGCAGGGGAGGTGGCCCGTCCCAAGCCAGCGAGGCGCCCTCCTGCGTGTCTGTCTGTGTGCTTAACGCTAATACCTCACAGTATTTTCCCTTTGGCCGGCTGCACATAAAGGGTAAAGTCCCAGAAACTGACAGAGGTAGGACATTGCCAGATGTTCAGTCCCAGGAACACTCATCAGCTCTATCTGCTGCTGCCCCTGACAGTAGGTGGCAGCTCAGGGGGACGGGAGAGAGCCCTGCAGAAAGGACAGGCTGGCGACACGCCGCTTCTCTTGTAACTTACAATTCTGTCTCGGGGCCGGATTCCTCCCCAACATTCACTTCTTCATTAATTCATACATTTATCAAGTATTAGCCTAGGCTCTGAGGATACAGTGGGGATAATGGAGCCACGGCCCCTAAAACTCATGGATCACAGACCAGAAGGTGACACATACAATTGTAACCAGACAAGGACACACAATGTGCTAAGTGTCCAGTGGAGATTGATGAACTACAGGAGGAGAGGTTGGGGAGACCAGGAGGACTCCCAGGTTTGGGGATAGACAGTTGGATTGATGGTGGTATCACTCCCAAAGTTGGGAACACAGGAGAAGCTATAGGGAGAAGGTGGGCTTGGGTGCCCCTGGGACGGGCGTATGGAGGTGTACAGTACAAAGCAGGACATCTAAGGCCTGAAGCCTAGAAGAGAAGTCTAGGGTCAGACTTCAGTCAGACTGGGGAGCACGAAGTGGATGTTATTTCCAGGGGGAGTGGACGGTCTGCTTTAAAATGTAGGTTTTATTATTATTCAGGTGCGATGAGGCAGGTTACCTGCCTCCTTTCTGCATCACTGTGGAGTCGGGTGAGGAGGGGCATTTTGTCAGTGTCGTGTCCTTTTTTTTTTGCGGTACGCGGGCCTCTCACTGTTGTGGCCTCTCCCGTTGCAGAGCACAGGCTCCGGACGGGCAGGCTCAGCGGCCATGGCTCACAGGCCCAGCCGCTCTGCGGCACGTGGGATCTTCCCGGACCGGGGCACGAACCCGCGTCCCCTGCATCGGCAGGCGGACCCTCAACCACTGCGCCACCAGGGAAGCCCGGGAGACATTTTTGACAAAATCAAAGCAATGGATTCTGAGGCACAAAGGAAATCCCAGAGGTGCTGCCAGCTCAGAATCAAGTACAAAGGTCAGGAAAGGGCCAGGTGACCGTTATCAGTGTACTTCCTTCCGGGTCTGCTAAGGCAGTTGTGTGTATGTGCGTGTGTGAGGGACAGAACAACAATCCAGAAGCTGGAAAAGGTATTAGGGGCTGAATCGTGTTCCCCACTTCCCAATTCATATGCGCAAGTCCTAACCCCCCAATATCTTGGAATGGGACTGTATTTGGAGACAAGGTCTTTAAAGAGGTAAAATGAAGTCATGAGGGTGGGCCTTAATCCAAGATGACTGGTGTCCTTATAAGAAGAGGAGATTAAGACACAAGCACACACAGAGGGATGACCATGTGAAGACAGAGGGAGAAGACGGCATCTACAAGCCAAGGAGAGAGACCTCAGAGGAAACCAGCCCTGCCGACACCTTGACCTCAGACTTCCAGCCTCCAGAACGGTGAGGAAATTAACTCCTGTTCTTGAAGCCCCCCAGCCTGTGGGACTTCGTGGCAGCCCCCGCCAGACAGTACAGTAGTCTTCATCTCTCCACCTGATTTAAGGAAAGTAAGTGGATCCTGGTCTCTTTCAAACTTCACACCTCCTACCACCTGTTGAAAGAATGACGGAAGCCAAGACACAGTGAATGTTATTATTCTCACCGGTTTTCTTTCTTTCTCTAAAAGGCCTACTGGGCCCTGGGCAGCCTCGGTGAGTCGCTGGCAGCTCCAGAACCTGGCCTCAAGGGCGAAAGGAGGATGTTCATCAAGATGCCGGCTGATGTCCTTCCAGCTCTGAGCACCGGGATTTCTGCGGGCAAGACGGGCAAGCCCGGCAGGCGCAGCCTGGTTTCCTGTGAGTCCGTGGGGTTTGCCCGGTGCCTGTCTTGGTGTATCTTTGGCAGCTTTCGTTTTGACTTCGGTGGGGGGACTTGAGTCAGTTCAGAGGTTTAGCCTCAGGCTGGTGTCCGCCCTCATCTGGGAAAACAATGGCTGGCGTGGGGCTGGTATCAAACAGTGTTGGAGAGAAACCTGAAAAGAGAGGGGAGGAGGAGAGAGGAGGGCAGAGCCAGGGAGAGGGAGGCTGGGGACGCCCCGCTCAGCATCAACTGCGCGGAACGTCTGGTCGATGCTGTCAGGGCCCAGGGCAGGGGGCCCCCAAATGTGTCCCCAAATGTGCACCAATGGCATATTGGTTATTTTGAATTAAAGTTACTTAAGAAAGAGCTGATGTAAGAGGGACACTCTGACCCTGTCTCTGTCTCCCTGAAGGCAGGAAATAAATCTCTCCTATGAAAGGTCCACTCCCTGCACCTGGAAGTAGAAGGACACCCTAAACTCCAGAGAGGGAGAGTTCGGGCAGAAAGCCTGGATAAGCAAACCTTGTTACTTATTTCATTGACTACCCCACGCCCACATTCTGTTTAGATTTCACTAATTAAGCACCAAAGCCAAAGTGTCTTTGTCCTGTCATTTCCTCACAAATTTGTTTCTTTGTCTAAAAAGTATAGAAGCTGCCTCCTTTGGCCACTTCTTAGGTCTTGTTTCTATGAGACCTCCCTGCGTAAGAATTCATATTTGTTTCTTTCTCTCCTGTTAGTCTGTCTTGGGTCAATTTTATTATTAGTCCAGCCACAAGAGCTCAAGAAGGGTCAGAGGGGGAAACCCCCCTCCCAAACAGTGCTCTTCCTAGGACCTCGCGGTGGGAGGCAGGGAAGCTGGGAGCTGGGAGACAGGCTTGCTGCGCCTGGGATGCTGAGCAAGAAACCCTGTCCCCTAATCGTGGCACTGGAACTGGTGACACCCTGTTACTCACTTGTTCCAGCTCAGTGAGGTTTTGGGGGCCATCTAGGCAGCGGAATAAGGAATCAGGGGCAGAGGCCACTAAACTTTCTTACTGCCGCCCTTTGGGAGACCTCTTTGGCGGTTCTCCTAATATGAATGCCTTTCTCGTTATCCTTGATTGATGCTACGATAGAAATTCTCTTAGCGGACCGCACTTAGCCATCTCAGGAGTCGTGTGGGTCTGAGGGTCACCCACCACTCACAGCCTGCTTGTGACTGGTGGCCTCTCCCCAGCCCCTGTTCTTCTGTGCCCACAACTGGGGCCCTGTGCACCCCAAGAGACAGCTGTGTTTGTTCCCAAACCTTTTCACATCAGTTGCTATCAAAATTAAATAAGTATTACATAAACCAATAAAGTATAAAGGCAAAAAGAAAGAGTTGTTGTTACAAGAACTCAGTTGAACGCTTTCGAAAGTTTGATAAAGGTGAATTGCTTACAAAACCAAATGTGCTGTCAAAATAGATATGAGTGTAACATTTATAGGACGTTGGAAGAAATGTAAAAATCCAAGATGACGCACAATCTGATTGCTTTGCTGAGTTCTGGGGCTAACTGTAATTAAAAAATCCAAACTGGAACTCATAAATGATGCAATATGGGTGTGGATTATGAAAGACACAAGTTTCTAATTAGTACAACTATGATTAAAAAAATAAAAAAAGGCCTTGGCGACATCAACACCAGAAGACTGGTGAATTAATTACATTGACAAGTTTTAACTTAAAATATTTAATATATGGGCTTCTGTGTATATATACACAATACATAAGCATATATGTATGTATGCACGTATGTATGTATATATACAGGTCTTCCTTGCTTTATGATAAACCCACTGTAAGTTGAAAATATCCTAAGTCGAAATGCATCAATACACCTAACCCACCAAACATCCCAACTTAGCTCAGCCTACCTTAAACGTTCTCAGAACACTTACACTAGCCTACAGCTGGGCAGGATCATCTAACACAAAGCCTACTTTTTAAAAAAAGTGTTGAGTACCTCATATAATGTACTGAATACTGTACTGATGGTGCAAAGCAGAATGGCTGTCTGGGTGCAGAATGGTTGTTGACCCTTGTGATCACAAGGCTGACAGGGAGCTGCGGCTGCCACTCCCAGCATCATGGAAGAGGATCGGACTGAAAAGAATATTGCCAACCTAGGAAAAGATCAAAATTCAGAATTCAAAGTACGGTCTCTACTGAATACGTATCAGTTTCATATGATCTTAAAGTCGGAAAATTATAAGTCAAACTACTGTAAATCAGGGCCCGTTTGTGTGTGTATATATGTTCTGCATTTTACCCAACTTTTTAAGATTAACTGACTGACTACCAGTTCCCAGCCTAGGATGAGAGGGCTTCTGGCAGGTGCCTTTTGTATTAAAAATAGTGCAGCAATATTGTCAGTCATAAGAAATATATATATTTGGTCATTCAGATGACCCAAATTATTTCTCATATATATTTGGTCTGCATCCACATTTCCTGGCTCACAGCTCCTAAACCCTTGGAATATCCTAAGTGTAGAGAATGATGTAGGTGTCTTTTGTTATGAGAAATGAGGTGATTTTTGGAAGCATCTAAGGATGGGGGCTGATTGCCAGGAGAACTAACCATCTGATTAGAGGGTTGGAACTTTCTGTCTCACCCCCTGACTTGCAGGGAGGGAAGAGGGGCTGGAGGTCGAATCAACGGCCAATTGCCAGTGATTTAATCAATCGTGCTTATGTAATGAAGCCTCCATAAAAACCCCAAGGACAGGGTTCAGAGGCTTCTGGGTTGGTGAACACGTAGAGATCTAGGGAGAGTGGGGCTCAGACATAGCGCAGAAGCTCCGCACCCTTTCCCCTTACCTCACCCTATGCATCTCTTCATCTGCCTGTGGATTCCTATCTTTTAATATCCTTTTAAAACAGATCGGTAATCTAGTGAGCAAATGAGTTTTCCTAGTTCTGTGAGCTGTGCTTGTAAATTAGCCGAACCCGAGGAGGAGGTTGTGGGGACTCTGAGTTATAGCCAGGTGGTCAGAAGTACAGGTAACAACCTGGGCTCGTGACTGGTACCTGAAGTGGAAGCATCTCGTGGGACTGAGCCCTTCACCTGTGGAATCTGATTCTATCTCCAGGAGATTGTGCTAGAACTGAGTTGAATTCTTGGACACCTGCTGGCATCTGAGAATGTCCTGTCGATGTGGGGAACACACACACACACACACACACACACACACACACACACACACGTAGGTCCAGGACACACACACACACACACACACACACACACACACGCACGTAGGTCCAGGAATGCTTTAGAGTGGCCACTCCCCCAGATGGCGGAGACTGTATTTTGTTAATTTTTCGCATCCTCACTCACTCACTCGTCGGACCCCCAGGGAAGTGGGCGAAGCTGGGGCAGAGCTGGTGGCGAAGCCCTTGCCCACAGGGGTTTAGTGCGGTTATTCCATCCCTTGGTGCGTGAGGCAGGCAGTGGTGAATGACTGGCATTCATAGAATCGCTGGTTACCTGCCAGGTTCACCAGGAGCATCACTCAGCTCAGGTTCTGGGAGGGTCCCCTGGAGCGCTGCAGCTGGTTCTGGAACATGGCATCCTGCTCTGTGGGGTGCTGGCCCCAGGCCCCGGGAAAGCCCCTTCCTCAGTCCTCAGTCCCAGCAGGTCTTTGTCCTGCACCTGAGGCGCTTTTGTGTTCCCAGTGAATTTGAGGTTCTTGATGTCTTGCTTCGTACAAAGAATTCAGTGGGAGACAAAGTGATAGGTAAGAAGTGGATTTATTCAGAGAGAAACACACTCCACAGACAGAGTGTGGCCCATCTCAGAAGGCGAGAGAGACCCGAAACATGGCGTGGTTAGTCTTTATGGGCTGGGTAATTTCACCGGCTAATGGGTGGGAGGATTCTTCCACTTATTTCGGGGAAGGGGCAGAGATTTCCAGGTATTGGGCCACCGCCCACCTTTTGGCCTTTTATGGTTGGCCTCAGAACTGTCAGGGCGCTGGTGGGTGTGGCATTTAGCAGCTAATGTATTACAATGAGCGTATAGTCAGGCTCAAGGTTACTGGAAGTCGTATTCCGCCATCTTGGACCTAGTTGGTTCTAACCAGTTTTTGTCATGTCCTATGGCTATGTCATTCTTTTAAAGGTTGTGCCTTGCCCCCTTCCCTCCTGTTTCAACTGGACCCCAACATGGTTAGGCTGGGAGCATAGATGGGACCGAAATGGATTAATTCCCACCCAAGCCACAAGCCCCACCAGATGTCACAGTCCAGGGGAGGCCTGGGTCTGGCACTCTGAGGATATCCACCAGCTTTGGACAGGTGGGATAAGGTTTGGACCATGTAAGGAATCTCCCGGAAAGTGTCTGAATCCATGGAAAGTCCTGAGGACATGCTGTGCCCTCCCCAAATCTCTACCAGGAGCTCGGCTGGAAGTGTCCTCACTGTGAAATGAGTGGCACAGTAGGAGAAGTTCCCCAAGGATGCTGTCTTCCCCCCACCACCCCCATTCTAATGCCCTGGGGCTGCAGCCACATTCTGCCAGCCTGGGCCCTGGGGCCCTCCCAATGTAGGGGATGCACTAGGCCCTCTTGGTCTGAACCTCTGGAAGAAGTCTGCAAGCTCTTAAGGGGGGATGCGAGATTTCTTTGGAGAGTTTCAACTTTTTGTTGAATATTTTGTAATACAGAAGAGTACTGTTGGTTAGGTTTCCTCTAACCTTCTAGGTTCTTCAGGCTGGTCTAAGAATTAAATTGACATTAGACAGAGAAAATACAATTTAGTTTTTCGTATGTACAGGAAGCCCACATACACAAGAGGGTCAGAGACAGAAAGGTAAAATGAGGTCTAGACGCCATCCTGAGCTGAGGAACGGGGTCGGGGCTTCTGAGGATGGGAGGGTCACTCACAGGAGGAGAAGAAGAGCAGATGTTGGGTAATTAGATGTTTGTCCTGACACACAGATGGGGCCACTTTGGTGAAATTTGTCTCTGGTAATAATTCTTTCCTGGGAAAAATGCCCAGTTTCAACTCTTCTAGGTAGTAAGGGGAAGGGCAGTAGTTTCCCTTGAACCCACAGGATCTCAACTGCCTTTAGCTCAAAATAATCCTCATTATAGCTCATTCTGAACCCCTATACTACGTACAGCATCTATGTAAAATATTAAAAACAAGAGTGAAACAGGCACCCTGTATGCCCCATGCCCTCTTCCCATATATCCACTTCCTTCCCTCCTCTGCCCAAAGCAACAGTATCCTCAAATTTGGAGTGGTTTTGAGCTCCAAATTTAGAAATTTCATAGATGTTTAAAATGGCCCCTCATAGAAACACTCAGAAATAAGACAGGCTGGGAGTGGGTGTTGGGCTTTACTTGTTGTTCTGCTGACACCGGGGCTGTCTCTGTCCACTCTGCTGAGGGGCTGGCTTTTCCAATTATTTGCTTGACTGTTTTGCTTGAACAAAACAAGTGAGCGTTGCCCCTTTAAACAGGTCCTTAAGGCACCAGCAGGTGTTGATTTATGGACACTTGATTTAGGTGTCACATTTATGTCTGTGTAGATTTAAACTGGACAGGACCCAGCCTGCTGAGGAGGGAGCCCTGACCCTCCATGCCCACTGGGGGGTTTTGAAAGGACCTCTGACCCTGGCGGCTTGATGCACAGGAAAGGCTGGGGTCAGGTACAGGCTACCGAAATAAGGGTTTTACAAAATTTGCACAGAGAGTACTAGGCTGAGCAATGTTCAGACACAACACAGTACTTCTGTGGAACGTCACTGCATAATCTGACAATAAAAACTCCGCACACACAGCTCTTAGAATAGCAAAAGAGCAAAACTGACCACGGTCCCCTGTGAAGAAATGAAATGGAAATCTTGTAGGACGGAAAAGTCAGACACTTGGGCTCGGGTCCCCCACTGCCCACCCAGGGGGCCCAGTGCATCTCCGCAGGGGCAGGGGGACCAGAGAGGCCGAGGAGCATGGAGTTGGGACCCCGTTTCCCACCACAACACAGGCCTTCGCCCCTGGGTTCCCTGCGGCCTTCTGATAACTCCTCCCCTTTACCTTTGGCCTGGAAGTGAGGGGGAAGCGTCACAGGGATTACCTGACAGCCACAATCTTCCTACTGAACTCAAGTGCTAAATTCAGAATAAGGGGTTTACAAAGGCTGTGAGGCGGCACCACAGGAACCCAGGGCCTCCGGTTAAAGACCCCGAAAGACATCAAGTCCAGTCTGCTGTTTAGCCATCAAGGCCAGTCTACCGGGCCACTTTTGAAAAGGAGACTTGACCTTAATGCCAATTTAATCTCACGGGGAGACACTGCATCACCACCAAGGCTCCTGAGAAGTCTGGGGGGTCAGCATCCTTACCTTGAATGTTGACAGTGTTAGGAGAGCAGCTGCGGTTTCCCAGGAACCCCGGGTAGTTGGGGAGAGCTGGGTGGACCTGGCTTTGGGGACATTTAGTGGTTTGGAAAGACAATTCTGGCCCCATAGGAGGAATCCTGGCCTCGCACAGTGGCCCCGACATGGTCGGAGCTGGGGTGAGTGGGGCAGGAGGCAGGCAGCCAGGACAGTCCCCAGGGGAAAGTCTGGAGGTGGAACACATGAAACTTTCCTTCTTTCCTCCCACTGCCCCTGCAGGTTGCATGTGGGGCTGGAATTTCCCAGCAGGCTATCAGAGCCCAGCTCTAGAGCAGCCAGAGGGACAGATGCTAACTGTGGGAGAGGTGACCCGATTCCAGGAGCAGCCCTGGGCAGGGACTGAGGGACTGGAGCACAGGTGCTCAAGTTCCCTAAAATGTTTACCTTTTGAATCCGAATTCAGTCTAGGTTTATGAATCAGGACTTCGAAGGCAGGGTTTCCTTTATCTGGGAAGGGGAGGGGTGGCTCACTGTGGACAATTTCTTCTTTCTTATTTTACAATCTGGAATCTGCTCACTTGCACATCAGGCCCAATCTGATAACTTTTGCACAAAATCAAAAGCCTAAATGATCTTTTCTTAGGAAACCAAACCGAGTGGCTCGCTGATGCACCCCTACGGCACGCGTCCCCATGCATGAACGCAAATGGGGTCCTTTAGGGGTCCCATCAGCCTGAAAGACTTCCGGGTGTCTTGACAAGAGGTGTGGGTGTCCTCAGGAACTCACACTCCGGCGGTGGGTGCCGTTTGTGTCAAATGTGCAGGAAGCAAGAGCAGGTCAGGGGTGGGAACTGCAGCAACTGGTCCCGAGAGTGAAGTCAGACGTGGAGGGTGTGCAGGGGTGTGGGTGGGGCCAGGGACGCCCTAGAGGGTGGTGACAGACGAAGGGGGACAACGGCCTGGAAGCTGCAGGAAAAGGATTTAAAACAACGGGTCACCGCTGGGAAGGTGAGACCTTGGCAGCCGCAGGGAACTGGAAGAGATTGAAAGAAGCCAGGACAAACCTGAGGGGTCCTGGCTCTGCCACCGTTGGTGCATGTCCAATGGTCACGCCACCTGTACGGACCTTGATTTCTAGTAAAGGACTGAAGTCGAGGGTCACCGAGGCTCTTTTCAGCTGGACAAGGCTCTCTCATTTAGGAGGGAATCCTGACAAGAAAACAAACAAGAACTTGGGGTGGTGAATCCTCTTTGCACCTCACCCTGTGATCCCAACAGCGGGCTCTCTCTGCTCCCCATCCTCTGAGAGAGAAGCAGTGAAAAGTCTCGAGTGAGAATTTTGCCTCTGGTTTGATTTCGCTTCACTAGGCACTCTCTGGAGGTGAGAAGGAACTCAGGAGATGGTGTATTTCTGGATACGGTCGCTCTTTTTTGCACTGGAAGCCCAGAGGGTGGGTTTAGATTTGCTGCAGAGGTCATACACAAATCCGCACTCTTTGGCCCTCTAGTCATGCCCTGCCAGTGACCGTGGTCAAGGACGTCCCATCACTGTCAACTGTCCTTACACCTGAGATGGGGACACTCGGATCAAGTCAGGGCCTGTGCTTGGGACCAGCTAGGCTCCCAGAAACTCACCTCAGCCCCATTCTGAGCAGCCTGACAGCCCCAACAAGCCTCAGAATGGGGCCTCACAGGGCCAGTCCTACTTAAAGGAATCAAAGGACTCCTCTCGCTTCAAAGAAAGCACCCAAATCTTCTGAAGAAAGATGAGCAGTCTGATAAAAAAAACATTTTTTTTTTGTTTGGATCGTAAAGAATAGTACAGACTAGAACAAAGTTTTATTTAGGTAAGTCTAACAAAGAAACACCAAAAAGTAAAACACATTAAAAACTTTATTGTAAGTACCACACATGTCTAAATTTGCATCAGTTTGCAACACTTCTGCTGGCTTTGCAGAACACAATAGTTGCAAGTTTCCTTAAATCTTGCTTTAGATCTTTTCAGGCTCATCTGCTCCGGCCACCCCCTCCTCCCCACGGTGGGGTCAGTCTACCCTGCCTCAGGCTGATATCCGATCACCCCAGGGCCAGGCGGAACCTGCCTCCAGAGGGGCTGGCCCTGCAGCTAGGACGCCCCGTACTGCTCCTGTGAGCCCACTCTTCTCTTTGTCCCATTTTTACTCCTAGCCTGAGTGGCTAACTGTGCATATTCTAAGCAAAATTAACTCCACTTAAGTTTCATGGAGTATTCCAGAACCTCGAATCGGTACCTATTATTTTTTAATGGAAGCAGGGAGTAGTTGGGAAAAATCCCCTAGACTGGAGCGGGCTGGAACAGGTGGAAGAGGGTTCAGTTCCCCGTCTCTCCTTCATTGGCCGGGTCTGGCCAACTCTGCGTGTGGCAGATATGAACTGCTCATCCCTAGGGAGTGGGGACCCTGAACTGCCACCCGGGTTTGAAAGCAAATTTGAGGGGGAAAAAAAAAAAGCAATGAAAAAAGTCCATAAAGAAAATTTGACAGGTCCTTTCTGAGTACCAGTCCCCTTTCCGGCGCGTATGATCAGATATAATGTAGGAAGATGCATTATAGTAAAAAGAATATGACAAGAGCAGTAAGTTCCCATCTGGAGTGCTGTTCAACTGCTTGCAGAAATCTGTAATTTTAATGCATTTAAAACACATTAGGAATGGGAGATGAATTCTCCAAACCAAGGAAAATACTCCATAAAAAAATAAAGATAGAAAATACATGCTTCCTTCGTGGCAAACTTATCTTGGATACTTAATGGTAATGATCTTGGAATTAAGGGAGGGAGCAGCGGGGACCACCCTTTGCTCAGGAGGACAGGGAGGACATCTCGCCAGAGAGTGCCAGGTCCTGGGGCTGAGCTGGTAGCGGGACGGCACTGCTGTGGTCAGCAGCCCGCCGGCCCCTGTGCTGTCCGCTGGGACTGTCAGTGCTGCAGCAGGAAGTTGGTGGCCACGTTAAGGTCATTATTTGAAGCTCTCAGGGCTTCCAAAGCGTCACCTCTGGAAAATCCCATCTCCATGAGCCGGGCAACCTGAAAACAGAAACAAAACCAGAAAAGCCTGATGAGGCTGACGACACTGCCACTGACCCACCAGCCCCAAATGTTCCTCGTGTGCGTTCTGCAGGACAGATTAAAGAGCAACGACAACACAACCGGTTTCCATTTTAGTGTGGAATCTGATGCTTATAAAATTACAACCGGCTCACCTTTCACGGTGCTCACTGTATACAGACGATAAATACGCGTTTCCTCACTGAGTCCTCACTTTAGAGACGAGGAAGGGGGCTTCTGAGGGTCAGTGACCCGCCAGGATGAGCAGAGGGTGGCCGAGCTGTGGCGCGGGGCCTGGGAAGCAGGTCTGCACCAGCCACACTCCTTCAGGGTCGAAGTTGACTCCCGAGGAAGAGCGTACCCAAGCTGCAGGTGTCCTGAGGCTGGCGGGCTCCGAGGGTGCACGCGCCTTTGCGTTCCTGTTGGCTCAGGCAGAGCACGGCCTTGGGGAGCCCACCCCCAACCCCGCCCCCGGCGTCTCACGGCAGGTGCAGCGTCCCCGGAGTCCCCGCCGGCCTGCGGGCAGCAGCTGCGCAGAGGGGGCGAAGCCCGGGCAGAACAGCGTGGAGGAGGCAGCTAAAGCCACCGAGGGCAGGGAGGCCGAGGCCTCCATCTTTAAGACCACAAATCCCGAGTCTGTGAACGTAGAGGTTTCCTGTACTTTTACATACAGGCAGTCTCCAAGGTCAAAACAGGCAGTGTTACTACAGTGTATTCGTAACCTGTTTTCCCACTTTAAAATGTATTATAAAAACATTTATGACCCTGGACTAGCCGCAGGTGGTGGTGTTTTTTGTTTTTACTTATTTTGAAATATACTACATTTGCAATAATATATAGTGAAAAGTGATGCTCTTAACAAATGTTGAGATTTCCAGGACGTGTGAGTTGACAAGGGGCTGGGGACTTAGTCACCACTTCTAACCTTCCTTCCGGTAGAACGCGATGCCCTGGGGCTCCCCAGTGGTCAGAGCCCCGCTGCCTCTCCTTCCCCCCAGCTGAGGGGGGTGTGCACGGAGGGCGAGGGCAGGTGGGTCAAGCGGGTGGCCGCAGGGGTGACTGAGACCCCAGACTCCTCGTCCCTCAGGGGGCCTTAGGGAGAGGCTAACCGGTTGGGAGGAGACTCGGCCCACTTTTCAGAAGCTGGGGTTCTAGCTGGTGGTTTTTGAAACTGACGCTCTGATCCCTCATCAGTGGATCGTTGAGACTAGGATTAACAAAAAGCACACAGCGAGGGTCCTCCCTCTAAGGAACCTCATTCCAGTTCTCCACCTCCACACACGCCTCCTAAGGGCCGGCCTGGGGGAGGAGACCGCCGACTTCCAGCTCAACTTCCGGGGGTAATGGACCGACTGACTGCTGGCGTGGGCAGAACGGCAGGGATCCCTGCTTCCATCTCCCGCTCTGGGAAAAAGTGGCCCTTTCGGGAGTCTCAGGAACACTTCTTCACGCACTGGCCGGGATGCAAAGCTCTTCCTCAAGGGAGCCGAATCTGAGTCTAACTAGTTACCGCCCGTGGGACTTCAAAGGCCCTAATTTGTCTTTTGAAGCCACAGGAAACAGCCCCATTCCCTTCTCTGCACGAGGCGCTCGAGTGGCCTCCCCACCTCTGCAGGCACGCAGCTCCTGGTCCGTCCCAGGCTGTGTGGCTCCGTGTCTCCCACCTTTGCTGCCGGTGTGTCCTCTGCTGGGCGGCTCTCCCCTTTGCCCTTGGCCTGGTTAACTCGTCTTTATCCACTGATCTCGCGGCCTGTGGCCCTTTCCCACGTTTCCCAGCCGAGGAGAAACCCAGAGTAGGGGTCTCACGGTCCCACTGACCGCTGTCCTGTGCTCCTCCCAGCTGTGACTGAGGGCCGACAGCTTCTCCTTACCACCATACTGTAAGGACCCTGGCTGCCTTCGTTCATCCCTGTGTTTCAGAATCCAGCACTTTCCAGCCTGCCCCTCCCCTTCCAGCGCTCGTCCATTTGTGCTGCTGCAGAATATGGTACTGCTGGCGTGGTCTGCCCAGGGCAGAGGGCGGCTAGACGGTGCCACCCCAGCCCTTGGCACAGTGGGTGTGCGTGCACGTGTGTGCGTGTACACATGTCCCGAGTGTGTAGCTACAGCATCCTGGGGTGGTGAGTTAGCAGGCCTGCTATAAACCCGGAGTGAAATGCGCTCAGGCTGGGCCTCCGAGTACGTTTGTATCTGTTCTTCCAGGGACTGGGAGCATCTCTGTCGAACTTCCTCTGATCGTTTTCTAGCCAACCAAAACTACTGTCAGCTTAAATTCTGTTGTTTCCTGTGCTAGCTCCCTCGAACTCTATCATCCCCACATCTGATTAGCACACTTGCTAAGCTCTACAACTCACGTCACTCAAGTTAAAATGCCAAGCATTCAAGGGCAAAGGCAGGGCCCAGCACTTACCAGCCCTCCCCTTTCCATCCAGCAGCTCATCAACAGGCTTCTTGAACTTTAACCAGTTTCAAACTTCATATTATTATCTGTCGCAATGTCACTACCCTCTCTCCCAACGCGGCAAGAAGCGCACATGTCTTGGTGGCATCCTGTGTCAACAGGATCAGTTTGGTGCCTTCAGACCACAAGGCTCTTTACCTCTCGCAAGTATCTCCTCGATCATCTATTTCAGGCTTCTGCCACACGTGACGCATGAGTTTTGCCGTTCAATGATCAGAATCCACACTCTTGCCTTTCCCTGGGGTCATTTCACACTGAGCAGCACTCGGGGACCCGCTGGATGTGCGTCAACAGGGAGAGACCACCTCACTGGTCTGGGTACTGTGGCCAGGCTATTTCATACGCTCCTGGACGGAAATGACCTTTTACGATGTTTATTCCAGTCACTTCCGGTTAAGGACCACTATCTTTAGTGGAGTGAACGTGGCCAGTGAGGGGGTGGGCAGCTCTGCCTGCCTTCTCTCTGTCACCCACGGACATGATGCCACGGGCCAACGATGTGGCCGCTCTCAGTGACGGTGAACAGTGTGGCAAATGCTACACTCGCTGTCACCTCTAGTACTTCAAGCATAGCTAACGCCTGGCTACTCCTTTGCACCCAGCCGAGAGGAGCAAATCCACCTGTATGGCAATTCACGATTCATAGCCTGGAGCTGATGCGGTGTGAGCCTCGCCCCAGCGCTAGTACTGGGCGGGGCTGCCGGCCACAGCTTCCAACTGTACTGGAGTTCTCTCTCCACCGACTCCGACTCCCGAGTCTGGTCCGAAATCCAGGAGATGCTGAGCACAGGCTGCTGCACACACAGAGCAGAGCAGCCGCGGCACTGCGGCCCCGAGGGAAAAGCTCTGGCCGGGCCGCCCCCGAGGGGCTGATGTCTGGTGTGAGGAGAAACGCGTTCTCTGCACACAAGGCTTCCTCCGGGTTCATTCTCTCTTCAGAAACACAACCACACGTGCCGTCACTGGCTTTGACAGCTGAGCTGGGTTTTTCTCAGGTCTCCGCTGAAAAGGATGTTTGCTGTCCTGTGCAGGCAGTGGCTGAGTGGCCATCGCAGCCCTTTGCCTAAAGCTGGCTTTGGAACCTTTTGCATTTCTTCAGGGGTGAGAAGACGAGTGTGATCAGAGGATTTTCACTGCTGGATGACCTGGTACTTTGACCAGATGAGAAAGCTCACAAAGTAGAAACAGTGTTAACGCTATTTAAAAACTGAACAAGCACAGGAAGAAAGGGCATCTGTAAGTTTCCTTTAGTGTCCAAAACTGTAAACATCTACAAAAAATGAAATGGCACGCCCGGGCGTGGGTATGAGGATAACAGTCAGAAAACCAGAAGGACAGCGAGAGGGGTTCCGACGGTGTTTCCTTGCTGCCCCGTCATCCTGCAGAGGACAGCGCTGGCTGGGGCAGCCGCAGCCAGGCAGGGGGCTGTGCCTCCCTCCCACTGCTGCCCTTCCTCAGGGGCTCAGCAGCGCACGGCCAGGACGGTAAGGGCCGCAGCAGACAGCTGCAGCCCCCGTGGTGGACACCGAGAATCACCGTCGTGGTCCTCCGTGGTTGGAACTTGTGCCCCTACTACCTCAAGGTAATTCTTACTCAAGAAAATGAATAAAACCCCACTTTAACACTCTGCTACTCTTTGACACAAGTGAAGTAGGACATTCATTCCAATGAGATTTATAGCAATTCCTCTCAGTTTGAAACACTCCTTTGCTTGTTTTGTTCAAAGACTGTGGTTTTCTTTAACTTCCCTTTAGCTAAGGGTGTCAGAAACAAATCGTTTTTGGGGTTCTTACTTCCCCAATTCTGACTCTTGCAGAAAACAACGCCCACCTGAAAGGTAGTCCCGACCAGGCCCCTGTGGGCTGCCCATGGTGGCTGGCCGCTTCCCAGGCCATGTGCGCACCCTGCCGGGAGGAGTGACCCCAGAGAGGCCCTGGGAGGTAGGCTTGCCCTTCCCTGCCCTCATTATAGCTGTCATTTGTCACTAGTCAGGGCAAGCTCAATGCCAGACCCCTGTGGGTCAGTGCCACCCTCATTCCCTATCAGCTGACCCCCTCTCTCCTCCTTGGAACTGCTGAACTCCTGTGATCCCACGGTTGGCTGAGCGGACTGGACCTGCTTATCTTACGCTCCCGCCCGGCCGCAGGTGGCTCAGCGGCCCCTCATCTTTGTACTCTCCTGCTAGCTTCAGGGTTTAGTCCTGAGAAGGCCCTTGCTACAGGCTGGGGGGGCTCGTTTGCTTGCATCTTTCAGTACTCAGCAGAATCAGGCACCCCCGAAAGTTGGTTTATTTGACTGCCACTCAATATTTCATTCTAATGGATAACATGTTCTAACACTAGCACTAGAGATTAGAGGTGGAAAGGTCTGACGAAGGACCACCCTCTAACACATTTTTAAGTGAAAAAAATTGTTCTTTTGAAAAAGAAGCCCTCCAACCACACCTTCACGTTCAGCCCTGCTCTAACCGCCACTGGGGCACCTGCTGTGTGTCAGGCTCTGTGTCAGGAGGGAAACGTGGAAGAGATGCTACTGGCCCTCGTGGAGCTCACCGTCTGCCAGGGAACCAGATGACATGGGCGTCTCTATACCAACACCCAACTCACTGTGGTCCAGATACTCAGAGCAGAAGCACTAAGTTTTCATAAGGTGAGCATTTTGGAGTTTAGACAGGTTTCTCAGAGGCAGTGGTGAGGACTCCAGAGATGAGGAGAGAGACTCACCGAGATTCAGATTCTCTCATACTGAATACATTTCACTACTTATCCACTATGACTGCGAGGGTCTGTGTGCCATCTCTCTTGGGCCGACGGATATTTCAGAGGACATGAATGGAATCCACACGACGGGTCTCACGTATTATAAACGTACGAAGTGGTACCATATCTCGAGTGGGCAAGAGTCTCATAAGCACCTGCACTGTAACATGTTCCCTGGGCAGGGATGGAAGACATTGCATACGTGGTTATGAGCATAACATGCCCCTTCTTTCACATCGAGTCCATCCTCCAGGGAAATCCAACACTGGGATTCCCTGTTTAAAATCCTGTATTGTTCCTTAATGCCTACAGCACGGAAGCAGAGGTCCATGCCCCGCTGAGGACCACTGGGAAGCCTCCCTACTTCTTCCCCACGTGAGGCCCGTGCCCCAGGAGTCACTCTCCGCTCCAACCTCATCCACCTGTGCTTCCCCAGATCTGATGTGCTTTTCACCAGGCCACGTCTTTACAAAGAGCACTGCCCCCCGCCCTCCCACACTGGCAATCCTTCAGCAGCATCGGAAGATTTGCTCACAGTTGGCAAGAGCTGCCCCTGAGCCAGGCTCCACGCTGGGCTCTGCATCACGTGCAGGCAGGAATTGCTTGCCTTACCTATCTCCGTAGTTCAAGAACCTAGCCCAGTAGTTAGACTGGGCAGAGCGGACAGCTGATAACTGCTGGCTGACTACAAGGAAGGAAAGACGTGGCTGGAAGTGAGGAAGCCAACATTTGTGAAGTCCATGTTTGTCCTCCTTTCGTTAAATGCCAGCATTGGCTCAGTTAGTCCTGTTTAACTTCCTGGTCCGATTTCACCTGTGCGTCCCATTAAGCATAAACTGAAGGGACACCTTCTAAGCTTGGGGAGGGCTTAAGAGAGACAAACTTGGGAAGCTTTTTTCCCTTTTGATTTAAAACAAAAAAAAAATGAGGCCAATATGACAAAATTTCATTATTTGTTAATTTTGCGTATGGGTGTAATATGAAAATCCTTGGTTAAGAAGAAAAAGATAAAAAGAGACAGAAAAGCAGTAATGCATACACTTATTTTTAAGATACTAGTAGGGTTTGGGGTGGCATCTGCAAGGGATGATGAACTGGCAAAGGTGCTTGTTGAAAAATAGTAGGAGTGGATCGTGAAGAACTAAAAATCCAGAAACTTAATAGCAATAGTAGAAAAGGTGGCAAACATTTCTATGGTCGTATGTTAGAGTCTTACTAGATGTAATGGGGGATGCACATTCTTTCTTATAATATTCTTTGTTTTCAAAATAGATGGACTACATTTCCTATCTTTAATAACTCTCACTAAAATTCCTGAAGTATTTGCTCACATCAGAAAAAACTCAAATAATCATTTCTCTTTTCCTTGGTTTAGAAAATTACTAAGTTTCTTAAATGCATTTAAATCACATGACTGATGTTTAAAGTACAGCACATCTAATTGAAAAATTAAGCATAAAAAGGTTTTGTTAATTCAAACTATCTTAATGTTACTAACAAATAATTTTTTTAAAAAATAAATTTATTTATTTAAGTATTTTTGCCCGCATTGGGTCCTCGTCGCCGCGCGTGGGCTTTCTCCAGTTGCCATGAGCGGAGGTCACCCCTTGTCGTGGTGCGCGGGGCCTCTCCCTGGGGGGGCCCCTCCCACCGCGGAGTATGGGCTCCAGAGCGCAGCCTCAGCAGTTGTGGCGAACGGGCCCAGCTGCTCTATGGTACGTGGGATTCTCCCGGACCAGGGCCCGAACCTGCGTCCCCTGCATTGGCAGGCGGATTCCCAACCACTGTGCCACCAGGGAAGCCCCAAATAATATTTTAGACAGTGTCTAGCCTCCAACTAACCAAGAGATTATATGTAACTATACACTTGTAAACGTTACTGTAAATGTCTTGAGCTAAGAACAACATCCTTCTTCTCTTTTACAGTCTCTTGAGCACCTACCACAAAAACTACTGAGGGTCTACAGAGATAATGTTGAGGGGGACCTCTGTGTCTTAATGCGGGGCAGTCTGTAAGGCCATTTCGGGATAATCAAGAAATAGAAAAGACAAGATCTGGAAAAGTCAATGAATTAGGAAGCACGTTAAAAACAACCTCTCACGTATTTACATCTTTTCATAACAGAGCCAAGAAGAAGTAAATGATATTTAGAACTGATATCGACATCGTGTTAACCTCGCTCTCGTCATTCTGGGAGGATCAAGGAGAATGATTCATTAAAAAAAAAAACAACCCTAAAGACTTCAGTTACACACATTCACCTTGTTATCATTTTTTGACAGTTTTTTTCCCTCAAGTGTCAAAACTAAGAACTATTTCACCTTTAAATACTTTCTATCATCAACGGCTGCTCTGTTGTGAGGGATGTGACCTGGGTTCTATCAAGGAAACAGTAATATAACAGAACTTTCTTTTCACCTGAATTTGAGAGTATTAGTTTATTTTTTAATCTGTTATTATAAATGCCTTACAAATGCTGAGTTACTCGGCTTTATTTTCTAATCGTGGGGCTAACAGTTTTTTGGAAATTCACTAATGGAGGTGGAAGAGAACTATAGGCTCCTTAATCCATCTCTCAACCCTAACGAGCTGCTAAAAGGATGAGTCTGAGCTGAGAAGTTAAGGGTGAGGGGTTGGGTCAGCTCATCAGGCATATTCCATTGGTTTCTCTCACTTGTGGTGGCCTAACCCAGAGGTGCCAGTGGGGGCCCTGCCCAGAAGCCCCTCCTGAGTTCCAGAAAAAGTCAGGATACATACAGCTTTGCCACAGAGACCGAGTGCCTTGGGTCGGACTGGCTTTTGTTGGCTCTGGGAACAGGGGATGGGAAAGTGGGTGACTTGCTATGAAACACTGACCTTGATTTGCTTTTATGAGAAGAAAGCAACATTTGCAGTATGAAATTTAAAAGGGTTGTTACTGAAGTGCTCTCAACTTACTAGCTTAGGTTTTCAGAAACTTTCCAGTGTGAAGTAATTACAAACTTCTAGAAAAATTTCAAGAAGAGCACAAAGAACCCAATTACTCTTCATCCACATTCACCAATTATTACTTTGCCACAGTTGCTTTCTGTCTACACACACACACACACACACACACACACACACACACTCCCATTTATTTTTCCTGAGCCACCTGAGATTAAGCTGCATACATCCTGTCCCTTTAGATCATCCTATTTCCTCGTTTCCTCTAATCTACAATACATACAATATAATTTCAGAATTGCTGTACTCATACCACCATGAAAGATAAACCCATGAAGACTTTGAGGTTTGCAGTTTTCTTTTTTCTAAGAGGGCATATTATGTTCAAAAGTTACCGAAATTAATTTTCCCTCTCCCTTTTGATTATATTATTCACTTAAGATACAGCTGGAACATTTATTTCAGTTTCTTTTTAGCTTTATGATTGTCCCCATTGCTGATTTGCTTTTTCAGTATGTAAAACATTAACTTGGTTCCTAAGTGAAAACCATACAAACAGAGAAGCTCCCTGTCCTTCTGCCTCCTTCTCTCCCAGCCTGCGTAGTGACCCAACTTCAGTAAACATGAAATATCACAGATTTAAAAATAAGCGATCACAATGCATTTTTTTTTTCAAATTATGCCTTCCTCAAACTCATAAGAACCACAGTAGCCAATAAAGGGCCCAAGTATCTATCACTGGTTTACCTGATACCAAAATCTTGGTACTTATATGCTTGATTTCTTTCCAGTCTCGTTCACCAAAACTGCTTGGAGTGTGACGCATGGGTTTAGGGTAAGTACCAGGTGTTACTGATTACCTGCTCCTCCGAAACCTCTAGAGGAGGGGACGCTTGTTGCTCAGACTGCCGACCATCCTGATAGTTTACGTTTCGTCGCTGACGTAGAGGAGGGAAAAGACGGTTCCAGTTGATCATTCCTCCCTAAAAAGAGATCAATGCACAGCGATCAGACAGGGGAGGAGCAGAAACATGGTAACGCACTAAAGAGCTTTCTCTTGCAATGCAGTCACAGCTGCAGACTGGAAATAAAATGTCCGACGGACCTGCTGAGTGCAAGCTGAATCAACAGGCTAAAATCGGCAGCCTGCAGTAGGTGCACAGAGAGCAAAGAAGGTAGCAGGTACTGCCAAAGGGATTTGTGCAACTTGACTCCAGAAGGCAGTGGAAGACACATGCAGTCACTCCTAACCTCAGCCCCGTGGTGTCCCCACCGACACTGTCCCAACTCCGCTGGACTTGGGAAGATGCGAGTGGAGGCTAATTCAGGGCTGGCAACCAGAAACCTGGAGCTTCCTTCAGCAGCTCTTTAAGATGGTGCTTCTCCCCCTTTCTCCTCCAGCTCCTCTTCTCCCTGTTCTTGTTCTTTTTTAAAATTTGAGTAAATTCTGAGCAAGGGCCACGGAGAGAGACTGCAGGTGGAGATAAAACCCAGGTTGGGGGACAGGCTCGGGAATGTGATGGTAAACCTTACACACAGGGACAAGAGGTTCACACCTGTCCTCTGTGTGGCTTTATGGATAACTTCACATTGGTGGCGATGTCATTTCTTGCCTTTTCTATGTCATCAATGAAAAAAGCCACTATGTGGCTAGACAGGCAGCCTCCTCCACCGCATGCACTGCTTTTTAAAAGCACTGCACGATGTTTTTAAAAACCTGACTTTTTTACCTATATGCCACCTTTTAAATTTATCAACTTAAATCTGTTTCTGGACGTCTTCTAGTTCTGGAAGATTTAGAGACTAAGAAAACCTAAAATTTTTCCTATTATAATACAGGAAAATTATAATACCTAAACATGCTAGATAAAATTTAAAAATATTTCATATGCATACCTGAACATAAAGGGAAGATGGAGGCCCCAAGGTGCCAGAAACAAGCTCTGGAAAACCAGGGCAGTAAAGAAGAGAGGATATGGTGCGAGGGGGAGCACATCCTGCTAGTCCAGAGCTACTTGGGGTTTTTTTTTTTTTTTTTTTTTTTTTTTTTTTTTTTTTGCGGTACGCGGGCCTCTCACTGTTGTGGCCTCCCCCGTTGTGGAGCACAGGCTCCAGACACGCAGGCCCAGCGGCCATGGCTCATGAGCCCAGCCGCTCCGTGGCATGCGGGATCCTCCCAGACCAGGGCACGAACCCGCGTCCCCTGAATCGGCAGGCGGACTCTCAACCACTGCGCCACCAGGGAAGCCCGCTACTTGGGTTTTATCACCTATTTGGGTTCAGGAGAGGAGGCCTTGGGTCTGAAAGAGGCAGTGACTTTAAGCTCATTACCTCCTTAAAGGCACAACCTCAAATGGCAGCACCCCTAGTGAGAGAGGATGAGAAAAAAACCAACCAAAGAGCAGATTTTCCTGAGGGAGGGAGCAGAAATCTCGGTCTGCCTGAGAGGTGAGAACTGCAGGGAAATTTGGGGTTCAAGTTACACCACATATCTGCTCTAAGAACCCATCGAAAAGTACATAAAATTCGTTCTGGGATTGGAGATGGATACACCTAAGGAGCCAAGCAGAGGCAAATCTAAAGTTATTCTGGAGAGACACTCTCTCGTCCTGGAATTAGATGAATTAGATGGGATTCACAGATACAGCTCCAGTGGGGGAAGACTCGGACCCCAAACTACAAAACCCATGAGGAAAACACCCATCATGAGCAGGAGTCAGTGTGTACAATAAACAGGAGGATTAGATCCCCAAGGACTCAAATTTACAACATTCTGAGAAAAACTATAAAATTAGAAGTTTTAAGATGACTGAGATACAGAAGGAGTTAAAAAAAAAGAATAGGACACTATAAAAAAAAGATAGTTTTTTTAAAAAATAGGGAAACTAAAAATAGAGATATTATGCAAAACTGTTCTGGAGAGATACTGGTAGAAATAAATTCAAATATATTAATGATCACACTAAATATACATTGACAAACTCACAAGCTGAAAGGCTGAGACTGTCAGTTTTGAAATCTCTCCCATTCCCCCCAACCCAACAATAGACAAACTGAAAATATAAAGACATAGACAAGTTGATGTAAAGAGATGGAAAAAGAAATATTAAAGCAAACTGATGTTGCTATATTCATGTCAAATAAACAGACCTCAAGGGCAAAAGAGGCATTATTAGGGATAAAACCACTAAAATACATTGATATTATTTATATATAACATTACAGCATCAAAATACAGAAAGTAAAATTTAACAAAATTACAAGTGAAGTGGAAACATCTAGACATATATTTAATTTTTAGCATATACTGATAGATCAAGCAGACAGACAATTAATAACAATATAGAACATAAATAACAAGTTTGTCTAGATGGACATATATAGCCTGCACTCAATTTTTAGAGAATATACATTCTTTTCTGTTATAAGTAAATTATTTATTAAAAAAGTGACAGTGCACTAAGTCCTATATAAAATATCTGCAAATACCAAAACATAAATATCATACAGACTATATTCTCTGACTACAATGCAACTAAAAGTAAATATCAAAATTATAATTAATATAAAACAAACAAAAATGCACACATTTGAGATAAAAAATGAAAAATCGTAATGGAAGTTAGAAGACATCTAAAAGTGAATAAAATTGAGACTACTACCAATCAAAGCTTGTGGGATATAATTAAGTAGTTGATGTAATTTTAAAATATTGCACTTAAAGAAAATGAAGACTGAAAATTAAACAGTTAAATACAATTTAAGAAGTTAGAGAAGGTAACAATGGTCTAAAGAAATTGGTAAGAATGAAGTACAGAGCAAATGTTAATAAAGTGGGAAACAGAGACACAACAGAAGGAATCAATGAAAACCCAATGCTGACTGTTGAAAAAGTCAAATAAAATGAATAAACCTGATGCTTAGTGAAATGACAGAGAAAGAAGCACAAATTATATTAGGAATAACACAAGGAACATATGACAGATATTAAATAAGAATACTTTATTTGTGCTAACAACTTTGATGAAATAGACAATTTTCTAGAAAAATATAACTTGCCAAAACTCAAGAAGGAATAGAAATTGGTAATCAGTTTTTTTTTTTTTTTTTTCTGTACGCGGGCCTCTCACCGTTGTGGCCTCTCCCGTTGCGGAGCACAGGCTCCAGACGCACAGGCTCAGCGGCCATGGCTCACGGACCCAACCGCTCCGTGGCACGTGGGATCCTCCCGGACCGGGGCATGAACCCCTGTCCCCTGCATCGGCAGGTGGACTCCCAACCACTGCGCCACCAGGGAAGCCCTGGTAATCAGTTTTAAAAATTGTTCAGGAACGTCGACTAAAGCTGCACATACGTGGATGCCTCAGCAAATTCCATTCCTGGGCAACATAAATGCAAACACATGCTCACCAAGGGCAGGGACCAGAACGTTCTCAGCAGTGTTGCTTGTAAACCTCAAAGACTGGAAACTACCCAAATGCCCATTAAGTAGAATGGATACTTTATAGTATAGTCACATGATGTAGTATTATATAGCAGTTCAAATGAACAAACTACAATTATATGCAACAATATGACTAAATCTCTCAAATAAAATGTTAAATAAAATAAACACCAAAAAGTACATTTGTATGATTACTTTTATATAATGCTAACTTTTCTGTATGTTATACTTCAATAGAAAGTTACAAAAAGAAATAGAAAACCTGATTAGACGTTTAGCCATTAATGTAATTGAAATAATACTTAAAAATCTACCTACCAAAAATCTACGGTGAAGTCTATGAAAATTCTGAGGGCCTGCCATCTTACACAAGTTGTTCTAGAGAACAGAAAAGAAGAAGAGCTCCCCACCTAATTTTTTGAGGCCATATAACGCTGTTTCCAAAAGTCAGAGAAGGCTATTATGAGAAAGAAGAATTATAAAACAATCTATTTTTCATTTATGGACAGATGCAATAATCCTAAATAAAAGATTAGCAAACTCAATCCAACAATGTTCAAAAAAGATCATCATCTTATCCATTATGATATACTATATTAGGATTTATCTCAGGAATCTTAGAAAATATAGTAATGTAATTCACACATTAACAGATTAAAGGAGGAAAACCAAATGCTCACATTCAACAGATATAAAAATAATTTAATACAACTTGATGAAGAGACAAGAATGTCTATTATCACCACTTGCATTCAACATGAGTCATGGCATAATGAGGATGAAACCAACCACTTGTGAAAGAAAATGCAGAAGGATGGAAAGGGAGAAACTGTCATCACACATGATGATTGTCTACCTAGAAAATGAGAACCAATGAGTACAAAATAAAAAAAAAAAGTAACATTCCTTGCCTGTGATCACTGAGAAAATATAAGTGCAAAAAATTCCTATTTACAAAGAGAAATAAAAACCATTAGGTACTTAGGAATTAAATCCAACAAAAAATTTGCAAGATCTCTATGAAAAATGGTAAACTTGATTGAAGGATATCAGAAGACCTAAATAAGTGGAAAGATAGCACATTCCTGCCTGGAAGACTCAATACTGTCATCTTTTCACACTCGGCCAATTCCAGGCTGTAGCAGAGACTGCTGGTTGACTTTCAATATCCACATTCCCTTTCCTTTAAAAATAGGACTTTTTTGGGGGGGAGTGACGCACAGTTAGTACATTTCTCAGCTTCCCCCACGAGGACTCAGTTCTGCTATTGGTATGCAAGCAAAAAGGGCACCTGGGACCTCCAGAAGAGATCTCTTTTTATTTCTTTTAAATGAGTTAAATTAAAAAAAAATTATCTACAATGTTGTGTTAATTTCTGCTGTACAGTAAAGTGATTCAGTTACACATATATATATTCTTTTTCATATTCTTTTCCATTATGGTTTATTACAGGATATTGAATATAGTTCCCTGTGCTCTACAGTAGGACCTTGTTTATCCATCTTATAAAATTAGTTTGCATCCGCTAATCTCAAACTCCCAATCCATCCTTCCCCCACCCCGTTCCAGAAGAGATCTTAAAGGGAGGGATGCACCCTTCCTCATTGTTTCCTCCTCCTTCCTGGAGCCCAGGCGGGCTGAGGACAGGGCAAGAGCCAGAGAAAAGGAGCCTCGGGGTGCAACTTCATGCAGGGGCCCCACCAGCTCGGGGCTATCAACCTCTGACTTCTTTTAAACGAGACAAACTTCTGCCTTGTTTAGGTTTCTGTGATTTTGTTTTCTGTCATATGGAGCTAAACCTATTCCTAATGGGTATATATTCAAAATTCACACACACGCGCATGTGCGCTTTGGTTGAATGAGACAACCTCAAGGGTCAAGACTAGACCTGAATATTTTCAAGAAGTATAAGGGAGGGTTTTTTTTTCTACTAGTTATTAGGACTTACTGTTAGACTACAAGAATGAAAGTAGGACGGTATTAGCACATGATAGGTAAACAGGTCAAAGAAACAGGAGAGACAGTCAACAAATCAAAAGTAAACATGGGCACTTGGTATATGATGGAGGAAACATTGTAAGTCAGCAGGAAAAAGACACACCACTTAATGAACAGTACTAGGACAAATGGTTATAGAGATGGAAAAAGAGAGGACCTCCCTGGTGGTCCAGTGGTTGGGACTCTGTACTTCCAATGCAGGGGGCATGGGTTCGATCCCTGATTGGGGAACTAGGATCCCACATGCTGTGCGGCATGACCAAATAAATAAATTAATTTAAAAAAAGAGATAAAATTTGACCTTTACTTCATATCGTATACAAAAACAAATTTATTTTATAATAAACCCCACAGGGACTTCCCCAGTGGTCCAGTGGCTACGACTCCGTTCTTCCAATGCAGGGGGTGCGGGTTCGATCCCTGGTCGGGGAACTAAGATCCCACACGCCGCGTCGTGCAGCCAAAAAATAAACAACAACAATGTGATTAAACCAGCCAAGATGACTAAATATAAAAATAAAATAAAATAAAATAAACCCCATAGATTAAAGATTTAAATCTGGAAAGCTAAACTGTTAAAAATTTTAGAAGAAATAAGAGGCATTCTTTATGTTGCTGGGATAGGAAAGGATTTCTAAAACAAAAATATAAAGGATCAATCATAAAAAAGGATTGCTAACAATTACTACAAACAAGAACTTTTGTATGATTAAAAAAAATAAAGCTAGAAGGCAAAGTACAGATTAAGAGAAAATGTTTGTAACATATAACTGACAAAACAGTATCCAGAATATGTAAAGAATCAATGAGAAAAAATAAATAATACAAGAGAAAAGCGGACGTATATGAATAAATGTATATGAATAAACAATTTACAGAAGAGGAAACCCTGAGTCAATAAACATAAGAAAAGATGTTCAACCCCACTAGCATTAGGAAATGCAAATTAAAACAGCAATAAGTCATTTCATACCTGTAAGACTGGCAAAAATAAAACGTCTAACAATACCAAGGATACGGATGATGTGAAGGAAATAGGAACTCCATATATTGTTGATGAGAGTTTAAATGGGCACAAACACTTTAGAGGACAATGTGTCAAGATCTAGTAAAACTGAGGATGTTCTGATCTAGGAATTTCATCTCCAGGGAGCTATGAGTGCCTAATGGGGCATTTATGAGGATATTCTGTGAAGCACTGATTATAATATTAAGTAAGCAAATGTAAAAAATTCAACTGTCCCTAAAGAGGGAAATAAATTATTAAGTGGTTCTATTATATATGTGCAGCTAGAATAAATGAACTAGATCTAATGGATAAATCTCAAAAATACAATGAACAAAGAAAGTTGTATAAGAATATGGATGTACAATACCATTTACATAAATTAAAATATATTTAGAATAGTATACTATTTAAACTATTTTACGGATAGTTTACATATACACAGTTTACATATACATACGGCAATTAGTGGTGATTCTGCTTCCCAGGGGATATTTGGCAATGTCTGGAGGCATTTTTGGTTGTCTTGGGTTGGGGGTGGGAGGTTGGGGACATGATGGTGGTGCTGTTGGTATTCAGCGAGTAGAGGCCAGGGATGCTGCTAAACATCCTATAAGGCACAGGACAGACCCCGTGACAAAGGATGGCCTGGACCAAAATGCCCACAGTGTCCAGGCTGAGAAGCCTTGATATATACTCACAGGTGGCGAAGATACAAACACGCACCGGCAGTAGATACCATACAAAAGCATCAGACACGACACAACTGCTATGGAACGCTGGGAAGAGGAATGAAACTTTGGCTGATTCTGTAACATTTTATTCTTCAAAGGGAGAGTGAAAGAGTAGGCAAAACAAAACAAAACTAAACCTCAAGCTGTGATAGTAAAAAAGTGCTTAAAAAGCAGAAAGTTACAGGAGCTCTAGGTTCTGGGATGTTTTGACACTAATCTGCTCTTTCTGTAGGTTCAGCCTGAGCCTCTGCAAACAGGAAACGCTTCCTTCACTTTGTCTTCTTCAAAAGCAATAACCACATATTCAAAAGAGGAAGAAGGAAACAGCTTGCATTTTGAACAGCCATTTTATGTTATTAGTTGTAAGGAGATCTTCAAATGAAGTAAAATTTCTTGTGAAAATTAATGAACAACTAATTTTCCAACTGAGAGCAGTAAACGTTTGTTAACGGTTCATCAAGTGGAAGTCACATGGAGTAGAACTCCACCTCTAAAGGCCTTGGCGGGTTTCTGAAGGGACGATCAGGTCAGGCAGTGTCTATACCGAGAAGCCTGGTCAGAAGAGCCCCCCAGGGTCCTCTGGGGGCACTTGCAGCTCCCACGGGAGAGAGGAGCAAGGTGCACGTTCTGGTCCTTGCTCCCATGGAGCTCCTGATCTCCTCGGGGAAGGCATGACATCCAGAAAGGGAAAAGCCAGAAGCAGGCAAGATGGCCTGTAACCAGGAAGGAAGCCACGAGGCATCAGTTAAAGGGCACGGCCAAAGCTCGGGGGTAGAACTACAAAGAGGATGGGGGCTTAGCGGAGTTTTAGAGGATGAGGATGATTTCAACAATGGAGAGGAGAACCAGGCATTTTTTTCAGCCTGTTCAAAGACAGGGGACTGAGAATGGGTTTATTCCTACTTCAAGGGCCAAAGCAACGCTAAGGAGAAATAACAGAGGAACGAAAAATAGAGGATGCTGAGTGACCGAGAGCAGTCTCCAGTGCCAAAATACCTGGGTTCAAATCCCAGCTCTGCCACTTATTATGTGAACTTAGGCTTCAGTTTTTTTTTTTTTAAACTTCTCTGAACCTCAGTTTTCTCATCTGTATTATGGGAATAATAACTACGTTCACCTCATAAGGATATGAGAAATAAATGAGTTAATATATGTAAAGCATTTAAAACAGAGCTTGAAAACTTCTAAAACCTTATTACATACACATTACCTATTATTACTATCCAATATTTGCATTGTATCTTACAGTGGTATTTCTTGTCTTCCCAGCTAGCCTATAGCACCCTGGAGAGCTGCATTGGGGGTAAGATTTGCATGAAACTCCCCAGGTGGCCGGCACAGCTCTCAGCTCAGTGCAGCCTGAGCTGAATCCCCAGCAAAGAATGATTACAGAGCAGGCACAATGAATGTGATGGTTTAGGACAATTAAAATTCTTTCCAAAAGCATCCTCATCTTATTTTTAAAAGGTCAGTCACTGGGGGAAAAAAATGCATCCTTTATTCTCCATCTTTGGTGATCTGGAACCCTTTATCAGAGGGCTACGTTTTGAACTGTAAAGCAGGCGGGGCCGCCTCCACGGCACTGTCTGTGGCTGCCTGCGGACCATGTCGGGAAGATTCTGGGGGAGGGTATGGGTTCATCAGGAAACAGTGACATGACTGCTTAGTGATACCTGCCTTGGGCACGGAGGAGGCGAGGTGGCACCTATACAGGAACTACTAACCCTGCTATAGACCATGGCTGTCCAGTATTTTCCACATCATGGCACACACAGAAAGATATATTTGTGTGACACACAGGACAGAGAAAGCTGCATGCAATCAGCCTGGCAGCTTCAGGCCCTTCCCAGCTGCCCCAAAGGCTGAGGGGATCAACACCTCATCAGGCCATCTGTGACCGTGACACAGTGTTCGGGAAGTTCTGCCACAGACCTTAAGGAAATACTTGTACATTTAACGTGAGCAATTTACACCGGGGACGGGCTATCATGGAGTTGAGACGCAGAGGAGACCAGATTGTTTCAGGTGCATCAGTTAAGGTAAAAATCAATGGAATTGTTGTGTGTCTACTCAAGTACCTGGTAGTACCTGAAGCCATGAAGCTAAAAAGAGAACTAAGACAATGTCTGTGCCTTCTCGAAGCTCCCAGTCTGGTATCCTAACCATTAAATTGCTTTTTCTTTTTCTTCCAGGTTACTCGTAACACCCTCTGCTTGATCAGTGGTACCTCCTCCGCTGTCCGCCCGCCATGACCCCTGGCTGCACTGGGCCCTACTGTTCCCCTCCCGACACCTCTCTCTGGCTTCTGTGGAATCACACTTTCTTGGTCTTTCAAGCCGTCTGGTCTGAGCGTCCCTCAGAGACGCCTTCTCCGGTTCATGTCCTTTATACGCTGGTGTCCCTTAAGGTTCTGTTAGGATTATTCCTCTTCTCTCTCCACGTCTGTCCCCAGGGTTTTAGTCTCCCTGCGTGTGGTGGAGACTCCTACCCGCTTTCCCCCTCCAGGTGCTGCCCCTCAGAGCCACACGACCAACTCTCCTGATGCTTCCCCTTAGGTGTTCCAGAGACATGTCAAATGGAGCGCATCCCAAACAACACTCATTGTCAACCCCGTACCTCTTCCTCTGTCCCCAGTCTTGGGGAATGACACCAATGTCCTTCCACAGCACAAGCCAGCTCACCAGGCTCTGGTAATTATAACTCCTAAATACCTTTGGAATCCATCCATTTCTCTCCATCCTGACTCTCACTGTCCTATTTTAGATGGCCATCAAGGGCGGGCATGGCTTCAGAGTGATTATCCTGAGATACAAAGCTCATCATGACAACCTAAGTGCCCATCATCGGATGAATGGATAAAGAAGATGTGGCACATATACACAATGGAATATTACTCAGCCATAAAAAGAAACGAAATTGAGCTATCTGTAATGAGGTGGATGGACCTAGAGTCTGTCATACAGAGTGAAGTAAGTCAGAAAGAGAAAGACAAATACCGTATGCTAACACATATATATGGAATTTAAGAAAAAAAAATGTCATGAAGAATCTACTTAAAAACTCTTCAATGGTTCCCCGTTGTCTTTTCATTAATCTTAAAATATTTTTTTTCTTCATTAATAGCAATCGCAAAAATCACTATTTGGTGACATACTTTTATAAAGAAACGTTTTCCAAAACAGAAAAATAATTAATGAGAAGAATGTCATTATTTTCTATTTTTGTAAACTTCTTTTGTGTGACGTAACGAAATATAGTTGGATTCTCGTATCTGCTTCTGCAGTCAATTCTGTTACACGCTACTCTGGCTTCTGAAGTATATAAAAAAATCTAGCCACGTCTAGATATATAGTTAGAAAAAAAATCGGAGTATATTAAGAGCCTTTTCAGATAAGCGTAGGTATTCTTCTTTGATACTACTCAAGTCCCTACTGGCTTTAGGGTGCAATTCAGGTTTCTCACCAGGGCTCGCCAGCCTCCTGTTCACCGTTCCAATGGTTTTCCTCACCATTCCGGACTCACATTCTCGACTCCTGCCCAGAAGGCTTCTCTACTCCCCTGAGTCTGGGGTGAGCTGCTCCTCTCATGTACCCTCACATCTCACTGTACCTTTGCAAGGACAGCACTTGGTACATTACCCTTCAGTGACATGCTCCCTGGTAGGAATCTCACAGCAGGTGATGAGCCCCATGAAGGCTGAGATTATTCATCTTCTCTCTGCAGGCCCAGCCTTGCCTGCCACTTGGCATATTCAAGTACATAAGAAATAGCTGCTGAATGACTAAATCGTGGACAAATACACAGCAAAGCATATTGCTGAGATAAGTTCTATGGGATTTTCTTCAGCAAAGACCTCACAGCTCGTTGTAACACAGGCCCTAGTGTCAGGATGGACAGGGTGGGAGGGGATGACGCAAGGAGGCTCAGAGAGCAGAGCACACCGCATGGCTGATATGGTCTTTAAGGGCACGAGGCACCTTCTCCCTCTAACACAGGAACCAGCAGTTTCAAAGGACCACTGCTGGGAGACTGCAGATGGGGACTCCTCGCAGAAGGGGGCATCTGGAACGCACTGGACTGCCCTGAGTGCCCCTTGGCGGCTACAGCTCACAGTGTAACTACGGATATGCTTGGCTTCATTCCTTTATCTTTTACTTGCAGTGCACTGTACTGGGGCCAGGTAAAGAGTGCTGTGACACACAGAGAAATGACTAATTTCCTACGGCCCTGGAAGAGCTTAGCTGAGTTGACAAAACAAAGGCACAATTAGAAAGTAAACAAGAGGCACTGAAGATGCAGTGTGTGACCAAGGGCTACGTGAGAGGTGTCTTATTAGACTTAGAACTAACAATAAGCACTACCAACATAGAGGAGAGAAACACTGCCAGAGGCTGCTGTCATCAGCTGATAGCTTCATGGCAAAACCCGAAAACAAAGGAAAAGAAAGAAAAACAAAACAAACCCCATTACCACCACCACTCCCGCAAACTAGCCATACATTCATCACACGGATGAAAGATGGAGGGACGATCACGAGGCCGAGAATAAATCCTATCACATATGTGGAAAGCAATTCAAGGGTCACGCCTTAGGAATACGGACAGTAGAAGCACGCAGGAGACGGAAGCTGGCCACGGCGTGTGAGGTGCCACGTCCTCACGTGTGCACAGACGCCACGGAAACAGTCATTAGAGTATCCTTCTGGGCTGCCGGGCAGTGAGCCGTCTCAGTAGGTGTTGGGAGAAAATAATCAGCTAGAGGGAAACTAGATGGTGACTTGAACACAGTCCCAGGCTAGTTTCACAGCTCTCGGTTCCACTTTTTCTTTGTGGTTCATCGGCCAGCTTGGGGGGCTCAGACACTTTGTATTGTATTATCCTTCGCAGCAAAACACAAAGCAGTTTCTGCGCAGCGAGGTGAGGAAGCAGAAGATGCTGCAGCTCTCTGCCATGGCTCCTCCTCGCTCTGGTCGCCAGGGCTCTGGGGACCACGGCACTGTCTGTCCGCCCCATCGCTGGGTTCGGAGGTGCTGGTCTAGGGGCTGAACCGAGGAGGCGGTGAGGAGGCATCCAGAGAGTCTACTATCAGGAATCTGTGCCACAGCCCAACACACAACTCGAAGGCCCGGCCACTACTGCTCCCTGCAAGGAACACTCCAACTGTGCGCGCCACCAGACGTGCCTCCTGCGTCCTCTGTGTTGAGTGATGACTTGTCTCTTGAGGGGCCGGGGCCTCCCACCACAGCTGATCCTACTTCTCCCAAGACATGGGTATGGTTTTTACCACAGGCAGAGGAAAGGAGACTCTGGAGAAAGAGCAGCAGGCTTCAGATTCTCCCTGGCAACGGGCTCCCCGCCTCTGGGGGGCGAGGAAGGAGGGTGGTGTTGGGAACACGCTGAGCCAGACAGTGCTCATGTCTGCCGTGTTTCCCGAAGGCTGCCTGACTCTCCTCTGAAGGGGACCTTCTCCTCCATGGACAGTCAGGATCAAAGGTGTCCCCACCTTTTGGGGGGAGGTTTGGTTTTGATTTGGGGAGAGAATGGGAACGCTCAGTCTCTTGTGAGGAGGCAGTGGTGGGGAGGGGCAGTGAGCTCCCCAGGTTGGGGACATCTGCTGTAGGAAGATGACACCTCTCTCTTGCTTTAAGGCTTTTTTACTCTCTTAATTTCATTTACGTGCTTGTGAACACTGAACACAAGTTAGTAAGAACTGCACAGGATAAGATACAGCTTCCTTGAAAATACGAAGGAAAGAGCACCTTCTGGCACAGGGATGACCGATGTCTGCGTTACATCTTTTGTTTCCTCCCTTCTTTGTCGGCCAATGTTCTGGTCATTTCTTCTGCTCCTTAACCTTAGCTCTATGCAGCAATTACCAAATAAAAGTCAAAATTAAAATTAGTTCTGGTACTTGTTACCAGTAAATGTTTGGAGAGAAGAAGAGGTGAAACTTGTTATTAAAAATGAGACTGGGAATTACTCAGGATTTCCCCTCTCTTTTTACATCTCCTCCCTCAGAGTTGTCACTCATTTTCGCCCTTCAGCGATCACCTCTCACTCCCTTACTCGTCCTTCAACCAACATTGGGCCAGGGTGGACAGCACTGCCTGAAAGCCCGGGGACTCTTTTGGACTCAACTCTCTCCCTGATAAATCAAATCCGGCCAGTTCTCAAGTACCACTGATTTTTCCTTCAAGGGAGTCTGTTTAAGTCTTTGTCGTCCCCCTCTGAGATTAAGCCAACAGCCTCTTAGATGACCTCACTGCCACTAATACAGGCCTTGGTTTACGGTGCTTCCTAGATAACTGCATTTGTTACAAATGGAAGGTTTCTGGCAATGCTGCACTGAGCAGGTCTATTGGTGACATTTTTCTAACAGCATTTGCTCACTTTGTGTCTCTGTGTCACATTCTGGTAATTCTCGCAATACTTCAAGCTTCTTTATTTCTATTGCATTTGTTAGGGTGATCTGCGATAGTGATCTCTGACGTTACTGCTGTAATTGTTTGGGGGTGATAGCAACACTGGGGGCTTATTTTAAGAAATTGCACAGCCACCTCAACCTTCAGCACCCACTGCCCTGATCAGTCGGCGGCCGTCAGCATCGAGGCGAGACCCTCCACCAGCATAAAGATTATGACTCCTTGAAGGCTCAGAGGATGGTTAGCATTTTTTAGCAATACTGTATTTTTTGATTAAAGTATACACATTTTTAAAGATATAATGCTATTGCACACTTAATAGACTACAGTGTAGTGTAAACATAACTTTTACAATGCACTGGGAAACCAAAAAATTCGTGGGACTCACTTCATCGCAATACTTGCTTTAATGCGGTGGTCTGGAACCAAACCTGCACTGTCTCCAAGGTGTGCCTGTATTGTCTCCATCCAACCTGCACACCATGGCGGGTGAGTTGTGCGTGAGTTACCCCACCAAGGCCTTTCACAACACCACTGTCTCAACTGAAAATCTTACTGCATCACATCTAGATTATTCTGTCCTGTTTTGAACGTCCTCCAAAACCAGCCTCACCCTAACTACTTCTTACCTCTTCCCTGCATATTCCTTCCACTGACTGTGTCCCTCACTTATTCAGACCACATTTGCTCCAATCGTGTCTGTTACCTAAAATGCCCTCCCCTGTCCCCTACGACCATCTGCCGCCCTACAGGTTTGTACACAGCCCAGTTCTTGTTTTGTGCCTCTAACTGGCTTCTTTCTTGACAATCCAAATCCTTACTGGTCTCCCTGTCCGCTGAATTTCTACAGAACTAGGTCAAGTTGCCAATCTAAGAGAATGTAACACTGAGTCTAGGTTTCCTCATCTGTAAAACAGAAAACTGGACTAGATGGTCCTTAAACTAATAATTATTAGTTGCTTCCTCCTAATCAGTATATTAAAGAATGTCTTGAAAGTCAAGCAGTTCTCTCTCAAAAAGAGACCTTCACTGTTGCAGCAGAAGCCCAGTGGCCTCCTGCCAGAGCTGTTGCAGGAGGGATGCCCAGACAGACACTGGTCTAGACACCCTCCATTTTATAACCTCCAGTACTGCTTATGAGTGTTACCTGCACTGATCAAGGAGCTCTAACGAGCATCTCTAATGATCAAGGATCCTTGAGCAACCACCCCTACTAGACGGCAGCGATGGACAGTTTACGAATGAGGAATGTGGATTTGTGGAAATGAAGTGCTAACTCTCACAGTGGTCTCTCACAGCCCAAAGCCCACGTTCTGAACTATCAATGAAACCTGCACCTGCACCCCTCACTCCACCCTGGGAATCCAGGCGCAACCAGGGTGCATACACCACCATCACTTAAAAAAGTATGATTTAAAAAAAAATCTTGGTATCGCTAATCTGTGCTCTAATCTCGGACAGGAGATCATGACTCATGAGTCCGGAAATTCCTGTACTCCTGCTTTCTTCACAAAGCCACATCTGTCACCCACAGCGAAAGACTGCAGGGTCTGAAGCTGGGGTGGGTTCCATGAAATTCAAGGCTTCTTGAGATGATCAGAAGGGTTCTTGCTGAGATACTCACAGGTGGTCCAGGGGTCTGTCCTGCGCTGGAATCGTATTCTGGTTTTTGCGGTACGCGGGCCCCTCACTGTTGTGGCCTCTCCTGTTGCGGAGCACAGGCTCCGGATGCGCAGGCCCAGTGGCCATGGCTCCCAGGCCCAGCCGCTCCGTGGCATGTGGGATCTTCCCGGACCGGGGCACGAACCTGTGTCCCCTGCATCGGCAGGCGGACTCTCAACCACTGCACCGCCAGGGAAGCCCCGTATTCTGGTTTTAAAACCCACAGGGATGACTTTTTTTGAGGAGGAAAAATTTACAAAATGATTATAGGGACAATTTTTCTAATATTCCCCTGTTTGACATTATGTCTGCTTCAAGGTACATCTCTAAATTCATTCATGGTTTTAAAAAGTGATTAATAAGTGATAAAAAATAAAAAATTATGAAAAGAATTAGGATTGCTGATAACTTCTATCTCTCCAAAATACCAGGTATGTCATCATCGTTTACTTGTTTCCTTAAGTACCATGAGATTGTACCACACTCTCCCTTCTCATGAACACCAAGGCAGAATGGAAAATAGAAATGATTTTCTCGAGGTCACTTAATGAGTCAGCCTTGGAAAGGGATTAGAATTTATATTGATCCTATCTTTCTGTTCTGAATTTTGTCAAAAAGGTCAGTATGACCAACTACAAGAGCACCAAATACATAACAGTAGTTTCTGCAAGGAGGTACAGATTGAGATAAACAGCTTAGCTTTAATTTCACTTGAAAATAGAGTTCTTGCACCTAATTTTCATTTAATTTGCAGATTTTTATCAACCAAGCACTAGTAACTTACTCCGCACCTGATACTATACACTTCACACTCACAAAAGAAAAAAGTCATAAAAGAACTAACTCTAACTGATTAGATTGCTTTGTTGACAAGGCAGCACAGCAACTTGAAAAGGATGGTTTTTAAATCAAATTGCACCAAAACGTGAAAGAGCAAAGCTAAAAAGGAAAAGTGCTGAGAAGCATGCCACAGGCCCGTGTGCTGTCTTCAAGGCTGCTTGGGTTCATCTTGGCTGAGAACGTGCTCCCTTTGGATTCAAGGTGGACTCCTTTGCTACACACACACACACACACACACACACACACGTGCTCCCTTTGGATTCAAGGTGGACTCCTTTGCTACACACACACACACACACACACACACACACACACACACACACACAGGTTTAGGTATACAGTTTTCAGGGCTCCACTCCAGACACACTTTCTTGACCCTCCATGGCTGGGCAAGGGGCTTCTCCTAGAAGAGGACTTGTGACATTTTGCTGTAACTGCCTCTTCCTACTCTCAGCTCAGGGAGAGGAAAGATTGTGCTGTTTTGTCTGCTCCCCAGAGCCTGGCTGAACACTAAATAAATCTTGTGGAAAGGATGCTCATGGAAACTAAGAGGTGAGTAAGCAGCTTCCTCAGAGACCAGATGCAGGGGCGCTGATGGACACTGGCTCCGTGGGGTGGCACCTGCCAGGAGGAAGGACAATCAGACATGCTGCCACATGGACAAACCTCAAAAACATGAGGCCATGTGAAAGACACCCGTCACAAAGGACCCAAAAGTATATGATTAGATTCAATGTCCAGAATAGGCCAATCTAGAGAGTCAGAAGATAGATGCGTGGTTGCTCAGGGCGAGGTGGGTGGTAGGACTGGGGATTGACTGCTAATGGGAAGAGTCTCTTTTTGAGGTAATACCAGTGTTCTAAAATTCAGTGTGGTGATGGTGGGATAACTCTGTGAGTACACTAAAATCCACTGAATTGTACTCTCTTTTTTGGCCACGCCATGCAGCTTGCAGGATCTTAGTTCCCCGACCAGGGATCGAACCTAGGCCCTGGCAGTGACAGTGTGGAGCCCTAACCACTGGACCACCAGGGAATTCCCTGAGCTGTACTCTTTTTTTTTTTTTTTTTTAACATCTTTATTGGGGTATAATTGCTTTACAATGGTGTGTTAGTTTCTGCTTTATAACAAAGTGAATCAGTCATACATAAACATATGTTCCCATATGTCTTCCCTGTTGCGTCTCCCTCCCTCCCACCCTCCCCATCCCACCCCTCCAGGCTGTCACAAAGCACCGAGCCAATATCCCTGTGCCATGCGGCTGCTTCCCACTAGCTATCTACCTTACTGCGTTTGTTACTGTGTATATGCCCATGACTCTCTCTCGCCCTGTCACAGCTGAGCTGTACTCTTTAAGGAGGTGAACTATATGGCATGTGAATTCGATCTCAATAAAGTTATTAAAAAACTTAAAAAAAAAAAGAGAACCTGAGAGAACTTTCAATACACTAAAAATATTTTACTAAATTAAAAATCCTTGATTAATAAAAGGAACTCACATCATTTGCAAGGGGGATGTGACTCATAATAATGTATATGTTAGATGTTACCTAACAACGATTGCTGGGGTGGATAAAGAGAAAATTTTCACAGCCGCAAAATGTTTCTAAGTGAGGGTGAGAGAATACACCTCACCCTCGCTTAGAAACTTAGCTAACCATTCAACCATATACTGAGAAAATAACTGAAGTGCATGTGTGAATAATGGTGAGCTGCTGTAGGCATCAACATCTTCTCTCCCTGCAGGTCAAATAAGCTGCTCGTTATTGTTAACAGAGGTGATAATCAATCAGGAAACACGGGCAGCCGGAGGAAGTGAAGACCTAATGAAAAAAACGAGTACAAACGACTTCACTGCTTTGTTGACAAAATTCCCACTTGGCTCATATCAAGCATGATGCGTTCTTAGTGGGCTTCACGGTAATTCTACTTCTAGAGTAAATGGACATTTTACAGAAATACCTTAGAAAGTCTTATCACCAAGTTTATGTTGTGGTATGTGATGGCATTACCACCACCAGCCAACAGAGAGAATAGGGGTCATACAAGTAACAGACGATCACATCTCAGAGAATACAGACTTCCCGGGAAACAGAGCTGCTTGGAAAGCTGCTGGCTGCATAATCTTCTAGAGCAGGGGGTGGGCAAAGTTCTTCTGTAAAAGGGCAGGTAGTAAATGTTTTAGGTTTTGAAGACCAATAGGCAAAATCAAAGATATTATGTAGGTGCTTACAGAGCCACTAAAAATGTAAAAACCATTCTTAGCATCGGGTTTGGCCCATGGGCCATAGCCTACTGACCCTTGTTCTAAAGGTTACAAGTTTTAAAGAGTAGTAACTATCCAATTAGCTCCTAAATCAGGACTCTCTCTCAAACTTCCTGAGAGTCCAAAAACAGATCCCAATGCAATCAGAATAACTAATATTTGACAGATCTTTCTGGTATATCAAGTAATTTTGCATAAATTATTTTATCCTCATGACAACCCTATTAGATAGACTGTGCACAGATCTCCCCGTCAACCCAGTGTTGATTCCTTAACTGCAAATTTCTTCCCCTTTTCATTTATATTCTGCTTTTCTATCGTGATGGCATCATGACCAGCAAAAAGGGGAATCCATGCTAAGAAGCTGCAGAGACTCCTGCAGCAACCCTGCTGTTCAAATGTTCATCATTACAGGGCATTTCAGTGACTGTTCTAGAGGTGTGAACGCACAGAGGCTCGCAGAGCTTGACTGTGGCCATGTAGTCTCATGCAGTGAGGACACGCTGCCTCACCACCAGAACTCAGAGAATCCTCACCATCTCCCGACTGGTCTTCTTCCTCCAGTATCAGCTTTCTCAAGGGTATTCATGTCATGGCCAAAGTAGTCTTATTTATTTATTTGGTCGCGTTGGCTCTTAGTTGCAGCAGGCGGGCTCCTTAGTTGTGGCATGCAAACTCTTAGTTGTGGCATGCATGTGGGATCTAGTTCCCTGACCAGGGATGGAACCTGGGCGCCACCAGGGGAGTCCCCAAAGTAATCTTTATTAAAGACAAATCTAACTTACTCTTCTGCCTAAAGCCTTCACTGACTCACAACTTCTAGCAGGACGAAAGAAAAAACACCCCTCAGTGTAGCACCCCCAAGACCCCCGAATGTCCTAGCCTCGGCTTTCTCCCCAGCCTCTCTTTCACTGCTTCCTCCTTAGGGGAGCCCTGAACTTAGGCAAATGCAATCACTTGTGTTCCCACAGCTGTCTCAAGCCCTTGTGCTTTTTCTCACACGTTCTCTAGGCCTGAAATGCCTGCCCGAGTGCTGGTCTCTTCCAGATTCCCCTCAACCACACAGGGCTTTGCTGAGTCCCTCAGGGAGAACCAGGACTCTTTTGCTGGCGCAAACTCCAATAGAAACCTAGCACTTCGCCTTGACTCATCTCTCTTCCCCCAGGGGCTGCAGGCTTCCTGAAGCCAGGGCAGCGCCATTTTCTCCCTCACGGCTGCACACTGCAGTGGAACCAAGAGAGGCACAAATAAGTGGAGCACACAGCTCCTGTCCTTCAAGAATTCAAATGCTACTCGGTGAATGAATAAAGCACGAACCCATGAAAAGTTATGTAACGGTCCCAGCAGTGGAAAATGCTCCGCAGCTGCTGGTACCAAAATGACTCGGCAACGTCACCGACCATGGAGCCAGCACCCCTACTGGGGGCGGGGAGCGAACCTGAGAGCAAGAAGCTGGTGGGAGTAGACTCAACGTGTGACTGGCACGCCGCCGCCACATCAATGTACAGAAGAGTGGGAGAGCTCTGCCGTGGGGGGAGACGAGAGCTGGAAGCAAGGGACCGCGCGTTATTATGTCGTCCACTCAGCCCTCATCACAGTGAGTCCATAAGCCAACGAGCCGAAAGTTTCTGCGTAGTGACCACCGTGGAAGTGTCCAGAAAGGTCATGTCACTGGGCCTGATGATGAACTTCAGGACACTGTGCACTGACCCTGTAAGCTGCAGATGAAGCAAGGTCTGCAGAGCCATCACACTGCTCACTGCCCTTTAGAGCCATGGAGGTGTATTCGCTGCAGAGCACGTTACAAGTGCTTCAGAAGTGCAACGTCAGAGTTCACTTTCAAGAACCAAGATGTGACTCCCGTGGCAATGTCCTAGGATGAGGCTGGCTGGTCAGGGCACAAGTGATGCTTGCCCTTCCTCTGCTTCCAAACCCTGCACTACTTCTTAACGTGGTGCGTGTGTTCCCGCTGAAACTCCTTTCAAAAGCGAGCCAACTCTTGCTGACTCTTGTGATCTTCTCCTCGTCATTGTCTCTGCCTGGCCTTTTTTGGGGGGTGGGAGGGTAGCCTCTGAATCTGTTGAGCACCCCCTCTCCCACTCTTCCTGAAACACTCCTCTCCCGGCTGCTGTGCTACTGAACTCTCCCGGATCCCTCCCCGCCCCCTGGAATTCCTTTCTTCCTCCTCTCTGCTCTCCCTGAACATGGGTCTCGGGCTGTCTTTAGTGGTTTGTCCTCTCAGAGGATAGCTGTATAGTTTCCAGCCAGGACTACCCACCTGTATTCAGCTGGGCTCAGTACATTAAGAAATTCTGTAAATATTTATTATGTACATATCGAGTCACTAATTCTCCAAATGTATGGGTGCCTACCACATGCCAGGCATTATTCACACATTAGAGACACAATGGAAAAGCCCCACCCCCACCCCAAGACACACCTCGGGCACAGATGGGACGTGAGTCAATGGTGAGGGGCGGGACTGGCAAGGTCAGGAAAGACGCCAGAGGCTCTAAGGACAGACAGAGGGTCAGTGCTGCCCGGGAGGCTGGAGGAGGGGATTTCAGAAAGTTTACTCAAGAGTGAGCAAGAGTTGGGCAAGCAGAGACCGTGTGTGGGTGAGATGGGGTGCAGCGGGGAAGTCGGTACAGGGGAAGTTTGTTGTTGGCAGAGGGAAGGGTAGATGAAGAGGCAAGAAGTGAGAAACAACACGGGGCTGAGATGAACTGTGAACAGTTCGGAGTGATTAGCCCGAGGCTGCTGGGGGCCGGGGGAAGGCAGGGGCTAAAAAGCAGGCAGGGGCCTTGTGTAGCCAGCAGAACTGCCTTGTAGGCTCAGGAGGGCCTCGGAAGGACTTTGGTGGGAGTGAGACAATCAGGTTTGTGTCTTCACAGAGCTCGCCCTGGGGGCTGGAGTGTGGGGCAGGGCCGGGAGAGGGGGGCAGTTGTGACAAGCTTTTATTAGGTGAGTGACATCGGTGGCCTGAACTAAGGCAGGGGGATGAAGAGAGAGGGAGTGGTGGGTTTACAGCGAGAAGGTAGACTCTCTGGGGTGCAGGTGAGGGAGGCGACACGAGGGACACGGATGCAGGAGGGAAGAGTCCAAGGGGAAGCCACAGTGTTCTGGTTTGGGCCCCTGGGTGGACGATGGTGCTTTCCATCCGGGAGGGAGTGAGACAGAGAAGCCAATTTAGCAAAGCAAGGGTAAATTTCCGGTGCCTGTGGGGCATTCAAGTGGAGATGCCCGGCAGGCAGTAGGATATTTAGGTCTGGAGCCCAGGAGAGAGGAGGTCTAGACCATAGGTCTAAGTCTGGGAGCCATGAGCTTAGCACAGAGGGGAGAGCCATGGACTGCGAGTGTGCAGGGGGAGAGATCAGCGGGCTGGACCTCAGCGGACAATGCCGGTTAGGAGCCCAGTGAGGAGCTGGCCATTATCCCGGCCAGGCATTCACAGAGCAGAGCGCTGGATTTCTAAAATCTCCTGTTGGTCTTTTCCTCCACGGTCTCTCCTTTCTCCACCCATCTCACATGCTGCAATGAAAGGAATTTCTCTGAGATACCTGTCCTACCTTTACAACTGACTAAACCACTTTTGACAGCCTCCAATGTCAAAATCCAACTCTGCCGTTGGGTTGAAAAACACCTCCCTCGATTACAGTCGCTGTGTTACTTCTCTCTGTCACTAGGTACCCTACCACCTCAGCCCCCCATGTCTCCTCGAGGCCTTCCCCTTTCAGGCCTCCTTATCACCTCCACGCCTCCCTCCCTCTGGCTGGTCCTCTCCTCTGGGATGACCTGCCTCATCCTCTCCACCCGCGCCACATCCTGCCCATCCTTCTAGCCCCTGAAACCTCCTCTCACAGTAACAGGACCCCCAGTGGCGCCTTCCTGGGTGTCTTACTGCCCCGCGCACTCTGGTCTATATTTCATCGTTCTTGGATATTTCTCTAATTCAAGTGTATCTGCTGAGCTCCCTGACGTTGATCACAAAGTCATTAAGGGAAAAGACAGGTTTTTCACTTCTTAGGTGCCAACCGAGTCCCCACCAGTCTTGGTCACTGTCTCAATAATGACCACTGGCTGACTGCGACCGCAGAGCCAAGTGCAGAGCACAGGCGGGTAGGCGACAGCGAGCACAAAGCAGCAGCTGCCTGGCGGCGAGACAGAAGCAGGCAAAAGACGCGCAAGGGAATTACACTCAAACAAGACTTCGGCGTTATTCTGGAGTGCTTGCAATTAAAAACTGCAAACAGATCAATCTAATGTACAGTAACTAGGAAGTGATTGGTTTTTTGACCAAATAAATTCTGGGTTCTATGAAAAACATTTGAAAACCCAGTTTGTTAACAAGTGACAGACTTATCTTAAATGCAATAACAGAATTTGAGAAGGCCTACAGTAAGATACAAGGACACTAAAACAATCAAAAAAGGTATTTTAAAAACATAGAAGATGGAAGCACAAGTTCTAACTTTGATTGAACACTAAACTTGGCATTGAGTGTCCTGACAGCCGAAGTAAAAAAGGAAAGGAAAAAAACCAACAACAACACACACACACAGAGGCCCTGGAATCGGACACATCTGGGCCCCTAGTCTGCAGCCCTGCCGGCAGCTGTGTGTCTCTGGGCAGACCGGCATCCCCGAGCCTCAGGGGACACGGAGGAGACAGCTGTGTTTCTCGAGGCCGACGCTGGGAAGAAATGAGGAGGGCGCTGAGTAAGCCCCGGACTAAAGAACCACACGCTCTTCTCTCCAGCACGATGAGAAGTCTGCGGCAAGAGCCCAGGGGCTGGGATTCGGAACTGTGGGCAAGACTGACCTCGGAAAGTGGAAGAGCCTGCCACGCGGCGGGGAGAGCCACAGACCAAAGGACGTCACTTCACAGCTGCCCGGCTGGAAGGCCCTCTCCAAGAGGGCGGGAATTTTGGTCTGGTTCGGTCATGGATGCTTGGGCTGTGCAACCCGGCAGATACTACGATATTCAAAGTATCTGTGGTGAGGAAGACACCGGGTGGAGTCTGCAGTGAGCCACAGAGGACCACCATGATGCGGACGTCCAGGGCACTGGAGCACGGGCACACATACACAGCAGAGAATTACACACTTTCGAAACACTGCTGCTGGACCCTGGGGGACGGGAAGTGCCTGACCACGGGTACAGAGTGAGCGCATGGTCAGAAGTGTGAGACCTACCAAGTTCTGTGGTCAGGTGCGACCAAAGAAAGCCATCGTCCGACGTTAAGTGGTGTATCCAGGGTCAGCACGAGCAGGGCAGGGGGCAGGCGAGCTGCACAAGCAGGTCCACCAAGACCACCATGTTGATAACCTCTGTTGCATAAAAACCTCTTCTCCAGTTCACACCTCCTGCTACATGGGGGTGGGTCCCTAACCACCAAGTGACAAGGAGGAAAATGGCCAAATTGGGTTCATAGATGGGTTGGCTTGGTACACATCTGAAAGCTGAAAAGAGACCATGGCTGCACTACAGCTCCACTCAGGGGTCACCTTGAAGAACAGTGACGGGGACAAATGCTCCCAATGGGTAGAGCTTGGGCAGTGCATTTGGTCGCCCGCTTTGCATGGAAAGAGAGGTGGCCTGAGGTAAATAACACCTAGGGACTCATTGGACGTGGTGAATGACTTGGTTAGGTGGTCAGGGGATGGGAAGGTAGGGGACAAGGAGGCCTGGGAAGAGTCATGTGGGTCCAGCCAAGGAACAGGCATGAAGCGTGACATCTAGGTTCCAGTGTTTACCGTGAACATCCAGCACAGAAGAGAGAGACAGGATGACTTGGCAGACTGACGTCAGCCAGCCTCTGTCACCGGCCATCCCAGGGCTGGCAGGTGAACAGAGCAGCCAAGATGGCCGGGAAGGAGCCCCACTGTGCATGGGCCCCACTCACTAATGTGGACTTAGCTTCCAGGGTAACAGAGAGCAGTGCTGAGCCCTGATACGTATGCCACCACCCATCAAGGAGAACCAACAGTCATAGAGCCAGGTAGACTATATTGGGCCCTTTTCAGTCTGGAAGGGGCACCGTTACGGACTGAAACATGCCCCCAAAAACTCACAGGCTGAAGTCCCTAACCCCCAATGTGACCGTATTTGGAGACAGGGACTTTAAACAGGTAATTAAGGTTAGATGAGGTCATAAAGATGGGGCCCTCCCTAATCCAATGGGACTGGTGTCCTTATAAGAAGGGCCACCAGGAACACGCAGGCGCCAAGAAAAGGCCATGTGAGGACACAGCAAGAAGGCGGTTGCCTGCGAGCCAAGGACAGTCCTCACTAGAAACCAACCCTGACGGTATCCTGATCTTGGACTTCTAGCCTCTAGAACAATGAGGAAAAGTTTGTTACTGAAGCTGCCCAGTCCGTGGTACTCTGTTCGGGCGACCTGCGTTGACTATCACAGGCAGCAATTCATTTTACCTGGAACTGACACCTTTTCTGGTTATGGGGCTGCCTGCCCTTTCTGTCGCTAAGCACCACCTCTGTGGGTTGACAGAGGGCATGAGGTACCGACCAGGGTTCCAGATGACATCACATCAGACCACAAGGCCCGCTTCTAGCAAAGAGGGCGCGGCAGTGCCAAGACCACGGGATACACTGACCCTCACACAGCACGACCCAGGCGCTACCAGCTTGCCAGACCAATGGGTAGCCAGGTGAAGGTGGGAGTGAGACGCCAACCTGGAGATGGTACCCGCCAAGGACAGCGCTTGAGGCTCTAGTGTGCAGTACAGACCCTAAATCAACCACCTTCACACGGGTGCTGTGTCCCCAGTAGGCGGAACACACGGCTCTTGTAAACAAGGGATGGAAGGAGAAGTTGCCCTGACTATCCTCCCTCAAGGTGACCCACTTGGGGAATCTGGGCTTCCTGTTCCACAACTCTGGATTCCGTGGTTTACAGAGCTCGGCTCACAGGAAGGGAACGCTTCCATCGGGGATGAAGCAAGAATACCGTTACATCTTAAGTTACAGCTGTTGCCCAGTTTGGGCTCTTGTGCCAAAAAGACCGGCAGGCACGGAAAGGAGTCATTATCCCGGCAGGAGTAATTAATCCTGACCACCAGGAAAAGCTACGGCCACGGGCACAAAAAGGGGAGGGAAGATCATGGGCGGCACTCGGGTGATCTGCGAGGGCATCTCTTGTACTTCCTCACCCAGTTTCTACAGTAAACAGACAAGTGCAGCAGCCACAGCTGGGAAGTGCTTGGGGACCGGGGACCCAGACCCCACAGGGATGACAGCATGTGTCGCTTCATCATGTAAGCCTTCCAGCCAAGGGTGGGGACTCTCAAGTGGACAACAGACGATGGAGATGGTCATCAGTGTATCCTCGAGACCGGCTTCAGCAGAAGGGGATGCAGTCTGTCCTGCTGACCTTCCTCTTGAAGGTTTCTCCTGGGAAAAAAGCACCACTGCAATCTTGGAGGTGTTGCTCCGAGAACTTAAGTAAAACAAGAAGATCCAAGCAGCACGAGGGGCGGATGCTCTGGACGGGTCTGTGACCCAGATCCTCCCCCTCCTTCAGGACCAGCGCTCCATCTTCCTGCTGCCGGGGGGCGGGCACCTGATGGTTCTCAAGTAACATCTGCTCTGTGGATGGCGTGCATCTGGGGAGAGGCGCCTGCAATCTGCGCTAACACCTTTCTGAATCTGGGACGACTCGGAAGGTCTCTCGCAACTCCGGGGCTTGGGCACCTTAAGCTTAGCTCGGGCCTTCTTTGTGACTGGGGCTCGAAGTCTCCCTCTGCCCTTCACCCCCCCCCCCAAAGATGCTCATCCTGACGGCGTTCTCCGATTCACTTCACACACAAGAGTCTGCCTGGGGACACCAACCTCAGAAACACAACCTCTCATTTTGCTCATGAGCACAAGACCACAGCTATCTACCAGGGAATCTCCCCCCAGGTAGCCTGAAGGTACCTCAGTCAATGTATTTCCCATCGCCTGCTCTTCTGATGTTGGTGGGATGGTGCTGTCATTGATCTCTCTCCTTGGCTAAGCCAGAAACCTCAGGATCATACACTACTTCTTTCTCTCCCTCATAGCTCTGTCCATTCTATCAGAAAATATTTATACTCATTATTACTCAGTTTTTTGGACACCGGCTGTTCTGAGTTCTCATACTTTTCATTATTTCCTCTGTTTCCTCAAAGGACCTACCTCTTCCTCCTGCTAAATGCAGGCTTAGCCTATAGCCTACATTCATCCTGGATGTGATTCTCCTACAGGACTCACCTCCCAACCCTACACACTTAATCCATGATCTGCACCTACGGCTCTGACCTCTCCAAGAGTGATGTCTGTCCTCCATGTTCAACTACATCAGGGGCACCTTTATTGTATGTTCCAGAGTCACCTCAAATTCAAATACACCTGTAGGGAATAGCCTTCACTTCTCTCTTTTACCTGCAGACTCGGCCCATTGATAAGGGGCCCCCTTCTTCCCACCCCAGATAGAAACTCTGGGACCCACCTCTCCACTGACGTCCAGGGACATCACATCTGATTTCACTTTCCAGACCACACGCGATGAAGACCTACTTCTCACATGCAATGCAGGCAGGAGATCGGGAGATGGCAGGAGAGAACAGAACTCTCTCTCATACCCCAGAGGGTAAAGGGGATGGAGACAAGAAACGAGGAACCCAATGCACTGGATCACAGAAGTGCCAAAGAAGGACCAGGTATGAGGTTTCAGCCTGACGCAGAGTAACCCTGGGAAGACCAGTGTGGTGTTGGATTGCTTGGATAGAGCAGTTTTTGTGGATAAATGCTCAGTATTTCCTGACGATTAACGACAAGGCTAAGAAAACAGAGAATTTATCTGATCTACTTGTTGGTTGTTCCCTTGAAAATTTTCTTACCTTCATATTCTCCATTGCAACCAAGGAAAATCAAGAAGTTTGACATTTGCTCTTCAGTCCGGAGCACACAATAATAAGCATTTTAACAGGAAGACACTGTGGCTTTTACAAGATGATAAAAACAGATAAATATCCCGTCTTGTTAACTATGCTTGGTGTTTCTCTAAGAAATCATGCTTATCTAATAAAAGTGGAGCAAGAATGTCCAGTCTGACCAGTCTTTCAGCTGCAAGTTACTTTTTTTACCTTAAAAAGAAAACACTAACAATAGCCACTATCAGAGACCTACATTCCACTTGGAAACATGTCAAGGTATCTATGATACAATGCACAGGAATGAAATGCAGACTCTACCACACATAGAGTCTCAAAGGAGAAGTTTACGCAGGCCCCTGAGTATTTCTGAATTTTCCATTGTGGTTATTGTTTACCTGCTGCTGTCTTTGCCGCCTCACTTGTGCAAACTGTGACAGCATCAGCTGCCGGTCCAGCAGCTCCATCCTCTGCTGTCTCTGAATGTCTACCGTGGCCCCCATCCCGATTCTGGCCTCGCTGGTGGGTTCTGAAGATGAGAAGATGGGCTCAAGTGTCCAAGAACAGAACTTTGCCATCCAGCTGGGGACGCAGAGCACCTCATGAACTTGCAACATTTTGCTGTTGTAGCAGAGCCCGGAAATCTAAAAGAAAAAGCGTTCAACTGGATTGTTGAAATGTCATAAAATGTTAAAGAACATATTTAACATAGAAATCAATAACCGCAAAACACTTCAGATGGTGTTTTCCTTCACTGTTGTAGTGTTAGGTGACAACCAGAACTCCTACCAGGTTGCAGGATACTAAGCAGCACAAACCAACAAAAAAATGAATTTACTCAGTAAACAAATGTGTTTTTATTAAGTTAGAAGAGACAGCAAAATCCTAACTATTTAACACTCAAAGTACTGGTACAATATTTAAAAAAACAATGTTGTCTTTTGAAAAAAAGCCATGAAATATTTGATTATCAAAACACTTTCACACTGTACTAACTCTGTGGTTATTCTTATTGGCAGATGGCCATCAGAGAGAGATACTGAGAGAAAACAACTTTGATATTCGATGATGTGACCCAGCATCAATATCAAATATGTAAATACAATACATTTATCAGAAAATAAAGACTACCTAAAATGTATACAGTTGTTTTAATAAAATTTGCAAGTATTTTTCCTAGATTTTAAAATCCTTGCCAATAGTTAGCAATTAACAATTCTGTTTACGAATAAGGCTATTTTTCATCTTTAAGGCAATTTATATGGTAAGAGAAGTCTCAGGAGTCTCTATGGTTTCCTAGGTAAAAATGAGAATGGCTATTCCTTTGTTAAAGACAAATCTTTAATTTTGTGAATTTGATTCTTAGGATAAGTTATTCACACCAAATTAGAACATATTTGACAAATTTCTGTCTAACAAGAGAAAAGTACACTTTAATGTTTTACTAATAAAACTTAAATTAACTAATTAGGCAAAAATTTATTGAGCATCTGCTATATACCAGGTGTTGTTCTAGGCACTTAAAGTATAGCAGAAGACAAGATAAATAAAGCCCTACTCTTACAGAGGTAATCGTAATCAATACAGAGATTGGACAGTAAACAAGCAAACACACAAAACAATTCCAGACAAGATCTATGAAGGAAATAAAATAAGGTGACTTGGAGCAAGGACCTTCTTTAGGTCGGGTGGAAGTGACACTTGAGCAGAGTTCTTAAGGATAGTGAGGTGTCAGTGATTTGATGAACTGGAGGAAGAACGTTTCAGGCAGAGAAAACAGTGAGTGCAATGCAGGAATGAGCTTGGGAGTATTCATTAGAAATCTTAGTGGAGCTATCGAGAGGGTTGTTGGATATAAAAATCTGGAACTCAAGAGAAAAGTTTGCAGAGATAAAGATTTGGGAGTCAGTGGTATAAGACTGTGTTTAAAGCAACAGGACTACAGGAGATAATGAGGGCGGGGGACGTTATTACAGAGGAAAGAAGAGGACTTAGGACTGAACCCAGGGTACACCAGCATTTTGTGGATGGACAGAGTAGGAGAAGCCAGTAAAGAAATCTGAGAAGGGGCTGCCAGTGAGAAGAAGGAAAACTAGGAGAGTTTAGTACCACTGAAGCTAAGAGAACAGTGTTTTAAGATGGGAATAGTCAGCTATGTCTAACGTAGCCCAGAGTTCAAGTAAGACAGAGAGAGGAAGAAGATGACTGTTGGATTTGGCAACATTAAGAACCGTTTTGGTGCAGTGGTAGGAGCAAAAGACACACTGGAGGAGGTTGAAGAGTGAATGGAAAAGGACTTTTGGTTTCAAATAATTTCTATGCTACTTCTCTCAAAAATGGTACAAAACAACTAAGAAAACAAAAACAGAAACAAACTTCACATTCACTGAAACTAGAAAGCATCTGTAATCCTCAACCACACTAACAAAATGGAAAACACATTGAGTAGTTAGAAATACTTAGCATATGAGAAGGGTAAATCCAAACGAGGGAGAGGGTCCCACCCACCGCCCCCACCCCCCGCCACGGACTCAGGGATTAGAGGCACCAGGTACTGTGAAGGTGGGAGTGAAGTGGAGGGTCACAGAACTCTGTGCAAGAAGCAACTCCAATGCCTCCCCTCACCCAGCAGAGCCCCCATCTACCCTCTCCCTTCTCTACGGGGAGAAGGTAAAAGCTCTGCAGGGCCTGCATCAAAGAGGCTCTGGAGCGGGCAGAGCAGGCCAACAGCGGAGGCCGGGGGCTCTACACATGTGGACTTCATACAGACAGAGAGGCCTTCCATGTATGTCTCACAGAACTTCCAGAAGAAGACAACAGAAGAAATATAGGAAGAAAGGGACTATATTTCAACAGATAATAGCTGAGTTTTCCAGAATTAATAAAGAATATAGATACTCAGATTGAAAATGCAATAGTCCCAAGGTGGATAACATAATGAAATTTATATCTAGATCCATTATAGTGAAACAGAGAAAGAAATCCTTAAAAGTGTGAAGAAAAAAGAACAAAAGAACGTAGCTCATTATATAAGGGTAAGTCACAACCCACAGCAGTTGCACGCTGACAGCGCACCCTGAGGAGAATTCAGGGTGAAAAATCCGGATGAGGCACTCTGTGCTTTAGATAAACACGCCCCTAGAGGGCTAGATGCATATCTCAGGAAGAATTTCAATGACCCCAGATTCTTGCACCTTCACATACAAAGAAAAGCACTAAAATTAACTTGAGATTCTGCTCTTTCTGATTGGCGGTAATCTTTGACTGAGATGTATGCTTGACTAGATGTATTTCACAGCCAAAAAATTCATAATTTATTATACTGGCGCCTCCCCTACTTCTTTGGAGCGGTTCCTCAGAGCTATGGCCCAGGCTACAGTCCTCAGTAAGACGCTGAATAAACCTTAAACTCACAACTCTTATGTTGTGCGCTTTTCTTTAAGTCAACAAAAGTAACCAGAGATCAAATACTGACTGCCTAGAGGAAGGAAAAACAATGAGCTGCGAGCAGACAACAGCAACAAAAACAATGAGATACTTAGGAATAAATTTAATAAAAAATATATAAGGCCTTTATAGAAAACTAAAAAACTATAATAAGGGACATTAAAAAAAACCTCTAGTAATAAACAAAGATATCATAACATCACATCTACGAATGGGAAGATGCAAAATTGTTAAGACATCAATTTTCACCATATTAATATATATATTCAATATAATACCAAAGAGACTCTTGGGGTTTTTTGGTTGGAACTTAAATAACAATCCTAAAATTTGTATGGAATATTAAGGTTTAAATTTTTAGAAACATAATGTTGGGAAAAAGAGGCTGGACCCAAAAGATTGCATACATTATGACCCCACTTTGTAAATGGATCAGTCAAGTGGAAAAACCATAAAGCGAAGCATGGCGGTGATGACCATCTGCGGTGCGCCAGGAGAGCAGTCACAGAAGGGAGGGGCACCGGGGCTCCGGGGGCCAGCAGTGCTCTGACCTGCACAGGGTTTTGCGGGTGCGTCCGCTTCATAGTGATTTGTTTGGCTTCATAACATTTATAGTTGACGCACAGTTGGGTGTGTGTTATGTATCACAATAAAAAGATTTAAACATAAAGAATAAGTGATCCAGAAGAGTCAAGATAATTTTTGGGAAACATAATAAGGCCTATCAGATTTCAAAGTATGCTATAAAGTCTGAGTGATTAAAACAGTGTGGTCTTTACGGAGAGCTACTCAAATCGATGTAAAGAGCAAGAGCAGAGAAAAAGACTCGAGTACAAGGCACCTGGTTCACAGCAGAAATGGGTGCGTTAAACGGGAAAAAACATACACGGGCCACACATAAGGATAAAGACAAAACAGCTCTCCCTTCCTGACACCACACATAAATTCCCAATGGATTAAGGACACAAATATAATTTATAAAACTGTAAATCTTTCTGCACAAAATACAGAAGGAACATCTTTTTGGCACTGGGATGAGGATGGATTTTTAAATAAGAAACATAAAGCCCAAACTATAAAAGAAAACACACATTCATCTACTTTACAATTTAAAAGCTACAGTGGGGGACTTCCCTGGTGGCGCAGTAGATAAGAATCCACCTGCCAATGCAGGGGACACGGGTTTGAGCCCTGGTCAGGGAAGATCCCACATGCCGTGGAGCAACTCAGCCCGTGCGCCACAACTACTGAGCCTGCGTTCTAGAGCCCATGCTCCTCAACCAGAGAAGCTACTGCATGCCCGCACACCACAACGAAGAGTAGCCCCGCTCGACGCAACTAGAGAAAGCCCGTGCACAGCAACAAAGACCCAATGCAGCCAAAAACAAACAAACAAATAAATAAAAGCTACAGGGGGCCAAAAGTTACCATAAATGAAGGGAAACATGACAAGAGCCTGGGAGAAGGTCCTTAGGATTCTTGTCCTCAAGAAAGGTAGCGTCAGAACATAAAGAAACTATCCATTTGTAAGAAGACAGTCAACCCAACTCATAAAGCAGATGAAAAGGCAATTTCAGAAAAGGAAATTCCAATGTCCAACAAGCACATGAATGGACGTTTATCCTCACTTGCCTTCAGAGAACTGCAAATCTTCACTGAACAATGTTAAACATAATAAAAATTAGCAAAAATGGAAAAACCTGGTTTCAAGTTTTCGTGAGGATGAGGGGGAACTGAGAATTCTCCCACAGTCCTGAGGGAAGGCAAAGTGGCCTGACCACTGGGGAGAGCAATTTGACAATACCCAGCAGAGCCGCCAAAGGTGTATTTCAGGAAATTCTCAATTGCAAAGCTCTGTGTAACAGCTAGGGAACAGTGTCCCAGGAGAGGAATGGTTAAAGAGTGGTTTATTCATCCCACAAAATACTAAACAGCAGTTAAATACACTCGGTGTACATGTATTAATATGTTTCTAAAAAGGTATTACATATTGTATTCATCTTTTTGCAAAACTTCAAAACACAACATGCTAGTATTTACTGCTTATGGACACATACTCATGTAGTAAGTACAGAACCACGGAATGTGGTTTCTTCTGCAGCAGGATGATAAGGGAAGAAGGAAGGGGAGGCGTCGGGGGCAGCACTCTCTGTAACAAATATATATATATGTAATAAAGAAAGAGACAGGAAGTAAATATGGCAAAAATATATAATGAATTGGAGGCGAGGAAGTAAGGATTCCTTTTCTGAAGATCTGGATAAAAAGGAAGATAGAAAATGGACCTGTATAACAGCAAAATCACACTGATTTAGCTGAAGATAGCAAAATGTTGTTATAAATATAACGAAATATGAAAAAAATTGATCAAATCAGAACTGTGAGATTTGAATTAGGTGAAAAATTAAACACTTGTATTTTTTAGTCTCAAAGCGATTGTGAATTTGTCCACTTGTCCATAGTTGTGTTAACTTCATGTATTTGGAAAATGTTGGTGTATTTGGAAGCTGTCATTAGGCACACATACACTGCCCCTTTTATCATAATAAAGAATCCCTCTTTGCTCTGAGTAATACTCATATAGAAATCTATTTTGTCTTATATTAATATGGCCATTTCAGATTTCTATTTCCATGATTAATCTTTCTTCATTCTTTTTCAACCCTTTTTGTGTCTGTGTTTAAAGTGTGTCTTGTAGACGCCATATAGCACTTTCTTACTTTTAAATCCAGTCTGACAATCTCTGCCTTTTGATTAATGTGTTTACCTATTCACACTTAATATACTTACCTGGACATAGTTGAATTTTGCTGTTTGGTTCTATCTCATTTGCTTTTTGTTCCTCTTTTCTTACTTCCTTTTGTGTTGAGCAAATATTTCTTAGTATTTCATTTTAATTTGTTTAATGGAATTTTGTTAGCAATATCTCATATTTTTTTCTTGTGTTTGCTCTAGGGATTACAATACACACATAATGTGTTTAGAGTTAATACTGAATTACTTCAATTAAAATATAGGAAATTTCAAGAGTATAATTCCATTTAACATCACCCCCATTCACTGTGCTACTTTTCTGTCTTAATTATGTTATACCTATATACGTTATAAACCCATTAATACAGTGTTATTTATGCTTTATGAAATCATATACCTTTTAAAGAAATACAGAAAAAAATAACGACAATGTATAATTGTTGCCTGTACTTAAGGAGCTCACAATTTAGTAAGGGGGCGGGTTCTTAATGGGGGGGGTTTGGTCATAGATTCCTTCAGGGAATTGATGAAGGCCGAAGATTTTCATTCTCTTGCCCATATCTATCCCCTCACCATCACATATACAGTTATGAAATTATGTGTTCAATATTAGTAGGAACGTCCTATGAAGAATTAGGACATCCTACCCAGTAATAAACAAATGCACGGCTGCAAATTCTGGCGGGGATAAAGTAGGGCTTTTGTGCTCATTGGCTTAAAGTTCTATTCTAAGGGTTACTTATTTGAATGTATGCTCTGGAAGGGGAAGAATTTTGGTTGGTTTTGATCACTGTTTTGCCTCTGCACCTAGAAGAGCACCTGCTGGGAGAATCGTGAATGAATGAATAGTCCAAAAAACCCCCAAAATGTCATCTTAGATTCTTTTAAAGAAAATTGGAAAGGTGCCAGTAGACACACTTTTTTGGTCCGAAGTTCATATTTCCCATGTGACAAAAAGGTAGAATTCACCTGTCCACACCTCTGATACACCAGCATGACCCCAAGCTGTCAGACAAATAAAGTGCTACTGTAAAATGTTTCAGGTGGTGAAATTAAAATTCATATTTTAAGGCAAGAAAAGAAAAATTTAAACACAAAATTTTCTCTGCCCGTTTTGTCCTCCTCCACCTCCTCTAGTGTGCTCTGTGCATCTGCATTACGTGTTAGCCAGACCTACCCTACGGCAGAAATACCTGCTCAACCACAATGCTCAATCTTTCTCCTTCTGGCGCTACTATGTAACTCCTCAGATGATAACACTCCTTACTCAATCCTGTAAATGGTCACAATGACCCACCACTTGCCTTGTACACGCAGACACCTTAGATGAACTTTATGTACAATGACAACATATCATTTTCCTTAGAGATTGGTGCAGAATAGACTGGTCAGACAACCTGGGGAGATACTGGGCTGCACCTTAGCTCTTAGTTTAGATACTGACTTATGACCTTATTAATTTTACTGGCTATATTACTTGTATTCTGCCTATTTTACAAGATTATTGTTTTTTTGCATTACCAAATGTGTGCTAAAATAAATGATGATTAGGTGACTTGAAACCACTGACCAAACATACAGTCCTATAAGATCAATGATTGTAACAGTGTGACTCTGGATATGGGAAGAAGCAACAAGAGGGAACCATTTCCTAGACCATAACAGACTAGTGAGACAGGAGGTCCAGAGGCTTTTGGCTACTGTTAACAGGGCCTAGTCCAGTAATAGCACTGAGTAGCCTATCAATGAAATCCTCCTCTGACCTGGGAATGAGCATTCCTAAGCACAGTGGGAAAAACTGGTCACGAAATGCCTCCCAAACCTTAGTCAATACTAAGACTGAAAGGGAAGGGACTGTAGAATAAACAAAGTTGCCCACCATCCAGTTCTCCAAGAATCAAGTCATTAGCCACTGCAGTCGCTGACCTACAGCAAGCAGCACACTCTGAAAGGATTTCAAGGCGAAGTTCAGGATGAAGCACTTTGTGCTCTGGGAAAACTGACAGAACTGGATCTTAAGACAGTTAGATATTTCAGGAGAAACTGTTGTAAACTTAGTTTCCTGCACCTCTGCATACTTAGAAAAACACTAAGACCATTAGCTAAGGTATCTGTTCCTTGCAAATAGCAGGAGCCTTCTAGTAAGATGTGTGCCTGACTGCATGTGCTCCTTCGTCACAGTCACACGTGTATCGGCCTCCCCCTTCTCTCTGCGGAAGTTCTCAGAGCTCTCTGAAAGGCTGTCTCCTGGGTTATAATCCTTGGGTTGGCTCAGATAAAAATTTCCATGCTTTCTTAGATTGACTATTGATTAATTTTTTGGTCAACACAGGTATTCACACAAAGGATTAAAATATAAAGAGCTTTAAGAATTTAGTTTCCTATAAATATTTGATAATCACATTACCAACCCTTCTTATCCTGGGACTTCTGAATGATAGTTTTCTTGAAACCCCCAGAGTTTGTGAAAAAAGAGGCTTTAAAAATAGACCACCTGCTGGGATTTGCAGTGTCAAGAGGCCAGGGGAAATCCTAAGGGAGAGGTCTGGCAGGCCCTCAGAGCCCGGAAGCCCAAGATCAAGCTGAGAGGCCCAATGGCAAGGGATGAAGCAGTGGCAGTGATCTCGGGCAGGCCAGGACTCAGGGCCAGGATGCTCAGATACAGTGGAAATGAACAAGCGGGCTGTGTCTGTGAAGGGCAGGGAGAGCTGGAACCAGAGCATTCAAGCAGCAGGAGTTGGGAACCCCGGCCAGGTAAAGGGTCCCAGAGGTGAAGCAACCAGAGAGCATTCCGGACCTCTTGCAGTTGAAAGTCCAGGCCAAAGGGAATAAAGAATTTAATTTGCTGTGTGGAAACATGTGAAACTCCCTTGATTACAGAGAGTAAACCTCAACTGTCCTCTGGTCTTGTTTAGTGTTAGCATGAAACCACAGCCAGCGGAGATGAGAAACCATGACCTGGCACCAGCACTCAGGTTTCTGTTGATCTCCTTCTCCAGTCACCTGTGGCTGAACAAAAGCCTACCTGGCAAACTACACTGCCAGGGTCCTAGTGAACCACAGTCCCAACATTCAAGAAACTTGTCATCTAATGGGACAGTAGGACAAACACAAGGGGCTGCTTTCCTGGGGGAGAGCATTGCCGTCACAAGATAAAGAGGAGCTGAGGGAACAAATGTTCCCTTGTATCTGGACCCTTTCATGCAGACTTCATATTCACTCAAGTCCCGAGGAAACCAGGCCCACTGAGGCCTCACGTATTCATTCAACACATATTTTACTGAACTTCTATAAGGTGCCAGGCTGTGTTCTAAACACTGGGATACAGCAGGAGGCAAAACAAAGAAAAGCCCTGCTCTAACGAACCTTACATTTTCCTGTTCCTTCTCCTTCACTGAAAAACACTAAAGAAAGAAGGAAGGAACTTTGGAAATTACTCATTTTATTATGCAAAGAGTATGTACACAAGTTAGAAACGCCCCAAGTTATTTGTGCCACTTGTGATTAATTATGAAATGACTGTTGTTTTCGTGACAGAGTCATGTGGCGTTAAGCACTTATTGAAAGAGTCTTGCTATCTTGTTCTTTGTCAAGTACAAGAGTGATTCAGATGAATTTCCCATAGCCCTCTTTTCTCTTTCAATATTATTTTAAAGTATCTATTTAAACACTGGGTATCCTTCTGATTCTTGAAAAGTTGAATAAGAATAACAGAATTAATTAACAGAATTAATTAAACTAATAATAGATTATTTGTTTCTAACAAATTGTCTTAGAAAGCTGCTCTAAGCTTTTTCTTTCAGAAAATCATGCGTCAAGAGGATTAGGTTAACTGCATAAAGCAGAAAACTGCAAATAACAGTGGCTTAAATACAACAGAAATTTATTTCTCCCTCAGGTTAGAAAAGCTCCAACCATCTTAACTGCATTCCAGGCAGCGGGGAGAAGAAAATGAGGAAGAACAAAAGGACAAAAGGCTACTTTAAGGAGCCTTCCTAGAAGTCCCACCAATACGTATGTTTATAGCTCATTAGCCAGGATGCCAGGATTTAGTCTGATAGCCATACCTAGATGCAAAGGAGACTGGAAAACGTGATCTTTTAGTTGGCGGCCCTGCTGCCTCAAATAAGATGAAGGTTCTGTTACGAAGGAAAAAAATACATTGGGAGACAGCTAGAGTCTCTAGCACATGGAAAAAAGTCTTAATCAAATGCTAAAATGTAAATACCTTTGAATTTCCCTTTCAACAAGGAGACCACCTCCCTTTAAACTTATATTCACTTTCATAAACTGATTCAACAAACTAAAATCGAGGGGAAAACAGGCTTATGTTAAAAATTTGCTTCTTACATTGGACTAAAAATAACAAATTAAAAATGAATGTAAAGATCAAGAACAACTTACACATTTACAGATAGAGACTCAACAGGGAAAAACGAAATCCTTTTTTAAGACCAGGAACAAGGCAAGGATGTCTATTCACCACTCTTATTTAACATTATACTAGAGGTCTTAGCTAGTGCAATAGGCAAGAAAAATAAAAGGCACAGATTAGAAACGAAGAAGTAAAACATATAAACCAAACCTATTTCCTGATGACTTGATCATATATGTAGGAAACCATAAGGAATCCACAGAAACAACAAATTCAGCAAAACTACAGTATACAATAGCAATATACAGAAATCAACTGCGTTTCTATATACAAGCAGCAAACAAAATAACTCCATTTAAAATAGCATCAAAACCCCACAAAAAGGAATACATTTAATGAAAGATGTGTAGGGCCTGTACATCGAAAATTTAAAAATTAAAAAGGGGAATTAAAGAATTACTAGAAAAACGTAGACATATTATGTTTATGAATTGGAAGACCGAATATTGTTAAAATAGTTGTACTAGTTATCTATTACTGACTAACAAATTACCCAAAACTCAGTGGCTTAAAACAATAAGCATTTATTATATGTACAGTTTATGTGGGTCAGAAATCTAGGGACTGCTTAGTTGGGTGGCTGTAGCTCAAGGTCTCTCATGAGGCTGCAGTCGAGATGTCAGCCTACCTGCCTTCATCTGGGACTCCTGACTGGGGCTGAAGGACCAGCTTCTAATGTGGCTCAGAAACACAACTGGCAAGTCAGTGCTGACTGCTGGCAGGATGCCATCATTCTTTGCCTTGCAGACCTCTCCACAGGGCTGCTTCAGTACCCTTGTGACATGGCAGCTGGCTCCCCCCAGAATGAGTGACCTGAGAGGGAGCAGGATAGAAGTAACGTGCCTCTTATCATCAGCCTTTTGGAGTCACACTCCATCCCGCCATATTCTATTCATTATAAGTGAATCGCTAAGTATAGCCCACACTCTAGAAGAGGGAAATTAAGCTCCATCTCTTGAAGTATAAAATAATCTGTGGCCATATTTTAAAATATCAAAATGGCAATCCTTCCTAACTGATCTATAGTTTCAGTGCAATCTCAAGCAAAATATTAACTGTATTTTTTCTTTTTTGAAGGAAATTGTAAGTTGATTTAAAAAGGCATATGGAAAGTCAATGTTCCTAAAATAGCTTGACCAGTTTTGAAAAAGATGAACAAAGTTGGAATACTTACGTTACCTGGTTTCAAGACTTACCATACTCAAAAGTACTCAAACAGTATGGTACTGGCATGAGAACAAACATATAAATCACTGAGATAGAAAAGAAAGTCAAGAAACAGACTCACACTGGTCAACGGACTTTCAACAAAGGTGCTAGGGTAATACGCAAAAGAGAAAAGAGTCTTTTCAACGTTGATGGAACAATGCTAGATATCTGTATGGAAAAAAATACATCTCAACCCTTAACTTCACAAATATTATACTCAAAGTGGATCTTAGGCCTAAATGTAACAGCAAAAACCATTAAATTCTAGATGAAAACATAGGACAAAATGTTTGTGACATCAGATTAACAAATATTTCTTAAGATACCAAAGCACAAACTATTTTAAAAACTGAAACACTGAATTAGTCAAGTTAAAACTTTTGCTTATTGAAAGTCATAGTTAAGGAAACGAAGAGGCAAACCACAGACTGGTATAAAATTTTTACAAAATATATCCAACAAAGGGCTTATATCCAGAATATAAAAAGAACTCTTTTGATGTAATTATAATACAAATGTAACCCAACGAAAAAGTGGGTGAAAGATTTGAACAGACACAACACAAAGGAAGATATACAAATGGCTAACAGTCACAGGAAAAGATGCCCAAATCCCTAGTCATTAGAGAAACGCAAATTAAAACCACAAGATATAATTACACACCACCTAGAATGACTGAACTTAAAATGACTGACAATGCGGAGTTCTGGCAAGGAGGCGGAGGAACTGGAATGCTCACGCACTGACGGTGGAAATGCAAAATGGCACAGTCACTTTGTAAAATAATATGGTACCATATATTTTTCATATGATAAATTCTAGCAATTCTACTCCTAGGCATTTACCCAAGAGAAGTAAAAACATATGTCCACACATAAATGTGTATACAGATCTTCACAGCAGCATGAAAAAAATGTTTAGGGTGACGGGACTGTTTTCTATCCTGATTGTGGTGGTTACAAAACTGTATACAAGGACCCAAATTCACCAAACTGTACAATTCAAATTGGTAAATTTTATTGCATGTAACACTTTAATGAACAAAAAAGAAAAAAATTTTTCAAAAAAAAGTAAATGTGAAGATCTAGAAAGATTAAGACATTTCTGGATGTATAATTCTCCTCTTAAACTTTATAAAAGAGGTGGGATTTTCGGAGACTAAAACCAATCTTTAGCAATAAAAAACTTCTGATACCTTAAAAATATTCCAAGCTAACATAAACTAACATAAGACTTTCTGATAATATGCTGTTGTTTATAATGAATATATTCAAAATCTCATGCACTGATTTTTACCATAGTTCTTTACCAGAGGTTAAAGTCAAGATATAGGAAAAATATCAACACAATCAGCTGCAAAGAAGAAGGAACACTGGACATTTCTATTAAAAAAAATCAGTTTAAAGAGATAATCAAAACCGACTCAAGACTTTCCATCTCCTGATAGGAAAACAACGTAAAGACCCTGCGAGAAAATGCTCTGTGGGGCAACTGCCATGTAATCTACCAGTAATCATCTAAAATGAAAATGCATGCGTGTTTCTCTTGCTAACCTCTTCCTTATCTCCATTTCTTTTTCCTTTGACCAGCAGCAGTACTGACCCAGCTCAATATGTTTTATACTATCCTTTACGCTTTCTCAAAGCCATCCTTTACTTCGTTTTCTTGTACATGACAATGCCAGAAACACAAGACAAAGAGTTTGTTGAAGGTGAGGTTTGAGCTGCATTTTTAATCCATCATATGGAGGACCAGTTAAATATCTTTGATGATATTAGAGAAGAAAGTACAGTATAGCTATAGACAGAATTCTTCATAATAGGGAGAAGGCAGAGGCTGCCAACGGGATAAAGTTTTCTTGGATATTGGTCGGCCCACAACATTTTTAATGAAGGCTGCAGGAAGCTGCTGTGGATATGTGTCTTTCAGCACCTCTGGGTACTTTTAAAACTTCTTCATGACCAAGATCTCCCTCCAGAATCGTGTCTCCGTTGACGATGATCAGGGCCTCATCTTGGTGGTATAGTCAAGGGAAGATCTAAGAACAGCTTTGTACCTAAGTGTCTTGTGGTTGAAACAGACATGGATGAGAGCCTTGAAATGTGCAGTGGAAGGCACTGAACCCACTGAACTGCCAGAACACCTGGCCTTTGGTCCTGGCTCTATGATCCATCAGCTGTGCAACCTCAACTTCAGCCTCCTCATCTTTCAGATGGTAAGCCCAGGTTCTCCACCGCCGTAGAGAGAGTGTCAAGAACCTAGTGAGGCAGTACACGCTGACAGCATCCCAACGATCACAAAGAGCTACAGCGTTTTATTGCACAGAAATAATTATTTTGATAATACTGAATTCTGAAACTCAACAATTAGTTATAGACTAAAGATAAAATGCCAGACATTTTGCTAGGCACTGGGGATTATAAAATAAAGAATAATGTATAGTTTCTAAACTGAAAAGGCAGACTCAGAAAAGGCTTCAGAGTGAGAACTTAAATGAATAAGTTTTTTTCTAGGAAAAGAAGGCATCTAATGGTGAAGGAATGGATGTAGTTGGAAGAACCTGCATATGGTTATGGAAAGCCACCTCTTAAGAGCAGAGACACCAAAGCTCCAGTACCTGCATTTGAATGTTGTCTCCACTACTTATCAGTTATTCTTGGCAAATAACTTAAGTTCTCTGTGCCTCAGTTTCTTCATCTATAAAACGGGGACAACAGTTCCTACAACATCAGGTTTTCAGGAGGACTAATTAAATAATATTAGTAAACTGCTTAGAAAAGAGCTGTATTAGTCTGCTCTCTCTAGGTTATACTGTGGTAACAAATTATCCCAAATTTCAGTAGCTTATAACAAAGGTTTATTCCTCACTCATCTTACATGTTGGCCACAGCCCTGATCCGTGTGTCTTCTTCATTCTGGGGTCTGGGCTGAAGGAGCAGCTTCTATACGTCACATGCTTTTCTCATGACAGAAGGAACAGAGCAATGGCAGAACCACACAATGGTTCTTAAAACTTCTGCTTGTGAAGCATTCATCACTTCTGCTCATGGTCCAGTGGCTCATGTAAGTCACAGAGTAGAGTCTGATGTTAGCAGGGCACGTAGAGGCAGGCCTTTCAGGGAGGTGCCCACAGAGACGGGCAGCAAATATTCTCAACAAACAAAACAGTTGAAGAAACAACATCATCTACCACAAGTGCCTGGTACATAGTAAGAGCCATGTGTTTGTTAAAGACAAATAAGTGATGGCACAGAATCCTGAGACAGCACGAGGTGCCGGGAAGAGCAAGACGCTCAGTGTCCCTGGAGCACAGGGTCCAAAGGGCTGAGAGAGGGGCCTGAGGAGGCCTAATTCTGAAAGCCTCCAAAAGGTTTTTGCCTAAAGAAAGGTAAGTTAGTAGAAGGTAAGTTACAGTAATGAAAATTTTATAGCTATACTTTATGAGGCACTTCTCTGACAGTTTTATCAAGACATTGGCATGATTTCATCTGTTCTGCAGTGAACATTTAAAAGTCTACTAGTCACTCCCTGTGTAACACTTGTCTAATAAGACATTCTGTCAGCCCCGGACTGAGTTGTAATTGTCATGACAAGGCAGAGGACAGAAGGTTTTGGGACAGGGGAAGGGGGCACAGAGAGGAAGGGAGGGAAAATGGGGGGAGAGAGAAGGTATGAATGAATCAATGAACGAGAGAGAGAGAGATGTACAATGGATTGATAAGCACTCCATTTGGTGTTGGGATTGTAAATACTGTGTTATATAAGAAGGTGAAAGCACCCTCTAAATATGGCTGTTTCTTAAGGATCCACTGTCATCTTCCACTTCTACACTAGGTTCTTTCACAAGTCCAACCCACCTCACAGCTCTAACCAGCCTTGACCTCCCTCTGCAGCTTCTGTCCTCATTTTCTTTTTCTTTTTATAAATTTATTTATTTATTTTTGGCTGCGTTGGGTCTTCGTTGCTGCGTGCAGGCTTTCTCTAGTCGTGGCGAGCGGGGGCTACTCTTCATTGCAGTGGCTTCTCTTGTTGCGGAGCACGGGCTCTAGGTGCACAGGTTTCAGTAGTTGTGGTGCGTGGGCTCGGTAGTTGTGGCCCACGGGCTCTAGAGCACAGGCTCAGTAGTTGTGGCGCACGGGCTTAGTTGCTCTGAGGCACATGGGATCTTCCTGGAGCAGGGCTCGAACCTGTGTCCCCTGCATTGGCAGGCGGACTCTTAACCACTGCACCACCAGGAAAGCCCTGCCCTCATTTTCAATGAACTGCTAGAAAATCATCTTAGTCCCTAAAGTTCAACTGAAAACCTTGGGCATCAGATGAGTTACCTGACCTGCTACACTGTACCCTTCTTTTGGTGAATTGGGAAAAGAAATCTAAGGGAAGCAAGAATAAGGAAGAAGAAAAGGAAGCATGAAGAGCAGAGAAAGACGTGAAAAGCAGGGCAAGGCTCAGAGGACCCAACTCCCCATCCTCGTTCACCCGAGATGCAGGTCAGGATTCGAAAACTTACTCCAAAGAAGTTCTGATTTCCATAGCAGATTATGCTAATTCCATTAAGCTTTCTCCTTGATGATATACCATGACTTGGAAAGCCCATCAACATAAGGTTCTGTTTGATGCTTTTTCTTCTACAGTTACCATAAGACAATGTTTTATTTTTTTTTGTCTTTAAAACTCTTGTTGGGGGAAGACAGACAGACAAATCACAGCCCACAAATGAGCCATCCTGACTCCTTCAAGGTTGCTCAACTCTCTCCTTCCCCCCTTCTTTGACTTACAAACCCTAATAAGACTTCTATAATCTTGCACCATCGTGAAGTTTTTTGTTTGAAAAGCTTTAAAGATCCTCACTGCCTACAGATAAAAATACAAACTCAGACCACATCCAAAGTCCTAACGAATCTGGTGTGAATCTATGTTTCTAATCTTGTTACTGAGTAGGACAGATTTTCTTTCACACTAAGGTTGCTTGATCACAAGATAATCAAAGTCTGACATACTGTACAGAACAGGTAACAAATGCAGGAAATGACTAGATGGTAAATGGACAGGTTGAAGGGGAGAAGCCTGGAGTCTGAGAAGTACAGGTCTGTCTGTTCATCTGCTGCGGAACAGCTTGAAAGAGGACCAAATGGTGATAAATATGTGAACTGTAAAAAGAGAAAAACTGGCAAAAGCAGGCTCCTATTTTAATCGTGCTAGAATCAGCTCAGGCCCGAGACATCAGCTTTTGAGAATTAGGGTACATCCCAGGGGTAATGACTCATAACTATGATTCATAAGATGGCAGAAAATGAAGAAGTGCAAGGATATGGAGGGCCTGAAGACTTTCTGCAGAACCACAAAAGACCTTAAATAAAGTTCGATAAGAAAGCAATATTTTCTTTAAGGAAAAAAAAAGTATTAATGTGTAACAAGACTGGAGGAACTGTGAACATATAGAGTGGCCTCAATTTTTGAAGGTCTCTCACCAAAGACGTGAAGAAGAGTAGTTAGACATGAGGTGCGAATATGATGAAAGTAGGTGTATACTAACATTTTCAAGCACTCACTTACACTGAAATATTTCACTTGGCTACAATAGCCAAGCTTTCCAATTACAATTTTGCAAACTTTCATGAAAACAGTCGTAGTTTAGATATTAAATGTTGGTGTTGGGGGCTTCCCTGGTGGCGCAGTGGTTGAGAGTCCACCTGCCGATGCAGGGGACGCGGGTTCGTGCCCCGGTCTGGGAGGACCCCACATGCCGCGGAGCGGCTGGGCCCGTGGGCCATGTCTGCTGAGCCTGCGTGTCCGGAGCCTGTGCTCCGCAACGGGAGAGGCCACAGCAGTGAGAGGCCCACGTACCGCAAAAAAAAAAAAAAAAAAAAAAAAAAAAAAATGTTGGTGTTGGGAAGAATCCGCCTGCCAATGCAGGGGACACGGGTTTGAGCCCTGGTCTGGGAAGATCCCACATGCTGCAGAGCAACTAAGCCCATGAACCACAACTACTGAGCTGAGCTCTAGAGCCCGCGAGCCACAACTACTGAAGCCCACGCGCCTAGAGCCTGTGCTCTGCAACAAGAGAAGCCACCGCAACGAAGAGCAGCCCCCGCTTGCCACGCTAGAGAAAGACTGTGCGCAGCAACGAAGACCCAATGCAGCCAAAAAAAAAAAAAAATGTTGGTGTTAGAAGCCAGAATTGTCAAAGGAAGAACAACGCAACATTAAAACATGTATCAATGGCACGTGTGAATACAGTTAAGTCCCCTACATACAAACGAGTTCTGTTCCGAGAGCACATTCATAAATCCAATTTGTTTGTAAGTCCAACAAAATTAGCCTAGGTACCCAACTAACACAATCGGCTATACAGTACTGTACTGTAATAGGTTTATAATACTCTTCACACAAATAATACATGAAAAAAAACCCACAAAAAATAAAGAAAACATTTTTAGTCTTACAGTACAGCACCTTGAAAAGTACAGTAGTACAGTACAACAGCTGACACACAGGCGCTGGCATCGAGGGAACAGGCAAGTACCAGCTACATCACCGCTGCTTTTACGCTTGCTTCCTGACATCCTGGGCTTGAAATAAAGATTCTGTACTACTGTACAGATACTGTATAGAGTACGGTGCTGTACTCTATACAGTACCGTAAAGGACACAAAAGCACAACCACTTGTAGAGGATGCACGCACGTGACAATGTACGCCAGACACGTGAACTAACTTCGCTGGACATGTGAACGCGCACTGCCATCTTTGAAGGTTCGCAACTTGAAGGTTCGTATGTAGGAGACTTACTGTAACCTTAATCTTTACGTAAACCGAACGACCCTTATCCTTTCTGGCAGCAGCTGGAATCCCTGAGGGATCACAAAACAGAACTGTGGAGAGACACCTGTCCTAGTCAAATTAACTCATTATTGCTCCTCATAAGCTAAACACACTTCCCCAACCCCCCTCCACCCAGGAAAAATATTTAGTCCTTATTCTTTTCTGTGACATCACTGAAGACAGAAAGTGCACTCCCACCTAGCAAAATACTGTCCTGATATAATTTATCTCCTCCTCCTCTTTTAGTCAGCGGGATATTTTTAAGCTATGTATTCAGAAACATTTCTAATCATGAAAGAATGGGTGACACAAGCAGAGAGAAAAAGCAGCCTAAGCAAAATAAATCCACCAATAACTAAATAAAATAAACCCAAAGCTGGCAGCTTTTCAGAAGAACATGAGTAAAGGCTTTGGTTTCTATGACAGCAGATAACACATGACTTAGGTTTATACAAATGTCTTTTTATAAAAAAAAGCTCTTTCTCTTAAAAACACAGATTGAAATAAAATTACTTCCTTACTACATATAGTATGTTAGGAGAACTACTGGTTTCAGAGCTAAAAGGTGATTATTTTATCAACAGGTTTTCTAACATTCCTCCAAAACACTGAAAACCATCTGTGCATTTCTTTCTGGTAGTAAAACTTTTATTTTCTTTTTAGTATTTTATTTAGGATAAAAACAACCCCCCCCCCCACCCTCCGCCGCCACAAAAACAAAAAAGGGAAGTTGCCTGATAAACACAGGGAGAGGAGAAGTCAGGTTGAGCAAGAGACATCTGGGACAAGCTGTGGCTTTGTCAATCTCAGATCTCCATCCCTCAATCAGTGGTGTGTAAACCAAACATTCACAAATAGTTTGAATATCCTCCTTTATAATTATCCTTATCTAAAGTATACCATATTATATTAAATATTTCATAACAAATGTATGATTTTTCTGGAAAAAGTCAGAAACAAAATATTCATTAAATTCAAAACAAGCACTAACATCTATGGTATAGCATGAAGGAAAACTGGTGTAATTATCCCTGATATTAATCATCTTAAGTAAACACAGTATCATCTAACTATGGTGGAATAATAGTAAAGAACAAGGCTGATGTGAAGATTTATCAGATTTGTGTAATGGTAGGAGGTCAGTAATATTAGTTGAATTAGTTACTATAAAGTGAAGATTCAATTGGCTCAAAGGGGTTTACTAATAGTGGGATTATTCAAATGCTAGCTACATTCATCTGGGGATTATATTTCAAGTACTGAGCAATTCTATTCACTCTTCTGAAACTAGGAATTTTAATGTTAAACATTTGTTAAACTTCTGATCCTTTAAAAAATTAAATCAAGCACCTTACCACCTGTTAAGCGTCTGTACGAGAAAAGACTGATCACAACACACATACTTTAGATTTTAAAAAGACTAGAAAGAGATAAAAAATGCAACCTCCAATTCTAGAGCACCGAATGTCACAAAGTGAAACTTTCTGAGGTGACAGCAAGAACTTATTTTAAAACCAGGAATCTGAAAACAGAATAAAGAAAGAAAATGGGATGCCTTAAAACAAATGAGTCACATAATGAGTTATTAAAGAGGGGTTCAGATAATGTGAGCAAATCAATTAACAGTAAACTAACACAATGAAATATAACACAATAAGGTACTTTTCAAATTTTTGAATGCTTTAGGAAAATATCCAAAAAAGGGCTCAAGATTATCACTGCTAAGAGAAACAGAACTTTATCATGAACAAAAGAGTGAATTCTCATGCTGCTTTCATTATGAAAGCAATGAACTAACTATTGTCTGCAGGCTGGTTAAGTACCTGCCAATCAAGCTGGCAGTTCAAGTGGGGATGAGATTAGACTGGGCAGAGCCTGGCCACTGTGCCCCACAGGATTAGTATGACCCCAGGCTGTCCTTTAAATCACTACAAGTCTTAAGAATACCAGGTGGCTCAGATGGCTTGAAGACCCCACAATGGAGTTCAGCTCTGTGTTCCTGAAGCAAATCTGGGCATCTCAGAAAAATGTTTAGGGAGGGGGAAACAAAGTGACTTCAATCCCCAGAATTCTGGTTGGATGTTGTGAGGAGTGAAGGATTAAGTTGTATATGAAAAGAATAAACATAGAAAAGGAATAAAACAGACAGCATAAAGGAAGGAAAGAAGTGAGCAGGCTTAAAGTAATGACCCAGTGTCTCAAAATACCATTCACCCAGGAAACAAGAATAAGTAGTGATAACTTACTTAAAATGTCTGCAGTGGAATGCAGTTATTTCCAAATCCTTTCCCTTTGATGTTATACATGTTACTATAAATCCAGTCTGTAATTTTCTTAGACTTTTCCAAGAAAGAAATTGAAAACTGTATTTCACATATACTAGTTATAAACTTATTTTTAGATAAATTTGGGAGTTCAAATTTAAGCCATGGATGAAAAATAAAGCTCAATTTCATGCTTTAGATTCACTTTCAATACCTCATAGAGTTTATTAAAATAAACTTATATGCTTATTAAAATAAAATAAAATACAATACAGCAGGGTGGGGATGGGGAAGATGAAGGCGGTCTGGCACACAGAGGAGACGCCACCCTCTTCCTTCTCTGGCCACACACCCTGATGAATCTTCCATCAGTTCCAATCCACCTGACTTTCCACTTAACCTTATTTTTCCCCTTGCATGACCATGTCTCTTTCCGAAACAAGCAGAATATCTCTCACTAATTTTGGTAAATCCAACTTCTTCATTTTCTTTTTCTGCCATTTTGTCCTACTATGAGTTCAACTACTAAGTAATTTAAAAATAACACTGAAAAACTCAGCTAAAACTTTCATTAAAATTACCTTGAAAACTGAGACAAACTGGCTTCTTTCATCTCAATTATCCATGCAACTGGCTTTTTCATCACTAAGGTAGCTCTGAGATGCAATCTGACACCTGAATATGACCCATGATCTAAATATGACATTTTTCCTAAAGTTTGTTCAGAAAAGAGGGGGAATTGGGGGAGGGGGGAATCACACTTACAAGTCCACTTATGGCTACAATCCAGATGTAGGAACCAGAGGTGAAAAGCTATAAAAGAAAAAAAAAGGCAACTAAAAATGAAATTCGACTGCCAGTCACAGCATATTTATTTTTACATAACTCCAGCCATAACCATTTATGTTAAGTCTTAATTATATATATCTTAATATAAACAAATAGAAAATTAATAAATATCAATTCTGTTATATAAAAGAAAACAACATACTAATTTTTCTTTTCTTTTCTTTCTTTTTTTTTATACCAAGACCTAACTCAGCTTTTCAATAGCCTAAAACAGATTGGTTGAACCCAGCCCACTCCCGTGCAAAGAAAAATAAGTGAAATTCAAGCATATTCTTAATTACAAATGGACATTAATTGGCTTAAACAAAGTAAAATACTATATAGAAAGAAATTATTAGCATTAACAACATACAAAATATGTAGTCACCATCCAATGCTTGGTGTTAAGTAATGACATGTAATATTAGTTTATATAATTCTCTCATTTCAATTTCTTGTTATTGCTACTCTAGTTTTAGATGGAAGACATCTGCCAGCATACAGGTCCATGTCCAATGCTGCTCTGCTTAACTGCTGACACTCTCATTCCAGTTTACCCAAGAAAGAGCAAACTAAGTAATGGTATCAAAGTTCATTAATGGCAAAAGCAGTTAGAATTGGGTCTTATGAAACCTCTCCCTTTGTTTTCCAAATCATTTACCTCCAAGGGTGTGCTCAGGGTTTAAAAAAAAAAAAAGTCACAAGACATCTCAAAGTGTTCCTGCAAGAAAGAAAAGATTTGTAGCCTAATAACAGGATATTATTGGGACGATTGGTGAAATTTGAATAAGATAGAAATTTGAATAAGATATAAATTTGAATAAGATTGTATCAATGTTAATTTCCCAATTTTGTTAACTGAACAATGGTTATGTAAGAGAATGCCCTTGTTTATAGGAAATATACACTGAAATATTTAGGGAATAAAATAAAGTCACATATACAGATTAAAAAAAAAGACTTGTAGCTTCGCGTTTGTTCACATTTAGATCTTTAGATGGGGAGTTTAAGCACTTCTGCTTGTAGAGAAAGAAGCGGGTTCATTGCTGACACTGTGCTACATGAAAACCTCAAAGTGGCGCCCATTTATCAAGGATACATAGAAAAAAAGATACACAGAAAGACGACAAAGGTAAGAGATGACAAAGCACAGGTAAAAAAAGAATCTGACAAGCTGTGCTCTTCTGTTAGCTAATGTGGAAATGAACACTGGCTACAACTTCAAATTTAATCCCTTGATCTAAAATTTAATCCTTTGATCTAGCATGGATGCTTGTTCAGTGTGAATGACTGATAATAACAAGGATGAGAATTATGTGGAAAAATATTTTTCTGTAGTCTTTTTCTAAAAGTATAGAGAACAATAAAACAGCTAATACTTTCACAGCACTTACTGTATGCCTTCTCTCCTAGCTGGGCTTCTTGAGGGCAGGTGCCACATCTCATGCTTCATTTTCTCCTCCACAGCCCCCAGCACCGGGCATTACATGACTGGCTCTTGGGCCATGTGTACTTAAATGACCCTTCACAAATATTTTTGCTCTCCTGATCATGATTAAAGTCATTCATTCACTCATCCATTCATGCGTCAAACGTCCCTGGTTTTAAGAAGTTGCTGAGTAAGAGACAGAGGCACAGAAACATGTGCGAAGATCCAGAGGGGAGGGATGGAAGGAGAGAACAGAAGTTTTGGGAACAAAAGGTTCACGCTCATGTCAAGGTGGGGAGGGGTGGGGGCTGACATGGGACAGGCAAGAAGAAACCCTGGATGCCATTCATGCTAAGGACTTCAGATTTTATCAAGAAGCCAGGGGCATTTCCACCTCTACTTTCCGACACCAGCTTCTACCTCACCAACAAAACAAAACAAAACAAAAAAAACAACCCACTCACAATCTCAGAAAAACCAAAGGTGGCAGCCACAGAGACATAAATGATTAATTAATAATAGGAACCAATTGACTTAGTTCTTATTATCTGTTCAGATTACCCTAAAAACTCAATGCTATAATCTCTAATCCTTCAAATGACCCTGTAAGATAGATATCGTTGTCCCCACTTTACAGATGGGCAAATGGGGGCTCAGAAAAAGTGACAGAGAAAGAAAATAATTACCAGAGCAACCAATTAAACCAAAGTCTACGTGACTCCAAAGACTTTCCACAATGCTCCACTGAATTCCTACTCCATAATTAATAAAACAATGTTTTTCACCCTCAAAGATGCTCTATAACTAGAGTCAACAATGAGGCTTAGAGGCTTCCATAACTTGACCCAAGTCTCAAGGTAATGTGTGCAATGTCAGAACTGGAACTTGGGTCTCCTGCCCCCCATCCAGGGTGCTCTTCTACCGTTGCATTCTGCCTTCTGTTGTAACATCTTAAAAAAAAATTAAACATGCCACAGCAAATCCTAGTAGTAAGAGTAAAATGCGGAAATGGGCTATTAGGTTATACGAGTACCAGGGAGGATAAGGGAGAGTGTGACGCTATATAGGTTGAGAGATGAAGAATAAACACATTTCATGAGAAACGGCTGTAAACTGGTTAGGAAACACCCACCCCAGATGAGCCACTGCTAACACAGGACAGCAGACTAGAGAAGTTAGAGGAAATGCTGAAGGTTAAAAGGGGAGGGAGCAGGGCATTCTACAGTGACACTGGTATCCGGTTCCACATGCGTGGGGTAAGGAATGTTACGAGCATAATGGTGGATCTAAAGGCCAAGCTACACACGGTACCACAGGAAACAGCAGAATAAAAATTTACATCAAAAGGTGTGAGAGTGAAAGAAAAGTGACAGGTACTACAGGTTGAAAACTGAAAATCACATGTATCTTCTATCATTGCGCCTGGAACCCAGCAGAGAGCAATCAATATTCATGGAATATTGGTGAAGATACTCTTTTTCAATTTAAGTCGAACAGTCAGTCCTCTAATGGCCTTCGTCTCAAACCATCTAGTGGATGGTGACAGTGCAATCAGGCCCGTGCAGCGCAGGAGCTATGAAGCTGGCAAAGCATATCTGGTTCCGCTTCAGAGCTTTGTGACACTCTATTCAGTACATTAATTTTGACAGTGGTTCTCCACTTTCCACCTTTTGACTGTTCTCATTTGTTTCCACTTCATACTATGATTTTTAAAAGACACTTAAACGCAATTGTACAATGAAATTAAAATATTTTCCACCGATACAAATTACAGTGAAAGCTCTTATCAGATTTCTAAAGGCTATGAAAGTATTCTAGTATCTTATATACCTTGACGTTCTTGTTCTGTAACACTTCCTTTGAACGTTTGATATAGATCACGACGCCAAACTTATGGGAAAAAAACACACTGTTTTCAAGGAGATCAAATGAGAAAAAGACCAAAAAAAAAAAAAAAAAAAGAGAGAGAGAGATCTGGTTAAAGAAACATGAACATAAAAATGCATACTGTACCTGTAGTCCCAATATATAAATCAGCGTCTTGTTTGTGATGGACAACGGGCCCAGAATATGTGCCACCTGGACTCTCGGGATGGAGCAGTAAAACGGTACAAACAGAGCAAACACAGGTGCCAGGCTATGCAAACAAACACACAAACAAAATCACTATGGTGTAGCACCCGATTTAAAATACCATGGTAAATGCATATTTGAAGGAACACTGCTTATCATTTTATTTCAGTCTGAAAGCATGGTCTTAGATACACAAGTGGGTTTCTATACGTACATCACATCCAAAATAATTTGTACATATATACATTTTATGAGACCTCTAATTATCTAACCCTTGTCGACCCTCTCAAAACTATTGCAGAGAGGTGGTTCAGCATCTACTAATGAACTGTCAGCACTGTGAGAAAATTTAAAGTTGATGCTATGTTTTCTTCTCACGAATGAAATGAAATCTGATGAAAGAGACTAGATGAACCAAAAGCAAGAAACATTACAATTCATCACAGTCAAATCCAAAATCTTCATCTCAGACTTTGTCCAATTACATTTCACCCCAGCACCTGACAAGGCACGCTGCTCCTGTCCTCCCTTCCTCAAATTCCTTCCTGCTTTTGTCTTAAACCCTGTTTCTTGCTGGTCTGCCCATGTGTCTCCCACCACTCCTCGCCTACCCTCTCCAGGGTTCCATTAGAGGCTTTTCTTCTTGCTCCAGTCTCTCCTGGTATAATCCTAAGCCCTTCTATGGCTTCAACTAAAAAAATGAAGTGAGTCCTCAAACTGTCCGGCTGTCCCCTCACCTTGGCTATGAAACTCGATTTGATACCTTCAACTTGACATATTCCAAAGTCACAAACGTCTTTCTACTTAAAGTCTTGTTTCTCTCTAATCCATCTGCTAACACTGCCAACAGTATTGTCTTCCCCAAATACAACTCTGATCATGTCACACCCTTGTTTAAAACCCTTCCTTCCACAGGTTGCCAGTATCCAAAGAGGAAATCCAAACATCAGCACGAAAGAGCAAAGTCCTGCGATTCTTTCTTACCAGTGTGGTTCCTTGCAACCGTCTTCCTCTCCCTTCCCCTGATCTGGCCCATCCCCTCTCACCCCCTCCCCGCCCAGATGCTCCCTGGGCACCTTAGGCTCTGATGACTATTCACTGACACAGGTTATTGTTTCAACACAAGAGTGTCGGTTGCACTTTTCTGCTTAGGAAACTTACACTTACGGTGTATGACAGGGCTCAGCTCCTCTTCCCAGAGATTCCTCCACCCTCCTGCTGGTTAGCTGTTCTCCTTCACCCTCACAGCTACCCCAGTTTCACTGTTGTTGTTTTTTTTTGCGGTATGCGGGCCTCTCACTGTTGTGGCCTCTCCCGTTGCGGAGCACAGGCGCCGGACGCGCAGGCTCAGCGGCCATGGCTCAAGGGCCCAGCCGCTCCGCGGCATGTGGGATCCTCCCGGACTGGGGCACGAACCCGTGTCCCCTGCATCAGCAGGCGGACTCTCAACCACTGTGCCACCAGGGAAGCCCTCAGTTTCACTGTTTGAGTGAATCTGTGTGAGAGGCAATGGGCCAGCCACAGCAGCTCCGTCCACATCTCTAAGTAAGAAGCAGCCCCGAACCTCAAGGAACTAGAGCTCCAGGACGGCGAACTCACATTCCTACGAGGGCGAGGCGGGAGACATGAATGAGGCATGTGGTCTGGACACACACTTACACCCATTCTTCATTAAACTCACGGCTTAATTTAATGAGTCTTTTATTTTCTCATGTTTTGGATAAGTGGCATCGTACAAAGAACGACTGCTTTTACCATAAGAAAAATGCAAGAAATATTTTTCACTTCCACAAAGAAATGTTCTCATTATCATCTCTGTGGAAACAACAGGTCCCTCTCGTGCATTTTCCCATCTTCGATAGAGAATGTATTTAATTATGTAAAAAATTATTCACTGTCCTCTCGATTCTATTAAAAACAAAACCAAACCAAACACAGGTTGAAGATGTGATAAATGGCAGCAGCATCTACAGGCAGCTATAAGAATGTAGTAAATGCTAGAAGAGGGAAAACCCCAACCAGTGAACAGCTGAGCGCCAGGCCCTGGTCAGGACCGGAGACCCGAAGACAGGTAAGATGCAGCCTCCCGCGGTCTCGTAAGGAGACGGCAGGGACAGGGCAGCAGAGGTCTGCAGACAGCTCGGCGGACAGGTCTGGAATGCTTCACTCCTCTGGCCCTCCTCCTGGGCTGAATACATCCCAAGGCAGGGAAGGAGATACATGCCTGTGGTTATCCCAGCATTGGACCCAGTGCTTGGCACAGGAGAAAAGCTCATTAAATGTGGGGCAATGAAACAAGTCTTATTCTTGAACAGCTGTATGATCTACATCTTAACTAACTACATAGGGTTTTTAAAAAAATCTCCCATTAGATTATTCATTTTATGAGAAAGCACCACGTTCTATTTAGCGTTGCATCCCCCTAGTGCCTAATGCGGACACTTACCCGTAATCGACCGGTAACATTTGTTAGATTAAAAAAAAAAAATTAACGAAAGCAATTTTAACAGAGGGTTATTTAAATTGTCATTCTAAATATCAATACTACACACAAACACAGCTGATGAAGCAGCTGTGCATTCTTTTCGTTAAAAAGAACAAGTTAATCGCTCCTGGGCTTAAAATCCTGCAATGACCCACCGCCAGCCAAGAGTAAAAGCCAAAGTCGTGACAAACACGCACAAGACCCTGCGTCCCCCACCCCGACCTGCCTTCTACTCCGTAGACTCCCCCTACTCGCTCTCACTGCTCCCCGGACACAGGACTGTGCCCCAGGGCGCGTGCTGCTGCTTCCCCCTCTCCTGGCCATCTTCCCACAGACAAGTGCATCACTCACTGCCTTACACCCTTCAGGTCTTCACTCAAATAGCAACTTCTCCAAGAAGCCCTCCTTGACCACCCCACTCCAAACTGTAGCCCGCACTCACCTCACAGCCCCACCCCTACTCTGCCTTCTCTCCTTCCTCTCCCCACAGCACCAATAACCTCCGAATTTACTATGCGGCTTATTTATCATCTGTCTCCACGACTAGGATGGAAGCTCCTCGAAGGCAGGGATCTCTGTCAGTCTGTTTGCTGCTTTACCTCCACTCTCTAGAACCAGGCCTGGCACAGGGTAGTTGCTCAGTGAGTACTTGCTGAATCAATGAATTTCTCTTTAAAATGGTAAAACCATACAGCAGAATTTGTCTTTTGTTTTAAAGAACCCCTTTTCTTGTTTTGCTGTTTTTAATGGGATTGAAACATACAGTTTCATAGATATACTCAAAATATGGCCTGTTGTTCTCTTGGTAATAATAAGAAAACTCTATTTTGGTTGCACTTGAGTTTCTCACTGCAGAACATGACTTTAGGTACCTAACTTATAGAAGGTCTTCTGTTTACATTTAGCAATGAAGTGTAAAGAGTGAAGCTATAATAAAATCTGACGCAGAGTTCTTGTTGAGGTTACATTCCAATGTAAACTAAGAAATACTGATAGGAATTTTAATGACCCCAGCTCATATCTTATATACCAAAATAGAAGAAGTTTCAAAATTCCTTAGAAGTTATTCATCACTGTGTAGTTTTAAGTGATGACTAAACACTAAACCACATCTACCCATAATACAAAAAGCACATAGTTCAGACCACGGTTACACAGGTTGTTTTGTAGAAAATTTCCATTGCTATTTCTATACACACTGAGTGTTTTTAGTCACTGACCAGTTTTTCTCTTTTCCTTATTTTATGACAACATTTTTTCCTTATATTGGCAACAACAACTCAGTTTGACCTTTTTGTATTGTGAACAGCTAACTTCTGGAAGTCCTATCTGGCTTAAGCATATAGAGCTGAGGTTCAGAAAAGAGAAACACGGTTCATAAAGAATTCATTCACTAACGTCACTAATATTTATTGAGTATCTACTCTATACTCACAACTGTGCTTGACAGAACAAATAAAATAGTAGAAACTCTCAGTTCAGGTCACAAACGTCCATCTCTTCTACAGAAAAGGACATGGACTCCACTTTTACAGTACAACTAAAGAAATCCTGGTAACTTTCAACAATAAAAATAAGGTTTGTGAGCTCATGAAATTATCTCACACTAAACCTCAACGGCATCTCAGAGGACAATTACCCTATCACCTCTTCTTTATACACTTGACTACTCTAATACCAAAAAAAGGGGGAGATCCAGTTTGCTAGAACATTTACTTTACCTAGATTTCATGATATAACAACGTTTTACTTAATAAAAACTATTTCAAAAACTAAAAACCAAAACCCCACCAGGATGGCTTTTCAACAAATTGAAAAACTTCTTCTCAACAGTGTCTTCTTCAAGGATTCTTCAATCCAAGTTTTAAAGGAAATAGTTCTAGAGGATTTTATCATATTGATCCACCAAATCATAAAATCTCTGTATTTCCCCCTCACAGAATTATTGGACTAGGAATTATCTTGGTGATCATTTAGTTCAATACTTTTATTTTATATAATGGGGTGGAGACCCAAAGAATTTAGGTGAGCTGTAGCTCTTCTGTTTGACAAGGTTTCTCTACAGATCTTCAGCACTTTAGAGCTTATAAGAACCTAACAAGCCTCTCAATGGAATCACACCGCTGAGAGGCTAAAGGTCCTCAGCCACTTGGACAGAATCCTGGAGTGAAGGGCCTCTGAGGTCACAGGGTTACAAATTCCTACCAAATGATTCAATTCTCTCTACGACATCCCTCAAAATAGTCATCCTGTTTATGCAAGCACCTGAATAAGAGACAACATGCCATTTTTTTATGATCTCAACTTTTGAGATCTACTTTCACATTTTGATTTGAAAGCTGTCTGGTAACCTCCTCTTACAAGGCCTTCCTTCTACTCTCTGGAGTTAGGAAGACTAACACATACAATCTAAACCCTTTACCATGAGAGCTTCCTAACACGTGAGGGTAATGATCACGTCCCTGCCAAGCCCAGACATGCTCAGTTTATTCCATCATTTCTCCTAAGACCTGGCATCTAGACCCCTCACCACCCATGCTCTAAGGTCATCCGTGCCCTGTAAAACGCAGCCTCCTGAGTTCACTGGGAATGGCCAGATCATCTCTCTTGTTCTGAGCGCTATATTTCCATTATTTTAGCCTGCAAATCAATTTGCATTTTGATAGCCATGTGACACTGTTGGTTTAAAGTGAGTCCATTAAGGCTTGAAGGTGAACAGCACAGGTCTCCTTCATCCTGTGCACGAGAGGCAATTCTAGCTGTAGGATGCCCCCTTCAACTCTTCCCTCGTCATGCATGTGTCCATGCAATCAGCGATCCAGTCAGTTGGTCTCCCGCCTGAAAATACTGACTAATCACTGTACACATGCATTTTTCTCCACTCACCACAGAAATTTGTTTCTTTCTCATTAAGCTGTTGATAAGATACAGAATGAGTGAACTACTCCCTGCACCAAGTTTCCAGGCAGACAGAATTGTCAAAATTGACATTTTTTCCCTTAAAACCTTTAAAAACTCACACTTTACACATAATATGGATACAAAATCATCAATAACTATGATTCTTTTTTTTTCCTGGTTAAGGTTTATTACTTCAGTCTCTTCCAAAGGATTTTTTTTAAACTTAAATCTTTATAGAAAAATTTATAAAGTTCCATAGATATCAAAAATACATAAATTCCAAGGGGTTTTTGGATAACTCTTTTTTAAAAAATCACTAACAGAAAAATTTCACTTCCTATTAACAAAAAAAAGTGCACACGCACACATGAGGCTAACTGATCATTACTGTGCTCAGTCACAGGGTGACAGAAAAAAAGCCACCACCATAAAAGGATGTCTGCATAATCTCCCTTAAAACAACGTGCCAAGGTTAACCTACTTCAGTTTGGGCGAATACTGACTGCCACCACACAGAGGTCCCAACAAGGCACTAAGAGGTAAGTACCAGATATTTTGCTTTTTCAACAAGGTCTTGTGAGTTAAGAAAAACTTTGAAACCCTAATTAAGGTTGAAGGTAAAGGTAAAGAATCTGTTCAACAAAAAGCTATAAACATTTCTAGCAAAGATTTTATCATTAATATAGTTGAGACTCTCTGGTGACAGGCAGTTCTAATAAGCTGATACTAAGCTGGGTGAAAGCAATGGATCATGCCAGAAATATCTTTGCCAAAAAACAGGGCTAACTTTGTACTTCTGTGTGAACTCACAATTACAAAAAAACAGTATCAAATATTAATCATCAAATACTGCCAGTATTTCAGGATACTTTATGAAGGAAAGGAACAAGGTTATTTTAAAATGGAGTATTCCTACACTTAAATGTACTTATGTACTTATGTACTTATAACAAGTTATACAGCACAATTTAAAATAAAAGAGTTAGTACATGTTACTATTTGACCACATATGTAAGCACATAAAAGTCTTTCCTATACTTCTATTATTTCTCTACTTTTATACTTTCTATTATTTCTCAGGATAGAATCCCAGTAGTAGAATTCCTGGGGCAAAGGGTACACATCTAAAAAAAAAACAACTTCAGATATAAATTGATATTTTTCAGTTTACAAAAACATTTTACCAATTTACTCTCCCACCAGTGACAGTCTGGGCCTCACTGCTTCTCAGCCAACATGAGTATTTTAATTCTAAATATAAACTATTAATCTAACAAGTGAAAAAAGAACATCTCTTTGCTTTATATTTATTTGATGATCAGAAAGACTAAACACATCTCCGTATTTTTTTCTAGAACTTCTGTGTGCCCAAAAAATATCACAAAACAATGAATTATATGCAGTGAATTGCCAGTATTTACGTCCAGGTTGGGAATGGAGGTAACAGAAACTTGGTAAAATATAAGCTGTGCAGAGACTTCCTCTAAAGGAGGGTGTGTTTTTTTTTTTATTTTGGCGGGGGAGGTGGTCTCACTTTAAGTACAATATAGTGTAGTGGTTAAGAGCATGGGCTCTGGAGTCAGGCTTGAACTGGGGCTCCATTATTTACCAGCTGCGTGACTCTGGACAAGTTACTTCCCAGGCTTCAACTGCTTCATTTGTAAAATGGGGAGTAATCATACTGCCCAGGTCTTACAGTACTGGCTCTCACAGTAAGTGCTGGAAAACTGCCTGTTACCATTCTCTCTTCCCTCTGCCCATTAAACCACGGAAGGATGAGTCCAACATACAAAGTTTCCTTGCCCTATCATTTCTATGGGAATTATTTTTCTTGAACTTATTTCTAGATCTTTAGAAAATATTTTACATAAAGACCGAGTCTGTGGATGATTATACATCTAACTGTGTTTTCTGTCTGGACTTTGCATTTGCGAGTATTTCAGTGCATGTTTTCTCTTGGGGGTTAATCATAGTTTTGGACATAATACTGCAAAGAGCACACCGCTCCAGAAAGCATTCTCACTCACAAGGTTCACCTATCATGTGGTGGTGGGAATTCCTTTTATAAATCACTTTCAACTAGCTTCTGAGAGCTTTTCAGTAACATGACCAGTCATTTAATGGAATAAATATGACTTTCATTCATTTATGCTTTCCAGAGGCATTTACTAGATATCTGCTGCTGGCCAGCTCTGAAACACTCTATGGGATAAAATGAGATAAAGCCATCATCCTTAAGAAGTTTACATCTAAAAAAAGAGCTCACCATCCAGTAAAGGAGTTTACTAGTGACAGCTTTCCCTCTGCTATGGTTAAGGGCCTCCTGGAGTTGTTAAAATGCCCTGGTTGTGTATGTGCTGAGGATGTGCAGTACCCTCCAGTCTGTATCCTTCTTAGCTTGCCAGGAAGTTTGTAAAATAGTGGGCTTCAATGTAAGATGAAATAACACACGTTAAAATCCTCTGAAAACGACAGAGGTAACAAAGATCCTTGTGGTATCTGGAAAGCCCAAAGAGAAGAATAAAAATATTTTGCTAAATATCTGCAAATATTTAAATACCAGTATAAAAATAAATTAACAGCATAAGAGCTATCCTAGGTCTTCACCATCTTCTCTCAGTGGAAATTTTAGTCCAAACTGTTTTATAGACATCTTGTTAAAAATAGTAAAAATCTAAGTTTATTTATAAAACTTTTACTTACTTTGAAATATGCTACAAATAAATTAATGAATTCCTGATTTATATCAGCATATTTCCCTCCTTCCCTCCCTCCTCCCTCTCCCCACCTCCCTAGCCCTTCTCTGCTCTCTGGTTGAGACAGGTGTATGAGTTGGTTTGCGTTAAAGTTTTGAGATGTCTTCCTATTTTACTTGTTTCCTACCAATAACCTCAGAGCATGCTGGAAATAGGAGCTAGGGCTAAAACATACTACACTGAATGTGATTTCTGGAGCCAAACTGCCTGGATTAAGTCCTGACACTTAACAGCTGTGTCTTTAGGCAAGACTCATAAGTGCTCTGTGCCTCAGTTTCACCCGTGGCAATGGATTTGGGAAAGTTTTGTGAGATTCAGTGAGTGAACATACATAAGGTGCCCAGGGCAGTGCCTGGGACACAGTCTATGCTGAATAATACTGGTTACTATTATCAATCAAATGTATCCTGCAGTCTGATAAGAAACTTTGAGGATCAAGAAAGCTGGGATTCTGCTATTCCTTAATGGATATTTATTGAGCATCAATCATGGGTCAGCTGGAGATGCACAAAATTAACAACACAGCCCCCACTCTCAGGACTTCACAGGCCAGTAGGAAACAGAAACAAAACAAACAGTACAGATGCCAGTACAGAGGGCAGTGCCCTGGTGAGGACACCCCACGCTGCCTTTCTGTGGGGCAGGGGGAGGTGCTGTCGGGGGAGCAGGAGAGGATAAAACCAGGGAAGCTTCCGGGAGCAGCTGATTCTGAGCGAAGCCCTGAAGGAAAGCAGGAGCTGAGGATCCAGGACCGGGGAGAGGAGGCTCCAGAGAGAAGGAAGAGGGTCAGAAAGGAACAGAGCTGTGAGAGAACACAGGACATCAAAAGACAGCAAGCAATCTAGTAGGGCCAGAGCCAGGGGGTCACAGGATGGAAGACGGCTAGAGATCCAGCTGAAGAGGGAAGCAGACCCCGAGCACGAAGGAGACCGTGTGGCGTGACAGACGGCTTGCAGTTTGCCTGGGCACCATCTGAATGGCACGGTGCGTGCTGCAACTGCAACTCCACGGAGAAGTGAGGGCGGCCTGAGGCAGGCAGGGCAGTGGGAGCAGCACGCACACAGGGAGACGGACAGACAGAAGGGGGCGTGCAGAGGAGAGGCCGGGGGCCGGCGGGCTGAGGGCAGGAGGCAGCGGGGGACGAGGACACGGAGGCCTGCGTGGTCCCTGGCTTGGCAACTGTCCTGAGGGGGGACCCTGAGCAAATGATCCAATCTCTCCTGAATTATGCTTATCCATAAAATGAGGATATTTAATGTTTCTGACTAAGTTCTATGAGGTAATAGAGACGAAAATCAAGATCTGAAACTCGCTTGAACTTTAAGGAGAAAGGGTTGTTTCTAGAAATATTTTGGATTCAGAGGATAAAGATTATACTGACTCAGCCCTTCATTATAAGGAGTCTTTGTATATTATGCAGTTGGTTATCCTACATACAGGTCAAATCATGCCACAGGGAAACACAGTATTTGTCTTCCTTACACTGAAATGAGTATTACGGTGGGATTATATTTTCTTCCAGTTCCTAAACATTATGCCATATACTTCAAGTCCGCAGTGCTACCATCTCCTCTGTCTTCATCTCTGAAGACTTTCATACCGTCCTAGTCAGTATTCAAGCTGCCAACAGCCACACAAGGAATAAATAATCAGTGAAAGGTGAAAGAAAACTAGCCAGACTGTGTAAAACCCCAAATGTGCAAGTGGGTGTTTAACCAGGTAACACAAATGTCAGGCACCTTTCACTTTCCCATCAATTCCAACGTACGTGTTTACAGAAGGTGAAGTGTCTTTAGCGGGTGCCCACTGGGTTCAGGACACCGCCGAGGCACAAAGAGGAAAGTGCAGATGGGCCAATGCTGTTTTTTTTTTTTTTTTTCCTGTTCTGAAGAAGCTCCCTGTGCACTGTCCTGCACATGACCCTGTGCAGACCTACTGAGAGGTGGGCAGGACCAGGCTGTGTCCTGGGGTGAGCCGCAGGGTCACCCTTCCACAAGCCGGAGGATGCAAGCGAGCGAGCTCCCTAGGAGACAGGGAAGAGAGGTGCCCTCAGACGACTCAACTCCTGACACAGACACTCTGGCACGTGGGAGGTTCCGTCTGAGAAAGTGGGGGCACCTGTCAGTGGTCACCTTTCTGGACAATCTTCCCTATATAGTCTCCCAAAAAATCAATCTTGGACACAGCTATCAACCTAGGACTCAAAGCTAGTGAAAAAAAAAAAGGTATCACCTTATAGTGTAGGAAGATCTCTTTGACTAGGTTATCGGGGTGTGTGCTGGCCGTCAGAGCGGTTGAGAGCAGGGTAGTAGTCTGGAACGGCCATCAGACTGCACCAGTGAAGGGACGCGAGGCTGGGCCTGTGCTGGTCACTGCCCGTCTGTGCCTCAGGGATGCCTGTTTCGCACCTGCCTGTTTTGTAGGCCAGTGGGACACACAGCTGCTCAGGTGATGGTTGTTGAGTCACCGTAAAGCAGGTGAGAAACATGACTGGTTGAGTGCTAGGCCCCGGTATGTGTGACACTGGACCAAACTCAGATGTCCCTGTTTGCTCAGCTTCAAGAACAAGGAGGCTTTTTCAAGCAACTGACAAATACGTATAAAACTAGGTAACAGTAGGAAGCAGCAATGATTTCTTTCTTCCACGGGGTATGTTTGTCCTCAAAGGCAGTAGACAGCCCCAGCCTGCTGTCCTGATCCATCTGTGCTCATCTGCTTCCCGGGAGACCAAATCCCTGTTGCTCCTTTGAGCCTGGAGCCTTCCTCTGCACCCTCCTTTCCCAGTGACTTTATTTTCCCACTCCAGAAATTTTACCTCAATCTTACCCCTCTTCAACAAAATAACCAAAGGACAGTGTAGCAACAGAAATCAGACAAACAATGGGATCAAACAACAACACTCATCATTTAACAACAGACAAGTATCACTTGTATCTGCACGTCCATTCTTGGGTTGTTTTTGAGAGTGTACTCCTGTAACTTCCTCTTTGGTGCAGGCCACTGTGGGCACTTTGAGTCACAGCATCTCAACGCGTAAACATGGTCCTGAGCAGACTTCATCTCACAGAGAAGTCACCTCTTATTAATGATCATGTCAGCATGACCTGACCCATTCGATTCATTGCTAAGGACTGAATTTAAACAAAATTACTAGAAGTTTAACCCCTTCTTACTTTTAAGTGTTGATGATTATTAAGCAAATAAATATTAGGGGTATCCAGGACATTTCAGGAATCTTAAAGCTAAACACTAAAAGCTGGTATTCTAGCATTTACTAAATCTTTGAATATAATGAGGATTTTATTCTGTTTCTGCCACAAATAAATCATTATCCAAGCAAGTAAATTGGGACTGCAGAAGTACCCTGTGAAAAGTCACAAATGCCTCCAAGTTGGTATCCAGGCTAAATAGTTCTAGAGTACAAATCACATTAGCTCTTAGTTTTCTTTAATACTAATAAATGAGTTTTGAGGGGGCCTTTTATTTTTTCCTTTCTGTGGCTAGAAAGAACTTGACAGTTCATGTCAACATGTCTGGTTATGCAAAAATGACACGATAGTGTCTTAAGAAACACTAGCTACTCTATTAGTGAGGAAATCAATTCTAGAGAAAAGCACACACAGGCCCACTTTCAAAAATGTAAGTGAAAATACTTCGGAGGATATTTTGCTGTGGAAGAACTTGCTGTTTTACACGTTAGGATAATAGTAAAGTTAAAAGGATCAATATTGCGTTACAGAGACAAACCTGAGATAGCCTCGTTTGCTTATTAACAAAAATGTTAAGAGAACTGGCACAGATGGCTGCCCCGTAGTTCCTTGGGTGGAACCTGAATAAGAACCCACACTTCCCGCAGCCCAGGTACTATCTGTGCCCTCAGGGCAAAGCTTGCAATCCTCATTCTTGTCTCTCAGCTGTGAGGCACTAAGGACAACTTAGGGACATTGTACATCCTTTCATCAGAAAGCATTAGGAGGAAATTATAATTATTACAGGTACAAGTATTCTAAGGAAAAAAAATTTAGAACAAACATTTCTTTATGCTTTTCTTAAGGCAACAAAATGACGAGCCATAGTTTCAATACTTTCAAGTACAACTCAGTATATCTATCCTAAATACCACGTCAGACGCTGTTGTCTAATAATTACGACAAATACTTAAAATATAGTGAAAAAAAGAAAGAAAGGATTTAGTTATGACTAAAAGAGGAAGGACTAGATACAGTTAAAAGGGGAATTTGCAATCAAAAGCTTAGTAAAGGAGCACTGTAATGCAAAGAGCAAGCAGAACCCGGGTGTGTGTGTGAGAAGAAACATAGCAAATACTGAGATAACACCTCATTCAGACAACAGCACATTCCCAACATCCATCCTTCAGTTTGAGGTCCTCAGACATTAAAAGGTATCATTTCTGAATTTCCAGGATCTAGCATATAGAGGAGGCACTAAACCCAATTTTTGCTGAATAAAAGAATGGAGTAAGTCAACGTTCAGGAAAGTAATCCTGAATCCTAAAATGATTAAAGGAAGGGATAAAATAATATTTCCGAGGGAAGATGATAATAAATTGGGATTGGTTGATATAAGAACGGGATAACAACAGTCAAGTATGTGAAAGTGGCTTTCTCTCAATTTGGAAAAGATAAAATGGACTAAAACTATAGCATTAGTAACACAGGATAAGTAACACCAAAGGTAATATACTAGAGCTGTTGACGGATGGAATCAACCTTCCAGAGGTTACTAAATATCCAAAAGAACACATTTCAAAACAGCCCAGAGTCTCCTTTACTTGAGATCCTCTGGGTCAGCCCATTTACACATCCACGTTGTGCAGGTGCCTTTCTTGGACCGACTCGGGGCAGGGGCGGGCAGCAAACAGCCCTTCCCCAGTCTCCCCCTCAGGGCTCCATGACGCAGCGTCCACCAGTCTGGCCTCCCACTTGGGAAGGCACCTCTCCTGGAGTGGGAGTCCCGTTGTCCTCTGGAAGAATCGTCTCCCTGCTCTGGAACGGCTAGGCCACACGTGCCCCGGCTGTTTGTGTACAGGTGAGGATGGCCCTGAAGCCTAGACCAGTCTGAAACTACAAACTCTCAGTTCTTGAAAGGCAGCGTGAAGCAGCTGCCCCTGCCGAGGACTGGACAGAGTAGGAGGCTTGAAGCCAGGCTGGCAGAGAGAAGGATCCAGCATGACCCTTACCTTCTCTGACAGAGGTTTCCTTGAGTGGAGAGTGGGTGCGTGATGGCAACACCTGGCTTGCAGGGCTGCTGGGACGGTTCTTCCAAACATGACTTAAGGTAGGCACCTAGCGAAAACTAAGGCATAAATCTGAATAAAGAGCACTAGCTTTGAAAAGTATGTCAGAGGACAAGGCTTTTGCAAGAAGAGCTGAATTTCAAAAAAGATTTCTTCAGATTAAAAAAAATTATTTACCTATTTACTCATTTCATAGTCAATTCACGTTTGGTGTTAAAAATTTAGAATATATGATGAAACTCAAAAATTACTTGTACTTGTGAACTATGTTTTGGCCTATATATCCATGCAGGGATGTGTGTGTGAACAGCTGCTTTTCCTACCGGCAAAGTGGCCTGTTGTGGAATCTGCTTTCCTTACTTAACATCATCCTCTGTCAGGAAATAGGCATCTACATTGCCATTTTCAGTGGCTGCATCGTATTCTACTATACGGCCATAAAATACTTAACCAGTTCCCTAATGACGGACATTCGATTTGGTTGCAAATTTTCGCACTTAAAATTAACACTGTGTTAAACATCTTTTTCTTAACTTAAAATGTTCTGAAAACACTGCCTTTTGTGACTCTACTGGGTTTATTTCATTCAGTGAAGCAGCTGGGCGTGCATTTGCAACTGGTAGGCAATGGCACATTCTCTGATTCATACATTAGTGTAACTTTCCTAATCTCTACAATAATTATTATTCAGATGGAGGATTAGCAGACTCCACAGTGTATTTTTTCCCCCACCATGTATTTTAAAGGCAGTTCCCAGGAACCTGCTTTGGAAGACTCCTCGAAATAAAATTTACATATTGAGATTTTCAGAAAAACATTTTTTTCACAAAAATTAGAAAAATAAAGGCAGCTCTTAATGCCTGTTCCTAAACTGCAACCCGTGTCTGGAATTTCCACCTCTCCCTCCTGAAAGCCACTTCTCACACGAGCGAAGCCTTTCCCTACTAACTGCAAAAAGTTTTCCTACTTTTATTCCACAACTGCAATTTACACAATTTCCCTTTCAAGAATCACTCCATCCCCCCACCCCCGCACAAAATATAAAGTCCATATTTATTGGTTTTTGTTTGTTTTGTTTTCTATTTCATTAATATCTCCAATTAATTTTATTATTCTACTTTTTTGGGGCAAACTCAGTTCTTTTCTAGCTTCTTGGAGCTGTATATTTAACTTAGCTATCTTCAATTTTTTAAGAAATGAATGCGTTCAAGGTTTTGCATCAATCTCGGATTAACTCTTTAGCTGCATTCCACAGTTCTGTAGTATTTTTGTCCTTCGGTTCTAAGCACTTCAAATTTTGCATTGTGATTTCTTAACCCATGAGTTCCTCAGAAAAATATATCTTTAGATTCCAAGTGCATCCTTTATCTTTTTATTTTTGATTTCTAACTTAGTTGCACTGTACTACTCACAAGGAATGTGAGCTGCTAGCTAATGATTTTCTGAGAAATCTGAGACACCTCTCATGATCTAGTACATGGTTAAATTTGCAAATAATTCTAATGTGCTTTCAGCACAAATTCTGTTAGCTTTTAAGTCATGTTGGGTCAATCTTTTTTTTACCTGTCATATTCTAATAAAAATATGTTAAAATCTCCCATTATGGCTGTGGATTTGACCATTTCTCCTTTAGATTCTGTCAAATTTTGCTGTTACACATACAGTTCATGATTCTTTTCATGCCCTTGGTGAACTGTTCTTTTTAACTTGTGTAGCGACCTTCTTTACCCCTATTAATATTGATTGTGCCTTGGATTCTATTTTTTTCTGATGTTAATATTGCTACTCTGGCTTTCCACTGGTTGGGGTTTGCCTGGTATGCGTTTTCCCGTGCCTGTTTTCAAACTTTCCAAATCGCTTTGAGTTCCCTCTTTTCTAAGCAGCATACAGCTGGATTTTTAAAAATCCAAACTGACAGTCTCTGTCTTCTAATCGGTGAGTTCAAGCCATTTAAATTTGTTGTGACGCATTTCCTACCCTCTTATTTTGTGTTTTCTACCTATCATCCTCATCCTTTGCTTCTTCCCAGTCTCCTTTCTTGTATTCCCTTGATTAATAAAAAGTTCTACTTCCTTTGTTGCTTCCTTTTGCTTTAGGTTGTATTCCCATATTTTCATGATTAACCTATCAACACTGTAGATAATGCACACCTATGACATTAGTGCAATCCTCTCAGAACCCTCCTTGTCCGTCAGCATCACTGTTTTAAGATGGTTAGAACTAAGTTAGCAGAGCTCCAGTTCATTTAATACCGCAGTCGGAGAAGTAGATTTGTAGTCACTGCTTTGATAAGGCTAGGGATAGAGTTCTTTCCTTTAACATACAGTACCATCATCACTAGATATATTCAACTTTTCCCTCAGCTTTGGTGACTTTCAGATTTGTGCATAGAGATAGACCTATCAGAAAATTATCTTTCTTCTAAAAATAACTTCACAGAATTTGTTGCTCTTCTCTTCCTTAGTTTTATCCAAGTTCAGCCTCATAAATGGAGTTTTATTGTAGGAGTTTTCCAATTTTCAACTGAGGACTTGAAATTTCATCTTAGACGTTATTTATAACAAGAAACGAGTTGGAAATAATCCAGATATTCATAAAGGGAGTAGGTAAGCAAATTATGCATTAACACACTGTAATACTGCAGAATATCTATCAAATGTCTATATAAGATCTACACATAGGACAAAAATATAGATTACACTGATCCATGAACATGGTAAATGAATAAAGCAGAACACAGAACACCACATGTGTAATGCGTCCTACAGTGTGTCCATGTAGGAACACATACTGATGCATCAGCAGGGTATCTGCATTAATTTTGAAGTTTCCCCTTGAAGCTCTTACATTTTTTCCCTTTGTTTCTCTTTCTTCTTTTTTGTTGGGGCTGCTGTGGTCATCGTCTTCTTTTCTTTCTTTCTTTCTTTTCTTTTTTAAGAGAACCTAACAAAGGCCTTAGCTTGTTTCTCACAATTTTGGGGTTAACACAAATCAGATCACTGTGGTGAGTCCATATTTCACTACATAAATGTGTGACTGACTTCATTTCCTGGCAGTGACATGCATTTGGCGGAAAAAAAAAAGTCCAACTGATATTCAATTTAAAAGCAAAGTGTTACGCTTCCTGAAATGTGGGGTGCTTTACATGATTTTTACTCTTAACCAGACAATGATTCAGAAAAAGGAAGGGGAAATTTCTGCCGAAAAAGTTAGTGCATTCCCTCTTCTCGCAAAAATACATTTGCCCTATTTAAACGGTTCTATTTCCTTTGCCAGAGCTTTGCCAAAACCACCAAATTGTGAGAGTAAAAACATAAATTTTATTCTCTGCTGTTTCTGTTACTATATAGTATGTAACCACATTACGTATCACAGATTATAAAAAATTATATCAATCTTGAAATTTTAAAAGTTAGATCTATAGGAGGCAGTTTTTATCGCTTTTAGTTAAATATGCTTTTTTAATTAAACGTACCCTTCTTGGTTTTGTTAGAGACCTTGAACACTGCTGATGGATATAAAAATGGACAACTTTACTACACCCTCTGCAGCTCCTCTGGAGAGCGACTGTGACCTCTACGCCCACCACCGCACAGCCAGGATCCTCATGCCTCTGCATTACAGCATCGTCTTCATAATTGGGCTCGTGGGAAACCTATTGGCCTTGACAGTCATTATTCAAAACAGGAAAAAAATCAACTCTACCACTCTATATTCAACCAATTTGGTGATTTCAGACATACTGTTCACCACTGCTCTGCCTACACGGATAGCCTACTACGCACTGGGTTTTGACTGGAGAATCGGCGAGGCCTTGTGTAGGATAACTGCTCTCGTGTTTTACATCAACACGTATGCAGGCGTGAACTTCATGACCTGCCTGAGCATTGACCGGTTCTTTGCCGTGGTGCACCCGCTGCGGTACAACAAGATGAAAAGAATTGAACATGCAAAATGCATTTGCATATTTGTCTGGATTCTCGTATTTGCTCAAACACTCCCACTGCTCATAAAACCTATGTCAAAGAAGGAGGCTGAAAGGACTACGTGCATGGAATATCCAAACTTTGAAGAAACCAAATCTCTTCCCTGGATTCTGCTTGGTGCATGTTTCATAGGATATGTACTTCCGCTGGTAATCATTCTTATCTGCTATTCTCAAATCTGTTGCAAGCTCTTTAAAACTGCCAAACAGAACCCATTAAGTGAGAAATCTGGTGTAAACAAAAAGGCTCTCAACACAATTATTTTTATAATTGTTGTGTTTGTTGTCTGTTTCACACCTTATCATATTGCAATTATTCAACACATGATTAAGAAGCTTCGTTTTCCTGATCTCCTGGAATGTAGCCAAAGATATTCATTCCAGATATCTCTGCACTTCACAGTATGCCTGATGAACTTCAATTGCTGCATGGACCCTTTTATATATTTCTTTGCATGTAAAGGGTACAAGAGAAAGGTCATGAAGATGCTGAAACGTCAAGTCAGTGTATCAATTTCCAGTGCCGTGAGGTCAGCCCCTGAAGAAAACTCACGTGAAATGACGGAAACTCAAATGATGATACATTCCAAGTCTTTAAATGGAAAGTAAAAAGGAATTAAATCTTGCATTTATAGCAAAGTAAACTGTATGACAAACTTTGCAGGACTTTTCTTATAAATCAAAATGATTGTTTAACTTCTAATTAGGATTCTTTTAAATTCCTTTCATTGGGCACTATATTTCTCACCTCCAACTTGGAAGTAAATTGATATATATGCATTTTTTTACACTCGAGAACAACATTAAGCAAAGTTCTAATTTGTAAATGAAATACTACACCAAAAGGGAGCATATTTTAATAACTCACAGTGTAGAAAGAAAAGTTTTGTGTTAATGAAAAATTTAATCATTAATATTTCCTGCCAATAATTTGGCAAAAGAAAAAAAGACTATTAAAATTGTATATTGCCAGTGTAGAAATGTTAATATTGTAACATATTTCTTTTCTTTTTTTTGATAACATATTTCTTCAGTTCATGTTTCTTTCAATCTTAGACTTTATCTCCTCGATAATAAGTTTTTTTGTTTTGTTTTGTTCTGAGTCATAAATTTTTGTTTCAAAAAACTCTTTTGGAATAAAGAGCTGGATGCTACAAAATTATGAGTATGTCCTTCAGTGCTCACTGTCAACTCTCAGCAAAAGTTACAGGGAGGATAAAATTAGCAGTAGACAAGAGTTTGGACAGCAACATTATGGTGATGAATGCAATGAAAGCTCTTCCCAAACAGCCAGCATAGCATTCAAGGGCCACTGCTCAGGAATATGACGAGGACTTCCTGTGCAAGGAGGCACCACGTGCTAAATTCTCCTTGAGAATAAAAAAGTATACAAATAGCCTTGGTTTTTCTTGGGTCCCTAGGGGATGGTTTCTTATTTATACAGAAGTTGACAGTACCCTGTATCTGTATTTCAGGGGTTTCGGTTACCAGAAAGGGTAGGGAGGATGAGCAGTGGGGTGTAGTTGTCACTTGCCTAAAGAAGATGGGGAGTAAAATGCAAAATCATAAACTTCAGAGTAGCCAGGATTCTTTACAACATTATATAAATAAATATATAAATTTTATATAAATAAATACCTTTTTATGAGTAGCATGACCTCTGCAAATACAATCACCCATCTGCCAGCTCAAATTTGCTTTATTGAATCCCCAAATTACCCCAATACAGTATCCATGTTAGCAATGATACCAAGTTTGATAACGGAACTAAAGAAATGAAATGCTGTGTCATGAGTCATACTTAAAATTTTTATTAGGCTTTATATCCTGGAAATATTTTCTTTCAAAGTCTTCTCTTACTCATTTTCAACTTTTATCCTGTAAGAAAACTAATCTTAATGGTTGATTCAGCACCATTTACTGAGTGCTTTCTGATTTGTATTTTGTTAATTTCATAGATAGCTAGCTGACCTTAAAAAGCCACTGTCAAGGGCTTCCCTGGTGGCGCAGTGGTTGAGAGTCCGCCTGCTGATGCAGGGGACACGGGTTCGTGCCCCGATCTGGGAAGATCCCACATGCCGCGGAGCGGCTGGGCCCGTGAGCCATGGCCGCTGAGCCTGCGTGTCCGGAGCCTGTGCTCCACAATGGGAGAGGCCCCAACAGTGAGAAGCCCGCGTACCGCAAAAAAAAAAAAAAAAAAAAAGCCACTGTCAAAAATAGGCACTGGTCCTTGTTTCACCTTACGGAGACAGGTGAGACCACAAGGATGCAAGTCAGGAACTTAGGGCCTCTCCTTCACTCCATCTAATAAACATTTCCAAGTGAAGGAGAAAAAAGGGCAAAACACTAAATTTTATGCAGGGTGGCACTTATGTAGTCATTTGAGTTGGATCCCAAAAGAGAAACCATTGTGAAAGTTGCTGAAGGAAAACCAGAAACAAAGCTTCCTGAATTTCAGATCATTTTCATGGCACACTAGCTCTATGACTATGTTCCAGCATAGACTATTGTACGTATAAGCCAACATGCTGTTTCATAGCAGATAAGAGAGGCCTCTCGGTGCTAATGGTCAGTTCCTAAGATCCTCCAAACAAGGTAGTAAATACCTATGTCACTTGACAAAGGAATGAGTAGTTTTCTCCCTCCTTCTTCCACTATATCACAAGTCTGCGCAAATGATTTTATCCAATCATCGGTAGCCATACTGTCAAGAAGGTAAACTTTAAACCTACTTCCAATCAATCTTTTAAAAAAAAAAAAGGTCTGTATTCTAGTCAATTCAGCTATTCGCTCTCCTTCAAAAGGACCGTACTTCCTATTTCATTCATGAAGCCACTGTTCACACACGGCCTTGGGGCACCCTCCCAGGGTCTTGTAGTATTAGTTGGCTTTAGGTTTATCTCCCATGCATTTCCCTCAGGAGTAGGTAAACTTGGAGAACAGGGACAATGCTGTATAATTTTGTGTTCTGTTACAGAAATAAGGAGGTGGCCTTATATATAATACATTATTTGAAAATCACAACCTATAAATATTTTCTCCAGCAGTCAGGTGATATATTAGTAACAATTTTAAATAATAACATGTAGCTAGGAAAAATCATCTAGGAAAGCTGATAGTTACATGGCGGCTAACCATATTTACCTCTTCCATAATTTTATTTTTATTTCTAAAAGGATCATTTGATCAATTTAAAAAAACCTCTCAAAGCTACTTAATTTGAGTCAGTATAAACATGTAGACACTTCAGTGATAGTACAGAGTAGATAGTATAGTATAGTAAAGGTTAGATTTTAGAAATGACATCATGTATATGTGAAGAGTGCGATAGTTCACGAAAATAGTCCATGCAGTATGCAATGTCTTCCGTGTCACAATCCTGTGAGACAGGGTGAGCAGACTGTGCCACCCACACTTTATAAAGAACCTAAATTCAGAAAAGGCACCTGGTAAACTAGAGGCAGCATCAGGAATGTAACCCTAACTTCATATCCCAGCCATAAAAAAGACAGAACTGAATCACACACAGACCCTGAAAAAAGTATTACAAGGCTTGTTTCGTTATAGGCCAGCAAGTTAGCTAACCCTTAAATAGGACAAATAACCAAGAGTAGGTGGATTACAAACTCAGGCTATGAGTTCCCTGAGGATGAGAATGTCGTAGGTTATATACACAGCACGTGGTACAGAGCCTCTCCCACAGAAGGCTCTCAGATATCCATCTAATTGAATAGCACCTGTTTTGTACTATTACTAACAAAATACTAAAGCCCTACTGAAATATCTGTGAAGTTCTTAATTTTTCAATGAAATGAAAAGAAACACTCTAAATGCTTAATTACATATGTTAGAGAATATGTAATTGTGTAATTGAAGACAAAGACCCTCTAAGACCCTGCAATATAAACTAGACATATTAAAGAACAGAACTAATTTCCCAAGAAGCCAATTTAAATCTAGATACACAAATATGTTCTGCTTGAAAACAATTTTATATTTCAAGAGGCCAGGGCAGTGACTCTTACCGATCAGTAAAAAGTACCAGGCAATTTTAAAAGAGGAAGCATTGACCTTAAATTAGCCTTTAAAATGGTCTATTTTGGTCACTCTTAGCCCACTGTAATTTGTTATTCTTTGCAAAGCTAAAAACATTTGCTCATTGACTATTCAGGTAAGAGTGAAAAAATGAAGAGCTGATCTGGTGACAACACAGCCCACTCTTTTGAATCCAGGGAAGACTAAATGCACTCATGAGAACCGATGTCACCGGAAGTTTGTTTTATGTTAAACTCTGAAGAACTGGTCACTTAAAAAATAATCCTCAAATTTCTACTCAACTAAAAGCTCAATTAGCTGAGAAGGAATGACTACTGACTGTTTACTATGTGCCACTTTTTTGAGCACCTGACAGGCATTATCTCATTTAATCCTCATTACCTTAAGAGGTGGGTATAACTTTTTCTCCATTTTGCTGCTGAGGAAACTGGAGTGCCAGGCCACGGAGACGTGGAGCTGGGGACTCAATCCAGTGCACTACAGGCACTGGCCCCAGTGCCTGTAGCCTGACTTGGAGCACAAGGATGTCACCTCCTACAGAAACATGTTCATTAAGAGATGGCTCCATTCCTCCGCTTCCTGTGGCTTCCCAGGCCTCAGACACTTCCCATCACCACATCAGACTTTCAGCTTATCGTCTTTCTCCACAGGGGCCCCCTAATTTCTCTGCAAACTCAAGCTCCATTCTCTGGGTCACCCACACCTGATCATCCTCTCTCATCCACGGTATTTGGCCAGTGAACCCTGCTTGGGTTTTCTCCTCTTGCACTCACTCTTGCCCGTCTTTTCTTTGTCCCAAATCATCATCCTAGTCCGGATGCTGGCATCACACACCTAAATTACTACAACTTCTTTCCCACTGGTCCCATCAACTGGAATCAGAAACTTCAACCTTCCTTTCAGGTACTATAGTGGAAGCCAGCAGATTAATAATAACAGCAATGGGCTTCCCTGGTGGCGCAGTGGTTGAGAGTCCGCCTGCCGATGCAGGGGACACGGGTTTGTGCCCCGGTCCGGGAAGATCCCACATGCCGCGGAGCGGCTGAGCCCGTGAGCCATGGCTGCTGAGCCTGCGCGTCCGGAGCCTGTGCTCCACAACGGGAGAGGCCGCAATGGTGAGAGGCTCGCGTACCGCAAAAAAAAAAAAAAAATAATAATAATAACAGCAATACTAAATAATTCCTAACAATTACATGGCATAATGCTCTAAGCAATTTATATATAATCAAGCCTCATAATAATTCTGTGAGGCTTGTCCCATTATTATCCTTGTTTTACAGATGAGGAAATTATGCTCCAGAGAAGTTCAGTAAATTGCCCAGATCCACACAGCTAGTAAGTGGAGAGGCAGGCTCTAGACTCTGGCAGTCCGGCTCCAGGGTCTGTCACTCTTAATCACTACATTGTCTCTCTTAAGCAAGTAGAATTATATGCCCAGGTCCTCAGAGAGCCTTGGAAGAGACACTTACTGCTCGAATATCCTCAACTTCCCTTTGGGGGTGCACATGACTACCTCTGGCCAATGGGTTGGGGGCAAAAATGATATAGGTCACTCACTTCCAGGCTGGAGCTCTGGAGAGCAGCGATGGAGCTTCCATACTGCTCTTCTCTCCTGCCACAGCGACCAGCGAGGTTCTAAGTGGTGGGACCTTTGGTCAGCCTGGGTCCCTGAACGAGTAAATGGAGAACTCCCCACCCCTGTACGCTATCCACCTGTGTTGGCCAAGTAGTGCAAATAAGAAATGCATTTATGTATTCAGCCACTGAGATTTCAGGGTTAACTGTGGCCACAACACAGGCTAGCCTCTGATCAACACAGTGTTTAACCTACTTAGAATGCAACTGACCAATACAATGAGTGTAAGAAAAGAAAAATGCACACACGATGCAGTTCTCCCGGCAAACAAACATAATCTTCCTTAATCCCAGTTTCATCGTGTCATTTCACGCTCTAGGACTGAGAGTATTTCCCCACGGACTACCACATGAAGTCCAAATTCTTCTCCCACACTTTCAAGCCTCTGCAACCTCATTTCCCTCCACTGCCCAACATCTACCTTTCAAGATATTATAGTTGGTCTGTGCTGTGAATATAACAAATATTTGGTTCTCCTGGTTGGATTATTCTGCTTCTGCCATTTATTCTTTACACTCATAGTCTAATCATACCTGCTCCTTTAATTCTCCTTTGACTACTCAAAGCCACGCATCTTCCCTTTCCTCAACTTATTTGGCTTTTATACAGCCTATGCCACATAGTTTTAACTTTAAACAAATATTATCTTGAAAACAAAGGGAGAGAAAAAATACACTGGCCTGGAAACCTGGTTCTGGTTTGACTGCATGTCAGCTACATCACCTCTTTCATCACCAATCTTTCAGCCTTTGTAGATTTCCGTTATCTTATCAACGAAATAACGGCACTCCAGAATATGTATGCTCTTTGCTAACCATCAAACAGCCCAGGGTCTGTTATTTCACGTGCATCACTCTTATATCCCTCAGCTGAAACATAAACTCCATCAGGGCAGAGACCCTGACTTTTACTTCTTCCTATCCTGGGTAGCTCCGAGCACTGCACCTTGCACAGAGATAATGCTCAAAAATATATATGTTGACTACAGGTCATCAAATGTTAGCGGAGGACACTTTATGATTAGTACTATTCAAGTATGTGGATGAGAGGTTTTATTTTTGTGTGTTGTAGTTTGTTAGGCAGTAACAGATAACTAATAGATGCTCAGTACTGAAATACTAATCCTGGAAAATACATGAAATCAGAAACTGGAATGACATTTAAATTAGCCAAGATTTCTTTTCCAAAAAGAAAGTTTTCTGTTGAAAGTATAAGAGGAGTGCCACTAGCTTTCCTTCTTCTTCCACGTACAAGGAAGCTACAGAGGACTACTCTCATTTACTTAATTTATCCCAGATAATGCACATCCAGACTCTTCAAACTTAGAGAAATCTCTGCAGCACTGTAATTGTTAGACGGAAGAAACTGTATAAGACGGTCTGTACATGGGAAAATACATGCTATGATGTTTCAATAGTTTATCTTCCCCCCAAATTGTAAAGACCTGCTTTCTCTATTTGCACACTTACTACGTTGCTTCTTGTTGTTAACAGCAATCTTCAGCTGTCTTGCCTACTTGAGTGAACTGCAAGTCACTCCTGGGCAGGAACTGCACCACCTTCTGTCTCATGTGGTACCTACCGCAATGGATCTGAACCAAGAACTCAAGTAGTTTTTGACAGGCTTTTAACAGTTTTCTCAGAGTGTGAGAACATTTATTTCTCTTTCCATATCTTGTAAGAATGATTTTTCCCATGCAGGTTGAGAAGAAAAAAAGTGTGTCAGAATGAAACTACACAAAGTCTGCGAAAGGTTTTAATCCTACTCTAAAAAAAGTAACATTTTGATGTGTTCTTACGACTTCAGTTCCACAATTTCCCCCTTAAGTCCTACAGTGAAACATCTGCTTTTTTTTTTTTAATATGTAGTGAAAATATATGGGGTTACTGCCTGTGTTAGAGTTTAAAAAAAATCAATGCAAACAATATTATTGGTCTATCATATATTATAATTCAATGCAGTCCCTGTTGTGAGTCCCAACACAGGGTAAGGGCTCTACCTGAGACGGGGCCTATGATGGTGCCTGAACCCACGCACTCAGGTCCCCAGAGACCCAGGGAGGGGAAACCCTGGGAGGAGGGAGAGACCCCAGGGGGAGAGAGCCATGGAGAGGCCGGTCAACTGAAGGCAGGGGCAGGGCTGAGAGATACTGTAGGTCTTGGCCGTGAAGAATTTAGAAAGCAAATAGTAAAATGGAAAAGAGAAGAAAAAAAAGTATACCATTAGGGATCCAATTGTCAAATTATTTGAAGTTTGTGTGTTTGACAAAATGCTGATAAGGTGATGGGTACATGGTAGTCATTATATTATTCTCTCTGCATTCATGTATGTTTGAAATTTTCTGTAATAAATTTTAAAATATGGTAAGTGCAGTCGCCAACACATTTCCCATACTGCTGTTACATCAGGGGTGGAAGCAGAAATTCAGGAATGGATTCACAGGGGACTGAGAGGCAGAGGCAGGTGGAGGTCACACGGCTGCTGGCCTCCATCTCTCACCAGTCAGCCGCACAACCCAAGTCATCTGGGAAGACAGGAATGGGACACATGGGGCCACGTTCATATCCTAGGAGCACAGGGGAGGGTGGTGTCAACAGACCTACAAGAAGTCCTAGTAAGAGATGGCTTTTGTTGACAAAGTCACCAGCAAAGAACAGGTTACACCAGGAATCTGCATGAAAAGATTGTCAGGGCTTCATAAACACACACACACACGGGCAAAGAGCTGCTTCCTTTCCCTTAAACCACATCCCAGTTCAAATCTGAATGTTTCAGATTCAGGTACGTTGCTTTGTACATATACATTTGAAGTCAAAGATAAAAGTTACGTTCTTTTGATTACCAGTTCTGTCAGTCAAGTTTCACTTACAGATAATAGAAACCTCTCCAGCTGTTTGGGGCAGAAAAAGATTTAATATACAGACCTAGGTGTTTGTGAAATTCCTGAAAGGGCCAGAAGGGCAGATCCAGGCTTTGTGTCCAGGAACAGGCTCCTGGAAAAACACATAAGGACTGGTCTACCATGAAGACTGCTTCCTCTGCCACATTCAGGATGCTGGGAATCAGGAAGTCATTACGTCATTTCAACAGAGTCTAGGGATCAGGAAGTTGTCTGAACACTGTAACCTCCAGGGCCCTGTTGGGTCTGTAGAAATGGACCAGCAAAATGGGCATCTCATATGCTACTGCCTCAGCTCACACTGAACTCAAGCACCATACAAGAACCTGAATCACAGGCAGCACTCTGGACGCAAGGGACTTTAGGAGAGACAGCATCCAGCTTTCCAACCTCTGCTTTATGTGGATATGCACTAAGAGGACCCTGGAAAAGATAATGAGCAAGCTAATCCGGGCATATGCACTATACCATAAAAAATACTATTCTACCAAAAGGGAGGAAGGAGCGTCTAATTAAAAAGAGAGAGAGAAACTTAACAGCTATCACAACCAAATGCAATACCAAATGTAAAGGGCTTTTGCAAAGAGAAAAAATGAATATAGGAGAAATTTGAATATAGTTTTGGTAGTATATAATATTAAGGAATTATAAATAATTTTGTTAGGTTAAAGTAATATGTTTATATAAGCAAACGTTGTTACTTTTTAGACCTTACTTAAATATGGAATATTACGATGTCTAGAAATTGCCTCAAAATGCTTAAAAGTATTTAGTTTTTAGGGGAAGAGAATAAGAATAAGGAAGGGGAGCAAAAATGTTAATGATTAATTCTGGGTAATAGGGCTCATTTTATTATTCTCTCTGCTTCTGTGATTGAAATTTCTCATAATAAAAATCTTTAACAGGTTATACCAAAAAAAAACAAGGGAAGTACAAATTATTTTCATCTAATGCTTCCTTCAAAATCTTTAATTTTACCACATTATTAAAATAAGTACCACCTTCTATAAAGTAACTAACATACTCTTCAAAATGTCAAGAACACAAAAGACAAAGACAGAATGAGGACTGTTCCACATTAAAGAGTAAAGGGACATAACAACTAAACATAAGATGTAATTCTGAGATGTCCCATGGACCAGATTTTTTTTTTCTTTTTTGTGATAAAACTGGATAATTGCCAATTTTATGTTAATACATACTGATGTATTCAGAGGTAAAGGGGCATTACATCTCCAACTTGCTCTCAAATGATTCAGAAAAAATACCATGTGTACATAGAGAGAAAATGATAAAGCAAACGTAAAAAACATTAATAACTAGGGCATCTGGGTTTAGGGTCCTATTCCTGTAACTGTCCTATAAGGCCTGAATTATTTCAGAATTTTTTTTAGAAGTATAAAACACAGTGGCAGCACTCGGAAGCTCTGAAGAGAAACAGCACAGATTTTTTTCTGTCTATTAAATTAAAATGAATATTAAGAGCTAAGTAACTGGAGTACTTCATAGTGCTTTTTCAGATCCCATTCCATGGGGGATTATTTTTGTACTTCTCATTTTAGCAGCAAAATTTGAGTGTAATCATAAACATTGTCTTTAGAGACTAACATTTACTTTTATAAACATTTGCGACACTGTAGTTGAAAATCCAAATAGGAAGCCTCAGTTTGATGAGTCTATACACTCAAATTACTTTCTAATAGAATGAACAGGTGACCATTAACTAGATTTTTTTTTTAACCTAAAAAAAAAAAGAAAGCGGCACTGAGGCTGTGTTGCACAGAGGGGCATGTCTGTGCTAAAAGTCAGACAGGCATGAATTTCAATCTAGGCTTTGCCACTTAAATAGCCGTGACCCTGATGATTCGATCAATCCTCAGAACCTCCACTTTCTCACAAAAGATACAACCATATCAATATCTCCTCTTGCAAGACTGCTGTGGATGTTCATTTAAATCAGGAACATATGTAAAATAGGGCTCTATGGTACAAAAGAGTCGTTCAATATTTATTTGTCAAGATAACTAAAGAAAAAGAATAAGTTTTGCTGCCAAAAAACCCCTCCCAATAGAATGTATAATATTAACATTTCAACACCACTGTATTTTTTCTCCATGTTGTTGCTGATACTAACGAACATATCCTCTGTCTAGTAACTTACTTATACAAAAAATATTTATTAAGGGCCTACTATGAGCTAGGTACTGTTCTAGGTACCAGGATGTGAGAGCTGAAAACAACAAAGACCAAGGTGCCCTCATGAATCTTATGTTCTATAAGCCAACATTAAACATTAAATACCCAAACAACATCAGCTTACGGGAGGGGATAAATTTAAGTATTAATTATGGTTTTATTGCATCAAAGACCGGATCTTTGCCCTCCCAAATAGTCTCTGAACTACTTTAATAATAAACCTCCTTTCCGCTAAAGAAGCCAGAGTCGGTTCTATTACTTCAACTAACAGGTATGCCTGTGTCTTGTAACTGAGAAAGCCTCTTTTCCTTTGACCTCAGATAAAAGAAGCAAATTAGATACTTCAGAACCCAACATATACCATATACAAAAAAATTCAACCCTAAGATAAGTATGAGATTATTTTTGTGTGTTGTATATTTTGCTATGGTTACCAAGGCGTGGTTAGCATTTTGAATTTTTCTTCTTAGAATAATACGATGATCTGAATCTAAAATCTTTCATAAGGTGCAACTTTCCAACCAATGATAAAAAAAAACAGGAAGTGAATATTGAATAGAACCAGACTTTGAGTTCCCTTCAGTATTATCTACTCTGCTGTCATCTAGCCTGATTAACAACATTAAACTTTTCACCATTCTATCCTAATTTAAAGTTACTAACATTTTCACTTCTGTTTGAATAAAACATATTTCCTACCAAACTAGAAATTTTGACATATACTCAAATATTTTAAGTCCTAAGAGGAAGACAGCTAAAATACAGGAATTGAGTAGCAAAGCAACTTACAAAAGCAGAAATGAAAACAGATGTTAAACTTCTTTGAAACAAATTTTTACTAACAGCCTCAACCAAAGCTATTTCAGTCAAGTAACTAGAAATATTCTACCTAGTCAAAAGATCTCAAGCTTCATAGGTCATCGGCTCCTCAAGGGTGTGCGCCAACTCTTTTCAAGGTTCTGTTTACCACCCAGCACCATGCATGGTGTGGGATTTCAAAACAGGTGATAAGCTCTGTAAAAGCTTGGTTTAGGTCAGTGGCCCTCCATCAGGGGTAATCTTGAGCCCCAAATGTCATCTGGCACTATCTGGAGACGTTTTTAGCTGTCATGACTGGGCTGGGGTGTTACAGGCATCTGGGGCAGAGGCCAGGTGTGTTACTCAACATCCCACGATGCAAAGGACAGTCCCCCATGGCAAAGAACTGTGCGGCCAAAAGCGCCAGCTGAGGCTGAGAAAACTCTGGTTTAGGGTAACTGTATCGCTGCCCTTCACATTCAAATATAAAATCACTGATCGTGTGGCTTTACATACCTTCTGATGACAGCTTACAACGTCTTTCGAACAAGATACAGTACATTAAATCCGTTCCCTGGAAAGATGCTCTGGCCACTGAAACTGTCAATGAAATCCCTGCAGTGCAAAAAACCTGAGTCTCCTTTCACAATCAACCAGCAATCTCCAAGCGTAAGAAACTCGCCATTTATGCCACTTAATTTGATTCGGAAGACACTGGGCTTCAAACATTACTAATACCTTGATCATTTCTAATCATTCCTTAGACAATGTCAAATGCACAAGTGAAGTAACAGAAGCCACTTCCTTTCCTTATGCATCTTCTAATATCATCATGATTTTTCTTTCACCACTTTACAGAAAATGGTGCTCAAGGTTTCTGAGCCTGCTTCCTCAAAGAAGACGACAGTTCTCACCGTACAGAGGGTTACAGTGACATCAGTGTGTGGGCATAGTGTCTGGACAGGCATGGCGTGTGCTGATTCCTGATGCATGACATCAGACACACAGCACTAGACACCCGGAAACTAAACTGATGGGAAGTTTGAGAACTTTCTGGTTAAGAAAAGAGCTATTCTGAGAATATAAGAATGGATGGAGTATATGTTTTCCTTTAGGTAAGATCCTGGGAATGATTTTATAAATCTACAACATTTCAATCCTTTAAACATATCATTGAACACAAATTTGAAATTCATTTTTTACATTTTTCTTGTAACAGCTTTGAGGTGACTTACAAAAAAAAAAAAAAAAGAAGAAGGAAGAGAAAAGAAAAGAAAGGAAAGGGCATTCGGGACTTCCCTGGTGGTCCAGTGGGTAAGACTCCATGTTCCCAATGCAGGGGGCCCAGGTTTTATCCCTGGTGGGGAACTAGATCCCGCATGCTGCAACTAAGAAGCCCGCACGCTGCAAGGAAGATCCCGTGTGCCGCAACTAAGTCCCAGTGCAGCAAAAATAAATAAATAAAATATAATTTAAAAAAAAAAAAAAGAAGAAGAAAGGAAAGGGCATTAGTACAAAAGAAAAATTGAAGTAACTAGCATGTGGCAGATCAAAATTTCCGTCGCAGCCAGGTCTCTCTGGTGTTTAAGAACCCTCTTTTCACTGCTCCATGCCGTCTCCCAGATGCTCCACGCTGAGGGAGCTTTAATAAAGGAAGTAAGATTTTGTTCCTAAAAGCACTAAGTTGAGAGAGGGGTCAATTAGGTAAACAATTACAAAACCAAGTAATAAATATTATATGTAACTTGTAAGCATAAAGTCATCTGTGAGCACAGAGGAAGGCGTGATCACTTCTGGCTGGGGTAGGGTTTCATAGAGCAGAGATGTCCAAGGTGAGCCTTGAAGGTCAAGCAGAATTTTGCCAGCCAAAGGGGAGAAATGATGTGCTCAGAACCGTCTGATTTATTAATAAATTGATTCAGAGACGCGAAATGACAAGGGGTGACAGATGGTGGTAAATAATGTGATTAGGCTGGTGTGAGGAGCACAAGTGGGGAATGAGAGTAAACGAGGCTGGAAAGGTTGGTGGGAACTCAACTCTGAGGTGTCTCACTAACAAGTTAAACTTTACAAAACAGCAGTAGGAAGTCACAGCTTTATGAAGGTGTAAAGGAATAAGATAAGATCTTTTTGGAGATAAAATTACGGAGGTGGGGGGACAGTGCAGATGATAGCTTTGAGTTGGTGACAGGAAGAACAGCTGGGAGGCTACTGCAATAGTCCAAACAAAAGGAGATGAACTGGAATCCAAAGACCAATGGCTTTTCATTCATTTATTTACTCTATCTGCCCACCCGCCATCCGTTCACCCATCCAATCACCCACCCATCCAACACAGTGCCGACTATGTGGGAGCCCCTATGCTGAGGCACGATCAGTGGGTAAGACGGGCACGGTCTCCCGCTTGCACAGAGCTTACATGCTAGTGTAGGAGACAGATATTAAATGGTCTATTACACAATTATTTAATCTCTGCGGAGACAAGTGTTAGGAGAAATATTCTAAGAAAGCGCATCACAAGAGACTGTGACCTAACTGCAGGGTGGGGATGGTCAAAGAAAGCTTCTTTGAGAAGTGTCCTTTAAGCCCGTCCTGAAGCCCTGGAGTGCAGGCTATTTACTATCTCACACCTCTCATTCTAAATAAAGATTTGAGAAACTTCTCTTTCATTAGTCAACTTCGCTTTTGTGCAGTCACTTAAAGTACTTACTTCCTAAAATCCCTGGTAAGTTTAACCAAACCAGTAGGTATTGCTGGGAGGGGAGAGGAGGACTGAGGCTAAACGGAGCAGGGTGGGCAGAAGCTAAAAGATAAGAGAAGGGGAAAGAGGAGAAAGTGGGGATTGTGGGAAAAGGAGTGGGGGGATAACAGGGCTCAAGCTCCAAAGGCTTTAGCTACACAACAGCAGACTTTATAAAGAGGGACTCATTAAGGAAAGAATGTCTACATCTTTGCTGTGACCAACACTCAGAAACATAATCCTCTGCAGACTGATAAACATGATGAACTAGCAGCCTGTCAACTTCCATTGCTTTATCTTGATTATGAGGCATTCTATTTTTAGAGTGGAGTAATCTAGGTCAAAATTCCAACTGACTTATATGTCAAGATTGGCAGATTTCTTAGTCTCTCTGAGAATCAGTTTTCTTACCAATAAAATGAGATAATCATACCAATTTCACAAAGTACTTTCTAAAATGGGAATCAAAGGAGATAAGATATTTAAAATATCTGTTAGTTCAACTCATCTAATCTATTAATCTAAACACATTAATGTGATCACTTCAAATCCGGAGGCCCTGGCAGCTCTATCTTTGAGAAATATCACTTTACTTCTAAAGTAAAGGCACTGGACATTATTCAAGCTGTGATGATTATTTACGTGTTGAATATTTAGCCCAAGTTCAAACCAGAGGGACAAGTAACTTACAAAGCTAACTGTCACTTATTGTTAACTCTGCCCACAATACCCACTTCCCTTAAAATATCCCAACGGTTGATGTTCAAGATGCCCACAGATGATTACAGGTGTGCTGCTACTCTCCAATTGGCCCTCAGCTGGAGAGAACTCAATCCCTTAGCACTTTTGAGATTAAAAGTTAACACTACCTCTTGGTACCAACTGTTACTACAGTAACAGTGGGGTCCAAATGAAAGTCTCATTTACAGCAACAAAATTAAGAAAGAATTACATTAAATATCTATGACTGATTTTTAAAAATAGGTCTAAATAACCAAGTCTGTCCACCAAATAAATATGGTAGCACCGTAATATTTGTTTCTTAGCCTCCTGAATTGGCTGTGTCCAGTCCTAAAAAGTTTTATCCTTTGCAATGTCATGAGGCAGAATTAGACCTATGTCAAACATATAATCTGATCATCAAGGACATCAGGAAAGGTCCCTCTATGATAAGACTAACAGGAAATTTATCCTGCTGGAAACTGGGTATTTGCAAAAGTGAGAAGAACAATAAATTCCTGTAGACAGATCCTGAGACTGAGCAGGCCCCTCCCTGCTCCTTTCCCACCAGCACTCCAGCAGATTACAAGTGACCGGTGTGGAGATGCCTAAAACACAATTTGTGCAAAGAAATAGAGAACAGCCTTGAAAAGATGCTCACAGCTGCTGGGATTGGGTGAGAAGAGTAGAGTAGTAACTAACTTGGCAAACCTGAGAAAACTAAATACTAAAGCAGCCACGGTGAAATCTGAGATGCAAACTGATTAACACCCAAGCTTCCCAAGGGCTGCAGGATCAGTGGCACCGAGTTTTTCCAGAACTGCGAAGAGGCAGTCAGGGCGCTGATCCCCTCCCAGCACTCTGTCCACCTGCTGACTGCCCCTCTCCGTCCCGGCAGACAACTCGGGGTGGGGTTATTATCTAGAAATGGTAACAAGGAGGGCCTTGCGACTAGGGGACTCCTATGCACGGTTGAGAACACAAATACAATACTGGAAATCAAAGTTTATGTATGAAATGTTGAGACTCCCAGACCTACACCCTACAGGTAGTAGGCTGAAGAGCATGCCCTGAGGAATCTGACAGTTCATGAGGGAAAAAAAGGCATATATTTATAGACCCTGATATTGCGAGTTCACAGTGGAACATCCCAAAGAGGGGACCCTACCATGAAGTCCATAAGGGTCATTCAGCCCCTCGCACACAATCCATTTTTTCAATCAGCTTTTTTAGAAACTGGCTCTTAAATATAAACAGGTAACCAAAGGCTCAGAGATATTTAAGGAAAGCCCCTAACATCAAAAGCAGAAAACAAGGAGGAAAAAAGGAACTCAGAAGAAACAAACTGTGCAGGGAAATGAAAACCCTGAGGCTGACGGAGGATTATCCTTAATATCATAAAAGATACAAGAAAAAAGACTACATCTATGAAACAAAAACAGGATGCCAGCAAAAATGAATATTGAAAAAGTAAAAAAGAACTAATGGAAATTAAAACTAGAATAGCAAAAATATTTAAAAAGTACTCAATAGATGAAAAGGTACTTAATGTCATTAGTCATAAAGGAAATACAAACTAAAACCACAATAATATATCACTACACATTCACTAGAATGACTGAAATGAAAAGGACTGCTAACTCTCTTGGTACTCCTGCGCTGGGGGAATCAGCTGTCAGGTCATGTAGGCATTCAGGCAGCTTCGTGGTGAGGAACTGAGGCTTCCTGCCAACAGCCACGTGAGTGCGCTACTATGGAAGAGGGTCTTCCAGTCAAGTCAGGCCTCCAAACCACCATGGTCCCTGCTGGCATTCTGACTCCAACCACATGACAGACTCAGGGCCAGGGTCACCCGGCTAAGCTGCTCCCAAACTCCTGACCCACAGGGAAACTGGCAGCATCTGCCAAAGCTAAACATATGTACCCCTTACAATTCAGCTTTCAACTCCTAGGTGTATACCCAACAGAAATGTATACATACACACAACAAAAGACAGACATGTTCAAGGGTGTTCACAGCAACAGTGTCTATAATCATCCCAAATCAGAAACAATACCAATGTCCATCAACAATAGGATGAATAAACAGCAGTAATTCATACAACAAAACACACTCTACAAGGATAAATAAAGCACGAACTACTGCAAAGTACAGCAACATCAAGATGATATTGAGAGAAAGGCACTAGGTATAGCAGTCCACATTTCCACTTATATAGAGGTCAAAGCCAGACAAAATTAGAACAGGGCTAAAAGTCAGGACAGACCTCGGGGAGGAAGTAGTGACTGGGAGGCAGCACACGTGCATCTTTTAGGAGGCAGGTGATGTTCTATTTTTCCATCTGGATAGTGTTTAGAAGGGTGTCACTTTGTAAAAATTCAGTAGGCTCCAAACTTAGGATATGTACACTTTTCCATGTACATGTTGTACTTCAATAAAAGTTTATATTAAAATGATAATTAGAATTAGAAGACAGAGCCCAAGACATCTCCTAGCAAGGAGAACAAAAAGACAGAAAGAAAAAGGAGAGAAGAGAAAAAAAAAGATTAAAACTAGACTCGTCCAAGAGGCTGAACACCCGGATAGTACGATTTTTCAGAAAGAGAGAACCAAAAAAATAGAAGGGAAATAATCAAAATAATTCAGGAAAAATTCGAAACGAGAATGTCTGACTTCCCTGATTGACAGGGTCCACCAGGTGTAGAACCAAAAGAGATGAAAGCACCTCATCACAAACTGTCACAAAGTATTAATAAGCAGATCTGCACTCAATCTGTCAACAGCAACACTGCAAGGTTGGTACTGGTGACAAGAGGTAGCATTCCCTCACCTATTTCTTCCTTTACATCCTCCCTTCCCCACTCAGACAAATGACCATATTAAAAAACCTGCTTCCTCTCAATATTGTTTATTTCTAAGAGTTTGAAGGTGAATCCCCAACTAGCTTGCATGCCTGATGGGATGTCAGCAAACAGGAATGGGTAACAAACGGGCTCTGTGGTGACTGGGTTTTCTATCCTGCGGGGGCTCACTGCCCCAGGGATCTGCTCTGACATTGCCAAAATGTTTAATACGCCTCAGGGGAGCACAAGTTCAGAGGCCAAACTAACTAGGCATCCTTAGAATACAATCACAACAAAAGAGAAAGAACAAACTGAACAATATTACTAATGAAAGCAGAATTTTTATAATAGATGAACCCCAAGTTATAATATGTATTAATACCTATACTAATATAAGAGAAAATATTAAAAATATGAAATCAGACTACGTGGAAACATTAAATATGAAAAACTTAACAGATGGGACAAATGCAGGTGAAGAACAAATTACCAAGCTAGAAAAATAAACTAAGGGATCCTACCAGAAGTCAGCACAAGAGGCTGAACAGGGAGAAGACATGGAGGTAACACTTTTAAGAAACCCATAAGTCATTTTAAGAAGGCACACATATTTCAACTAAAGGTCTCTTAGCTATACAGTTGAGATAAAAATAACGTATACATAGACACATTATGGTGATATTTAAGAAAGACAAGGGGAAATTCGAAAAACTTCCAAAGGCAAAGAATAAACAATTGACAAAGCGATAAGATCAACCTCAAATTTCTCAAAGACACGGGATTCAATAAGGTAGTACAGTGATACTATTAAAAATATTGAAGAAAGAGAACTTCAACCTAGAAATTTTGTATATCCAACTTATTTAAAAGTGATAGCAAATGAAAAAATATCTTTATGTATACAAGGACTCAAAGCTTTGCCACACACTGTGAAAATACTCGTGGAAAGAGTACTCCACATGTAAACTGATACAGCCACTATGGAGAACAGTATCGAGGTTCCTTAAAATACTAAACATAGAATTACCATATGACCCAGCAATCCCACTACTGGGCATATACCCAGAGAAAACCATAATTCAAAAAGACACATGCACCCTCATGTTCATTGCAGTACTATTTACAATAGCCAGGTCATGGAAGCAACCTAAATGCCCACTGACAGATGAATGGATAAAGAAGATGTGGTACATATATACAATGGAATATTACTCAGCCATAAAAAGGAACGAAATTGGGTCATTTGTAGTGAGGTGCATGGACCTAGAGTCTGTCATACAGAGTAAAGTAAGTCAGAAAGAGAAAAACAAATATCATATATTAACGCATATATGTGGAATCTAGAAAAATGGTACGGATGAACCTGTTTGCAAGGCAGAAGTAGAGACACAGATGTAGAGAACAAACGTATGGACACCAAGGGGGGAAAGAGGGGGGCAGGGGGAGGGTGGGATGAATTGGGAGATTGGGATTGACATATATACACTAACATGTACAAAATAGATAACTAGTAAGAACCTGCTATATAAAAGTAAATAATTTTTTAAAAAAAAGAAAAGAAAGAGTACCCCGCTAAGAATTAAGAGGGAACTACAGAAAGCTGAAGTTAAGGGTGATCAAAAAGGAGAATTAGACAAATCCACAATTGGAGTTCAAGTATTCAACATTCCTTGTTCTGTAACTAACAAAACAAGTGGACAGAAAACCACTCAGGATACAGAAAACATAAAAAAACACATCAACCAACATGACCTAATTGACTTTCGTAGAACACACTATCCAACAACATCAGAATACACACACTTTTTTTTTTTTTTTGCGGTACGCGGGCCTCTCACTGTTGGGGCCTCTCCCGCTGCGGAGCACAGCCTCCGGACACGCAGGCTCAGCGGCCATGGCTCACGGGGCTAGCTGTTCCGCGGCATGTGGGATCTTCCCAGACCGGGGCACGAACCCCGCGTCCCCTGCATCAGCAGGCGGACTCTCAACCACTGCGCCACCAGGGAAGCCCAGAATACACACACTTTTTAAGTGCATTTGGAATATTCAGCAAGGTAGACCAAGAAACAAACTTCAACAAACTTAAAAGAATTGGAATCGTACAAAGTAGGTTTTCTGACTACACAGAATTAAATTAGCATTCAATACCAGAAATGTATTTGGAAAATCCTGGAAATTAAAAACTTTTTTGAATACTTCATGAATTAAAGAAGAAGTCATACGGGATGTTGGAAAATTTTTTTAATTGAATGAAAATAAAAACAACATAAAACTTGTGGGATGCAGCTAAAGCAGTGCATAAAGAGAATTGTAAAGTATTGAATACATCTAATATTGAATATTAGAAAAGCAAGGTCTAAATCAATGGTCTAGACTTCTGTTTTAAGAAAGTAGATAAAGAGGATCAAATTAACTCAAAGCAAGCAGAAGGAAGGAAATAATGATAGAAGCAAAAATCTATGACACTGAAAAGTGAAAGTTGAGAAGAATCACTGAAACTGTTTTTTGTTTTCTTGTAAAGACTATTCTTTCTAGAGCAGTTTTAGGTTCACAGCAAAATTGAAAGGAAGGCACAGCGATATCCCACACACATGCATAGCCTCCGCATCATCATTTGTTAAAAACTGATGGACCTATACTGACATAAAATTATCATTCAGTTCGTAATTTACATTATGGGCCACTCTTGGCAGACATTCTATAGGCTTAGACAAATGTATAATAACATATGTCCACCACTTTGGTATTGTATAGAGTACTTCCACTGACCTAAAAATCCTCTGTATTCTCCCTAATCATTCCTCCTTTCCCCTTAACCCCTGACAACCACTGATCTTTTTACTGTTCTCATAGTTTTGACTTTCCCCAGATGTTATATATTTGGAATCATACAGCATGTAGCCTTTTCCGACTGCTTTCTTTCACTTAGTGATATACATTAAGGGTCCTCCATGTCTCTTCATGGCTTGTTTATTTCTTGTTAGCATTGAATAATTCCATTGTCTGGATGTACTACAGTTTGTCCATTCACCTATTCAAGGACATCTTGGTTGCTTCCAAGTTTTTGTAATTGTAAGTAAACCTACAAAAAAATCCGTGTGTGTATAAACATCTGTGTGTATATAAACATCCGCATAGTTCTTCTGACTTGTTAATATGTAAAAGAAACTGAATTCATAGAGGAATAAAACAAAAACACGTACCAAAAAAGAAAACTCCAGGCCCAGATGGCTTCACTGGCAAAATCTACGAAATATTTAGGAAAAAAATTATACTTATCCTACACAAACACTTCAAGAAAATGCACAGAAGGCAACATGTCCCAGACCAGCACTAACTTCATACCAAAACCAGACAAAGATATTACAAGAAAATTACAGACTGATGTTACACATGAATATACACACAAAAATTCTCAACAAAATATTAGCAAATCAAATCTAGAAATATATAAAAGGTATAATACATCAAGTGGAGTTTATCACAGGAATGTAAGGTTGGTTCAACATTCAAAAATAAATGTAATTCTCCATAAAGCAGTCTAAATAAGAAAAACCATAGACCATATCAACAGATGCAAAACAATTTTGACAAAATTCAGTCTATTCAAGGTAAAGAACTCTAGGCAAACTATAAACTACAAGAGACTTCCTCAAACTGATAAAGAGTATCTAGGAAATATCTCTGCTAACATGGTTAATGATGACCGAATGTTTTCCCCCTAAGATCTGGAATAAGACAAGGATGTCAACCCTCTCTACCTAATTAACATCATACTGGATTGTCTTTGTCAGTGGAATAAGGCAAGAAAATGAATAAAAGGCTTACAGACTGGAAAGGAAGAAACAAAAATGTCTATTCTCAGACAACGTGAATATCTACAGAGAAAATCCTAAAGGATCTCCAAAAAAAACAGCTACTAGAACAGCTCTGTGAGAAAGTAGAATGCTGGGTACAAAGGCTTGAAAAGAGAGTAGGAAATGGGGAGTTACTGTTTAATGGGTGTAGTTTCAGTTTTACAAGATGAAAAATTTATGAAGATCTGTTGAACAACAATGTGAATATATTTAACAAGACTTAACTGCACACTTAAATGGTTAAGATGATAAATTTTATATTATGTGGGTTTTACCACAATTAAAAAAAAAAAGCAATAGAAAGCCAGGTTTCTGTTTTAAGCATGGCCATGACTTGGTCATATTTGAATTGTAATATGATCATTTTTGCTGCCTTTGACCCACTGATGTAATGAAATACATGATATATGCTAATAGGTATCGATATCTTTACATTGAACTATATATCAGTATTCCTGGAATAAATCTTACTTGAAAAAAAGAATCAATTGTATTTCTATATACTAGCAAGGAACCATTGAAAAATTTTTTAAATTTAAATAACATTTGCTGGGACTTCCCTGGTGGCACAGTGGTTAAGAATCCACCTGTCAATGCAGGGGGCACAGGTTAGAGCTCTGGTACGGGAAGATCCCATGTGCCGCGGAGCAACTAAGCCCGTGTGCCACAACTACTGAGCCTGTGTTCTAGAGCCCATGAGCCACAACTACTGAGCCTGTGTGCTGCAACTACTGAAGCCCGCACACCTAGAGCCCGTGCTCCGCAACAAGAGAAGCCACCACAATGAGAAGCCCACACACTGCAACGAAGAGTGGCCCCCGCTCGCCGCAACTAGAGAAAGCCCACGCGTAGCAACGAAGACCCAACGCAGCCAAAAATAAATAAAATAAATAAATTAAAAAAAAAATAAGTTCACAATGAAAAATCACAAACTACAAGATGCAATAACAGAATGCCCTAAGGGAGAATTTGGTCATATGAGAACTACAAGTACCAGAACAATGTGTAAATGGGCAAAACGATTACACGCTTTTTTACAGGAATAGGAACCATAATAAAAAAAAAAACCCAGTATAGCCCAATATGCCTCCATCTCCCAAAGAATCATGAATGGCTCCCTATTGCTCGCCGAGTAAAAGCTAAAGCTGGTACAAAGGCCTGTAAAGCCTGGTGACCTCTCCTACCTACCCCGACTTCACCTCCTACTATCCCCTCCCCCCACCTACTCTGCTCCAGCTACACAGTTGCCTGAGTCAGGCCTCCAGCTGAGGGCCTTTGCGCTGGTAGTTCCCTACACCTGGAATACAACGCCCCCCACGCCCCGACCGCCCCCCGCCCCAGATCACATGGCCCTCCCCTTGAGTCCTCGTTCACATGTCACCCACTCACCGAGGCCTTTCCTGACCATACTGTTTGAAACTGCGACCCTGCTTGCACCCTGGTATTCCCTTTCCCGCTGCTGGCTGACAGGTGGAATTGTTTTTACACAGCATATATCATCACCCGTCATACTATATATTATACTATATTGTTTACTGCATACTATCCCCGATTATAATTCAGAGTCAATGAGAAAGACTGTTTTGATCAGTGTAGGAACCTCAGAGCCCGGAACACATACTGTCTACCACAAAGCAGGTTCTCAATAAATGTGTTGAATGAAGAAATGGGGAAATCAGAGGAAGCTGATCATTCTTCCAAGAGATGAGGTAGAATTCTCTCATTCATTCATGCATATATACATGCACGCTCAAACACTACTAAGTGTTACCTTATAATACAAGGGAGTGTCAAGGTATTCCTTTCCTTACTGTGGAAATTATTCCTTCATTTCCTAAAAAAACGACTAAAACTGACTTTTCAAAAAATAACTTAGATAAAACATTAGAACATTTTCTAAGTTATAAAAAGTACACAGACAGTATAGTAAAAATCACCCTTCACAGTTCAGCTTCCTGTTCCTTATTTTTATCCTTCCTTGGAAGGCTATTATGTCCACACCATCAACCATCAATTTCTAAATATATATAGAAACTATATAGTTTGTCTTAGGGCAAACTCTTATCTCCTACTTCCTCAGTTTATGGGCTTTGAAAATATTCTATTTGTTGCCGATACCTATACCCTTGGATATTGTATAAAAATGCTAGAAGTAGGCATTAAAATCTACCACTCCATTCTGTGCCCAAGAATCAGCTAAGGTACATTATTTGGGAAAATAAAAGCTGATGACTATAACATGGTATTATATTATCACCTCTGTTAAATTCCAAGAGTTTTCTTATTAACTTTTACATACATGTGCATTCTGGTAAAAATATAGCTTGTGCCTCATATAAGACTTCAGAGAAACAAAACATAAAACAATATTACTGTATCCCTTTGACAAAAATCTCTGCTCTTTGGTTAGCCCAGATAAGAGTATTTTTTTTTCTTACGATTAGCATTGGGACCAAGTAGGGTATTACTTCATCTTGCATAATTATAAATTTGAAATTGTGCTATATTGAGCGCACTCATAATCAGAACCTAAAATGATTCTTAGGTTTTTTCTCCCGTTGCGGAGCACAGGCTCCGGACGCGCAGGCCCAGCGGCCATGGCTCACGGGCCCAGCCGCTCCGCGGCATGTGGGATCTTCCCGGACCGGGGCACGAACCCGTGTCCCCTGCATCGGCAGGTGGACTCTCAACTACTGTGCCACCAGGGAAACCCTATTCTTACGTTTTTATCATAGGATTGTCACAATTGTTATACCAATGGTGTCTGAAATAATTTGCCATGTAATTTAGGAATAAATAAACACACATATACAATACCCATTTTAAATTCTAACTACTGTATATACGCTCTAAAGACAGTCACAGGGTATCCAAACTGTTCAAGCTGTTTGTATAAACCACAATATCTCTCTAGTATTTTTTGATTACAAAACTATTTCACCATTTGAGTCCCATTTAATAACTTTCAGAGTAAATTTCGTTTTTATCAAATTCTGCCTAACACTGCCATCTAATGGTTAACCACGCGACTGCAGGCAAAGCCAATTAAACTGCTGATGGGCTCACTCAGAAAGGGAAAAATATCCTGAACATGGAAGCTTAAACAGTTCATATTAAAGTTCTATAAGAATTGTTAGTAATATATGAAAAATAGAAATTATTTTGGATACTTTATTTTACAAATGTTTCAAAGATGTCACCCTCTCTACGAACTCATTATTTAGGTCTAGTCATTTTAACCCTAAATTTTAATTTTGTCAAGATTTTTTTCATTCTGTTTCTCTTTAATTTTAAGTATTTATAAAGTATTTTCTGGAAGTATATATACTTCAAAAATTTAAAAATATTCTTTGTTCATAAGCAAAAGCAATTATTTAGATTATATAGGAAAAACACCTCCTCGTTTTACAAATAGTTTATTTCACTAGTATAATAATCTACTACAGTGAATTATGTTCTTGTTATTTTATATTTATTGAGTATAATTGACATGAAAGATTATATTAGTTTCAGGTGTACAACAGAATGATTCAATACTTGTATATATTGCAAAATGATCACCACAATAAGTCTAATTAACATCCATCACCATACAAAGTTACAAAGCTGTTTTTTCTTGTGATGAAACTTTTTCTGTAACTAGATTACCAGTTTATTATAAAAGGATGTAACTCAGGACCAGCCAGATGGAAGAGATGCATAGGGCAAGATATAGGGAAAGGACATGGAGCTTCCATGCTCTCTCCAAGTGAGTCACTCTCGACTCTCCCTGAATCTCCGTGTGTTCACCAACCCTAAAACTCCTGATGAGAACTTTTAAGATCTATTCTCTCAGTAACTTTCAAATATGCAATACGGTATTATGAACTACAGCCACTATGCTGTATGTTAGATCCTCAGGAGTTATTTATTTTTATTTTATACCTTTTGACCCCCCCTTCACCCATTTTGCCACCCACCTCCCACCTCTGTCAATCTATCCTCTATATCTATGAGCTTTTTTAAGATTTCACATATAAGTGAGATCATACAGCATTTGTCTTTCTCTGTCTGACTTATTTCACTTAGCATAATGCCCTCAAGGTCTGTCCATGTTGCTGCAAATGACAGGATTTCCTTTTTATATAGCCGAATAAATACTCCGGGGGGTGTGTGTGTGTGTACACGCACCATATTTTTTTAATCTATTCATCCACTAATGAACACTTATGTCTTTGTTATTTAGAGAATAGGAGAACAAGGTTGCTATACCGCTGCTGGGCTGCACAGAACTTCCTGGGAAACACTGTCCCTCTGCTAGACTCCTATTAATGTCTCTAGTTCTCTAAGCCTACCAGCGAATCCCACAGTAAGGAAGAGCATACGAGCAGAGATGCTCAGAGTTTCAAGGGCTTGCACGGAGATTTCACTCCTGCCATCTGCCCAATGTGTATTTCCTGGACATCCCTGCCTGGTGCTTTTCCAGCCACTGCTTGAGTATCTTCAGTGTCCGCAAGTCAGCACCTCCCAAGGGAATCACTTTGCCTCAAGACAGTGAGTGCCTCTGAGTTACCGCTTACCAAGCCCAATAACCTCCTGCAGCATCTCTGAAGTCTTAATTCACCCTTGGCCATGCCCCACCCCCCCAATTTTTAACTCCTCTTTCATACTGCAGCCCCTTTCAACAGTTGAAGACTGTTCTCCTGCCCCATCGTCTCCTCTCCAGGATCAACACTGCCTGCTCTCTCAACTGTTCCTCACATGGCAGGTCTGCATCCCCTCCCTGTTCTGATGCGGACGAGGACCACCAGAGCCGTGCTTGTTGCCCTGTCATACTACCTGCAGCATCCATGAGCACATCAGTGTCAACTGGCAGTCACATCACAATGCCATCTCACAGGCTTTCCTTAGCTTTCCCAGAGACACGACTACCGAAACAACAATCCTGCCGTTCAGTGACTCTGCAGTTGATTGTTTAGGCTAAAGAGAAAGACCTGATGTTCTCTCTCTTCAGTGTTTTATAGGTTGATCACAGAGCCCATAACTTGCTAAACCAGTTAATGTATTACAGCTCTTGGTCTTTGAAGGCGACTGCTAGCAGTTCCCCTCAGACCCATTCTCCCTTGTCTCCAGGGACTTGGCTCCCTCGCTAAAGCTAGTTTCCCAGCCTCCCCTATGATTAGGTGTGGCCACGTGACCAAGCTCCTGCCAATGGTGTACGGGCAGCAGTGACATTTACAACTTCCAAAGTACCTGGTGAAAGAGCAATCCCTTATCCTGGACTTCCCTTCTGATTCCTCCCTATTGCTAGAAATGGAAACCTTGGAGGGCACATGGTGAGGATAACAGAGCTGCCCTACCAGCTGGGTCCCAATGACTTCCTAGAACAGAGCCCACCTGCCCACCAGGGATGTTACAAAAGAGAAACAGACACCTGTGTTCTCTCAGCCACTGTGTTCCGGGGTTTCTTTGCTCTACTATTATTAAAATATCTCCCAAAGCATTTGTAATTTGCAAATTTCATTTGCAAACATGCTACATTTTCAAGGCAATCATTGATACATATTAATCAGGCCCAGCAGGGAATAAGAACACTACAGAAAGGTAAATGTTCTTTCATTTTCATATTATTGCAATAATAGAGACAAACAATTTCCAGAGCATAGGAAGGAAGCACTTGTAAGTGGAAGGCTCTGAAGGGAGCCAATTCTGGGATACAGCTTGTTTCTGTTCACCCTGTTCACACCCTCCCGGATGAAGGAAAGGTGTTGAGGACTGGAGATAAATACTCTTCAGATTAAGTCACTGGGGAAAGTCTCTAAAGGACAAATGGATTTTACTGAGGAAAATCTATTCTACCCTATCTTAACATTTAAAATTTTAAAGCATTTCAATTCATCCTTATCATGAGAATATGATAAATGGGTGGACCTAAAACCATGCCCCAAAACTTCCTCACATCAAAGGAAACAAGCAGAGCAAGAAGGCAGCCTATGGAATAAGAGAAAATATTGGCAAATCATAGTATCTGATAAAGGGTCATTACCCAGAAAATATAAAGAACTCCTACGTGTTAACAACAACAACAAAAACTGATTTAAAAATGCGCAAAGGACCTGAATAGACACTTCTGTAAAGAAGATGTATAAATGGGCAACAAGCACATGAAAACTCGCTCAATGTCAATAATCATCAGGGAAATGGAAATCAAAACCACAATGAGATACCATCTCAAACTCATTAGGATGGCTACTATCAAAACAAAAAACAGAAAAAAGTGTTGGCAAGGATGTGGAGAAACTGGAACCCTTGTGCACTGCTGCTGAGAATGTAAAATGGTACAGCTCTACGGAAAATAGTACAGTGGTTCCTTAAAAAATTAAAAATAGAATTACCACATGACTCAGCAATTCCACTTCTGGATATATACCCAAAAGAACTGAAGGAGGGTCTCAAAGAGATATCTGTACATCTATTAGTCACAATAGCCAAAAGGTGGAAGCAAGCCAAGTATCCATCAGCAGATGAATGGATAAATAAAATGTAATATATACATACAACTGAATATTATTCATCCTTAAAAAGGAAGGACGTTCTGACACATGCTACAACATGGACGGACCTTGAGGACATTATGCTAAGTGAAATAAGCCAATCACAAAAGACAAATATTGTACGATTCCACTTACACGAGGTATATAGGGTAGGCAAATTCACTGACAGAAAATAGAATGGTGGTTGCCAGGTGCTAGAGGGAGGGATGGGAGTTGTTCAACGAGCATGGAGTTTCAGTTTGGGAAGAGGAAAGAAGTTCTGGAGATTGGCTGCACAACAATGTGAATGTACTTCAAACACTACTGAACTGTACCTTAAAAATGGTTAAGAGTAAATTTCATGTGTGTACATTTTACTACAATTAAAAAACATTTAAACCATATCAAATTTGTTCCAAGGCCACCTTTATGTTTAACTCTTAGTAGAACACCAGGCACAAATAACATTTAAAGTGGCATCTTCTCAAGGCCCTAGCCCAGGAATACACGGTCCTACAGAGGAAAACACTTTCCTAAAAACGACAGAATGCTTCCCATGAAGGCAGAAATGGTCTCTAAGCCAAAACGTTTTAGAGGAATAAGGATATGTCTACTATATAATTCTGCATAATACAGAAATATTGAGAAATTAACATTAAAATATATGTATTATCTTCTACCAATTAACAGCTTTTAAAACATTGATTTCAATCTCAGCAAGACTTCAAATCGGGTCAAGGTGAAGAGCTCCACGACCCGCTGTCACCTGTAGGTGGCAGTAAAAGCACAGTGTTTATGTCAAAACAACCTTGGATGTCAATCAGTATGGAACAGTGGAAAACATACATGAGCTTACACATGAGTGTACGTCCTCCTACATGAAATAAATGGTATTAACTTTTCTGATACATCAAATATTTATCTTGCCGAAATACCTTCACCCTAGGGCCTCTCCTCAACCAACTCTAATCTATCTCTTGTCTCACTCTTTTGCTTGATATTGTCTTTGTGATCATATCTATTTAGAAACATTAGGCGTTCATTTTGGGGGTACACCGTATAGTTTTCTTTCCTTTAGAAAAAGAAACACACAAACACTTGTCAAATCAAAAAGCCTATTTACTGAGGGTCTACTGTGTGTGAAGCACTATGCTAGGTGCTCTGATACATGTGAAGACGAATGCACCAGGTCCTTGTCAACAAGACAGACACAAAATATGAAGAATAATACATGAGATGAGAGTACGATCAAGGTATGAATAAAAACACAACTGTAAAAGAGAGAGCCATGGAAACCTCCAACTCCCAACTCTAAAAACATAGGATTACTGATCCCCAAATAAAGAACTACATTAACATTAGAAGAATAAATCCTCCACTAGAGGCAAGGCTGAAGCCAAGGATCTATGTCCCTCCGTCCAAATGCACACCAGCAGGCTGCCCTGCAGGTCTCTGAGGGTGGCACTACCCACCCACTTCCTTCCCTTTTCTGTTAAGATACTATACAGATAGCACGGCTTGTTGATGGCAAGAGGCCATATGAGTTAAAAGCCATAAACTTCTCGTAAAGAATATCCATATGGGGCCTCCCTGGTGGCGCAGTGGTTGAGAGTCCGCCTGCCGATGCAGGGGACGCGGGTTCATGCCCCGGTCCGGGAAGATCCCACGTGCCGCGGAGCGTCTGGGCCCGTGAGCCATGGCCGCTGAGCCTACGCGTCCGGAGCCTGTGCTCCACAGCGGGAGAGGCCGCAACGGTGAGAGGTCCGCATACCGCAAAAAAAAAAAAAAAAAAAAAAAAAAAAAAAAAAAAAAGAATATCCACATGAAAAGCATTAGCAATAAGGAGATACCATGGTTGCAAAAATGCAACTGATTTGTCACTGGGGCTAGACTAATTTTTAAGCATAAGAGGGAGAGTTCTGGTAAACAACAATTCTGAGTAACGCAGATGAGTACAGATTTATTACCAAGGAAACAAAGAGCCCACACAATTTTTATGTCTTCCTCTGCAGGCTGATTATAATGTCTCAAGGAGGTTCTCCACCACGAAGAACAACAGCTCTCCTGAGAGAGTGGCGGAGGGCAAGTGACAGAGTGGGCAGCCTTGCAGGCTTAGGAGCTGGGCAGCCCTGGACCCGGCCCATCCTCACAGATGCACTTCCTGCTTGCCACTTACAAAAGTAATGGTTAAAGGAAAAAGGAAAAAGCAGATAGGAAAATTAGTTGGAACAATCTAACAGTCTACTAGAAATGTTTAAATGTCTAAAGAATAAAGAATATCAAATATGTTAAGAAGATTAAGTTGACTTAAAGATAAATTTTAAATAAGATTTAAAACATATACACTAAGGTAAACAACAAGGTCGTACTGTAGAGCACAGGGAACTATATTCAATATCCTGTAATAAACCATAATGGAAAAGAATATGAAAAAGAATATATATATATACATAATTGAATCACTTTGCTGTATACCAGAAACTGACATTGTAAATCAACTATACTTCAATTTAAAAATTTTTTAAAAATACACACTAAAGAAATCAACACAATAAAGGATATGAAAGGAAGGCAACGGCCAGGAATTAATGGGAACCCCACAGGGTTCCGGGTGCTCTGAGTTTCAAGTAGGACCCAAATACCAACAAACACATTCAAGGCTCCCTGCAATGAGGTCTGACTAAGTGACTCCTGGACACATTTGGGGTTCCACCCAGAAGCTGTGAGGGCACAGAGGCCCAAGTACTATCCTACGTCTCTCATCTCCAGTCCTACAAAAATTCAAAAGGAGACAATGATAAAGTACTCACTGCAGTGGGAAGAGTTCCTTAGAACTGTATAATGCCAGAGGTGGGAAGCCCTTCGAGAAAGTCTCATCCAAATTCCCCTTTCTTCCAGCTGGGAAGAGTCATGATCAGAGAAAATTAACTAACTTTTAAAAACAATAACTCAGCTAATTAATGAGTAGCATAGACAGACCTCTTGCACTGTTACTCACTCCCAGTCTGAAAATTCCCAGGAAAAATATGCTGCAAAGAAAAAAAAGGTATTTGAGGCAGGAGAGAACAATACAATGAGAACTAGTATTCGGTGTCTAAAACATGTACTTTGCACAAGCTATAAGAATGAGATGATTCACAGATAAGAAGAGATGATTCATAGATAAGAAGAGATGATTCACAGATGAGATGAGACTCAAGGTGTTTAAAAAGAATTACTCACGGAAACAGCTTAGAAGAAGCAGATAGCCTCAAACCCAGTCTTGCCAACTCAAAGCCTAAGCTTTTTTAAAGAAACCTCTTTGATACAAAATGTAACACACACAGAAAAACCCAGCATGCTGGAAAAATCCACTTGCTTCTTTTCTCTTCTCCACCCTGCTCTGTTCCTGAGGCTGAGGGTACAGATTCCACCCAAAGGCTCAAGGGCCCCCTGGCTTCTGCCGAGTTCTGCTAGCGCCTCAGAGGACATCTGGGCAAGGAGGAGCCTGAGGCCAGGGTACTTACTCCCCTTGTTCCTTGTTACCTCACACTTACTGTTTCCAAGGCAGCTGACTCTCCAGGGGTGACCCCTCCAGGTTCTAGTAACCTCTCCCTTCCTTAACCTCTTTGGGCCTAAAGGTGGTGGGCACAACAAGGAAACGGTCCTGCCAAAGGTCCCCCTTTTGTCACTAGGTTCCATTCTTTTGTCATTAGATCTTTATACATAAGCCCTTGAATTATTCTAGTTTAAGTGTGCTATCTGTTTTCTATTGAGACCCTTATAGATACAAGGGCAAAACAAAAATAGACAGATTAGTGAATTATCACAGAACAAACACTAAAATAATTAGCACTCAGGTTAACAAACAGAACTTCCCAGCATCCTGGGAGCTCTCCCGTGTGCCCTACATATTACATGCTCCCGCAACCCTATGCGCGAATCCCTAAACTCTATTTCAGTTTGGTCTGCTTTCTGAAATTCATATAAATGGAATCGTACAATATGAATTCCTTCACGTCTGGCTCTTTTCACTTAACACCATACGCACAAGATTCGCCTGTGTTGTTCCATGCGCCTTCTATGTGATTCCTTTTGATTGTGAAAAGCAGTCAACTGCTTGTCGACACAACTGATCTATCCACTCTACAGTTGCTGAACATGTGGGTTGTCCCTAATTTGGAGCGATTAGAAATAATGCTACTGTGAACATTCTTATCTCTAACTCCTGGTGCACAGGAACACGCATTTCTACCTAGGAGTGGAATGTGAGTCATAGGGTGTATGCATCTTCATTTTAGTACTTAATATCCAACTGTTTTCCAAATTTAAGCTCCCACCAGCCAGGCGCAAGAGTTCCTGGTTGCTCTGTACCCTCACCAACACTTTTCTTTTTTTTTAAATAGATCTTTATTGGAGTATAATTGCTTCACAATACTGTGTTAGTTTCTGCTGCACAATAAAGTGAATCGGCCACATGCATACATATATCCCCATATCCCCTTCCTCTTGCGTCTCCCTCCCACCCTCCCTATCCCACCCCTCTAGGTTGTTGCAAAGCACCGAGCTGATCTCCCTGTGGTATACTGCTGCTTCCCATTAGCTATTTTACATTCGGTAGCGTACATGTGTCGATGTTACTCTCACTTTGCCCCAGCTTCCCCATTCCCCTTCGTGTCCTCAAGTCTGTTCTCTACGTCTGTCTCTTTATTACTGTCCTGCCCCTAGGTTCTTCAGAACCAATTTTTTTTTTAGATTCCATATATATGTGTTAGCATATGGTATTTGTTTTTCTCTTTCTGACTTACTTCACTCTGTATGACAGACTCCAGGTCCATCTACCTCACTACAAATGATTCAGTTTTGTTTCTTTTTATGGACAAGTAATATTCCAGTGCTGGCTGAGTATATATAATGGAATACTACTCAGCCAGCACTTCTTGTTAGTCTTTTTCACTGTAGCCATTTTGGTGAGTGGGTAGTAACATCCTTATTATGGTTTTAATTTTCGCTTCCCGATTACTTATGAGGTCCAGCATACTTATACATGTTTATCAACCTTTTGGATATACCCATTTTTGAGTGCTTAAAAGTCTTTGGCTCACTGAACGGCAGAGATCTCCCTCCCAAAATTAAACTTACAGGCTGACAGAATCCAGTTACAAAATCTTTCCTTGGGAATATCAACTCATTAGTGAGAAACAGGGAAAGGAAAGGATGGTCTATTCCCTCAGAAGATTCTTTTGCTACAGATCAAATTACTATTCTGATTATTCTCTATTAAGTAGGACCAACTTCAACAAAATTTACTAAAACAAAGTACAATACCATAATACAGAAAGAGTACAACACAATCTCACAATCTGAGACTCCTGAGTAAATATCCCTGGGTTACACCATCCATACAACTATTGTGTCCTCAACATACTTTGCTGTTGGCATAATGATTAAATTCAGTGAAGCATGTAAAGCACTTAGACCTCTGCTTAATGATTGTTCACCTCTGATAATACAGATAAGAGTAATAGCAGAGATAATAAAAAATCCTATGTAACTTTTTAAACCAACAAACTTCAACCTATAGTCGTGTAGTTACTTTTTAGTATACAGATGCCTGATACTAAAATCCTCCATCACACACACCAGTATACAAGTTTGGATTTAAGTAACTCAATAACACACCTCTCATTTCTTTACCAATCCTGACTCTCCACAATACCTTTTTCTTCTACGCTGCTACTTCACCATATTACTAGATATTTTCCCCTAGAAACTCATCTCCCTCTACATGTCTCCTTTAACTGTGAGACCAGAATCTGTAGGAGGTGGCCATGTACATCACAATAACCAGAGAGTTCCAATTAATTGGCTGTGCCCGGGGACCACTGAATGGCTCTCCACGCAGTTAGTGAGACGTCACCCTGCAAACTCTTGGCCTGGGATTTCGGTGGGTCCAGGAATGATTTCACTGTCATGTTGATGCCTTCTCCTAAGATCCTCTAAGTGAAAGAATCTTTAATATCTTTAGGGAACTCTACTTTGATTGCCAATTTAGATCAATTTTATTTTTAGAATTATCTATCATTTTGGTTATCTGGGTTCAACTTGCTTGCTGTGAGGTAAGTAATCATCTGATTGTCCGTATGTCTGTGAAACTGAAGAAAAATTGCCAAGGAAAAGGAATTTGGGAAATGTTAAATTTATAATACAATTTAGGAAATCAAGTGGAAACGAGGTCCATACTAATTTGGCTATAAGACTACAGTTGTAAGTTGCTGGATTTAAAATAAAATAGATTTAAACAAATAGTATCTCAGTTTTCTTTATCCAGAAACCACTATTCAATATATGTGCCCCTCAAAAAAAAAAAAAAAAAAAAAAAAAAGAGCAGTGAGTTTAGATGCAAGCTTGAAAAAGAAAGGAGTATGGCACAAAGATTCCATAAGATCAAAGTGGGAGACTGTCAGGGCCAAAAGATAAGATTTTCACCCTAGTTTGGGGCTCCCTCCATGTCCCTCACCACCTCTCCTTTCTGGGGACTGGCTGTCTACCAACTGCTCTGGCTGTGTGTGCTGATGGCCACCTGAGCTGGGAAAGATAAACAGTAACTACAGTGGGCCCCTCATCACAATACTGGTCTGAGGAACTAGGATAAGGCTCACTCACACTTGCTGAGGTACAGAGAAATGTGTTAAGAACGAGAAATACAATTTTATCTGTGGCATAGACAAATCTCTGATATAACATCATGTTTTCTTTTTTTTTTTTTAATATTTATTTATTTGGCTCTGTTGGGTCTTAGTTGTGGCGCACAGGCGCTCTAGTTGTGGTGAGCGGGCTCTAGAGCACATGGGCTTAGTTGCCCTGCAGTATGTGGGATCTTACTTAGTTCCGCGACCAGGGACTGAACCTGTGTCCCCCGCACTGGAAGGTGGATTCTTAACCACTGGGAAGTCCCAAAGAGCATGTTTTTATAATGGGGATTTACTGTGTCTATTAACAACGGGAGAGGCCACAACAGTGAGAGGCCCGTGTACTGCAAAAAAAAAAAAAAAAAGGAGCTAAAACAGATGACTTTATAAAGTGAAGGAAACTCTGTGAAATCCCTCTTTTGCAAGGTGAAAAATTTCTTTCATTCATATCCCAAAATAAGTAAGGAAATTAAAGCTGCATGAATATTGGTCCCCGAATGAGATAAGCTCCTCTATTTGAATAAAAATTTCATTAGGTTCAAGTATTAAAGAGGCAAACCAGACACTATAAAAGTTTAATTCTTTTTTTTTTTTTTTTTTGCTACGCGGGCCTCTCACTGTTGCGGCCTCTCCCGTTGCGGAGTACAAGCTCCGGACGCGCAGGCTCAGTGGCCATGGCTCACGGGCCCAGCTGCTCTGCGGCATGTGGGATCTTCCCGGACCGGGGCACGAACCCGCGTCCCCTGCATCGGCAGGCGGACTCTCAACCACTGCGCCACCAGGGAAGCCCCAGAAGTTTAATTCTTGATCCGTTGTTTACTTACTTGCTGCCAAATGGTTTGGGGGAAATTTTTTTTTTAACTGTAATTCTTTTCCAACATAAAATTATTGTGTGACGAGCCAGGAGCACAGACAACAATGCTAAGTGCTGCAGGGTCATGGGGAGAAGGACAGTGGGTCTTGCCTCCAGTCTGCCTCGCGACTGGCGGGTTCCCCTCACATTAGCAAGTCAAAGTGTCCCTGATGCTGACACTGGGCTCAGTAATTCGACCCTCCATTTCTTCACCTACTTTTTCAGTCACACATTCAACCAGTATTTACTAACTGACTGTTAAATACATACATATACAACACATGCAAACCCTTAAGGACCTCAATGTAGTGAAGGATAAAAGGCAAATAAACTCCCAATAATAATACAAACACAAGCCACTACAGGGGTAAGAATCCAGTGCTAAGGAACCTTACAGGGGCGAATAACCAACCAGCTTCAGGGGTCAGAGAAAACTTCCTGGGAAAGGCAGCATCCAAGCTAACACTTTTCAGATAAATAGCCGCCGCCCAAGCCAAGAGATGGGAGTGCGGTGGGAAGGAATGTCACAGCTGCTGGTGGGACAGCCTGTGAAAGGCCGGGAGTAGGAAATCCCGTAAGGCTAAGAGGGAGAGAAAGGCGGGACCCACCTTCCAGCTGTGCCCCTGGGTGCCTCTCTCTGAGAGACTGGCAAGTCAGAAAAAAGAATCTCCCTGTGTACAAGGGGATTTGTCTTAATGAGATATCTGCCTTCCCTGTGCCTGTTGATTTCAGCAGCACAGAGAACACTAATCAATACTGAATTTTAGAAGACCTGTCACAGGCTATATGAAATTAAGGCAATGAAAAGATTGGATCTGCAGATAAGCGGTTCCTATCTCCAAGTGAAATATCAAACTCCTAGCCTGCATATGAAACATAACTCCATGTATAAAAAACTGATTACTGGGCTTCCCTGGTGGCGCAGTGGTTGAGAGTCCGCCTGCCGATGCAGGGGACACGGGTTCGTGCCCCAGTCCGGAAAGATCCCACATGCTGCAGAGCGGCTGGGCCCGTGAGCCACGGCCGCTCAGCCTGTGCGTCCGCAATGGGAGAGGCCACAACAGTGAGAGGCCCGTGTACCGCAAAAAAAAGAAAAAAAAAAAAAAAAAAAACTGATTACTGTAATTCAGCAAGGAGCAAATCATGTCTAGTGAATAAGTCAATGTAATCACCTCACAACGGGAAGTCTTTACAGCAGCTAGGGCAGAAAGGGGAGGGCCCTGAACTTGGCACAGAAGAGGCTCGGCCTGGTTGTCTGAGTTCTGCAGCAAGTCACTGGCCCTCTCTGGGCCTCAAATCCTCATTTACACAAGAAATAGTTGCTGTGGCTGTTGCTTGTGCTTCTAAAACCCATTACTCTGGCATTAACATAATCAAAATTACTTTAATCACCAAAGGAAAGGATTTAAACAATTTATAAGTCACAGATTTACTACGGTTTTGTCTGAGGAAAAAAAAAAAAAGGAGCATGTGCCCTCAAACTGTCTTAAATTAAAACACCAGTTAAGTTCATGTACCTTTTAAAGGCTGATAAATCACGCATAACCAAGTATAAAGATAATTAAAATTTTAGTACAAGCAAATGAAATTATGATTTTTTTTTAAAGAAAAGAGAAAGTAAAAACTTTAATGTAACTAGGCAGGCAGGCAATGATTGGGGTTGCCCACTTCCCTTTTCGTTGGTTTCACTTCCCTTCTTAGGTTAAAATACTCCTAATATGTAAATTATTCCACTAAAGACTTCCAAAGTTCTTAACAATTTGTAGGGATGTTTTTGCAAAAGGAATTACTTCTAGACGTCCATGTGACAGAAAAGGGATATGAAGCATTGGGGACTTAATAAATAAAGCAAACCAAAGTAGGTAAAGGTATATGCAAAGCAGAAGCAAATAATTGAGGGTCCCAAAATTTCTACCATTTAGAAATGGTTTAGGGCTTCCCTGGTGGCACAGTGGTTGAGAGTCCGCCTGCCGATGCTGGGGACATGGGTTCGTGCCCCGGTCCAGGAAGATCCCACATGCCGTGGAGTGGCTGGGCCCGTGAGCCATGGCCGCTGAGCCTGCGCGTCCGGAGCCTGTGCTCCGCAACAGGAGAGGCCACAACAGTGAGAGGCCCACACACCACAAAAAAAAAAAAAAAAAAGAAATGGTTTAGCAGTAAAAAGTGGATATTCAATGATTTTAGGAACTTTGTAGTAAAGGGTTAACGCTGTTTGGAAGTTACCTACTAGGTGCCAGGTTAGCCCTTGGACTTCTCTGGTTTAGAGTCCTCAAAATCCTACCAGATGGGTATTATCTCTATTTTAGCACTATAGAAACTAAGCAGGAACAAAGGCTCAGAGTGCTTAAGTAACTAGACAAAGTCACACAGCTTAGAAACTAAGTTATACTATGAATTCTATTCAGTCAACATCAAATCTCATTCTCTTTCAACAGATGATGCAGACTTTAAGCACCAAGTAAACAAACTCAAGACATTTTCTCCTTTCTGTATGATTCTCTTAAATATATGCCATCATTTCATGGGGAGCTTATGCGAAGCATGACTTCATAAACAAATCATTTGTGAAAGAGAAAAACCACATCCAGGGCAAAGTCATAAGTTGAAAAAGCCTTATTTCAGAGAGTACTTCCTGAAAGAGACAAAGCAGCAATTACAGCTGAACAAGTACCAACTCGTATACCGAGTATTATATTTGAAACAACTTCTTAAAGCAACGGAAGAACCTAAAACAAAAGAAATACAGCATTTCTTAAATATACCATTTCTAGAAAGAGCTATTTTAACACAAGCAACTCAAAGAAATCCCTTTTACAGAACTGGGTATACCGAGAAATGTTCCTCTCAAACACAGCCTTTTGATGGACAGGAGGTAAGTAGCATTTAATTAACTTCATCACAGATTATCAGAAATAATGCTGTACTTATTTACTAAATCTCAAAATCCTTGTTTTATTTTAATAATATATTACTGAAACTATGTTGGTGAAGGACCCTCAAATGGGATATACTGTCATCTTCCTACATTATTAACATGTTGTTTCATTTATTTTCAATACTGTTTTACCTTAATAGTAAATGTAAGTTTTTTAAACTTAAAGAAAATGTTGATACAATAAATCATAAATATCTTTAGGAGTCTTTGTCACCTGGTTTCAATTACATTGTTTCACAGAATGTACTTAAAGTCTTTTAAGAAAAGACTATAGCTAATCATGGAATCTAAAGCTTTTAAAATGCTGACTTAAAAGCCAATCACTTTTCAACATTTATCCAAAAATTTATCCGTGTGTACAGAGTACAACCTGTATGGTAATGCCTTTAAAACACATGCATCACACGTATTTTAGTTAACCTTAAGCAAATGAACACAACTGTTGGTGACATAAAGTCAGCCTGAACCCAATGAGGGGAAAAAGATTTACTCAAAAATGGTTTGTAAGTAAGGAATTTATGTGACAAAATTCGGGAATAAGGATGGGTGGAGGGAGTTCTGATACAAAAGAAAAAAGGATACAAAATGTCATTTACATTACAATTTTTACTATTTAAAAATTCATGGAAAGTTAATAATGAGTTAAGTCTCTAAAATTATTTTCCTTTGTATGATAATACTAGAGAGTTAATTTTTCTATGTAGTATTTTTCTCATTTTAGAGAAATTAATATTCTAGTCAACACAATATTTGGAAATTTTAATAAATACAGGCTTTTAAATATATAGAATTCTACTCCAAAATCATATTTAACCTAAATATCTGGCAAACTCGCTAGTCAGGAAGGTAGGAAGGGAAGAAAAGAGGGAGAAGAAAACAAATTCATACGTTGTGTTTGTCCTCAGCAACTGCTCAAATTAATTTTAAATTACAGCCCATGATGCCACTACCAGATGGCTAACCTCCCCCAGTTTTCACTAAAGAGAGACTCAGGGCTGAATGAGAGAGAGACCATTCTGCAAAGTGACATTTTTGAGGGAAACTTTTCTTACACCTCCATATTTCAAGGGGGATGCCACAAGGTTCCATCTCTTTGTAGCGAGTCTATTTTTAAAATCACTGTTGTTGATGTTATATCGTGGGTGACAGAAATTTCACACTGAGGGGGTCACAGTTAAACTCCCTTCCAGTAGAAATGGGCATTTGGCGGGGGTGGAAATTAGTTTCTGCAAACACATAAAGTTACTGAGTGACTTCTTACTAATAACTATTTGTCTTTGATATTCCTTTTTTAAAATTAAATTTGACAAATAATACTTACGCTTCTGGATCTCGGTAGAGTGAGGGCGTGAAAGTTACTATACTAGCAATATCTTATTCTCAAGGTGTTGCTCTCCGTGCACCACTGCAGCAGTGTAATCTGCTTCTGGGGCACTGGTAAACACCATCTGGAAGACTCAGCATTAGGCACTCCCAAATGTGCATTAAAAACTAGCCCACCTATTGTTTTAAGAGTCAAGTTCTTGTGGGACTTCCCTGGCAGTCCAGGGGTTAAGACTCTGTGCTCCCAGTGCAGCGGGTAGGGGTTCGATCCCTGGTCGGGGAACTAAGACCCCTCATGCCGCAAGGTGTGGCCAAAAAAACCCCAGAGAGAGTAAAAGTTCTTGATCTGTATACCATGGCACAAGACACTGCTGTTTCTAGACCTATGATAATCTAGAGAAAACATAATACTATGAAGAAGCGTTTGCCACTTAAAAAAAACAAAATGGTTTAATGGCCAATTAAGCAAGCCTTCATTGACAAACTAGTGAGTGCTTGCTCTGGGTCACCCTGCCAAAGTTTCCTTCCTTCACTTATCCATCAATTCAGCAAATATTACTTACTGAGTATCTACTATGTACTCATCAGGCAGTGGGGATTTAGCAGTAAAAAGGAAAAGTTCCTGCTCTCAAATGAGAATTACTGTGAATATTCAGTAAGCAACCAGTTATATGGTTTTTTTATTAGTTTTCTAATATATAATTTATATATTAAAATTATATTTAATGAGTAAAAATTCATTATTTGGACATTACTAATCTGGGTTACCAAATATTGAAACAGAATGAAGATGATAAAAGGTGGCAAACTATCAATATTTTCTAAGATTCAAACTTCAGAACGGCCTTTCCCCAATTAGTCCCAAACAAAGGATACCTACCATAGGCACAACTGCTACCCAATTTCACACTACAGAGAGAAAATGAATACATTTGCCAGTGCATCATGATACACCAGACCATCTTAATACACTGATATGTTAGTACATATTAGTAATAATACCTAGGGAGTGTATTTCTTAATAAATACTAAGACACATATATTGACTCTATGACATAAAATACTGTCAAAATTAAAATCCACTGATATGCCAAGTCGAGTGTGAGAATGTTAAGCATTTATTTTTTCAACAAGAGTTTTATTCCTCCTATTCTTAACTATTTTACAGTTTCTAAGTGTCATGCCCACAACAAGCTATAAGATGACCACCCCTCACAGTCAAGCTCAACCTGGCCCTTCTATCGACCCATATCCAGATGAATACAAAACAGCAGCCCTTGTCTTCTACAGCTGTATCTTCATAACTGGCTTATTCGTTAATGTCACTGCCTTATGGGTTTTCAGTTGTACCACCAAGAAGAGAACCACTGTAACCATCTATATGATGAATGTGGCACTACTGGACTTGATATTTATAATGAGCTTACCCTTTCGAATGTTTTATTACGCAAAAGGTGAATGGCCGTTTGGAGAGTACTTCTGCCAGATTCTTGGGGCTCTCACAGTGTTTTATCCAAGTATTGCTCTATGGCTTCTTGCTTTCATTAGTGCCGACAGATACATGGCCATTGTACAGCCGAAATACACCAAGGAACTTAAAAACACATGCAAGGCCATGCTAGCGTGTGTGGGAGTCTGGATAATGACCCTGACAACCACCATCCCACTCCTACTGCTCTATGAAGACCCAGATAAAGCCTCCAACCCTGCCACCTGCCTCAAGATTTCTGACATCATCCACTTAAAAGCTATTAATGCGCTGAACTTCACTCGACTGATTTTCTTTTTCTTGATTCCTCTGTTCATCATGATTGGGTGCTACTTGGTCATTATTCATAGTCTCCTTCACGGTAAGACATCTAAGCTGAAGCCAAAAGTCAAGAAGAAGTCTATACGGATCATTATCACGCTCATGGTGCAGGTGCTCGTCTGCTTCATGCCTTTCCACATCTGCTTTGCTTTCCTGATGCTGGGAGGGGAGGAGAACAGCTACAACCCGTGGGGAGCCTTTGCCACCTTCCTCATGAACCTCAGCACCTGTCTGGATGTGATTCTCTACTACATTGTTTCAAAACAATTTCAGGCTCGAGTCATTAGTGTCATGCTATACCGCAATTATCTTCGGAGCGTGCGCAGAAAGAGCTTCCGCTCGGGTAGTTTACGGTCCCTAAGCAACATAAACAGTGAAATGTTATGAACGGTCATTGTTTGTCTTCGATCTCTTTAAATTCACTTTACTAACTTAGGGTCAGTGGATATTCTGTATGATATCATCAAGTCCCTTCTCTCCCGAAAACAAATAATAAACTTTAAGAACTCTTCCTCCTTTGTGAGATCTTATTATTGCGGCAGCATAATTAAATACACTAAAGTATTTTAATAAATTCATTATCTTTACTTTTAAAACCTGTATAAAACATTTTCATGAATTACTGGGAGAAAAGCATCCAATTCGTGTTTCATATTCAAGCCTTATCTAAATACATAGTTGACTTTTTGGATTTAATTCTATGTGCAGGTGAGTCATGATGTCAATCAGGTCAGCAGGCAAAATATTGGAGCTATTGTTTGAAATAATTTGATTGAATTATTTTCCAACTAGATGCAGCTCCCTTTGGTCTAATTTATACTCCGAATTGGTGGTCTAAATCCAGTACTTTGTATTCTAAACACCAAACTTCCATGATTCCTACACAAACAACTATGTTCAACTCATCACTGTTAGTGATGCAGAGCAAAATTTGCAGAAGCAAGCACCTGAGGATGCTGTAAAGGCCATTGCCATCAGCCCCCACCTACTCTAAATTCACTTTCCTTTGGAAACAGACTATAGTCATTCAATAAACACTTACTGAGAGCCGAGTATGCACCAGACTCTACTTGACACTAGTCGGGGTGGGGGGACCTCCCTGGTGGCGCAGTGGTTAAGAATCTGCCTGCCAATGCAGGGGATACGAGCTCGAGCCCTGGTCCAGGAAGATCCCACATGCTGCAGAGCAACTAAGCCCATGCGCCACAACTACTGAGCCTGTGCTCTAGAACCCACGAGCCACAACTACTGAGCCCACATGCCACAACTACTGAAGCCCACGTGCCACAACTACTGAAGCCCGTGGGCCTAGAGACCGTGCTCCGCAACAAGAGAAGCCACCGCAATGAGAAGCCCGCGCACCACAATGAAGACCCGATGCAGCCAAAAATAAATAAAATAAATAAATTTATTTTAAAAAAGGACAATTAGTCCTGCCAAAGGGCAACAGGGTGCAGAAAGAAAACCAGCAGGTACGAGAATACAAATACATAGCATGTTAAGAAAGCTGAATGACTGATGGGGGAGTGGCTTGAAACATTGGACTGGGGTCAGATTATGAGGGCTTTGAAGGGAAAGAAACAAACAACAATATATGGGGTGGGGAGGCTGCTACTGCTAGGATGTCTGCATAGGTGACCTTACTTAGTTCCCTCCACTGCCCTGTGAATCACAGAGTATGAGCCCCAATTTACAGATGAGGGAAGTTGAGAGAAGTAACTTGCTCAAGATGACACACAAATAATAAACGGCAGAGCTGGAATCTCAGGTAAATTGGGCTATGTGATGGCAAAGCCTAAGCCATCTGTACTATTCTAGACGGCCCTGATGCCACCTTGAAGAAGCTTGATTTTTATTCTGAAGAAAATAAGGACTTAGAGGTTTTTAAAAGGAAGATTAGCATGGTCAAACTTGTATTTTAGAAAGACAGCTTCTGAAAACATTGCATGAAATACTTTGGAATTGATAGGAAGACTAGTTGGAGAGTTACTGCAAAAATCTAGGCAAGAAAAGGCTAGTTAAGACTGGGATAATGACAGAAGGAGTCAAGGAGATGCGATGAAAAGCTGACTTATATAGGACTTCGAATGAATAAAAGTCGGTGCCCTACGCCACTGATGAGAAGAGGGAAAGATTTCCAGCTTGGATGACTGAGTAGATGAAAATGCCATTAATTAAAATAAGGAGTACAGAAGGAGGAGGAGATGAGAGTGCAAAAAGAGAGGTGATCAGAGGAGGTAAGAGCTTCTGAACATGATGAATTTTCCTTGAGTCTTAGAAGTCACTAGGAAATATGACTGAAGAAAGATCAAGAAAGCAATATGGACTGGAAATAGAGAGCTGGGAAACAAACAACAGATGCTAACTGTAGTTGAAGTCATGGGGGTGGACGCGACGGCACAGAGAGAGCACCTGGAGTAAGCTTGAGAAAGGAGCTGCAAAGAGTAAAGGAGGTCAAAGAGGACCAGGAGAGAGTAGGGTGCTAGGATTCAGGTGAGCAGGTTATTTCATGAAATAACGGGATGTCAAAAGCATTTAATGTGCCACTGAAAGGTCAGATAAGACAAGTGAAAACAAGCCACTGGCTTTAGAAATTAGTTGGATACTGGTGACCTTTATAAGAGAAGTTTTAATAGTGGTGAGGTTAAAAAAGAGAGAGAGAGAATTAAATAGGAAGTGAAGAATTGCAGGAAGTGCAGGTAAACTTGGCATTGATGAGAAAGAAAAAGGTAACAAGACATTATGTGGAAAACACTGCAAATTATAAAACACATTGACTAAAAAAGTTTCCTCTCCTGAGTTTTTGAAGCTTTGCTTACCATCAAATAAAACATATATTTACAAAATGCAAAGTTTATTGAAGTAAAGATTTAGGTTCCAAGAAGTCTATGTTTGAGAACGCGTCAAGATTCAAAAAAGCCATATTATAATGTTTCATGATTTAAAAGGAAAGAGAAATATATTCTCATTCAGGTGATGTCTGAATTAACATTCACACTGTCTTTCAAAGGGGATCCTATAACTTTTGAATTTACTCAAATTTTCAATTCTTGCTACTAGCTAAGATTTAAATAGGTAAAAGCCTTCTGGCCTTAAGAATTAGTAAAAACATTGCCACCAACTTCAAAATTGAATCAATCTTCCTTATATGTACCAGTCACGATTCCATAAAGAAAAAAGTGTCATTCATTCAAAGAAATAACTGTCATTCAACTCTATGTGCAATAGAAAATAAAAGTCATCACACAAGGGGACGATGTAAATAAGAATTAAAAGCTATGTTACTACCCATCCACTAAATTTATTCTAACACAAACATACACGATACACATAACCCTTCTACAACTCAGTAGGCCTTATAAAGAACCAAAAAGAATTGGCCTCAATGAGAAACGTTAGGGGAAAACTAATGATTTAGTAATGCTACTTCTTTTCTGAATCAACATGGAATCATTCCTAATGACTACACTATTTACCACAATAGCAGAATAGTCAACTTAAACTTCTTAGTCTAACTGCAATTACAACCCGTACAACTAAAAAACTGCATAATTATGACACAGAACTTTATGTGTCTCCATTAAAATATTATTCAGAATCATACATTATTAAGACAACTAAACATCAATACTCATGCCAATAATTCAGTAAATCCCACGAAGGACAGCTATTACCATAAATATTAACAATGTAAGTGTGAGAGCTATAAGATCACTAACCGTATTTTAAAAATAGAGATACAAAGTGAATCTAAATCAAGGTACTTGCAATAGCCTAACAGTTCTCAAAAATATATACTGAAAATTAAAATAAGGCTGAAGTTAGTACACACAAATTTTAAATATGTTACCTTTATTTTATAGTATCTCATATCTTAAAAACTGTCTCAGAAACTTAATTCAGAGATGCTTTAAAGGCATTTATATGTGCTAACAACTCTGCTCCTAAATGCCAATCATTTCATAAACTAATACATGTTTTCTCATTTTGTTTTTAAAGAAAACCAACACAATATGAAAGCACAGACACTCTATGAGTTAGGTTGCCCACTGCAGATTGGCTACAAAGTTATAACCTATATACTGATTTTCTTTTACCTTTGGTGGAAATATATAAACAATATAATTAAGAAAAGCAACATTCTTCAGAAGCTTAACTTCAGACAAATAAATTTTGTTTCCTAATCTAATTAATTAAATTTTGTATTTTTATGTTTAATTAGTTAACAAAGTTACAAAGACAAAATTTCACTATGAAAACACAATTCTATCTTCAGGACCAGAAGAGAAAATTCATTAAAAATTCTCTAAAATATGAGATTTGAAAGCTAAAAAAAAGAGTGAGTGTAAAACAGATTCTGTGTCAAGAACATAATGAAAATGTTAAGTATACACTGGAATTTTTACATATAAAATCAATTTTACTATATCTAAAAGTTTAAAATATTCTCTTACTGACTTTCATGTATAATAATGCTTTAAGTCAGTTTTAAGTAGTTATGAATTAAGCTAATATTTGAGAGCTACTTACAATCCAGAAGGCAAATTCCTGGCTGCAGTGATACCAAAGGAATACCGCACAGCTTCAACGAGGATAAAGTCACCCACCGCCGACAAAACCCAGGAACCCAGCAGAAAGGACTAAAAATAAAACAGGAAGAACATTATAGAGAGGAGTCTTCTAAAAATAAACTAACATTTATTTATTTAGAACCAGCTCAGGTATATATATATTTTTTAAAGTTTGTTTTTTGTTTGAATAGACTTTTCAAAGTGAGGGAGTAAAACCATATTGGTCAAATGTATTAACTTCCATAATTTCTAAGTATGTTGAAGAAAAGATATTTATAGCATGACTTATTTTTACAACTAATACACAAACCATTAAGCAAAATAAGTGATTAGAATTTTATTAAAATAAAAATCCTTATTAAAATGGTTATTGCTGGGCTTCCCTGGTGGCGCAGTAGTTGGGAATCCGCCTGCCAATGCAGGGGACACAGGTTCGAGCCCTGGTCCAGGAGGATCCCACATGCGCAGAGCAGCTGGGCCTGTGCGCCACAACTGCTGAGCCTGTGCTCTGGAGCCCGTGAGCCACAAGTACTGAAGCTCGCGTGATTGGAGCCCGTGCTCCGCAGCAAGAGAGGCCACCGCAATGAGAGGCCCGTGCACCGCAACGAAGAGTGGCTCCCACTCGCCGCAACTAGAGAAAGCCCGCGCGCGGCAACAAAGACTCAGTGCAGCCAAAAAAAAAAAGTTATTGCCCACTCACACTGATATTATTATCTGTTATCATCATTATTATTTTATTATGCTAATCGCTTAAATTTAAATTTTTTCTTTGGTTAATGTCCATGTTCCAAATCAGACAGAGGATCATGTAATAAAAAGATAATTGTTAATGAAACACCAAGCTTAACAAAATAAAACTATTTAAAAACAAGAAAACAGAAACATTTTTTTCTATCACCTAGGTAGCAAAGGGAAAATACATAAAAACTTACTGCAAATTTTCTGCTTCCATATCTTCTTTCAAATATCCTAAAATTATAAATAAGCAGACTACTGCAGAAAGTATCTTTCAAATCAAGGCAAATTATTCTTCCACAAATCAACCGCCAAATCTAGATGGGGATTTAAAAAAGAATAACAAATAGGAGTAAGACTTGTTCAGGTCTCTTCCTTGGCACATTTATTACGTTTACATTATACTGCTTATTTTTAATACTCTAAGCTCAGATTCCCCAAGGTAGAACTGAAACTCTCCATATCTCTGTAGCAGCTCTTAGAAATGCACACTAAGGGCTCCTTAAGAGGTTCTGCCAGGAGAGTGTGGCTATTTGCACTCCTAGACAGAGGGTGACTGTCCTCCATCCAGGCAGGTCCCACCTCTAGAGCACAAATGCCCACAAAGTGGTGCAGGAGAAGGGGACTGTTGCCAACTTAGCCGGGTGAACCAAATTAACCCCCCAAACAGAAAGGTACCAACTCAGGGCCACAGGGCCCTGACATTGCCTTACAGCAGTGGTTCTCAGGGCTGGCCATATGCTAGAATCCCCTGGGGATCTTTCTAAAAAAGTACACCAATGCCCAGGCCCCACCACTAGGCTCCCTGACTCAGCTGGTCTAGGGTGAGGTCTTGGCATCAAAAAAAAAACACTTTATGTAGGTGATTCTACTGTGCAGACAGGATTAAGAATCATTGTATTACAGCAACTGAAATCATACTGAAGCTCTATTATATTCCAACAGAAAGCAGCAGTATGGATAAATAACTGAATCACAGGAACTTGGCAAAGCCCACCGAAGCAATGGCATTAATGACATCCCTATGAAGAAAAGATGTCAGTGCTCAAGAATGGATTATCATGCTTAAAATGGCTAATGAAGTATTTAGCAAAGAAAAGTGGCAGGTTATAACCATAATTTGCACTAACACTCTCTGATATTGTGATTTATAATAAGAAATATATTTTGGTCTTTGCCATTGGAATTTACAAAGTGAAGAAAGCTATAATGGTGTCTTTTGTCATGTTAATGAGGTGACTTTTGGAGGCACCTAAGAATGGGGGCTGGCTTCCAGGGGAACCAACCTTGTGATTAGAAGGTGGGAATTTTCAGTCCCGCACCCTGACCTCCGGGGAGGAAGAGGGGCTGGAGGGTGGATCAACTGCCAATGGCCAGTGTTAATCAATCCTGCCTATGTAATGAATCTCCATAAAAACCCCAAAGGACAGGGTTCTGAGAACTTCCTGGGTGATGAACATGTGAAGATCTGAGGAGAGTGGGGCTCAGAGAGAGCACGGTAGCTCCGCACCCTTTCCCCTTACCTTGCCCTATGCATCTCTTCCATCTGGATGTTCATCTATATCCTTTAATAATACACTGGTAATCCAGTACATAAAATGTTTCTCTGAGTTCTGTGGACTGTTCTAGCAAATTAATTGAGCCCAGGGAGGGGGTCGTGGGAACTCCGATTTATAGCCGTTCGGTCAGAAGTCCAAGTAACTACCTGGGCTGGTGACTGGCATCTGAAGTGCGAGCACAGTGGGCAGTCCTGTGGGACTGAGCCCTAACCCTGTGGAATCTGATGCTCTCTGGGAAGATGGCATCAGAACTGAGTTCAACTGTAGGACACCCAAGTTGGTGTCTGAGAATTGCTTATTGTTGGCGTGGGGAAATCCCTGTCAAGCTGGAAATGGTACCGGAATACCCCTTTTGCACTCCAGCTCACAGACAAGACCCAGCACCAGCATTTTTCATGTGATCAACCCATAAATCTTGAAAGCCACAGACTTCTGCTCTTCCCACCAGCAGAAACCCAAGAGAAATTTCCTACTTGGTTTAACTACCACTATAAAAGTAATTCACAGACTCTCAATCTATTAGAGCTGAGAGAGCTTAGCTCCTCTAACAGATATTCAAACTGAGGCAAGTTTTTGAAAATGTTAAGTATGCATGCTAATCATACAAAAAATAGATTTAACATTGTTTAATTCTCTTGAAATTAAAAATTGCATTCCCATGAGTAAAAACTGAAGCTGAAAAGAGATGTGTAAAAGGAAATACTGCAACTCCTTCATTATAATCTGCTTTGCTGAAATTATCAATAAATACAACTAGAGAAGTTACTTGTTAGTGGAATATTAATAATAAATAATATTTCTTACAAATTTAGAGGCTTTGAGAGACTAAGAATGGCAGGAAGAAAGGTAAATCAAAGAAGAAGGCCTGCCTTCTCCCCTGCCAGAGGCCAGTGGAGCGGAGCTCACCTGGAAGTCGTCCTTGACTGCCTGAAGGTCGTACACAAAGAACCTCTGGCAGTGTGGAAGGAGGAGGGCCAGCAGGAGGGACAGGGCACTGGGGACCAGTAAAAGACCCTTGGACACAGGTGCTTTGTCTGGAGGGAAAAACAAAACTGCTTTCAGAATGACTGTCCCTAAGATTTTAAAAACCACACGACTGAAAAGCAAGAGAATTCACTTCTTTTGAATTAGAATGAAGACAAAGTTCACACACTCTGGAATTTAATTCTTATTAACATATATTTTCAAAGCATCTTCCTGCAGAGGTAAGTGATCAAAGGGCACTGGAAAACAAGCGAAATCGGCTGATGCAGGCTCCACTATCATCTGGCTCTTAGACGAGACCAAACCAAGTTTACTTCCATGGAATACCTTTTCAGAAAACGGTCACCAAAGTATAGAGAAATAGACAGGGGAGTATGTTTTCTATCAAACTGATCAGTTAGCTCCTGAGCGTGACTGGGATTCACGTACATAAACATTTACTTTAAGAAATTTAAGAAGCAGTTAAAAGTGCTAACATTGCTGCCTGCAGTGGTCTGCTGAGATTTTCCACCACGGGCACCCTGGAGCCTTGTCTAAATCTCACGCAGAGGAAGAGCAACGAACCATGGCAGCTATGGTAGCCCTCTGCAGTGGGCTAGGAAGGGGAACGTTAACGCACTTCGTAACGGCTGCTGTCTGCCTCACAGATTCTGGGGCTCATGCAGTGCTGTGGAGAAGTTGTTCACAATATAAACAGGCAACCAGCAATGAGGACCTGCCTGTTCCAATGGAAAATCCTTATAAGGAGCCTCTGAAAAAATCTATCTTGTGTGGAAAACGTGTAGATTATAAGAATGTACAGCTTTTATCCCAGTTTATTTCTCCATTTACTAGATGCATTTATGGAAGGCACATAGCAGGTCTTTGTGGGAAGAAACAAAAAGAAATCACAAAAGCAATTAAGAGAGCTCAAATAATGGGGTTTATGCCGGTTACATGCAAGGATCCTGCATATCTCAAAGACCCTAAAGTTTGTAACATCAAATACAGGGAGTAAATTCTATAAAGTTATCATCAATAAATTTATTTTACAGTTGTGTGGTGGTAATACTGGCTCAGACTGTAAGATGTAATAACCTTTGAGTAGAGAAGTGATAGGCTAAATCTTATCAAACTATAAAGTATTATGTTTTTAATTCTTAATAATTTGAAATTATATGAGGAAAAAGTGTTTCAAGAGTGACGTTTCCTCTCCATATCAGAATGTTCATTAAGTAAATCAGATTATTTAAAATGTTAATACTTGTTACATTTTCCATACATATGAATTTAAAAAAGGTACTATGGGATTTTCACTTAAAAAAAAAAAAAATCTCACGCAGACTTCAAACAACAGCTCAGTTCCCACTTCCTTACATCAGTCTCTCCCATTTTAGCCTGAGGGGCTCTTCCCCCAACCTGCATCCCCGTTTCCAGGTACTAGTTGAGGAGTCAGGGTCTGGAACCTGTTTTGCCTTCCCGACTACATTAAAGATTCCCGAGGGAGGCCACCTGCCTTCTCTTCTCTATGTTGGCCATAAAGCCTAGCACAGCTCCTTGAGGGAATGAAATGTCCAGATCATCAACAGGCAAGACCACAGGAAAGCGCAACGGACACTTTCAGACAGAGACATTCTCAGATTGTGTGAGGTGCACTTCAATGGGGAGTGAATCTACTAGTTATGGTTGGTAGTGTGGTAACTGCACTTGTTTGCATATATAAAAATAGCCCAACTACTTCCTCTCTGGTACGGTCTTACAAACAGCTAAACTGGAACCATCGGTAAAGTGGCTGCATACTATTTTCATGACCAAGATGCAATCGAGGCTCCAGGGAATCTAAGCGCTAACGGAGCTCCCCGCCCCCCAGAAAGTGGAGTCCCCTCCACCTAGTACCCCAAACGTACCGGAAAGCACCGTGGTTGTGAGCCTGACCAACCTAAGTCCTAACGCAAGCAATTTCAGCCTGTTTTCCTCACCTGTAAAATGAAGATAAGAGACACTACCTCAAGAGTAGTGAGAAGTAAATAAAGAATGAATATAAGGGGCTTCCCTGGTGGCGCAGTGGTTGGGAGTCCGCCTGCCGATGCAGGGGACGCGGGTTTGTGCCCCGGTCCGGGAGGATACCGCGTGCCGCGGAGCGGCTGGGCCTGTGGGCCGTGGCCGCTGAGCCTGCGCGTCCGGAGCCTGTGCTCCGCGGCGGGAGAGACCACAACAGTGAGAGGCCCGCGTACCACCAAAAAAAAAAAAAAAAAAAAGAATGAATATAGGGAAAACTGCTCCAACCACCGCAGTCACAATCCCAGGAGACTGGGCCTCCTTGGTGAAAGGCAAGCTCCTCCCTTATTATTCCGACAGGACTGAAGACGGAGCAGAGGTGACAGAGGTGCACCTTGAAGGTTTCCTCCTTCAACTTGGACTTCACCGATCCTTGTGAAATGGGTCCCATTATTTATTCAATCCTGCCTCTTCCTTGCTGCCTGCATGATTCCACTGTAGGTTCATGGTCTCAAATCTCAAACTGACACTCTCCACTGACCAGTAATGCTACTGCTCTTCTCTAGTAAGTGTGCTCTCTCCTCAAACCTTCCTGCTCCACACTCCCAATGGCTTACATGTCGCCATATGAACAAATGAATGGTTTGCTTTGGTGTTCTCACTCATATCTCTACAATTAATAAGCACCTACTGCTGCAGACCATGCATTATCCTAGGTCCTGGGGTATAGCAGCAAATGATGGACAAAGTCCCTCCCCTTGTGGTACCTACAGTCTAGACAGCAGAGAAAAGAAAATACACAAAGCAAGGTAAATACCATGTCAGATACAAATAAATGCTATAGAAAAATTAAGCGGTAAAGAGCGAGGCTGTGTTACCCACCATGGATTTCCTGCTCTCTTTTCAGATAAAAGATAGGACTGCTACCCACCCACACCTGCCCCTAACTGAAGTGGCATATGGCAATGTGACTTGCTTTGGCCAAGTCAACATAATAGATGTTACTTCCAGGCAAATACTGGAGAGCCAGTGAATGGCCTTTCCCTTGGCCAATGATCAAGATGGTGGCCATGCTACGAGCCGGATGCCAGAGTTCAAGACAACACGGGACAGGCCCTGCCAGGCGACTCACAATGGAGGGACGCCTGCAGTAAGAAACAAACCTTGTCGTTTCAGGTCCCTGACATTTGAGAGCCGTTTGCTACTGCAGCATAACGAGCCTATCCTGGTTTAGGGGAAAACATAGTGCTAGTAGGGAAAGAAGGGTGCTCTTTTTTATAGCATGATTAGAAGGCCCTCTGACAAGGTGAAATTTGAGCAGACACCTGAGGATGTGGGCCTTGCAGATACCTGGGGAGCAGTATTCTTGGCAGGGAAAAGAGCAAGTCCAAGTGCTGTGAGACAGAAACACACTCAATACGATCAAGAAACAGTAAGGCTGCCAAGGCAGCTAACAGCAGAATAAGCAAAAAGCAGAGAGGCAGGATATAAGGCCAAAGAAGTCGAGGAGCAAACAGTGTAGAACCCTATAGGCCATAAGGACTTAACCTTTCCTTGGAGAGTGACAGGATGCTCTTGGGATGTTTAGGAAAGGAGTAACATGATCAGACATGTTTTCAAAGGATTGCTTTGGTTGCTAAATTGAGAAGAGATTACAGCAAGGCAAGCATAGAAGAAAGGAGACCAGTTAGGAGGCTATCATAATAATCCGGACAAAAGATGATGATGGCCTGGACCAGGGTGGTTTGGGTGGGGGTAGTGAGAGTGGTCAGAACTGGAGTATGTTTGGAAGGTACAGCAGCAGGATTTGCTGGCTAACTGGGTATAATGTATGGGCAAATGGAGAAATCAAAGATGACCCAAAGTTTTTGTGGCGAGCCAGTAGAACTGTTGCCAGTTCCTAAGATGGAAAATTCTGTCACCCTCGCCCTTACCATGCCTACAAGATCTGGGCCCACCTTGCAAACTGTTCCCTAACCCCCATCTCCACCCACCACCTCCTAGGGCTCTACCCTTTATACCAATGCTGCTCAAAGTAACTAGTCCACAAGCTGTTACCAGTCCAGAGTGAGAACAGAACGTGAACCAACACACTATGTCCTGCAGGGAGGAAGTCCTGCTATGAAAAAAATATCACCTGTACTGAACACGTGCTCTGCTCAAATGTCACCTTATTTGCGGATACCCCATGTAATTCTCTATCCCCTTTGTTCTGGTTTATTTTTTCACAGCACTTATCAACAATTGACTTATTAATAGTGATTCACCAAATCTATGATTCAAACTGACTGTAAGATATACCATTATTTTAGGTGTTACTAAAAAAGAAACACTGTCAAATAATTCTAAGATGGCATCAACTGTAAAGTACAACCCAATATTAGAAACACTAAAATGTGAAAAAATGCAATTTGGAATCAAGAAATACATTTCTCTGTGTATTGTCCATCTCCCCATCCTCAGTCCCCACTAGAATATAAGCCTCTTGAAGGCAACAATTTTGTCTGCCTGTGTTCACTGCTGCAGTATCCCTCATGCCTATAACAGGATCAGGTCCATAAAGGCAGTCAACAAGTGTTTATCTAATGAAAGGTGACTGATATATAAGAGTTGCTCAATAAATACCCAAGCATCCATTGATGGATAAGTGGATAAACAAAATGTGGTATATCCATACAGCAGAATATAATGAATTATATTCAGTCTTTAAAAGGAAGGAAGTTCTCACATGCCACATCATGGATAAACTTTTTGGACATTATGTTGAAGGGAATAAGCCAGACACAAAACGATAAATTCTGTATGATTCCATTTCTATGAGGTACCTAAGGAGTCAAATTCAGAGACAGGAAATAGAAAGGTGGTTTTGAGGGGCTGGGGGGAGAGAAGAATAGGGAGCTGTTTAGTGGGTATAGAGTTTCAGTTTTGCAAGATGAAGAGTTCTAGCCACAAATGCACAACAACGTGAATGTGCTTAATGCCATGGAACCATACACTTAAAAATGGTTAAGATGGCAAATTTATGTTATGTGTATTTTACACAATTAAAGACTAAAAATAAATAAAATATTTACTGAATTAATAATGGATACTATTTATACAATCATTTTAATTCTGTCTAGGACTAAACCCCTAAAAATACAGACCTGATTACTTAACTCAGATAACACTACCATTAAGTCCTCCTCTTAAGATGAGCAAAAATCAGATCCCAGAAACCTATGAGGAAAGTAACAGATAATATACAATGGTCCAAGAAGTCCCACATCACAGGACAAGTATACAGTATTACTATGGACAGCAGAATTTACCGATTAACTCAAGATCTGTACATTTTGCCATATGAAGTTTACTGCAAAACAAACAAAAAAAGAACTTTAAATTATTATTAAATTCTAGTTAACAACATGTATGCTTAAGTGTTTAGAGATAAAGTGACTACAACTTACTTTGAAATCCACCAAAAAATAAGGCAAATTGATGAAACAGAGAATGGATATTTAATAAAGCAAATATGTAAAATGTTAATTGCAGAATCTAGGTGGTAAGTATATGGTGTTCATTTTACCATTCTTCAACTGTGGAGGTGGGCAAATAGTGAATCACAGAATATGAGAGCTGAGATAAGACTTCAAAATACATGAAGCAAAAACTTATAGAAACAGGTAAATCCACAAATATAGTAGGAATCTTCAGCACTCCTCTCTCAGTAATCAATAACACAAGTAGACAGAAAATCAGTGTCATGGACTGAAATGTCCCTCGCCCTCCTCCAGATTCATATGTTGAAGCCCTAACCCCCAATTCGACTATATTTGGAGATAGGGTCTTTAAAGAGGTAGTTTAAGGTTAAATGAGGTCACAAAGGTGGGGCCCTAATCCAATCTGTTCTTATTGGAGAAGGAAGTGGCACCAGGGATGCACACAAACAGAGGAAAGACCATGTGAACACACAGGGAGAAGACATCTACAAGCCAAGAAGAAAGGCCTCAGGAAAAACCAAACTTGCCAATGCTTGGATCTTGTACTTCCAGTCTCCTGACTTGTAAGTAGATAAACTTCTGTTGTTTAAGCCAGCCACCCATGCTGTAATACGTTGTCATATCAATCAGTAAGAATATAGAAGACTTGAAAAACAATATCAATTTGACCTGATTGACATTTATAGTATACTCCACCCAACAACAAAAAATTACACATTTTTTTTCAAATGGATAAGGAACATTCCCCAAGACAGACCATATTCTGGGCCATAAAACACACCTCTATAAATTTAAAGAAATTAAAATCACACAAAGTACGTTCCCTGATTACAACAAAATTAAACTAGACATCAACAACAGAAAGATGGATGGAAAATCCTCCAAATACAGCTGACCCTTGAACAACACAGGTCTGAATGTCAAGGGTCCACTTATATGATTTTTTTTCAATAAGTACATACCACAGCACTACACAATCCATGGCTGGTTGAATCCACGGATGCGGAACCATGGATATGAAGGGCCAACTACAGAGTTATACTCGGATTTTCGACTGCATGGGGGTCAGCACTCCAAACACCCACACTGTTCAAGGGTCAACTCTACTTGAAAATTAAACAACATACTTCTAAATAATACCTGGGTCAAAGATGGAGTCACAAGGGAAATTAGAATATATGTTAAATAGAATAAAAAGTAGTACAACCAAGCAAAATTTGTGACCTGCAAATAAGGCAATGCTTAGAAGGAAATTTATAGCATTAAATGCTTATACAGGAAGAGAAAAGGTCTCAAATAACAATAAAGAGTACAAGCTTTAAAACACTAGAAAAAGACGAGCAAACTAAACCCTAAGCAAGCATACGGAAAGACAGAATTATGAGCAGAAATCAATGGAATTGAAAACCAAAATATAATAGAGAAAAATCAATGAAACTAAAAACTAACTCTTTGAGAAGATCAATAAAATTGATATACCTCTAGCAGGACTGATCAGGAAAGAAAGAGAAGACACAATTACCAGTATCAAGAATAAAGGAGGGGGGCTTCCCTAGTGGCGCAGTGGTTGAGAGTCCGCCTGCCGATGCAGGAGACATGGGTTCGTACCCCGGTCCGGGAGGTTCTCATGGCCGCTGAGCCTGCGCGTCCGGAGCCTGTGCTCCACAACGGGAGAGGCCACAGCAGTAAGAGGCCCGCGTACCGCAAAAAAAAAAAAAAAGAATAAAGGAGAGGACATCACTACAGATGCCATAGACATTAATAGGCTAGTAAGGGGTTGTACAACATTGTGAAATGCACTTAATGCCACTGGACTGTACACTTAAAAATGGTCAGAATGGTAAATTTTATGTATGTACTTTTATCATAAATAAAATAATTTTTAAAGGATAATAAGGGAATATCAGAAACAACATTTTAGCCACAAATTTGACAACCTGGATGAAACAGGCAAATTCCTTGAAAGATGCAATCTACTTATCAAAGTCAAAAAGAAATTTGAACAGTCCTATAGAAATGAAGAAACTGAATTCATAGTTAAAAGTCTTCCAACAAAGAAAACTCTAGGCCTGATGGCTTCACTGAAGAATTGTACCAAACACTTAAAGGAAAAAGAATACCAATCCTACATAAACTCTTCCACCACGTAGAAAGGAGAGAACACTTTGCAATTCATCTTATGAAGCCAACATTACACTGATTCCAAAAACAAAGATGTTAAAAGAAAACAAGAGACCAATATCTCAGACCAATTTGCTAATATTTTGTTGCAATATTCTCAACACAATATTAGCAAATTGAATCCAGCTATACATAAACAGGATAATACATCACAACCAAGTGAAGTTTATACCAGGAATGCAAAGCAAATCAATCAATGTAACTCACTACATTGGTAAAGAAAAATGTACTGCACAACTCTATTCACATCCTGTACAATTATGTGCTTATTCTATGAAGCCAATTTTTGTCCATTCATGAGACAAAACTGGTCACCTACTGCTGTGTAGTTAATGACAGGTTATCCCTTTGATCTAACCTTACTCCTAATACTACCCAACGTTTATTGAGCACTTGGCAAGTGCAAAGTCCCATTCACAGCACCTCTGCTCAAGATGTTCTCCCCACATCCAGCCTGTCCTCACCACTCGGTCCTCATTTCAGACAGCATCTCACAGTAGCATTCCCTCATGACTTTTTATTTATTGCAGAGCACTTTTCACTATTTGAAATTTGTCTTTGTTTCCTTCCGTGTCTGTCTCCCTCATCAGAATGTAAACTCAATGAAGGCAGGGTCTTCCTTGTCTTGCTCACTACTACATATTTCTATACCCAGGACAGTATCGGGCATATAGTAGTGTTTTAGTAAGTATCTGGTGAAGGAAAGGATTATATGAGGTAGACATGACCCTCTCCAAATTTATAATATGAGAAAACTGCGACTCAAAGAGTGAGTTACCTGTCCGTGATCACAAATGACTCAGCCTGGGTTCCACTTAAAATAAAAGGCAAGACAAAGACTAGCCGGCAGGTAGTTTATTTTGGAATGTGGTTCCAGGAAGCAGGAGTGAGGGACACTGGGAATGAAACACAGAGAGAGTCAATACAAGGATTCATTACGAAGCTGGCCACCTCTATGAGTTACAGATGTTTCTGTCAAGTGCTGAGTCCCACAGGATTTTCTAAGAAGCCTTGTGAATGTATCTCAGAACCATCACCCAGGAAAGAAACAGGAAAGCATTTTTATCCATCATCCCTCAAACGTCTAGAGTGGCCACAGAAAAGAAGCCCCAAGGGAAAAACAGAGAAATAAGCTTTACCAAATCAGACCAGGTTACACCAAACAAGAGTACAGAAATACATGAAATAAGAGGTGAGGCTGAGGACACAGGAATGCTGTTCAAGAAGAGGTGTCTGATCAATGGCCAGGGAGTGGAAGAACAAACCCTGACAATCTGACTACAAATAAAACTGCCCCCTATGCTGCGCGGCCACGGAGCTCCATGGTCCAATGGGACTGTCACCTGCATGGTGGATTTTAATTGAAAGACATACATAGTCACAAACAGCAATAACAGAAATCCAAGTGGTACCCTCTGTAACAGAAGTAAATGCACTTGTGAATGGAGATATAAAAAGACGGCAGTCTGGGAGGGTACAACACAGAGTGGTGGGTACTTATTAAATGTTAAACTGATCAAAAGTTTAAAAAATATATATAAACCCTCTGATCCAAAAAAAAAATCTACATCTAGGAATTTAGCCCAAAGTAATTACCACAGATATACACAAAGATTTTTGCTACAAAGACGCTCATCACAGCATTGTTTATGATAGTGAAAAAACTAGAAACATCAATGTCCAAAAGGAAAATAGATAAATTATGTTCTATCCATAAAATGGAATAATACTCAATTTTAAGAACTAGGTTGTAGAAAAATATTTCGTGCTTTGGAAAGATGTTCCTAAATAGTAAGTGCAATATTTCCAGTAGCATTATTATATATTGAATAATGCTCTTAAAAAAATAGTTCATAAATACATGGGTTTTTTAAAAGCACCTATCAAAATATTAACAGTGGCAATCTCTGAATGATCTGTTCACGGGAGGTTTTAAATTTTTATGAAAATATTTTAAGACTTAGAAAAAATAATTTTTGTTTAACTAGTTATTAACTCAGTTAAAAGTTTCATTAAATCCTTACGCAGTGAGATAAGGCAAGTCGCTAGCAATCTGCTGGCCCCCCATGTGAGTGGAGCCAGGAAGTGGTTCATACATGAGGAACCCAAGCAGTGATCAAATGGAAGGTTAAAAAATGTCACTTCCTTACAATGGGTCCTTCCACTTTTGAAAATAGGGATGTAACAAATTTTGAGAATGACAGACAATGCATTAATATAAAAATAAAAATGCAAAACATCTACGGTAAAGACAACATAAAACACCAAAGTTTAAGGTGTTTCCTTTTGGGTCATTCACCTCTTTGGTATGACCGCAGTACGAAGCCATCTCTCTGTGGCAAAGAATAGCAATCAGGCTATGGTGACTGCGTATTATCCTAAAATAATTATTCCAGTATATGTGGATTACTTCATGCCAAGCACTGTGCTAAAAAAAGCGCTTTCTGTGTAATACCATCTCAGTGAATGCTTATAGTAAACCTGGGGCAATACTTAGTTATCTGAATGTTCTAGGTGAAAAATAGGCTAAGAAAGGTTAAATAATTGGTTCAAAGTCACAACTAGTTAGGCTGAGATCTGGACCAGTTCTGCCTGACTCCAAAGAAAAAGTTTTTGTAATATATAACAAGGAAATCTGATATCTTTATATCATGGTCCATGGTCCAAAGGGATTTTCACTCTTACTATTTTTAGTACTTCACTTGTATCTTTTTGGTTGCTCAAAAAGTTAAACATAGAATTACCACATGACCCAACAACTCAACTCCTAGTTATATACCCAAGAGGACTGAAAACAGATATTCAAACAAAAACCTGAATATTCATCGCAGCATTATCCTAAGAGCCAAAAAGTGGAAACAACCCAAATGTCTATCAACAGATGAATAAACAAAATGTGGTATATCCAGACAACGAACTGTTAGTCATAAAAGGACACATGCTAGTAACACACGCTACAATATGGAAGAACCTTGCAAACATTATACTAAGCAAAAGAAGCCAGACTCAAAAGCCACATATTATGACTCCATATACATGAAATGTCCAGAATTTAAAAATCCAGAGACACAAAGCAGATTGGTGGTTGTCAGGGGCAGGGAAGGGGAGGGAATGGTGAGGGACTGCTTAATGGGAACTGCGCTTCTTTTTGGGGTTGATAAGAATGGTCTGCAATTAGAGAGTGGTTGGTGATGACTGCACAACAATGTGAATGTGCTGTTAAGTCAATAATTGCACACTTTTAAATGGTTACAACGGTGAATTTTATGTTATGTGAATTCTACCTGAATAAAAATATGCATCTTTTAGGTACTAAAGATACTAACCACAGGTCTTGGCAAAGCTTAGCCATGTGGGCTGTTACAGAAGCATCGTAGCTGAGGAGAGATGCAGGGGGTGGGGATGGGGGGAAGGAAAAGGCAGTAACCCAGCAACTCTGCCCATCCCCACAAGTCACCGTGTCAAAGTATACTCATCAAAAACCCCGGTGTGGTTCACACCCCTGGAGGAGGGGCTGCCATACCCTACCAGATCGTTTTCCTATTTCTGACTACTCAACTATTTGGTAAACTTCTCAGGGGTTCCACAAGAATGGGGTGATCTGGTGTTTTATGAAGTCACTTCCTTAAACCTTTTCATCAAAAAGGGGCTAAACCAACGTGTGTAAGTCCACGAAAATGCAGAAACCTGTGCACTACGAGGGACACCTTCTGCATCCACCTTGCTTTACTCTTTGGGCCTATGAGCTTCCTGGAAGGAAACCTGATGAAACACACCCTCAGTGACCAAGTGCGTTCTGGTGACCGTCTCCACAAAGACATTCATAAAATTGCCCGAGAATCAAAAGGTCCCAAGTTTATTTTTGTGACAGTCAATTACCTACGATGCTCAGAAGTAAAACACTGTAAGCCATCCATGAACCCGCTGCTGTTCCTAACACACTGGGGAGAATGTGAAGGCCCTGGGCATCTGCTACACTGACCACTCCTCACCCAACAGGTGGCCCGGAGGCCTGGCTTGGGAGGGCAGCCCGTGAACACTTGTCACTGGACCAACGCTTGTAAAACTCATCAGGAAAATGAACAGGAGAAAAGGCTAGGAAGTTTCCAGAAAAGAACTCCGAAAAAAGGCAAGAAAGAGGAAGATTTGCCCTCTAGAGACAAGAATGTATTCTATATCTAAAATATTCAATAGTATGAATTAGGGGGAAAAAAAGAACGAGCAATAAAACTGAAAAAGGAAGTTCTAAAACAGAGCCGAACACAAAGGCTCGTGACGCCAGAGAAAAGTGTGTCAGATCTGCACGTCAGCAACAGTGGCAACAGGCTCCCGCACTTTAATTTTAGTCCTGCCACTACGCTGGACACTACTTGGGTTTAGCCTTCTTAGGGAGATTTTATACAAACATAAAGCCTTTCCTTAAGTGTAAAAAAAAAAAAGGCAGTCATTGTTAAAAGTGCTAATTAGACAAGGAATACAATAAAATGAAATAATTTTAAAAGCCAAAAGAAGAAAATTATAAATGTTACACATAAATAATGATAAATTATTCAACGGTAGGAACAGCTCTGAAAAAGTGAATCAGAAAGCTTGTCAAGACAAGCTTGTTCTAGACCCATGTGATAAACTGTAAGAGAAAAGAAAAAAAAAATTTTAAGAGAAAATGTGTGGTTATTGGCAAAAAAAAAAAAAAAAAAAAAAATATATGTTGTAAGTTCAAGTACCTAAGGAGGCCAGGCAGGTAGCAGTGAAACAGGGGAGGTAGGTGGCAAAAGGCACGTACCAGTGGATTTTTGTCACACAACAGTTCAGCCCTGATGTGGCAGATCATCATCTCAAGAACTAAGAGGAATCTGGATTTCTGTCTCAAAGACACCAATTTTAAAATGTTGGAAGGTGACTCTCCTCCCACCCCCCTACCCTCGCCACCAACACACAGCTCAAACAAAACACATCTGTGTGGCCTGCCAGTGTTCAACGTCTGGCCTAGAGAATCATCACTGAGGTGAATGCCTATCAGAGCAATGCTAATTTAAGAGAAGGCTGAGTCGTAAAGACCAAGGCTGGTGAAGGTGCTGCCCTAATGGTAACAGCTCCAGAACAAACCAAGGATGGTTCTATATGTTCAAGGACCCTATGAATCTTCGAATCAACCAAAGTAGACTGACAAGTAAGGATACCGCACCTATAAAGACATACACTTGAACATCTGAGAAGGTAAGCAGGAGAGGGAGTTACCTGTCAGCAGATGTTTAATGTAGACTAAACGGGTCTATTGGGGGGAAAGACGTAAACAAAACATACATCTGCAAGATGGAGAAACCCAAGTCTGATTTTAGAGTTTGATGATACAAGGAACCTCTTCCACTCCTGTCTGGTGGAAAAGCCTACTAAAATAGAGAACCAAGCTTAAATCCTTTTAAGTTTGGACCTGTACACGGCCTTTAGCACCTAATCCATTTGTGAGTAGAGATGCTACTAACATCTTTAACCACTGATGCTGAGACTGGCTGGTTGGGGGGACAAAAAATCCCCACTTAAACATTATAAACACTAAAATTAATGCTAAACGGATTCAAGAATCAAATAAAAGCAATGAAACCAAAAAGACAGCTCAAAAAATTTCAGTTCAAGATGACAGGCTCCTACACCTGTCCACTCTTCCCCCCTCCCAAAGTCATATTGAAATAAAAGGATCTTCAAAACACCAGAGAAATGCCTCCTTCCAAATAGTCCAGGGAACTAATGAATAAATACCAAGACCTGGAGAGGAGGATGAGCAAACAGAATTACCCAACAGAATAATTTACAGTATTTCTCAAACTTCAGTCAGTCCCATTACAGAGCCACAATTTTTGTTATATCCCAGTGTTACCTATCCTATTGTTTAATATTTTTCTTTAAATCATCTTACTATGTTTTAGTTAAATAAATGTATTTTAAAGGAAACTTTATATCACTATAATAAGTGCAAAACGAGTGTCACTTTGTCATCAGTAGGTGGTAACTATAAAAATAAACACAGTTTACTAAATTCTAACTAATATTGTTGCTGCAGAAAGATCTGGGCTTGCCTCCTATTCTCTACGTCACCAGAGGAAACTAGCTGCTATTAGAGACGTATTTCAGACTAGCAGCTAACTGAGACTTTCTCTTTGTTACAATCAAGAGGAAAAAGAACTGAAAAGGGAATTATTATCTTAAGTTTCTTTCAATGGCCCTTAGTGTTGAGCCCACATCCTGTTTAAACCATCCCCGGTATAAATGGCGCACGTGCCTGCTGTGGCAGCTGGGCCAGGCCCTTCCACAAAACCCCGCCACCAGACACACTCCTTTGCATTTCCTCATACACAACCATTCATCTGACCACCCCAGCTGAAGAAAAGGCTTTGCCCCCAAAATAAAATCCGAGAAATGCACAAAAAAAGTGGCGATCTACTTAGGGAGGACATTGTAAGGGTCTGAGGGCTGAGAAAGACTAGAAGAGAGCTCGGGCATCTTCAGACGCCCGCAACAGATGCTAGCCTGGGTAACGTGGCACAGTGGGAGGCAGGTGGTAAGAGGAAGGGCAGCTTCACTCAGAGTAAGATTTACACAAAGAGCCAAGCCCGCTACCCTGGCCCACAGCGGGGGATTTTCACCATCTTTGCCCATCTCCTGCTCCCCGCTTCTGCACCCTATATGGAGAGCAGCCTGTTCACAAGCTCTGCAAACTTGAACAGAGCCTACAGGCGGCCCTGCCAGCCGAGGTTCGGGCCTGTTGGGGACAAAGACCTACCCACAAATAAAGAGGAAACCCACACCAGCTACTTACAAATCCAGTCTTTCACTACGTACAAGAATGGTCAAGTGAGCATCCAGAAAGCTCACCCCCGTGTCCTCTGCACCAAAACGTTTACTGCAGGAGGGATGCCAGGGGAGAAAACAGAAGACTCAGAGAAGAAAATGATGCAAGGGTCAAGAAACAGCAAAAATTGAGCATGAACTTAAGTAGTGAAGAAATATTAAAAGAAATTAAGAGACTCCTTGAAGTAGCACAGGTTTTCTGACCTAGGGCTCTATCTTCTTCTATGACACCAATCACACACCTTGGTTCAACAATGAATACACAATCATAATAATGTAAATATAGCTATTGTTATGATTTTCTATATAAAATCAACCTACAGACAAAGCATGGAAGGCTTAACTGTCATTACAGAACAGGCTATAAAAACACACAGCACACACAGAACACGAATCAAGAACTGAGAGACAAAAAAGTACATGTTCTTGGGCTAATTTTTCTCATTTTCATAGTGTAGTCTACTGACTGTGCCAAAAACTGATGAATCAAAAAATAAAGGATTGGGCTTCCCTGGTGGCGCAGTGGTTGAGAGTCCGCCTGCCGATGCAGGGGACACGGGTTCGTGCCCCGGTCTGGGAAGATCCCACGTGCCGCGGAGTGGCTGGGCCCATGAGCCATGGCCGCTGGGCCTGTGCGTCCGGAGCCTGTGCTCCGCAACGGGAGAGGCCACAACGGTGAGAGGCCCGCGTACTGCAAAAAAATATAAAAATAAAAAAAATAAAAATAAAAAATAAAGGGTTTTGTCCATTGTTTAAAATTATAAATGTAACCATTACAAGGGGTAACCAAACCAAAACTAAAACATGGAGAGGCTGGAGGTATGCAAGTTCCTCATCTTTCATTATGTGGAATCTATAAGCAGAACCAGTAGTTGACAAATCAATAAAGGCATAAATACATCATTTAAAGCTGTAATAACAGAAGAAACAAAGAAAGAGGAACTTAAAAGTGGCTACTGCTAGTGAAGAGAATTCATATTATACCCTTATATAAATTTTTACCATATGCTTATATTACTCTTATATTAATCACACACACACACACACACACACACATGCACACACAGGATTCATAAACAAAAAACAATCTACAAGAATATTCTCCAAACTGTTCTGGGACTGAGAAGAAAGAATTTCACGTTTCACTTTCTCCTTTTCTGGGTAGGCTGAATTTGTACCAGCAGTATATATTACCTATATAATCAGAAAAATATAAGATACAAAAATATTAAATGAATATTTAACAGATCTCAGGAGGCCCAGGACTTAATAAAGAAAAGGATGAATTTGGCTAAATAAAATTTATGAGCTAAATCCCTTTATTTTAATGACTTATTTAAATGAAAAACTTTATATGAGAAAAATTGCATGAATAAAATTAAAAAGCGGGGGCTTCCCTGGTGGCGCAGTGGTTGAGAGTCCGCCTGCCGATGCAGGGGACACGGGTTTGTGCCCCGATCCGCGAAGATCCCACACGCCGCGGAACAGCTGGGTCCGTGAGCCATGGCTGCTGAGCCTGCGTGTCCGGAGCCTGTGCTCCGCAATGGGAGAGGCCACAACAGTGAGAGGCCCGCGTACCGAAAAATAAAATAAAATAAAATAAAAAGCAACTGACAAGTGATTAAAATATTCGTAACATATAGCATGACAAAAGCTAGTACCCTTAAAGGACTTTTACTAATCAATTTAACAAAAACAAAACAAATACTCCAATAAAAAAAAGGGCAAAGGACATAAATAGTCAAATCAGTTCAAAAATGTATTAAAATGGCCAATAAATATGAAAGATGAAAATAAGTTCACTTTCCCAGGCATTCAAAGAAATGCAGATTAAAACAATAAAATGTCATTTTTCAATCTCTCAATTGGCAAAAATCATTTTAAATTATCATACTCAAGTGTTACAAGAGTTTGGTGAGAAAGATATTCTGCTAAACTGCTGAAAAGTGTAAAGTGACACATCCTTTCTGGAAGGATTTGGCAATACAGATCAAGAGCTTAAAAATGTTCCTATTCTTTGACACTATACTTCCACGTTTGTGATCATTTCTTTAGGAAGAAGTCAAAGATGTGATCAATAACTTAAAAGACGTTCACCATAACATTGTTTAAATGGGAAAAAACTGGAGAAAAACACTGAAATATAACACGTTGTAATACTTCAAAGTCATGATTCTGTATCTAAAAAATGTTAGGGGAGCACAACAAAATGTTTATTTGAATGCCATGTCTGTATAAAACACGTATGTGTGGGTGTCTGAGAGAGAAAGAATGCACAGGTAAGAGCCTGTACAGAAAAAAATCTAAAAGAATGAGCACTAAAATAGCAGTGATGATTATTTGGGTGGGAGAGTAACGTGTGACTATTCCTTTCTGTATTACGTATTTGTGTAATATTTTAATTTTTTTGGCAGCAAGCATGTTTCAGTTTTGTAATAAGGCAAAACAAAAAAATGTTAAAAGTCATCTTTGAACATTATTAATAACATGGGGCAAATTCATTTAAGGTTAAATGAAAAAATCAGAATATGAAACTGTACGTAGCTCCAATTTTGCTTTTAAATCTGTTTACATACATACATACGAAAAAATTTACAGAACACCAATATGCTAACAGGGATGAAATCTGGGTAGCACAGTGAAATGGAATTTTATGTTTCCTCCTTTTACTTCCCAAATTTTCTACAATGAAAACCATTCCCACTAAGTCTTAGAAACAAAGAGTTAATAAAAAGTTAAATTTCCTTGTTGCAGGGCCCATAAGCCTTGGAAGTGCTAATTTCCATCATCAATCTTTAAACACAACATTAGGGACATCCTGGCTTCTGAACGCTTTCCAAATATTAATACTGTGCTCTTTCCACTGTATCATGCTGCATTCAAGGGACTAAGGTAACATAAGCATTGGAAAATGTCTGAGAACAGTTGCAATATAACATAAAAATCTTGAGAAAAATGTCTGGGAAAGAGAATCATGATTTAAATGAGGATTAAATGATAATTTTCATTTATAATTATAATTTAAATGAGGGCTAAAACTTAAGCAATGTACAGCATGATGACCATAGGTAGGAATAATGAATTGTATACTTGAAATTGGCTAGAGAGTAGATCTTGAATGTTTTCACCACACACACACACACACACACACAAAGATAACTGTGAGGTGATGGATATTTTAATTACCTTGACTGCAGTAATCATTTCACAATGTATGCAAATGACAAAACATCACATACAACATGAATATATAAAATTTTTGTCAATTATATCTCAATAAAGCTGGAAAAAATAAACTGAACAATAAAATTTGGGGTTTAAAAATAAAAATATTTTTTAATTAAAAAAAAATTTTAAGCAGCCCTGCACAGTACCAGTGTGTTCTAGAAAGCACACCTCAAAAATGCTGGAGTAAATTACTTATGAGATACTCTTTATCAGGTTGTATTTATTAAAATTCCATAGAAATGCAAGTTTTAAAGTAGCTTGATTTAAGGTAGGTTCTGCCTTCATGACTAAAACTGATACTGCCACAAGCTGAGAATGGAAAAAGTTGGAGAAGTTAGATAATAACTTGACTAAAGGGAAGAGAAATATAATAATAATAAAGGAAAAAGAAAAACGTGCAAATAAAAACAACAATAGTGCATTAGCTCCTACAAAAAGATCCTAATTAGGACATAAAACATCTCTAGTAAAAGCAAAACTGGATCTCGGTTCTGCTTTAGGAAGAAAGAGGGAGACTCATGGACTGAAAGAAGGAACATGGCGGACACACGAGGAACCAGCTGCAGCAGTCACAAGGGGGGCAATAAAAAGCAACTTGCCAGGACCCAGAATAAGTGTTCAAGGGCTGGGAAATAAGCCCCACTGCTAAGCAGAGCTGCTATACTCATCATGAGCCTACGAATACCCCCGTGGTCAAGAGAGAGAAACGGGCCTAGTGAGTGAGATGAACACGTGACCCCTGAGAGCGGGGTACCGGGGTTTCTAGAGAGCAGGAGGAGGAGAAGCCATGTTGATCACTGAGATAAGAATGCATGACCAGGGCAAAGAATCAGCAATTCCAGCAAGCAGAGGTGGACCACAGGCCAGAGGCAACAGTGGGGTCATCTTTCAATCAGTCCAGCAGTGTCCTCAAGCAGGCCAAACAGGCCCTAGAAGGAGGAAACTGTAGGTGGACCTAAGTTCCTAGGAGCTATGAAAGACACCAAATAAAGCCCACCAGCATAACAATGCATCCCCCCAGGTCAGGGGAGCAGCCAGAATGGGCGCCTCCCAAGAGACTCTAAAAAGCCCACAGCACAGAGTCAGCTTTAACCACGTACCAGGCTCAGAGAGCCACGTAAGAACAATCCTAGTTCCTCACTATTCCTTCTTCCTCCCACCCCACCTTATCTAGAACCCAGTAAGGTCAGAAACAGGAAACTGGGGGGTCAGAGGGGACACAAAAGGACAGAAGCCAACTATACCACTTTCTCTGACAGCAAGTGGTTGCCAACAACAAATCTTAACTGGGAGAAAGAGGGAGAAAAACTCTTACCTTTGAATGAAGGCTGAGTGTTGATTAATACACTGAACTGGATATTTTTAAATTGAGCCTATGCTTTGTGACTTCTGTTCCCTAAGATCACTGCCACTTGAACGCACCTTTTGTCTTTCACCTAATGAGCCATGCTCATTAAAAACAGCTGTTGAATCAATAACTTGAAGAGTGAATAAAAAGTCATAAGGCCTGATGCCTTCTCATAAAAGGAAAAGGCTTTCCAAGCTGAGTGCATTTTAAAGAGATGGTGAGAGACAAAAATAAAGATTTATTTTAATCATCTCCCACAAGTTATGTATTCAACACATTGAGTACATACCTAAAGAAAGAATATATCAATCAGAACACAGTTTGGTCCTTCCTGGGAGCACAACCACAGCTGCACTGGGAAACTGCAAAGTGTCCATTTCAGGATGATGCTGGGGACAGAGCCTTCGGGCTCCAAGGCAGTACCCTAAAGCTGAAATGAAGAGGGGGTTACAGACCCTGAATGACCCACCAGTCCTTGTGGCTCACCCATCTCTAGAGCGAAATGAATGTCCTCACCATAGGCTGCCACCGCTGGACCTCGCATTCATCAACCTCCCCTAACTGCACCTGACTCTAGGCTCCCTAACTAATGTTTTGGATCAAAACGAGTTTCACTCAGGGGAAAGTTCCAGCTCATTTGAGAACTTTCTCACTCTGATAAGTCTGTACTGGTTCTCACCTCAGGACTGTGTGGCTTGAGTTAGCAAGATATCCTGGGTACTGAGTCTTCAAAGGGATGACTCCAGCTGTGTCTCCGTGAGACTGCCAGCTGTCCATCCCAACGGTCGTCTCTATTTCTACTCTCTACCTCTGGTTCACTCCGTACCTCAACAAAAATAGGTTTTGGCCTTAATAATCCACTGAAACTACTCTTCTTAAGGTAACAATAACTTAATGCCAAATCCAGTAGACCCTGAGGATGTGAAAAACTACGTAGCTGTGGTCAGGAGATATGAAGAAAAAGTCAAAGAACAAGGAATTTTAGAAAGATACAAACTACTAGGTGTAAAATAAATAGGATACAAGGATGTAATATACAGCACAGGGAATGTAGCCAATATTTTATAATAACTTTAAATGGAGTGTAACCTGTAAAAATATTGAATCACTATGCTATACACCTGAAACTAATATAATATTGTAAAGCAACTATACTTCAATTAAAAAAAAAAAGAATTTTAGAAAGAAGTGTTCATCAAGGCCAGTGTGAGAGAACATTCCACTAAGATAAGGACTGAGAGGCACCCATCTGATGCACACTTTTCAACAAAAACTGACAAGTGGGTTCCTTCACGCCATTGGGTCACCTTCCCAAACATCTTTGCTGACCACACCTGCTAAAGCAGCATCCTTAGCATTCTTTTAGCGTCCTGCTAAAGTCCTCCATAACCACAGTCTATGCCACTACCCTCAGATTTTCTTCACAACGCTTATCACTATGTGAAAACACATAACCTACTTATTGGATGTTGGTCTCCTTCATCCTGTGTACCACTTTATCCTCTATACACAAACAGTGTGTGGCTTATGTGGGTAGTAAACAGACACTTGTTGAATAAATAAATGAATGAGTGAGAGAGGGAGGAAAGCAAGTATAACACAAATACACTATCTACTAGTCACAGATGTGGGAAATACGCCAGTGGTAGGAAATGGCCAGGATTTTTCCCTTAAAAAGAGAATGTTATTCAGCATCCCTGGGGGCGCTGCTAGGCAGATTATTCATCCTCGGGACACTTACTCAGGATCAGAACTCTGAATTACCAAAGGGCTACACAACTTATCTAGGAAATCACTTCCCTCTCAGTGGGGCGCATTGGAAAGAAAAATTTCAAAGCAAAGTAAATTTTCCCACCCAGACTTGCCGAAAGACCAGTCTTGGAAAACCAGTGCCTAAACACCACTGTAAGCTCTGCAAACACTGGGACCAAGACTTGTCTAATGTCTCATTCCCAGCCCCTCGCAGTTTCCGAGATGCTCAAAATGTTTGTTAAATGAGCATATAAAACATGGACTTCTGAGGAATGGCCATTCCATCAATTCTTATGCTGTGGATACATTTATTTTAGAAAAAGGGCAAGACAGCTAAGGAGAAGCCTTTGGCCTAGGCCTCTCCCTGGGTAGCAGTTTGGCTCCTAGAATTCAATACTCATCAACCATGTGCCACAGGTAATCACATATTACTACCTTCCCCAGAGTCACCCTGTATCAAATCTGAATACACTTTGCCAACATAATAGCTAATACAGCATAGTAACCAATAACAGATTTTGCTTGCCTTTTTAATTCTTTAATGTGTTTTGGTCAGCAAGGAAGGATAAGTCAAAATGAAGAAAAAAAACAAATAAAATTGAAGAATTCTACCATTAATTTCATATCCACCAGTGTATGGCTCACAGATCCCAGGAAAATCACACCACCTTTTGAGTATCAGTTTCAACAGTCATGTTCTTTTTCTAAAGGGTAGTTTGGGGAAGATTAATTACCTAGTAGTTGTAAAATACTCTGAGGCCAATACCTGAAAGATGCCATAAATCAAATTAAGTATGAAACAAGGGAAATCACAAATATTAAACCCACTTCAGAACCTGAGAAGTTGAGAAGTGAGGAAGATTTATAATTATGCCTGTTGCCCTGATACTAACTTACTCCCAGGCTAAGATATGTATTCTCAGAAAAAGATTCCTAACATTCACAACAGATCATTAATATTTGGAAATGTCAACTGCCTCTGTACTCAGTAAGATTAACTTCACATGTATAGAGATATGAAGCGTTAACAGTGACAAGCAATTGCAAAAATTATAGCTATTCAAACAATTCACTGTTGCTGTATCAGTGCCTAATCTCAGCGCTGTTTAGTTAACATACAGTCCACCTTATCAAAAGTCAATTAAACCATTTCAATGAGAAAAAGAAAGTCGTTTAAAAGGCTATATATATTTCTCTGCCCTCTATCTGCTGACACTCCACAGCTGACACTCCAGTAAAATTTAGCAACATCCAGCAGCAATGTCTCTGCTTTCCTGCCAAACTACTTCCCAACTTCCTTCCACTTTGAAGTACTTTAATCAGTTTTTGTTTGTCTAAAAACTCCTAAGAGAGACTGAGGAGAAAAAAAAAGAATCTAAGTAAAACTAAGGGGTCAGCTCCTGAAGCAGAGGTTGGAATTTGCATCCGGGGGAGAGCCAGTTCGGTCCCTCTGTAGCCCAAATGAATGGAGCAAGGTGACTGGGAAGGGAGCAGGCTTCCAGCATCGCTTCCACCCGGACAGCCTCTTCTTTCTAGCTGGCAAACCTACCGCTGAGGGCAGGGGGCCGGGCCATAAGACCAGGGCAACCCAGCCCGACCCTAACTGCCCAGCCCACCTACAGCAGCCCCAGGAGCATCTGAGCATCGCACCTGGGGCTCACAGGTGGGGGGCTGGGGGCTGACTCAGTCCCCACTGACCCCTTCAGGCTGAAATGGGGGCGTTGTCCGCTGCCCCCCACCGGGCAAGAACTACCAAGGTTCCGGCACAGGGACGGCAGATCGACACCCAAACCGCCTGCAACCCCGAGAGTCCCCGCTGCCCCCAGCCTCCTCAAGGAGGTACCCAGTGTGGTGTTTAGGGGACAGCCAGGATGGCGGCGTCCGGTACTCACAAAGCCCACTGGAACCGGTGCTGGTGAACATGGTCCCGCCGGACCCAGAGGCCCCGCGGGGGACAGGGGGAGGGGAAGCGGAGGTGGAGGGAGGGGAGGGGAAGCGGAGGTGGAGGGAAGCCGGAGACTGCGCAGGCGCACTCCGGCCGGGCCAACGAAACCAGCAACTCGACTCCACTCCAGGGGCCGCCTGCGAACGGCGCATGCGATGCTTCTCTGCCCCCTTTCCCTTCCGGCCGGGGAAAGGAAGTGCGTGCGAAGCGAAAGTGGTCCGCCTCTCCGGGTTTTTCTGACGGCCGCGGGAGCCTTAGAAAAGGAGTGGGATGGCGTGGGAGGAGCGGGTGTAACTCCTGGGAGCCGCACACTAGTGCTTTAGCGCCGCCACTCGCCCTGTGGAGCCACCAAAGCAGCTAATTCATCTGGAATGCCGGCGCCGTGATGTACCTCGCGACCTCTAACCTCTCCCAGGATTGCACGCCGGGTGCGTTCCACGCATGCTCAGTCTTTCTGGGCCGTCCCGGGGGCTGGCTCTCCCGCTGACTGTTGACAGAACTGTCTCGAGTTCCGGTGCCCAGACAAGTGCGGGAGAGGCAGCTCCTCCGAGGAAAGGGGAGCCGGAGCTGGAAGACCCTCCCTGTCGTGGGGAGTGGGACCGTCCAGCTGCCTCCCCCTCTTTTCGCATGTCGGTCCCGCGCGAAAGCCCCCGAAAAAGCGCCAAGTGCCATGGTCCCTGGACCCTCACCCCTCCCCGCCGCGGTGGCCTGTGTCCAGGTGTCCCAGGCGCGGTGAGTCTGTGGCGGAGCGATCCTGCTCCCCAAACTTCTTCCCTGGAGTCCTGCTGGACCCATGTCGTTTAAATTTTTTTCCCTTGCAAAATTTTTACTCCTTGCCAAAGCAAAGTCACGGTTTTTAAAGTGAGTTTGAGCTTGAAAAGTTTAATGTTATGCAGTAGTTATAGAACGCATATGGGAAAACTGACCAACTCTGAGGCTAAATGAAAAGGATAGGCTACAAAACTATGTACGGTATACTTTTAAAAAAGAAAAATTCTTTTTGAGTGCTCATAACGGCCAGGCATTATGCTAACTCCGAAATTTGTAGATCAGTAAAACACAGTCTCTGCCCTTAAGGAGAGGTGACAGTGGGCCAAAATATTAACACATTTATTTCTAGAAGACAAAAGTATAAAGTGACTTTTATTTTCTTCAGGCTTTTCTTTATTCGTGAAGCGTGTTCACAATCTTGAAATACGTTTTGTTTAACTTAAGATTCATCCAATTGAGTTATTTTGCCGTAAAATGGTACTCTCAAGGTCCTTTATGTTTGCAGAAGCTGTCAGCTGCAGCCAACGTAGGACAGTGGTTCTCACGGTAGGTGTGGGGACTGCCATCCACACTTTAGGGAGTACCAAAGGCCAAAGCTATCTTTACCGTGATATAAAGATATTATTTGTCGTTTTTACTCTTAATTGCTCTGGAGTATCCAGTGGAATTTTCCACTGCACATTCGGAACAGTTGTATAACTTAATGAGCTAGTATTTTCCAGTTGACCAATACGTGGTGTTACAAAATCATGCATGGGTAAAAGATCAATTCAAACTGCAAGATAAACCAATAAATTTTGGTGTCAACAGTACAAAAGATAGGGTTTCAGACTTCTCATTGCAACTAGTCTTTAAGAAACTACCATTTGTTAAGCTGCGGTGTCATATCAAAAAAGAATATCTGCGGGCTTCCCTGGTGGCGCAGTGGTTGAGAGTCCCCCTGCCGATGCATGGGACATGGCTTCGTGCCCCGGTCCGGGAGGATCCCACATGCCGCGGAGCGGCTAGGCCCGTGAGCCATGGCCGCTGAGCCTGCGCGTCCGGAGCCTGTGCTCCACAACGGGAGAGGCCACAACAGTGAGAGGCCCAAGTACCGCAAAAAAAAAAAAAAAAAAAAAAAAAGAATATCCATGTTATCAGAAGTGACTATTAAAATGCTTCCTTTTCCAGCCTCATATCTGTGTGAGGCCAGATTTTCTTTATATACTTAAACTAAAACAATGAATCGGGCTTCCCTGGTGGCGCAGTGGTTAAGAATCCTCCTGCCAGTTCAGGGGACACGGGTTCAAGCCTTGGACCGGGAAGATGCCACAACTACTGAGCCCTCGTGCCACAACTACTGAAGCCCATGTGCCACAACTACTGAAGCCCATGCGCCGAGAGCTTGTGCTCTGCCACAAGAGAAGCCACTGCAATAAGAAGCCCGTGCACCACAACAAAGAGTAGCCCCTGCTCGCTGCAACTAGAGAAAGCCCACATGCAGCAACAAACACCCGACAAAGCCAATAATTAATAAATAAACTAAATAAATTTATTAAAAAAAACAGTGAATCACAAAAAAACAAAGCAGAAGCAGATATGAGAATCCAGCTGTCTTCTATTAAACCAGATGTTAGACATTTGCAAAAATGCTAAATAATGCTGTTCTTCCCCATAATTTTTTGCTTGGGCAAGTACGGTAATTTTTCACAACAATTTATTAGTTATGTTAACATGTAATGGGTATACTATTTTTTTAAACATTTTTATTGGAGTATAATTGCTTTACAATGTTGTGCTAGTTTCTGCTGTAGAACAAACTGAATCAGCTATACATACACATATATCCCCATACCTCCTCCCTCTTGTGTCTCCCTCCCACCCTCCCTATACCACCCCTCTAGGTGGTCACAAAGCATGGAGCTGATCTCCCTGTGCTATGCAGCTGCTTCCCACTAGCTATCTATATTACATTTGGTAGTGTATATATGTCCATGCCACTCTCTCACTTTGTCCCAGCTTACCCTTCGCCCTCCCTGTGTCCTCAAGTCCATTCGCTGTGTCTGCATCTTTATTCCTGTCCTGCCCCTAGGTTCTTTAGAACCTTTTTTTTTTGTTAGATTCCATATATATGTGTTAGCATACAGTATTTGTTTTTCTCTCTGACTTACTTCACTCTGTATGACAGCCTCTAGGTCCATCTACCTCACTACAAATAACTCAATTTCGTTTCTTTTTATGGCTGAGTAATATTCCATTGTATATATGTACTACATCTTCTTTATCGATTCATCTGTTGATGGACATATAGGTTGCTTCCATGTCCTGGCTATTGTAAATAGTGCTGCAATGAACATTGTGGTACATGACTCTTTTTTTTTTTTGCGGTATGCGGGCCTCTCACCGCTGTGGCCTCTCCCGTTGCGGAGCACAAGCTCCGGACGCGCAGGCCCAGCGGCCATGGCCCACGGGCCCAGCCGCTCCGCGGCACGTGGGATCCTCCGGGGCACGGACCCACGTTCCCCTGCATCGGCAGGCGGACTCTCAACCACTGCACCACCAGGGAAGCCCCTACATGACTCTTTTTGAATTGTGGTTTTCTCAGGGCATATGCCCAGTAGTGGGATTGCTGGGTCATATGGTAGTTCTATTTTTAGTTTTTTAAGGAACCTCCATAGTGTTCCCCATAATGGCTGAATCAATTTACGTTCCCACCAACAGTGCAAGAGGGTTCCCTTTTCTCCACACCCTCTCCAGCATTTACTGTTTGTAGATTTTTTGATGATGGCCATTCTGAGCGGTGTGAGGTGATACCTCATTGTGGTTTTGATTTGCATTTCTCTAATGACTAGTGATGTTGAACATCCTTTCATGTGTTTGTTGGCAATCTGTATATCTTCTTTGGAGAAATGTCTGTTTAGGTCTTCTGCCCATTTTTGGATTGGGTTGTTTGCTTTTTTTGATATTGAGCTGCAAGAGCTGCTTGTATATTTTGGAGATTAATCCTTTGTCAGTTGCTTCATTTGCAAATATTTTCTCCCATTCTGAGGGTTGTCTCTTCGTCTTGTTTATGGTTTCCTTTGCTGTGCAAAAGCTTTTAAGTTTCATTGGGTCCCATTTATTTGTTTTTATTTCCAGTTCTCTAGGAGGTGGGTCAAAAGGATATTGCTGTGATTTATGTTATAGAGTGTGTCTGCCTATGTTTTCCTCTAAGAATTTTATAGTGTCTGGCTTTACACTTAGGTCTTTAATCCATTTTGAGTTTATTTTTGTGTATGGTGTTAGGGAGTGTTCTAATTTCATTCTTTTACATGTAGCTCTCCAGTTTTCCCAGCACCACTTATTGAAGAGGCTATCTTTTCTCCATTGTATATTCTTGCATCCTTGATCAAAGATAAGGTGACCATATGTGCATGGGTTTATCTCTGGGCTTTCTATCCTGTTCCACTGATGTATATTTCTGTTTTTGTGCCAGTACCATAGTGTCTTGATTACTTTGTCTTTGCAGTATAGTCTGAAGTCAGGGAGCCTGATTCCTCCAGCTCTGTTTTTCTTTCTCAAGATTGCTTTGGCTATTTGGGGTCTTTTGTGTTTCCATACAAATTGTAAAATTTTTTGTTCTAGTTCTGTGAAAAATGCCATTAGTAGTTTGATAGGGACTACATTGAATCTGTAGATTGCTTTGTGTAGTATAGGCATTTTCACAATGTTGATTCTTCCAATCCAAGAACATGGTTTATCTCTTAATCTCTTTGTATTGTCTTTAATTTCTTTCATCAGTATCTTATAGTTTTCTGCATACAGGTCTTTTGTCTCCTTAGGTACGTTTATTTCTAGGTATTTTATTCTCTTTGTTGCAATGGTAAATGGGAGTGTTTCCTTAATTTCTCTTTCAGATTTTTCATCATTAGTGTATAGGGATGCAAGAGATTTCTGTGCATGAATTTTGTATCCTGCTGCTTTACCAAATTCATTGATTAGCTCTAGTAGTTTTCTGGCAGCATCTTTAGGATTCTCTATGTATAGTATCATGTCATCTGCAAACAGTTGCAGTTTTACTTCTTCTTTTCCAATTTGGATTCCTTATTTCTTTTTCTTCTCTACTTGCTGTGGCTAAAACTTCTAAAACTGTTGAATAGTAGCGGTGAGAGTGGGCAACCTTGTCTTGTTCCTGATCTTAGTGGAAATGGTTTCAGTTTTTCACCTTTGAGAATGATGTTGGCTGTGGGTTTGTCATATATGGCCTTTATTATGTTGAGGTAACTTCCCTCTATGCCTACTTTCTGGACAGTTTTAATAATAAATGGGTGTTGAATTTTGTTGAAAGCTTTTTCTGCATCTATTGAGATGATCATATAGTTTTTATCCTTCAGTTTGTTAATATGGTGTATCACATTGATTGATTTGTGTATATTGAAGAATCCTTGCATTCCTGGGATAAACCCCACTTGATCATGGTGTATGATCCTTTTAATGTGCTGTTGGATTCTGTTTGCTAGTATTTTGTTGAGGATTTTTACATCTATGTTCATCAGAGATATTGGCCTGTAGTTTTCTTTTTTTGTGATATCTTTGTCTGGTTTGGTATCACAGTGATGGTGGCCTAATAGAATGAGTTTGGGAGTGTTCCTCCTTCTGCTTATTTTGGAAGAGTTTGAGAAGGATAGGTGTTAGCTCTTCTCTAAATGTTTGATAGAATTCACCTGTGAAGCCATCTGGTCCTGGGCTTTTGTTTGTTGGAAAATTTTTAATCACAGTTTCAATTTTAGCACTTGTGATTGGTCTGTTCATATTTTCTATTTCTTCCTGGTTCAGTCTCGGAAGGTTGTGCTTTTTTAAGAATTTGTCCATTTCTTCCAGGTTGTCCATTTTATTGGCATATAATTGCTTGTAGTAATCTCTCATGATCCTTTGTATTTCTGCAGTGTCAGTGTTACTTCTCCTTTTTCATTTCTAATTCTGTTGATTTGAGTCTTCTTCTTTTTTTTTTTTTTGATGAGTCTGGCTAATGGTTTATCAATTTTGTTTATCTTCTCAAAGAACCAGCTTTTAGTTTTATTCATCTTTGCTATCGTTTCCTTCATTTCTTTTTCATTTATTTCTGATCTGATTTTTATGATTTTTTTCCTTCCGCTAACTTTGGGCATTTTTTTGTTCTTCTTTCTCGAATTGCTTTAGGTGTAAGTTTAGGTTGTTTATTTGAGATTTGTTTCCTGAGGTTGGATTGTATTGCTGTAAACTTCCCTCTTAGAACTGCTTTTGCTGCACTACATAGGTTTTGGGTTGTTGTGTTTTCATTGTCATTTGTTTCTAGGTATTTTTGATTTCCTCTTTGATTTCTTCAGTGATCTCTTGGTTATTTAGTAGTGTATTGTTTAGCCTCCATGTGTTTGTATTTTTTACAGTTTTTTTCCTGTAATTGATATCTAGTCTTATGGCCTTGTGGTCGGAAAAGATACTTGATATGATTTCAATTTTCTTAAATTTACCAAGGCTTTATTTGTGACCCAAGATATGATCTATCCTGGAGAATGTTCCATGAGCACTTGAGAAGAAAGTGTATTCTGTTGTTTTTGGATGCAATGTACTATAAATATCTATTAAGTCCATTTGGTATAATGTGTCATTTAAAGCTTGTGTTTCCTTATTTATTTTCTGTTTGGATGATCTGTCCATTGGTGAAAATGGGGTGTTAAGGTCCCCTACTATGATTCTGTTACCGTCGATTTCCCCTTTTATGGCTGTTAGCATTTGCCTTATGTATTGAGTTGCTCCTGTGTTGGGTGCATAAATATTTACAATTGTTATATCTTCTTCTTGGATTGATCCCTTGATGATTATGTAGTGTCCTTCTTTGTCTCTTGTAATAGTCTTTATTTTAAAGTCTATTATGTCTGATATGAGAACTGCTACTCCAGCTTTCTTTTGATTTCCATTTGCATGGAATATCTTTTTCCATCCCCTCCTTTCAGTCTGTATGTGTCCGTAGGTCTGAAGTGGGTCTCTTGTAGACAGCATGTATACAGGTCTTGTTTTTGTATCCATTCAGCCAATCTATGTCTTTTGGTTAGAGCATTTAATCCATTTACATTTAAGGTAATTATCGATATGTATCTTCCTATTACCATTTTGTTAATTGTTTTGGGTTTCTTTTTGTAGGTCTTTTCCTTCTTTTGTGTTTCCTGCCTAGAGAAGTTCCTTTAGCATTTGTTGTAAAGCTGGTTTGGAGGTGCTGAATTCTCTTAACTTTTGCTCGCCTGTAAAGGTTTTAATTTCTCCATCAAATCTGAATGAGATCCTTGCTGGGTAGAGTAATCCTGGTTGTAGGTTTTTCCCTTTCATCACTTTAAATATGTCCTGCCACTCCCTTCTGGCTTGCAGAGTTTCTGCTGAAAGATCAGCTGTTAACCTTATGGGGATTCCCTTGTATGTTACTTGTTGCTTTTCCCTTGCTGCTTTTAATATTTTTTCTTTGTATTTAATTTTTGAAAGTTTGATGAATATGTGTCTTGGTGTGTTTCTCCTTGGATTCATCCTGTATGGGAATCTCTGTGCTTCCTGGACTCGACTATTTCCTTTGCCATATTAGGGAAGTTTTCAACTATAATCTCTTTAAATATTTTCTCAGTCCCTTTCTTTTTCCCTTCTTCTTCTGGGATCCCTGTAATTCAAATGTTGGTGTGTTTAATGTTGTCCCAGAAGTCTCTGAGACTGTCCTCAATTCTTTTCCTTCTTTTTTCCTTATTCTGCTCCGTGGTAGTTATTTCCACTATTTTATCTTCCAGGTCACTTATCCGTTCTTCTGCCTCAGTTATTCTGCTATTGATTCCTTCTAGAGAATTTTAAATTTCATTTATTGTGCTGTTCATCATTGTTTGTTTGCTCTTTAGTTCTTCTAGGTCCTTGTTAAATGTTTCTTGTATTTTCTCCATTCTATTTCCAAGATTTTGGATCATCTTTACTATCATCACTCTGAATTCTTTTTCAGGTAGACTGCCTATTTCCTCCTCATTTGTTTGGTCTGGTGGGTTTTTACCTTGCTCCTTCATCTGCTGCATATTTCTCTGTCTTCTCATTTTGTTTAACTTACTGTGTTTGGGGTCTCCTTTTCACAGACTGCAGGTTCATAGTTCCCGTTGTTTTTGGTGTCTGCCCCCAGTGGGTGAGGTTGGTTCAGTGGGTTGTGTAAGCTTCCTGGTAGAGGGGACTGGTGCCCGTGTTCTGGTGGATGAGGCTGGATCTTGTCTCCCTGGTGGGCAGGACCCCGTCCAGTGGTGTGTTTTGGGGTGTCTGTGACCTTATTATGATTTTAGGCAACCTCTCTGCTAACGGGTGGGGTTGTGTTCCTGTCTTGCTAGTTGTTTGGCATGGGGCTTTCAGCACTGGAGTCTGCTGGCCATTGGGTGGAGCTGGGTCTTAGCATTGAGGCAGAGATCTCTCTCGCCAATTGATATTACGTGGGGCTGGGAGGCCTCTGGTGGACCAGTGTCCTGAACTCAGCTCACCTCAGAGGTGCAGGCCTGACGCCCAGCTGGAGCACCAAGACCCTGTCAGCCACACAGCTGGAAATACATTTGCTCTTGATTTTTGCATGTCCCTGGCCTGTGAACGTAAGAGACTGTCTCCTGAAGCTGTTAAGACAAGTAGTTCTCTGCACCTGCCCACCAGAATCTCAAAAGTTTATATAGAGGCTCTAACTAGGTTTCAGTCGTATATTCAGTGCTGCTGGTGTCAACACTGCCTTACTTTCTCAAAGGCTGCATCCTTGGGTATACTATTTTTAAATTAATTTCAAATATTTAAACAATTTACTCAGTTTCTTAGTTAATTTCTAATCCAGTAAATACCAGTAGATACAAACCCATGTTAACAAAAGCTCTTGCAGTTCTCAATTATTTTTAAGAGTGTTAAAGGGATCCCAAGACCAAAAGTTTTGAGAACTGCTGAATTAGGAGATAAAGCACTCTGAAGTTTAAAAAAACAAATACAAACCCCTCACTTATTTATGTTCACTTCTTAAACATGCTTAATTAAGTACATGATAACTCAATTTGGTATGCAGCTCTTGCTTGAAAGTATTTTCAGCACTCCATACCCTGAATATACATCTCCTTTGCATTCTGATGACCCGTGTGTGTTGACTGGTAGAAGGCTGTAAGTTTGCCTTAAAAGAAGCAAGTGTTGCCCTTGGACAGGCAGCATTGGTCTCATCTGGGATCTTGTTTGGACTAGAGAGTGCCAGGCCCTACCGCAGACCTAGTAAAGTATTGTTTAGAAGACTCCCAGCTGATCCTATGCACACTGAAGTCTGAGAAGCAGTGATTCTCAACAGGGGCCGATTTTAGACTCCAGGGAACTCTTGCCAATATTGGGAAACAATTTTGGTGTGAGAATTGGGGGAGGAGACTGCTACTGGCATCTAGTGGGCAGAGGCCAGGGATGCTGCTCAACATCCTACAATACACAGGACAGCCTCCCACAGTAAAGAATTCTCCTGCCCAAAATGTCAGTAGTGCAGGTGGAGAAACCCTACCGTAACTAGTGTAATTCATCTAACCTTTATCACACAGTCCCAGATCTCTTCCTGTATATCACTTCTGTTGTCCATGCCTATATTTCTACTTTGTGTCTTCTCTGGATCATATTTATGGAGACCTAATTCTGTCAATTACTAGGAATCATCATTTGCCTCGCTATGTCTTATGGATCTACTTTCTACATTGGGGTAATAGCGATACACTTGAGAGGGTAAGCCCCTTCCCGGGCAAGGAATGTGTTGTACAAATGTTGTATCCTACCCATTTTGAGTCTCTTGATGTGAAGGTGTTGTCTTCCTTTAATAAAATAAAACACAGCTTCTCTAAGGTTTTAGCATCAGAAAGAAAATCTCCAGGTGAGCGCTGGGGGAAGGCTGCTGACCAAAATCCCTGATAAGCCCCTTTTCCTATATGTTTCACCCTGCCTTTGGCATAGTATTCCTTTCAAATAGCAGAGATAAACTGGACTTTTCCTAAAGATTACTAAGTAGCAGAGGGGGCCAACAACAACAACAAAAATAAGAATCACGAACTTCCGAAGTAACAAGTTCTGAACAGATGAGAGCTACCATGCCATAAGGTTATTAGGCCATAACCTATCCAACTTTCTGGCTTAGGATCCCCTTTCCAAATTCCCAGGGATTCTAGTCAGCTACTTTTTGGAGGAATCAGTAGATAATAACTAGGGTTGATGGTCAGTACTTGGATAAAGTAGGCTTCGTACTGCTTCAAATGCACTTTCGGCATATAATATCTATAAAATCAATAATTATGAGAAAGTAGGTGTGGAAGCTTTTTAAAGAGCAGTTGCGCCTTTTCAATGATACAGTAATATTCATAATACATGTTTAATGAGTAGGGAGCATTTGGGAAATACGTAAGCGTATTTTTGGCTGTCACAGTGAACTGGGAAATACTGCATGGGGTCCACTGATGCCAGACCAAACCTTTTTACAAAAAAACCAATTGTTTTCTTTCCTAACCAACTTTTGACTCTCCCAGCTCACGCTTCTTATGTAGGTAAAAGCTCGTTTGTATTTATTTGAGTCGAGAACCAATTCTAATTCACATGTAAACATGTATGCCTTGCAGAGTTTTAATTCACGGCGAATTTTCCAGGAATGCCACTAATATTGTTTTGGTTGATATTTGAAAATCAGGAGCTGTTTACCAATTCAGAAAACAACACCACCTACAACAACTCCACTCGTTGCACTTGAGTCACCAGTATCAGTTTATGTTTATGGCATTCTTAGTGCTTCTATATTTTTCACAAAGATGTACAAATTTGGCCCTTATTTTAAAAATACTATATATAATTTAGATATTAAGAAAAGAGGTTGAGAGTACTCAGCTGAATATTTGAAAATATCATTGGCAACATAGTTTTTTTCTAATTCATCTAGATGAACCCATCAAGACCAAGTGAATATTTTATAAAGAGAGACACAGAGTTGGCAAAGATACAAACTTCAGAGATTTAAGGAAAGTTTGGAAATCATAGTATTGTCCTTGAGATGTTTTTTTGATCCAATCTGAAGGATATGAGGTACCGTTTCTTATAGAATAGCACAAATGATACTGTGGAAATCCAAACAATATAAGGGAAAATTAATTGTAACTGCTGTATAAGAAGTTATTTTTATGAGAGAAAGAAACTTAAATGTTTTCTTCTGTTAATTGAGCAATAATGTTGTATGTAGGAGAATCTATGAGAAATCCAGAAGTAGAAAATAGGCTCTGAAATGATCTACAGTCAAAAGAATGTTGCAAGTGAATTGCAAGAAACCTCTATGATAATGAAGCTTTACTGACCACAAATGTTAAGGTTCATGGGAATAAAAACATTGGGCAGAAAATTTATTTCCATATGTATGGACATTGGATCCTAAGAGTTGTGAAAATTTGAAATTCTTTAAAAATGTTTCACAGGAAGACCTTTTTCCTTTTCCAGTGTCATTGGGCAGCAGACGGAGCTGCAGCTACAGTCCGCCAGCAAAGTAGGGTTGTAAACATCTCACAAGTAGCAACAGCCCCATTGGTAAGTCACTGCATTACTCGTTGATGACCTCACTCGCCAAAAGCTTAGTGAAAGGCCCACAAGTCAGTGAATGTTATCACTGCTACTAATAAAATTTAAATTAATGCCTTGAGTAAAAGATTCTTTTGTAAACTTTGCAATAACATTGAAAAGGAGTTTGACTATCTTATCCTACATATAGAAATAAGATGGTGATTCCAAAGAAAATTGTTTCAAAATATTTTATTTATTCTTTAATACTAACATGCATTTTTGTTTTCAATCAGTAAAAATTAAATAGTGGCATCAAAATATTATGAAGAGATTTGACATATATTGCATGTGTATCAGAAATGTTAAATCAAGTCCTTAATCTGCAAGCGAGATTGATATTATTAAAGAGGAAGGAATTAACCTGAGATTTTTCAACAAACTTACTTGATTTAAGAGAAGCTCTCTTGCCCAGAATTTTCCCAGTTCCGTTATCTATAGCAGATAAGTCTAAGATACTGGTTTGGGATTATACTGCTAATTTTGATGCTATTTTAAAATAATGAGTAGATCTAAAAGTCAGTATGGATCTACAATATCAGATTTGGTGATTAATCCACTTGAAAATCGTGAAAGGTATTAGCCAATGTTTGCAGAAAATGTGAATTGGGCTAAAACATGATTTGGGGACAAAAGAATTACTTAATTATGGAAAGATTTGGATTCGGCTAGGACTTCCGTTCATCCTCCTTTAACATGAGAACTACGTTATTTATTATAGTATTTCCAAAGGCATATTTAGGTGAAGAGTTTCACTAAACAATTCTGGCAAAAGCAACAAAATGTAAGAGACCATCTGAGATTTCTTTTAACGGAATTAGGACATCATTAAATTTCATCAATCAGATTTTTTAAAATATTTGAGATTATTACCCTCTGTTTTAGTTTGGGTCTCCCCAAAAGCAGACTCTGAGGCAAAGTTTCAAATTCAGTTTCAAGTTTCTCTGGCAGTGGTCCTAGAAAAGACCACTGGGAGAATGGGAAGGGAAGGATGGATGCCAATAGAGATGAATTATCAAAAAAATTAGCACTGTGGGCAACTGAGCCAGCGCTCCACAGTCATGGTGCCAGAGGGGGAGGCAGCTGGGGTATTTATCCACTGACTCCCATCAGTAACTAAGGGCTACCCCCAAGCGGTGCAATTCCCCAGCACTTCCAGCCCCTGACGCGAGTGGGCAGAGGCTCTGGTGGCAGAGCCAGCGCTGCGGTTGGGAAGTATGCTCTCACGCAGTTGGGACTCATGACAGGGCACTGACACTACTGCACCGTCCTGCCTCTGGCTTTCTCGTTTGTGTAGCACAATGGTAAGAAAGCTGTGCTGAGAAAATTACATATGGAAATCAGGGTGTGGGGTTTTTTTACGGAAGTGATGGGTTGATGTGCCTTTTTCCCTCCAGTCTTCAGTACCCACCTTAGAAGTCCACCGCATCATTTCTCTAGAGTTCTTTCCTTCCTTCCTTCCTTCCTTCCTTCCTTCTTTCCTTTTTTTCTTTCTTCCTTTTTCATCTCTGTGTTCTATCACATAGTAAAGGATGTGGTCTCCAGGGTCTGAGTTTTAGAGACAGAACTTATGCTGTAACATGTGGTGGGATTTCAAAACAGGAAATCAGTTTTCTATCAAACTTCATCACTACCCCTCAAAACATAGGGAAGTATGTTAGAGCAACTAATAAGGAGCCTGATTGTGAGACAGTCAAACTTCCTCGTCTTCTCCACCCTGACCATCTGCTCTTTCTTGGAGGCTAAGTGAAGGTTACTTCTCTTTCTCATGTCACATACAAACATGTCTGGTCTCTTGGTACCACACATGTACCTTCTCATCCTCCATTAGTTATTTTTCTGCTGTGCATTCATTTTTCTATACATCCTGTGTGGCATCACTGCTGATCTTCTTACTTCTCTTATATACAAACTAATATATTTACAGGTGAATGCAAGCATTTGTCTCCTAGTGTAGTCATGTCCCAACACCCACAGATCAAAATATGTATTATTTTCTTATACATTTCTTTCCTTTGTTTCATCACATCAAAGTAAGGGTGTTGTATTGATTATTAAAATTATGTATAGCATATTTTTCTTGACTTTCATTTAGGATATTAAAGACAGAATTGTAGAATATTTGTTATAAAAGGGAGAGTTGGGTCTCCTAGGATTGAGAACCATTAGACTAGATGTATACAATTTATGCCATGCATACAGTTGACAAACTGGAATTGGATTCTGTATGGCCTAATGTGAATAAAGACAATGCAGTCTTAGGTCATCTTCAAAATTACATATCAGATATATAAGACATTTTCTTACGTCTTGTTTTTAGGTATATGACTTATAAACAGGAGACATAGAAGCTTTTAATTATCTTAATACAACCATACATATTCCATAACACTAACCATTGGTTAGAATATTTATAAGTTATAATCATATTGTTCACAGACAGGATTATTCTATTCCTTATCCATTTTTCTTCTCTGAGGGTAATTTTGATCAAGTGGATGGGCTCTTGCTCATAGTACAGTGCAGTAATAAAAGTGGAACGGATTCCTAGCTTTCCATTGCAAGGTTGTCAATACCACACCTTCACTTCCTAGCCCATCCATGTTGTTTGAACAAATTGAATACTCCTCATTCAAAGGAGATATTGGATATAATGCTATTAGTTTGTGTTCCCCAAAAAACCAACCTTGAGACAAGGATTTGGGTGCAAATCCCACCTCTCTACTTGAGAGGTGACCCTAGGAAGCATGATGAGGAACTAGGGAAGTGAGATAAGGAAGAGGGTAGTCAGTAATGAGTTGGTTACAACTGTGAGCACTTGGAACTAAGTCCTACTAGAGACCTAAGAGACAACAAAACATACCTCAAAACTGTCTCACCAACCACCAAGGAAGCTGGGCTATTTCACACCAACTCCCTTTCTCATTGGATGAGGTTTGCTCCTGGGGGTTATAAACCCTCCTGCACTTTCAGCCATGCTCCTGCATCCAGAGAAAGTGCTCAGGCAGAGAGACACAGGTCTTTTTATGACAATTGTCCACTGAAGCTCTAGGTGACCTTCAGCGTGGACAAAGAGGATATGGTTGGGACATCACCAGCATCTGCTAAAAGTGGAAAGAAGGAAGTGAGGCCAAATGACCAATTCCCCTTATCCTCTTACCCCAGGCCCCAGGGCAGGACATTTTTATGGGACTAGATGGATGTGGCTGGGGATTTATGCCACGTAAGTGACTTCTCTTGGACCATGATGTAGCTGCCCTGGATCCTTGACAGGGTGCAAGCTGGATTTCAGGGCATCATCAAAACAGGACAGACAGGCCAAACTTCATAATCTCCTCCCATGCCTAGGATATGTCCTCTTATGAAACTGCCCAGCCACCTCCTGTCCATCACAGCAAGGCCAACGCCCAGGATCTACTTCCCCCAGGGTTGTATCAAGAAGCGGGAGCTTATCTGTCTCTGGCTTACTCAGAAATGTGAGGGTCATTATTGGCTCAAATGTTTAATTTTGCTGTGCATCTCATGGCCAGGTCATGCTGACCAGTAATAGCACATTGATTTGATGTGTTCAATATAATGTTCTAAAACAAGTCATATTCATTTAATCTTTTATTTCTTCTTTTCCCAAGCTGAGATAATCATAACAATTTCGTGTAGGAAACTCCTTATCACTCTTATTTCCATTATTAGTAATATTTACTATAGTAAATCCATAGAAATACAACAGAAATATGCATACATGGAAGAGTATCATTACCATAGCAGCTGGTTAAAAAAAAAAAAGAGAGAACACGTGGCAATATTCCCTAAATTTCAGGAAATGAGCTGGAGATACAAAATAAAGTACTAAAGACTGACGACCATCATATGACATTTAATTTTGCTTATTGACTTTAGCTTTTCTATTTTTATTATGTAAAACTAAACTCAGGACTCTCTTTTACCTGCATCTTCAGTTCTCTCCCTGTTGTGAGTTGAATTGTGTAGCCCCCCAAAACAGGTATGTTGAAGTCCTAACTCCCAGTACCTGAGAATGTGATCCTATTTGCACAAAGGGTAATTGCAGATTAGTTAAGATGATGTCATAATGCAGTAGGTGGGACCAAAGTCCAACATGACTGATGTCCTTATAAGAAAATGTCCCAGGCAGACGCAGAAACAATGCCATGTGACCACCAAGGCAGAGATTGAAGTGCTGTATCTCCAAGCCAAGGAACACCAGGGATTTCTGGAAAAACACCAGAAAATGAAAAAAGCAGGGAAGGATTCTCCCGTGTAGGTTTCAGGGGAAGCACAGCCTCCAGAACTGTGAGACAATAAATTTCTGTGTTTTTTTTTTTTTTTTTTTTTTTGCGGCACACGGGCCTCTCACTGCTGTGGCCTCTCCCTGTTGCAGAGCACAGGCTCCGGACGCGCAGGCTCAGCGGCCATGGCTCACGGGCCCAGCCGCTCCACGGCATGTGGGATCTTCCCAGACCGGGGCATGAACCCATGTCCCCTGCATCGGCAGGCGGACTCTCAACCACTGCGCCACCAGGGAAGCTCTAAATTTCTGTTGTTTTAGGCCACCTAGGTTGTGTGCTTTTTGTGGCAGTACTAGGCAACACTCTTCTCTTTAATTCATACATATATAGATATAGATACATATACAGATATAGATATAGATTTTTTTTTTTTGGCTGCACTGCACAGCATATGGGATCTTAGTTCCCCGATCAGGGATCAAACCTGTACCCCCTGCATTGGAAGCATGGAGTCTTAACCACTGGACCGCCAGGGAAGTCCCCTAATTCATATTTTAAAATATCTTATTCCATCTGGTATTCATCTGTTACCCCTTTCCTCTTTCTTCATTTCCACCTAGGTAAAAGATGAGATTTTACTTCTGCCCGCCAACCACAGGGCCACAGCTCACCATGCTCTTTCTAACAACCCCCTTGTCCCAAAGGTGACGATATGTTTGATCTCATATGCCATGTGTCTGATGATAAGACCATGAACCCAGAAATGCACTGATAAAATCTTTCTGCTCATGATCACGATGCTCACAAAATCTAAAACTGCTTTAAGTTAAGGCTGTTGTTTTCTGGTCACTCCAGCATCAAGGAGAAACTACCAGTTACTTACTCTCCTGGCTTTAGCGCCTCTTCACCTGACACCCACCATTGCCACAGTCACGGCTCCCACCTTGACCTCCCTCTGCAGATGAACCTGTGGTCCTGTCACTAGGTCTAATTCTGATGTAGGGTAAGAGTAATTTAAAAGGTTCCAGTCCCCTGCTCTGTGAGGGTGGCTGGATTCCATGCCCTCAGACTCCTTTGGCACCTTGGGCATCACATTCCTCTATCAAAGCCAGTAGACACTAAGTTCACTCATCGGGTAATTGCCTATCTCCTCCACTCAACTGTAAGCAGGGCCTGTCTTTCATCTTTGTTTCCCCAAATCTTGGCCCAGTGATTGGCACACAGTAGGGCTTCAATATACATATTTATTGAATGAGGTGAATGAGCCACACTTGCTGCTTCCCCAGTTCTACATTTGGGCGGGCTCCAGCTTTTCCCGAGATCCAGTGTCTATCTCATGCCCCAGTGAATGAGTAGTGCATGCCCCGTGCTCCCAGACTTCTCACACTTACAGTTATACTTTGCTGACCCCGTCTGTGACGGTGAATTTCATGTATCAACTTGCTTAGGCCACAATACCCAGACATTTGGTCAAACACATCTGCAGTTGCTATGAAGGTACTTTTTAGGTGAGATCAGCATTTAAATCAGTAGACATTGAGTAAAGCAGATGACCCTTGCCATGGACGGAATGTTTCCATCCCTCTGCCAAATGTGTTGAAGCATTAATCCCCAATGTGATGGGGTTTGGAGATGGAGATTCTGAGAGGTAATTAGGTCATGAGGGTAGAGTTAGTGCCCTGTAAGAAGAGATATGAGAGAGATGATCTCTCTGTCTCTGCTATGTGAGGACACAGCAAGAAGGTGTCAGTTTCCCAAGAAGAGGGACCTCACCAGAAGCCAGATTGGCCCGCACCTTGATCTTGGACCTCTTAGCCTCCAGAACTGTGAGAAATACATTTCTGTTGTTTAAGCCACCCAATCTGTGGCATTTTTGTTATAGCAGCCCACATAGACTAAGACAACCCTCCATAATGGGGGCAAGGGGGGCTCATCCAATCAGTAAAAGGCCCTAAGAAAAAAGACTGACTTCCTCTAAAGAAGAGGGAATTCTGCCAGCAGATAGCCTTCAGACTCAAACTGCAGCAGCATCTCTTCTCAAGTCTCCAGACATAATCACGTAAGCCAATTCCTTATGATGAGTCTCTCTCTTTGGTTAGACAGGTAGATAGATAGATAGATAGACAGATAGGTAGTTATTAATGGAGAGACAGAGAACCGTATAGATGCAGAGATATAGTTATACATCCTACTGATTCCGTTTGTCTGGAGAACCCTGATCAGTACACCATCCCACCCACTTTCAAGGACCAGTGACCTTCCTGGGAATGCTGGGCTCATCAGCTCCCTTGCTGAGAGATGGTCCCTGTCTGCTTGGCTCTCTAAGTAGAGTATGCTTGTGCTATCCGCATGCTCTGTGATCAGTGGACAGTCCCGACCCCTTGTGCTCTGACAGGCACCCCCGTTGCCAGCTGCGCCTCTCCCCAGACTGTGTGTGCAGCCTGTCTGCCTAGACTTGCCCTCAACCTTTCACAGAGTCACTCAGACCCGGTTCTGGGATACCAGACTCCTGTATTCATTGTGGGGCTTTTCCTACTTTATGAGGCTTTAACATCCTGGGGCTTGGAAAGACTGCTCCTCTAAGGGCTACTGATTCCCAGAGATGGTGAATAACTTGCCTGGGAGCATGCCTTTCATATGCAAACCAACCAGGTAGAAGCCCTCACTCTCGGGCCCCTCCTGTATCTAACTCTCATACCCAAAAGCAATCTTCCCCTGCCCTGATTACCCCAGGGCCAGGTAATATACAACTAGAGATCACCCCTATTGCTCAGAGCCTGCCCAAAGTATTCAAACCATCCAATTCTAAACTTGCTCAAATTTGCCCACCCTTCTTCTCCTGTTCCTCCCAACAGAAACCACAGTAAAGGCTCTAGACCATGCTCTCTCCCCTCTCCTTCTACCTCCTGACTGACCCTAGTACTTCCCGCTGTGGGCCTGAGTGGCGGGTCCCCCTCCTCGTGGGAATTGTAGTAATAAACTTTTCTTCAAAGGCAGCTGTCTCCGTGGCTGTCACCATACCATACCTGATTAAAATAAACCCCAGGTAGGTTTCAAGATAACCCCACCTTCCCTCCCTCCCTTCCATCCCTCCATTCCCCTTCCTCCACCGGGTATGGACAAAGGATTTCCAAAGTCATTGTAAGATAAATTATGTTCTAGGAGAGTCTCATAGAGTCTACTGGTAGAACTGCATAAACAAGGGCATTTAACATTCTCCTTTATATTGTTTCAATGATAATATGTATGTTTAGAAACTGGTGTTGGTTAAAATGTTAAAGTGAGGTGATTGTTCTGATTTGGCAAGTATTTATGTCCTTATACCTGCTGGATTTATTTATAAGGAAATTATTCAGCAACAAGTGCCCTACCAATGGCCAAAAAGACATGAAAGAATAAAGACCTGCGTTTTCTGAACTAGCTGATAGCAGTCTGTCCTTGTGTGCAGGCCAAGGAGGTTTTACCTGTGCAAACATGCCAGTTGGACAGACTGGGACTCAGGTGGACCCTGCATGAGGGAGCCTGACTCCAGGGAGGAAGGGATGCCCACAGGAGTGGTGGGATCCTGACACTGACCTTGATCGTGCCTACGAGCATATGTCCATCTGGCTGAGTGCCCTTTAATAAACCACTGCCTTTGTTTCCATCTCCGGGCTATTGTAAATAGAGCTGCAATGAACATTTTGGTACATGACTCTTATTGAATTATGGTTTTCTCAGGGTATATGCCCAGTAGTAGGATTGCTGGGTCATATGGTAGTTCTATTTGTAGTTTTTTAAGGAACCTCCATACTGTTCTCCATAGTGGCTGTACCAATTCACATTCCCACCAGCAGTGCAAGAGTGTTCCCTTTTCTCCACACCCTCTCCAGCATTTATTGTTTCTAGATTTTTTTGTTGATGGCCATTCTGACTGGTGTGAGATGATATCTCATTGTAGTTTTGATTTGCATTTCTCTAATGATTAATGATGTTGAGCATCCTTTCATGTGTTTGTTGGCAGTCTGTATATCTTCTTTGGAGAAATGTCTATTTAGGTCTTCTGCCCATTTTTGGATTGGGTTGTTTTCCTTAGTCATTTCTGAAGTGAGTTTTTCAAACACCTTCAGCCTCCTCTTCTCCAGACTAAATATTTCTATAACTTTTTAACCCTTTGATCATTTTTATTCTTTTTTAAATTCCTCTCCAATATTCCATATTATTCTTACACCATGGAGTTCAAATGGTATATGAGACTCTACATATAAAAGAGAGGCATAAAATATCATTGATCATGATATATTTCTGATGATAACTGACAAGGTCTAATCCCTTACTCCAGACTTCCTAAAGGAAAGGAAAAGAAGTTCTAATACAATCTGCCAGTCAACTCAAGAGCTGGGTGGATAAAGAAAATAGTTTACCTCAAGTTTTAACACAAAAGGTATCATTTAAAAAATTATTCCAGGCAAATTCACAGCAGAACAACTGCTCCCCCTGCCACCAACCAGTAGTTTATAGGAACTCCAGCTGACAATCCGTCATGCCAAATTTACAAAGTCCAGGGATTCTATTTAAAGAAATGATGTGTATACTGTTACCATACACTGCATGTTCTTCATCATCTTAAAACGTGAACACAAATGTGTTATGTACTTAAAATATAAATAGGTAGTTATGTCCTCTAGCATCTTGATATACTGTAAGAGTTGAACAGCTCTAGGTATCTGTTCAACTTTGGGGAGTTGAACAGGGTAGTACAGTGCGGTGGTCTAATGCTCAGAGCCGGGAGCCTGGCTTCAAATCCCAGCTGGACTCTCAACTAGTGTAGACCCCCAGGTAGGTCTACTTGACTCTCCACACCTCATTTTCTCATCTGTAAACAGGGAATGATGGTATAATAGTATCTGCCTCTAGGGGTCTTCTGGGCATTAAATAAGTTAATACATTAAAAAAAAAACAAAAAAAAAACGAAGGCTTCCCTAGTGGCGCAGTGGTTAAGAATCTGCCTGCCAACGCAGGGGACACGGGTTCGAGCCCTGGGCCGGGAAGATACCACATGCCGCGGAGCAACGAAGCCTGTGTGCCACAACTACTGAGCCTGTGCTCTAGAGCCCGCGAGCCACAACTACTGAAGCCCACGCACCTAGAGCCCGTGCTCCGCAACAAGAGTAGACACCACGATGAGAAGCCCGCGCATCGCAACGAAGAGTAGCCCCCTGCTTGCCGCAACCAGAGGAAAGCCCACGTGCAGCAACAAAGACCCAACACAGCCAAAATTAAAATAAATAAAAATTTTTAAAAAAAGAAAGAAAAACCACTTTGAACAGATCCTGCCTGTAGTAATTTCTTGCAATTATTATCATTGTCATTTTCATAATTATACTCTGAACATTGGCAAGGAGGCTGAAACAGTTCTCAAAATCGAGTCTGCCTATTTGTGCCCGGGCACTCATGAGACAGTTTGTTCCTAAAATAGTAATTAGAAATAAGGACCAGAACGGTATGATCACGCCATCTGACAAAGGACCTGGGAATGCAGGTTCTGGCTTAGCTCCGCCAGATCCTGATTCTCTGGGGAGTCGAGTTGCTCTCCCCGCTGTGTTCCCAGGGCATGCAAAAACAGAGGGGAGAGAAGAGTCATTCTCCCCCTCCTTCCTCTGTGATCCACCTTCAGTCTGTTTATCGCTGCAGCATCTCTTGCTGGCCTGAGGTCCTAATGGGCCATCACTGAAGGAAAAGGCTGGACATAAGCAATCAACAGACATACTTAGCTTGTATGTTAATCAGGCAGTAAGATTCTCCTACCTACACAGATAAAGATGCTCTCCTCCAGTTTTTAAGGACACAGGCTCACTTCATGTATCTTTCATTTTCCCACTTTTGAGCGTGACCCAGATACAGAGAACTTTTTTTTTCTGTAAAAAGAACAATACAGGGGCTTCCCTGGTGGCGCAATGGTTGAGAATCTGCCTGCCAATGCAGGGGACACGGGTTCGAGCCCTGGTCTGGGAAGATCCCACATGCCGTGGAGCAACTAGGCCCGTGAGCCACAACTACTGAGCCTGCGTGTCTGGAGCCTGTGCCCTGCAACGAGAGGCCACGACAGTGAAAGGCCCGCGCACCGTGATGAAGAGTGGCCCCCGCTTGCCGCAACTAGAGAAAGCCCTCACACAGAAACGAAGACCCAACATAGCCAAAAATAAATAAAAATTAAAAAAAAAAGTCAACAACACAGTCATGATAATAACAGCTCTTAAAGTGTGAGGAACAATAGGGTGTGGTAGAGACTGTGTGGAACTGATCAGCACACATCCCATCTGAAGAGCTGAGCCACTCTGAGCCCTATGAGAAAATGCCAGAAGGGACTGGGGGGATTCAGAAATGCAGCCCAGGGCTTTGGGCTTTGATGAAGCATTTCCCAGCTGTTAACTGTTGGCTCATATTGATATCTGTGGGCCAAAGGAAGGCCTGCAGCAGATGAAAATGCATGGTGTCCACTCCACAGCTGCCATTAACATTGTAAGTTTGGTCACAGTACCAATGATGACCTGGGGGTTGTGCAACACAGTGGCATGGGTCCAAACCACAACAAGCAAGAAGCCTCGATACCTCTGAGCAGAGAGTCTCTAAGACGCTGGTTTTCAGACTTGTGTGTACAAAACCAACAAGATGCTTGTTTAAAGCGCAGAGTCCTGAGGCCCATTACCTGAGATTCTGAAGGGAGGCCCAGGAATTTGCATTTGTTAAAGAACCAAACATTTTTCAATAGACCTTATTTTTTAGAAAGGCTTTAGATTTACAGAAAAATTGAGAAGATAGTACAAAGAATTCCCATAAGCCCTACACCCCCAATTTCTTCTGTTATTAACATCTTACATTACTGTGGTGTATTTGTCCCAATTAGCAAACCAATATTGATACATTATTATGAACTAAAGTCCATACTTTAGTTCATAATATTTCCTTTTTAACCTATTGTCCTCTTCTGTCCAGGATCCCATCCAGGATAGCACATCATATTTAGTTGTCGCATTTCTTCAGGTTCTTCTTGGCTGTGACAGTTTTTCAGATTTTCCTTGTATTGATGACCATGAAAATTTTGAGGAGTAGGGTCAGGTAGGGGTCAGGAGTAGGGTCAAGTTCCTTTATTGGAACTTGCCTGATACTTTTCTCATGTTAAGATTGAGGTCATGGATTGATTGTTGGAAGACCCAGGGGTAAAATGCCATTTTCATCACTTCATACCAAGTATACATACTGTCAATCTGACTCCTCACTGTTTGTGTTGACCTTGATCACCTGGGTGAGGTTGTGTTAGTCTGGTTTCTCTACTGTCAAATTAATCTCTCTTTCTCACACACACACACACACACACACACACGCCTTTTCATACTGTCCTCTTTGAAAGGAAGCCGCTATGTGCAGCCCACACTTGAGGCGGGAGTTAAGCTCCATCTTGTTGGGGACAGAGGATCCACAGAAATTATTTGGAATTCTTCTGCACAGAAGATTTGTCTCTTCTCCCTGTTTATTTACTCAACCATTTATTTACATCAGTATGGACTCACGGATATTTATTTTATACTTTGGGTTATAACCCAATACTGCTTTGTTTTGGCTCCTGTCACTTTGACCCCTCCCCCTGCCACGTGACTTTTGAATCAGCATTTTTAGCAAAATCCCCAAGTGATTCTGGCGCAGGTGGTCCAAGGGCCACACTGGGAGAAACATGGCCCTAAGGTGTGCCATGAGCTCTAGCTACAGAATCCCAGCTATTCAGTGATCCCTTCAGCAAGCAGGTAAGGGGTGACTCCTCTGTTGATCTTACCCATTCAGCAAACACTGAGTGTCATCTTGCAGCCTCCTCCTGTTACGGAAGCAAGCTGGTTTACCCAACTCACAGCAAGCTAAAATGCTGAGGCGCCAAGGTCTGCAGCAAAGAGAGGGTTTAGTCGCAAGGCAGCCAAGCTAGGAAACAAATCTCAAATCTGCCTCCCTAAAGGGAAGGGGCTCAGGGTATGCATGGGATAACGAATAAAGAAGCAGGGCGGGCTGAGGCGTGGGGAGCCTGGGGAAAGGTGATTGGGAAAAGGTGCGGTAACCATCCTTCTGCGCAGGAGTAACTAGGCTGCAGGCCTCCGTGTGTTCAAAAGGTCACCCCGAGGACACTCACGCATGCCCAGTTGGAGGGTCCATGGTCCTATCCTGTCTTAACCAGCTCAGCTCGAAGTAGACACAGCTGACTCCAAGTTTCTGGAACAGAACTCTGGCAAACATCTTATTGTTTAGGCTACACACAGCTTGGAGGCCATGCAAGTCTTAAAACGACCTTGATTAGCGAAGGCAGGTGAGATGGACTTGACTCATAACCCAGGGTTTTACTCCTTGCCAGATGCTGTGCTGGGTGCTGGGCATGCGGAACTTGTCCAGAAATTCAGACTTGGGGGGTGGACATGCAATGGGGGAAAACATGGATGTGGTTAACAGGAGAGAGGAAGAGAAGTACCTACCAGTCCTTTGACCTGTCCTTACTCAGCTCCCTGGAGGCTACAGAAAAGAGCCTGCTAAGAATTGGAGAGAGGATATAGGGACAGAGTAGGAGCCCCGAGAATGTGGGATGGAGTTGGGCTCAAAAGCACCCTTGGAAGATTTGGGATTAAATAGGAAGAAAATGCTTTATCTTTTGAGACTGAAGAAGAGAAAATTGGCCATAGACATTTTTATAGATCACGGGGGCATGTTTGAGGTCACTTATAATGGCTTTAATTTTCTGGATGAAAAGGGAGGACGGGTCATTCTTACTTAGAGTGAAGGGTTTAGGCTTAAACACGGGGCCTGGGAGGCCATTAAAGTTTTGAGATAGTGGTTGGGGGTGCATCAATTTTAATCTAGGAGACAAAACCCAAAGCAATGTGAAAAGAGAGAACTAAATGTGAAGAACTGTTAACTACATTAAAGTTAAAAGAGAACTTTTATAACTTTATGCCAAGATATCACAGAGGAGGCGGCTACCACCTTTCGGGCTGGGCAAACCAAGGCAGGTGGGTGGAATTACTAAAACCTTAAACCGTGCAGAAGTGGTCCCACGGGACCGGGACCCAGTCCTCTGAGAAGTGGGTGCTGGCTGGCTGGTGATGGTCGGGGAGCAATGACACTGTCCCTGCAGGTGTTGGAACAAATGGAAACTGGATTCACTTGTTGCTACAGGAAGGCACAGCCCCTGCCGCGTGAAGAGGCATTGCCGGGGTGTTGCTCTGAAGAACCACAAGCAGAAAGGACGTTGCAAATCCTTCCTTCTTCCTCCAGGCTTGCAGCCTTCCTGCTGCATCCCTAATTGTTAGAGCCCGAAGTGTGGTTTGCAGAATCTCAGCCCAGCATCATGAAGCCAAGTAGAGAAGCATGAGTTTGGAGCTGAGAGGCAATGACCATCATGGGGAAGCCAGTCCTCAACTATATGGTGACATTTAGAAACTATACACTATACACACATGTATACTGGCTGAATTTCTTTCCTCCCTTGTCTGAGAATCATTTCTACGGCCTCTTGCTGAATTGGAGCTTTCTTCTCATCCCAGGGCTCAGCCGCTGGTTCCCTTGGTTGTTTGTCCCCTCCCAGAAAATTCCTGATGGACTATCTAGTTCAAAAAGAACTAAAAAAGGGTTACAAGTATCCATCGACAGATGAATGGAGACACCAGGTGTCATATATACATACAATGGAATTCAGCCTCAAAAGGGAAAAATATTCTGACATACCACAACACTGACAAACCTTGAGGCCATTATATAAGCCAGTTACAAACAAATATTGTGATTCCACTTATATGAGGCACCTAGAGTATAGAGTAGTCAAATTCATAGAGACAGAAAGTAGAACAGTGGTTGCCAGGGGCAGGAGGAATGGGGAGTTGTTGTTTAATGGGTGCAGAGTTTCAGTTTTACAAGATGAAAAGTATTCCGGAGGTGGATGGTGGTGATGGTTGTACAACAGTGTGAATGCACTAAATGCAACTTAAAAATGGTTAAGGTGGTGAATTTTGTTATGTGTATTTTACCACAATTATGTATTTTTAAAAAGGGGCTCTGGGTGGGCACCCCTCACCTGATGTGTCACAGGTCTGCATCTTCCCACAGTGATTCATTCCTCAACTCACCTTCATGCGCAGCATTTTCCAGACTTTACGTCGTAAGTTCCAACGGGTTTTGTCCTCGTTTGCTCTGCTGCACACCCACCTCCTACCCAGATGCGTATGTGCAGGTGCAGCCTTCCCTTCTAGTTTTCCTGTGAACGATGTGTTATTTCAGTGAACGAAAATAATGACTAATATATACATTTTTTGCAGTTAAAGTTTGGATTAATACTTTATTTTTACACTTAAATTTTATTTATTTTAAACTACTGGCTATTTTTATTTATTATTTTTATGGAAGTATAATATAGTTGCTGTACAATATTATATAAGTTATAAGTGTACTATATAGCAAGTCACAATTTTTAAAGGTTATACTCCATTTATAGTTATTATAAAATAGTGGCTGTATTCCGCATGTTGTACAATATATCCTTGTAGCTTATTTTATACCTAATTTCATTCTTTTTTATGGCTAACTGGTATTCCATTTTGTGTGTATCTCATATCTTCTTCATCCATTCATCTGTTGATGGACTGATGGACACTTAGGTTGCTTCCATATCTTAGCTATTGTAAATAATGAATAATAACTAATATGAATTGGGTATTTACAGTATGCCGGGAACATTTATTATCAACAGCAAACCTCTGTTGTAGACACTGTTCTCATCTCCATTTCACAGATGAGGAAACTAAAGCTCAGAGGGCTTGTGACCAGCCTTAGGTCACCTACCTGCGAAGTGGAGAAGCCAGGACTGATGGGGTTCTCTGATTCCAGACTGTGCCTTTAACCGGTGGACTCTACCGGCCCCTAGTGGATCCTCTGGTCTTGCGTTGTCTCACTGATACCTGGTCCTCAGGTAGGAGACGCAGCTTTTCTCCCTCTCGGTAAGAAGGCATTTCACAGTCGTTACTTTATGCATTAATAATGCTTCTATTGTTTTATGTAGCACACCCCTCTTTCAGCCCTAGCACCACACCAGGTTTGCTACAGCGAGTGGCAGCAGTGGCTGAGGTTTGTTTTTTTAAACATGTTCTTTTTTGAAAAAATTTTATTTATTTTTGGCTGCGTTGGGTCTTCATTTCTGAGTGCGGGCTTTCTCTAGTTGCAGTGCGCGGGCTTCTCATTGCAGTGTCTTGTTGCGGAGCACGGGCTCTAGGCGCACGGGCGTCAGTAGTTGTGGTGCACGGGCTTAGTTGCTCCGTGGCATGTGGGATCTTCCTGGACCAGGGCTTGAACCTGTGTCCCTTGGATTGGCAGGCAGATTCTTAACCACTGCAAGTGGCTGAGTTTTGCTACACCCCTAATGAGCATCCCCAGAGCAGCCCTGGTGGCTTCCAAGGCTTGTGGCAAGATTATCATATGTTGGTTACAATGGCCTTTCAATCCCTGCAGGAGCATCCCTGATAGATTTCAGAGTTTTCCTCAGCCTCTCTGGCTGTATTGATGCTTAGAATGGTAAAGAAACTCCTGGATTTCTATCTCAACTACATGAGTGGTTTTGGGACTAAATAACTCTCCAAATTTCTCTCTTGATCTGAGTCATCTGCTTGGGGTTCTGAGTGGGGAAATCTATCCCTTGAAAAGTGCCCTTTCCATACCACATAGGCCACTGTGGCTGCCTCCGGGATTTCTGGCAGGTAAGTCCAGGTATACTGGGTGATGCAGATATCTTTTGTTGTTTGATCCAGGATTTAATGATGTTCATGCATTGCGCTGGGTTGTTATGTTTGTTTAGTCTCTTTTAATCTGGAATAATCCTCCCTCCCGCCTTCTTGGTTATTGTTTTTATCACGTGGAACTTTTCGGAAGGTCCAGGTGAGTTGTTTTAGATCGTCTCCCATGCAGTTTGTCTAATAGTTTCTTCATGATTGGATTCACGTTAAATATTTTTGGCAAGATTGCTTCGTAGGTGATGTTTTGTACTTCTTTTTGCCTCATATCTGGAAGCACAAAAACCTCATCTGGGAATTGCACACTCGACAAATATATACTGAGGGTGTATCGTGTGATGTGCTGAGCACTCTGCTATCCAGTGAAGCCACGTGGGAGCCATTGATAATGATTGTGAGGGGAAGCATAAGGAAAGCAGAAGGGCAGGTTTATCAAATAAGAATAGGTTTAGGTACACTTAATAGAAAACTCACAGTAGCTGAACCAAATAGAGGTTTGATTTTTCTCACACACCTGCAAGACGGGAGGCAGGCGGTCCAGAGCTGATATGATAGCTCCACCGTATTCAGGGTCTCTTTCCGTCTCTCTTCCTATCTGCCATCATTATGGCTGTAGTTCCATGGATCCAAGATGGCACCTGCCCCCCAGGCCAGCATGACCCCCTTTCAGTCAGGAAGGAGAGACGGGGCATGCCCACTGACTCTGCTCGGCTTTGAAGGAGCTTTTCCCAAAGGGCACCCAGCGCCTCTGCTCATAGCTCATTGGTTAGGATTGTGTCATGTGCTCAACCCAATCGGCACGGTTGTCTGGGGAAGGTACTTGTTGGGAACATTGTTACACTTGACAAAAACAGGGTTCTGTTAGTAAGGAAGAAGGGGAGAATGGATATTACCTAGGCAATTAGCATTCTTTTTTATTTCAGCTGCACCACGCGGCTTGCGAGATCTTAGTTCCCCAACCAGGGATTGAACCCAGGCCGCGGCAAAGTGCCGAGTCCTAACCATTGGACCACCAGGGAATTCTGGCAATTAACATTCTTTGCCATGGAAGATAAGGCGATTTTTTTTTTTTTTTTTTTTTTTTTTGCTTTATGCGGGCCTCTCACTGTTGTGGCCTCTCCCATTGCAGAGCACAGGCTCCGGACGCGCAGGCTCAGTGGCCATGGCTCACGGGCCCAGCCGCTCCGCGGCATGTGGGATCTTCCCGGACCACGGCACGAACCCGTGTCCCCTGCATCGGCAGGCGGACTCTCAACCACTGCGCCACCAGGAAAGCCCTATAAGGCAAATTTTTAATGGCTGGAGAGACAGCTACACAGATAATACATGAAAATTAAAAATTTCCCACCAACCTAGGAAAAAAATGATTGCAACCATGGTAACAAGTAGCCAACGAACTAGTTTTACATCCTTTTTAATCGATTAATGACAACTTGCCTCAGTGACACACTTGTACAAGCTAATCAATCAGTTCAACCCCTAGCTTCTGAAAATCAGCCAATCAGAGATCAACTCACTTTAATAAATACACCAGTGCCAACCAATCAACAATAGCTCAGCGAGCAATCACGCTCCTACAGATGATGTCAACCCGCTTATGCCTCTGAAAGTCTCCCAATCCCCGAGCTCCATGCTCCCCAAACCCTACATAAGCCAACCCTGTACTCTGCTCAGAGATACCGAGCCTAACCAGCATAGCTCTACTATAGTAGGCAGCAAACTCAGCTATTTCTTGTTTCAGGTCCTGTTACGATTAAGCAGAATCGTGTTCTTTAACTTGTTTGTATCCTTCAACCATCTCCATCCATAGCCTCGGTGGCTAGGCGCCAAGGCACGCAGAGATGTCAGCAGCACAGGCTGATGGAGAAAGAGGACCCCGAGCTCCTGGTATCGGGGGGCCTTCCAGGTGCAGGGTTACCCCCAGAAGTGAGTAGCCAGGAATGTCTAAAGGAACATGATAAATTTGGGCTTGATTTCTTATGCAAAGGGCACAATCTAGAAGGGGCAAAGTAAGAGGTCATTCCAGACAGTGGTCATAATACTTAAGACAGATGTTGATGGTTCCAGGCGATCTGTCTCTCTAGAGCAGGTCTCATGCTTGTCGCTCAGGGAACAGAGATAGAGGCGGAGCCCTAACCAAACAGTGTAGGGTAGGAGTAGGCGCATTACAGCCTATGGGCCAATCTGCTTCTCCTCCTACCCACCTGCTCCCACTCCCACTTCCCCATGGTTGCATTTTGAGGGGTGGGATAGCCGTTTTGTGATAAACTATACATAGCATAAAATTTGCCATTTTAACTATTTTAAGTGTACAATTCCGTGGCATTAAGTACATTCTCAATGTTGGGCAACAATCACCACTAAGCATTTCTAGAACTTTTTCATCATCCCCAGTAGAAACTTTGTACCCATTAAACAATCACTCCCCATCCCCCCTCCCCGCTCCAGCCCCCGGCAACCACTATTCTACTTTGTCTCTATGAATTTGCCTAATCTAAGTACCTCATATAAGTGGAATCACACAATATTCATCCCTTTGTGTCTGGCTTATTTCACTCAGCATAACGTCCTCCAGGTTCATGCATATTGTAGCGTGTGTCAGAATTTCCTTCCTTTTTAAAGCTGAAGGCTATTCCATTGTGTGTATAGACCACATTTTGCTTATCTGTTCATCCACCCATGGCCACTTGGGTTGTTTTCACCTTTTCGCAAATAACGCTGCTATGAATGTAGGTGTACAGGTATAAGTGGTTACATTTTAAATGGTTATATAAGCAGCTACATAACATTCTCTCTTTTGCTTCTTCACATTCAAAGCCTAAACTTTTTATTATCTGACCCTCTACAGAAAATGTTTGCCAACCCCTAGTTTAAGTGGTGGGTTCAGGACAGAGAGTGATCCTCGCAGAAGCCCACTGATGTTGGCTTGTTGAACGAGGACAAGAAAACAGATATTACTTGGTGGAATGAACGTTTGGGGCTTGTATTACTTTGTTAGGACTGCTATAACAAAGCGCCACAGACTGGGTGGCATAACACAACAGAAACTTGTGTCCTCACAGTTCTGGAGACTGGAAATCTAAGGTCAAGGTGTCAGCAGGGTTAGTTCCTTCTGACCTCTCTCCTGGCTTGTAGAAGATTGCCTTCTCCCTGTGTCTTCAGTGGTCTTTTTCCTGTGTATGTCTGTGTCCTAACCTCCTCTTCTTATAAGGACACTATTCTGGTTAGGATCAGGGCCCACCTTAATGACCTTGTTTAATCTTTATTTATTTATTTATTTTTTGCTGCATTGGGTCTTCTTTGCTGCGTGTAAGCTTTCTCTAGTTGTGGCAAGCGGGGGCTACTCTTCATTGCAGTGTGCAGGCTTCTCATTGCAGTGGCTTCTCTTGTTGCGGTGCGTGGGCTTCAGTAGTTGTGGCTCACTGGCTTAGTTGCCCCGTGGCATGTGGGATCTTCCTGGACTGGGGATCAAACCCATGTCCCCTGCACTGGCAGGCGGATTCTTAACCACTGCGCCACCAGGGAAATCCTAATCTTAATTTTTAATTGAAGTATAGTTGATTTACAATGTTGTGTTAGTTTCAGGTATACAGCAAAGTGATTCAGAGATATATATATGTGTGTGTATATATATATATATTCTTTTTCAGATTCTTTTCCTTTTCCTTTATAGGTTATCACAAAATATTGAGTACAGTTCTTTGTGCTATACAGTAGGTCCTTGTTGGTTATCTATTTTACATATAGTAGTGTGTATATGTTAATCCCAAACTCCTAATTTGTCCCTCCCTGCCTTCCCCGACCTTGTTTAATCTTAATTACCTTTTTAAAAGCCCTATCTCTAAATCCAGTCATATTCTGAGCTACTGGAATTTAGACCTTCAACACATGAATTTTGAAGGGGACACAATTTAGCCTATAACAGGGCCTCTACTCCACACGGGAAATACCAGGCCTTTAACAGTGTACCAGAGTCTTGACCTGGCCTGGTAGTGATGGTGTTGGAAGTGAGGAAAGATAGACTGATGTACTCCTACACTCATAGATGTTGGCTCAGAAACTGGGCAGGCCTGAGTCTGCTGGTGGAGAAAACTCACTGTCACAGGACTTACTGAGGACGAGTGCTAAAGACTTACTTTTTGACAGGCTGTATTTTTGTTCATCAAGCAATTAACTGCAGAATTTCCCAGATTTTTTTCTTATGACAATAAAGAGTAAAAAGAAATCTGGTATAATTTTAGCAGCAATTAACCTGAATTCACATAGGAGTGCTTTCGCCCTGCTGCGAGCCAGCTATAGCCAGTGTGGCCAGTTCAGTTTCCTGCTAGGAATTCTGCTCCCATGCTTCTCTCTGCTCTGTGATCTTCATCACTACCCTCACCCTGGTCCATGGTTATCTCATGTCCATTTCAGAAAGTCTTGACCAGGGGACACTTTGAAGGAACATGACCAGATACACTTTGGGGCCAAGAAACGACCCTGCCCCTCAGTGGAGGCAGCTGGGTCCAAACTTGTGTCACATTTTTCTTTCTTCTGTCTGCCTCAGACGTAGAAAAATGCTGCAGTTTCTGACCTATGACATGAAAAGAAAGAAAGAAAAAAAAAAGCCCACAGGTCCCCACACTTCAAACCCCAACCGATGGAACAAGAATAGAAACTTTGAAATGTTTAGAACAAAAATTTCACCTGGACTGACCTCGTTTCATTTTAGGACACTGGAACGGATTCTAGTCCGTGCATCTAGTCTAGATGAATTGGAAGCAGCAGAGATAAAAGATCCAATTACAAGAACTATAATAAAACAATCCTTTTAAAATACCTTAAAACCAGCAAAATGTTTCTAGTGCCCCCCAAACTGGTTGGGTGAATGTAGAATGGTTTGTTTAAGGTAGCGGTTCTTGACAAAACAGAAGCTACTTACTGCCAAACTAGATTTTAGTACCGCAGATTAGATATTACAAATAAAAGATGCAGGCAACCAATGTATAATTTCAAACACCTAGAGCTGTTAGGAGGATAATGCTTGTTCCACTTATGTATGTGACGCACTCCTGCCCTGAACATCCTCTCTCTACACTTTGTTCCCTGGAACCGTTGTTTTCAGCACCGTTTCTCATTGTCTCCCTTTGAATACATCTTCTTGCACCGCCTTTTCCCATCACAGCTTTTCCGAGTTCTGACTTCATCAGTTTCTCTCAACTCTCAGGTGCAATATCCTCTGCTATTTGGATCTCACATCCCCTGTGTAAGGAAGCACCAGTGCCTCTGAAGTTTAGTCCTAGAATTAGAAGCTGGTGCATTGGCGTGGCTAGTCTATAGGGGCTTTAATTCTGTCCCTTGAGTGTTCCCTAACCCATGGAGTCACACTGTCAGGTGACTTTATACAGTCTCTGGCACACAGTACGTACTCAGTAAAGTTAGATACCATTATTGCTGAGACAGGCTAGACCCAGAAAGATTTCACTGGATGCTAGTGAAGATGAACAGGGAATACGAGGAATATAAATACAGTCTGCGTTAGAAATAATCTCTAAGGCCACCACAGCTTTCCTTTTGTCCTCAAGGCTTAGGTTCCATTGCCTTTGCACATGGGGTCCCAAAAGGAGAGTGCTCCTGGCTTGTCTCTCTAGGTGGTCCCAGCTGATTTCCCACCACCAGGTTCCTCCTGGACACCTTGACCTCTTTGTAATTTAACCCAAAAGAAAAGGTCTCTTTTCATCACTTACAGCCTCCCTCCCCATTCTAGTTTCTGGCCTGGAAGATTTACCTTTCTCCCGGGTATTTGACATCATGAAAGGATTCCCCTTCCATCCCTACCTTCCATTCTCAGGTGTGGTTCCTGAGTATAGAGATGGTTGGCTCCAGCCCTAACATTGGTCCAACTGTATAATATCATGACCACAGGACACACACAGTGGACACATATAACTATACCTATACAATAAAAGAAGGGTGGCTCCCTCATAACTGGGTCTCACACTTCATCATTTAAAGTATAATATTAATACCTTCCAGATTGATTTGAATTGGGTGGAGACAATGTCCACTAACTTGTTCTAAGAACTTCAAATTCATGGAGTCACACAATGTTAGGAGGAGGAGGGACCTAGAGATTCAAAACTGGAACTATGGGGCTTCCCTGGTGGCGCAATGGTTGAGAGTCCGCCTGCCGATGCAGGGGACACGGGTTCGTGCCTCGGTCCGGGAAAATCCCACATGCCGCGGAGCGGCTGGGCCCGTGAGCCATGGCCGCTGAGCCTGCGCGTCCGGAGCCTGTGCTCCGCAACGGGAGAGACCACAGCAGTGAGAGGCTCGCGTACTGCAAAAAAACAAAAACAAAAACAAAAAAAACAAACAAAAAATCCCTGGAACTATGGAATTCCACTTCAACTATGTTCAGATTTAACTATGGAATTGAATTAAAGTGCCAAAGCTCCCCCAAAGGGAGCCATGTGAACTTGCTACTTCTTATATGTGATTTCACTAACTGAGATGAGATTCTGAAAGTTTGTGACTGGGAAGAGAATCTGAAAAGAAAGGAAAGGAGAGAGGACCATAGGGACAAAGGAATAATCAAAAGATGGATCCTGGAAACAATGTATCTGCTTCATAGTTTTGTCTTTATCCCTGTCCTAAGATACCAGGGATGGTTTGATGTTTTCCCCGTCACCAATAATCTGACCTTAATTCAGACCATGTAAGTCTGTGTATTCTATTCTCAGCAGCAGTATGAAGGCTGCTGCCCACCCAGCCTTGGTACCACCAGTATCCTGTGAATAATATCAATATACCGTTCTTGTACTCTCATCTAAGGCCAACTCCTTCACTTTTGAACTGTATCTCATTATCTCCCAAATATCCAAGAATAGACACAGTTCTTACTTTCTCTTGAAACAACAATTTTCCACTTCTCATTAGATCCTTTAAAAATATCCTGCCCCCAAATAGATATCCTTTTATTCTCCTGCTTCCACACAATGTTTCTGTTCCCCTTTACGAAAAATCTCAGAGCTGGTACCTGCTGTGTCCATTTCCTCATCTTCCATTCTCTTTGCAACCCATTCCAGGTAGACTTTTGACGCATGATTCACTGAAATCATGCTCATCAGGGTCATTGATGGCCTCTGCCTGGCAAGACCCAACAGTCAGGGACTTCCCTGGTGGTGCAGTGGATAAGACTCCGTGCTCCCAATGCAGGGGACCCGGGTTCGACCCCTGGTTAGGGAACTAGATCCCACATGCATGCCACAACTAAGAGTTCGCATGCCACGACTGAGGAGCCCACGTGCATCAACTAAGGAGCCCGCCTGCCACAACTAAGGAGCCCATGAGCTGCAGCTAAGGAGCCTGCCCGCCTCAACTAAGACCCGGTGCAAGCAAATAAATAAATAAGTATATTTTAAAAAGAGAAAAATAGACCCAACGGTCAGTCCTTTGTCCTCAGCATAATTGACTCTCAGTGGTTTTGATGAGAGTCAATTATTCCCACCTTTTTTAAAAAAAAATTGTGACTTTTTTTATACATTAAAAAAGATATAAAGATTAATATAAAACATGAATGTACCTATTGGTCGCTTAAAAAGTAGAGCACTTCCACTAGAAACTCTCGTGTGTCTTTCTCTGATTGCTTGTCTCCTGGACGTAACCATCCTCCTGAATTTTGTGCTTATGATTCCCTTGCCATCCTGCACGGCTTCATTATATATGTGTATTTCTCTAGCAATGTATTATTTCTTTAGCAATGTATGTATTTTTGGTTTTATGAACTTTACATCAACAGAAACTTACCGCATATGTCTTTGGAACTTTTTTCTCTCTCCACATTATTTTTATGAGATTTATTCATGATGCTGCTTGTAACCCCAGCTTACTTATACTGCTATGCAGTATCTATTACATGCCTGTATTAGTTATCTACTGCTGCGTGACAAATTACTCCCAAATTCAGAAGTATGAAACAACAATAAACAGTTTCTGTAGGGCAGGAATTTAGGAGAGACTTAGCCTAGTTGTTCTAGCTCCGGATCTCCCATGAGACTGCAGTCAAGATATTGGCTAAGTATGCAGTCGTCTTAAAGCTTGACTGTGGCTGGAGACTTTGCTTGCAAGATGGCTCACTCAGGAGCCTCACTGAGTGAGGCTCACTCTCAGGAGACTGAGAGTTGGTGCTGGTTGTTGGAAGCAGCCTCAGTTCCTTGCCATGATGTTATCACCACAGGGCTGCTTGAGTATCCATGCAACATGGTAGCTGGCTTCTTCCAAAGAGGAAGATCCAGGAGAGCAAGGCGGAAGTCACAATGACTTTTATTACCTAGCCTTGAAAGTCACACACTATTATTTCTAAAATATTCTATTGGTTCCACAGTTCAGCTCTATTCAGTGTGGGAAGGGACAGCTCAAAGCGTGTGAATGCCAGGAGTTGACATTTGTGGCCATCTTGGAGGCTGGCTACTGCAATGACTATATCACAATTTATTGATCTATTCTCTTGTTAATGACATTAATTATTTCAATTTTTAAAATTATAAACAGTGCTTCTATGCTCATTCTTATTCTTGTTCAGGCTTCCTGATGCACATGGGCAAGAGTTTCTCTAGAGGGAGACTACTGGGCCATAGGGTATGTGCATTTTCAGATTCATAAGATAAAACCAAAATTGCCCCAAAGTTGTTTACCAATTTATACTCCTACCAGTGGTGAATAATATTTCCCAATCTCTATATCCTTGCCAATACTTGGTATTGTCATATTTTAAAATTTATGCCAATCTGGTGGGTGTAAAATGATACCTTTTGCAGATTAAAATTTGCATTTTTGCAAATTACTAATGAGGTTGAACATCTTTTCGTATGTTTATTGCCCATTCAAGCTTCCTTTAATGATAAATGCCTATTTATGTCATCTGCGCATTTTTTTATTGCATTATATGTCTTTGTCTTACTAATTTGTAGGAGTTCTTTTTCTATTCTGAATTATTAAGAAGCTTCTGGTTATTATATGTGCTGCAAATATTTCCTCCCAGTTTGCACTCTGTCTTTTTACTTTTTAATACTGTTTTTTAATGACCAGAAATATAAAACGTCTTCTTCTTTCCTCCTGTGGTATGTGCTATTTATGTCTTTTTAGAGACATACTTCCACTGACTGAGGTCATAAAAATGTTTGTCTCTGTTTCCTTCAAAAAGTTCTTAAGTGTTGCTCTCCACGTGTAGGTCAAGTGGAACCTGTTTTGGCACGTTAGGGGAGGTGGGGGTTTAAGTCTGATGCTTATTTCTGTGTGGACTACCACTTGCTCAAGCCTCCTTTCTAATACACTTTCTTCACTTGGCTTCAGGGACATCCCCCTCCTGGTTTTCCTCCCATCTGGCTCATTGCTTCTTCTTCTTCTTCTTTTTTTTTTTTTTAATACTTATTAATTTTTTTGGCTGCACCGGCTCTTAGTTGTGGCACACGGGATCTTTAGTTGTGGCTTGTGGGATCTAGTTCCCTGACCAGGGATCGAACCCAGGCCCCCTGCATGGGAAGCATGGAGTCTTAACTGCTGGACCACCAGGGAGGTCCCTGGCTTGTTGCTTCTTCTCGGTGTCCATTGCCAGCTCTTCCTCTTTGCAGACTCTACATGAAGAGTGACTGGGAGTGCCCTCCTCACTTGTCTGTCTGGATACTCTAACCCTTCTCACCCGAGTCCATGACTATAAATAACATCTGTATGCTGATCATTCCACCGTCACATCTTTACCCTCTTCCTTCATATCTCCACTTGGCTCAATCCTTCCCATCAAATATCACCTCCTCAGAGAGGGCTTCCCTGACCATACTATGTAAGATAGCAGCACCTGCATCTCCCCCTATACTTAACTTGCTTTATTTTATATCAAGCACAATCAGTCACCTCCTGATTTTCTTCTAGAAATAGATTATATTTTGTCTGTCCACTATTTGAATATGTATCACGGACTTGGAACTGTTTGCTGATGCATCCAAATGACTAAGAACAGTGCCCGACATATTGTAGATGCACGATAAACATTTGTAGTAAAAGAAGCTGATCAGGGACTTCCCTGGCAGTCCAGTGGTTGAGACTTTGCCTTCCAATGCAGGGGGTGCGGGTTCGATCCCTGGTCGGGGAGTTAAGATCCTACATGCCTCATGGCCATAAAACCAAAACATAAAACAGAAACAATATTGTAACAAATTCAGTAAAGACTTTAAAATGGTCCACATCAAAAAAATCTCTAAAAAAAAGAAGCAGCAATGATCAGCTTTACTTAATATCATGCTTCATAGCTTATGGAGCATTTTTCTATGCAATTATGTTCCTCCTAGCATTGATTTAATCCTCAGGGACATGGTTTTGCCTACATTTGTGAATATCCGAGCAATAACATCTCTTCCTTTGGAGGTCTCTTAACATTTTTTTACTCAGAACACTTAATTTTATTCCCAGTTGCATGCATTATTAGGTGTGGGGCTGTCACTTGAGGAAATTGAACAATAACATCTCTTGGCTGACCATGTCAACTGTTATTTGATGTCTCACATAAAAGGAATGTGGCTCTGAAAAAGGGACAAGTGCTTCAAATTAATGCATGTACAAAAATGTTTGAATGCAGAATCTTAAAATAGGGCTATTTAGACTAGTGGTTCTGAGTCATTTCTTTTCACCCAAAATACATGCCCATGGGCTACTCTTACTTTTATACTTTTAACACTTTAACACTTTAACACTTTTGTTGGAAGTAAAATATTATGAAACATTTTTGTTCACCACAGCTGTCAGCCGCTAGCTCCCAGAATCCCAGCCCACACTTACACTCGGGGTTATCTAGCGCAGGGGTCCCCAGCCCCCAGGCAGCGAACAAGCACCGGTCTGTGGCCTGTTAGGAAGCGGGCTGCACAGCAGGAGGTGGGCGGCAGGCGAGCCAGCAGAGCTTCATCTGCCGCTCCCCATCGCCCCCCGTCCGCTCGCATCACCGCCTGAACCATCACCCCCAGACCCACAGTCCATGGAAAACTTGTCTTCCACGAAACCGGTCCCTGGTGCCAAAAAGGTTGGGGGCCGCTGCTCTAGCAGACCCAGTCCTTGCTTCAGAGCCCCTCCAGGAGATGTGCAGACAATATCCAGACCTCTGTCCACCTTAGTTATTCCTAAGCCCATAAATCTATGTAGCTAACTCCATAAAAATATACATTTGGCAAGTCTGAGCAGCCAGAGAAATTCATTCATTTACTATGTCTATTGAGGAGTTTGGAGCCCCGTACATGAGAATTTGGTCACTTGTGTCAAATTACTGGTTTGCACTCTGACTCATTCTACAAGCCAAATAGAATGAATGTGTGTGTCTCTCTCCCTGACGACACGAAAAGCGAACTTGAGGCTGATGTTAAAATAGATTTCTCATTTTCTGGGAACTCAGTGGGCTGGTTATGTTATCGAAAGTTCTGGCACCGTGGGTCAGGCTTTACTGGGTGCTAACCGTTCGCAATCTCAAAGCACACATTCAAGAAAATGTGGGAAAGATTCTGGGACTTTGCAGGGGGTGGTGAAGTTCTAAAGCCTGTTGACAGAACTGTTGAAGACAAACTGTATGGCAGGGAACCCCGGACAGTCTAAGCTTCTCATCAGCAACACAGCTAGCTGTCCTCGAGAAATCTCCTGCAAAGGTGGTCGGACTGATTGACGCTGATTGACAGTGAATCAGAAACTAAATCAAGAGGAGTGGTTGGCCTGGGGCCCCAGAGAGCACAACACTAATATTAAGTAAATCCAAAAGCAACAGCTGTGTCCAATGCTCTAGCGATTTGGGGTTCAGACATGGGATAGGTGTCACCTCTAAAGTCTTAGCAACTTCATCAGAATCTAAGAGGAATCATGTATATTGGTCAGGAGGGGCTCACAGCCATAACATAAAATAGCCCAATCCAACTGGCTTAACCAAAAAAGTCACAGTCTAATGTGCTGGTGGGGAGCAGGCTCTGCTCCATGTAATCATTCAGGGACTCAGGCCTCATTCATCTGGTGGCCCTTCTATCCTCTAGAGCCCAGGAGTCTCAGAAGATTCTCTGCATCCAGCCAACAGACAAGGCAAGAGGGACACACAGAGAATCCAAGGAGGGATTAGGGACCACATCTGGAAATGCCACACATCACTTGGAATGCCACATTCCATTGGCCAAGACTAGTTACATGACCACCCCTAGACGACGGGACCCGGGAAGTACCGTCTGGCTGTATGGCCAACTTGATATTGGTGAGCTCTAACAGCCTCTGTTACAAGAAAGAATAAAACTCAGTTTTGAAAACAAATTTGTTAAATTTGAGAAAAGCCAACAGACTGACCTTCAAAGCAGGCTCTGTAAGAGGTCATAAATCTTACTCAAGTAGTGCTGTCTGTTTTCAAAAATGTTCTTTGGACCGCCACGCTTAGAATTCCCTTCAGAGACAGTAAGAAGGTCATTTCTTCATAGTCACCCTGGTTTAAGCCAATATTCAAAGGATTGAATTTATTCAACATGTGAATGATGTCAATCATTGACATCCATCAATTCGATTCTAAAGAAGATGCCCTCAGTTGCTTAGATTTTACACAGTCAAAGTATAAATAAGATAATTTTCTGCAAGGTGTGAATAAACAAAGGTAAATAGATCTTCTCAGGGGAATTCTCATTCTTTAAAAGGGATCCTGTGGGGTGATGTCAGCAAACTGGAAGAATAGGTGTTTTCTACCATCTTCCCCCTAAAGAACACCAATTCTGACAGTTGCCCATGGACAAGAATGTCTTTTTGGAAGTCCAGGAGTCCAGCAGAGGAGCTCCAGCATGTCAGTGAAGCAAAAAAAAAAAAAAAATGGGGATTGGACACACTGAAGATGTTAAGAGGAACAGTTTTGATTTACCTGCATCCCTCCTCCCCTAAACTGGCACAGCTCATACCAAGACGGACCATCTTGGCTGGCGATTTCTCCAGCTTTTTTCTCGGTCCATCCAGAACACTGAGATGTGTTGCACGACTGGGGGAGGGGAGGACCTGGGAAGATGGCAGCCAGGGCCTTCGGAGAGCATCAGAGTGATGCAGATTCTACTAACCATTTCTCAGACTCCATCAGGAAGCCCACCCAACAGCCACTGGTGACACCTTGTCTGCAGGTCCATACAGATACAGTGGCAGCGACGAGCTCTTATAAAGTACAACCGAAACGGAACAAACACCGGACCTCAAGTCTGAAAACCAAGGGTTGGTTCTGGCCTAAGGTGAGCCAGCGACCACATCTGTGAAATGGAAACTAACCATTTTCCTATATGAAAGGAATTTTCCTCTTTATTTCAATAGAGCAGAAGCAGAATGCCTCTAGATCACGATTCCAAAAACTTTCTCTAGTCATGTTTTTGGCTGTGCACCCGCGAAGCCTGTAGGAACTCAGTTCCCAGACCAGGGATTGAACCCGGGCCATGGCAGTGAAAGCCCAGAATCCTAACCACTAGCTACCAGGGAAGTCCCCCTCTAGTCATGTTCTTTCAGGTGCAAACAACTTTAAGGGTTCCCCTCCTCTCAGAATCTGAGATCTCCATGCTCTGGCCCCAGCCAGCCTTTCCAGGCTGATCTCCAACAACTCTCCTGCTGCCGTCCTGTGTTCCAGATAAACCTGATAATCCGGTCCTGCCCTCACTCCTCTGTCTGCATCTGTGCTCTCCCCACCCCCTCCATCTCCCTCTCTCATATTTACCACTTGAAATCCCATCCATCCTTCGAGAGCCACGATAAATGCCTCTTCCTCTGTGAAATTTCCCCTGATTTATCTGAATCTCCATAACATTTGGGTAACTCTCTGTCGTGTCATTTATTTTTTTATATAATTGCTTTCTCCCCATCCCTAGGAGAACTGATGTTCCTCTCTGTGGTATATATATTTCCTTCAATTTTCTGTTCCCCCATACAGCCTAGCAAGAGGACTTTTATCTAGTAAAAGTGCACTAAGTCTTTATTACGTATTTCATGGACTTAAAATGAAGCAAATTAAAGGCATCAATATTGTCAGTAAAAACGAACTTTTATTAAGCACTTCCTATGTGCTAGACCCTCTCTTAAGAACTTCTCATGCATTATATAATTTGTCATGTAGACGTTTCTATATAAATAATAGTTACACTTACTTTCAGTTTGCTTGGCTATTTTATAATTATTTTATATTTGGCTATTTTATGTATAACTTTTAACAATTCACTAATTTGTAGTGTATAGCCTCCAAAATTAAGTAAAGTATCACAGGAAATAAAATACAAACTTTCCCATTTAGGTAGATTCATGTTTAGGAATTTCATATTCTTCCATTTAAAAAGGCTTTAAAGTACACTGGTAATTAAAAGAATCCATATAGGGGACTTCCCTGGTGGAGCCCTGGTTAAGAATCTACCTCCCAATGCAGGGGATTTGGGTTCGAGCCCTGGTCCGGGAAGATCCCACATGCCACGGAGCAACTAAGCCTGTGCATCACGACTACTGAGCCTGCGCTCTAGAGCCCGTGAGCCACAACTAACTACTGAGCCCGCGTGCCACAACTATTGAAGCCCGCGAGCCTAGAGCCCGTGCTCCGCAACAAAGAGAAGCCACCGCAATGAGAAGCCCGCGCACCACAATGAAGAGTAGCCCCCGCTCGCCACAACTGGAGAAAGCCCACACGCAGCAACGAAGACCCAACGTAGCCAAAAATAAATAAATAAATTTATTTAAAAAAAATTATCTGTATATTAATCAGAATGATAACACATGGGGAGGGGTGACAGTTAATAAAATCAAAGGATGGATTGCTCATAGATTGTGCCCATGACAACAACAAAAAACCCAGTATTTTTTCTCATTAGACCATGATTACCCAACCATTTTTTAAGTGGTAAAGAAGAAATTGTAGAGCACTCCTGCTCTGTGAGAAGAATTCTTTTCCTGCCCTACATTTTCCTGTTGCTAACATAGAGCACAGGCCAAATTTTTGGCCTTTTATCCTTAAGAGCATTCTCTTAATCACATTCTTAGTTGTTCTATCTCCAAGTCAGAAAATGAATTTATATTTTATAGTGAAAACTACAGCAATACTCCTTGAAGCATTTGCTTTTTATAGTCAATCTGGCCTAATCATCAAGCTCATTATCTGGTCATTGCCAAGGAGGTGGTATAACCCCCTGAATCACTCATTAGAGCTAAGTTTCTGTAGTAAATTTTTTTTATATATATATTTTTATTTTTGGCTGCGTTGGGTCTTTGTTGCTGCGCGCGAGCTTTCTCTAGTTGCTGCGAGTGGGGGCTACTCTTCGTTGTGGAACACGGGCTCTAGGCGTGCGGGCTTCAGTAGTTGTGGCTCAAGACGCAGGCTCAGTACTTGTGGCGCACAGGTTTAGTTGCTCCGCGACGAGTGGGATCTTCCCCGACGAGGGTTTGAACCCATATCCCCTGCATTGGCAGGCGGATTCTTAACCACTGCACCACCAGGGAAGTCCCTGTAGTAAATATTTTTTTGTGGTTAAATATATATAACGTAAAACTTACCATTTTAACTATTTTGAAGTATACAATTCAGTGACATTAAGTAAGTTCATATTGTTGTACAAACATCACCATCATCCATCTCCAGAACATTTCCATCATCCCAAATGCTACCCATTACCCATTTCTCCCTCTCACTAGCCCCTGGCAACCACCATTCAACTTTCTGTCTCAATGAATTTGACTATTCAAGTACCTCATATAAGTAGAATTAAGCACTAAATGTTTCAAAATCATCTCTTTCCTTAAACAGACAAATCTCTTGTTATATGCTGTGTCTTATGCATCTTTGATTAAGTGAATTGGCTGAGTTTATTCAAAAGCCTAAATAAAACTTTTTTATTTTCCCGTCTAAACAGGATTGCAGATAAGGGGTTATTCAATCTGTATGTGTATCAAAACTCTTTATCAGCATGGGCTGGTTTCTGGAGAATCTTGGCCACTAAAAGTGGAGAGGAGAAGCTAGTGTCTCATGGAGCATCCTTTGATCCACTGGGAGCCTGGAGCCTTGATCAGTGTGTCCCACTTCTAAACTATTGTGAGGTTGTCAATATGGCTTCTTGGAAGGTCTCAGTGGGATCCAGTCCCAGTTGGCCACAGCAATGAGCAACTGAATAAGATATCTTCCAACTGTTTTTGCCTTCTCTCTGATTTCACTCTTCCCAGTTGCTCACTCTTCTTTTGGGATTGCTTCCCAAGACAAACTACCCTCACACAAGCCCTTCCAGAGATAATGTCATCTGTGTCTCTCTGTGCCTCTTTGTCTCACTCTCTCTGTCTGTGTCTCTCTCACAGACACACATACACACCTCCCCACTCTGCTTTCCTTTGTGTTGGTTTCACTCTTTGGCAGGTTACACTCACCTCAACTGGAGTCAAGACACCCACCCACATTTTTAGGCTTACATCTTAATAACTTAGCAAGCCTAGAGTGGAGAAAAGCTTATTTTTTCCCCAGTAGCACTGGCAAAATTCCTGGCATGATGCTTCCTGTCTCTGATTGGCCTGGCCTAGGTAGTGGGCCCCCTCTGAACCAATCATTGGCTTGGGTCAGGAGCCAGGTGGTGGGGTCAGCCCCACCACTCCATATACACTGAGACTAGGAAAGGTATGCTTATCCAAAGGTGAATCGGGGGCCATATGTGGCACCAAATCCATGCATTCTGGAGATTTAATTCCTTTTCAACCTCATCTCTGCCTACATTCATTCATTCCCTCTTCCTCTGAAGACATCCAGGAAGCAGTTCCTGTCCCTTTCTTGATTACCTCCTGGCTTAGCGCCAAGTGCCAGACCACACTGGATGTGTGGGCAGATCTCTTACCAAAGTGGTAAAGTGCAGGAGACAGAAGTTCTGACCTCATCAACTTGACTCCTTCCCCTTTACCACAAAAGGGAAGGGCCTTATAAACATAGGGCTTCATAATGAAAATGCCCCACTTGGTTACCCTCCCTTGTGGTCTGCATCACCTCTCCCCGTGACCCCTCGTGTTTCACATCACCAACTGAGTGTCCTCCAGTTCAATTCAATTCTGAGACTAACTACCTAGTGTTAGTGCAGACCTCACAAATTAGGGCTCAGTTCTACAAGACGGCTTCCACTTCAGATGCCAGCCTGGGGCCACTTGCTCTCCTGTCCAGCTTGGCTGAAAATTCAGGAGTTCTCACAATGCCCCTCTCACATTTGATAACCCACTAGAACAACTCACAGAACTCAGAAAAGCTCTATACTTATAATTAGCATTTTATTATAAAGGATACAATTAAACAGCTAGATGAAGAGATACATAGGGCAAGGTCTGGAAGGGCCCAGAGCACAGAACTTTCTGTCCCTGTAGGGTCAGGGTTTGCCACCCAACTGGTACATCAGTTGTTCGCCGTCCAGGATGCTGTGTGTTAAATCAAGGTGTCATTACGTAGGCATGATTGATTAAATCATTGGTCATTGGGGACTGAACTCTCCAGCTCTTCTCCCCTCCCTGGTGGTTGAGGTTGGGCTAAGGAGGGTCTGGCTGCTTCCTGAAACTGGCTTCAAGAGTAACTGAAATAGCTAGAACGGCCCTGTCCTCAGCAGCTGGTATCAGTGGTCTCAGTGCCAATTAGATGACTTTTGACTCCCAAATTTCTCCTCGGTTAGGATGGAATCACTGGAGATTATTGTCATGCTCCTCAACATGATAATCTTAAGTGGTTCTCTTTCCTTGGTGGTTCTTTTTCCTTCCCCTATCCAACATGAGTTGCTTTATAGAAATCGGATTTTTCCAAAAATAAATGATCAGTTTAAAAGATTCCATACTCCAACAAAGTTATTTTGAGACTCTTTTCCTCGGAGACCTTCACTTCCATGGTCTCACCTCTCACCCAAGCATAGATGGCTCTTCCACTCAGAACTCTTGCCGTAACCTTTCTCTTGATAAGCAGTTTAACCTGTTATTCTGGGTCTATCTCCAGCTTTATCAGCTGTTACATAAGTATATAAATGCTGTGTTCCGGTCATGTTGATCTATTCAGTCTTTAAGCATTAGGCATACTTCTAGAACCATACCTCTATCTGTGCTGTACCCAGACCTCCCTCTTATTCTCTGTTTGCATGCACTCCCCTATCTGTTAATTCTCACTTCAAGTTCCTCCTCCTCCATGAAGACTCCCAGCCTTCACTGATCTTTTTGTTCCCTACACGCCTATATTTAGGAGTCATGTGCTACCTTGAACCATCTCTTACTCTTTTAATGTAAGTGTCCCTTCTCCCCATCTCAACTGCATACATATTCTTGTATCTTCCATGGCGTCTCATGCTCAGTATGGGTTCCTTGATTTTACTTTCCCTGACCCTTATTTCTCCTAGAGTGGCAGATGTTTCAGTAACTCTTCCTACATAACAAGCCATTCACAGTTCTGTGAGCTGACTGAGCTCAACTGGGAAGTTCTCACTTGGGGTCTCACTTGAAGTGGCAATCAGATGTCAGCTGGAGTCTTGGTCATCTGAAGCCTCAGTTGGGCTGAACATCCAAGGTGGCTCACTCTTGTGACATGTGGATAAAGTTGGCTATTGGCTGAGAGCTCAGCTGGGGCTGTCAACCACAGCACCCAAGCCTGGCCTCACCATGTGCTTTTCACAGCCTGACAGCTGGGTTCATAGAGGGAGTATCCGAAGAGCAACAGCTCCAAGATTCCCAGGCAGAACCTGCAAGGCTTATTATGACTTGTCCATTGAAGTCCAGAACATCCCTTTCCACCACACTCTGTTAGAAAAGAAAGTCACTAAGACTCGTCCAGATTCAAGGAGAGGACAGTGAGACCCCCAACTCTATGGGAGAGTGACAAGATCACACTGCAGAGGAGCACAGGGGATGGGAATCTAGTGTTGCCACCATCTCAGGAAAATACAATTGGCCAAGGAAGGTAACATGTACATTTCCATCTAGAGTTACTCTAGTTTGTAACCCACCTGCTAAGGTATTGAGGCGCCCTTGTAGTACATGTATATGTTCTGTTCTCCTGGCCTCTGGATGAACCTCTAAGACATTATTAGGAAAGCCAACTGGGTGATCAGAGCTGAAAACATTCAGTGCTCAGAATCAACAAAATAGCAAGGTAAGCGTCGTAACTAAATTGTCTACTCTGTGTACAATGAAGGTATTATTTTCCCTAATTTAAAGAACACTGCAGAGGGGCTAGGAATGTTTGATATCTTGTTTTGGGTGGTGATTGGCTCAGCTTTACTCAATAAGTTGCAGAAGGAAGAAGATAGATTTGAAAGCTGTTTAGGAAGGTATTGAGGACGTGGTGACTGGATGTGCTGTACAAGTAGTCGGGGTGCTAGCTGGCAGCTGTTCTTCACCGTGTTCCATAATGCTGGGCACTGATTTTACTGTCAAAGGGATACATGAAAAGACAGATTCAAACAGACTCTCAGAGATTTCCTTGAGATTGTCTTAAATTCCTACTGGAATCATTCCACAACACTGTTTATTTTCTTTCAGTAAGATTTTCTCCCCATTGTGTGCCAACACCCATTATGTTGCACAGAATTATTAATCATCCATGTGGAATTTTATGTTTATAAAGTCTCTGAAAAAAATCAACCTTTTCCCCTGCCCCCACCAGCTGAGCTCACAGACCATGGCCCTCTCTCCGGACATGTACAAACCAGTCTGATTTTTTTTGGTTTTGGGTTACCGGGCCAAGTTGTTAAACTGACTCAACCTGCCAGTTAAATACCTGAGAATTCAGGGAAAACTAGTCAAACTCTTTTAAATCAATCCCAGACACAGAGCCAGGTCAGTGTTTCCTTGGTGACTGCAGAGCATGTGCTGATGTCCCCAGAAGAGACCACAGATGCAGGGTGAGGCGATGACATTGGGGGTATGATGTTAGCTCTCTTGAACTCTAAGTCACCACCTATGAGTGTATGCAATGTAGTAATGACTGTTTCAGACATGCTGAATATATAGTTTGACTCAGCATTGATGGGAAGAGCCTCAGTAGACAATGAATGAATAGGACCTGAATGTGTATCACATTATGAAACCAGGCATGTGGAAGCATGTTTCCAAAACAGGTTAGAGACTTGCTTCCCCTAAAATCTTGTCCATCACAGTCAAAGATATCACTGTCCACCTGGTTACTCAGGCCGAAAGCCTCTGCGTCAACCTCTCTTTCCCTCACCTTCCCCACCCCACCCCCTGCCACCATATTTAATGCGTCAGCCAAGCTCTAGCTTCCCAATACCTGTATCCTCAAATACAATTATCAATTATCACCACATCCACTAGCATTACTCTATCCCAAGCCACCTGACGCTTCTACCTGCAGAATTGTAATAGTCTCCTACCTTATTGATAGATTTAACAAAAACAATTTTTTTAATTCCTGGAAAAAAAAATACCGTAACAAAATCAGTGGCGAATGACTAAACAGGAAAAATACTACACATACAACCAAATTTAGATTCCTTCATATATAAAAAGCTAATAGAGATTATTATGAAAAAATAAATATTTAAATAGAAAATTGGCAAATTATCCAAATAGTTTGTAAAAAATAGGAAATATAAATCATTCATAAGCAAATGATATGATGCTTAATTGCACTCTAATGAGAGAAATAGAAATTCAAAGTGGCATGAGATGCTGTTGACACTTGTAAGGTTGGAAAAATTCAGAAAATTTAGTAATGTCCTGATGGTGATGGGAGGACTAATACTGGTGGGAAGGCAAATTGGTCCATCCTCTTTGGAGAGCAATTTACAAAGTGCCACCACATTTTCATATGCAGATAGTTTTGACTTGGCAATTCTACTCTAGGAGTTTATTTTACAGATATGTTTGCACATGAGCTTAAAGATGCACATACGCATGCAGTAACAAAAAGAAGCCAGCCAAATATACTGGGAGCTGGTTAAGTAAGTTTGGTGTATCCGTAGAGTGGAATACTATGCAACACTGAAAAAGAATGAAACAAAACTACTTGGTATCAACAAGAGAAAATTTCCCAGGTATCTTATTAAGTTGTAAAAAGCAAGATGCAGAAGAGCATACATAATATGCTATAACGTTTAAAAATATGGGTAAGAAAATGTATTCCTTGCATATTCATAGACTATTTCTGGAAGGAAACTTGTAACAATGGTTGCCCCTGGAAAGGTCACCTGATAATTTGGGGGAAAGGGGAGGAGACTTACTTTTCACTATATTTCTTTTTGTGATATTTAAGTTTGTACCATATTAGAGAATTGCCTTTTTAAAAAAAAAATTATATACAATTAAAATTTTTTTCTCAAGAAAACAGAATAATTTTATCTTGGTAATAAATAGTTAAATTCAGAAAGACAAAGAGAAAAGACTAGTTATATTCTGTTATTTTAAAGGAATATATTAGTAATACTTTCCTGGAAGTGTGAGGTTTTACCTAAAGAGATAATTATAAATTTCACTTCTATTATGTCTTTACATTTTCAGACTTATTATGTAAAAATGAATACCTCAGGCAAAATAATAGCTAATATTTAGAGAGTGTTAACTATGAGCAATGTGCTTCAAAATAACAATACTGTTCTCATTGCCAGTTACAGCTGAGGGGATGAAAGCTCAGAGAGATTAATTATCTGGCCTAAGGTCACACAGCTAGTAAGTTATAGAGCTGATGCAAACCTCAGCCGTCTGACAGGAGAGTCCACATTCTTAACCACTGTACAGTTTATTTATTGTGTTATTAATGACTCATTTGTTTCATACAAATAACACTTAAGGGTACATAATTTCCAATTCAAAACTGATACTTATCAGAAAAAGAATCTAACCTTAACTACAGGAAGTAAAAACACAAATGTTGTAGATACTTAAGTCCTATAAATGAAGTTATAATATTGTTTCTGATTTTATGACAACTCAGAAAGATAAAAATATAGTGTTTTAATACATTTGAACAATGACTGGGGCTTTCCTGGTGGCACAGTGGTTAAAAATCCGCCTGCCAATGCAGGGGACACAGGTTTGAGCCCTGGTCTGGGAAGATCCCACATGCCACAGAGCAACTAAGCCTGTGCACTGCAACTACTGAGCCTGTGCTCAAGAGCCTGTGAGCCACAACTACTGAGCCCACGTATCACAACGACTGAAAACTGTGCGCCTAGAGCCCGTGCTCCACAACAAGAGAAGCCACCGCAGTGAGAAGCCCGTGCACCGCAACAAAGAGTAGCGCCCGCTCAACGCAATTAGAGAAATCTCACAAGCAGCAATGAAGACCGAACGCAGCCTAAATAAATAAATAAACAAACAAATAAATAAATAAAAAACGATGACTGGAAAATAGAGCCACTGGGTTCTATATACTGTACATACCATTTTTTGTGTGTTTAGATACTTGACCTTCACAAAACCTTAAAGTAATAAATAAGATGTTTTAGGTCAGTGTCAAGGGTTGAATTGTGCCCCTAAAAGATATGAAGTTGTAAGCCCCCCTTATGAGTTAAACTATATCCCCTCAAAATTCGTATGTTGAACTCGTAACCCCTATTAATCTCAGAATATGATGGTATTTGGAGAAAGGCTTTTTACCGAGGTAATCAGATTAAAGTGAGGTCATAGGATGAGCCCTAATCCAATATGACTGGTGTCCTTATAAAAAGGGGAAATTAAGATACAGAAACACACATGCACAAAAGGATGACACTATGAAAAGACACAGGGAGAAGACCGCCATCTACAAGCCAAGGAGAGAAGCCTAGAACAGATCCATCCCTCACAGCCACAGCAAACACCTCCCTCCCAACCTGTGAACATGACCGAATTGGGAAACAGGTCCTTTGCAGATACAATCAAGTTAAAATGAGGCCATACTCATGAGGTTATGGTCCCTCATCCAATATGACTGGTGTCCTTAGAAGGAGAAGAAAAGATACACAGACACAGGGAGAACCCTGTGTGAAGTCAGAGATAGAGACGAGAGATGTGTTTACAAATCAGGAGATGCCAAGGATTGCCAGCAACAGCCGAAGCCAAGAGAAAGGCATGGAACAGATTCTTCTCCAGAGCCTTCAGAGGGAGCGTACCCTGCCCGACACCTTGATTTCAGACGTGTGGCCTCCAGAACCATGAGAGAAGATATTTCTGTTGGTTTAAGCCACTCGGTACTCGCTGCAGGGGTACTTGCTACAGTAGACCTAGGAAATGAATACCGTCAGAATCCCCACAGTCAGGTTTGTGTGGGAGTGGCTTCGTAAGCAAGGGCTCACAGGTGAAACGATGAGAGAGAGAGCGGTGTGGGGAGCAGAGCACGAAAAGGAGAGTAAGGCTGCTCAGCCAGGTTCCACAGGTGGTGATGTCCCAACCCTGAGGGCGGCTCAAGTGTAAGCGATGCCCTGGGGTGGGCTCACCCGAGGCAAGGGAGCTAGGGTTCCTGCCCCAGCGCCCCATCCGTTACAGGCTGTAGACCACGCCAAGGGCCTCCACCTGCAGGCAAGTGGGGTCCAGTAACTAGAAGGTAGTTCTCCGTAAAGGTGCAGCACACTTTGCTTGTTGAAATCAAAAGCACCCCCAAAAGGGAAAGACAAAAATGGTAAAAATGGATGAGAGGGGATCAAGGCGGGCCACCAGCATCATCCAACACATCAAACTCTCTGGTCTGTGATATCTGGAGTCCAGAAGCTGGCTGCTAACTCCAGTCCTGCTATAAACATATAAATACTTCTGGTTTGGGTGGTAAACAGCCACAGCCTTGGGCCCCCGCTTCCCCGCTGCTACTTTGGTCCCATCCCTGGAACCCCTGGACTTCCCTACAATCCAGCAACTAAAATGCTGGGCACAGAGGGTGCTCACCAAACACTATGGCCGGTGTTCTTTCTTTTCTTCTTTTTTTAAAAAAATCTTTTTATTTATTTATTTGTTTGTTTATTTTTGGCTGCATTAGGTCTTCATTGCGCGCACGGGCTTTCTCTTGTGGTGGCGAGCGGGGGCTACTCTTCGTTGTGGTGTGCAGGCTTCTCACTGCGGTGGCTTCTCTTGTTTCAGAACATGGGCTCTAGGCATGCGGGCTCAGTAGTTGTGGCTCGCGGGCTTAGTTGCTCCGCGGCATGTGGGATCTTCCCGGACCAGGGCTCGAACCCATGTCCCCTACACTGGCAAGAAGATTCTTTTTTTTTTTTTTAGTGGATTTTTTTTTGTGTGTGTGTGTGGCTGAGTTGGGTCTTTGTTGCTGCACGCGGGCTTTCTCTAGTTGTGGCGAGTGGGGACCACTCTTCACTGCAGTGCGCGGGCCTCTCATCACGGTGGCTTCTCTGTGGAGCACGGACTCTAGGCATGCAGGCTTCAGTAGTTGAGGCTCACGGGCTCCAGAGCGCAGGCTCAGAAGTTGCGGCACATGGGCTCAGTTGCTCCGAGGCACATGGGATCCTCCCGGACCAGGGCTCGAACCGTGTCCCCTGCACTAGCAGGTGGATTCTTAACCGCTGTGCCACCAGGGAAGCCCGGCAAGCAGATTCTTAACCACTGTGAAGTCCCCAGTGTTCTTTCTAATTAGTCAGCTATTAAGATTTTGACTATCATTCCCCAGATTAAGCACCTGCTAGGTACCTAATCCAGTGATCGGAACTGTGAGGGACAGAAATTTTAGATAATACCTGCCTTCAAGAAGTTTAAATTTGAGGTGAGAACAGATACAGATTAAATAATCAGGAATAATTATGTGCTAAACTCTGTGTCTCAGAGTTTTGGGGTGCTATTTGGGCTGCTATAACAAAAATACCATAGACTGGGTGACTTAAACAACAAATTATTCTTTTTAAACATGTGTATACTGCAATTTTATTTCAATCGCACAAACGAAGTTAGCATGTAGGAAGTTTAAATGAAACAGTACTGTAAAAATAGCAGGGAACCAAAAAATCTAAAACGGAAGTACACCTAAAGCATGAGAATTCAACATTCATTAGTGTTTCATCTTCTTATTTGATTGACACTTGATGTTTGCAAATTTTGAAACAGACTTTGAGATCATGATGACTATTTGAAGAGATTTCAGCACCAGCACTGAGATTTGAACATTCAGTTGGTTTGCAGTTGATTTGTTAGCCAGTTACATAATATATAGTACAGATTTGTCACAGGTCAGATCACAGTGTTGAAGGAAAGAGGTACCTTCCTGTAATTAGACAGGATCCCCTAAACTGCACTCAGCTTAAGACATCCAATGTACAAGAGCATGAAAGCCATCATAATAATGTCGCTTCAAGGAACATAGTTTTGATAAGGAAAATAACCTAAGCTTCTGTTTCCCATTTTAATTACTGAAATCTCTTAACAATGACAAAACTGTCACATAGGACAGTAAATGTATACAGTAGTTCAATCAAACTTCTTAGAAAGAACACATTTAGCAATCTGGGATAATGCAGGATGACAGGAAATGTAATGTGATTCAGTATTGGTTCTTTTTGTCATTTTACACAGACATCATGTTAATATTAGATCAAGGCACAAAACTTTAGTGCATAAACCAGTTTCTTTTTTAAGATCTAGCATTTTTTAATAGATATTTATTGGAGTCTAATTGCTTCACAACGGTGTGTTAGTTTCTGCCGTAGAACAAAGTGCATGTACATATATCCCCATATCTCTTCCCTCTTGCGTCTCCCTCCCACCCTCCCTATCCCACCCTGCTAGGTGGTCACAAAGCACAGGGAGCTGACGTCCCTGTGCTATGTGGCTGTTTTGAGTTCCACAGTAAGATATAATTCACGTGAAGCTCAGAATCATGTTTCAGACCATTGAACTTACCGAAGTTAAAATATAAATAGCTGAAGACATGATGTAAAAGATGAAGTACTTGGTTCTGTTAACATATTTACCAATTAAAGCCACAAAATATTCCTCATTATTATTCATGCAAATAATTGAGAAAAAAAGATAGTGCAGAAATTAACTTTAAGTAAAACATTATTCCTTCCCTTCCTCCCACTCCCCTATACTCTGCAAAATCTTTTCCCTGGGACTAGGCCTTGAAAAGGCCACTACATATTAGTTTGACATGCATTACTGTCTGCAATTAAAAAAGCTAATTTGGGGACTTCCCTGGTGGTCCAGGGGTTAGAACTCTGCACTTTCACTGCCAAGGGCGCGGGTTCAATCCCTGGTTGGGGAACTAAGAACCCGCAAGCTGTGTGGCACAGCCAAAAATAAAATAAAATAAAACAAATAAAAAAGCTAATTTTGTGGTAGTTGTAATTACATTATAAAAATGTCCACACACATAAATCTAAAAAAGGTTGAAAACCTACAGTAAATCTACAATATATTGTTTTACATTTGACCACTGGTTTGTGGTAGGAGGCACAGATTTGGTAAAGCATTTGTAACAATTTAGGAAGGCATCTACATCTTTAGATTCTGGACGAATTTTATGTTTGAATCTACAAAATTGCATGAAGTCTAACTTGAGAGATTTCCTATCGTTCTAAAATTCCTCACTCTGGATAAATCATTTTTAGGACACTTTCTTATAAATATCACCCTGTGAAAGCACATACCATTCCATTTGTTCCACATCTTATGATCTTAACCTGTGTAGGGCTGACCTCATTTATTCATGGAATATTGAATATGATAGGAAGACAAACCTGAGAGAAACATTTACAATACAATAGCGTTAACTTGCGAAATTCTTCATCAGCCTTCTGTGAAAAAAACTTCCCAAGCCTTTCTCCTCTTTATCGTAGTGTGGATTGTGGAAAATGTGGGATTTTTCCTCTTGACATGAAAATATTTCAAAGCATGGCGATCTTGCCTGACAGGTTTAGTATTTTCTGCATAACTGATACAGGAACTCCTGTATGACTCCCATCCTGTTGTAAAGGTCAGAAAAAAGCAGCAAACTGGGAGGGAAATAGCTTATCGCCAGAGTAGTCATGTCTGAAGGCTTTCAAAGTACGTTGGTTTTTCCCTCCTTCCGACTGTTGTCTCCATTTTCTTCTTACAGCTCACAAAATGTAGGTTGTTGTTAACAGTTGTTCTTTGTAGGGTTTTTTTTTCCTTCACCAGATTAAAGTCCTATCTCTCCTTAGTTTGTTTCTCTATGCAGTATTTGATTTGCTCAGTTCCTGCCTGATTGCATCAACGAGCTCATCTTTTAGCTTAGTTAATTCTTTTCTCATTTCATCTAGAATGTCCTGCTTCCGCCTGGACTCCGTTCCCCTGGGCTGCGAAGAAGGTGCAGATTTTGGTCTGGAAATAACAGGTGACTTGCTGCCATTCATTGTATTTGTTCTTTCCCAAGGTTTTCTTGTTAGTTCAGGTGTTCAGGTACTTGTTCAGGTTGTTCAGATTGTTCAGGTACTTGTTGAAGAGGCCTTAGAAGTTACAGGCTCTGAATCTTCATTTTTGTCCTCTTTTTGTTCTGTTTCTATTGTTGATCCTTTTTCAGCAGTTCTTCTCCTCCTGGCCAGCAGGGCACTCATTTCTTGCATTAAACCACTACCCCTTAAAGGAAGGGGTCCCTTTCCTTATCTGTTTTAGATAAGGCCGAATTCACACCAATGAATTGGGAAAGAGGCATCTTCCATTCATGACACTTTACGAAGTTTTGCTCCAGCAATTGCAGCTGCAAGTCCAGTTAAAGGGCAGTTGTCTTCAGATGTGGATCCCGAGAAAAATCCAGATGCAGGGAGGGGAGGGGCAGGTGGTGGAGGAGGAGGGGATACTTGATTAGGAAGTGGTGGTGGAGGAGGCGGAGGCCCAAGGACCAGGACGGAAGTGGAGAGGGGGAGGGGGGCCTGGGGGAGGAGGGAGCGCAGCTGATGCCTGGGCAGGACCTGGTGGGAGTGGAGGAGGGGGTGGGGGTGCAGGTGGTCCCAAGACAATGCCCTGTCGGGCTGGAGTCTCTGCCGGCTGAGAGGCGGCCTGCAAGCCTGGCTCAGAAGCAGAGGAGTCTCCCCGCAAAGAGTTTGGAGAAGTCTCCTCAGAGGCAGGGGCAGCAGCATTTGATATTCTTTCCAGCTGCTCCCTTTCTAGCTGCTCTTGTGGCTCTCGTTCTGGCCTTTCCCGGGCCTGTCTCTCCAGCCCCTCCCTCTCTCTCTCCAGCTGCTCCTGTTCTAGTCGCCCCCTCTCCAGCCTTTCCCTTTCTAACCTCTCCCTCACCAATCTCTCCCTTTCCATCCTTTCTCTCTCCAGCCTTTCCCACTCCAGCTCCTTTTGTTGTTGCTGTTCTCGAAGTTGCCTTCTTTGAATTTCCAATTCTTCCTGTGATGGGCCATTCTGAACATGGGCAGGTAGCTGTGAATTTTGTCTAGGCAATGTTGGCCCTGTTTCCTGTGAACTCAACACTTCTAAGGCATGCATCATGGCACTTGCAAACATTTGCGTTTTCTTTGCTGCCAAAGTTGATACCATACACCTGTCTAGCGTCCCACCATTGGTGGAAGGTCTGTGTAGCTTGATTGTACTTCAACCCTTTAGGAACGGCACCGTTTATCACGACCTGATGGTCCTGAATCTTCCTGCCCACCACTCTGAACGTGTTGCTGCCTGTATGATGATATATATGAACTCTCCTGAACCCAGTTGAACCGCCAGCTGGCACCCACTTTTTATTAGCATCATCATAAACCATCATTTTTAGGATTCTCTATGTATAGTATCATGTCATTGCAAACAGTGACAGTTTTACTTCTCCTTTTCAGATTTGGATTCCTTTTATTTCTTTTTCTTCTCTGATTGCTGTGGCTAAAACTTCCAAAACTATGTTGAATAATAGTGGTGAGAGTGGACAACCCTGTCTTGCTCCTGATCTTAGTGGAAATGGTTTCAGTTTTTCACCATTGAGAACGACATTGGCTGTGGTTTTGTCATATATGGCCTTTATTATGTTGAGGTAGCTTCCCTCTATGCCTACTTTCTGGAGAGTTTTTATCATAAATGGGTGTTGAATTTTGTCGAAGATTTTTCTGCATCTATTGAGATGATCATACGGTTTTTATCCTTCAATTTGTCAATATGGTTTATCAAATTGATTGATTTGCATATATTGAAGAATCCTTGCATTCCTGGGATAACCCCACTTGATCATGGTGTATGATCCTTTTAATGTGCTGTTGGATTCTGTTTGCTAGTATTTTGTTGAGGATTCTTACATCGAGGTTCATCTGTGATATTGGCCTGTAGTTTTCTTTTTTTGTGACATCTTTGTCTGCTTTTGGTATCAGGGTGATGGTGGCCTCATAGAATGAGTTTGGGAGTGTTCCTCCCTCTGCTATATTTTGGAAGAGTTTGAGAAGGATAGGTGTTAGCTCTTCTCTAAATGTTTGATAGAATTTGCCTGTGAAACCATTTGGTCCTGGGCTTTTGTTTGTTGGAAGATTTTTAATCACAGTTTCAATTTCAGTGCTTATGATTGGTCTGTTTATATTTTCTATTTCTTCCTGGTTCAGTCTCAGAAGGTTGTGCTTTTCTAAGAATTTGTCCACTTTTTCCTGGTTGTCCATTTTATTGGCATATAGTTGCTTGTAGTAATCGCTCATGATCCTTTGTATTTCTGAAGTGTCAGTTGTTACTTCTCCTTTTTCATTTCTAATTCTGTTGATATGAGTCTTTTCCCTTTTTTTCTTGATGAATCTGGCTAATAGTTTATCAATTTTGTTTATCTTCTCAAAGAACCAGCTTTTAGTTTTATTGATCTTTGCTATTGTTTTCTTTGTTTCTATTTCATTTATTTCTGCTCTGATCTTTATGACTTCTTTCCTTCTGCTAACTTTGGTGTTTTTTTTTTGTCCTTTCTCTAATTGCTTTAGGTGTAAGTTTAGGTTGTTTATTTGAGATGTTTCTTGTTTCTTGTGGTAGGATTGTATTGCTATAAACTTCCCTCTTAGAAATGCTTTTACTGCATCCCATAGGTTTTGGGTCGTTGTGTTTTCATTGTCATTTGTTTCTAGGTATTTTTTGATTTCCTCCTTGATTTCTTCAGTGATCTCTTGGTTATTTAGTAGTGTATAGTTTAGCCTCCATGTGTTTTTATTTTTTACAGTTATTTCCTTATAATTTATATCTAGTCTCACAGTGCTGTGGTCGGAAAAGATACTTGATGCGATTTCAGTTTTCTTAAATTTACCAAGGCTTGATTTGTGACCCAAGATATGATCTATCCTGGAGAATGTTCCATGAGCACTTGAGAAGAAAGTGTATTCTGTTGTTTTTGGATGCAATGTACTATAAATATCTATGAAGTCCATCTGATATAATGTATCATTTAAAGCTTGTGTTTCCTTATTTATTTTCTGTTTGGATGATCTGTCCATTAGTGAAAATGGGGTGTTAAAGTCCCCTACTATTACTGTGTACTGTCAGTTTCCCCTTTTATGGCTGTTAGCATTTGCCTTATGTATTGAGGTGCTCCTATGTTGGGTACATAAATATTTACAATTGTTATATCTTCTTCTTGGATTGATCACTTGATCATTATGTAGTGTCCTTCTTTGTCTCTTGTAATAGTCTTTATTTTAAAGTCTATTTTGTCTGACATGAGAACTGCTACTCCTGCTTTCTTTTGATTTCCATTTGTATGGAACATCTTTTTCCATCCCCTCCTTTCAGTCTGTATGTGTCCCTAGGTCTGAAGTGGGTCTCTTGTAGACAGCATATATACAGGTCTTGTTTTTGTATCCATTCAGTGAGCCTGTGTCTTTTGGTTGGAGCATTTAATTCATTTACATTTAAGGTAATTATCGATATGTATGTTCCTATTACCATTTTCTTAATTGTTTTGGGTGTGTTATTGTAGGTCTTTTCCTTCTTTTGTGTTTCCTGCCTAGAAAAGTTCTTTTAGCATTGTTGCAAAGCTGGTTTGGAGGTGCTGCATCCTCTTAGCTTTTGCTTGTCTATAAAGGTTTTAATTTCTCTGTCGAATCTGAATGAGATCCTTGCTGGGTGGAGTAATCTTCATTGTAGGTTTTTCCCTTTCATCACTTTAAATATGTCCTGCCACTCCCTTCTGGCTTGCAGAGTTTCTGCTGAAAGATCAGCTGTTAACCTTATGGGGATTCCCTTGTATGTTACTTGTTGCTTTTCCCTTGCTGCTTTTAATATTTTTTCTTTGTATTTAATTTTTGAAAGTTTGATGAATATGTGTCTTGGTGTGTTTCTCCTTGGATTCATCCTGTATGGGAATCTCTGTGCTTCCTGGACTTGACTGACTATTTCCTTTGCCATATTAGGGAAGTTTTCAACTATAATCTCTTCAAATATTTTCTCAGTCCCTTTCTTTTTCCCTTCCTCTTCTGGGATCCCTGTAATTCAAATGTTGGTGTGTTTAATGTTGTCCCAGAAGTCTCTGAGACTGTCCTCAATTCTTTTCCTTCTTTTTTCCTTATTCTGCTCCGTGGTAGTTATTTCCACTATTTTATCTTCCAGGTCACTTAACTGTTCTTCTGTCTCAGTTATTCTACTATTGATTCCTGCTAGAGAATTTTAAACTTCATTTATTGTGTTGTTCATCATTGTTTGTTTGCTCTTTAGTTCTTCTAGGTCCTTGTTAAACATTTCTTGTATTTTCTCCATTCTATTTCCAAGATTTTGGATCATCTTTACTATGATTACTCTGAATTCTTTTTCAGGTAGACTGCCTATTTCCTCTTCATTTGTTTGGTCTGGTGGGTTTTTACTTTGCTCCTTCATCTGCTGCATATTTCTCTGTCTTCTCATTTTGCTTAACTTACTGTTTTTTGGGTCCTCTTTTTGCAGGCTTCAGGTTCGTAGTTCCCATTGTTTTTGGTGTCTGCCCCCAGTGGGTGAGGTTGGTTCAGCGGGTTGGGTAGGCTTCCTGGTGGAGGGGACTGGTGCCTATGTTCTGGTGAATGAGGCTGGATCTTGTCTTTCTGATGGGCAGGACCACGTCTGGTGGTGTGTTTTGGGGTTTCTGTGAACTTAGTATGATTTTAGGCAGCCTCTCTGCTAATGGGTGGGGTTGTGTTCCTGTCTTGCTAGTTGTTTGGCATGGGGTGTCCAGCACTGGAGCTTGCTGGTCATTGAGTGGAGCTGGTTCTTAGTGTTGAGTTGGAGATCTCTGAGAGAGCTCTCGCCGATTGATATTACGTGGGGGCTGGAGGTCTGTGATGGTCCAATGTCCTGAACTAGCCTCTTCCACCTCAGAGGCTCAGTCCTGACACCCAGCTGGAGCATGAAGACCCTGTCAGCCGCACGGCTGCTGCAGGCATTGATACTTTTCTAAAGTCCTGATTGTTTTTGTTTATGACATCTCTGTTGGGGTCTGTAGAAATGATTATGACAGCAGACACAATGAGAGAGGAAAGTTAAACAAAGTTCCAGCCATGGTTGCTGCTTCAGTCCCTTCAGGAGTTCCCTCCAGCCATGGATGCTCTGTGCCCCGTAATGCCAAGTGTTGGGTGGTGGTAGGCGATATGATTATATCTTGAGTGTGCCCCTCCTACCATCTTGTTGTGGTTTCTTCTTTTTTTTGCGGTACGCGGACCTCTCACTGTTGTGGCCTCTCCCGTTGCGGAGCACAGACTCCGGACACGCAGGCTTAGCGGTCATGGCTCATGGGCCTAGCCGCTCCGCGGCATGTGGGATCTTCCCAGACCGGGGCACGAACCAGTGTCCCCTACATTGGCAGGCAGACTCTTACTCACTGCACCACCAGGGAAGCCCGTGGTTTCTTCTTTATTCCTCTAGATGTAGAAGATCTTTTTTGGTAGGTTCCAGTCTTTTTTAACGGATGGTTGTTCAGCAGTTAGTTGTGATTTTGGTGTGCTCATGAGAGGAGGTAAGCTCAAGGTCCTTCTACTCTGCCATCTTGAAAGACTCCACAGCAAATTATTTTTCACAGTTGTGGAGGCTGGGGAGTCCATGATCAAAACATCAGTAGATCCAGAGTCTCGTAAGAACTCACTTCATGGCTTATAGGTGGCTATCTTCTCACTGTGTCCTCACATGGCAGAAAGGCTGAGGTTGCTCTCTGGGGCCTCTTTTATAAGGGTACTAATCCCATTCATGAGGGCTCCACCCTCATGACCTAAACACCTCCCAAAGGTCCTACCTCCTAATACTATCACAATGGAGATTTCAATTTCAACATGTAAATTGGGGGAGGGGGTACATTCTGTCCTTAGCACTCTGCAGTCCTGACACATTAAAAGTGAACATTTCCTTCGCGGTCCAGTGGCTAAGACTCTACACTAGCAATGCAGGGGGCACAGGTTTTGTTTTGTTTTTTTGTTTTGCAGTACGGTGGCCTCTCACTGTTGTGGCCTCTCCCGTTGCGGAGCACAGGCTCCGGACACACAGGCTCAGCGGCCATGGCTCACGGGCCCAGCCGCTCCGCGGCATATGGGATCTTCCCGGACCAGGGCATGAACCCGTGTCCCCTGCATCGGCAGGCGGACTCTCAACCACTGCGCCACCAGGGAAGCCCGTTTTTTTTGTTTCAATTAATTAATTAATTAATTTTATTTTTGGCTGCGTTTGGTCTTTGTCGCTGCACGCAGGCTTTTCTCTGGTTGTGTCAAGTGGGGGCTACTCTTCCTTGCGGTGTGCAGGCTTCTCATTGCGATGGCTTCTCTTGTCGTGGAGCACAGGCTTTAGGCACGCGGGCTCAGTAGTTGTGGCTCACGGGCTCTAGAGCGCAGGCTTAGTAGTTGTGGCTCGCGGGCTTAGTTGCTCTGCAGCATGTGGGATCTTCCCAGACTGGGGATCGAACCCGTGTCCCCTGCATTGGCAGGCGGATTCTTAACCACTGTAGGGGGCACAGGTTTGATCACTGGTCAGGGAACTAAGATCCTGCATGCCACATGGCACAGCCAAAAAAAAAAGTGAACATTTTCTGGGAAAAAGAGAATGGTTGAGTCTACCCATGACCCTTAGATTTCTGTAAAGGCTCCAGGTTACTCATATTAAAATGTTATCAGTCAGTGGTTTTATTTATGCCATTCCCACCACTTTTACTATATTTTCCACAAATTAGTGAGCTCTTTTCATATTATATCTATAGACACAGCTAAATATAATACACGAGGAACCCATTAAATTCTGTAATCGCTGTTTTCTGTAACAGGATCTGTGGCTATTCAAACTCAGCCAAAAGAGGCCTTCTCAGAGGAAAAATGAAATAACCAATGCAAAGACACCTATGATTTCCTTTGGAGTATTCCAGCCACATGAGTGGAAAAAAATAAAGAAGATGGTGGAAGACCCCAAATCTTCCCAGTGAAAAGCTGTGAATTCACTTCTGCTTTGGGGTCAGAGCTTGGCCACAGACCAAAAAAGAGGGGCATATGAATGAAACCACATTGGTTGACCATCTGGGTTGCATTTGGCCCAAAGGCTTACCTCAGTTTCAGTTTTCTGAGATATAAAATAAGGCCAAAACGGATCCATGAAAATTGCCTAATTGGTAGTATTCTGAAGGCCTGTTGGGATTCAAAGATGACAATTACAGCTAGAGAGTGATCAATTAGAACCCAGGCTCCAATTTAGGGTAATAAGCATCAAGGAGGACTTCTGTTTGTCTTGTTGGTATTTTGAATGAGCTCTGGAAAATACTTTGGGAAAACTATGAACCCCTTTGCATAATTTTACTTTGACATCTAATAGTTTTCATCATACATTTGACATTTCGGGAATATTATAAATATTGCTCTTTCAAATGTATCCAGTGGAATCTAAATGCCAGGCAATTTATTATTTACATCATCCATTTAAGAAACACAGATCATCTTTAACGGTTGGATAGTTCACATCGTTTCTCATTTTCCTTCAAACTCGTATTTGTTTTCCACTTCCTCCTTAGAAGTTTATCCTAATATAACTTTCTTCCTTTGGCCGCACCACCCGGCTTGCAGGATCTTAGTTCCCCGACCAGGGATCGAACCCAGGCCCCTGGCAGTGGAAGCATGGAGTCCTAACCACTGGACCACCAGGGAATTCTCTACATTTTTATGCTTTAAAGTTTTTATTGCTCACCCTTTCATAATACGTTGCAAAAAAATATATGTATATTTAATATAACTTTCTGTGACTATGAAATTGAAGGTGATAAAAATTTATTTTGTATTGAGTTGATATTATGATTACTCTTAGTCCACAGTTGAGTAAACAAATATATTACAAACTTTAATAAATGATAAAGAAAAGTACAGTTTTATTGAAAATGTTGCCAAAAACTGGAAACACATAGGTCTCCATCAATAGGAGAATGGATAAATGAACTGTGGTATATTCACACAGTGGAATCCTACTTAGCGATAGAAAGGAACAAACTACTTATACATGAAACAACACGAATGAATCTTGAAAATATTATTTTTATCTAAAAGAATCCAGACACACAAGAGCACTTATTGTATGATTTCCATTCATATGAAGTTCTAAAACAGGCAAAACTAACCTATGGTGGAAGAACATCAGAATAGTGGTTGCCTCCGGAGTGGTTGCCTCTGGGGTGGAGTGGTTGCCTCCAGGGATTGACTAGGAAATGGCATCAGGGAACTTTCTGGGTGATGTCAAGACTCTGTCTTGAGGAGGGTTTTGTTACACAGGTGTATGTATTGTTGAAACCCACAGAATGGTCCACTTAAGGTTTAAGCATTTCATTGCATGTTGATCTTACAAAAAAAAATAATTGTCAACAAATATTGAATTCTAACATGCTGAAGTATTGGGGGTAAAATATACTGGTGCCTGGGGCTTCCCTGGTGGCGCAGTGGTTGAGAGTCCGCCTGCCAATGCAGGGGACACGGGTTTGTGCCCCAGTCCGGGAAGATCCCACATGCCGTGGAGCGGCTGGGCCCGTGAGCCATGGCCGCTGAGCCTGTGCATCTGGAGCCTGTGCTCCGCAACGAGAGAGGCTACAACAATGAGAGGCCCACATACCGCAAAAAAAAAAAAAAAAAAAATATATATATATATATATATATATATATATACTGGTGCCTGCAAGTTACTTTGGAACTTATCTGGATTGATAGATGGATAGAATGGAGGACAAATAGATATGTGATATGGCAAGCTTAGTAAAAATAATTCTAGAATCTAGGCAGTGCGTATATGACGTTTACTGCAAAATTCCTTCAACTTTTCTGTATGCTTGAAATTTTTCATTAAAACATTTGAAAAATGTATTGAAAATGCTATCTTACTAAGATGGGTGTGAATATCTTCAATCAGTTCATATATCCAAGAATATTAATTCTTGTTAGAATTAATGCTAGTTTCAGCATCAACTTCATGCATGTTTTCCTCTTTTAAAAATGTAAGCTCTGAGAAAACATGTCGATAGATGGTAGAAAATGGAGAGAGAGAAAACAGTGGAGAGAAAGGCATCTCGTTGAGGGATGAAGAGGATCCACCCAGCATGGTGTGGAGAGGAAGGCACGGCTACAGAGACACTGCAGGAGTACAAACAAATGGACTCAACGCAGAGATCAAGATCCAGGACCCAGTGCCTTTAGGGGGAGAAGACAAAGACGTTTCTGGGCCACTAACGCTGAAGATCCCATCAGCAAACATAGGGAACACATTCTAGAGCAGAGAGAGAAGTCATCTCTGGACATTTTCATCTTAAGTCACCAGAGCTACATCCAGAGGGGAATTCTGAGTAAGAATTCAGAAGTGTGGGTATGAAGTTCAGAGGCGAGTTCAGGGACAAAAGTTGATTTGCAACACCAGTACTTAGCTGATTTCACTGCTCTGGTTACCCAGCCAAAGCTCATGCTCTATCAGGAGCCATATCCTTTGAATTTCGCCCATGGTCTTGGGAGTTTGGTACTTTGAAGGAACAGGGGGGATATCAGATTAAATCATCAAGAAAAAACGGGGGAGATTCTAGGACTCTACCTACCCTCCGGATGATTGAGAAAGAGTTGGCTGTGAAGAGGAGGAGAATCAAGGGAATAAACCCTCACTGAAGCCAAGAGAAAGGAGAGGTTACCAGAGGAGGGTGTGGTCAGACAATCCTGTTAAATGCTGCAAAGTTTAAGGAGGATTAGGACTGAAATGGGGCTACTGTCTATTGCAGAACAGCAGTTATTCTCCACCAGAGCAATTTTGACCCCCATACCTAGGAGAGTGGTGCTACTGGCATCTAGTGGGTAAGGGCCAGGGGTGCTACTAAACATCCTACACTGCACAGGACAGCTCTTCTCACAACAAAGAATTATCCTGCCCCAAGTATCAATAATGCAGTGGTTAAAATCCCTGCTAATACAGCAACTGTAGAATTTGCTGGGATGAACTCATTTTCAAGTGTTCTTATCAGAGCATGTGTCTCCAATAGGAGCTTAGAAAATGTGGTCCCCCGAAGTGAGAGAGTGGCATGGACTTATATATACTACCAAATGTAAAATAGACAGCTAGTGGGAAGCAGCCGCATAGCACAGGGACGTCAGCTCAGTGCTTTGCGACCACCTAGAGGTGTGGGATGCGGGGGGGGGGGGAGGGAGACACAAGAGGGAGGGGATATGGGGATATATGTGTATGTATAGCTGATTCACTTTGTTATAAAGCAGAAACTAACACACCATTGTAAAGCAATTATACTCCAATAAAGATGTATAAAAATATAAAGATAAGCTAAATGACCTAACACTTTAAAAAAAAGAAAGAAAATGTGGTCCCCAATGTTGAGGCATCCTGAAGGGAATTATCCCCATATCTTAGCCAGGGGGATAGACTCAGCTTTCTACCTTGTTTCGGAGCTTATTTCCCATTGGCTGTCCCCTTCTTCACTCTCTCTTTTTTTTTTTTTTAATTTTTAAAATTTATTTATTTATTTTTGGCTGCATTAGGTCTTTGTTGCTGCATGTGGTCTTTCTCTAGTTGTGGCGAGCAGGGGCCACTCTTCGTTGCGATGTGCAGGCTTCTCATTGCAGTGGCTTCTCTTGTTGAGGAGCACGGGTTCTAGGCACACAAGCTTCAGTAGTTGTGGCGCGCGGGCTCAGTAGTTGTGGTAAACAGGCTTAGTTGCTCCGCGGCATGTGGGATCTTCCCGGACCAGGGCCCGAACCTGTGTCCCCTGCATTGGCAGGCGGACTCTTAACCACTGTGCCACCAGGGAAGTCCTTTCACTCTCCTTTTTAAAATCTTAAACTGATTTAGGATTTTAAAAATTGAATAATTTATACTTCCATGATCTCCAGTGAACCATGCCCCATCCTGTTTTCTACATTCGCACAAGCTCTCACTTACACATACACACACTATTTTGCGCACATTCCCTATCCTCAACACATCATCTTATTTCTCTTGATTTCCACCTAGAGGTCTGGTTGAAATGACCTGGAATCACCTCCTACTCCCTGGGTTGGTCCAGTTGCTGCCACTTACTGCTCCTTCCGCAGAACTGACCAGCTCATCACAGCCCCTTCACGCTCTCTGCTCAGGAGCCCTCAGTGCCCAGCACACTCTAAGGTTCAGAAATTATATGCTGGCCCTGAATCCTTGATGAGAATTGGAGTTGACAGTTTTCTGGAAAACAAACACAATTTGTCCCTTCTCACCTGGCCCTTTATGTCTTCCTCCCATAGAACCTTTCCAGTGAATTTCTATGTTGGTTACAATCTACTGGACTAAATTCTATATTCTTCAGTGCTGATTTTTCTCTTTCCTCATTCCTTCCCTGCTTTGGCTGTGAGACCAAAGGGCCAAAGAGCAATTTTAAAAAATGAAGTAAATACGTTTAATAGCTCTTTCCTCTTATTAAACTCCATCTCTTCATTTCTCCCCTCTCCCACCCATCCTCTCATTCTGGCTGGAAAAACTGCCCTGCATCTTCGCTGCCAAAGTTTGACTTGTTCTGGAGTTTCATTCAGGTACTTTCATTCTGAGTTTTCCAGCACTAAACCTGTCTTCTGAGAGGGCATTAGAAGAAGTAAGGGGTTCATGGCAGCAGATCTGTTCTCCTCAAACCAATGTATATACACATATATAGACCCTGAGTCCTCTGGCTCAAGAGCCAGGAGATCCTAATGTTATTATTGAACTTTATGTAATCAAGCACTGAGCACTGGCAAAAAGTACAGGCACAGTTTCTTGGGGATTTTTCTTATTATTTGACAGTTTAATCGAACTTGTTTCTCTTTCTTTGAAAATGTTCTAGAAAATAACAGCAGTAAAAATTGATTTTTCCGCACTGTTATTTGATACATCAATCTGTTACTTTCAAGTTTGCTTCCTACTCCTCTTGTAGATATTTTGATGAGTTTCTGTTAAAGCAGTAACAATTTAATTTTTTTCTTTTTTTTTTGCGGTACGCGGGCCTCTCACTGTTGTGGCCTCTCCCGTTGTGGAGCACAGGCTCCGGAAGCGCAGGCTTAGCGGCCATGGCTCACGGGCCCAGCCGCTCCGCGGCATGTGGGATCTTCCCAGACCGGGGCATGAACCTGTGTCCCGTGCATCGGCAGGCGGACTCTCAACCTCTGCGCCACCGGGGAAGCCCAACAATTTAATTTTTAACGATGGGGCTTCCCCGGTGGCGCACTGGTTAAGAATCCTCCTGCCAAGGCAGGGCACATGGATTCAAGCCCTGGTCCCGGAAGATCCCACATGCCACGGAGCAACTAAGCCTGTGCACCACAGCTCCTGAGCCTGCACTCTAGAGCCCGCGAGCCACAACTACTGAGCCCACATGCCACAACTACTGAAGCCCACATGCCTAGAGCCCGTGTTCTGCAACAAGAGAAGCGATGACAATGAGAAGCCTGCGCACTGCAATGAAGAGTAGCCCCCGCTCACCGCAACTAGAGAAAGCCTGCGCACAGCAACAAAGACCCAACACAGCCAAACAAACAAACTAACTAATTAATTAATTACAAAAAATTTTGTTTAATGATGGATATTTTATTGCCGGTCTCCTAATGCTCAGCTTCAACTTTCAATCTAGTGGTTTATTTATTAAGACATTGGCTTTTTTGACTATCTGTGACTCATTTCTCTAAGGCTCCATTCTTTTAAAATGCCAAAGCACAAGTTAGGACAGTTATATAATCAAATGATGGTTTGATAACAGACACCCTGGGCATCAGCCATGAAATATGCATTCAAGGATCAGGTAGCAACAAAGGGAGAAAAGAGACCGGAAAAAAAAAAAAAGCAGAGCCTCAGGTACCTGTGGGACAGTAACTAAACATCTAACATCTGTGTCATTGGAGTCACCGACCTTTGGCTGGTGGCAGACAGGACACCAGTGGGAGCTAGACAGTCAATTTTACTCTTTCCGGAAGACTTTTCTGAGATGCAGTGGTTTATCCCACCTGTCTGAACACATCACACAGGGCCAAGCTTTCAGCTGTGCTGCTTATGAAGCTCTAGGCAGCTCAGTGTGCCCCCGTTTATAATTATTCTCCCCCTTCCCATTTCCCTCCCCACTGCTTCCGGGAGCGTGCATTCCCCATGAACATGCTACCACAGAAGATTTGATTCTATTTTAAAGCAAACCTATATCTCTTTATCTTTCTGGAATCCTCTTAGTTATGCTATTTCCCTTAGTTATATCTCTCGAGTTTTTTTTCCCTCTTGTAGTTTCCATTTCTTTGTATATTCATTTTGTCTTTTAAGCTTTTGTTCTATTTGTCTTCCATACCGCCAAGTTGGATCTTAACAGTGACAATTTTCTCTTAATATTTTAGTTTAAAGTGTTTTTAGTTCCAGAAAGTTTATGTGTGATTGAATCTTCTTATGTGCTCTTTTTATATTTTAATTCAACTTTTTGTCTGTCTCCTCCAGCAATTTTATTTCCCTAAAACTTAACTATCATGACTATTCTGATAGTTTCTCTGTGGCTACTGTGTCTTCATAAGGTATTTATATTGGTTTCCTATTACTGCTGTAACAAATTACTGCAACTTAGTGGCTTAAAATGACATAAATTTATTATCTCACAGTTCTGGATGTCAGAAGTCCTAAAATTAAGATGTCAGCATAACTTCGTTCCTTTTGGAGGTTTTGGGGAAGAATTCACTTCCATGTTTGCATTCCTCAAGTGAGTCCTGATCAAGTCTTCCATGTGGCTGGGTTTTCTTCAACCTTGGTTCTCACTCTAGTTGCTGAACACTCTGTCCCCACGTAGCACTCAGTTCCAGTGTCTCTTGACTTGTAAGCCTACTTTTGTAGCCTGACCAATGACTGTCCCTTTAGCCAGTCCTGTGGCTTCCAGACGTTACTCCTTGTCCGTTTGGATCATTATGTTCCCAAATGCAAGGCTGCCACGCCTCAGAGTCTGCCCAACACCTGTGTATTGCACTGAGTCCCCTTGGGGGATTGGTTCCAGGGAGCCCCACAGATAACAAAATCCACGGATGCTCAAGTCCCTTGTATAAAATGGCGTAGTATTTGCATATAACCCACACATATCTTTCCCATGCTTTAAATCATCTCTAGATTACTCCTAATACCTAATACAATGTAAGTGCTATGTAAATAGTTGTAATTACAATGTAAATACTATGTAGATAGTTGGCACCAAGTGGCAAATTCGAATTTTGCTTTTTGGAACTTTCTGGAATTCCCCCTGCCCCCTATCCAAGTTTGGCAAATCCCCGGTTGGTTGAATCTGTAGATGTGGAACCAGGAAATACAGAGGGCTGTTTTTCTGGATTTCCTAAGTGCTAAGCGCTGCCTGGTTCACTGTCAGTCTTAGTCATCTCAGCAGGTGATGTGCTGCTGCACCTGGGTCCCCCTCCCTCCATGCATCTTTCTTTGCTCCATGAGCATGTGTAGACTCCAGGTGCAGACCGCTCCTGGGCTGTCCCATCCTGTCTACTCCATCCCCAAGCTCCTGTTCTGATAGAAAGGATGTGGAATTCAGACACTTCCCAGCAGGGCAGCTCCTTGGAGGTGGGGACCTCATTTTGCATACGCTCAACTGCATTAAACTCCTAGCTGTTCTGAAAAAAAAAAAAAAAAAAAGCTGATTTTGTTCAACCATGTTAAACTCTTAGTTATTATGGAAAAACAAATCTGATTTTCATATTCTCATTTTACCTCCAAAATATATAATTTCATCAAACTCCCCTTCACAAATGGGTCTTCTATAGCTCATTAACCACAAGATTTTGTTCTCTTATAAAAATATATCAGGAAGATTTGAGAATCTGAAACTGTGATGAAAACCCCGTGTTGGCCTGAGTGTATGAGGAGAGTGGTTGGGAACATTTTCTTCCAGCTGTCCTCGTATGGCAGCCATAGAATCTTCAGCACGTCTTTTTACAGTTTTTGTGACTCATTTCCTCACTTGTAACAGAGAAGTACTAATGCAGTGCCAACCAGCCATAAAGGAGTGTTATGAAAATTCTGGCCATATGATAATTAAAACTTTATTTCATATATGATTTTGAACTCATGTGTTTATAATACAATACTCTAGGGTATGAATATCTTATATTATTTTTGGCTCCTCTTGTAGTGACTAGAAGCTGTGAATTATATAGACCGTGATGGAAAATCACTCCCTGCACAGCACCCTGGACTGCAGTGTCCATAAAAGGCACCGTGCTGGCTCCAGAAACTGAACAATTTCATAACTAACCTGTGATCCTAGTTCCCTCCCCTTCACATCTGAGAGTGAACTGGCACAAAGTGGAGAAAAGTCTCTTTCTTTCACATGTTTTCATCTCACAGCTCCTCTTGCAGGTCTCCTAGTTGGAAAGCTATTTCTACATAGGAAGGTTGCAGTTCCTGGAAGAATCCTTTGTGGTTCTATGGTGTAGCCTCTCTCCCAATGCAAAAGTGCCATCTGCAAAATCGAGAGATGGCCTGCCCAGCGTTAATTATGTATGTATTTATTGAACACCTACTGTGGGCTAGATATTGTGTCAGGCCTCGCACATTGGCAGAGCCCCAGATAAAGACTCAAGTGCAAGTAGTTTATATGAGAGAGGGTCCCAGGAAACACTGGACATGGTGGATGTGAGATAGGGAAGGGAAGGGAAGGAAGGCAATGAAGGGTCATTATCAAGCAAATTACCACTGTGGGCAGAGAACTCAATCCCACTAGCTAACTCTGAAAACTATGAATTAAAACTCAGAATTAACCCAGCTGAGGAGCAAGGGGATGGGTATTCATCCACCAATTCTCCATTGGTTTAGGGCACTTTCAGGGGAATTAACTGTCGGCATTTCTGACTTCCCCGTGCTCAGGCACAGTGTGTTCCCAAGGCAAGAAAAAACCTTGAAGTGGAGATTTTCAAGGTCAGCTGTAAGTAGCCTTTGACTCTGGAAGCAAATGCCAAGGGGTTTGGGGTGAGGGGCACCGATAACACCTGCTACATGATGTGGGGAAGATGGACAGAGTTAAGACCCCCCCCCCTTCTCCCTTGTGACTCAAAGGAGGGAGCAGGACGTCCACTGGTTGAACCCAGTGGTGTCCAGGGTGGGCGGGGCACAGGTGAACAGGAGAAACACTGGAGCAATGGAGGTGGAAGGTCTGAGGGAACATTGTGCAAAACCTGAGTCAAATCAGGGTGAAGATGGGCAGTGAGAAGAGCAACGGCTCCAGACGACCTCGGGCCGTGGGCCGTTGTCAGGGACCCACATGATGAGCCGGTCAGGAATGACGTGGAAACACCAGCCTTCTCGCAGCTGACGGAGATGCTGTTCCCCAGGGGAGAAAAACCCGACACAGGGCAAACCTTGGGCAAAGAGGTTAGAAGGAAGCAGGTAAGCCGGGCAGGGCTGCCAGCTTCTCTCTTCCATCCTGGGGGAGAGCTAGTAGAAAACACGTGTGTCAGGGAGCCAGGCAGAAGGGCCAGCAGGGTGAGTAACCAGGGGCAGGGAAGGTGCAAGTCTGGACCGCAGTGCTTTCACCAGGCCTGGTTCTGTTTAACACCAGTTACTCAGACCAGTGCAAGGGATGCCAGGCCAGGCCTAAGTCCACTCCCTTGTGGGAAGGAGCAACTAATATCCAGCTGGGCTGTAGGTTGTTTGGGTTATGGGATGTGGCAGGGCTGAGCGTGTACGAAGTCAGAAATCGTTCAGGGGAGCTGCTGGGTGCTGGGGCAGGTGAGGGTGACTCTCCAGGGTAAGGCAGCTTGAAGAGAAGCACTTCGCTGGTTAGGATGTTTTTCTCTGGGTCGGACTGAAATCTACCTCCCTTGAACTTTTTCTTGGTCCCTTTGGAATTCCTTGATCAGTCCCAAGAAAGCTTTTGTCAACATAGTGCCTGGTCCATGGCAAACAATAAAAGCTCCCCTTTAGGTAGGTATTTGTGCTTTGTGAGATATTAGGAATGTTATGATAAAAATGTTATGACTAATGTCCCCTCCCCTGGTTTCAGCTAGACTGCTTTTTTTTTTTTTTTTTAATATTCATTTATTTATTTAGGCTGTGCTGGGTTTTAGTTGCAGCACACGGGATCTTCGTGGCGGCATGTGGGATCTTTTAGTTGCGTCTGTGGGCATGTTTCCCGACCAGGGATCAACCCAGGCCCCCTGCATTGGGAGCGCAGAGTCTTACCCACTGGACCACCAAGGAAGTCCCCTCTGCTAGATTGTTTTATTCCTGATATTTCCAGGGAAAGAGCCTCTGCCATTGACACACGTTGGGTTTGTAGTGCTTTACTGCCAAGCTCCTGGTTCCTGACCTTCTACTTCCTATCTCAGGCTCCCAATCCAAGGCACCATCTCAGACAGCAACATCTTTCTCCTTTTCCTCTGGTCAGCCTTTACAAACCCGCCACTGAGATTTCCCCCATTGTGATGCCCATCCTCTAACAGAATTTTAAATGCACCCAGCATTTGTCCAGGTTGCCTCTCATTGAAAGAAACATGTTTTGCTACCCTGTGAACCTGCCATATCGACCAAAAAGGGCTTTAATTCATTTTATGTTACCTGAAACTTAAAGGAAAAAGAACTTTTAGACTGAAATGCTCTACATGTTAGGTGACAAAGCACAGTAACAGCATATAAAGCTGCCATCTCATTCAATCCAAACCAAAAGGGGAAGAAACACAACGAAACAACTGTCATTGTTTTAGCCAAAGCAGCACCTTTAAGAATGAACAACAATGGTGCACACATATTGGCAAGTCTGTTTGTGGTCACTTTGCAAATCTGTATAAGTGATACTCTTACATCCTAATTAGGATTTGAAACATTGCTCCTTTTATAACTGAAACGAGCTTTTTACTGTTTACTCTGCTTTATATAGTACCACTCAACTGCAGACAGGAGACAACTAAGTTAATCTACAAAGAGTAGAAGGGAATTGAAAAGTTTGGCTAAAAGAGCTTGTGTCTTTTGAGCTAAACATTTTCTATTTCATTTTAATTGCATGTTTATGGATTTCTGAGAAATTAAAAATATGTCCTCATTAACAAGATAGAAAGCCCAGAGATAAACCCATGCACCTGTGGTCAACTAATCTATGACAAAGGAGGCAAGGATATACAATGGAGAAAAGACAGTCTCTTCAATAAGTGCTGATGGGGGCTTCCCTGGTGGCGCAGTGGCTGGGAGTCCGCCTGCCGATGCAGGGGGCGCGGGTTCATGCCCCGGTCTGGGAAGATCCCACATGCTGCGGAGCGGCTGGGCCCGTGGGCCGTGGCCACTGGGCCTGCGCGTCTGGAGCCTGTGCTCCGCAACGGGAGAGGCCACGGCAGTGAGAGGCCAGCGTACCGCCAAAAAAAAAAAAAAAAAAAAAAAAAAAGTGCTGATGGGAAAACTGGACAGCTACATGGAAAAGAATGAAATTAGAACACGCCCTAACACCATATACAAAAATAAACTCAAAATGGATTAGAGACCTAAATGTAAGACCAGACACTATAAAACTCTCAGAGGAAAACATAGGAAGAACACTCTTTGACATAAATCACAGCAAGATCTTTTTTGATCCACCTCCTAGAGTAATGGAAATAAAAACAAACAAAAAAAATGGGACCTAATGGAACTTAAAAGCTTTTGCACAGCAAAGGAAACCATAAACAAGATGAAAAGACAACCCTCAGTATGGGAGAAAATATTTGCTAAAGAATCAATGGACAAAGGATTAATCTCCAAAATATATGAACAGCTCATGCAGTTCAATATTAAAAAAACAAACAACCCAATCCAAAAATGGGCAGAAGACCTAAGTAGACATTTCTCCAAAGAAAATACACAGATTGCCAACAAACACATGAAAGGATGCTCAACATCATTAATTATTAGAGAAATGCAAATCAAAACTACAATGAGATATCACCTCATACCAGTTAGAATGGGCATCATCAGAAAATCTACAAACAACAAATGCTGGAGAGGGTGTGGAGAAAAGGAAACCCTCTTGCACTCTTGGTGGGAATGTAAATTGATATAGCCACTATGGAGAACAGTATGGAGGTTCCTTAAAAAACTAAAAATAGAATTACCATATGATCCAGCAATCTCACTACTGGGCATATACCAAGAGAAAACCATAATTCAAAAAGACACACGCGGGCTTCCCTGGTGGTACAGTGGTTAAGAGTCCGCCTGCCAATGCATGGGACACGGGTTCGGGCCCTGGTCCAGGAAGATCCCACATGCCACGGAGCAACTAAGCCCATACGCCACTGCTACTGAGCCTGCGCTCTAGAGCCTGTGAGCCACAAGTACCGAGCCTGAGTGCCACAACTACTCAAGCCCACGTGCCTAGAGCCCGTGCTCCGCAACAAGAGAAGCCACCGCAATAGAAGCCCGCGCACCACAGTGAAGAGTAGCCCCCTATTCCCGCAACTAGAGAAAGCCTGTGCACAGCAACAAAGACCCAGTGCAGCCAAAAATAAATAAATAAATATCAAAAAAAAAAAGACACATGCACCCCAATGTTCATTGCAGCACTATTTACAATAGCCAGGTCATGGAAGCAACCTAAATGCCCATTGACAGACAAATGGATAAAGAAGTTGTGGTCCATATATACAATGGAATATTACTCAGCCATAAAAAGGAATGAAATTGGGTCATTTGTTGAGACATGGATGGATCTAGTGACTGTCATACAGAGTGAAGTAAGTCAGAAAGAGAAAAACAAATATCGTATATTAACGCATATATGTGGAACCTAGAAAAGTGATACAGATGAACCGGTTGGCAGGGCAGAAATTGAGACACAGATGTAGAGAACAAACGTATGGACACCAAGGGGGGAAGCGGTAGTGGGGTGGGGTGGTGGTGTGATGAATTGGGAGACTGGGATTGACATGTATACACTGATGTGTATACAATTGATGACTAATGAGAACCTGCTGTATATATAAAAAAAAATGTCCTCATTACAGCAGGCACCCACACCAAAGAGAAAGAACAAGCCACAAAGAGGGAGAATGAAAATTTCACAATTCAAAAGGAAGGATAGGATTGTTCTTTTTGCCCAGCCGAAAAAGAGTCAGAGGAAGTGGGCTCTCTCAGTATAGAGCATAACCTTTTCTTCTTCAGTTCCCATGTGGTTGTCCCCAACTCTCGTTCTTTTTTTTTTTTTTTCCGGTACGCGGGCCTCTCACTGTTGTGGCCTTTCCTGTTGCGGAGCACAGGCTCCGGACGCGCAGGCTCAGCGGCCATGGCTCACGGGCCCAGCCGCTCCACGGCATATGGGATCTTTCTGGACCGGGGCACGAACCCGTGTCCCCTGCATCGGCAGGCGGACTCTCAACCACTGTGCCACCAGGGAAGCCCTCAACTCTCGTTCATTTTGCTAAAATTTTTAATAATGTTAAATATCTCAGCAATTAATTTTCAATCATAATTTCCATTGACAATGTAGTTTAAAAACTTAAACCTGGAGAATTGACACACATACACATTCTCCAAGTTTAAGTGTATATATATATATATATATATATATATATATATATACACACATATATATATTTTTTAAATAAACACTTTCTTTTCCTTAATATTATTGACCCTGAATCTGAAGGCATATGTATTTAATGAGAATATATTTCTTTTATAAATGATCTTTCTTCTTTTCCCATTTTTATTGGGAACTCCATTTCCATTAATTCCCATTCTACCAAAAAAGGAACCATTTTTAAGGTCAGGTTAAAAGTATTTTTTCTTTTCTTTTGATCTTAATAACTGACATAAAAGTAGGTTATGTCCTACTTTTAGGAGAGAGCCTGTGCATGCTGAGGAATGCATGAAGGGAAGTTGCAGTTTAAAAAAGTCATTTGTCATTCTCTATTTTCGAAAATATTGAAAATATTAAAGCTGAAACCATCCCTATGCGTGATTTTGCTTCTTTTAGAGTAGAGAAACGTGGATTTATGACACAACCTAAATCCTAGAGAAAAGGTAATGACAACTTTAAAAGAAAAACAAGTTTTTCAAAAAATAAACAGAGTGAACAGTGGTAGATCTATAAATGAAGTCAAAAGAGAAAGAATACGAAACATCTGTTGCTAATATTCCTTTAGTGCTTATAGTAAAAATTTCCAAATTAAGTAGGTCTAAATTTTTAAAACTTGCTTTCTGAACTTTCATTGACAGATAGAAGGGGAAGAGAGCAGAAATCTCAGGAAACCATTCTTGCCTTATAATTTTTCTCATTGTTTTTGAGTAAGGTAAGATTTTTTCTGACCTGCACCAACACTGTCAAATAAATTTTGTTTAGATTTTCTAAAGCAGGAGTTTAGATGGACGTTTCTGGGCTTGAAACCTGGAATGGAATCATCATAGAGGTTGACATAATAGATGTAAGAATGCTAACTGCATCTATTAACTCAAAATGCCTCCTAGGCATTACTTTCTTAATTCTTCTGAACAATCCTATAAAGCAGGTATTATTATCCCTACTTTACAGATAAGGAAAGGTGAGTCTTAGAGATTAAACAACTTGCAGAAAGTGGAACTGAGGTTCAAGCTGAGGTCTGCCTGTTTCCAGGCCAAAGTACCAAGTGACTCCCATGTAGGGTTAAACAAGCTGATAAAGGTGGCAAACAGGGTGGGGGAAATAGGTTCAAAGATGGGGTCTTTTCCTCTGAGGTATTAATGAATGGGTTTTTGAGTCAAAATTTGAAGTAGGTGATAAGGTAGGAACTGAAGTAAATCGTTAGGTTAGGATTCAATTTAGGGCTGGCATTGGAGTTAGGATTTTACTGAGAGGTGGGGATGGCCCCTGTATTTGAGATTGAGATAGAGTTTAGATTCAGAGTGGCATTTGCATTAAGTACTGCAAAGGGATTGGAAACCAGCGGTGTTAACTAAACTTCCCTGATGACAAGAATCACCTGGGGAATTGTTGGAGCTACAGATTCCTGGTCCCTCTCAGCCTTGCCGGATCCCCTTCCCAGGAAGAGTGATACCATTTACAAAGAAGCCAAGGGTGGTCTGATCATCAGGAAAGTAGAGAAATGGGCACTGGTCGCAACTCTGGCTTCCCACTAGAATCGTATGGAGAGCTCTTTATCAGTACTGATGCCTGGGGCCCATCCCTCAATTAAACCATAATCTGAGGGGGGGGCAGTTATTCTGTTTAAAAGTTCCCCAGATGATTCCAATGGAAAGCCAGGGTTGAAATTACAGATAGATGGTTAGAGATGAAAAGAGAGCATTTCTGTTTTGGATTCATGAAGCTCTTTAGTGAACCTCTTCTATGACAATTTTTGCATACTGCTTGATTTATATATATTTGCATGCCTGTATATATATATATATATATATATATATATATATATATATATAATAACACTGTAGCCTTGAAGGGCAGAGACACTAACTTTATCACCCACATACTTAGCACTGTGATATTGAATAAATATATATTTGCTCTGTGCATATAGGCATTCAAAGGATATCTTTGGCAGCTCTATACAAGGATGAGAAATATAGCATGTATATTACATGCACATTTACCCAATGAAGGGACTTCCTCTCTATTTGTTTTATGAATTGTCGAGATTCACTCAGTGTTAAGTAGTTTATTCATTGACTGGAGTCTAGGGAGCCTTGGCCCTCCAGGTCCTTATCTCATGCACAAGCCTTTCCTGGCACCAGCCCTTTCTGAGCAGTTCCTGCCTTATCTCTCCTGAATTCAGGCTGGCCCTTAGTTACTTGCTTGATCAATAGAAGATGGCCTTTGGGGACAGCCAATGCTAGGTCATAAGAATTCTTGCAGCTGTGTTCTGGAGCTCTGGGAACACTCCTGGAGCCCTGAACTGCCATGTAAGAAGTCCACCTACACTGAGACCACCACACTCAAGAGAATACGTGGTGAGTCCCTGAAATTACGTGAAGAGAGAGATGCCTGGCCAACCCCAGAAGAACCTCTAGAGAAGAATAATGTCAAAAGACTTAAAGCCCTCTTTAATCTGCCAAAGCACATCATATGGACTTCCCTGGTGGCTCAGTGGTTAAGAATCCACATGCCAATGCAGGGGACACAGGTTCGAGCCCTGATCCAGGAAGATCCCACATGCCGTGGAGCAACTAAGCCCATGCACCCCAACTACTGAGCCTGCGCTCTAGAGCCCACGTGCCACAACTATTGAGCCCACGTGCCACAACTACGGAAGTCTGCATGCCTAGAGCCTGTGCTCTGCAACAAAGAGAAGCCACTGAAATGAGAAGCCCGTGCACCGCAACAAAGAGTAGCCACCGCTCGCCTTGACCAGAGAAAGCCTGCACACAGCAACGAAGACCTAACAGAGCCAAAAATAAATAAATATATTTATGTATATAAAAAAAGCACATCATACAAAAATATCACTGTGATGCCCCATCTATAGTATAAGTAAAATAAAATTTAAGTAATTTATAATAAAATAATAAGTATTTCAATATTTTAATATCTCAAGCAAAGCACAAAATAGTATGCAGAAAGAAGAATGCATGTGTATGAAGAATCACTGGAGAATATAAAATTACAAATGAGGTTCAAATGGGCGTGTTAAGCTGGCAACCCAAATGCCACAGGCAGTACTGCCTTTGGTGATTTTTGAAGATAATAAACACATTTTCATATAGGTCTAAACAAAATCAAATTCAGTATCTCCTGATTTTACATGTTATGCACATTCCTGAAAAATTCAGTATAAATCAAAAGAGGGTAAAATCTGCCTTGTGGGGGACTTCCCTGGTGGCACAGTGGCTAAGATTCCACGCTCCCAATGCAGGGGGCCCAGATTCAATCCCTGGTCAGGGAACTGACCCACATGCATGCCACAACTAAGAGTTCGCATGCCACAACTAAGGAGCCTGTGAGCTGCAACTAAGACCCCATGCAACCAAATAAATAAATAAATATTTGGGGGGGGGGAAACCAAAACTGCCTTGTGTTTAGGAATTCTGGTCCTGGGTAAATGGGAGCAGATGGATTGGGAAAGAAAACCAGAGTGTGAACTACCACCAAACTGCAAGTGTTTCCTATTTTTGCCCCCTCCAGTACCCCCCATACCTGGACTCAAGGTCATCTAAAACCTAGAAGTGGACCCCAGTCATGGACAGAAGAGCTTCAGGAAAAGTTCTCTAGTTCTGGTTCAAGCAACTGGAAAGGGGACTCCTAGTAGAGTTTGGGGGGAAATCCAAGTTCTTTTTTTCCCTTCTTTTGTCTATTCTTTTGAGCCTTAACCCCCGACGCAATTCCAGCCACAGCAGCAGCAGTGGGAGCCTGCAGTTTCGAAAAGCCTTCCTCTTTAATCAGAGGAGCTATGATCCCAAGAGGGGAAGCAAACTCCTAGTGCTTTTTCCTTCCATCTCTTGGTCCTGGACGTGAGGACTCTTCTGAGAAGTGTGCAGCAGAGTGGGATAACTTTCAAGATGGAGGACCAAAAGAAGGAACTGCAGGGAACTAGAATGTACCAGCATCACGGCAGAAAGGGAACATCTCAGCAAATTTCATGATCTCCTGGGCTAACCTCCGAACTGCACACACATGGACCTGACCCTAAACAGCACACCGTAAGCTCTGAGAACCGAACTAGGGGGTAGACCCTGGTCCCAGACTGGCCACTGGGGGGTGCACACACAGGACAGATCCAAAAAAGCACAGCAAAGACTTTGAAAATGGAACTGATATTGGAAAAACCACAAACAGAAAGAAGAATAGAACAAAAAAGAGGGTTTATAAATAGACTCACACAAATATGATCATTTGATTTTCAGCAAAGTTGCAAAGGCAAGTCAATGGAAAAAAGATAGTCTTTTTAGCAAGTGAGATTGGGGCAATTGGTCACTAATATGCGAAAAAAAAAAGTCAAAACAAACAAAACCTAGCCTAAATGTCACGACTTATACAAAAATTTACTTAAAACAGATTATAGATCTAAATGTAAAACACAAAACTACCAAAATCTTAGAAGGGAGCGTAATCTTTGTGATCTGGAGTTAGGCAACGTGTTATTTTACATGACATGAAAAACAATCCATTGAAGAAAAAATTAGTAACTTAGACTCCATCAAAATTCTGTGAAAGATGGCATTAAGAGAATGGAAAGACAAACAGTAGACTTGGAGCAAATATTTTCAAGTTACATATCCAACAGAGGACTTTTATCCAGAATACATAAGAAGTCTCAAACTCAACAGTAAGAAAACAACCCACCTTAAAATGCACAAAAGACTTGAATACTCATTAACAGAGGCAGATGGCAAATAAGTATATAAAAAGATGTTCTACATCATTAGCCATTAGGGACATGTAAATTAAAACCATGATGAGATACCACTACAAACATTAGGATGGCTAAAATTAAAAAACACTGTAATACCTAGTGCTGGCAAAGATGTGCAGCAGTTAGAACTCTCATACATTGTTGGCAAGAATGCAAAATGCTACAGTCACTCTGGAAAGCAGTCTGGCAGTTTCTTGTACATACATTTGCCGTATGACCCAGGAATCCTACTCCTAGGTATTCACCTAGATAAATGAAAACTTTTGTTCACACATAAACCTATACATGAACATTTCATAGCAGTTCTATTCGTGGTTGCCAAAACCTAGGAACGATCCAAATGTCCTTCAGTGGATGAATGGATAAACTGGGGTACATTCATACAATGGAACACTACTCATAAACAGCAGGAACAAAGAATTGATTCATGCAAGTGAAAATTATATAAACTTCAAAATGTCCATGAATATAAATAAAGTTTTATTGGAACATAGCCATGCTCATTAATTTAAATACTGTCTATGGCTGCTTTAGCAATCACAATGGCAGAGTTACAACAGAGACTGAAAGGCCCACAAAGCCTAAAATACTCACCTCCTGGCCCTTTACAAAAAAGTTTAGGTACCCCTGCTTTAGACTACAGCAAAGACTAGTCAATTATCACCTGAAGGTTCCCAAAAAATTGAGCCCAGGACTATGACCATGGGCCAGTATTTCCCATTCCTATTCCAAGGGTTTTTATTGAGCTACATCACACCTGTTGGAACTTGGTTCTTAAAAATTTTTTTCCTACTGTGGTATGTAAACACTGGAAGAGAGCGGCCAAGACCATATGCAGGGAAAAAAAAAAAGATGAAGAGATGAAAGATGAACACTGTGGGCATTAATAGAACAGTAGAGCTGGGGGAAACTTAACAATCCTTTTATTTTTACAGTTGAGGACAGTGTGACTCAGGAAGTCTTCCCCCAAATTGCATAGTGTCTGATGTCTGCTAGGTCACGTTAGCAAAAGCAGTTTGTTCATCCCTCTCTAGAAACTTGTTCAGGGCCTTGACTCAGAAGACTTACATTGAAACTTAACAAGACAATTAGGATTCCTCCATGAGCCTACGGCCTTTTGAAACTATTACCTCCTGGCATTGAGAGTGTAATTTTATTTTGCATTTGCTAAAAACTGTAATCATGAAGTGTTGATAATGCACCTGACAATTTGGATGTTGCCTCCGTTTAAAGCCCACAGGCTCCTGAATCTTCAGTTCACTTGTGAGATCCAAGACACATGGAAGGGCAAAGAGTGGTTGAAGAATAGAGATCAAATTCAAGGCACCCGAGGTTGTATTTTTATTTTCATTGGACAAAATATATTCTTTCTTTGTATGAACTAAAGGAAGTGTCCATGGTTGGGTTTCCAATGACTGCCACCCTCTGCCCCATGTCACATGGGCAGCTCCGGGTCAGTGTAGACCTGACCTGAGACTCAGCACCCTGGGAGGAGGAGAGAAATTCGGCAGCTGCCACAGGAGGGCCTAAGGAGGAAAAACATTTCCATCAGGCTAATGAAACCTGTCAGCACCAGCAGGGCCCCAGAGCTTGATCTCCCAGGACCCAAGAGGGGGAGGGGTGCTAACAGAGGAGGAGGAGGGGCCAGGAGGAAACAGCAGGAGAGGGAGGAGTTTGGCAGGAGGCAGTCATGAAAGGAAATAAAATTAAAATATGGTACAACAACTGGCAAACCGCTGACTTGGTTCTCTGGACTTGATCTGCTGCTAGGGTGCAGCTTCTTTGGGGCTGGTGGCAGAAGCAGGTTTGCCTAAGCTTTGGCGTCCTCTGTCCCCTCTCCAAGGACTTGGCAGGGGCCTAGCAATGTGTTTATATGGTCTTAGGTGTTCTGTTTTGTTTTTTTAATTAAAAAATATGGAAACATTTTTGAAAAGTTGAAAAAAGTCACCACAAATCTAACAACTCAGAGACAATCACTGTTAACATTTTGGTAAACACCCTTCGTACATACATAAAGACATCTGTCTCTTCAAATACACACATACATTGATGTATTCAATTTTACATACTGTATATACTACTCTGTAACCTACCTGTCTCACTTATTGGAACATCTTGCTAAGCAAATAAAAATCACCTTTGCTTTTTTTTTCTTCCAGTTTTATTGAAATATAATTGACATACAGCACTGGATAAGTTTAAGGTGCACAGTATAATGATTTGACTTACATCATGAAATGGTTATCTCAACAAGCTTAGTGAACATCCATCATCTCATATAGATATAAAATTATGGTCTTAAGGTTTTTTTGAAAGATTTATTTGTTTATTTGTTTATTTGATTTATTTTTGGCTGCATTGGTCTTTTTTTTTAAACATCTTTATTGGAGTATAATTGCTTTACAATGCTGTGTTAGTTTCTGCTGTGCATTGGGTCTTAGTTGCGTTAAGTATTTAAAAATTTGTTGAAGTAGGATATTTTAACCGCAGTCAGTTAACCCCACTGTGTCTTTCCATCTCAACTTCCTTCGTGGACAGTTTTCAGATTTGCTAAGGGAGGGTTGAGTTAGGAATACACTATATTAACTGCAATCGAGAAAGATGTTTGGGAACATTTTAACAAAAACACACAAGAAACTATAAACTCCTATTTAGACATAAGGGTAGCTTATTTTACATTCTTTAAATTCATTTACTAAAAAATTGAGAGAAAATTCAGGTAAAATTACTGGAATATGAAACAAAACAGTTGAGTGATTAAGTCAATAGATGTTATTCTGACATGGAGAAGGAAAGCATAACACAGACTTTCAGATCATACTAAAACCAATCAGTCATTCACTATGAGGAAGGGACAGTCTATCAGGAGAAATAAATGGTATTTGGATTGTTTGAAAATCCAATTAGTGAAGAGTTGTGAATCATATGAACTCATTGGAAAGGAATTTTAAATTCTTACAGATTAAACATGAAATGTTGACATTGATAAGGAGAATATAAAACTCTTAATCCTCCAGTACACTGAGGACTTTGATGACAAACTGGCTATTTAATATTGTCAATTTGAAGACATTGATCCAAAAATACTTAAAATACTCTGAAATCTTACAGCTCATCTATGAAAGTTCTTTGCTTCCTTCAAATTTGATGAAATCCAAGAGAGTTACAAGACATTACTAACAACTAGTTGCAAAGTTGAAATAAATCTGTTCTAAGTTATCAATAACAGAAAATTTCAATTAAGTATGCTCGAGGGAAGACTGAATTTTCTTTCTATACTCCCTATAAAAAACAGTACAAAAATCATTGTCTTTTGAAGAGACTATCAGAATGTATACAGACAAATATTGTAGGAAAACAAGCATTTCAGAGATGCATGAGGAAGTTAATTAGTTAGAAACACTGTTATGTTTCTGGATTTTGTAATGTTTGTGGTATTTAGTAGCTTTAAAAATTGTAATTTGTGTGATTTTTCTTATACTAAATATCCACTTTTGTACCCAATTTGGTATTTATAATTTTTATTCTTTTTCTAAAAGAGGGCCTCTTGAAGTTCTGTAAGCTTTATATCTATTATACATTTTTTAATTGTGGTGAAATATACATGACATAAAATTTACCATCTTAACCATTTAAAAATATACAGATCACTGGTATTAAGAACATTTACATTGTTATATAACCATCACCACCATTCACCTCCAGAACTCTTTTCATCTTTCCAAACTGAAACTCTGTACCCATTAAACACTAACTCCCCATTCCTCCCTCTACCCAGCCCCAGGCAACCACCATTCTACTTTCTGTCTCTATGAATTTTGACTATTCTACATATCTCATTAAGTGGAATTCTATAGTATTTGTCTTTTTGTGATTATCTTACTTCACTTAACATAATGTCTTCAAGGTTCATTCATGTTGTTGCATGTGTCAGAATTTCCTTCCTTTTTAAGGCTTAATAATATTCCTTTGCATGTATATACTACATTCTGTTCATCAGTTCAACCATAATTGGACACTTGAGTTGTTTCCACCTCTTGGCTATTGTAAGTAATACTGCTGTGAACACGGGTGTACAAATATCTCTTCCAAACCCTGTTTTCAATTCTTTTGGATATATGCCCAGGTGTGGAATTGCTGGATATGGTAGTTCTCTTTTTAATTTTCAGGTAAACACCATAATGTTTTCCACAGTGTGGAAGCAGCTGCTACACTCCACCAACAGTGCAGTTTCTCCACATCCTTGCCAATACTTTTTATTTTCTGTTTTTTGGATAATAGCTATTTGAATGGGTGTGAAGCCCTTTATATATATATATATATATATATATATATATATATTTTTTTTTTTTTTTTTTTGCGGTACGTGGGCCTCTCACTGTTGTGGCCTCTCCCGTTGTGGAGCACAGGCTCCGGACGCGCAGGCTCAGCGGCCATGGCTCACGGGCCGAGCCGCTCCGCGGCATATGGGATCTTCCTGGACCGGGGCACAAACCCGTGTCCCCTGCATCGGCAGGTGGACTCTCAACCATTGCGCCACCAGGGAAGCCCCTTAATGTATTTTTAAGTCATGGCTGGGATTGGTTTTGCTGGGTAAGCTTTTACACTGTTCTCCCCTTCATGGCCATGTCCATGGTCATGGTTAGAACACAGCTTAGCCTTTGAGTGCTGCTGCCCAGTACTTCTGTATCGTATTGGTTTCGCCTTTTCTTTCTCTTGAAGTCCTTGGTATCAGTTTATTCAGATTTGCTTTTGAGTGATCATAGATCACATCTTTTGGGGTTTATCATTTACTTGTTTTAGAGTTTACTGTATATACATACATTTCTACCCCGTTAGTCAAGAGGATGTGTTCTGCTTACTTGTTTATTCTACAATCTGTTGAAAACTTTAAGGTAGGTCTGTAACATTCCCATTATACTCAATGGTGATGCTCTTTCTATGTCTGGTTGATGTTAAAGCTGATACAGCTGGTACTACAGGACCTGTTGCTAAAACACTGAAAACTGTTTGATAAATAGCCATTACCTTGTAACCCTGAGCACCTCCCTACCACCTTGGGATCATATAAAGCGTTAATGGCTGATGGTGAAGGGGGCCTCCAGGACTGAGCTTACTTAGAAGGGCCTTTGAGCTCTTAAAATTCTTCTCGAATAAGAAGCCCCACATTTTCATTTTCCATGGGGCTCTGAAAATTATGTAGGCTGTCCTGAACAGATCATGTAGATTATGGCAAATTATATAGCCAGTCCTCAACAGAATCATTGCCCTTTTAGACACTGGACCTTTTTCCCAAGTGGAAAGGGATTCTGCCTTAAGGTTTCTACCAGGAACAATGTAGGGGAGGCCACGCCAGTCCTCTTTGTGCTAACCACAGATTCTCTTTGGCCCTGTTCCTCTGCCATTCATCCTGGCCCACATTCTTCTGGAGCCTAAGCCTGGAAAAAGGCATTTAGAGATCAACATTTTTCTGCTATGAGAAATTTTATACTTTTAAGAAGCATAACCCTTTTCTAAGCTCAATTTTTACCCCCGATTCTCATTTCTTTCATTGTCAACTGTATCCCCCATCTGTTTAAACTCTGTGTTTGTATTCTTATTACTATATTTCCTAGAAAAATTGTGTAAATTTTGCTAAATAAATCTTTTCCAAAGGAAACTGGCTTTTAGGTCATATTTCAGCTAGTCAGTTTTAACCAGGTAGACATTTTAAAATCATGCAGAATTCCTGCCTAATTTCTGCTTTATTGGCTCATTGAGAAGCCTTACCTACAATGGAAATAATTGAGGAGAAAGATCTTGTTACTTCCTCAGATATATTCTTGATACACAAGACCCATTTGAGCATGTTTGGAGAGATAAGTTATCTAGGAGTACATCTCTATTTGTGTTTCTATAGCTCATCTGTGACATGAACTTTAACTCACTTATCTTGCAGGAATATTGTGGGAATTCATTTGATAAAGTCAGAATCGTTTCAACAACAGCACTTTTAAACCAAACAATTATGATTATGTGTTCACTGTGATTATATATGATCATTATTTGATTACATCTAGTATAGAAATAATAACAGGTTGTTGAGATTCAGTGATATTAGACAATTTTCACTCTACATCAGTTGCCAGCTCTCTTTTATTAAATGATGACATGACAAGCTTAGACTTTGTAATACAAACTGCCACAAAGAATATTAACAAAATTCTGAACTGCACGTTACAAAATGAAAAATGAGATGAACAAACATCATTTGCCTTTTTGGTGTCAGTCAACCTTTGTAGTTTATGAATGGTGTTCACAAATTAGAGCAAAACTACTGGTGATGGGGCTTCCCTGGTGGCGCAGTGGTTGGGAGTCCGCCTGCCGATGCAGGGGACGCGGGTTCGTGCCCCGGTCCGGGAGGATCCCGCATGGCGCGGAGCGGCTGGGCCCGTGGGCCATAGCCGCTGGGCCTGCGCATCCGGAGCCTCTGCTCCGCAGCGGGAGAGGCCACAGCAGTGAGAGGCCCGCGTACCACAAAAAAAAAACAACAAAAAAAAACAACAACAAAAAACAACAAAAAAAAACTTCTGGTGATGAGCAGTTAAAAGGGAGGGAAAATCTGAGGCTAATTCAAAAAGAGAGAGAACTTGGTGATGAGAATATCTCCTTAGCCTTGAGGTAGGGAGTTTCATCTCGCAATCTGAACCCTCTCTGGGTGCGTAGTAAACAGCTCTGACAACAATTCCTTGAAAAATTTTATCATTATTTATTTTTTAAAAATTTATTTATTTATTTTTGACTGCGTTGGGTCTTCGTTGCTGCACGCTGGCTTTCTTTAGTTGCATCGAGCGGGGGCTACTCTTCGTTGTGGAGTGCAGGCTTCTCATTGCAGTGGCTTCTCTTGTTGCAGAGCACGGGCTCTAGGTGCGCAGGCTTCAGTAGTTACGGCACGCCGGCTCAGTAGCTGTGGCACACGGGCTCTAGAGCGCAGGCTCAGTAGTTGTGGCGCACGGGCTTCGTTGCTCCGCGGCATGTGGGATCTTCCCGGACTCAAACCCATGTCCCCTGCATTGGCAGGCGGATTCTTAACCATTGCACCACCAGGGAAGTCCCTATATTCACCTCTTGAAAGGATCTCTGCAACATTAAAAAAATGCAATTTGTATTCCTTTTCCTAGAAAAATGGTGGCAAACTGTTGGTGCTGCCCTTTAAAAAAAGGTGGATAGAATGAATATGGCTGATAACAAATGCTAATTTAAAAACTGATGTCTTATTTTCCAGCTAATTTAATTTAATATTCTCCTCCTACTTTATTATTAGTCTTGTAGCAAAGTAACTATTTACTATAAAAAGGATAGTTCAAACCTGAAATGATGCTCTATGCTATAGTCTATTACAGTTCAATTATAAGTACTAATGATTATAAGAAATGTAGGAGACAACTGGATATTACATAATGATTTCATATTTGAAAGGGTATTGAATGATATCCTTTTAAGTGTTCTTTTATGGCTTAAAAAGTTCCATTTTGTTGACATCCTATTTCAGTATATTGAGACATTTCATAATCTTTTTAAGAAATAGAGTTTAGAATATTTTTCAACTCTTTGTTAACACTTGACTCTTATCTAGAGAGTTTTAAAGTATAATCTGAATGTGAAGCCTCAGGAAAAAAAGATATTCAATAATTTTGGGGAAATATTATTTTTATGAAAAGTCTTGAATGGCCCATGTCTTTATATATTTTGAGGCAGATACTGTTAGGTGCATACAAGTTTAGAATTGTTATATCCTCCTGGGGAATTGAAGTTTTGAACTTTTCTCTTTGTTATTCTTTAGTAAATCTCTTTAACTCTGTAATGATTTTTGCCCTAAATCTCTTTACTTTGATCATAATATAGCTATGCTAAACTTTATTTTGGTTAGTATTTGCCTAGTATAATTTTTTTTTATCCTTCTATATGCCACCTTTCTTTTTCTTTCTGATTTAGGTGTATCTCTTATAAACAGCATATATATGGTTTTTGCTTCTTAATTCATGTTGTCAATCTTGGTCTTTTACTGGGAGTATAAGTCCATTTATAATTATTGTTGTTACTAATATATTGGGATTTATTTTTACCAGCTTATTTTATTTTTTCCATTTGTTGCACTTTTCCTATATTTTTATCCCCTCTCTTTTCTTACTTCCTTTTCTACTGAATCTTTTTTTGCATTTTTACTTTTTCACTTTACTAGTTTGGAAGAGAAACACTCTATTTATATACTATGAACATCCTAGACAGTTACATTTAACAAATTCTAAAACTAATCAGTATTTTCCTCATGAACAATATAAGAACCTGCACATACCATCCTGTCAAATACCATCCTGCTTTATATATAGTTGTTTGATATTTGAGGTTGATTTAAGCTCCACAAATTAGGCATCACTATTTTTTTCTGATATAGTATTTATTTAGATATGCTCACGTGTTTATTAGCTTATTTGTTCACCATCCTTTCTTCTATCTCAGATCTCTCATTTGGAGTAAATTTCTTCTTGCCCAAAATAAATCCTCTTTTTCTTGTATTGAAATGTAATTCACATACCATAATATTCACCCTTTAAAGTGTACCATTCAGTGGTTTTAGTATATTCACAAAGTTGTGCAACCATCACCACTATCTAATTCCAGAACATTTTTTTTTGTACCAATAAGAAACCCCATGCCCAACAGCAGTTACTTCCAGTTACTTCCTCATGTTCCCTTCCCCCCCAGCTTCTGGCAACCACAAGTCGTTATTCTGGACATTTCATATAAATAGGATCATGCAATATTTGACCTTTTGTGTTGGCTGCTTTCACTTAGCATAATGTTTTTAAGGTTCATAGCTGTTGTGGCATAAATCAGCTCTACCTCCCTTTTTATAGCTGAATAATACTCCATCATGTGGATATACCACATTTTGTTTATCCATTCATCAATTGAGGGACATTTGGGTTGTTTCCACTTTTTGGCTATCATGAATAATGCTGCTATAAACGTTTATGTATGAGTTTTTATGTGGATATATGTTTTTAACTCTTTTTGGTATATACCTAGGAGTGGAATTCCTGGGTCATATGGTAATTCTGTGTTTAACTTCTAGAGGAAGTGCCAAACTTTTAAAAGTTTTGTAATTCTATCAGTAATATATGAGGATCCTAATTTCTCCACATCCTGTCGACATTTGTTATTGTCTGTATTTTTTTTTTTTTTTTGCAGTACGCGGGCCTCTCACTGCCGCGGCCCCTCCCGTTGCGGAGCACAGGCTCGGGACGCGCAGGCCCAGCGGCCATGACCCACGGGCCCAGCTGCTCCGAGGCATGTGGGATCCTCCCAGACTGGGGCACGAACCCATGTCCCCTGCATCAGCAGGCGGACTCAACCACTGCGCCACCAGGGAAGCCCTATTGTATTTTTGACTGTAGTCATCCTAGTGGATGTGAAGTGGTACCTCCCTGTGGTTTTGATTTGCAATTTCCTAGTGACTAATGATGCTGAACATCTTTTCATATGCTTATTGACCATTTGTATATCTTTGAAGAAGTGTCTATTCAGATCATTTGTCCATTTTTAAATTAGGTTGTCTTTTCATTGTTGAGATGTGTTTTTTAAATTTTTAAAAACTTTTATTTATTTTAAAATTTATTTATTTATTTTTGGCCATGCCACACAGCTTGGCTTGCGGGATCTTAGTTCCCTGACCAGGGATTGAACCCCAGGCAACTGCAGTGAAAGCGCCAAGTTCTAACCACTGACTGCCAGGAAATTACCTATAAGTGTTTCTTTAAAAATATTTATTTATTTATTTATTTTTGGCTGTGTTAGGTCTTCGTTGCTGTGCGTGGGCTTTCTCTAGTTGCGGCTCTAGGTGCGTGGGCTTCAGTAGTTGTGGCTTGCGGGCTCTAGAGTGCAGGCTCAGTAGTTGTGGTGCACGGGCTTAGTTGCTCCACGGCATGTGGAATCTTCCCGGACCAGGGCTCAAACCCGTGTCCCTTGCATTGGCAGGCGGATTCTTAACCACTGTGCCACCAGGGAAGCCCTATAAGTGTTTTTTTTTAAAAAGTATATATTCTGAATACTAGACTGTAGTAATCAGGACAGTGTGGTATTGGCAAAAGAACAAAGAGATCAGTGGAACAGAATAGAGAGACCAGAAATTGACTCCCATAATTATAGTCAGCTGATCTTTGACAAAGGAGCAAAGGCAATACAATCGAGCAGATTATCTGGAGCCAATATGAACCAGTAGCACCCCACTCTCATGTGTGTATCTATCTACTCTCATCTACTTATCAATCATCTATCTAATCTATCTGTATTAAAACCCATGAGTTCACACTATACCTCCAAATCCAACCCAATACCACAGGGTTTATTCTAAAACCCTCCTTTATATATTTGTAATTCCCTTCTCTGACAGTGAAAAACCTGGTTTTCATTATCAAGAATATATTACTTATTTGTTCAATGCTGGAATACACAGAAAGTCATCTCAGAATTGCTGACTGATACATCTTAAAAAAAAAAAAGCCTACTTGTTCACATCTCACTTTTTTTTTTTTAAGAGTTCTTTTTGTCTTTAACCTAATGGTATATATTCCAAACACTGTGTTCAAAGGGTACTGGGTTTAGTTCATTTTATTTCCCCCCTTCAGTGTGGTTATATTATTCATTTGAAATAGAGTTCTGTCCATTGGTTTCTGTTTGTATTCCATTTTAGGGTTTTTCTCCATTCTTGTTGATTTTATTTCTTTTCTCTTTGTTGAGATTTAAAAAAATATGTGAAACATTAACATAAAAAGTCAGAATTGTACAAAAAAGTATATTCAGAGAAGTGTCCCTGACTCCATGTTTCCCCATTTCTTCTTTCCTTCCTACTTTATTCCCACTGACCCCTTGAAGGTAACCAAACTTACAAATCTCTGTTTTATCCTTCTTATGTTTGTTTTTGAACAAGCACGTAGATACTAGTATATTTTCTTATTTTCCCTTATTTCTTACACAAAGGCAGCATACTTTAGATAGTCTTTTTGTTTTATTTAAACAATATATCCTGAAAATCATTTCACATTACACACAGATCACAGATGTTGATCGACATCTTTCTCATTCATTTTTACAGTTGAATAATATCCCATTGTGTGTATGCACCATATTTTACCAGTCTCCAATATTGACATTTTCCAAAATTTTACTATTACAAGTAATGCTGCAATGAATACCCTTGGGTGTAGCATTTTATTATCATTTGCGGTGTATTTTCAGAGTAAATTCCTAGTAGTGGTACTGCTGGTTCAAAAGGTAAATGCATATATAGTTTCGTTAGATATTGCCAAATTCCTCTCCATAATGGTTATATCACTTTGTACTTCTATCAGCCATGTGTGTGAGTGCCTGTTTCTCCACAGCCTTTCCAATAGTGTTATGCTTTGTAATTTTTCCCAGTCTGATTGATGAGAAATTGTATATCCGTGTAGTTTTAATTTGCACTTACTTTATTATAAATGAGGCCAAACATCTTTTCATATGTTTACTGATCATTTTATGTCTTTTCTGTGAATTGTTTGGTCACGAATTTTGTCCATTTTCCTATTGGGTGTTTGGTCGTCTTTCCCCTTAAAATTTATTTATTTATTTATTTATTATTATTATTTTTTTAGCGGTACGCGGGCCTCTCACTGTTGTGGCCTCTCCCGTTGCGGAGCACAGGCTCCGGACGCGCAGGCTCAGCGGCCATGGCTCACGAGCCCAGCCGCTCCGCGGCACGTGGGATCCCCCCGGACCGGGGCACGAACCCATGTCCCCTGCATTGGCAGGCAGACTCTCAACCACTGCGCCACCAGGGAAGCCCCTCCCCTTAAAATTTAAAAGTGGAGAATTTTTAAGGGCCTGCAGTTTGCCCAACTGCTGGGAATGAAAGTTTAAGTGCTTGCTACTCAAAATCTGTGCATCCGCAGCATCTGCTTGGGTAAGGAATTTGACATCAGTGGGGAGCTTGTTAGGACTGTTGACTTTGGGTAACACACCTGATCTTCTGAATCCGAATCTGCACTTTAACAAGATCCCCAGGTGATTTTTATGCATACTAAAGTTTGAGAAGCCCTGGTCTCAATGATCTCTTAAAGACCTCATATTTCATCTCCACTAGGAATCTCTCCTGAAAAGATAAAAGTGAAAGGGGATTATATTCCTCCAGTACCATTAACCCTAAGTGGTATCTGTAAACTTACTAGATTTGGTAGATTAATTGCGTACCTTTCCCCCAGATGCTCTTCCTTGAAGGGCTATGTCTTCTATTTATATTACCTAGTGGAATTTTAAAATGCTGGTTTTTCTAAAATTAATCAACCAGTGTTTTTAGAAAACAAGCATTATGAGAAATATTTAGACAATGAAGCACAGTATGATAGTTCTTAAAAAAAATTAAACATAAAATTATTATGTGATCCAGCAACTCCACTTCTACGTATATACTCAAAACAACTGAAAGCAGAGACCGAACAGATATTTGCACACCCATGTACACAGCAGCAGCATTTACAATAGCCAAGAGGTGGGAACAACCCAAGTGTCCATTGATGGATGAACTGATAAAAAAAACAAGTGATACACACACACACACACACACACACACACACACACAATGGCATACTGTTCAGCCTTAAAAAAGGAGAAAATTCTGACACATGCTAAGTGAAATAAGCTAGACACAAAAGGACAGATATTGTATGATTCCACTTATATGAGGTACTTAGAGTAGTCAAATTCAAAGAGACAGAAAATAGAATGGTGGTTGCCAGGTACTGAGGGTAGGGGGAAGGAATAGGTACAGAGTTTCAGTTTAGGATGATGAGAAAGTCCTGGAGATGGATGGTGGTGATGGTTACACAACAATGTGAATATACTTAATGCCACTGAGCTGTACGCTTAAAAATAGTTAAAATAGTAAACTTTACATTATGTATAGTTTACGAAAATAAAAAAACCCCAAATCTTTTCACCATTAGGTTGTAAGAAACTTGAGAATTTTATTGTTATAAAATTTGACGCCTAGTAAGGCCTTGTATACAAAAGGATTCAACATATTTTTTTAAATAAAATAAAGGGTTCAGCTTTCATAGGAAAAAAAATGAAGTACAAAACTAAAAGATGCTTATTTAAAAAAAATTCAATCAATGCAAAAATAAAGAATGAAAGCTCCCTTTGCCCTTCCCTGGATGCTAACACAGGACTGACTGCTCTTTACAGGTTACTTTTTATTTAGGCTAAAAACAGATGTGCTCTTTCAGGATACACCTGTAAGAGATTTTAAACTAATTAGGTATTATTAAGACACATACAAATCCTAAAGCAAACCTAACAAGGAAATGATGCAGTTAAGAGGTTATCATTAAAACATAGATAATGCTTGAATTATAAATATTTGGGTGTTGTACAGTCATTTATATGCAAATTTTCAAAACTGGCTGCAGTTATATTTCATCTCCACTACCTACTAGTATCATCCTTGGCAAAAAGGAAAGCTTTCTTCCTACAGTTTTGGTAAAACAAAAACGGGGTTACTCCCTCAAGCTATAGTAGATGGGTTTATCTTCTACCACACTTTAAACACCATCCTCCCCATTCCATGCAGCATCGTCACCTGGAGCTGATGCTCCTCCTTCTATAAAGGTGTGACAGCCTCTCTCCAGGAGTTGATGCAGTAAGAACTCACAATTATAGGTCCACACTGGCGGGGATAAAAAAACAAAACAAAAACAAAACACCAGACTTTGGTAAGTGTATTACTTTCTGAGGACTGCTGTACCACAAACTGGGTCTCTTAGAACAAGAAATTTATTCTCTAACAGTTCTGGAGGCTAGAAATCCAAAATTAAGACATCAGCAGGACAATGCTCTCTCCAAAGGCTCAAAGGAAGACTCCTGTTTCATCCAGCTTCTGGTGGGTGCCAGAAATCCTTGGTGTTCCTTAGCTTGTAGATGCATCATTCCAGTCATCACAGAGCCTTCTCTCTGTGTCTGTCTCTTCTCTTCTTATAAGGACACCAGTTATACTGGTCCAATATGACCTCATTGTAACTTGGTAACATCTGCAAAGACCCTATTTTCAAATAAGGTCACATTCATGGGTACTGAAGTTAGAACTTCAGTATGTCTTTTGGGGGGACACAATTCGACCCGAAAGTGTAAGGACCAAATTTCTGCTCAAAGTTAAACCTAAGAAATGTCCCATTTGTTAACTCCACCGGGAAGAAGAGGCTCTGCTCTGAGTTGCTGGGAAAATCAGTCTTCCTGGGCTTAGTTCTCATTTCCATACCTCCTTCTCTGTCAGAACTTGTCCTTGTTTAGGCATTGTCAGTGACTACTGTCAGCACCACGCATCATCCCCTGCTTCCTAAATGAAAATCTGCCAATTCTAGAATATAATGAGTCAGTAAGCAAGCACAGAATTTAGGAGTAGTAGAAATGGGTAAACTCTTCACTTTCCAGATATACGTGCTCTTTTCTGTGTTCGTATATTTCTTAAACAAAACAAAGCAAAAAAAGGAAATGAAGGAAAAACACCCCCACATTGTGTGCTTCTGTTGTTTTTAATAATAAAAAAATAATCTATTTGCAGTCTATGGAAGTAGATGTGGTTTAGAGAGTCAAGGTAACACAGCGGGGTAAAGATTTATGCTATCTGGAACTTCTTCAGGAGTCAGAAGCTCAAAGGTTAAAAATTTAGGTTTCTCAGACTAGCACGTAACAGTTCAGGTAAGAACCGAACTGACATATCCCATGGAGCCCAGAGGTGTATATATGAGATGGGCATGGTCATATCAAGCAGCACAAGCTCCCCATGAAAGCAGCGCCTTCTGCCTGTTGGGGTCACCCAGCCCTACTCCTGGAACAGAAGCAGCCTGGTTCACATCTAGGCCACTCCCTCATTTCGCAGTAAAGGAAATCGGTTAGTAATTGTTTTTATAATCACACATGATTGTTTTGTTTATCTTCCAGCCTGTCAGGCTCACTTAGTGCTACATCCTGCACCCCAGAGCACTGGGAAAACAATCCAATCCAGCAAGCATTTATTGAGTACTGACTGCATGCCTAAACTCCAGGCTTATTATGGGCCAGACCTGCCCATTAAGTCCTGAACGGTGGTGTTTTGCTTTCTACACTAGATTGGTAGTTTTCCCACTTTAAGATTCCGGTATTTGACTTTCTGGCAGAGTGGGACGCCACGGGCGGCCTCCTTCGGAGCTGACGTCTGCTAGGAGGCCTCAGTGCACTTAGGTAGCACAGGCACTGGAGATTCCCCTGAAGGCGGGGTCCACAGTGCCCCCGCGCGCGCAGGTAAGGAGCTGTCTATCAGCAGGCGGTGGGCGTGGCCTGTGCACACCGACCAATCAGCAGACCCACCCTTAAGGCAGTCTCCCCGCCCAAACCACGGAGCATGCGCCACGGGCGCTACGCAAATTCCTCTCTCTTCGCGCGCCCTCTCCGCGGCGAGGTCAGAGTTAGGCTGCCCCGAGTTTCCTCAGAAAAGAGGAGAAAAGGAGAGGTGGGGCCCGTTAGGGATGGGGAAGGCGGAAAGGCGGTGTGAGGAAGAAGTTCCTCAGAGTCGTGGCTGTCGCTAGCAGCCGCCAGCTCCCGGGTCATGTTGGGCCCGCAGGCCGGCGCTTCTGGGTTTCCCGGGCTCCGCGCCCAGCGGTCCCGCCCGGCCGCGGAAGCGCGGCAGATGGGCACGTCGTTTCCCTCAGCCCCTTGCAGGTTATTGTCCTCAGTTTACAGAGGAGCTGGGCCAGGCTCAGAAGTTTTGATGGTGACTCAGCAGCTCGTCCTTGCGGGCCAGGGTCTGCGTGACTCATCCCGGACCCTCCCTTCGGCTCCAGAGGCTTCCACCGTTCGCGCGACGCCTCTGGGGGCGGAATAGTGCTTTGAGGCGGAGAAGCGCCGCCACGAGTGCGCGCGGTGCTCCACGCCGGGTCCCGGGCAGGGGCGCTCCGTCCCGCTCTGCATAGCCCGGGCTTCCGAACGGCTCTGTGCTCTTCGAGTGCCACCTTCCTGAAACCTCCGTCCCTTCAGCAGCCCCAGGGGGGGTGGGCGTGGTGCCACCGAACCCCGACCCTGCCGGTGACCGCGGAGTCCCCAAGATGCTGGGGCTCCTCAGGCAAGGAATCCACGGTCCCAGTGTATAGGCACCGGCTCCGAGGACTTGTCGACCCGGGAGGGCGCCGGGTCGCGCGCCCTCCCGGCGGCTTGCGCGGCCCTCGCCTCGGGTCTTCGGACGTGCGGCCTGGGGAGCAGTCGGACCAGGGAGGAGGCGACCCCCGGGGTCCCTACCTGCCCCGCCAGGCGTCCGGGGCAGCGCGCTGCCAGCCTCCCGCTGCCCGCCTCCCGCGCCGTAAGGCACCAGCCGCCCGACCTGCAGGGCCCGCTGTCCTGCCGCGCTGGCCCCTCCTCCGCCCGCCCCGCCCCGCGCCGCGCCGGACACCCCGCCCCGAGGAGGCGGCCCGGCGAGCGGGCGCCGAGGGAGGCTGGTGGCATGGGGGAGCAGCCGTCGCGGCCACAAGTACGGTTGCCCCTAGCGAGCCCCGGCGCCGCTCGGAGCGCGGGGGACTGCGGGAGCCTAGGGGGGTGGCTCGGGGCGTGACACCGAGCGGAGGGCGTGGCTCGGGCTGCGCCGCCCGGACGCGCGGCGAGCGGCGGGGGGAGCAGGCGGCGGCGCCGGGGGCCGAGGGCGGGCCGGGCCGAGCGCCGAGGGCGCACCTGGCGGCGGCGCGGCCCGGCCGGACTGCCGGAGCAGGCTCGGCGGCGGCGCTGGTGGCGAGGATGTCGCAGCCGCCGCTGCTCCCCTCCTCGGCGGAGACTCGGAAGTTCACCCGGGCGTTGAGTAAGCCGGGCACGGCGGCCGAGCTGCGGCAGAGCGTGTCGGAGGTGGTGCGCGGCTCGGTGCTCCTGGTGAGTGCGGGACCACGGAGGGAGGGAGGGAGGCGGGCAGGAGGGCGGGCGGCCACCTCCTTCACGCTCCTCTAAGTCGGCGGGGCGGAGGCGGAGCCGCCGACCCTACTGGGTCTGTAGGATTAAGAGGTGGTGAAGGAGGGGGGTGTTGGACAGGGGAGAAGGGAAGGTCCTGGAGGGGCAGCAGCTCCCAGACCCCCACCCTGCGTCTAGGGGGTCCTCTCCCCACTGCTGCTCCTTCCCTCCGGGGAAATTCCCTGGGAGTGAGGTCGCCATCTCCCTCCTACCCCCTCCCCCCCAACTTTACGTCCCTCTGCCGACTGAGAAATTACTCTCTCCTTTCCCCCTCCCTCCCTCTCACATCCCCCTTCTCCTCCCTTATTCTGGAGGGGCTTGGCACCTGTGGCCTGGAGGGGCGCAGGGGAGTGGAGGTGGCAGCTTCCTTTCCCAGTCCGCAGCCCAGGGTGGGATATGGCCCTGCGGACCCTTTGGGTGGGCTGAGCTCCAGAAGGGAAGGGGTTCTGTATTCTCTCCTCCACTCCCTCCCCCTGGCCGCCTCTTATCAAGGGTTAAGGGTCTTGATAGGAATCCCCCGTGACTTGAGCTTGGGTGCAAATTACTACGAAGTTTGGGGATTTGGAGCAAGCAGACCGGTGATTAATCTGGTCGTAGCAGAAAATCTTTTGAGAATAGGCCTCTGGGTGTGAGGAAGATGAAGTTTTAAATCAACTTTTCCACTGCCAGGGCTGGTCCTGCTGTACTTGGAAACGCAGTATACCCCCATCACTTGGAAGGTGCGGAAGAGCAGCAGCGTGCTCTCCTGGGTAGCTGGAAACTTTTAGCAGCTCCTTGCATTGGCGCTGCCATTTGTTTTCTTGAAAGGGGCTTGTTTGTGGGTGGGTGACTTGTGTTTGTTGGAACGATCCAAGAAGAAGGGCCTTGGAAGTGATTCTCTGGGCTTTGTGGGGCTGTGTGTGGGTTATTGTTGGGGTGGAGTGCTGGGTCCCTTAACACAGGGCCTGGCTCATCTCTTCGGTGGCAGATAGATTCCCTTTCTGGTCAGACACGGAATGACATGAATGATGGTTGTGGAGATTGGAGACGAAGCTTCACTGATTTCCATAGCTAGTCTGTTCAGTTTGCTTTTTCTCACAATTGCTCTGACAGCTCCCTCTAGATTCTTCAAACTCCAGTTGGTTCAGTAATAAGGGATTTTATTTTTCTCTTTTTACTGAAGTTGATCATTTGACGGTAAGGAGTAGAGCAGGAGTTGAGAGTGGACCAAAACCTGGGATCTCTTCCATAACTTCAGTTGCTTTGGCCTCAGTAGTATATCCTGTATCTTCCTGACTTTTGCCAATGTGTGTATGTTAAGGAGAAAGCCCGCAGACATCTGTGGCTTTTTTTTTGTTCTGGAAGGAAACTTAGTTCTTTTAACTGGGGGCACTGTCCTCGTTAGAGATTTGAGGCAAAAGAAGAGTAAATAAAATCATGATTTCCAAAGTGCGGACAGACCCGGACTGAAAAGGAGGTACTAGTTTGATAAGCCATTAGATTGAGCACAACACTGCTCATTACTCACATGCAACACTCCTTGAATTCAACAGCCCTTCCTGTTGGAGGCTGGCCTACTGATAGTGACCTAGTAGTGTCCATTCCCATGTGTGACATACTGCTGCTGTGCTCTACCTCATGACACTTTAATAGTACATCTATTTTCCCTATTCACCCTTAAGCATGAACAGCCAGACGTTTGGCTGGTGTCTCAACCCTTAGTGTTGTCTGTCTGTGATCATTGTCTGATGAAACTTGTGATGAAGCAAACACAAAATGCTGGAAAGTAGGTGGGCCTCCTTGGGCCTTTGAAAGGCTCCCCCGCTGAATGGGAAATACACTGCAGTGATTCTGCATTGCAGATGGAGGAATTTGCAATAGCTTACAGATATAAAAACTACCCATCAACCTCACCCCCCTCACCTCCTGCCAGGTACTCTGCCACCGCCTGCTTTTTCTTGCTGCTCCCCAGTGTCTGCCAGGAAGCCACAGCAGGTGCACCTCTCTCGGCTTTGTTCTAGGAGCATCTAAGAAGCTACCCCTGATCCTTGCAGAAGGCAGAGCAGCAGCCAGGCCAGGGTTTGGAATCCCATGGTCCACCGATCCGTGCTTGGATGGAAGTAGTACTCTGCTCTGTTTTTGACAGCTTGGGTCAGCGCTAATACAATGCCTACAGCATAGTAAACACACAGTAAATATCTCTTAACTAGCTGACTAACGTAGCAATTCTGTAGATGGACTAAAAGAAAAACGAACAGGGTATGGCTTTAACTAGCTCTTCTCATGTTTCTAATATTGATGAGTGGCTTTTAGTGAGATCAGAAACAACAGAATTAAATAGTTCAGTGGGTAATAAAGGCTGCCATTTAAAAAACAAGCTTTAAAGTGTAGAAGTAAGGTGTACTCATAAATTTTTTGTTAGGTTCATTTTTCATAAGCTCAGGTGTGTGGGCCTTTAAAAATGAGAGTGTAGGGCTTCCCTGGTGGCGCAGTGGTTAAGAATCTGCATGCCAATGCAGTGGACATGGGTTCGAGCCCTGGTCTGGGAAGATCCCACATGCCACGGAGCAACTAAGCCCGTGTGCCACAACTACTGAGCCTGCGCTCTAGAGCCTGCGAGCCACAACTACTAAGCCTGCATGCCACAACTAATGAAGCCCATATGCCTAGAGCCTCTGCTCCGCAACAAGAGAAGCCACCACAATGAGAAGCCTGCGCACCGCAATGAAGAGTAGCCCCCGCTCGCAGCAACCAGAGAAAGCCTGCGCGCAGCAATGAAGACCCAGCGCAGCCAAAAATAAATAAATAAATTTATAAAAAATGATAGTGTATTAATTTGTTTGAAAACCTTGAAAAAAAATACAAAAAAGCAGAGAGAATAGCATCATGAACCTTCATAATCCATCACCCAGATTCAGTAATTATCAAGATTTTGCTAAACTTGCTTTAACTGTCCCCTTTTCCCCCTCGTTTTTTTGTGTGATTGTGAGTGCCACACCACCCATCATTTCACCCCTATATAGTACCCAGTGTGTATTATTAAAAATAGGGATGTTTTCTTACTACAGTGCCATTATGTTAAAGTTTGCAATAATCTGTTGACATACTATTCAGATTTCCCAGATTGCCTAAGAAACATCTTTTAATGGTAGTTTGTTCTAATCAGGATCCTAACAAGTTTTGCTGGCTTTTTCAAATGTGGTTTACTCTTTCATGAGTCTTAGAATTATTAATGACGGAGTGAACCCTCCCTGGGGTCAGGAGTCCTGGGTTTTAATCCTAGAGCTTTAGTAGTGCAGAGCGTGGGCTCTGAAGCACCTGGGTTGTAATTCCAGCTCTGCCCCTTACCAGCTGTGCAGTCTTAGGCATATAACTTAGCCTTGGTGTGCCTCGGTTTCCTCATCTGTAGAGTAGAGATAGTAATCATACTTACTTTATATGGTTGTTGGGAGGATTAAATGAGCAATAGAGGTAAAGCTCTTAGATGGTGCCCAGCTGATATTCTGCCAGCTACTTAAGTCACCCTGGGCTGTCGCTTAACTTCTCTGAACCTCAGGACTCCTGTTAAATGAGGAGCTGTACTAGATTGTTCTAGAGTCCGTTTCCTTACCAACAGGATTCGATTCTAAGATGCTTTTACAAGAGTAGCAGAGGTACTATTAGTAGTATTCTTTTTTTTTTTTTTAATAACTCCTTTAGGCTATTGGAGCACTTTTTTTTTTTAATTTAAATTTATTTATTTATTTTTGGCTGTGTTGGGTCTTCGTTTCTGTGCGAGGGCTTTCTCCAGTTGCGGCGAGCGGGGGCCACTCTTCATCGCGGTGTGCGGGCCTCTCACAGTCGCGGCCCCCCGTTGCGGAGCACAGGCTCCAGACGCGCACGCTCGGTAGCTGTGGCTCACGGGCCTAGGCCTAGTTGCTCCGCAGCATGTGGGATCCTCCCAGACCAGGGCTCGAACCCGTGTCCCCGCATTAGCAGGCAGATTCTCAACCACTGCGCCACCAGGGAAGCCCCAGTAGTATTCTTAACTGTAGGAAATGTAATTTATGATTTTGGGTAATGAAAGAAGAATCCTCACAACTCCAGAATTAGCTGCCCGTGATTGAGAATAGTCAGGAGGGCAGCACGTTCAAAATAATATGCAAACTCAGGAGAAAAACTAGAAATAGTTCCCTGATCAGGGTTGAGTTGCGACTGGGCCTTTCAGATGCATTAAAGATAGCATCATAATGACCTAGATCTAACGGAGTATACCACCCAAGGCCTAAAAATCTTCTTTTTCTGAAAGGTTTGTGTAAATATTGGGACAGGGCGCTTTGCATGGGTTTGCTGGCTCTACTGCGCTTGGGTATTGATGCCCAAGTCATCTGGCTGCCGGCTTCCTTGCCGATCTTATCTCAGCGTGCTCAGCTTCAGGCTCTCCTTTGACATCAAGCCCCTGCTGGTGACACCATTGCACAGCCATCGGAGAGCCTGCAGTGTGAAACGAAATGAAACCAAGTCAGGCCGTCACTAAATTTTCCTTTGTGTAACTGGAGGATGATGGACGGAGGTGTGGGATGATAATCTCCCGGAGTGCACGCTTGAGGCCCTTCTCGCCCTCCCAGTTCAGTCAACACGAGATTCCAGTATGATCTGAGGTAACCTGAGATCCGAGGGGTGGTGTTCTTTGAAATCCTCAGGTAACGTAAAACCTCATTTTGGCTGTAATTTTAAATCAGATAGGATAGGAAATCGGTAACTGAACTGGCCTGAGCTTCACCTCACTGTCTTTCTCCACCCTCTGGTAGAGTCCTAACAACAGAAATGTCCCAGAATACAGGAAGCAGGGTGGAGGCCCATCTCCAACTAGATAATCAACAATAGGTTCTATTTCTTTGGTTTCTGATCCATTTGAATATTGGGAGACAGGAGGACATTAGTAATGCCTTGAATTTGAAAAGGGAAGAAGGGAATTGTGAAATCTTCATCCACATTTGATGAGGGCCTGCTCTGTGCTAGGACTTTTTGCTGGGTGCTGAGGACCTGCTGCTGTGTTGGAGCCCTTGCCCTGAAGGGCTTATGGTCTAAACAGGTGGACAGGTCACTGTTCAACGAAAAGATAGCAGTACACAGGAGCACATATAAAGGTTCAGATGCCTGGTTCAGACAACACATGAAGATGAAATAACAGAGAACTGATGTACTTGGGAAAGGGTTTGTGAAGAATTGAACTGGACCTGGAAGATGTAATGATAAGGAAGACTTTTCTCCAGAAAAGAATGAGAGAGATTGAGCACATGCTTAAAATGCCCGGCTAGGCAAAGAAGGAGCAGAGCAGCTTGGACAGAGTAAGTTTTAGAAGGAAGGGAGAGAAGCTTTGAGAAATACAGTTGCTAATTTGGGGAACAATTTCAATGACTGGCTGAGAACACATCATAAACGCTTCTTAGAGAGATCTTCCCCTCAGTGTAATCTTGGGGGTAAATAATATGACAGTTTTGTGTCACACAAGCCTAAGGACCCAAAGAGAAGTCTATGACCCAGAACAGAAAACAGGCCTCTGTGTGTGTCAACCTTTAGGGTGCATGTGAACAGTAGTCAAACATGGTGGGTACACCATTGAGTAAATGATATTGCATAAAAAGTATTGGGGTCCCACCTTATACAGTAAATCCCCTACATACGAACCTTCAAGTTGTGAAGTTTCAAAGATGTGAACATGCCCCTGTATCCCAGCTGTTGTACTGTACTACTGTACTTTTCAAGGTACTGTACTGTAAGATTAAAAATGTTTTCTTTATTTTTTGTGTTTTTTTAACGTATTTTTTGTGTGAAAACTATTATAAACCTGTTACAGTACAGTACCATATGGCCGATTGTGTTAGTTTGGTACCTAAGCTAACTTCGTTGGACTTGCGAACAAATTGAACTTAAGAACACACTCTTAGAATGGAACTCGTTCGTATATAGGGGACTTGTGTCACTGAAATAAGTGATAAATAAATGTAAGAGTCACATGTAAAATAAATCAAAGAAACAGCATAAAACATGGGTGAATAATCATGTAAGGGTGGAGAGGAATTTTTTTAAAGCATGAAAGTAAAGGAAAATAGTTTGGCCTGGGCTTGGGAGGTGAACCGGGGCCTTGCCATTGATGAGCTGAGGACTTTGATCAGGTTTGTTCACCTAAGCCTCAGTTTGCTCATCTGAGAATTGGGATTGTTAGGTATTATTATCTTAGGGCATTCTTAAAGTAAAGATTAAACAATTTAATATATGTAAAGATCCTTAATACTAAGTGCTTAACAAAGGTAAGCTTGTATTATGATAATAAAAGATTGCTTGTCTTGACTAAATGTATCTGGAGCCAGCATTTATTAAGCACTTACTGTGTCCTAGGATATGTATTAGGGCTTTACATGGGAGGTCAAGTCACTTCAAGGTCACAAGCCTATAAGTGGGGGATCTGTGTCTTGAACCTGGGCACTGTGGCTTCAGACCATGTGTTCCTACTCACCACTCTGCCTTCTGCCTCCCCATGCAAACTCAAACCTCTGTTCTGTATGTTACAAGTACCATAAATTTAAAAGTCAAATAATAAGCTTAGGAACAGTATTTGTCTTCTCTGTATATCTATATCTCTGTCATAGTGTTAAGTTTTAAAAAATATATTGAGAGTTCTTACGAATCAATTAAAGAAAGAAAAATACTCCAGAAGAAAAATGGGCAAGGACATTAATAGGTAATTCCTCAAAGAAAGGAATACAGTTAGCCAATGAAGAACAGAAGAAAAAAATCTTCAGCCTTGCTAACAATTAAAGAAACATTAATTACAGCAAGATGCCATTTTGCTTGATAAATTTGCAAATTTGCAGAGATAGAAGAGGTTTTGCACGGATGGGGTGAGCCAGGCACTTTTGTTTGCAGGGCTTCCTCATCCCACAATTCCAGGGGCCCCATTCGCATGGCATTTTATGAGCATTGTGTCACCTGGGTTTTGTAACATGCATGGTATAACTTTTTGAGCTGGGCTGTATGTATGAAGAACTTTAATGTGCTTCTGTTCTTTGGCTCAGTACTTAAGATTATAGGAATTCCCCCTAAGGACTAAACTGAAATGTACATAAAAGACAGTGTCTGAAGTCACAGTGCTGATGGTTCAAGGCAGAAAATGTAAAATACTGACCAACTGCAAACGATCTAAAGGTCTTAACAGTAGTGTAAATGGATTGTGGGGTTGGATTGTTTATGATGCCATTAAGTTTAGTTTTAGAAGAATAATGACTTGAGAAAATTCTTCCATTATAGTGTTGGGAGGCAGTGAGGCCTGCGGTTAAGTTTGGGGGCCTGGGTTCTGTTACCACTTTAACACTAACCACTATGTGACCTTGGGTTGTGCCCCTGCAGCCTGGCTTCTGCCTTTAGTGTGGGGTAGCCTCTCCGTCCTCACCCCTTCAACTTGTCTTCTGCAGCATTTGTTACCACACACCACCTCTCTCCCCTTCTCTGGTTCTCCCGCTCCTCTGTTCCCTTGCTTCACTCACCACCCTTCCGAAAGAGTCCCTTCTCCACCTTTGGCTCATAACATTTAATCTCTTCCCTGCACTCTGCAGGGAGCTGCATACCTTCATTGCAATTTCTGAATCATTATCTCAGTTTTGATTTTTTCCCCCCAGCTCAGACCTGCTTTTCTGCTAACTTGCCTGACGTGTACTTGGCTGTCCTACCAGTCCCTTAAGTTTAGCATCTATGAAACATAAACAGTCACTTTTCATCTCAAAGCAGACGTCCTTTTCGCATACTTGTTTCCTGTAGTGAGAGTCATCGTTGCATGGTCACCAACTCTGAAATCTCTAATTCCTCCTTATTTCTCCCTCACGCTGCCTCTCCATTGAGGTTGGCGGGGGACCACGTTGTCCATATTCTGGCACCTGGGTTGATGGGACAGCCAGTGTCTTGAATGTGGTGGGTTCTTTTTTTTTGGCTGCGTTGGGTCTTCGTTGCTGCACGCGGGCTTTCTCTAGTTGCGGTGAGCAGGGGCTACTCTTCGTTGCGGTGCGCGGGCTTCTCATTGCGGTGGCTTGTCTTGCTGCGGAGCATGGGCTCTAGGTGTGTGGGCTTCAGTAGTTGCAGCACGCAGGCTCAACAGTTGCAGCACGCAGGCTCAGTAGTTGTGGCTCGCAGGCTCTAGAGCGCAGGCTCAGTAGTTGTGGCACATGGGCTCTTCCCGGACCAGGGCTCGAACCCGTGTCCCCTGCATTGGCAGGCAGATTCTTAACCACTGCACCACCAGAGAAGCCCCACAATTTACCTGTTGATGTGTATGTACATTTGTTTCGCATCTGTTTCCCTCACTGGACTGTTGGTTCACCATGGTTTCCCCAGTACCTGGCACTTAGCAGGGGCTTGATATATATATATATATTTTTTTTTTTTTTAAATTTTTATTGAAATATAGTTGATTTACAATGTTGTGTTAGTTTCAGGTGCACAGCAAAGTAATTCAGTTATATACTATATATATTCTTTTTCAGATCCTTCTCCATTATAGGTTATTACAAGATATTAGATTTTTTTTTTGATGAATGAAAGACTCCTGAAGTCTCTACATCTGACACGTTTTATTTTTAAATCTTTTTTGATTCCCCACTGCCCCTAATTTCTCTCCCCTGCACCCATTTCTATTTACTTCATTCTAGCCTATCTCTTTCTGCCAGATTAACTTTCCTAACGCACAGGATCCATTATATCATTAGTTTCTCATTGCAACCTGATAGATTTGATGATGTTCATGTACATAAGAATGCATCGCTTTGAGGCTGGCCCTTTGTCTGCTTTAGTTTAGAAAAAGCAAGTTGTCAGTAAACCTGCGTGATCTTTGCATAGGTTTTGAGAGCAGCTGCGCATTTTAATACAAGTAATATTCATTTCCTTTTTTAGGACAGTTTTCTTTTCACCAAATCTGTTGAACTCCAACGTGTAAAAGAACACAATGATCTAATCCTTATGTTAGGTATCTAGTAACTCATCTGAGAACAAAACAAAATAAAACAAAAATACAAATAATAAAAACCTGCAAATGCTTTTCTATCACTTGAAGCATGAGTTTTGCAAATCATTAAGAAGTACTTAGATGGTGAAGTTTTTTCTGTTTCTTTTACATCTCTGTCACTTTTTCTTTTTCTCAGATGGACTCCTTAAATTCTTATCAGCAAATTGTTGGCAAGGAGACTTACTACCTGATCAGAGCTCTGTAATGCCAAATGGTTTGTTGGCATCTCCCTGCCCCCCCCCCCACCCGCCGCTTTCTTTGAAGTTGGCAGGAATAAATACAATCAAGATAGTGCTTGGGTATGTCTACTTAGGGAGGCTGGCTGGGTCAGTGCATGTGTTGGAGATGTGCCCATTTATTTATTATAGATTAACATTTGTTGAATGTTAGTCTGAAAGTGAATCTGAAAGCAGATGTCATTGAACTGCCCACCATCTCCATTGACCACAAGAAGTTTATTCTCAAACTCTGTGTACTTAGAGATTCACATACTGTATTTTCATACAGAAAATACACGTTCTGTCATGTGGATGTAGAAATGTTCTAAGGAAAGTTGTTTACCATGATAAATTAAAAAATTATAAACAGTATATACAGATTGTTTCCTTTTTAAAAAAGCATAAGCACTCTTTTGTTGATGAAAAAGTTTTATGGTATTACAGATGCTACAGTACAGTATGCTCTTGTTTCAGGAATAAGTTAGATATCAGATGTTTAGTCTCTGAATTCTAGAACTTAGAAAATAACCATGGTATAACCAAGTTTCTGTTAATAGGGGGATAGTTCTGTGAGGAGTAGCAGTAGGATGTAGTGGATAAGAACTTGAGCTCAGGAGATTCTAAACCCAGCTCTTCAGAGAAAGCTCTGCTTTCTCAGTCTCTTCACCCCAAGAATGGACATCATAATAGCACTCATCCCATCATCATCATGTTTGTGATGATTAAGTGAGAAGATGCATATAAAGCACTTAGAATAGGGCCTGGCGCACAGTAAATACCCAGTAAGTACAAGCTTTTGTGATTTATGAGGGCAGCCTAAAGGAATATCATATAACTCTTAAAAGTGCTCCTTATGGAGGACTTATAACGGGAAAATTTTAATGTTGGGTGAAAAAGAAATAGTATGTGGAAGTATGTACATCACAATTGTGTAAGAAATAACCTGTGTGTAAGAAAAACGTTGGAAGGAAATACATGAAAAGGGAATATGATTTGTTCTTTATATACTCTAATATTTCCTAATTGTTCAACTTTCATAAGTGAATGGATAATAACCTATCAAGAAAAAAGAAAACGAATATAGGAGGGAAATTTTGGTGCTTCATGTAAGACACTTCAGTTGGTCCTCTTTGAAAATTGTACATCTTAGTGCTTATACAGGTGTGCATCTTAATGTAAAATGTGTGTTCCTGGAATAAGATAAACACGTGCATCTTGGTAGCAAAAATATTGTCAACAAGTTAAGAGTCCTGCTTTGAATGCTCAGAGGAAGGAAGGAGGCCCAGGTGAAATAATGAAACGTTGCACTTGACGGTGTTATAAAATTCTTTCCAAAAAACATCTTGCGTGAGCCTCTGGAAAAATGTAGTCAGATAGACAGGGATAGTGGGGTTTTTGGTTTGTTTGTTTATTTGTTTGTTTAAATTTCTGTTTTGATGAGGAAACTGAAGACCAGAGAAATCAAGTGACTTGCTTAAGGTCACCTGGCTCATAGTTAACACTTTTTTCTTGATAGGGTGGCAGAGTGTGTCAAAAAAGATATAATTTAAAAATTTGAGTTTGTCAGAAACTTTTTTATTTTTTTAACATCTTTATTGGGGTATAATTGCTTTACAATGGTGTGTTAGTTTCTGCTTTATAACAAAGTGAATCAGTTATACATATACATATGTTCCCATATCTCTTCCCTCTTGCGTCTCCCTCCCTCCCACCCTCCCTATCCACCCCTCCAGGCGGTCACAAAGCACCGAGCTGATCTCCCTGTGCTATGCAGCTGCTTCCCACTAGCTATCTACCTTACGTTTGGTAGTGTATATATGTCCATGCCTCTCTCTCGCTTTGTCACAGCTTACCCTTCCCCTCCCTATATCCTCAAGTCCGTTCTCCAGTAGGTCTGTGTCTTTATTCCTGTCTTACCCTGTCAGAAACTTTTAAATGGTTAATTTGAATCATTACACGCCTTTGTGGAAAGTACCATGAATTCTCTGGGTTGGTAGAAATTTGTGACATGGAAATGAAATCATACTGCTTTGGAGGTGAAAGATATCTCTAGAGGTCATCTGGTTCAGTTTCCTAATTTTACAGATGAGGAAGATAAGATCTACCATGATTAATCTGTTTATGGTCATACAGTTCGTGTTATAGACAAGAACAAAGAACAAAATCTACAGAGTTTACTGGCTCTGATCCAATGTATTTTCCACTGACCCCAGGAAATAATTGAATGTACTTTGTTTACTTTTGCATTTTATCAAGTATCTTTACATACTGTGGTAATCAGATAATATCAGAATATGAAACATCTATTTGTACCATGGATCTCTTTCCCGCTTGTATATTTCATTAGTCCTAGGCCAGTTTGTAGGTGAAATTGACATTCATTTTTCCATAAGCCGAGAAATGAGTTCTTCATTTCTGTTTAAGGTATATTAGGAGGACAGAGAGAAAGAAATAAAAAGCAAGAATTACAAGATTAATCTACAAAAGATCTCAATAGAAACTTACTGAAGAAGGAAGAATTAACTTAGTAGTCAGATAATATTTTTTAAAGGGATATGAAATCACGGTTTTATGGGTACTTTGGTTAAAATAATTCTGTGGCTTGAGGAAAAAACCTTCATGGGCCTATTAACCTACAGTTCTTTAATGTAGACTAAACTCTATTAACCTGGGTCATTTTACCTTTCAGCCTGCTTTGCCTTGGCTAAAATAAATACTCAGCTGTAAATGGCAGCTTGTTCAAATTGTATCATTACTAAAAGAGTTGTATTCCTAAGATTGTTTAGAGAACTTATCTAATCTGTCATTCTAACTTATTGCTATTTTCTTAAGTAGAAAGCACAGTTCCTATGGTGATAGCAGAGGTACCATAATATTTATAGTATACTAAATTCGTTCATAAACCATTACACTAGCTAGTATTTACAGGATATTTAATCTCTGAGGTTAGCTTTTTTTCTTCCCAGGATTTGAATATGTTCATTTAGCCATTTTAATTTTCTTTATTCTTTAAAAAAAAACCTTCTAAGAGAATGTTAATTATTTTTTTCCAGAAGATGAGAAATAACTGCTGTTTTATCATTGTTTTTTTAAAATGGAAGAATGTGTACCCTACTGATTTCTTTGGAGTTGATTTTGTGAAAAACCAATTAAAGTATCAAACTTTTAAAGGGACTTAGAATTCAAAGCCACTGAAAACTGAGATGGGCAAAGATTCCTGACACAATGTTAATTTCTCCTGGAAGAATTAATATATCAGGCATAGTTGCTGGGGACTCCATAGGTGGTGGGATGGTGGGGATGGGCTCCTTTGGTGGATTTTGGGGAGGGTGTGGTCCATTTTAGGAAAGGGGTTTCAGAATCACAGATGTCTTCTTCCATAGCTTCAGTTGTTGGAAATGATCAGAAAGAGTGCTGGCTTCTTTCTTCACAACTTGGAGTCTTGGTGTCTTGGATATCCCCTACTCTGTGAAGCAAGCCCCAAACCACTCTACCCCACGGTCTCCCAGCATATTCCAGTGAGCTGTACACTTGCTGTTATGAGACCTGGGTTCTACCTGTGATGCCTATCCCTTTGTTGTCTTGGCCTGGTGTCACCCGCACAATGTGGGGGGACACTGACCAGCCTACAGTGGATGTAAGATCCTCCTTTCGGACCAGATTTTTTTCTTTGGAGCCTGGCCTACTGTGGCCCTGGAGCTCATTTCCATCAAAGGTGACCTTTGGGAGGGGAGGGACAGAGGCCACAGGGAGCCCAGGCTTCTGTGCTCCAGGCTTCCTCATGATCTTCTTCTTCTTATCAGTCCAGGGTGTCTTGCCCCAGAGCCTCCCTGAGGATTCAGTGTCCTCTTGTTTATCTTTTAGTCAGGATCTTAGCAGATCTTGAGGGATTTTTTGAGTTCTTTTTTTTTTTAATTAATTAATTAATTTACTTTTGGCTGTGTTGGGTCTTCATTTCTGTGCGAGGGCCTTCTCTAGTTGCGGCAAGCGGGGGCCACTCTTCATCGCGGTGCGTGGGCCTCTCTCTATCGCAGCCTCTCTAGTTGCCGAACACAAGCCCCAGAGGCGAAGGCTCAGTAGTTGTGGCTCACGGGCCTAATTGCTCTGCAGCGTGTGGGATCTTCCCAGACCAGGGCTCAAACCCGTGTCCCCTGCATTGGCAGGCAGATTCTCAACCACTGCGCCACCAGGGAAGCCCTGTTTTTTGAGTTCTTAACAGTGACATTAGCAGACAGAAATGTTGTGTTGTTACAATTTTTTAAGCTCTTGTGCTTAAAAATTTGTGTTCAGTAGATCCCCAGTTGTCACTGGTTGTTCATTTACTCAACAGACACTACAGGATAAACATTTGATTAAGACACAGACCTTGTCCTCAAAGACTGTGCAGTCTAGAGGGAAAAGGAGCACAGACAGGCCCCAGGGAGCCCTCGGGTTGGCGTTCCCCTTTGGGAGTCCTCTGCCTCTTGGCTGTTTTCGCACCCTGGAAGGAAGAAGGACGGTTGTGACCTGTTGCAGGTTGAGTTCCTAGGAAGGTGCTGAGAGTGAAGTCAGCTTTCTGGGAAGTAGAAAGGTACTGGGACCTCAACTCTTACACTGCTTTCCTGAGACCCAGGAAACATGAAGCTTGACCTGCCTGTTCATTGTAGGAGTGGTGACAAAATGTTTGTCTCATGAAGATACTGAGTAGAGATAGAGGAAACTCACATCAGTGATAAGAGTGCAATGGGAATTGTGGGTCAGGCTCAAAGGCACAGACTATAGAGCTAGAGAGGGAGCTATTAACATCCTGAAGAGTCCTAAAATTAAGATTTTTATCTATGCACGAGTAATTTACTTTGCCAACTAGGGAGAACAGATTGGGCGTTTAAGAGATTTATTTCTCGTGACATCTAGAATATGTACTGAGGTGCAAAGATCCCCAAATATGCAGGGATTTAGATCTTGATCATGTCCTTATTTAGTCCTAGAAGCCATATGAAACTTACGTTAAATAATTCAGTGTGATAGTAACATATTAAACTTACGTTAAATAATATGGTAGTATATTATTGTAGTTATTTATATACTATGGTTGAGGGTTTAAGAACTGTAAAACCTCTGCTTTCTTCAGAACTGAAAATGAAACCAATTTTTGTGGGGCTCCAGATTAAAAAATAATCTGAATTGATTGTGAGAACTGTGCATGAAAAGAAAATTCAGTTTTTTATGCAAATTGTCATTGACTTTAAGCTCCATGGGACAGAGATTTGCATGGTGCTGTTGCCTGGGCTTTTAGTGATTGTAAAAGATACTAAGCATGGGCGCTTTTGGAAGCAAGGTGACATCCTGCTGATTGCAGTTAGGCTAATGATAGCATAACTGACACTAGAAAAGTACCCCTTTTCAAGTGCTGAGGAATGTCTTTATTAATAAAATACTAAAATTCGTTCTTATGTAAGGGTGCATTACTTGGTTTAGGCTTGATTTTTATTTAGTTTCATAGATTGATTTTTGCTTCCTACTTTTAAGGACGTGTGGATTATGTTAGTAAGCTCCTGGGAAAAGAAATGAGCATGTATTTGATTGACAAATAAATACACATATTATAGATGCTTCCACATCTATGTCTCCACATTTCTGAATAGATAGATTTTTTTTATAATAGTGTTTATTTATTTTTACTTGTTGACATTTTGCTTTATTTATTTATTTATGGCTGTGTTGGGTCTTCGTTTCCGTGCGAGGGCTTTCTCTAGTCGTGGCAAGCGGGGGCCACTCTTCATCGCGTGCGCGGGCCTCTCACTATCGCGGCCTCTCTTGTTGCGGAGCACAGGCTCCAGATGCACAGGCTCAGTAATTGGGGCTCACGGGCCCAGTTGCTTCGCGGCATGTGGGATCTTCCCAGACCAGGGCTTGAACCCGTGTCCCCTGCATTGGCAGGCAGATTCTCAACCACTGCGCCACCAGGGAAGCCCCTGAATAGATAGATTTTTAAAAATTAGTTTTTTATTGAAGTATAGTTGATGTACAGTATTATATAAATAACAGGTGTACAATATAGTTATTCACAATTTTTGAAGGTTATATTCCACTTACAGTTGTTATAAAATATTCGCTATATTCCCCGTGTTGTACAGGAATTGATTTAAAAAAAAATTTATTTATTTATTTGGCTGCGCTGGGTCTTAGTTGCGGCATGCGGAATCTAGTTCCCTGACCAGGGATTGACCTGGGCTGCCTGCTTTGGGAGAGTGGAGTCTTAACCACTGGACCACCAGGGAAGTCCCAGGAATAGATTTTTTTAAAAAAATTAATTAATTTATTTATGGCTGCGTTGGGTCTTCGTTGCTGCACGCGGGCTTTCTCTAGTTGCAGTGAGTAGGGGCTACTCTTCGTTGCGGTGCGCAGGCTTCTCCTTGCAGTGGCTTATTGTTGCAGAGCACAGGCTCTAGGCGCGGGCTGCAATAGTTGTGGCTCACGGGCTCAGTAGTGGTGGCTTACGGGCTCTAGAGGGCGCAGGCTCAGTAGTTATGGCGCACGGGCTTAGTTGCTCCGCGGCATGTGGGATCTTCCCAGACCAGGGGTTGAATCCGTGTCCCCTGCGTTGGCAGGCGGATTCTTAACCACTGCGCCACCAGGGATGTCCCCAGGAATAGATTTTTAATTTCACACATACACCAAACTAATTGAACACATTTGTTGAGTCCCTACATGTGCCAAGTACTGTGGTAGGTGCTTGGGGGAAGCAGGATGAGTAAGACAGATCCTTTCCTACCTTGCTGACAGACTAATAGGGAGGGAAGATTGCAAAATAAGCTTTATGCACATTTAAATCGAAGATTGGAACGTTAAAAGTAGCATGTTAAAGGCTACTAAGGAAAAGAGAGTACCTCTAGCGGAGGGAATTAGAAAAAACTTACTGAAGATGGTGGCATTTTGAGCTGAAAGTAGATTTGAGAGATGACAACTGTTCTGACTAGAGGGACCCTGTTTGATGAAGGCCCCGAGGAAGGAAATCTGGGGAACATGGTCGTTGAGCCTGGTGAGGTGTTGGGAGAGTTAGGGGCGCACAGATCCCGGTCACCCAAGGAAGGAGGGGGCTGATAGAGGCCATGCCTGGAGTGTTGACTGTTTTCTTCCTTTTGGGTTTTTGAGCTGGAAGGTGTCTGGATCAGAGCTTTGCCGATGGACTATGGTGACCATGACATTGGAGCCCAGTGGCTGGGGTGCGGATAGAGGCAGAGAACTGGGGTTTTAGATGTTACTTAGGAGACTTTACCATAATTTAGGCAAGAGGTAGAGGTCATGTGTAAGAAGAATTTTGGGATAAAGTCGCTAAGTATTTGAACCTGATTAGGTTAGGTTATTTATTCTGTAAATATTTACCAATAATCCCTCCTCCTCCCACCCCAGGGTGAGCTTGGCGCGCTCCCTGGCTACGGGAGAGTGGGAAGCTGGAGGCATTAAATACAGCCTTAGGTTTCAGGCCAAGACCAGGAAGGTGGTGATACAGAAATCTGAGAACACCCACCCCTCTTCCTCAGGCCTTGAAGGAAGTGTAAATTTACCTGGCCTCCTGCTTTCAGATAAACTGGTGCAGACAGATGAGACTCTCATCTCCCACTATAAACCCCACCAGAGAAAGGGGTTAGCAGTGAGCTGTTAGGGGCCTTCATTTTTTAGGGAGTGTTTAGGGTAGAGCCGGTAGCTTTAAAAAACACCCATCTAGTCCTTTTTAAAATACTCAGTCGTATCAGCGTGTGCTAAACCAGGAGGTCCCGACCAGCTGCTTTCTCTGCCACTGTGTCTTCAAGGCCGATAGTCTGACTTCATATCAGTTTTCTGGAATCACCTTTCTTCCCTCTTCTTTTAAGGAAAAATTAAAGAAGTCTTTCAAAATGGTAGGTTCATAAACAGTTATTTAGAGAGAAGATAGATAATTAGGTAATTCATTTTGTTACCCTTTTCATGCACATTTCTGTAATTTACTTGTTTTAGGCAAGAGAAGATAAATGACTGCTTTGTACAAGGGGGCCCCAGTTCATTTTTGGATGTGAGTTTCTTTAATATTTCCAGATACAAGCTAAGTCACTGCGTGGATTGATAAATTATAGATGGAAAAGTGTTCTCAGTTTTCCTCCTCTTGGATTTCTTTGCTTCCTATGACTGTAGATCTCTCCTCCTTGAAATCCCATCTTCCTTTGATACTGTTGTTACTACCTGGCTGTTAATCAATATGGTGACAATGGTAATAATGATAACTATTTTCTCATGTCTTCGTTTGTCTCTCACTGTTCCCCATTCTGCTTCCACTGTAGCCATACCCGAGAAGGATGAGTACCTGAAGTTTTCCTCCTTCTACCCTCCAGAGAGTTTAGCTGCTACCTCTATTTCAAAAACTCATCCCATATCTTAATTTCCAGCCTTAACCAAGACATTTTTGAGGGTCAGGAAAAGCCAGTTGGAAGGGTTATGGTGAGAGAAAAATGAGGAGAATCAATGAGAATTTGCCCCAAATAGAAGATCTACAGGTCTTAGTTGGTGGCTCCAGAATAGAGAAGCACAGGAGGTAATGGAGACGTGAAGGTGTTGAACCTCCCTTTCTTGTTGTGAGGCGGAGCTACGCAATGTGAAATCCACTGACTGGAGTTTGTTTGTGAATTGTTTGTAACTGGCCTATGATGAGATATGTGCAGAAATTGAGAATAAGTGTTTAGAAATCTTTAACAGTTTGACGGGGCAACTTTGAGTCTGTTGAATCTAATAAAAATTGTGACATATCTTGCATGCCTTTGTCTTTTATTTCATTTGTTGTTATTATTATTTGGTATATTATAGAAGTGTTGGTCCCCAGTGGAGTGGGGAGTAAGAGCACCTTCACAAGTAGTTTGAGAAGGCTGGTGTAGGTTTGTGAGGATGGTAGTCGGGGATGTTCTATTTGAAGTGGTTGGTTTGGGCAGCAGGAATGAGGGTTGCCCAGGCCGGGAGCAGGTAGGTGCTCCTCTTAGCAGCTGAGGAAAAGGGTTCCCTAGCGAGACTGAGTCTTGTGACTTGAAGGAGGTTTTGGGGTGAAGAAGAGTGTTTAGGCACATCGCGCCCACACCCAGGTGAGGTCCAGCCCCAGCGTTTGGTAGGAGTGTGTATATTGCCCTACTGGCAGGGGCTTCTAGGCTCGGGCTGTTGGACCATCATCCGTAGTGTCATTTTGGGCTCACCAGACAGGAATAGGGTATATCACGTCTTTCCCTGTGCCCTAAACTTGCTTTTCCTCTTTTATTTGTCTCTGTCCTTTTGTACCTTGACTCTGCCGAGATATACTGCACAGACCTTAATGGTGATTCTTCTCTTTTGTTTCCCAAATGCGTCTTTAAAATTCTTCTAACGTGAAGAAGATTCCTTCTGTTGGTAGTTTTCCTGGACCCCTTATATTCTAAGCCGTGCCCCTTTCCATAGGCCTTTTACCAATTCTATCACTTGTCTGACAGTGGCTGCTTTTTCTTTCTGTGAAAGGTGGTGTCACGATAGATGTCCAGCAGGTATTAACACCAGCAGAGCAGATTCTGGCATCCTGGGCTGGCAATTTCCTAATTCTGTCTTTTCCACCGAAGTGACAGGATATTAAACCACTGAACTGGTACGCGGTCCTCGGCTGCCTGCCAACGGAATATTCGGGGAAAGAATGGACCAGCTTTTGTTTCTCTTGCCTCTGTGTAGCCTTGGGGTGGATTCTGAGGGGATGTTTTCCCTTGCAGCTCTAACCCGTTTGGTATTGAGAAAGCAGGAAAGCGAGTTTTCCTGTTACGAGCAGTGAACAAAAAGCAAGCAGCGGATGGAGATATCCTGTTGGAGGAGGCTTGGGGCGTGAATGTCGACAAATGCACCTCGTTCTTCCCGTGTCTTTAAGGAATACGAGGAGATGGGAAGGAAATCAGTCACTCTGCAGGCCAAGTTGAAATGGTTTTCCGTTTATTTATGGTGCTTAATAAGATTATAAGTGTGTGCTTTGTGATTTAAAAACTTGTCAGACACAGAGATCTATAGCACATGACAAATTAGGAAAATGAAATAGTTTTTTGTTTCCCATGAGGTTGTTCTAAGTTTGCCTGGGAGGGGGCAGTGAACTGTACAAGTAAATGTAAACTCTATCCAAGTTTTATTTATTATTAAGTTTAAAGATCACTTAAAATGGCAAATTCTTGTTGAATTAGATTTATAAGAGGATGGTTTGGTATATGCTCTTAGGGGACCATTCCTTGGTACTTTTTAAAGAGAACTAACTTTTTCCTCTCTTACTACAAGAGCAATACATGTTTATTATAGGAAAATTGGATAACACGTACAGCCAACTGAACAGTACAGGAGTGGGCTAGAAAGACATAGAAATGGAAAATTAGAGCAGTGTGGTAAAGGAGAGAAAACCAGGGTCTTCTGGGAGCAGTGGGGGTGGGAAAGGGTCAGGGACGATCTCCCCAGGCACCACCCCGGGGAGGCTGTCTTGCTTGCATGCCACACCTTCAGCGGTGACTTTATACCCTTTGAGGCTGGTGTCCCCACTCTACCACGAGTCTAGACCTGATTGAACATTCCAAGTTTGTTTGGGGCTGGAAAACTGTGTGATGACAAGTTGAAAGGCCAATTAACTCACTGCATTTCACATCTTGTCTGTCTAGGAGGAGGAGTGCTAGGCAAGGAGAATCTCTGAAAATAGACAGATATATTAGCTAGTGAGTGAGTGGGGTGTGTGTGTGTGTGTGAGAGAGAGAGAGAGAGAGAGAGAGAGAATGTTTGAGAACCTTGGCTGTAAGGGAGATAAAGAAAATATAAAAGAGTTGATGCAGAAGAGTAAAACAGTTTTTTTTGAGGAGGGTAAGGGAGAAATGTACTGTGGCCTCTGTCATCCTTCAATGTCTTCTTGACCTTCCCAGTTCCTCCATGTCTTGCCATATTGACAGTATTTAGGTGTTCTATGGAATGAATAAGTTTTGTTTCACTGTTGTATCTCGGTAAACACTTATAGAGCCGCTGTCAGCAGGTCATGCTTTTAGTCAGATTTACCTTATAAGGATACCGAGAGACAGCCTTATAAGGTATGGGAGTAAATTATCTTTTTTTTTTAAAAATCTATGAAAACTTATTTACCATAAAATCTGCTAGCCATTTTATTATAGGTAATGTAGGATTAATATGTAAAGTGGAAAGTGTAGAGGCTTGGACTGGATAATCTGTTGATTTTGGTAACTTGTTTACTTAACAGATATTCATTGAGTCCTGTTACATACCAGCTGTTGGGCCAGAAGCTGGACTAGAACTGTAAATTAGACAGTTTAATTGCAAGTCTTTGCAATAAACTTTGCAACCTCACAGACCTGCCAGTCTGGTCAGGACATAAATAGGTAACCAGACAGTTCAATGTGGTGGGATAAGAGCTCCAAAAAGAGACATGTGAGGTGTCCTGTCATTACATGGTAGAGGCATCTGTTCTGGACCAAAGGGAGTGACATCTAGGTGGAGATCTGAAGGATAAAAAGAAATAAGCCAGATAAAGTGGGTATTTTATTTTAGTTATAGGAGCCAGCATGTACAAAAAGGCCTGGAGGCAAGAAAAAGCATGACTTTTTTTTCCTTTTAGTTTAGCATCCAGTAACTAAAAGCTGGTCAATATGGCCAAAGTCTTTCGTCTCTGATGGGCATGATGAGAGAGGGCTCTGAAGAGGTGAGCTGGGACCCAACATAAGGCCTTCTTAGGCACGTTTAGAAGTAGAAACTTAGGGGTTCAGCAAAGATGAGGGGCAGAGGATCAATATAAAAAAATCAGTAGTGTTTCTCTACTAGCAATGAACAAACCAAAAGTGAAATTAAGAAAACAGTTCCAATTACAATAGCATTACAATAAATAGCATCAAAAAAAATAAATACTTAGGACTAAATTTAACTAAGAAGTGTAAGAATGCTAAATAAATGGAAAGACACCCACTGTTTGTGGATTGGAAGAATTAATATCCTTAAGATGGCACTACTCCCCAAATCTATCTAAAATTTAATACAATTTCTATCAAAATCCTACCTGCTTTTTTTGCAGGTATCGACATGCTGATCCTAAAATTCATAAGGAAATTCTGGAAACCCAGAATAACGAAAAAAATCTTGAAAAAAGAGAACAAAGTTGGAGGACTTACACTTCCTGATTTCAAAACTTTCTACAGAGCTGTAGTAGTCAAAATAATGTGGTATTGGCATAAGGATAGACATATATATCAATGGACTAGAATTCAGAGTCCAGTAATAAATCCATGCATTTATAATCAATTGATTTTTTTACAAGAGTGCCAAGACTATTCAATGGAGATAGAATAGTCTTTTTAGCAACCAGTGCCGGGACAACTGGATATCCATATGCAAAAGATTGAAGTTGGATCCTTATGTCACACCGTGTGTAAGAACCCACTCAAAATTGATCATAGACCTAAATGCAAGACCTAAAACTATAAAACTCTTTGAAAAAGAACATAGGTGTAAATCTTCATGACCTTGGATTAGGCAGTGTTTTCTTAGATATGCCACCAAAAACACAAGTAATCAAAGAAAAAATTAACTGGATATTATCAAAATGAAAACTTGGGTTTCAAAGAACACTATGTAGAAAGCGAAAAAATAACCCACCGAATGAGAGGAAAGGGACTTGCATCTAGAATGTATAAAGAACTCTTACAACTCATTAATAAAAAGACCACTCAGTTAAAAAATGAGCCAAGTGTCTAAACAAATGTTTCTTTAAAGAAATATACAAATGAATCTGCTTAACATTAGTCATCTGGGAAATGTAATTTAAAACCACAAAGAGCTACCACTTGGCTCCCACTGGGAAGGCTAGAACATAAAGACAGACAATAGCCCTTGTCTGTTATTGTCATGTTGGTGAGGGTGTGGAGAGATCTGAGCCCTCAAACATTGCTGGTGGGAATGTGAAATGGTGCAGCCACTTTGGAAAACAGTTTGGCAGTTCTTCAAAAAGCTGAATATAGTGGGGAGGGATAAATTAGGAGTTTGGGATGAACATATACACACTACTATATATAAAATAGATAACCAAAGAAGGACCTACTGTATAGCACAAGGAACTACACTCAATATCTTGTAATAATCTATAAGGGAAAAGAATCTGAAAAAGAATATATATACATGCTCTTAATATATATGTATATTCTGAATATATATATAAATGAATATATATATATATAACTGAATCATTTTGCTGTACACCTGAAACTAACAGAACGTTGTATATCAACTATACTTCAGTTAAAAAAAAAAGCTAAATATAGAGTTACTCTATGACCCAGCCGTTTCACTAGTAGGTATATCTAAGACAATTGAGAACATAATGTCCACAGAAAAACTTGTACATGGAAGTATTAGTCATGATTCTCCAGAGAAACAGAACCAATAGGAAATATATGTATGTATATCCTATATGTATAGGAAGAGGTTTACTATAAGGAATTGGCTCACGAAATTATGGAAGCTGAGAAGTCCCACAATCTGCCATCTCCAAGCTGGAGACCCAGGAGAGCCAGTGGTATAATTCAGTTGGAGTCTGAAGGTCTGAGAACCAGAAGTACCAAGGGCAGAGGAAGACCGATGTCCCAGCTTAAGTAATCAGGCAGGAAGGGCCATATTTTTCCTCTGCTTTTTGGTCCTATTCGGGGCCTCTGATAAGGGGATGATGCCCAGCCACACTGGGGAGGGCAGACTGCTCTACTGAGTTCACTGATTCAAATGCAAAGTTTATCCAGAAACACCCTCACAGACACACCCAGAAAGAATATTTAGCCAGGTATCTGAGCACCCTGTGAGCCAGTCAAGTTGACATGTAAAACTAACCATCACAACAGATGTTCTTAGTCACATGGTGGATAATAGCCAAAAAGTAGAGAGCCCAAATGTCTATAACTGATGAATAACAAATATTACAGTTAACAAAATATCCATACAATGGAATATTATTTAGCCATAAAAAGGAGTGAAGTGCTGATACATCCCACAACATGGATAAACTTTGAAACATGCTAAGTGGAAAAAGCCAGACATAAAGCCCACATATTTAGAATGTCCAGAGTAGGTGAATCCACAGGGACAGAAGGTAGCTGAGTGGTTTCCAGGGACTGGGGAGAGGGGGCGTGGAGAGAGACTGCTAATGCGTTTGAGGTTTCTTTTTGGAGTGATAAAAGTTAGACTGTTGTGATGGTTGACAACCCTGTAGATATACTGAAATCGCTGAATTATATACTTTAACTGAATGAATTTTTTGTGGTGTGTGAATTGTATCTTAATAAAACATTAAAAAAAAAAAGTATGAATTTTATCCAGAGGTTGGTTGGGATCCCCTGAAGGATTTTCAGCAGGATGGTGACACGGTTGGATTTGTTTTTGGAAGATCATTCTGGCTGCAGTGAGGAGAGTGGCTTGGAAGCGTTGAGACGGGAGGCAGGGATCCCACTAAGAGGCTGTTAGAGTGATACAGATGCGAAACTTTGCGAGTTTAAACTAGGGAAATGGCAGTGGGAATGACCAGAAGCAGACAGTAAACTTAACAGGGTTTGGTGATTGATTAGATGTGGGAGGGACAGAGGCGGGTGGGGGCTGGGGGCAGCGATTTGAGGTGTGTGCCTGTATGTCCAGCTTAAGCCATAGGTGGAGGAGCGAGTAGGGAGGAAGGTGACATCAGCATGCCACGGCTGGACCCACTGAGAGGTCCCGGACCGGGCACACAGAGGCGTCGAGTAGGTAGTTGATACAGAGCTCAGGAATCCAGAACCTCAGGGGGCTTGTTAAAAATGCAAATTCTGGAGCTTCACTTTATGTGTATTAAGTCAGAATGTCTAATCAGGGTGGATCTACCTAATTTGAGGCCACCCTGTGGACGTGCCTCCAAACTATAGGAGTGGATGTGAGATTTCCTGTGGAGAGGGTGTGGAAGAGAAAAGAAGGGACTCCGTCTCCACTTATGAGCCCAGTAGTGGAAGAGGAGACTTCACAGGGGTCTGGACCCTGAGAGATACGAGGCATCCAGGAGGGTGGGGTGTCAGGGAAACCAAGGGAAGGGTGTTGCAAAGCAAGGAAACATAAGCTTGCCATAAGCTGCTGAGAGGTCAGGTAAGGTAATAGATGCAAAGTGTGCATTGGATTTACTGACAAGGTGGTGACCTGGCGAGGTCCATGGGTGGTGCAGACGTGTACCTAGAGCCGGGCTGGCGTGGGGCTCCACGTGTGGCCCATGGGTCCTCCAGGGGATAGAGTCCTTATGATGATGGGCAGCACCACCCAGCATGCTTTCCTTGGCTCTTCTCTATTCCATAGTATGGCCTTGTTGGAGCACAGTACACACTTACAGGGCCTCTGCTGGGTGAGTGTTTGACCAGGATGCTTGTAGGGGAACCCTTGGTGAGTGGCCCTGGCCTATGGGGCACATAGAGCTGGGCAGGGGAGGGAAGATGCAGCTTTAGGGCAGAGGGTCCTGGGGTCGCTGACACAGGTAGATGTCCTGTCTGGTTTTTCACTTGGCCTAGTAGAACCCAGCGGACAGCATGTGTCAAGATGTCAAGTACTGCTGGGCTGATGGTCTGAATCACTAAGGCCGGGGGTTTTTAAGTTGGGGCATTTCATATTTTTCTTGGTATTTTGGTCATGTACAGTTTTGAGAGAGATACTCTACAAATACTTGAAATAAACTTCCTAACCCCCAATTTTGGCCCATTCTTTGAAATATTGTTTAATACAAGTTATGGGATTCTCTTAGAGTTGTAAATCTAGATCTCATCAGTTTTCAGCATAACAAAACTACATTGTATTATCAGTATAAGAAAAATCAACATGAAGGATAGTATCTTCAAAATCAGTTAAACGCATGTCAGTTAGTATACTGTCTAAGCAGAGTGCCTACTGGTCTTTTAGTCTGTTGTAAGCCAGCACGGAACTCCGGGTCTACTTATCTGTATTTTTGAAACCACTGTTCCTTAAGGAGGGTTTAAGTTATTGTTTCAAAGAGCTTTGAAGCTGTTCGACTTTTAAATTTGCACTTTTAACCTTTATTTTATAAGCTGCAGTTACTTTTTACTTTATTAAAGGCAGCACATTAGTGTTATGGAAACATTTAAATGTTCAAATAACTATTATTCTTTTATTTGGGGGAATATTGTGTAATAGATGTGGAAGTCCCCTAAATGCAAAATTGACCCTCAGTCAGTGGTTTAGTAAAGAAATCGGAGATGAAACACGAAAGTCCAGTCAACCAGCTCAGCCAGGACTTCCCCTACCTGAGTGGCAGGGTAATTACTCTTAAATCAGGACTTAAAAAATATCACCCCCCCCACCCCGTCCCCTGCTGTTCTATGGTTATCTATTTTGTGCTTTTGCAAGATTTCACACCCAAGGTATCAGTTGATATTTTGGATCACTTCTTTAGTGTGACTGCTGGAAATTCTTTGTATTAATTTGGAATATTGGTTGCAAGTGACAGAAAAAAGGGGGGTGTGTTATAAAGATGTAGGGTGTCTCCCAGAGCCCAAGGGCACGGATGCAGCTGGGTGTATCGATGGGTTTCCCATCCTTCAGTAATCTCTCCCTTACCCCTGCTGATCTCCTTAAGGTTTTGAGTCCTTCTCTACCTGGAGATCCCCTTTCTTTGCTCCCAGTCTTCATGGTGGGGAATGGCACTTTGAGAGTCCAGCTACTTGTCAAGAGACTGGCCCATCTCTCAGGCCCAGCTCTGACACCCACAAGGAGGGGACCTGGCTTGGATCTGATGTCCACCCTTAGAACCTGCCTTTGTGGCTGGGGCTGTGGGTCATTGTAGGAATGTGGCTTCTGGGAGCCCCAGTGCTGTCCCTACAGCTTTGTAGGACTACTGCCTTGCATCAGAGCAAGGGACTGCTTCTGGGTCCTAGAGGTGGACTGGCCTGGGCAGCCTTCCAACCTGTCCTGGCATGAATGACCCCCAGTGCCATGGAGGGGGTTATGGAAAAAGGGGCATCGCAGAAAAAAGGTGTGTTACGGGGAAGAGGGAAGTGCTGGGCAGCCACCCAACAAGTATTCACTCCACGATGTTTATTTTAACTTAGAGAATAGTATTGAGGAGGAAAGTTTGTTGCCCCAGAATATAAATCCATTCAGAAATGACTTTTGGATTGCTCATTTCTTTGTTCTGGACAGTTAGGAACTGGTTTTACTCACAGTGAAGACTGGGCCACACCTAGTTGAATCATTACAGACATAACATCTTTTTACCCCCTCAGAGTTAATAATGTACAAAATAATATTAGTTATCCTTTATAAGGATATTAACATATCTTTATAATGCTTTTGAATATTTAGTATTTAAATAGCCCTTTGATGTTTTCCATTAAGATTTGTTGTTTTAAAAGACAAGCTCAAAAACAACTTCCTCAGCACCATTTAATGTGCCGAAACAATGTCAAACAAGAAAGTCATTGGATGCCCAGGGGGGAAGCTAAATTGCCTATTATTAGTCTGTATGGCGAAACAGATCTCACAATTGCGTTTTCAGAAGTATTTTTTACACATATATTCTAAAAATGACTCCGAAATATATTTAGTGCTCTCTTTATCAGGAAAAAAAATGTTTCCGGGGGGCACTGTGTTCACTAAACTGGAAGAAGACCTTCTGGAATTTAAATTTGTCATCTTCAAAGCATTTGGTGTGGAATACAATAACCAGACTAGGTTCTGTTTCATTCAACTACAAAGACACTTTTGTTAAAATTCCAAGTCCCTGTGATGCTAGTGCAGCTGATTTTTGGTTCCGATGGTGCTTTTGGAAAGCTTGGTTTATTTCCGAAAGAGCCCAGATGCCTTGGGCTAGGAATTTACAATAGGCCTCAGATTCTGGGTCTAGTGCTGCATACTTCTAGTCTTCCCTGTATCTGCTGTCTGTCTTCGTTTAAAGCTGGGGAGAGGCTGTACAGGCTTATGAGGCTGTCCTGTGGAAAGCCTGGAGAAAAGTTAAGAACTGTGTGCATAGTAGTAATTAATATAATTAATTACATAGCTTATGTGCCATATAAGTGCATATAGTTTCCATTAAAACCCAAATCCAAATTCCTTGTGCCTCTTTTCCTGCTCTGCCCTGTGTTTTTGGACTGACCACAGATGACTGAGTGCTTGCCAAACTGCCCTTTTCTTCCAATCTCTCCCTCCCCTTTCATCTCTCCAAATGGAGAAGCCCCAGCTAGCTTTCCCATACCAGGTGTCCTCAAGTCACCTTCCTCCACTCACAAGAGCATACCCAGCCCAAACAAACATCCCATCTCCTACTCCCGCAGCATTTACTTCTTTCCTTTCGGATTCCTCGCAGGGAAACCTCCTTTCCTGCTTCCACGTGGGGACACGGATTTTGCTTTTGAAAGTTTCTAGAAAGCTCCTTTAGTGTTGGTCTTCAACAGAAGGAACCGTACCCCACACAGAGGGCAAATTACTATTTTTTTTTCCATATTCTGTTTTTGGAACTTTTATTGAATTCCAAACTTAAACAGAACGTCAAGAATAAAACCAGGAAGTTCTGTATACCCTTTACCCAGATACCCCAGCTATTTACATTAGGGCTGAGTATTACTGATCATCTTCCTAAATGAACATGGAGAAAGGATAAGCCAGATATGATTTCTTCCCTAGCATGAACGATTTCTCTGTACTTTTAGGCTCTTTTTTTTTTTTTAAACTCTGTCTTGTATTTATTTGTGTACTTATCTCATCAAGCAGTATTTAATGCTTCAGTCTCGGAAACTCCCTGTGCAGAGCTAGTGAGAACCTAGTAAGTCTGTTGAATGCAGTGCTGATTTTGCTTATCAAATTCAGTTTCACCCACTCACTCCATTCAATAAGCTATTTCTCATGTTTCCTCTGTGTGCCAGGCTGCAAAAGTAAGTGAAGAGATTGCGGGGAGATGGGAGAGGCATGGTGCTTCTTCCCCCCCTTGCACTGGGTGGCCTGGGGTCAGGAAGAGGGAGGAAAGGGAAGCGCTGGACATGGATGAGCAGAACCGGAAGTGGATGAGTAGGGCAGGAAGTGGATGAGTAGGGCAGGAAGTGGGTGAGCGGGACGCTTCACAGCTGGGTAATAGCTGGCAGGTAGGCAGAGAGTGCTGTTGCTTCCTTCTCCAACTGTTTTTTTTTTAAACAAATTATTGAGATAGTCACATACCACACAACCCCCTTTTAAAGTGTACAATTCAGTGGTTTTTGATATATTAGTTTTTTTTTAATTGTGGTAAAATATATATAACAAGGTTTACTATTTTGGCCTTTTTAAAAAAAATTTTAAATTGTGGTAAAGTACACAAGACATGAAATTTACCTTGTTAGCCATTTAAAAATATAGTTACAGTACATTTCAATATTGTCGTGCTATTATCACCACCTTCCATCCACAGAACTCTTTTCATCTTGCAAAACAGACTTTGTACCTATTAAACAGTAACTGCCCATTCCCCCAGCTCCTGGCGACTACTACTTTACTTTCTGTCTCTGAATTTGACTTTTGTAGTTGCCTCCTGTAGGTGAAGTCATACAGTGTTTGCCCTTTTGTGATTGGCTTATTTAATTCAGACTGATGTTCTCAAGGTTCATGCATGTTGTAGCATGTGTCAGAATTTCCTTCCTTCTTTTTTAGGGCTGAATAATATTCCATTGTATGTATATACCATGTTTTGTTTACATATTCTTCTGTTGGACACATGGCTTGCTTCCACCTCTTGGGTGTTATGAATAATGCTCCTGTGGATGGGGTGTACGAATATATCTTCAAGTCCCTGCTTTCAGTTCTTTTGCAAATACACAGAAGTGGAATTGCTGGATCATGTGGCAATTATATTTTTAATTTTTTGAGGATATTTAAACAATTTTAAAGTGTACAATTCAGTGCATTAATTACAACCACAATGTTGTGCAACCATCATTGCTATCCATTTCCAAACTTTTTATCACCCCAGACAGAAAACTTGTATCCCTTAAACAATAACAACCTATTTCTCTTCCCCAACCCCTGGTAATTTCTGTTCTACTTTATTCTATTCTATTCTTTATGAATTTGCCTATTCTAGGTAGCTCCTTATAAGTGAAATAATATACAGATATTTGTTTGTTTCTGGCTTCTATCACTTAGCATAATGTTTTCAAGTTTTATTCATGTTGTATTAGAGTTTTGTTCTTTTTTATGGCTGAATTATATTCCATCATATGCATATATCACATTAAAAAAATCCACTTGTCTGTTGATGGACACTTGGGTTGTTCCACCTTTTGGCTCTTGTGAATAATGCTGCAATGAATATTGGTGTACAGGTATCAATTTGAGTCTCGGCATTCCGTTCTTTTGTGTATATACCTAGGAATGGAATTGTTCCTCCTTTAACTCTTGACACATTCTTTGTGTTAGTTAAGCAGAATCAGTTAAGCCACTGAACTCCTAAGTAGTGGAGTAATGGACCATTCATTCATTCACATGTTCATTCAGGAAATTTTCATAGCAGAAACTTTCTGTATTAAAAATGATGAGAACCTTTCTCTCCCTATTTTATATCTACTAATAGCAGTCATGACTGTGATTTAGTTTCTTGGTCTGTAAAATGGACAGATGAATACCTCTCTCCTGAGTTGGGAAGGTAAGTGGAGAAGGCACCCTATAATTCTGAGACACCATCTTTTTTTTGTCTTCTTTGTGGATATTGGTTTAAAAATGGCTCATAGTAAAGGCAGCTCAGGTGCCTTTACTATGAGTAAGGTGGCTTGATCTTTTCCATCTCTCTTCTTTAGCCTTATCCCTTAACTTCAAGATGGTGCTGTTTTTGATTGCACTGGTCTGTGAGTGCACTGGTCAGTGAGTGATAACCAGCGGAGTTAAGACTGTCTGAGCGGAGGAGAGGGAACATAAATAGCAAAGGTAAAAAGAGGAGCAGGTTTTATCAAACCACCTGTGGCAAAACAATAACAGTAAAAGAAATTTGATGTTATTCTGTGCCTTCTCTCTTGTCCTCAAACCCCGTTCAACAAAACAATAAACAAGAAAAGCCTAGTTTTTAGGTTTGTCACAGTTAAGAACTTAACTATTTTGTGTGGGTTTGTGTTGTTTCCCCAGTTATTCTGTAAAACCCGCTTCATCATGATGGGTGTTATGTCTGCTATTGTGAGCTCACTGTCTCTCTGCTGTTTAGGATGTACTAGGATTCTGGGTTCAGCTATCTTAGCCTCAGTTCTAGGTCATAGTGGGCAACATGGGCCCACCTTCTTTCAAATTTTTAGATAGGTAAGAAGGTAACCTACCTTAAGGGTCTCAGAGAATGGAGAGTAACATTTCTATGTTATAATGATAGAACCAAGTCTTCATTTTTCTAGGTGAGAGCTCTTATATTTGTAATTTTGCAGCCTTTGGGGTTTATAAATAGACCTGGATAATCCCCATGAACTGGATTTCAGAGCAGTCCAGCAGAAGAGTCGCATCCTTTGACATGTGGCAAAGCATTGCAACATGTTTTATGGGGGAGATGGAGAAAGGTGAAAATGATCTATATAGAAATTCACTTAAGACTTTGACTTGGGCTTCACCATGGTTCCCCCTTTCTTGCTTAACATGTTAGGGCAGATAACCTTTGAGATGTGGTGTTTAAACTGTGTTAGCCCCATCTGTTGTGTGTTTTTTCAATGCAGAATTAATCTTTTTCCCAAAACCACCTGATGTTTTCTTGGGAGTAGGAAGGTAGATAAGTGGAGATGGAGGTTATGGGGTGCTTAGCTTCCCTTGGTGATAACCCTCTGAGCTTGTGCTATCTGATGGACCCAGGCCACACGTACTATATATCACTGGAGACCAGGTAACAGTCTGAGGTTTCTTAGTTACAGTAACTGATCCTGACTCCAGGCCATGGCAGGAAGCAGAATACTCTAGCAGTTAATGAAACCTGGGACGCTGTTTTTATTTTTTTATTCCTTTGTACAAGTATCTGAATTACAGAGGTTTCTGCCTTTCTCAGAAAGTTCTTACTGTTGGCCTTAAATAAAACCAGGTGACTTTCTGGTTCAAGTGGCTTACAGAAAGAATATCTTTGAAAATAAGTTAAATATTTTAATGCAATTATGTTAAATTCAATTAAATTGAATTTGAATAATTAAGTTTATATTCTAAATTGTTTCTTAAAAGCCTAATGTGATATTTTGGAAATATGTATCAGAGTTGCTGGTGTTTTTTTCCCTCCTCTCTTTTTGACATATGTGATTAGTGCGGGAAATTATAGTACCCATTGCTGCAGTTTTGAATAATGTACAAGTGACAAAATTTATCTTCTTAGTTCTTTTTGTGAAATATTGTAGACTTGTGAATTTTTACTTTTCTCATTTAACAAAGTCCTTGTAATCTTGTGGTTTAAGTTATTGACATCATTCTTGCCTGATTTCAGTAGAAAAGGACAGTAGGAAAGTAAACTCAATGGAAATGGGGAGGGGAGATAGTGGTGATGTCAACAGTAATCTGTTTGAGGGGAGAGTGTAGAGGCTGCTGCCCGGAGGTTCATTTTCAGGGCTCTTTAGGGACTGTGGTCGTGGAGACAACTGACCAACATGGTACTGGAAGTGGTTTGATTGAAGGGGTAATGGGAAAGACTTCACCCTACCATATAATCCTGAGACCTGAAAAATCTACCATTAGTAATTCGTTTATTTGTGTTAAGCATAGCTGTCTTCCTGTTGGTCTCCTTTATCAAGTATATACCTCTGGGAACAATAATGCCTTAACTCACAAGTATCTTAATGCAAATTAGTTTCTCTATGAGATTTTCTAATTAAATTTTCTGAGATAACTGTCCTCTGAGATAAAATGGGCCATAGAAAGGAAAGGGGAAAGGGCACAGAATGGGAGAGCAACTTCATAAAGCTTCCTGGTGGCCTTGGTTGATGGCTGAGTTAGCAGTAAGATTGGAAATTTCACTATCAGAGTTGTTTCTGGCAAGAATGGATGTGCAGTGATCCAAAGCAACTTTTACCTATCACTGATTTTATATTCTAACCTGGGAAGATGAAGGATGGTGTGTGTAAAATATCTGGCTTAACCTTTGGCACATGACAGGCCCTGAATTTTTGAAGTCTCTTAAAAATAATATGTTATTGGTGGTTATCAATAACTAATACTATAGTTTTACTCCCTTTAACAATCTTCAGAATGAAAGGCAAAGACCTCTTGAGTAAAAATGTTACGATAAAACCTGTATTGGGAGGGCTTCCCTGGTGGCTCAGTGGTTGAGAATCTGCCTGGTGATGCAGGGGACACGGGTTTGTGCCCCCTTCCGGGAAGATCCCACATGCTGCGGAGCAACTAGGCCCGTGAGCCACAACTACTGAGCCTGCGCGTCTGGAGCCTGTGCTCCGCAACGAGAGAGGCCGCGATAGTGAGAGGCCCGCGCACCGTGATGAAGAGTGGCCCCCGCTTGCCACAACTAGAGAAAGCCCTCGCACAGAAACGAAAGACGCAACACAGCAAAAATTAATTAATAAACTCCTACCCCTAACATTAAAAAACAAACAAAAAAAACCCCTGTATTATCTTTCTTCCTTGGAGATTGTGGCAAGAGGATAAATGCAGAAATTGATACTTGGAAATATTTTGGGATAGTAGAATATTTTGTATGTTGATCATCACTCCTTCAAGGAATCTAGGGAGATGGGGAGCCACCTTCAGGGAGTCAGCTGGGTGCTAGCATCTGTTTAACATGAGATTCTTCCATTCTGCTTCAGGCCCAGGTAGTGGGTGGTAGGCCAGGCACAGGGGTCCCTGTGGAGGAGAGGATACTGGGGTTCCACCGTGTGTACCCCTTTCTTTGCTGGGTACCCAATGCACCTGGCAGGTCTCTCCGTGTTTCCACGTGGACTGTGGAGTGGTGCATGTATGCCCCTACCCTCCACTGTAAGCCCCAGTTCTGCTGGCATCCACATATTTCCATGAGAAAATGGTCACGCTGAGATGCCAAGAGCTAATGACTTACGGTTATTAAGGATGTTTTGAATCTTTAAACAGGAACGGTCCCTTGGCTGAATATCAGTTTGGCATCTGTTGCCCCTTGGATTTCTTCTCTATTTTCAAAAAGCCAGCTCGTTTCTGTTTCCTACAAGGTATTTCCTGTGGTTCTTGTGTTTTTTGGGCAAATTTATTATGAGGGAAGTTCAGCAGATTGTGAATTTCGACTTTTTCTTAGCCACTAGAGGAGTGAGACTTATTCTCTATCTCCACACTGGAAACATAGTTTTTATCTGTTGATTTTTGAGAGGGTTTTTGTCTGAGAATTGAGGTAATAGAGGGTAAGAAGGATGACTGTGGTGATGGTGCAGGACCCCGTTCTGTAGCTGAGTCGAGTCCTCCAAGTGACTGTCCTCATCATTTCTGTCTCGGCTCTCTTTGATTTGCTCCTTCGATTGGCATATGTCAGTGAATGGCTTGTAAAGCATTCTCATAGCTTTAAGTTCTGGGGGTTAAAAAACCACGGGAGGGTAGGGGAAGAGGGATAAATTAGGAGTATGGGATTAATAGATACGTACCATTATATATAAAATAGATAAACAACAAGAATTCACTGTATAGCATAAGGAACTATATTCAGTATCTTGTAATAACCTGTGATGGAAAAGAATCTGAAAAAATATATATGTATAGTCGAATCACTTTGTTGTACACCTGGTACTAACACAATATTGTAAATCAACTATACTTCAATTAAAAATAAAACCACCCAGAACTTGTTTGCGTGATATTTTCTTTGGTATGAAACCTGCAAACTTAGGTTCCTGTTAGGGGTGGCAGAGAAGGGGGAGGAGGAAGAGTCCTCAGGCCCTTGGCCCCAGACCCAGGGTGAGTTTGTGTCCCAGGCTCAGTCTTCATGGGCTCTCAGGAAGTTGCAGGTGTGTGTGCAGGGATAGTGAACACGTGTGGAAATCAGTGAACTAGGAAGCAGTAACTGAGCTTTGGACCCGAGGAGTCAGGGGCGATAGGTGGTCTGGAGCGTCATGGTTTTAACTGCCAGCTCCTGGCCAGTGAAGGGTACGCCAAGCTGGCTAAAGAGCAGAAAACCCGGTGAGGCTTCCCCGCCTTCCAAGCGCCTCCTTTCCCTGTTGCCGCCAGGGGACAGTGGAGGTACTGACTCTAAGGACACGGCGGGCAGTGGCTGGCACAGTCTCTCTTGCTGGAAGGAGGGGTGCCGGCAGAGCTGAGGAGGGGGCCGGCTGGGAGGGTGGGAGGGTGGTGCTGCAGAAAGAGGTCTCCCACCTGCTCCCCACCCTTCTTACGTCCACTTCGTGAAATGAGCTTATCGTGCTGGGCTTCATACATTAGGCAGCTGTCTCTGAAAAGGTTTGATCTTTGACCTGGAGAGTCAGGCACCTTTGGGTCAAACGGGAACCAACATTTGGGGAGGTCATGTATCTGAAGTAGAATCCAGTTTTAGAGGCAGAGGCACCTAGGAGTGGGTCAGGCTGCAGCTGCTGCAGGGTATAGATGAAGAGAGCTTACGGGACATGTTGATGGTGTCTGGAACATAGTGGGTGCTTGTGAAATGTTTATTGAATGGATGGGAGAATAAGTGAGTCATTCAAGATCACGCTGTGGCTGATTCACATTTCTGCTCTCTTAGCTGTTTCTACTGGCATATCACCCCAAAGCCATCTTGTTTATAGTTCTCCTACAGGCCTGAAATATGGGAAGAATTATAGGTACTGGACTATAATTAAAACATCACTGAAGTTTTATCTTCTGCTTTGTGACATAATATAAACTACACATTCCAGGGTGAATGAGGGATAAATTAGGACTTTAGGATTAGTATATGCAGACGACTATATACAAAATAGATAAGCAACAAGGTCCTATTGTATAGCTCAGGGAACTATGTTCAATATCCTATAATAAACCACAATGGAAAAGAATATATGTATAACTGAATCACTTTGCTGTACACCAGAAACTAGCACAACATTGTAAGTCAGCTATACTTCAATAAAAGCAAAAACACACAAACTATACATTCCGTGTGTGTTTCAATTTTTCATTTGTTTTTACTTGCTGTCTACTGTTTGAAATTTTAGGCAGGATCCAAACAAATGTAATCAGGTGTCATTTTACATTCTGAAACCTAAATATCCTTGGTAAACTTTGAAAACTTCATAGGTTATTTTAAATATGTTTGCTATATTTGTTGCTTATGTTTTTAGGTATGATGAAGATGTTGGCCTAAAAGAGTGTCTACGGCATTATCTTGAAAGATCGATAATTTCCTAATGAAATTCAGTTTTTTTGTGTTAGAGATCATTAACTGGCTATAGTATATGTCATACCTTCAAAAATTACTTGTTACATCAGTAGCCTTTAACTGGCACCCTCAAATCAGATTTGTCTTTTTGTGGTGTGTCCCTTCCCCATGGCTATGGCAAGCTTCCTGAAGCTCTGGGCTGGCCAAGATCTGATGAGAAACTGTCCCATCACCTGCTACCTCTGCTTAGCCAGATACTCTGAGGTTGGAAGATGAGGGGGTGGGGAGGGTGTGTGAGTTTGGAGGTGTTGTAAACATATTCACATGAACTCAGTGTTACTGTTTATGAATTTTTGCTTCACAGTTGGGCCTTGCCTCCAAAATTCTTAAGTAATGGAGAATTGCGTAAGAATAGCCATTGATTACTCTGCCAGTTGGAACCAGGAAACAGTAATTTATTGAAGTCCATACAATGCCAAAACGTATTTTTTACATTCCTTTTCATTCTATTGTCAGGCACATCATTTATCAGCTGGTATTAGTAGCAAAGCGAAATTTAAGTGATTGGAATTTCACTTTTTGGTACTCGACATCTTTACCTTACAAAGTGGGAAGTCACGAGAAACTGTCAGTGATGGAATAATATTATAAAGTGTATTACTTACAGTTACACAGGTAACTAAAGAGACCTAGAAATAGTGACAGTGTGAGCATAAGAGTGTTGTTTGTGTGCTGTCCTCCTCTCTCATAGCAGAAAGTTGATTGAAAATGCTTAGAAAGGATGAATTTAGAAAATCTATACATTAGAGCTACAGAGGAAGCTACCAGGAAAAGCACCAAAATCACTGAAAGGATTTGCCTCTGAGGAGCAAGGCTGGGAGTGGAGTGGGGTGAGCCAGGCTACACTTGCTTTTCATTGTCAGCTCTTTTGGTTATGTGCATATGTTACTTTGACAAACACAAAACACACGTTGTTAAAAATTCCAGCTTGTCTTCCTTTCCAGAGTAGGGAACAGACAGTAGCAGAGTGGTGAAGTTAAGCAGTGAGAGCGAGAAGTGAATTTGGGGAAGCCCAGAGTCCTGGTCACCCATAGGTTGTATCCAGGTTTGCCTCTTTCTCCAAAACTCACAGTTCGGTAAAAAAATCTTGCCAGAGCTTTGGACCATGAAAAAACAAACAAAACAGTAAACCAAGAAGCAGACAGCAGTGAATCACTTTTAGATCCACGTGAACATCTTCCAGAACCTCGAGCGCAATGGGATACAGTGTCAGTGAGCTCTGTCTCTGGGCACCAATGTTGGGTCAACGCTTGTGCTGCCATTGTAGTCCCTGGTGCCGCCCATGACCTGAGGGCCTTGCCAGGTTGAAAATTGGTGGCAGAGCCGATTACTCGACCAGTAGGAGCTCTGCTGTTGAGGAGTCCTGGACAGGAAAGCAAGACAGTGAGGGGAGAGCGAAATGCTGAGTTTGTGTCCAGGGACACTTTGCAATAAAGGCTGCTGCTTAAGACTGGTGCTTCTTAGAACCACTGATTTGAGAACAAGTTTAACTGTGGAATTTAATTTTTTGTTTGATTACTTTCAGACAACACCCCAGGAGTGAAAAACAATGTAGTAAAGAAGATATTCTTAGACCTGAAAATGTTTAAAAGTTGAAAATAATCCCCTAATTTTTGTTGTCTAATTCTAGGGCCCTGACAGTAACAAGCCTGTGTGCTTGCATGGTAGGGGCATTTCTCAGTCTGGTGGCTCTCTGCTAGAATCTGTTCAGTTGTTTTCCTTAAGGTGGTCCCATAGGAAAGGCCGTGTATTCTGAGGAAATCAAGACTGTATAACATCTTTTTTTTTTTTTGGCAAATAGGCCATACTTTACTTCCAGGGTCAACTGGAATGTGTTTTAATTAGCTTATTATCTTGGGAAATTTTATCATTGAGAAAAGTATACTAAAAGGCTTGGCTTACTTTATTTATTTGGCTCCTATATGTGCGTCTCCAACACAGCCATCAAAAAATGGCATAGATTTCAGTGGCTCTTTGACATATTGTTTTAAATAAACATTTTGTCTATTAATTAATTGCTAGGGATATAAGAGATTAAACCTGTTTCACCCAACTTTTGCTCTCTCTTCATACTCACCCTTACGGGAGAGGAAATTTCAAGGTGGATTTTCACTTGAAGCATAACCTGAAGAGGAGCCTCTAAGAAACATCCAGAGCTACACTTTGTAGCATCAATGCACACGTGAAGTTAAGCATAAGTTATTTCTGGGGATATCTTTAGGAGAACTACGGGTCAAGAGTTGGATGTAATGAAAATGAAAAAGTAAATGGTGGATTCAGGCAGAGAGAGATATCCGTATCTGAGTTTATACTCAGAATAAAACAGGTTTCAAGGGTGTGGCTGAAATGCCTTCAAGGTATTTGACACTGCAGTGAGTCAGAGTGGCTCTTTAGAACCCCGCCCGCCCCCCCACCCCCATGGCCCGCATCTTTCCTGTTGACCAGGCAGGTTCTACTGGGTGTTTACCGCCAAGACAGGGCCTAAAAGTTGGGCAACCGGTTAGTTGTTGTTTTGCAGAGTAGAGCTAAGGGGGTTAGCCCACTGGTTGTAAAATCCTTCTTCCTTTTGAAAACCTCAAAACCAACAAATTACTTCCTTTCTTAATCTCTGAGAGGGTGAGTGGTGAGGCCTAGCCTTTAGTTATGTGATGTGTGTGGCACCGAGGTCAGGTTCCTCCTACTCAGAGCAGATGGGCATCCTTCCAGCAAAATCTGCTGCTGAGCGTCCCACCTCCCACCTTCCCTGGGAGGAAGGGCGAGTTCGGAGCGGTCACTCAGCTTGGTTCTGCGAGTCTGGGGTGGCCGTGTTGAAAAGGAGTTCCCTCCTTTTCTGTCTGCTTTAAGATTTCCTGGTTGTTTTGTTAGTGGCAGTTACTTTGATACCACTTAAAAAAACTTTGATTAACATAGTGAGGCAAGCCTTGCAGAAGATCTGTCCATCTGGGTGCTACTAAATGGCTTGTGGGTGATGTTTTTATTGGTTGGATGAGGTGGGAGTTTCCTCCCTTTTTTCCCTCCGTGTGGTAAAATCCCATCCTGCTGCTGAAAAACTGAGGGAGGAGAGAGAGAGAGAGAGAGAGAGAGAGAGAGAGAGAGAGAGTGAGTGTGTGTGTGTGTGTGTGTGTGTGTGTGTGTGATGTCAGCAGTTGAGCTTATAATCAGGCGAGTTCTTTTAGTGTAACTTCTACTTACGGTTTTAAAAACTTCACTGTAGTTTGGGGGAAATGATTGCCCTTGTCTTCAACCTGTTGTCAATATGGAAACAATTTCTAAGGGAGCCCAAAGTTAAGTGTCTTGTAAGTTATCTCAGTTGCTCTTTGTTCTAAGTTTTTGCATTTCCAAATTCTTTTATTTTGGTGTATGTGTCAGAATTTGCACGTTTATAAAGCATCAGTGAGTAATTACTCTCAAATAAAGAAGTAGGCAATCATCCTGGTTTTCACAAAGAATGGTCTCTTGTTCCTTTCCAGTTGCCACCGTACAGTGGTCCTGGGTGGTATGGGTCTGGCCGGGGCCCTCAGCCAGGTGAGAGAACATTTGATGTCTCCAGAGGTTGAAACATCTCAGCTGTAGGAAGCATCTGCAGTTGCAGGAAGCCTCACACTAAGCATTTATTGACGTTCTGCTGTATAACTCTAGCTGCTGAGGGGACACACAAATTATACCCAAGGCCTGCTGCTCACTTGCCTGCAGGGTTCTTGTTACTTGAGCCAGTGATTCCTACAGAGACAATTGCAGGAGGGCTGGCCAGTCCTTTCCCTCAGCGTTGGAGTTTAAGATCATTTTGCATAATCAGCGTGGGGCAGTGAACAATCAGGCTTGGCCCCGGCTTTCCTCTCGTGAAGTTCAGCAGTGTTGCAGTTGAACATGCTTTATGACCAGCAAACCATGACTGAGCCTTCCCGAGCCATTGTTCACAGATAACTTCATAGCAGAGTTAATGTGTTATATAAATAAGAATCACAGTTGGGTTATACAGCAATTAAATGTAAATGATAAGTAAGTGCTCACTGTCATTCATTCAGCAAACATTCACTAGAGGCCTCTGGTGCCAAGCAGTGTCCAGGGTGCTCACCCCTGCCATGCGGAGGGGTGGTCACGTCACTGCTGTTCCGACTACTATACGGCACATGTAGAGGTCTCGGAGGGCTTCAAAGAGGGGCTGAGCTGAGTAGGGGGCGGGGGATATGGATGATTTGGGTAAAGGAGTCAGTTCTCCTCCACTATTACCACTGCCTGCTTGAACCCCCTTCCGCAGTTCCCCGTGGGGTGTCTTCTCCTGCCTTTCCTCACCCTTGGTGGATAAGGATTAGAGATGGTCCTTGGCAGCTGCACTTTTGTCTGCCTCATCTTTGTTCTTGGGTCCTGTTTGTGTACCTGTCTGGCAGCCTCCCCCTCTTCCTCCTGAGGTCGACGTCCTAAGTGATGGAAAGCCAGAGGGGCTGACATCCCAGGACAGGAGACGGTAGAGAAATGGGACAGATGACTGTTCAGTACTCGGGGAGGGGAGAGCCTGTCCAGGATTTCTGGGGCAGAAGGATGAAAACCCAGGCGCCTGCAGCTGCCTCAGGGCCAGTTAGTTCTAAGGGAATTTCAATTTCCAAGGCAAGGAAAAGACGGGATGATTTCTTCCCAGTTTCTTTCTTTTGCCTCTGAGCCCTGTTGCGGTGACTGTAGGGGGTTTGAAGGGTTTGGGGCTGATCAAGGAAAAAGGTACAACCACGAGAGGCAGTAGTAACACACAAGCTGGATTGGACAGCACTTGGGCGAAGCTACATGAGACCAGCCAGAGGCTTACAGCCAAGGGACCACCATTCAGAAGGGGAGGAGGGCAGGGGACTCGCCGGAGTGGGCTGAGGGGGGACTGGAGAGGGCTCACATGTCTAAGTGACGTTGCTCAGCAGCAGAGCGCTCCGAGGGCTCTTGCAGCCTGGGCCTTGTAAGTGTAAGACCCCATCTCATCAGTGTCTGGTGACATTCCACAGGGTATGTAGTAAAGCAGGCTAAATGGCTAAAAATCTGCTTTTTTGTGCTGTTTTCAAAATAGTCAGATGTGTAAAAATTTGAGTTTGGTGCCAGTGGGCTCTTGAGCCAACCTGTCTCAGCCTGCAGTGAAGAAATAAATGACCTGGGGCTCAAGGCACAGAGCACATCTTTGCCGCATTTATACAAAAGTGACACATCTTTCCGTTCCACAGTTGAAAGCAAAATGTCTAAAAACGTAAACTCATGGGGAGTAGGAACTCGGTGTTAACACATTTCACTCCGGTTTAAAAATATTTCCAGGGTCCTTCCTCGTTTGACAGGGGATCTTCAAGTCTGGGAAGCATCACTCTGTCGCCCGCCAGGACTAAGTGGATACTTTGCAGGAGGAGGAGGCTGGACGGTGCAGTAAACTTACACACCTTTTGGCTGGAAAGCGTGGAGGTGTAGGTAAAAGGCCACATTTAGTGGAATCTGGGGTGTAAAATGCCGCTGCACCATCTCTTGCTGCTTGATGCTCAAGTTCAGTTTCGGTGCATCAGTGACTAGCTGTAGAACAGAGATAATACCTCCCTTGGCAGTTTGTTAGAATTATTGGCTACAGCAGAAATAAAGGTGCCTGACCATAGGCTGCCAATAAGAGCCCACTAGAAAATTCTTACAACCACAGAGTTTCCTGTGTTAATCATATTGGTCTCTGTATTTGTTTCCTATAGCTCCCTTAACAGATTATCACAGACCTGGTGGCTTAAAACAACAGAGGTTTACTCTCTCAGTTCTGGAGGCTGGAGTTGGAAATCTGGCAGAGCTGTGCTTCTTCTGAAGGCTCTAAGGGAGACTCCTTCCTTGCCTTCTCCAGCTTCTGGTGGTCTCTGCCATTCCTTGGCTTGTGGCTGCATCACTCCAATCCCTGCCTCTGTCTTCACACAGCCTCTCCTCTGGGTCTGTGTCTTCTCCTCTTCTGTCTCTTATTAGGACACTTGTCATTGAATTTAGGATCCACATGGGTAATCCAGGATGATCTCATCTCAAGATCATTACATCTACAGAGACCCGTTTTTACAGATTTTGGGGGTTAGGACATGGACATATCTTTTGAGGGGATACCATTCACCCCACTGTACTCTCCATCTGTATCCTGATGACTAGAAAGTGTACCAGAGGCACCCCATGGCCTGCACTAGGTGTCCAACTCTAGGGAATGATGCTTTTACACATCAAGGTAGTTCATTCTTAGCTTATTGTAGAACACTTAAGATATACAGAGGAGTATAAAGAAACCAGGGGGAAAATGTGTCTGCTTACCAGTACATAATTCTCTCTAGGAGAGTAGGAGAAAGTGAATTATTTTTGCATGTTGTCCTGCTTGAACATCTTCCTGCCTCCCTGTACTCTGTTTCAAGATGCTCTGACCACAGATGCTGAGTCCTCTCAGTTACGAGCTGAGGTGTGTCCCTCTGCCCCCACCCCATTCATATTTTGAAATCCTAACCCTTAGTACCTCAGAATGTGACTGTATTTGGAGATAAGGTTTTTAAAGAAGTAATTAAGTTAAAATGAGGTAGGAATGGGCCCTAATCTAATATGACTGGTGTCTTTATAAGAAGAGATCGGGACACAGACACACACAGAGGGAAAACTATGTGAAGACACAGGGAGAAGATGGCCATTTACATGCTGAGGAGAGAGCCTTCAGAAGAAACCAGCTCTGCTGACACCTTGATCTTAGACTTGTAGCCTCTAGAACTGTGAGAAAATACACTTCTGTAAGCCACCCAGTCTGCGGGACTTTGTTGTGGCAGCCTGAGCTGACTGATACACGGCCCGTACCTGATAGCCCCACACAGTTGTCTGATGGCTCTTGGACACTTCTGGACAAAGGGTTCTGCAGGGCCCACCTTAGGTGTGAGTGGAATGCCTAGGAAGAGGAAAACCAACTCTGAACGTTTGTGTGGGTCATCAAACCAGGTTCCATTTTAGTTTGCTTCAGAGGAATAAAGCCATCTTTCGTTACACTGCTGACTTATGCAGTGATGCTTGGGGGGTTCCCGGGTAGAGCAGTGAGGCTGGAAGAGATGGGTCAGTCTATTGTATTAAGAGTGTGTCCATCCTCCACCCTCCCATCCCCCGCCCGCCCCAGTCTCCCCACCCCCATGCTGTCATTGGCTCCTTTAGGACACAAGCAGGTCTTCCCTCTGTGTGTCCTCCCTGGGGTCTGAAGCAAAGTAGGAGCTCTCTCTAAATGTTTGGTGAATGAATACTTGAATTCTGGGGATCCATGAATGATTTATGCAGCCACTAGATATCTGGTACAACACTTGGATTGAATTTTGAAGTAGAACACTTTACTTAAACAATCACTGTGTACACATTTTCCTGAAATTTTTATATTTCTGACTATATCTTTGGTTTCTCAGAAAGTCAGTGTCAGTTTTTTTCAATTTCTACTCAGTTCTCACCAATACTTGTAGATGTCCCTCTTGCTGATTGTGATAGGAAAAGAATTATGAAGTGATATTGTTTATGGAGTACTCACTATGCTAGAAGTAGGTACTGTTATTGTCACCCTTTAACAGATGGGAAAACTGAGCCTTAGAGAGGTTAAGTAACTTGTTCAGGGTTATGTGCCAGTAAGAATGGAGCTGGAACTCCTCAAACCAGGGCTGTCTGACTCCAGAGCCCCTCTGGATTTCAAGCGTCCTCACAGTACTATCAGGAAAGTATAACTCCCGTTAGGCAGTCCAGACAGGAATTTGTAATCAAAGTACAATGGTACTCAGCCTCTTTTAAGCTGCAGCTGTGCTGATGACTGAGCAAATACGGAGGAGGGAACACTTGGAGTCTGCTACCAAGAATGCGCTGGTCTTCCCCTCTGGTGTAGAGAACTTCTCTAGCAGACAGAGGCCCTAATGGGGTCGAATTACTTCTGCACTACATTTCCTCCACCAAGCACAGTGCGTGTTCAAGGACCGACAACCTGATGGCAGGCACCATTTTGCAGAGAGTAGCCACTATACTTGATTACTTTTATTATCAATATTCAATTAAAGGAGTACGTGTATGACTTTCTACCAAGGTTTCTTTGTTACCAAGGTTTCTTTGTAACAGTTTAATTTGAGAGTGTTTTTGTTTTTGTTTTTTAATTTTAGTAGTTAAAGATGAAACAACTTAACAAGTGTTAAGAAATTAAAACCATTTTTTTCTTCCTATGAGTCATGGTTGACAGTAATGTCATTTAGATCGTAGAGCCATTTTAACACCCATAAATTACAGAGCTTATTTTGTGAGCTGAGTGTTAAGACTTTTAAGATCCCGCCTTATGTATTGGAGGGTTTACTAACATAATTATTATGTGTACAAAACAATACATTTTCTAACTTCAAAAAGTAAAGTATTTTATTTACTGGGTCTGTTGCCCAAACAGATGTTGTTTAAATAATGCATTAAAAAAATAATCTATAAAAGATGTTTCCTGAAAAGTCATGTGCAGATTTTTATTTAGAAATTCTCTAGTAAAGGAAGTAGATATAAATTAAGTGAAATAAAGGTTAAACTGCTCTTTTTATGTTTTACCGTTGTTCTGAGGATAATGTGGAATGATAATTGTCGTGCACCAAATGTGCATAATTTCCAAGACAACCAATAGATATCATATTTATGAGTTTTTCATTGTGTTTTGAGAAATTCTCAGAGTGGACTTAGGAGAACTTTAATTCATCCGCTAGTGCTTGATAATTTCTAGGTACTATTTATCCTTTCCTTTCCTAATCCCCCTTTGAAGAATATACATGTGCACAGACTGAGTGTAAATGTACTTTCCCATGGGAGAAGCCAAAAATGGCACATAGGAAAACTGAACTCTTTTCAAAGGATGAAGAATATGAAATGCATATTCTTCTTCTCTTTTTTTCAGAAATCAGTTTTGTTTTGAGTTAAAAGTGGCATAATGTCAGCTTTTCAGCTTAGTAGTTAGTAATACTGGGGTATTTTGATAACCTTAGAGCAGAGTCTGAATTAGATTAGTTCAAGCTAAAACACGGGTACATTTGAGAGTCTTTGTGTGAAAATGCTACTATAGAGACATTTCCCCCATAAGTAGTTTTATTGAGGATAATTGACAAACATTAAAATGCACATAGTTAAAATGTGGAATTTGATAAGCTTTGACACGTATACATCTGTAAAACAATCACCACATTCAAGAAAATGAACATATCCATCACCCCCAAAAGTCTCCTTGTGTCCTTTTATAATCCTTCCTCATCCTAGGGAATCATAGATCTGCTTTCTGTTACTATAAATTATTTTTTTATAAAAATCCCATCATGCATTACAAACTTTTTTGGTTTATCTTCTTTTAGCATAATTATCTTGAGATTCATTCATACCGTTCATTCCTTTTTATTGATGAGTAACATTTGATTATAAGGGTATACTATATATCAGTCAGTCAATCTAGACACTTGGACATTTGGATTGTTTTCAGTTTTTGTTTATTACAGATAAAGTTGCCATGAATATTTGTGTATAAATTTTTGTATGGATGCATGTTTTAATTTCTCTTGGGTAAATAACTGTAGAATGGTTGGTCATATGGTTGGTGAATGTTTACTTTTTTTTTTTTTTTGAATGTTTACTTTTTAAGAAACTGTCAGACTGTTTTCCAGGGTGGTTGTACCATTTTACATTCCCACAAACAGCTCATCGGAGTGTTTTAGAGTTCCTTTGCTCCATATCCTTGGCATCACTTGTTATAGTCAGTGTTTAATTTTAGCCATTCTAGTAAGTGTGTAGACGTAGCTCACTGGGTTTTAAAATAAATTTTGCTGATTACTGTTGATGTTGTGCATCTTCTAATGTACTGCTTCTAGATATCTTTTTTGGTGACGATTTTGTTTAAACCTTTTGTCTATTTTTATTGTTTATTTTCTTATTATTGAGTTTTGAGAGTTCTTTTTATCCGGATAAAAGTCCTTTATCAGCTACGTGATTTGAAAACCTTAAATCACTGAGTTAAAGTTTGCTTCTTCTGGATTCCTCTTTTTTTGGCAATATTTTTTAATCGTGGCAATGTACATATAACAAAATTTACTGTTTAAACATTGTTTAAGTGATAGGTTCAATGGCATTAAGTACATTCACATTATCTTATTTTTTAATACCACAGTCCGGAATCTCAGCCCATCATTGTGTGAGCTCTTAGAGGGCAGGAACTGAGTCTTATTCTTAGTTGTATTTCTAGAGTCTATACCATGCTTGGCACGTAGTGGGTCCCCAATAAATATTTGTTGAATGGACGAAATGTTTGTTTTCAGGTTTGTAGTTATTTCAGTATTCATTAGGATTTAACTTTAACAAAGACCAAAAAACAGTGGCTTATAAAGGATGGAAAATCTTTCTTACAATAGTAGTCCAAGTGTAAACAGCCCAGTCTTGCTTGATGACTCTACCATTTTGGGGTCCAGGTTCCTGTTAGCTTGTTGTTCTGCCATCTTCCACATGATCTTTCTTCTTGTAGTTTTAGATGCGTACTCCAGCTTCTGCCAACTGGTCTGTATTAGGGCTAGCAGGAAGGGGAGGTGGTATGAGGAGACATACTCCTTCCCATTTAAGTGCATGACTTTAAAGTTGCACACATCACTTCTGCCTATATCCCATTAGCCAGAACCTAGTCGTGTAGCCATACCTCACTACAAGAGAGGCTGAGAAATATAGTCTGGCTGGGTGGCCATAAGCTCACTCATACTTCTCTTACTGTATCAAAAGGGCAGGATAGATATTGGGGTGAGTGAGGCAATCAGCTGTCTCTGACAGTTCCTTCATATTTTGTATTACGTTACAGTTAATAGTTTAATTGGAGTTGAGGATGTTTACTGCTGTTATGAAATATGCTCACTCAAAACTGATAGGTTGAGAGTTATGACACAACAAAAGGTTCATAATGGACACTATTGAATTTGATGTTTCTTCAGACTTAAAACACAAGTCTTGAGTGAACATGTACGTGAAAGTTGACATTCAAATTGTAAAGCTGAGGCAGAAGACAGAAGCACATCTTCTTAAGAGTATTCTATTTTATTCTTTAGGAAATAGCTGGACAAAGTTTTGGAACATTGTGGGAATGTGACAGATTGGGGTCAAGGAAGGACAGCGTCGTGGCTTCTCATTGAATTTTGGATGAAATTCAAACACATTAATGTGGTTTACAAGGACCCACCTTCTTGTTTCACAGATGTTTTGGTCACACTGAATAAGGAACAGTTCCTTATTATTTTATATCTCCATATCTTCTAGCAACTCTGCTTGCCATTTGGATATATTACCTTTTTAAAATAGAAATTTGGGGGTGAAGAAAAGAAAGGGCCCATAAATTGGAGAAGTGAGCGTACTTAAATCCACCTGTCTTTGCCGTTCATTGCGTGCTACGGTCCTCCTGGAGGTGCTTCTCACTGGTCATCCCTCTTCATCCTCACAGTACCCCCTGAGGGATAGATCACTGACCATGTTTTACAAAGGAGGAACCAAGGCAGAAGTTAAATGACTTAAGGTTGCAACATTCAGAAACTTGGCAGGACCAGGAATCTTGGCTGACTTCTGAGCTGGGTTTTTCCTGTCACATCTTGTTCTTTTCTTTGAGAGGAAGGTCTGCTCTTGAGTTTAAGGTGACGATTAGTAACTGCAGTAACATCAAGAGGCTATAGGATCTCTGTGAGCTTCAAAGTCAGGTCTGAGTTACACCTACTGGATGTGTGCCACGTGAGAACTTTTACTTTGATTACCTGTGAGGTGACCTACCTCGTTACTTACGTTGGGGAAAACTGGGAAGGGGGAGGAAGCAAATTTGGAGTACAGTTTTAACTAGCTGGAAAGAATTCATCCTTGACTCTTGGAAGCTTGTGGTTTTTATAAACTTTTCTTTAGCACTGCCATTTTAGGTAGAGGTTTGCGATAGCAAATGAATGCTTCAGGGTTGTGTGAACTGAACAGTACTAAAAATGTGCATTTCCGTCATCCTGAGGATCTTCCATTAATCCACTAGATGGAGCACATGGTTTGAATATATTTCATGATTAGAAGTTGGAAGAAAGATGTGGTCTTCACTGGAGCCATATTGCAGACCCCCTGAAGTTGGCCAGGCATTTTGATCTGTGGGTTTTATTTTTTCCTCTGTAAATACAAAATTTTCTTTTACTTGCTTAGTACTTCCGCGTGTAAGGAATGTATGAGGTTCTTTGGGGTCCTGACAGGGAAGCATTGTGGTAGAGTAGGAGTCCGAATCTGGAAGTCTGGGGATGAGGGACTAGATGTCCTAGTTCAGACACTCAGTACTCTGTGACTTTGGTCATGTTTTCTTTTTTTTTTTCCTCCACATCTTTATTGGAGTATAAATGCTTTACAATGTTGTATTAGTTTCTGCTGTACAACAAAGTGAATCAGCTACATGTATACATATATCCCCCTATCCCCTCCCTCTTGCATCTCCCTCCCACCCTCCCTATCCCATCCCTCTAGGTGGTCACAAAGCACCGAGCTGATCTCCCTGTGCTATGCAGCAGCTTCCTCTAGCCATCCATTTTACATTTGGTAGTGTATATATTCCAATGCTACTCTTTCACTTCATCCCAGCTCCCCCCCCCCCGCCCCCCTGCCCCATGCCCTCAAGTCTGTTCTCTACGTCTGCGTCTCTATATTCCTGCCCTGCCACTAGGTTCATCAGTGCCGCTTTTTTAAATTACATATATATGTGTTAGCATACGGTATTTGTTTTTCTCTTTCTGACTTACTTCACTCTGTGTGACAGATTCTGGGTCCATCCACCTCACTACAAATAACTAAATTTCATTCCTTTCTATGGCTGAGTAATATTCCATTGTATATATGTGCCAGATCTTCTTTATCCATTCATCTGTTGATGGACACTTAGGGTGCTTCCATGTCCTGGCTATTGTAAATAGTGCTGCAATGAACATTGTGGTACATGACTCTTTTTGAATTATGGTTTTCTCAGGGTATATGCCCAGTAGTGGGATTGCTGGGTTGTACGGTAGTTCTATTTTTAAAATTTATTTATTTATTTATTTTTGTGGTACGCGGGCCTCTTACTGTTGTGGCCTCTCCCGTCGCGGAGCACAGGCTCCGGACGCACAGGCTCAGCGGCCATGGCTCACGGGCCCAGCCGCTCCGCGGCATGTGGGATCTTCCCGGACTGGGGCACGAACACGCGTCCCCTGCATCGGCAGGCGGACTCTCAACCACTGTGCCACCAGGGAAGCCCTATTTTTAGTTTTTTAAGGAACCTCCATACTGTTCTCCATAGTGGCTGTATCAATTTACATTCCCACCAACAGTGCAAGAGGGTTCCTTTTGCTCCACACCCTCTCCAGCATTTATTGTTTCTAGATTTTTTGATGATGGCCATTCTGACTGGTGTGAGATGATACCTCATTGAGGTTTTGATTTGCATTTCTCTAATGATTAGTGATGTCGAGCATCTTTACATGCATTTTTTGGCTATCTGTATGTCTTTGGAGAAATGTCTATTTAGGTCTTCTGCCCATTTTTGGATTAGGTTGTTTGTTTTTGTGATGTTGAGCTGCTTGTATATTTTGGAGATTAATCCTGTGTCGGTTTCTTCGTTTGCAAATATTTTCTCCCATTCTGAGGGTTGTCTTTGGTCATGTCTTCTTTAAACATCTTTGAACCTCAGTGTCCTCACTGGTAACATTATTGTACTAGGTAATATGTAAGATATACCTTATACATAAGGCATATTGGGCCTTCCGTGCCATCCCTTTAGGTTACCTGTGCGACCAAAGATGCGCTCACACCCATTTTGCCTGGCTGAAATCACACTCACGGTCAATGCCTGTAAAGCAGAGAACCCATCAAATTGTAGGACCTGAAGGGACCTTTGACATCATTTAGTTCAGTTGCCATGGCAGTGCTTCATCCCTCACTGGCATTCCTGCTCCTGCTTGTTAGAGAAGTTTTGCATATTGGTCCTGGTTTTTCCTTCTAGAGCAGCCCAGGTCTCGTAATCTAATCTGTCTTCCCTATCCTGATTTTCTCTTTTAAAGCCAAGATGGAACATTTATCTTTGTCTTCTTTACTACTGGGCCTGGCTGAATTAAGTGATGTATAAGAAGTAGAGAGTATCATCAAAATGTTTCTCAGTCTTTAGTTCTTACCTGATGGTTAGGAAAGTGGCCATATATATATAAATCTGTTATCTGTTTCTAGATATGCTAAAACATCATATGTCCTAAGTTTTTAAGCTTTTATAGCAGGGAACTAATCTTTAACAGTTGTTGGTTGACACATTTTTTTTTTTTTTTTTTTTTTTTTTTTTGTGTGTGGTACGCGGGCCTCTCACTGTTTTGGCCTCTCCCGTTGCGGAGCACAGGCTCTGGACGCGCATGCTCAGCGACCATAGCTCACGGGCCCAGCCACTCTGCGGCATGTGGGATCTTCCCGGACCGGGGCACGAACCCGTGTCCCCTGCATCGGCAGGCGGACTCTCAACCACTGCGCCACCAGGGAAGCCCTGGTTGACACATTTGTTCCTAAAAGCCAGTGGTATCTTAGACTGCTTGAATCTGCTATTCACGTGTAATGAAGTGAAATGAAAACTTTCATTTTTAGGCATCTTTGAACTTTCTATGGGAATGTGAAATTTTACCATTCGTAATTTCTATTAATTTTAAATTAGGTAGACATCTGCTGAATAAAGACTTTCATTTAGGTTGGTGTTCTTATTGGTTGCCAAGTACCAAAAATTTTGTGATATGTTGAAACAGACTCTTCAGAATTCCTTTAAAATTATACATACTTGATATCCTCAGTGGGAAAGTAATAAAACATCAATTTATAACATATAAATTAATAAATTTATAGTACCTCTTCTTTTGGTTGTTGAAAAGGACCTGGCCTCAGTCTTTTATTTCCCAAATAGGGGAGTTTTAGGAGTTCATATATTTGAAAGGATCTTGGAATCAGTTTTAACATTAGTATGTAATCTCCACTGTGTCTTCACTGGCACTGAGGTAATGGATTAAATGTATATGGCCATATTCCTATGCATTGGGTGAAAACTAAAAACTGAGAAACTTCCTTGGACCAAGGCCACTAAGTGTAAGTAAGGATGTACCTTGATTTCCTGGTGACCTCCAGCTAGTGACCTACATTGGTGACTCTGATGGGTTAAAAGAAGGAAGTGCATCATTAGTTTTTCCCAGGAAATTTTGAATCATCAAACTGTTTCTTTGGTCACATAATAGATATAATCAAGCTATTGGTCATTATGAAATTAAGAATCATGTGTTCCCAGAAGTGGCCTTGAGTTTGTTCATTTGTGGAAATTGGAGGACTCTAATCTGTCTCTCCCATCAGTGGTGTGTCCTAAGCAGGTAGCTGTGACATCAGCCCTTGAATTCCCTGTGGTTCTCATCAGGAACAGGAGGAATAATTCCTCACCTTCCATGGATATGAGGAATTTATGTACTGAGTAGAACATGAGGCTGGCCTTTTGAATGGAGACTTTGCACTGGCTGTGCATGAACCACTTTGTATTTTAGAAGTTTTGGTAGGGCGGCTGGAATAATAAAAAAATATACCTACCTTGGGCTTCCCTGGTGGCGCAGTGGTTGAGAGTCCGCCTGCTGATGCAGGGGACACGGGTTCGTGCCCCGGTCCGGGAAGATCCCACATGCCGTGGAGGGGCTGGGCCCGTGGGCCATGGCCGCTGGGCCTGTGCGTCCGGAGCCTGTGCTCCGCAGCGGGAGAGGCCACAACAGTGAGAGACCCGCGTACCGCAAAAAAAAAAAAAAAAAAAAAAAAAAATATATATATATATATATATATATATATATATATATATATATACCTACCTGCTTACTGAGCATCTTCTTCAATGTTCTTCAGCTCTAGAGTGTTGAAAAGTCTTTCAGTTGATGAAAAGGACCTAGCCCAGCCTTACATTTCCCAAATAGAGGACTAGATCTATTTTAAGGAACTAATATAACTAAATAAAGCACTGGAAGTTCATATTTTCTTTCAGCATCTTACATGTATGGATACTTTATAATTTTAAATACCTCTTGTGTAATCATCATTATTATTAATGGGATTTGTGACATGCTGGAAAGAGCAGGGACTTAGGAGCCAGGGAATCTTGGTTCATATCCCACATACCAACTCTATGACTTTGGTCAAATCAGTTTACTTCTCTGAGCCTTGGTCTTGTCATCTGTAATGAGAGAGTAATACAGGCAACCCATGTCTCATGGCCTAATTAGTTCCTGGATAACATTAAATTTACCTTATATTTGTCTTAAGTACAATGTTACAAATTGGGATTCTTTTGCAGAACATAATTTTATACTATAAAAGCACCAAAGATTATTTTTTAAAGTTATAATAGTAAACATTAGCTTTTAAAAACATTAATTATGTAAAACAATATTTATTATAAAATTTATGTTATCATTATATTCCTTTTTGACATATTTTACATGGACTTTTGGGGAAAAGTCTTCTTAAAATATGAATGCCCTGAACTTGGGCTAAAGAGTAGTTCTTTTCTCTGTAGTAAGCATAGATATCATCCAGGAATCAACAAAAGAGTTCAAAATCTGAGTCATTCATTTTAAGAAAAAGTATTTGCCTGTCTGAATGATTAGTCTAGTGGAGGGAGTGTTCCCGTCTTTAGAGATCCTTTACTTTTACATTGTAATGATATCCGAGTTCCAGTTCAACCTTGTTTTCAAGGTCAAGAACAATTTCAGTGATGTATGTAATGTATTTAGTTATACTATATGCCTATGGTCAGTCAGTCTTTGCTGTTTCGTAATAAGGCATCATCAGTCTGTCTTTCTTGGCAATGACACTATCACTGTTAAGAGGCATTCCTTAAAAAAAAAAAAAGCCTGTCCTTTCACAGGAAATAATTTTCTCAGCTTTAAAACAGTATCTCCCTATTTAATGACGTTGGCTAGATCTGAATGCTGGTACTATCCTATTTGTTCAGTTTTGAAGCAGTCAAACCATCTTTCACTCAAGCTGGGCATTTCTTTAGTGCTACACACCAGACCTATTCTTAAGCATTTGAAAGAAATATATTCTATTTACTGGAATGGTTTGTTCTTAGGCATCCTGTATGTATCACATAATTATATAATTACATCTACGTCCAGACACAAACATTTTGTTTTACTTATTAGTGCATCGTGGTTTCTTATCATGATTTATTTCCTTTGCCTACGTCACTAGATTTTCTTCAAATCTTTTTCCTAGCCTTTTTTTTTTTTTGTGGTACGCGGGCCTCTCACTTGTTGTGCCCTCTCCCGTTGCGGAGCACAGGCTCCGGACACGCAGGCTCAGCGGCCATGGCTCACGGGCCCAGCCACTCCGCGGCATGTGGGATCTTCCCGGACCGGGGCACGAACCCGTGTCCCCTGCATCAGCAGGCGGACTCTCAACCACTGCGCCACCAGGGAAGCCCTTTCCTAGCCTTTTGTATCACAGCTTCATTGAGGTATAATTTACATACCAGAAAATTCATTCTAAATTTTAAAGGTACAATTCAACAAGTTTTAGTAAATTTGCAGACTTGTGCAGCCATCACCGTTATCTAATTTTAGAACACTTCTGACACTGCCAAAAGAAATCTCATGCCCATTCGCAGTCATTCTCAGTTCCCACCCCCAGCTCTAGGCAACTACTAATCCACTGTCTCTAAAGATTTGCTTTTTCTGAACCTTTTATGTAAACGGAATCACTCAATATATGGCCTCTGTGTCTGGCTCCTTTTACTTCGCTTAATGTTTTTCAGGTTCATCCATGCTCTAGTATGTGTCAGTAGTTCATTCCTTTTTATTGTCAAATAGTATTCCATTCTGTTTTCTGGATAAAACACATTTTGTTTATCTATTCACCAGTTGATGGGCATTTGGGTTGTTTCCACTTTTTTGGTTATCATGAATAATGTTGCTGTAAATGTTAGTGTACAAGTCTCTGTGTGAACATGTGCTTTCATTTTTCTTGGGCAGATACTTAGGGGTGGAATTGCTAGATTATGTGGTAACTCTTTAACATTTTTAGGCAATGTGTTTCCCAGAGCGGCTCTACTAGCAATATATGAGGGTTCCAGCTACTCCATATCTTTGCCAACAGTCAGTGTAGCCAGTCTTTTTAAATTTTAGCCATCCTAATAGGTATGTAATGGGATGTCATTGCAGTTTTAATTTGCATTTCCTTAATGATCTTGAGCATCTGTTTAGTGCTTATTAGCCATTCTCATTCTTTGGTGATCCTAGTTTTGTTTTTTTAATAAATTTATTTATTTTATTTATTTATTTTTGGCTGTGTTGGGTCTTGGTTGCTGCACCCGGGCTTTTTCTAGTTGCAGTGAGCAGGGGGCTACTCTTCGTTGCGGTGCACAGGCTCCTCATTGCAGTGGCTTCTCTGGTTGCCGAGTGCGGGCTCTAGGCGTGTGGGCTTCAGTAGTTGTGGCTCGCGGGCTCAGTAGCTGTGGCTTGCGGGCTCTAGAGAGCAGGCTCAGTAGTTGTGGCATGCGGGCTCAGTTGCTCCACGGTGTGTGGGATCTTCCTGGACCAGGGCTCGAACCCGTGTCCCCTGCATTGGCAGGCGGATTCTTAACTACTGCGCCCCCAGGGAAGCCCGATCCTAGTTTTTAAAAACTCCTTAGAGCCTAGTACAGTTGGCCCTCTGTATCCATGGATGCAGAACTTGCAGATACTGAGGGCTGACTGTACTATGCCATTTTATATAAGGGACGTGAGCATCTTTGGATTTTGGTATCTGCAGGGGGTCCTGGAACCAATCCTCTGCACATTACAAGGAATGACTGTATAGCATAACAGTCAGGGTACAGCCAGGAAACAGAAATCACACCAGTTATTTTAATAGAATTAAATAGAGTTGCTATTAGGTATAAAATTGTTAAGCAGGTAATTGAAAAGTTAAAAAGAGAACATTAACATATCATGGAGTTAGTGGCAGCAGGAAGCAGCCATCAGCCCTGGAGCTTGGGGGACCAAGGGTTGAGATTGTGTTATTAAATCTTAGATGCTAAGAGTGGGGGGATTCCCAGAGCTGAAACCCAGACCTCTGAGGAGTGGGTGCTGGGCAGCTGGTGATGGTGTTTCTCAGGGGGAGCATAGTGAGGATGGTTCTGTAAGTGCTGGAGAAAAGGCAAACCTGATTCAGTTGCTGCACAGGAAGGAACTGCTGCCGCCAGGGTGAAGCAGTGTTGCTGGGTGACACTGGGAACCAAAGCCAGCAGGAAGCTGGCACCAAGGAGCAAGCTCCTTCTCCTCCCCAGGCTTTGCAGTCTCCCTCTGGTGCCCCCTGCTGGCGAGCCTAACTGGGACCCAACTAGTAAAACAATGTGGTTTTCAGAGGACCAGCTCTAGCATCCCAGAGCTGAGTATGGAATGGTGGGGCTGGAGCTGGGAGACAGTAGCTTAATAACTGGCACAGACCACCCCCTTGATTACTCAGCATGCAGACCCACCCTCTACACATACTTGAACTTCCATACCTATTTCAGCCTAACAGAACGTAGATATCCTTCAAGTACATGAAGATGTTCTCATTGGCTCCTCAAGCAAGGAGTCACAAAGTCTCACTGTATCCATCTTAGGGAGGAGTAACATCATCCATTTCTGGGCTTTGTTAATTAATCCTTAAATTCAGTAGCAGTCTCGTGAATATGTGCTACCCGAAGTCTAAATTGTAAAGTTTCAACAACAATGCTTGTATAAAGTAATACAAGAGGAAGGGAGAGGGCTTCCCTGGTGGCGCAGTGGTTGAGAGTCCGCCTGCCGATGCAGGTTTGTGCCCCAGTCCGGGAAGATCCCACATGCTGTGGAGCGGCTGGGACCATGAGCCATGGCCGCTGAGCCTGCGCGTCCGGAGCCTGTGCTCCGCAACGGGAGAGGCCACAGCGGTGAGAGGCCCGTGTACCGCAAAAAAAAAAAAAAAAAAAAATGGAGAAGGAGGAGAAGAGATGAAATTGGTACACACATACACCCAAGCAGGAAGGAAATATGCATAGGTGTTGCAGTGTTCATTTCTCTAACTGGCTGTTTGGGAGTAGTTCATAATTATATCTTTATTGTCCTCTTACTAATTCCATATGTCCTTTGCCCCCAGCCAGAACCTCAATTGATTAGACTTCTTTATCTGAACATCTGAATTCTCAGTAGTCTTGACTTTCTTTGGATTGCTGTGGTTTTTCATCAACTTGTACTATTGGAGATAGAAATACTAAGAGATGCCTTGAAGAATCCATCCTGGGTTACAGCCATGGTCTTTGCTGACCCTTTGGAAGGTGGCAGCCCAGTTTCATCTTACCCTAACTGGTAGAGTATCCTCCTCATTTGCCTTCTGGTTCAGCAGCTTGAGGAGCCTCCAAATGGCCAGGTCTCACCTTTCAATTCATTGTGCACTGTTTGTCCCTTAAATGGAAGCATTCTTCCCTTTAAAACCAGGCCCTCTGTACCAGCAGGGATGGAGTGTGTTATTAGGGTTACAGTGAGAGTGGCCACTCCCACCTCTACCCTTTGATTCCTGGGCTAGTAGTGTCTTCTGACTTGGGGAGAGACAGCTGCTTCAAAACATATAGTATATCGTGTGAGACAGAAGGCCGTCCTTTTGGAATGTTTTTACAACTGTTGTCTTCAGTAGGCCCTTCCATTCTGTTCTTGGGCCAGCTGCTTGTAGGGAATGGGATATGTGGTGACACTGGTGAATTCCAAGTGCTGACAGACACTACTTCATAAGTGGTACATGTGGTGGTTTCAAACTGCAGGCCATGAGCCATAGTGGTCCTGAAGCCAGTTTAGTGGGCTGTGACTAGTTCCCTCCCTCCTTCCCTCCAATGAGCTAGCATGGACTAGAGAGGCTAGGATAGAAAATAATGTAGTGTAACACATGTTGTAAGGGTATGTATTCTTGGGGAGATATTCTTATACACACTGTATCGTGATTTAAAATTCATTTATTAATATAATTCATGGTGACAGTACGTTGAAAGCTACCAGTCTAAGGAGACATTTGAACTTGTGGGTTTCTCACATCCAACCCCACGTGGTTTATCAGTCCTGGTCCACACGATGTCAGTGTTGGTTGTAGTCCTTCAGTGGTCCTACACACCAGGATGGGTTTCTGTGGAGATCTTGTTTACTTGTAACAAGGTCAAAGCGTGGCAGTCACGAGTGAGCTCACCTATGAACTTAACTTTTAGAATTGTTTAGAAGATTGTGAGACCATGCGACTGAATTCTGTGCTCAGCATCTGGCATGTAGCAGGAATTAGGTCCACATAACCCACTCTATTAAAGATGTGCCCAGCACTATTTATAGTGTTTTTCTTTGTTTTACCATAAAATTTACATTTAAAATGTAAATCTCCTACATTGTTTAGGTGATTAGAGTGACCTAAATAAAGCCAATTCTGTGATTTAAATAAAATTTCAGACCCCCTGTTCACAATCTATCTCTTTCCACCCCTCCTCTGACTTTTTCTCCAAGTGGTATTTTTTTCTTGGATCTTGAGAGCCTTGTGGTTAAAGCAGAGATGAGAATTTTGTGGGAAAAGATCTGCAAAATAAATTTCTTAGAATGATTTGGGATAGATGGCTCAGCCCTCAGGCCCAGACCTTGCCTAACAGAATGAATGAGCCAAGTTATTGACTCGACAAAAGTTTTCCCTGAAGTGCTCTGTGAATTTAATAAAGCAGGATAGCTTTTTTTTAACTCTTAAAAAAAATCATTTTATTGATCCTTTACCATACAAAATTTATTCAAATTACACCCATTTTGAAGTGGTAAGATCACAGCTAGAGAACAGGTTACCCTGTAACTAATCTATTTACAAAATCCATCATAAAAGCTAAAGCAGGATGGCTTTAACTGACTTGTTTAAGAAGTCATCTTACCATTCTCTTCTGTACTCTCTTTCGCATATACAACGCTAGGGATGCTTTTGGGAACTTGCTGTGTTGGACATAGTGATATGCTTTGTAGAGATAACTGTTGAGGATAGAGTGACTTCAGGAGAAATTCAACTTTAAAAAAAAATAAGTTGCAGGTGTACAATATAGTGGTTCACAGTTTTTAAAGTTTAAACAAATAACTCCATTTATAGTTACTATAAAATATTTGCGGGACTTCCCTGGTGGTCCAGTGGTTAAGACTCCGTGCTTCCAATGCAGGGGACGTGGGTTCTGATCCCTGGTTGGGGAACTAAGATCTTACATGCCGTGTGTGTGGCCAAAAAAAAAAAAAAAAAATTGCCATATTCCCCTTGTACAATATATCCTTGTAGCTTATTTTATACCTAATAGTTTGTACCTCTTTTTTCTTTCTTTCTTTCTTTCTTTTTGGCCTCCCTGTGGCATGTGGGATCTTAGTTCCCCGACCAGGGATCGAACCCACTCCCCCTTCAGTGGAAGCATGGAGTCTTAACCACTGGACCACCAGGGAAGTCCCTAGTTTGTACCTCTTAATCCTCCACCCCTATGTTGTCCCTTTCCCTCTCCCCACTGGTAACCACTAGTTTGTTCTCTGTATCTGTGAGTCTGCTTCTTTTTTGTAATGCTCACTAATTGTATTTTTTAGATTCCATATACAAGTGATATCATATAGTATCTGTCTTTCTCTGACTTATTTCACTAAGCATAATGCCCTCCAAGTTCATCCATATTGCTGCAAATGGCAAAATTTCATTCTTTTTTTATGGCTAAGTAGTATTGCATTGTATATATGTGCCACATCTTCTTTATCCATTCATCTGTTGATGGACACTTAGGTTGCTTCCATGTCTTGGTGATTGTAAATAGTGCTGCTATGAACATTAGGGTGCATGTATCTTTCTGAATTAGTGTTTTTGTTTATTTTTGGTTATATACCCAGGAGTGGAATTGCTGGGTCATACGGTAGTTCTGTTTTTAGTTTTTTGAGAAACCTCCATATTGTTTTCCACAGTGGCTGCACCAATTTACATTCCCACAAACAGTGTATGAGGGTTCCCTTTTCTGCACATCCTCACCAACATTTGTTATTTGTGAGGTTTTTTTTTTTTTATTATTGATAGCCATTCTGACAGTTGTGAGGTGATACTTCATTGTGGTTTTGATTTGCATTTCCCTGATGATTAGCAGTGTTGAGCGTCTTTTCATGTGCGTGTTGGCCATCTACATGTCCTTTTTGGGGAAATATCTATTCAGGTCTTCTGCCCATTTTTAATTGGGTTATTTTGTTATTTTGTGTTTTTTTTTGCGGTACGCGGGCCTATCACTGTTGTGGCCTCTCCCGTTGCGGAGCACAGGCTCCGGACGCGCAGGCTCAGCGGCCATGGCTCACGGGCCCAGCTGCTCCATGGCATGTGGGATCTTCCTGGACCTGGGCACGAACCTGTGTCCCCTGCATCGGCAGGCGGACTCCCAACCACTGAGCCACCAGGGAAGCCCGGGTTGTTTGTTTTTTGAGGTTGAGTTGTATAAGCTGTTTATATATGTTGGATATTAACCCCTGATTGATCATATCATTTGCAAATATTTTCTCCCATGAAGTAGGTTGTCTTTTCATTTTGTCCATGGTTTCCTTTGTTGTGCAAAAGCTTTTAAGTTTAATTAGGTCCCATTTGTTTATTTTGCTTTTATTTCCTTTACTTTAGGAGACGGATCCAAAAAAATATTGCTATGATTTATGTCAAAGAGTGTTCTGCCTGTGTTTTCCTGTACCTAACATGTACTATTTTTTTTAACAATTTAAGACATTATTCATGTATTATACAATTTACCCTTTTAAAGTGTACAATCCAGTCGTTTTCAGTATATTCAGAGTTGTGTATTTATCACTATAATCAATTTTAGAAAAATTTTATTACCCCCCAATGAAACCCTGTACCCCTTAGCTGTTGCCCCCTAATCCCACCCTACCCAGCCCCCCAGCCATAGGCAACCACTAATCTACTGTCTCTACATATTCTGGACATTGTATACCAACAAAATCATACAACATGTTGTCCTTTGTGACTAGCTGCTTTCATTTAGCATCATGTTTTCAAGGTTCATCCATGTTGTAGCATGAATAATATTCCATTGTATGGGTATACTGCATTTTGTTTATCCATTCATCAATTGATAGACATTTGGGTTTTCACTTTTTGACTATTATGAGTAATACTATTAAGAACATTCATACACAGACTTCTGTGTGGACATGTGTTTTCAGTTACTCTTGGGTATATAGCTAGGAGTGGAATTGCTGGATCATATGGTAGCTCTATGTTTAACCGTTTGAGGAACTGCCCAACTGTTTTCCAAAGCAGCTGCCCTATTTTACATTCCCACCAAAAGTGTATGAGTGATCGAGTTTCTCCAACAGTTATTATTTGTCTCTTTTATTTTAGCCATCCTGGTAGGTATGAAGTGCTGTCTCGTGGTTTTGATTTGCATTTCACCAGTGACTTATCATTTGCTTGTTGGCCAAATGTGTATCTTCTATGGGTTTTGTCTGTTTTTAGTTGGCATGGAGGGATGGCAATATCTGTAATCTGTCCAATTGTTATGTGGAGACTGGTTTCCCAGAAAAGTTTCACACTTCCCTGACATAGTTAAGTCCACTTACACATCAGAGAATGCTTACTCAAAGTAACGTTCTTTTAAAACCAGTTATAGTTAAGCCATATCCCACCCATAGGCTGTGTATAGAAGAGAATCTTACGAAGGCTCTGAATTTTGTGTCTTTGTAAAAAGAAATTAAAACTTTTTAAGGAGTCAGGTAGAAAATGGAGTTTTATAAGCTTTCAGAAGTGGGGATATATGATATATCTAGTTCTTTCTGACCCACTGGCCTAGATAAAGGAGTACATATTTTATTTTGTATCTTTTCATTCTGTTTTTTCAAAACCATAGGAATATTTTGAAAAATTCCTTTCCCACCTATATTTTGGAGAAGTAACCACTGTGGTATCTTTATTTCTTATTATTTGCTTTTTGATTAATCTGATTGAAAGTCTGATGATATTGCATACTTATAATTTTTTTATTTTAATTTTATTTTTTTCTTTAAAAACGTTTGTACCTTTTGACCATCTTCATCCAATTCCTCTTCCCCCTCCCCCTGCCTCTAGTAACCACAAATCTGATCTCTTTTTTAATTTGTTTTTTGAAGTATAATTGCAATAGTTTTTAAAATGGCAAACTCAAATTTTATGTTTATGTTTTCCATTTTATTTCCTTTCCTCATTCGTGTTGAGACAAATATTTCTATACTGACACAATGACAGTAAAAATTTTTTAAATATTCAGCTGCTAAAACATAAGATACAAGTACTTGAAGTGTGTGGAATCTGAATTTTCTCTCTTCACATGTAAGAACAACTTTCCAATAGCTGTAACTCCGTATTTGAAGCACATGAACTGTTTTCATGAGTGCATTTGTACACGAATTATGCTGCATATGTTTTATGTTGTTTAAACTCAGTATATCTTGCCACTAAGTGATTTCTTCAGATGTCTGCCTAAAATAGAATTTCCTCGGAAGAGGCTGGGGGAGGCCAAGAGGAGGTCACTGTGAGTTCTAGTCTCACTTTGCCATTGTGAGTTTGCTCTCCTTCCTTGTTTTTTGCTTAGTGTCTCATTTACAGTTGGACCTCAGCGCTTGCTGTATTCATTGTGCTTTTCTGGGCCATCAGCCCCCCTCCACTGAGCCCCTCCCCTACCAGTGTGTTCAGTGAGGAATAAAGCTTTGCAGATAGCTCTTTTGGCAGCTTCTCATATTTGACATATGATTGGCATTTATGGGTTTATTGATTTCTCTTCAAAAAACTGAGTTCCCTCAGAAACCATGGTTTTGCTCCATGACCTCCCATAACAGTGACTGAAGTTCTGACTTTGCCTGCAGCTTCCTGAGCTGAGGGATAAATCAGCACCTGTATAAATACTGTTGGTTCGTTCATTTTGTAGCTCGAAATGAAGAAGTAGAAGTCATCTATGAATCAGAAATTTAAATCTCAAGCTGTCTTTTTTTTGTGTGATGGTACGTAGTTCAAAGAGTTTTTCTAAGAAGTTCATTACCAAGTGTTAATGAGGAAATATCGTAGTTATTAGTTATATAAACTATAGTATATAAACTAATCTAATATAAACTATTTGAAATAGGAGAAAAATAAGCATATGAAATCTGTTCCTTGGGCTTGTCTGCCCTCCGTGAGGGGCAGGAGGAGAGAAGGGGAGAAAAGACTAGTTATCCTCCTGGTTTTCTGTTATTTCACATCAGTTGTTCCTGGAAGTCATAGGAGAGCAGTGCCTAGTAAGTAAGTTGCTTTTCTTTTTTTTTAATGTATATATAACATGCCATATACATAACATAAAATTTACCATTTTAACTTTTTAAGTATCGTTTGGTGGCATTAAGTACATTCACATTGTTGCGTAACCACCCATCTTCAGAACTGTTTCATCATTACAGACAAACCCTGTATCCATTAAATAACAACTCCGCATTTCCTCTTCCCCTCAGCTACTAGAAACCACCATTCTGCTTTGTGTTTCTATGAATTTGTCTATTCTAGGTACCTCGTATGAGTGGACTCATATAGTATTTGTCTTTTTGTGACTGGCTTATATATTTCACTTAGCATAATGTCCTCAAAGTTCATCCATGTTGTAGCATGTGTCAGAATTCCTTCCTTTTTAAGACTGAATAATATTCCATTGCATGTATGTACCACATTTTGTTTATCCATTCATCTTTTGATGGGCACTTAGGTTGCTTCCACCTCTGGCTATTGTGCTGTTATGATCATGGATGTATATAAATATCTCTTTAAAATTAGGCTATCAGTTCTTTTGGGGATTGACCCAGAAGTGGAATTGCTGGATCATAAGGTAATTCTCTATTTAATTTTGTGAGGAATTGCCATACCCTATTTCAAAGTGGTTCACCATTTCGCATTCCTACCAGCAAGTAAGTTGGTTTTCTTAGTGCAAACTTTTCTTCCTTTTGGAGATCTGTTTTATTTGAAAAGTTGTTTAACTTGGTCTCCTGTGAGGATTCTTTCCCCCTTTTTCGGGAGACTGGTCATCTCTGGAAGACCACCGCCCTCAGTTCCATGGAGCCTGAGTTGGTTGCTTCCACTCCATTTTACCTGGTCACCCAATGGGCATGCAGGTATTCAGAGCATCCCACAGGGACTGGCTGCCTCGTTAATGCTCCAGCACCAACACAGAGACACCTGTGTAACTTTGCATTCTCTGCTTCTGGAAATGATTAAGTACCACTGTTAGCAGCAGACCTGACTCCAGTATTTTATGTGGTCATGACTTTAGAGATACATTTTTTTTTTTTTAGCAAAATTAATTGTTTCACCACAGTGGTACAGACAGGAGTGCAGACTGGGGCTCTCTCAGGGGTCTGACACCCTCCTCTGCACCACTGTCCCTACACCCACCTTCATCTCTGCTCACCTAGAGGTAACAGTCCTGGCATTTCAGTGTTTTGAGGTGGGAAAGATAAACGATGGATAAAAGTTTTTGGATACATGGTAAGTCTACCCACTCTCCTCCAATCAAATTTTAAGGTTTATGTTCCTGAAATACACGGTGGTGGGAAAGTTTTCCTTTTCCTTATTTTTTAAAAAGATTTTTGTTTAATAACACTTCCATAATTTCCCTTATTAAAAAAAAAAACTTTTTAATGATCTTGACTGCAGCCTCCACTCCTTCACCAACTATCTTAACTCCCTTTTCCTGTTCCAGCACCCACATTTCTCTCTTTTAATTAATTTTTATCACTACAAGTAATTTGTAGTTTGAATTTATTAGATCTCACATTCTCATATGCATGAATTTTATGTAAGGGATGCTTGTATTTTTGGAAGAACTATCTCACTCTTTACTCTTAATATCAGGGAAGAAAAAAATTTAATTTGGGGTAAAAGGGAGAAAGGAGAACTACATTTATTGGGCATGTGGTATATACTAGGCCCTGTGCTAGACACTCGACTTATGATTGATTATTACTGATTGAATAAAAAATAGGGTGTTGATAGATCAAGTTATATAAGGTTTCTTTGTTCAGCAGAATTCACTGCATTAACATATGAAATATGGACTGTTAGGGATGGAAATAAGCTCTTTGTCTGGACTGGCCATCATAAGGGCACTTAAATAGAATAAATGACCTGTTAGATTGAATTCTACCCATACTCTATTTATTTATTTAGGTTTTATGAAGTGTGGCTATATCATGTGTTGTGTATCATTACATGAGGTCTTCATTTCAGCACTTCAGAATGGACAGAATTCCACTCCCTTCTTGGCCTCCTAAGGTAGAACCCAAGGTCTGACCCGGGTGGAAGGCTTATTATATCTGTTTGAGATACAATAGTCATTCCAGTTTGTAGTTCAAGATATTTTTAGGGGTCACTTCAGATTCTTCTTTATCCACATTTTTCTGAGAAAATATTAAGTAAATCTACCAGTCAAACAAATCTGACTATTAGAAGATACTTAAAACAGAAAGATACTTGGCAAGGCGAGAACTGCAAATGGGAGCAGCAGCTCCAGATGGATATGCTTCGGGTGGGGCCGGGGGTGTGTGCTCAAAGCTTGAGACCTGTTTGCTGTGGTCTCTGTGACCGGATGGCTGAGGTGTGTTGTGACCCCCGATGTGGCCAGCTAATCTCCCTGGACTTACTGTTCATACAGGCTTTCTGGTGTTTTGTGCAGCGTGGCGCCCCTTTCCCAGACCTAAAATGCGCACCCGAGGGCAGCCCCAGGTACATCCCATGTTACTTGGTTAGTGTATTCCTGACAAGTGGGGCCAGAGCAACGTTCAGACGTTGCTGAATTTGTTAAGCAAGGTGGCTGTTTCTAGGTGCACGGTAAATCCCTTGTGAAGTATAAAACAACAGCTATTTCCGTGTCTATAGCAATGTCTCGGTTGAGTTCTCTCCTGTGGTTTTATTTGAACTTGAGAACCTTATGTGGTAGGTAGAATAGATACTATCCTCTTCGCCTCTCCTATTTTAAATAATGGTTTTATTGAGATATAATTTACCGTTGGAGCCACTCCACAGAAACAGGATTGACACCTGCCCCCCTCCCCCCAAATTTGCTTTGGATGTTGAGACTAATGACACCACACACACACACACACACACACACACACACCCCCACCCAGGAGGGTGTGAAAGGCTTATTACTCACATAATGAAGCGCTCTGAGGGGAGCAGGGCTGTACCCAAGCACGTCCTAAAGTGGCGTGGCTTGACTGAGCAGGGAAAGGAGACTGGCTTGGGGGTTTTGTGGTGGTTGGGGGGTAGGGCGGGGGTGAGGGTTCCTGAGAGTGGTTTGAATTTCCCTCTGGCACTAAGGGAGGGAGCCAGCCTGGCACTCCTTGTCCTTCGCCCACAGGGGAAGAAGGAGAGGTGAGACTTAAGAGCTGTTAGCAGTAAAACATCAGAAGTGGATTCAGGCTCTTTGTTGTATCCACATACAACAAAATTCACCTTTTCAAAGTGTTCTTTATCCAGCACAGGGAATATAGCCAGTATTTTTTAGCAGCTATTAGTGGAATATAACCTTTAAAAATTGTGAATCACTATGTGGTACACGTGTAACTTATAATATTGTACATAAACTGTACTTCAATAAAAAAAAGAAAAAGTGTTCAATCCAGTGGTTTTTAGTATATTCACAGACTGTATATTGTGTATAGATAGCATGTATGCTAGAAACACTAATTTCTGAACATTTTCATTACCCCTAAAAGAAATTCCGTACCCGCTAGCAGTCCTCCTGCGTTCCCTGGTAGCCACAAAGCTACTCTCTATCTCTATGGATTCGCCTGATTCTGGACGTTTTACTTAACTAGAATCGTATAATATGAGGTCTTTTGTAACTGTCTTCTTTCACTCTGCGTGACATTTTCCAGCTTCATGCACATCGTACCGTGCACTTGGACTTCATTCCTTTTTTTGGCCGAGTAATATTCCACTGTGTGGTCGTACTATGGTAGTTATAGTAAAAGATGACTGACTTGGAACATCTGAGGGTGAGGTGATGATGGGAGAGCCAGGTATCATTATTAGCAGGAGAGGAAGACATGGGCTTGGATCTCAAAGGGAGTCAAGGGCAGACATCCAGTCTTGGATGTTGTATAAATTAGAGGTGGCATTTCAAGATGTGAGAGTAAACGTGATCTCCAAATTGAAATATGTACTCTGTAGGTAGCTGAAATGGTTGCCAATAGATACCATCCATCTATTCATGTCCTCTGATGGAATTCATGGTAATTATCATTTTAGACTAATCCAAGATCATTATGATGCAGAAGAATCAGTGAAACCAGACACACATTTTGAATGATTCATTTTTGTCATGCTTCTATTAGCATGAAACTCATTTTTTGGCCTTGTTGAATCCTTTGCTCTAAACGTTTTCTGTTTTTCTTGCCCACTCATTTTGTTGGTTGGAAAATGATTAATATTTAAAATTGATACAAGTTGCTTAAATGCTTAAGGAAACATTTCTTTTTCCTCTGAATGACTGTTAGGAAATTGTTTCATTCTCTTCCATTGTTTTAAGTATTAACTTAGGGTTTTTTTCTTTTTTTTTTTTTTTTTTTAGTAAATCAAATAGAATATACCAGCAGCTTCAAATTTGCTTGGTTATCATTTATGATCCTTTGTAAAGTTCAAACATAATCTTTTATATATTGAGCAGTATTTGCTGGCTTCTATACCCAGGTTGTCTAAAATAAGTAATAATGGTAAATTAAGTTTAAATTTCTAGGTATTATCTTTATATTGAATTAACTATTACTTTTTTGTGTGTGTGTGGTACGCAGACCTCTCACTGTTGTGGCCTCTCCCGTTGCGGAGCACAGGCTCCGGACATGCAGGCTCAGCAGCCATGGCTCAAGGGCCCAGCCACTCCGCGGCATGTGGGATCTTCCCAGACCGGGGCACGAACCCGTGTCCCCTGCATCGGCAGGCGGACTCCCAACCACTGTGCCACCAGGGAAGCCCAACTATTACTTTTTAAATTGTTCCCCTTATAGTACAGAAGTTAGGTTAGTTGGTGAGTCTTCTGAAATCTCAAGACAGACAATTTTTAACCCAGGTGTTTAGTCTTTTATAGTCTATAGGATTCAGTTTCTGTGTAGATAAGTTTCCATGTTATTTATCTGCCAGTACTGGGATGTCACATGAAGACTTAGATCTTATGATATCAGGGCTTGGGTGTAATCTTGAATACTGTAGCTCTTTTTTTAACCGAATTACCATTCTGAAGCTGATTGCTTTTGACCACATATAGTTATTCTGGTTTTGTTTGCTTGCTTTTTGCATGTGGCCGGTATCTCTACTCCTTTGATCTCTATAGCTGTTTGATACCCTGCATAAAAATTCAGGAGATAGACGAATCCTAGACTTTTGCTTATCTATTGGCCTAATAGGTAAACTAACCATAGAAAGCAGAAATTTTAGAATTAGGTGACTGCATGGTATTCTCTAAAGATTTGCTTTCACTACATCACACAGGTTTCTGTTACCAACCTGCAGGTACTCAATTATTATAATTCACTCTAACTTTGAAATCTGTAGATAGAAAATGAAAACCATCTGTTGCCTTGTGAAGTAAGGAAGAATATCAGAACAGATTTTAAAAGAGCAGTAACTCTTTTCTAGATGCATGTTGTAGGTGGGAGGGGTTTCCCCTGTGTGTTCATCGTGGTCTTTTTACATAATTTGCTTTTCATTTTCTAGAAGGAAAGTGGCAAGAGTCAACTTGGTATTATATCAATGACGAGCTTTCCTATCAGCCATCCCCAAAGATATATATACAAGGTAGTGTAGTGTTACTGAGTTCAGTCTGCAGTGGAAGGACCTGGATTACTTATGCACCAAAAATAATAACCTTGTTGCCTGTGGGACTTCAGTGTGCATTTACCATTGCATACCAGGGAGCTGCTTCAGAAGGTGCCAGGTAATCCTGTATCCATCTTCTCATTTGCATCTTTCGGTACCAGGCATAGGAGAATTCTTCCAAGCAGTGCAAACTTGCTAGCCCCCTCTCTAGCAAAGAGTGGAAATGGGCAGAAGTCAAGATTGACACAGCAATTTCATGTTCCCTTGTGGTTTGCTGTCAGCAAGCTGTTACCCACACACGCAAAAGGTTGTTTGAAGTGGGCTTACACATGTTTCCATAGCAGCAGTCATCTTAGTGATTCCTCTCGTTTTCGGACTTTTTTTTTCTTTTGCTTCCCTATTCCTCGCGGATGCAGGATTAAACAAACAGCATATTTAGGTCAAGGAAAGAGATGTTTGCTAATATAGATGCTAGGCTAAGCATTCTGGGAGGGAGGTTTCTTGCAGCAGATGAACATTCTTTGTGCCTTCCAGCAGCATCTGCAGCAGGGTGGCTGTCTGGCACCGTCTTTTTCATTTTGGGCAGGTTCTGAGATTCAGAACAATCCCAAGCAAATCCCAGGAGCCGGCAGTTTTCTAGTAACCACATGTAAATCTTCTGCTTATTTGTTTTTGGTACTAACAGTGAAGCAATCTATTGGAAAAGCAATACTTTAAAGGTTTTGGTGCATCTGAAGGTGTGTCATCCTGTTTTTGCACCACCCCTCCTGTTTTACACTTGGAGCTTGGATTTTTTTGTCAGGCTGCTGGGCAGAAGCGGAATCTAGTACAACAGCTCGGAGCTTCCCTTCTGTTCTGGTGTCGGCAACTGCCTGTCACGAAGATGGTGCAGTGGGAGCCTGCTCTGAAGAGCCAAGGAAGATGATGTGGAAATGGAGTAGAGATTGCTAGAGACCTGAACATCCACACCTTGGGGATGGGTTGCACTACTAGTGTGATTCTGTTTAAAGGCATCCGCACCGTTTTTGAAAGAAACTGTGCTTATATGTGCAAACAGCAAGGAGAGAATAATGCCCTTGAATACACAGCATACAATTGGACAAAAGAAGATTCAGAACTATTGATCTCCTCCTGTCTGGTAAATGCTGTCTCTTAATTAACAAGTAGTTTGCTGGTGTTAGGATAAACTAGTCTTTACCTGTAAAGCAAATATATTTATCTCAGTGTGCTTATATATATGTAGCTTGTGTGTATGAATGGGTAATTAGTGGCCTTAAAATTAAATTATGAAGTGCCTGTTTGTATGTGTGAGAATGTCATGTGTTAATCAAATCTGAAATACATACAGAGAGAGCAGCTGGAGTAAGATATTTGGTTACAGACCAGTTTTCTAAGTTAGCTCTGTGAGCTTACATGTTCTTAGTATAGTTCTAGAAATAATACTGGGCAAAGCCTGTATTTAAGGTCTAATAGAGTGAACCCTCTCCCTATGATGGTGAATTACTCAGTCCCTTTACATCTTAGCCTTTTACCTGGCTAGATTTTCCTTACTAATGTCTTGTGGTTAGTCCTTTGAGTCAGGGGGAGAAATGTAAAGGGAACATGAAAGAAAATTGTAATGTAATGGGTGTGAGAAAAATATTTGCAGTTTTATTATTTTAAATCCAGCTATTTATAATTTTGTGGGTGAAGGCTCTTGAGAGTAAAAGGAAGCTTAGCTGACGCCTCTGTGTTCTTTCCTCCTTTCCCAATGCACAAGGAGGTGTCAAGTCACAGATGGGTGTGCCTCTCCATGGCCTTCTCACAAATACCAGGCTCATGAGAAAGCTGCATATTGGTCTCCTCCTCCCTCAGGATGCCTTGCCATTTTTCCTTGTTCTTCTCACAGTGTGTGTCAAAACGAGTGGGGAATAATACACGTGGGAGTTTCTGTGTGTGGGGCTGGCCAGCAGGATCTCGGTATGGCGAGGGCAGGGTGTGCGGAAACCCCAAAACCGTTCCTGGTCGTTAGGCTGCCATCTGAGACTGAGAGGCTGGTGTGCCATATGCACCTCCGGATCGTACCGGGTCGCCCCAGCCTTGCAGAAGCCCCTAGAGGGGATGTGTTTTGTGGAGAGGCTTATGTGATGTTAGCTCTCAAAATCCTTGGGAGGAAAGAAAAGGAGAGTATCGCATGAGCATCCGATGCGTTTTGGAAGGCAGTGAGTGTTATGCGTGGGTATGGAATTTAAGTGGTGCTGTTTTAACTACTAAATATTTTAAACCCTAAAGTATTTTGGGATATGCTTTTGAGAATAGCTGGTTTCAGAGATTAGAAGGACTGGCTCATTACAGTGTCTGTCCCAGGAGTGTAGTCCATAACCCTGACAGCCGTGGGACTGCTTGGCCCGTGATGCCAGTGCCTCTCCCATGCCACCAGCTTCTGCTCCCTCAGGCCACACTGACTTTTGTTTGGTTAACCTGCCTTTGGGAGACTCTGCATGTTTTTCTTTTTCTTTTATTGTGTGAAGGAATTCTAACCTGCCGGGGCCTTTGTTGGTACTCTGGGACTGGATTCTGAAGCACAGGTCCTGTGCCTTTGGTCAGATGCTCTCTGCCACCACCCTCACCCACACCAGCAGACCCCGGAGCACAACAGGACCGTGTGTGCATGTGGCCGAGGTGCTGTGGGTGGAAAGATGCACCCTCTCACTCCAAACTGGTCTCCCTGCCCCTCTCCTTGGCCCTGTGCCTTCTTCTCTACGTGGCAGACAGTGGTCCTTTGGAAAGGAAAGTCAGACCATCCTTCTTCTGCTCAGTCAGATCCAGAATCCTTACGGGGGCTTCCAGGTCCATCCCCAGCCTGCCCACCAGACCCTGTTTCCTCCTTGTCACCCTGTTTCCTCCTCATTCTCCTCATTCCTCTCTCACTGGCCTCTTCCCTGAGACCTCTACCCAGACGTTTACCTGGTCCACCTCCAGCCTCCTGCAGGGCTTTTCTTAGATCTCCCCATGGCAGCAAGGCTTCCTTGACCACTGGTGTAATCCTGCTGCACCCCCAGCGCACCCTTCTCTGGGTCCTCGCTATAATTTCTTCATAATATTGATCTCAGCTGACATACAGTTAGGCAAGAATAATAGCGTAAGTGTAGTAATAGTAATTAGTGCTGTTACTTATGGTACTTAAACAGGAATAAGATTTATGATGGCAGGGATTTTTGTCTGTTTTACTTACCGCTCTGCCCTCAACAGCCTGAACAATGCCTGATTCCTAGTAAGTCCTTGGCTAATAAGTGAACTCTGATGAAATGGTTTTATGGTCCTGAACTTGAACTTGGAGAAGCTGTTGAGAAGATAGGTTATCTTCTAGAACCAGTCTTTCTTGGAGCTACCCTAAGAAGTTATGTGGTCCAAGGCTGGCCATTCCGTGGGTTTGCTATGATCCTTGAGTGACAATTGATTTGATAATACTATCTTTGGATATTGTCCACACTAGCTCTGTTGAGACCTGTTCCGTGGCATGGGCATTTGAGGACCTTCTCATCCTTTGGTTTGATCCAGCCAAACCCTTTATTAAGGGAGCCCTGCCCATCGGCCCTCCCTTGGGCCTGCTCCATGCAAAGTAGGTTGACCTTCTCACCAGGCAGATGTGCGTCCTTGTCAGGCGCCTCAGCCTTGGTGGGGAGGATGTCTGTCCTTCCTCCAGCTCAGGTGGTGACGCCAGCCTGTGGCTCGACCTTAACTGTCAGCAGGTCAGCACTGTACTTCACTGCTCCTCAGGGTATAACCCCCACCCCCGTCACTCAATGCATAACAAACCTTGTGGAGGAAAAGTAATGTTCATGTAGCTGCCATTCTTCTGGAGACTCTAAAATACCGGAGATATCTGCCTATCTGTCAGAATCCCACAGGGGTGGACTGGCTCATTTTGGCCTCAGAGGAATTGCTGCTCCTGAACTAAGCTTTGCATTTTTCTCTTGCCCACACTGAAGGACATCATAAGAAACATCCTTAGAAAAGTGATGTCTGCTATGAGGGTGTTGAGGGCACTATAGTGTAGTGGTTAAGAGTGGCGACTCTGGAGCTAGCCTTCAGGGTTTGAGTCCCAAATCCACAACTTGATAGCTGTGTGACTTTGGGCAGTTTACTTAACCTCTCTGTTCCTGTTTCCTTATCCATTAAATGCAGATAATAACAGTGCTTATTACCTCATAGGGTTATTAGATGAGTGAATATGTCTAAAGTTCTTAGAACAGTGTTTTGCACGTAAGTTAGTGCTAATTGTTAGCAATTATAATTACTTCTATTTTTTAGCGTTCCTTTTATGAGGAGCCCTGGAAGAAATTTCTTGTCTTCATGCTCTGAATGGTTTTGCTTTTCCTGAGGAACTACTTCATTTTTATTTTATATACATTATGATTCATGTAACTGACCTCAGCCACCTCTTCAGTTGACTGTTAAAAGAAAGCTTATCTGGGCTTCCCTGGTGGTGCAGTGGTTGAGAGTCCGCCTGCCGATGCAGGGGACACGGGTTCGTGCCCCAGTCCGGGAAGCTCCCACATGCCGTGGAGCGGCTGCGCCCGTGAGCCATGGCTGCTGAGGCTTAGCGTCCGGAGCCTGTGCTCCGCAACGGGAGAGGCCACAGCAATGAGAGGCCCGTGTACCGCAAAAAATAAATAAATAAATAAATAAATAAAAGAAAGCTTATCTTTTAACAGTTTCACAATATGACCCGATTCTAACATACATAGGCTCTTTCAAAATGATTTGTTTTATATTTCCCTTAAACTTTGCTCCTTACTTTCCTGTATGACTATTTTGTCGCTGTCTGCTTCTTCTCATCTGCTTATTAAAATACTTTTAATCCTCTTCTGTATGTTTTTATGTAAATCACTTTAAATCCTTTTGAAACAAAGCAGAGTATGAATTAATAAGTGAATAGAGAACTGTAGTGAAGAACAAACCTTCAAGGTGGCTCTGAAGCAAAATCAGATGTCTTTTTTTAATGTTAATTTAATTCCGTAAAACTCTAATTTTATTAGCTTGCTTTTTTTTACGTTTTGTTTTCACACAAGTTGTGTGCTTTGCTGTGCCAATGGCTACATCAGAGTTAAGACAGTTTTATATAATATTCACTTACAGCACATGTAGCGCTTAAGCTACACGTTACATCTTCATCCGTTACTAAAAATCACCTGGGTGACTTCTTTAAAAGTTACACTATAGCTCATTAAAAATCAGATGTCTTGAGCGCAGACGTTAGCTTTATAGTAAGGCTGCAGCTGTGCGATCTTGCACAGGAAGGTTCTCTTTATGTCTAAAAGGCATGAATTAGCCCCGTGGCGGGTGGTACACTGGGAAAAGGGCTTATCTGGAAGTCGTGGACTGACTGAATGTCCAGTGTGCCACACTTAGATTTTGATTAGTAATTCTGCCACAATGGAGGGACGGGATTGAGTTGGGGTAGATTGTATTCTTGAGTATAGAGTTTTCTAAAGTCTTTCTTTTCTAATTAATGGAATGTCCAGGTTATTCAAGAAACACCCTTGAGTGCTTCTTTGTGCCGGGTGCTGGATGTACAGGAATGATGAAGAAGCTCAGGTCCCCACCGGGGGAAGTTGACACAGAATGCACAGGGCACGGTCAAGGACGTGAGGGCTCGGCTTGGCCCAGGCACCTTCCATGAGGAGGGGCAGCTTGAGCTGAGACAAAACACTTGTAAATCCCATTTTTCCTTGTCTGTGAAGGTTTGTGATGCACCCAGCCCTATTGACTAGGACTTGCCCTGTTTTACTCATAGCCAGTAATAGAATCTTCTCTTAATGTTTCTGTGGAGGAATTGAGGACCTGTGGGATTATGCTGTACCATGTTCTCTTTTTGCCAGTTGTAACTGACGTGAAAGAAGTCACTTAGTTATACCCTTGATGGCTGCTGGGATTTTGTCAGTAGCTTCATAGAGAGCACGTTGCTGCAAGTCACAAGGAGAGAAGACAAACTTTCTTGTCCTCAATTTCTTTTGTGACATGTTGGAATAATATATTGATAATTTTACCCATGGTAAATTGATAGTTAATCTTTTTTTCTTACCTCCTTAAAGCTTTGAAGTTTTTCATGGTTTTCCTATTTCAAGATGTGCTACACGTCGTCAGCATGTTCTCAGCCTTTACTGCTGTGTAGGATTTTATCAGACCACTTTAGTCTCCCCAGGCTAAACAGTCCTTCCTAACGTAAAGCACCTATTGGCTTTGAAAATCCTTTGGTTTATCATATGTGCACTGTGCAAAGAGAACAGAGTTGAAGGCGATACGGCCATAAGAGCCTGCGGTCCTGCTTGTACGTGTCTGTGCAGCTACAGGGATAGATGGGTTGCGGGAGCGTAAGGGGAGATAACGGTATAATCGATGACGGGCTAAGTGAAAAGTGGTATAATACCTATCAGCTTGAGGCAGCGGGGAAAGTAAAGGCTAGATCTTTATTTTTTCAGATGTTCTCTCATAACTGTTTCTTGCACTGTTACTAGTGTCTTGAATTGTAAGAAAGCGGAAACCTGCTTGGCCACCTTCTGGAACACTGCTTTGGTTCTAGGTCCGGTCACGGGGCCGTGGCTTTCGGTAGGCTGTGTTTTCCATTTTATTTCTAATTATCCTTCCTAATGATGCCCAGTGGATTTCGTTGCCTATTTTGATCACAGCAGTAAATTGGGCTGATGTTTTCAAGGAACAGTCTGCTCTGATTCCTAGATCCATTTCCTGTGTCCTGAGATTGCGTTGCTCTATTGATGCTGCTTTTTGTGAGTGCAGCCAGCATGAGCTAGCAGGAGCGAGTATTGTACCTTTCCCTGGTGCTTTTTAAAAATTTACCGTCTTTTTAATATTTATTAAATCATAAGCAGGAAATTTAACATTCATTGTAGAAACTAAGCGTGCTGTGTTTGCTACACGGAGGTAACCACTGATACAAATATTTTGAGGCAAAAACCTTCAAGAACTTCATCCATGTATAGTGTTGTTCATAAAAGTTACGTATGTAATGGGTGTCTGTGGACTAAATTTTGTTGTTTCCTTCCACCCCCAGTTCATATGTTGAAGCCCAAATCCACAGTATGACTGCATCTGGAGGTAGGGTCTTTAGAAAGTAATTAAGTTAAATGAGGTCATAAGGGTGGGGCCCTAATCCAATAGGACTGTGGCCTTCTAAGAAGAGTAAGAAATCTCTCTTTCTCTGCCATATGAGCACACAGCAAGAAGGCAGCTCTCTGCAATCTAGGATGAGGGTCCCAATCCAGGATGAAGTTCAAAGTTAGGCCACCCTAACTTTGAACTTCAGCCTCCAGAACTGCGAGCAAATAAATTTCTGTTGTTGAAGCCACTCAGTCTTTGGTATTTTGTTATGACAACCAAAGCTGACTAATACATAACAATATACATGTTATTTTGTTCTATAGTCTTGTTGTTTGCTTTAAATAGATATCACAAACATCTTTCTATGTCAATGAGTATACATGTATATCTAATTCTTAATGGTGTCATTTCATCGTATGGATGTGTCTTAGTTTATTTCGGGCTGCTATAACAGAATAACATAGATTGAGTGGCTTGTAACAAACGTTTATTTCTTATAGTTCTGGAGGTTGGGAAATCCAAGATCAAAGCAGCCATAGATTTGATGTCTGGCGAGGACCCACTTTTTGGTTGTCTTCTTACTGTAACTTCATGTGCAGGAGGGAGTGAGGGATCTCTTTGGGGCCTCTTCTATAGAGAACGCTAATCCCCCTCATGAGGGTTCCACCCCCAAAGGCCTCCCCTCCAAACACCGTCACATTGGGAATTAGGTTTCAATATATGAATTTTGAGGGGACACAAACATTCACATTGGAGGAAGTGACATTTTATTTAACTTATACCCATTATCCCATTTTTTTCCAATTGTAAATGCTGTGATAAACATCTTTGCATGTGTACTTTAAACAGTTGTCAAATTATTTTCTTAGCATAAACTTCTAGACTTGGAGTAGCTGGGTCAAAGTATATTTGCTTTTTTTTTTTTTTTAAGTAGATCTTTATAGGAGTATAATTGCTTCACAATACTGTGTTAGTTTCTGTTGCACAACAAAGTGAATCAGCCATATGCATGCACATGTCCCCATATCCCCTCCCTCCTCCCTATCCCACCCCTCTAGGTCATCGCAAAGCACCAAGCTGATCTCCCTGTTCTACGCTGCTGCTTCCCACCAGCCAACTATTTTACATTCCGTAGTGTATATATGTTGATGCTACTCTCACTTCGACCCAGCTTCGCCCTCCCACCGCATGTTCTCAAGTCCATTCTCTATGTCTACCTCTTTATTCCTGCCCTGCAACTAGGTTCATCAGTACCTTTTTTTTTTTTGTAGATTCCATATATATGTGTTATCATACAGTGTTTTTCTCTTTCTGACTTACTTCACTCTGTATGACAGACTCTAGGTCCATCCACTTCACTATGAATAACTCAATTTCGTTTCTTTTTATGGCTGAGTAATATTCAGCCATAAAATATTGTATTGAAGATGTGCCACATCTTCTTTATCCATTCATCTGTCGATGGACATTTAGGTTGGTTCCATGTCCTGGCTATTGTAAATAGCGTTGCAGTGAACATTGTTGTACGTGTCTCTTTCTGAATTATGGTTTTCTTAGGGTATATGCCCAGTAGTGGGATTGCTGGGTCATATGGTAGTTCTATTTTTAGTTTTTTAAGGAAGCTCCATACTGTTTTCCGTTAGCTTTTGCACAGCAAAGGAAACCATAAACAAGACAAAAAGACAACCCTCAGAATGGGAGAAAATATTTGCAAATGAAACAACAGACAAAGGATTAATCTCCAAAATATACAAACAGCTCATGGAGCTCAATATATTTGCTTTTTAAAGGATTTTTGTATGTATAGCCAGATTATCCTCCAGAAATATTGTTTTGAGATTTTTAAAAATTGAAGACAAGAAAATTTGTTTTCTCTGCTTGTAACTTCAAGCAGTTTGCCTTCATAATTGCTTTTTTTTTTAAACATCTTTATTGGAGTATAATTGCTTTACAATGTTGTGTTAGTTTCTGCTGTATAACAAAGTGAATCAGCTGTATGTATACATATATCCCTATATCTCCTCCCACCTTCCCTATCCCACCCCTCTAGGTGGTCATAAAGCACTGAGCTGATCTCCCTGTGCTATGCGGCTGTTTCCCACTAGGTATCTGTTTTACATTTGTTAGTGTATATGTGTCCATGCCACTCTCTCACTTTGTCCCAGCTTATCCTTCCCCCTCCGTGTCCTCAAGTCCATTCTCTACATCTGTGTCTTTATTCCTGTTCTGCCCCTAGGTTCTTCAGAACCACTCTTCTTTTTTTAAGATTCCATATATATATGTTAGCATACGGTATTTGTTTTTCTCTTTCTGACTTACTTCACTCTGTATGACAGACTCTAGGTCCATCTACCTCACTACAAATAACTCAATTTCGTTTCTTTTTATGGCTGAGTAATATTCCATTGTATATATGTGCCACATCTTCTTTATCCATTCCTCTGTCGATGAGCACTTAGGTTGCTTCCATGTCCTGGCTATTGTAAATCATTATTGCTTTTTATTAAGCTGTTGATGGAGTTATCTGCTCAACAGAATAATATCAACTTAGATTGCTGTATACTTAGGCAGTAACATAGTCATACCAGGGTTCAAATTAGTACTACTTTTGCCTCAACTTCTGGAAGCATGACCACTAGCATTCTTAAATATCCCCGTAGAATTCTGAAATGTTCCATTGTGGGGGGCTGGAATGTGTTTGTTCTGGGGGGTCATCAACCTTTTAGAGTTGGTAGCTATTTCATAGATACTGAAGAGGGAAGAGCAGAGAAATACTGAGTAGAAACAGATGAGTAGGGCTGTTACTGCTTTTGCTCAAGTCTTTTTAGGTATTCCAATAGTTGGTTTATGTTTCTCCCATTGATCTGGTGAGAAGCAACAACTTTTTTGCTTTTTTAAAAGTAACGTTGGTCGTCTTTCATATTTAGAATATGTAATTATTTTAGAAAATATAGAGACTACAGAGAAGAATAAAGAGGAAAACAAAATCAGCCATAATCCCACAGCCCTGAATTAATTACTGCTTAACATGTAGTGTATGTTTTCTAATATCTTTCCATGCTTATGCAAATATAAAAAATGGTATAATATTTCATAAATAATTCCGATGCCTTTTTCTCTTGTCATTTTTTATGGCCATTTACTTATGCCTGTAATGTTCTGCTAACAGTGTTTAATAAGTGCATAATATTCCATTGTAATGCATATACTAGAATTTATTTAAATGCTTTTCTTTTGTTAGGCATTTAGGTTGTTATAAACTAAGCTTATTGAAGACATCTTTACCCAAACGTATTTTTATGGATCTGTAATTATTTTCATAGGCTAGATTCATAAACATGAACTTGTTAAGGCAGGAATGAATTTTTTAAAGGCCCTTTAAGGCATATTGTTTTATTGCTTGATGATTGATCCAAGTTACGTTCCTAGCACCAGTGAATATTAGTCTTGTTTTATATATGATGATTGCCAGGATCGTTTTGCCAATTTGAGAGATAAAAGATACAATTTTGAAACTCAAATCCTTTGTCATATTCTTTTCAAGTATTTCTCCATTTTGTCATTTGCCTTTAATTTTGTTTACCTTCTTTATAGTACTTATTTTACTAATAGAAGTTTAAGTGTATGTGATAAGCATAAGAGTCTTTTCCTCTGTGACTTCTTCCATTACTTTTTTTTTTCCCCCTTATTTTTTTGGCTGTGTTGGGTCTTAGTTGTGGCACACGAGATCTTTGTTGAGGCATGCAGGATCTTTCATTAAGGCCTGTGGTCTCTTTGTTTCAGTGCTCGGTCTTCTCTCTAGTTGTGGCATGCAGGTTTTTCCTCTCTAGTTGTGGTGCGCGGGCTCCAGAGCGTGTGGGCTCTGTAGTTTGTGGCACACAGGCTCTCCCCTTGAGCCGCACGAGCTCAATAGTTGTGGCTCGCTTAGTTGCCCTGCAGCATGTGGGGTCTTAGTTCCCTGACCAGGGATCGAACCTGTGTCCCCTGCATTCGAAGATGGATTCTTTACCACTGGACTACCAGGGAGGTCCCTCTTCCATTACTTTTATACTTAGAAATTCTTGCCTATCTCAGATCAGATATTCACCAGTATTTTCTTTTGGAACTTGTTTGCTTGCTTATTTATTTACTTACCATTTGGCTTTTTTATCCAAGGGGCCTGCTTGCCAACTGGTTTTGTTAATAAAGTTTTATTGTCATTTGTTTTCATGTTGTCTATGACTTCTTTCTTAGTGGCAGAATTGAGTAGTTGCGGTAGAGATTTACTTTCTGGATTAAAAGATTTATTAGCTGACCCTTTATAGAAAGTTTGCCAGTCCTCGCTTTAGTCAATCTAGAATTTATTTGGTATATAGTTTAGTTGAGGCCCTAACTTGATTTCCTCCTTACTCCCAACACTCATTTTTCCCAATCCTGTATTTTGAATAATCCATTCCTTAGTCATTGATTTGTGGATTAAAAGATTTATTAGCTGACCCTTTATAGAAAGTTTGCCAATCCTCGCTTTAGTCAATCTAGAATTTATTTGGTATATAGTTTAGTTGAGGCCCTAACTTGATTTCCTCCTTACTCCCAACACTCATTTTTCCCAATCCTGTATTTTGAATAATCCATTCCTTAGTCATTGATTTGTGATCCTGCCTTCATTATGTTTTATGTTCCTTTATGTACTAGGCTTTGTTTGGGAACTATCCTTTGTTCATTATAGAAGCAAACTTCTTATCCAGCTGTGAGTTCAATTACAGTTTAGTAAAAATGGAAACAAGAAATTTGAAGAAACAAATTCTACATTTTAAAGATTTATCTATAAATAGGCTATACTGCGTAAGTTGCTGATTTAGGTAGTTTTATAAAGCAGGTATTGGTAAAGATTCAGGGGCTGAGGGTTAAGGATTGAGTGTAGAGTTAAGTATATTTGTAAATGTGTTTCCTTGTGAAATCCCATGCTCATAAGGTAGATCAAGCTTGTCTTAATAAGGAATCTCTGGTGCATTTTGATGAAAGAGAAATTCCAATGTGGCAGCTGCATCCTCAAGTGACCTTGGTTTGAATCTACATGTTTTGTGTATCCGGTCTCTCCTAACAAAGGGAGTCCCAGCAAACTATAAGCAGAGGTACTACCAGAGTTTCCAGACCAATTGTGTTGGTGTCTGCAGGAAATTTATCTGTATCCTAATAGATGGAGAGTGAATTGTAGTTTTTCCTTTATACATTATGTGAATTCTAAAGATAATTGATTTCCCTCCTTGCCTACGTCTTATGTGTGTGTTAAGTTTTTTGTTTTTTTTTTCGGTACGCGGGCCTCTCACTGTTGTGGCCTCTCCCGTTGCGGAGCACAGGCTCCAGACGCGCAGGCTCAGCGGCCATGGCTCACGGACCCAGCCGCTCCACGGCACGTGGGATCTTCCCGGACCGGGGCACGAACCCGTGTCCCCTGCATCGGCAGGCGGACTCTCAACCACTGCGCCACCAGGGAAGCCCTGTGTGTTAAGTTTTAGATATGTATATGTCTGTGTGTGACTGTCTATTTGTGTATGTGTGTGTATTTTTTGTTGTCACCTCAGTACTGAAATATTGGATAAAGGGGTACTTTACTTTTTTCGCATGTCAGTGAACAATTCAAGGCTTTATCCTCGGATGCATTTCAATAAACATTTGTTTCTCTGCCAAGGAAAAACCCATATCCTAGAAAACTGAAGTAGATGTGACTTGTGAACCTAAGCAGAGGGACATGGTAGTTGCTGACGGATAGGTTTTCTCTGCTTTTCTAGAGTATGTTCTGCCTTTACAGGGTCTGTTTGCTTGTACAGTTCTAAGATGTGGGCTTGGTGGCAGTCCTTGCTAATAGTTTTATCCTTCTGCACGTTTGGTATTCCTTGTGTTTTCTAGGCTTATGAAATAGGTAACAGCATCATCAAAGAAGTTGCCTTACAAGTGACTCTTATTTCTCTGAGCTTTCTGTACTGTCAAAGAGCGATCAGAAGAGAACCCTGAAATTGTTTTCTTGTTTTTTCCCCTCTACTGGAAAAGCTATTTCCTGTACTCCCAACACTTCTGACACCAAATATGTGGGGTTTATCCCTCATGTTAAACAATTTGGACGCCAACTACTCAGAGTTAGTGCAGATCCCACAGGTCAAGGGCTCCAGGGCTCACAGGTTTTCACCTGTGCTTCTGACCAATCAGCTGTAAGTCAGGGTTTCCTACGTCCCCGCTCCTTGGATTCGATAATTTGCTACAATGGCTCACAGAACTCAGGAAAACACCGAACTTACTATTACTGGTTTGTTATAAAAGATACAACTCAGGAACAGCCAAATGGAGGAGATGCATGGGCCAAGGTATGGGGAAAGGCTATGGAGTTTCCATGCCCTCTCCAGGCATGCCATTCTCCTAACTCCTCTATGTGTTCACCAACCCAGAAGCTCTCCAAACCTCTGTGTTTAGGAGGCTCCATTATGTAGGCATGATTGATTAAATCATTGGCTATTGGTTATTGAACTCTAGCTCCAGCCTCTCTCCTCTCCTGGGAAGTCAGGAAGCAGAGCTGAAAGATACAGCCTACTATTCACAGGATTGGTTCCTCAGGCAACCAACCCCTCCTGCTCTAAGAGTCACCTCATTAACATAAACTCAGGTATGGTTGAAAGGGGTTTATTATGTATAACAAGATACTTCTGTCGCCCCTGTTAGTCACGGAATTACAGGAGTTTTAGAAGCTCTGTGCCAGGAATCAGGGCAGAGACCAAATAATTCGTATTATGTCACACCCAATATCCATTGGATACCTTTTAATACAATGGTGAATAAGCCACAGTCTGTGCTCTCAAAAGGCCTGGAGATCTCCTACGTGGGATGCAGGCTGTGATGGAGATAAGCCTAGCTACAATGAGAAAACCTGCAAGGGACTCCTAGCTCACCTTTGGGACAGAGTCAAGGAAGACTCCTGGAGGAGGTGATGTCTGACTTGAGTCTTGAAGAAGGTAAAGAAGTTAACCAACCAAAAGGGTAGGAGGACGTTTCTGCATAAGGAGCAAAGTCCTAGGGAGGGAGAGCTGAGACCTCCTTGTAGCTGCTCTAGTTTCATGAGGCTGGAGAGGGCTCACTGGGCTGAAAGTACAGTGGTGACCAGTGCGGCTAGAGAGGTAGCATGGACCAGATCATGGTGGGTGTTTTGGAACTTTATTCTAATATTGGAGGAGAACCATTTGCTGAAGGTTTTAGATTAGGAAATACATGGTCAGACTGATGTTTTAGAAAGATCTCTCAGACTGTAGAGTGGATGATGGGCTGGAGAAAGAGGGTGTCTGAAGATGGGGACACTAGTGAGGAGGCCTGGGCAGCATGATGACAGGCAGTCGTGGCCGGACTAAGGTGGCTGGTAGTGGAGATGGAGGGTGGCATCTGGATCTAAGAGATAGTTAAATGAGAGAGAAAGGAGTCAAGGGTGTTCAAATGTCTGCCTTGGGCACCTCCAGGCTGCCGTCTACAGAGCTGGGGAACAGCTTTGAAGGAATGAGTCTGGGGAAGTTGGGATGGAGAGGAGGATTTTATTTTGGGTCATCCTGAGTTTGAGGGGGGCCATGACTGTTGGGCTGTAGGTAGAACTGTGGATCCCAGCCTGGTGAGGAAGGCATGGGAACGGACAGAGTCTCCTGGTGAGAGAGCTGAGAGTACCGAGAGCCAAGGCCCCGGGAAGGGCAAAGGAAGGGAGTTGGAATAGTTGTCTAGAGTTGAGTGGTCAGGGAGGTAGAGCATGGTGAGGTTTGCATCTGGAAGCAGGATTACAGCCCCCTAAATGCCCAGAGCTTGAAGAACTTTGCCTGCATATTTTTGTTTAAGCCTCCTGCCTCTAGAGCACCGGCAGAGTCATCTGAACCACTCACAGAAACGTTTAGCGAGCTGTGTGCACAGTATCCTTCTTGCACAAGGTACGTATCCCCTCTGCCCTTTAGAAGGGTCTTAAATAGTGGAGCAGAGGAATAATTGATCATTGAATAAAGTCATGGCCCCTCCTTCTACCCTTATCAGAATAGCTGACGTTTATTGAGTGTTCACTAGTTCTCATGCACTGTTCTAAGCTCCATATGTTTATTTACTCGTTTAATTCTTACGACAACCTGGTGAAGTACTCGTGTTACCTTAATCTTATAGATGAGGAAACCAAATCGGGGAACAAAGAGAAAGGTGAATAAAGTGTAAAGTCATATAAGTAGTTAGTAGCACAGCTGGGATTCAAACCAGTCATTTAGTTGCAGAGCCCTGTGCTCTTAACTGTCATACCGTAGAGTCCAGCCTTCTGGTACAGCACACATGGGGTGTGGGAAAGTACTCAGAAATGAATGAACCTCGTAACACTGGATGAGTGAGAAAAAGATGAGGCAGGACAAGGAGCCCAGTCCAGCTTGGGAGGAGGACCTGTAGCCAAGGGGAACAACGTGCTGGGAGGTGTGCAGGGAGGGCTGAGCGGCTCAGAGCTGGGTGTGAGGTGAGTTGGCCTGTCTGTGAAGAGCTGCCTCATGTGCTGAGCAACCAGTGTTCAGTTTGGAGGCCCACGGGGCCCTGTGGGGTTAGACCATCCTCCTCATGCCAGAGTGGGGTTTGGAATCAGAAAGGAAGAGACTGGAAGCAGGAGGACCAGGGTGAGAGCTCTGACCCTCCAGACAAACCCTCTGATGGAAGGCATGGAGGGAAAGGACTGCTGCACACTGGAAATGGATGAGAGAGCAGGGAATAGCAACGCCCAGTCTTCTGACTTGGGAGGTGGTGATGCCATTAATCAAATGCAGGCATGGAAGGGGAGGGACGGGTTTAAGCGTAGCTGGCATGGAGCAGAGGAAGGGGGAGAGCAGATCATGAGTTCACTTTTGGTCTTGCTGTGTTTGAATACCCGAGGAACCTTCAGGTCAGGGACAGATCCAGCTTTTGTAGGGCCTGAAGCTCCTACAGTTGAGAGCCCTCTTTAAGAGAACTAATAGAAAGTGAAAAGACCAAGTTAGGTACAGGACTTTAGGAGGGGCCTATGCCAGGGAGGGTCCTGAAGCGTGAGCTTCGGTAATTTCTTGGTGAACCTGCTCCTGTGTCGTGGCAGATGCCTAGGCTCCTGGAGGTCCTTTTCCCTCTCTGGTGTCCCCTGCTGTGTCTTCCTGCATCTCAGAAAACCCCCAGATTCCTCTCTGAGCCATAGGCTGGCCATCATCTTGTTTAGACTGTAAGAGCTAATTAAAGTTAACCCAGGGTTACCTTAATGTGATGTCTAGGAAGGCCTGTGCTGTGCCTTCTGACTTTTCTACAGAAAAGGTACCCTACTCCTGCCCTCTACCCCGCCCCCCAACCCCGGTCTCCGTAACACACAAGTGAAACAGAAAGAAAAAGCCACAAAGGGCTTGTGTGGGACGAGGGATTCAGTTTATTACCGCTGTCTATGACCAGAAGAGTGAAAGTATGGGTTGGCCAAACAGTTCATTCGGGTTTTTCTGTAACGTCCCGCACAAACTTTTTGGCCAACCCAGTATGTTCTATTTAGATTATCAGCAGGAATTGGTGGCCATGTGTACATTGAACTGTAGCACTTCCAGCTTTTCCTTTTAAGAAAGAGTTTGGGGGACTTATTTTACCTAAAGCCTCTTAGAATAAAGTCTTTTAAACCAAATTTGCATCGTTTCCTAACAGAGATGAAAAATGGTTTCATCATAGCCAGTAAAAATATAAGGCAGCACATTTAGGTAATTATCCCAATAATATGTACAAAAAGTTCCGTAGCAGTAAGAAGGGAGCGGCGAGGGGAATGCTAGAATCATTGTTTAGTCTGTGTCGTTGATAACTTCGCAGAAGAGCCTATCCTTGCAGGGAGATAATTACTGACACTACCAAGGACAAGGTTGTACTTGGGTCAAACGTCCTCTCTCCTGCTGCTGCACCTTGGCCTTTGGAACCACCCACTACAGTGCCTCGTGCTCTGGGCACCCACCTGCCCCCTCAGTGCTCGAGAAATCTACCCCCACCCTTCCTGTCACTGTCAGTCTGCGTGTGGATGATCTCAGCTACATGTTAGGCTCTTATCTGATTAAAACCTTCACAACATGGTATAAATAGCTTACAGAATTCTATCTGTCAAAGGGTATTTGCACTTTAGAGTTTGCTAACTAAGGGTAGCGCTGCAGGTTATGGAAGATTTTGGAGCAATTTGTCATTCATTTCCAAACTGCAGAATGGAGTTTGTATGCTAGTTTCTGTGTGTGTTGGGTTTTTGTTTAGATTATAGGAGGAGAATGTTTTTACCTCATTTTTCTTCTTCTTCTTTTTTTTTTTCCCCCAAGTAGGCATTGGTTTTCTGTGTATGGTTATCTAGGGCAAACTTCAAATGTTTAATTAACGTCTAGCGGTGGCCTTCTCTGCTGTGTCTTGCCAACTGCAAACTACCAAGCTTCCAGAAAGATGAGCTTGGGAATCTAGCACCCTGCCTTGGAAAAGTTGGCTCCCGCTCTTGTGAACTGAAAATATCTGCAAATTGCATCACCGGGCCTGAAATCCTGGGACCTTATAAAGAAAGGGTACTGAGATGTTGCTTTCTCATTCAGATCCATGACCTGCTGGCGTACCTGAGTCAGGGCTGGGAACTGAGTGCTACATCTTAAGAAGGACCTAACAGGGCAGGAGAAAATCCAGAGAAGGGCTATTAAAAGGACTGGTGTGTACTTATAACTTAAAGTTGGTAGGTGGGAGCCCCTTCTATGTATGTTCTTTCCCAGAGCCTTAAGTTACACCAGATCCTCCTGTGTTTATAAATCTGATTTGGGGGGTGAGTGGGGTGGGATACTGAAGACAGGCAGAGCCCTGAATGTTTTAGCCACTCCGGCAAAGTAGACATCATTGTCTTCTTTTTGGTTTCCCTTTTCCACTAACTGGAGTGGGATTCACAGTCCTTCTTCGCCAAATTAATAAATGAGGGCACATGGATAGTTTCTGGGAACTTGGATGCAAGAGAGTTGATGCTGAAATTTGTTTTCACTTTTCACCCTTAGAATTCAACCACCTTTTAGAATGGCCTGTTGTGTTACAGAGGGATGCAGGCAGCTGTCCAAATCATACTCTCTCGTGACCAGTGTTGTAAAACAAGAGGAAGTTCTGATAGTTTCTGGAGATGCGTGTTTATCTGAAAAATGCTGGGCACTGTCCAAAGGGAAAGCAGGCAGTAATGGTCTCAATTTTAAAAACAACCTCTAGCTGTACCAAAACTTGAAAACCTCTTTCATTTTTATTATTTCTAATCACCCTCTGTTAAAAAAAGAAACGTTTTTTAAAAAAAGACCATCGAAGATAAGTTTTAGGATTGCTTATGTTTTCTGTCCTGCAACCCCAGACATGTAGGGCTTGGCTGGAAGCAGGCAATTAGAGAATTCAGGAGAAAGCCAGATGATCTTGAAACAAGCAAGACGGTTCATTGTTTAAGAATTCCTTCTATTGGGAAATGAATTTAAAAAAAAAAACAACAAAACCTTAAAACTATTTTTGCTTTTCTTATTAAAAAAGAGTTGTTTTGTTATCCTTTCCTTGGCCATCTTCCAGTGTATGTGTGTATGTGTGTGTGTCTGTGTGTTTATAAACTGCTCCTATGAACCTTGTTTGAGGCCACACACCCACCCTCTGAGCCTGTGAACAACAAGACTAATGAGTTGGAAAGGCTGTTGAAGGAACTCAGGGAATTGCCACACTAGGTTTTAAGAGAAGACTTAGGCCATTTATTTCCAAGTATACAATGTATGAGCTTCTAGTGCCAAACTCTTGAGTTTGGGTTTATCACAAAAGTAAAAGGGGGAGTTGACGCATACCTTTGACTTCCTGTCCACCCTGTTGTCTGTGGTTAGATTATTTATATAACAAAACTGTGATTCTAAGCTTCCCCCCATCCCTTTTCTCTGTTTCTTTCTGTGCCTCACCGTGACCCAGTGACATTGTGGCTGTCTTTCTCCACTATCCACTCTCTGTACATTTGGGATTGCAAACTAATTTAGAAAATAGCCCTAAAGATGAATCTGGCTGCTCAGATCCATAAGCAAATATAGATGGCCTTGGATTGCCCACCACGAAGGACAGTCTGCCCCCATCGCCTCTCTCCGTTACTATTTTGGAAGTAATGGAGAGTAATCTGAATGATCTAGAAGAATTTGTGTGCCTAGAGTTTAAGCAGTTGGAGTGTTAGCAGCTGTGCAGCCTCCCTTGGTGTTGCTCTTACTGTCCTGGGTAGAAGGTAGATTGGGAAGATCTCAGCTGGGTGGGGAGTTCGCAAGTTTGCTCTAGAAGGAGGAGATGCTGACCAAGACTGTGCTCCCTGAACCACAAGCCTCTTTCAGACTTCATGAATCTTACCAAGTCTCTTGGGTTGAAAACTTGTAAAATATTTTGGCAGCTTGGCTTTGGGCTCTCTCTGCCTGTGTGATTCAGATGGAAAAACCAAGACCAGGAGTGCTGTAAAGTGCACTTGAGGTTAAAAAGGGCTCATCACATTGGTGACAGGCTTTTTCCGCTTTTCTGTCTGCCTGGACAAATGATCAGCCCTTAGTTGACACCAGAGGGTGAGTACAATTGGAACCTCGAAGGTGGGGTGGTTCCTACCTTCAGGGGCTTCCGTTCCATTTAGTGAGATGAGACGTGTACACGGAGACGCGTGGGTGCCCTCGTCACACCCCGTGTGGCTTTTCTCTGTGACGTGTCCCCTCATCCCTGCCCTATGGCTCCATCATCCATCCACGTCCCACGTTAGCTGTTCTCAGCTGTGACTCCCTCACAGAAGGCCAGCCAAGTGCCCAGGAGCCATGGAGGAGGATGTCCAGTTGGGCACTGTGGTGTAACTTTCACCACCATCCTGGGATGTTTCTGTGGTTTGGAGCACAGCTTGGAAAAGCAGACGGGCCTCTGCCTCACAGTCTGAGAAACTCCTCAGGGCTTTAGCAAAGAGGACTCTGGGGATTTAGCAGGGATTTGTCAGCATAGGTGGGCTGGGCAGTACCACACCCGGCAGAGCCAGCCCCTCCCTAACTATAAGGTTGCAGAATGGCATATGCTTCTAAACTGTCTTCCCACGATCCCGCATGGTGCCTTCTGTTCTATCACAAAGATGCACAAAATCAGGGAGGCATCTGGAGTATTCTTGACCACTCAGGACTTAACGTCTCACCCTGATGAGCTGTGAATCAGCAACACACAGAGATGGAGAGTGAATTCCCGGGAAGAAACAGTGGAGGCTGAGCATGGCAAACCCTGGAAGATAGTCCAGAGAGGTGGGCCCTGGGGATGGAGTGTGGGTGGTAGGTGGTGAGAGAATGCCAAAGGATGTCAGGTGGTTTTGAAGACAAACCTTATTTCACATTGCTGCCGACCTGGTTTTATTTCAGGTGTGGCAAATAGGAATCTAGTGGTCAAGCAGGAGACACGTTATCAAAGCCCTTGAGAGAGGTCTTCTTTACAGTGTTTTAGGCAAAGCCACTCTGAGGGCTCAGCATGACTGAGGTTAAACAAAAGGCTTTATTTAGAAGTTCAAGCCAAATTGGTGAGTTCTTTTTTATCCAGAGTTTTCATATCATTCCTGATTGGGGGTGGGGGGGAACCATACCTTTTCAGTAGGAGGAAAGTGTATAATCATCTATGGAGGGACCCCACTTCACTGTCTGTTCCCTGAAGTTACGGAGATGCGCGGCCACTCGGGTGGCAGCAGTAGGCGCCCCTGTTAAGCAGGTGTGTTCCAGAGTGAACACCCCCTGCAGGGCTCTTTTTCTGCTCACAGGTTGCGGAAGGGTGAGCATGCATCTTTTCTTGTTTTCTTTCTGTTAAGCCAGCTGAGAAATGAGTACAGATTGGGCTTAGCACAGATGCAGTTTCTTTGGATTTCAGAACACTCAGACTTTTTTTGTGGAATGCTTGTGCTGTTTGCTTTACCACTGGCAGAGCAATTTAATTCCACATTAATATTATAATAAAACATAAACAGGGACTTCCCTGGTGGTGCAGTGGTTAAGAATCCGCCTGCCAGTGCAGGGGACACGGGTTCGATCCCTGGTCCGGGAAGATCCCACATTGCCGTGGAGCAACTGAGCCCTTGAGCCACAACTGCTGAGCCCGCGTGCTGCAACTACCAAAGCCCGCACGCCTAGAGCCCGTGCTCTAGAGAGCCACACAACACAAGAGAAGCCACAGCAATGAGAAGCCTGTGCACCACAAGGAAGAGTAGCCTCCGCTTGCTGCAACTATAAAGCCCACGCGCAGCAATGAAGACCCAGCGCAGCCAAAAATAAATAAATAAATAAATAAATTGATTTAAAAAAATAAAGATTTACATAGGAAATCAGGTGTGGTCATGGGCATCCTTCTGTAACACAACAGCCCATGACCAGAGTGGATAGACCTTGGCCAGTTTGCTTAATTTCCTTGAGCTGTCCTTCTTCTTGTGTAAGGGCAGGTTTGGATTAGATTATCTTTCCAGGGTCAGAAAATCTTTTATTTTAAAATTGATTATTGGAATATATATACATCATCAAGGAACTATAACGTACAGTCCAGTTGGAGTATGGGATATAAATATATGAAAAATTAAATAACTGTGTAATATTAGTCTTGATCTTAGCTCAGAATGACTTTAGAAGGTGTAAGTCACCTAATGGTGAATTGCTGTTAGTACTCAGGGTCTGGAAAAAGGTGTGTGACCACTGTCATTGTTGGACTGGTTTGCACCTTGGAAGCAGTGTGGGTGAGCTGGGTTTGTGGTAATTACTAGTAGTAGCACCTGTATTCTCAGGGCCAACATCTTGGGTGATGTCATCCACTTTCATTTTTTAGCCACCACCTGCCTATATGTGGACTCCCACCAGATCTGCATCTGAAGCTCTGTTCTCATCTCTGTGCACGTGTGGCCACATATCATTTTCTGCCTAAAACCCCTTGATGGTTTCCCATGTAGCCCAGGCTAAGACACACAATCTTTAATACACCTATCAGGGTGAATCTGTACTCTGCTTACCCCACCAGGCTCAGCATGTGCTGTTCTCCCCTGGACCACTGCACTGAAACTGAGTGGGCTGTCTTTTCATTCCCCAAATGGGCAAGCTCTTTTGTGCCTCAGAACCTTTGCATGTGCTGTGCTAACCCCACCCCCAACTTGCTCTAACTCAGCCATTCTTTATTCAACTTCACTCTTCCTTCTGGACACAAAGTATCTTCCTCAGAGAGGCTTATTTGACCCCAAACTGGTTAAGCATCTTCTGCATTTCTTTCAGCACGCTTATCACGACTATACGTAAACCAGCAGTTGTGTAGCTCATTACTTACAGGATGATTCCCTTGGGAGCTCTGCACACGTTTGTAGAAACCTTGGCGAGTCAACATGTCTCCGGTGCTCCTTCCTCCCAGCCCACTTGCTGGCGTTATGTGATGAGCCACTGTAAAGTTATCACCCCCATCAGTGCCCTGCCATTAGCTTTACGTGAGGGAACCATATTAATAGAATGTCCACAAGCAAAGGTCTTCCTGGGAAAGGGTGTCTCTGTCATGGTGGGACTTGGGGTCCTTGGTGGCCGCATGACCTGCACGCACATAGACCCGGACGGTTGAGTACCGCCACCCAGCAGAGAGACTTCTAACAGCATGATTCAGACACTAGGGATGTTTTTCTATGTGTACATTTCTTTAGAACACCTTGGTCATTTATACAATTTCCTGTTTGTGGACTGGTAGTAACCATCCCTCACTAACTTCTTCAAGTTTTTTACTTGTTTACAATTTAAAGTGAACAGAAATGTAAAACTTAATGTTTAATATTGTTGGGCTTCTAGAATGTACTATTCTAAAACATAATAATCAAATATTTTTAACACAAAAAATTACCATATGTAAGGCCTGGATTTTTGATAAGCATGTTTCTAATTTTCTTCCAGAAGTCATACAAAAGAATGGAAAGAAAAGGGAAGATGAACTACCACTTTATATACCACTTTATATTAGGAGCACAACTGGGAGGAAGGAACAAAGATAGTGAATTAATTGACCTTGATTAGGGACATAATTGTAAATATTTATATATGTATATATATAATATTATGTACACTCACATATATGATTATAAATAACATGATTATATAAGATATAATTGTAGGATGGATACACTGAACTCTTTGTGCCTGCATTCTCTTGTTGCAGAAGAAGATCTGTACATTTGAGATGTCAGTCAGTCCTCTGATAGGGTTGGTGCAGGGCTTCTCAACCTTTGCACTGTTAGCATTTTGGGCTGGATAATTCTTTGTAGGGGGGGTGACTTGTACATTGTAGGAAGTTGAGCAGAATCCTTGGCCTCTACCCACTAGGTGCCTCTTCCACAAGACATCACAACCAAAAATGTCTCCAGATATTGCCAAGTGTCCCCTGGAGGAGAGCAAAATCACCCCCAGTTGAGAACTGCTAGATTGGAGTATCTCATGTTTCAGGTTAAGTCTGTAGTCTGGAGGGTGAGTGCTCAAAACTAGCCTAAGTGCTCAGAATAATGCAGGCGGAACAGGGTGCCTGTCTCCATCAGCATTTCTGTCCGGGGAGGTGGTGTGCACATCCCAGCTTCTGTTGAGACTCATGCTGACAGCCCTTCCTCTGCAGTGGGCATTTCATTCTGGACTTTTCTGAAGTAAATGAAGTCGAGTTCATTGTTGTTCTTTTTTTTTTTTTTAAACTTTGAAGCACCAATCCAATTCTGAATTATTCTTCTTATTTTGTTAGGAGCTCTGTGCCAGAAATGGGACAAAGACCAAATATGTATTTCTTATTATAAATCACAGTATCACAGTCCGCCCCCTGGTCTTCAAACAAGGAACTCTTACAGCAAAACAATCATAAAGGTCAAAAGATACTGGCACATTACTAGAATCTCATTCAGTCATTAATAACTATCTAGTCCATCATCATGTTGTATGAAAAAGTCTCCCAGGGCGAGGCCACTCAGGGTTGCAGGCTTGTATATTTTTGTCAGATTCCAAAAGCAGGAGTAGTGTCAGCAATATTTGGCTTGGTCCTTTCTGGCATCTGATCTCAGGCCCAGCCAGATGGAAGGGATGCATAGGGTGAGGTATGGGGAAAGAGCTTCAATGCTCTCTCCAGTCACACCACTCTCCCTGAATCTCCACATATTTACCAACCTGGAAGCTCCCTTAATTATACCTTAAGAGCCAACTCAAACCCACCTTTGCAGGGAGCTAGGTGATCACTCATCAACTCCTGTGAGCATTTGATTGCCTCCCTCCTAGGTTCTCAAATGCTGGTCCTCAAACCATGACAAAGCTCTTTCTGATCTGTGTGCAAGTGAGAAAAATAAGGGAATGTAGTGAGCTCTTAAAGATTTAAAAGCTTTTAAGAAAAAAATGTAAGATTGGCATTCCTGGTGGCAAGTATGTTTGTGTGTATATGTTTTAATAACCTTTCTATATGAAACAATGGTAGTGATTAATGTTATCTGTTTTTAGTTTGTTTGTTTGGGTTTTGTGTTTTAGTATTATTGCTTGGCAAAATAAATGTTGGAAACCTATGACAGTGCCCTGATAAAAGAAATTGATAATATATGCGAAATTTCTTTGACAAAGTTGTGTGTGAGTGAAGGATATCGAAAGGGTATCTTCTCATATTGCAGCTTGACTATATTAAGGTTATATTGCTGAAAGGGATATAATTTTTTTCTCTTTAGTGTAAAACCAGTTTGCTCCTTGAATTTGTTTTTTTTTTTTTTTTGCCGTACGCGGGCCCCTCACTGTTGTGGCCTCTCCCGTTGCGGAGCACAGGCTCCGGACGCGCAGGCTCAGCGGCCATGGCTCACGGGCCCAGCCGCTCCGCGGCATGCGGGATCTTCCCGGACTGGGGCACGAACCTGCGTCCTCTGCATGGGCAGGCAGACTCCTAACCACTGCGCCACCAGGGAAGCCCCTCCTTGAATTTTTGACATAAGCAAATTCCATGTATTATTAATCTAATTCTAACTACTGTGAGAGAAAACATTTAATAAACTGTTTTTTAACAAACTATTTTAAATCACTTCCCCCCTCCCTCAAATGATAACTAAGGGACCATTAGATCACAAAGGGACCATTTGTATTTGAGCAAAGAATATGTTTAGCTCAAATAGAAGTCTTTCTCCTTCTACTGAGAGAAAGAAAAACACTATTTTCCCCAGCGTTCATTTGGATACAGCACAGACAGCATGCCTGTTTCAGCATCTTGCACCTAGAAATCTATTTTCACCATTTAATTTTTAAAAACTATGTTGCCTGTGTGAATAAACAATTGTGGTAGGGTTGGAAATTTGGTATAGTCATAAATTAGATTATGATTTCGTAGAATATTGTTAACAGTGATTTTAGAGGTTATCTGTCTCACTGCCCTATTCAGAGGGCACTAATATTGAGTGAGTTGGGAACTGTTGTGTGTGTGTGTGTCCCGAGTAGTGGCAAGTAGGGCGCTTAGATCTGTGCCCCTGGAAGGGGCTCCTAGTGAAGTCCTGTTCCTCATACTCCCTGCCTTCCGTAACCCAGCACAGGCCCATCTGTCCTCTGCCGTGGTGTTTGTCAGTTCTGGTTGCTTCTCTCCAAGACAGCTAGCCATTTGTATCTCCCCAGGTTGAGTAGCACCTGGTTAAAATAATAGACACTCTTTGCATGTGAATTATATATCTTTTCCTAGGAGCAAATTTTTAAAATTTCCATATCTAATTTCCCAAAAGTTTCCGTAAAAGTACACTGAAGGCAGGTGTTACTCTGCTTATAGCACAAACACAGCAATTACATGGCAGTTAAATCGTTTCTCAGGTCACATAACAAGATTATAATAAAGGGGTGGTTCATCCAAGAATTACAATTTTGGAGTCTCACAGTTGTCCATAATGAATAAATCACCATACTCTACCCCTGTCATTTCCCAGGAATTTTGCAGGTAGTTGAAGTATTAGCAGACATTCATATTGGCTTTAGAGTAATTATTTTTATTGCTACCTATGCTGTGGAAAGGAAAGCTCTGCTTTAAGGTTCTCACTGAGGACTCAGGCAGAATTCAAACTCTTGACTGCTGAATACAAGTCTGCATTTCTCTGGCTTTTTCTCCCCCTTACTCCTTTCCCAGGACCTGTGACGCTTCTTCACTGAAAATCTTGCTGCTCGCCAAACACACCGTGCTCTTCCAACCCTCCAAACCTTTCTGGATAGTAGTTCCTTTTGCCCTGAATGCCTTTTGTTCGGTTCACTGCTTGACAAATCTTATTCTTTAAAGACGTTGGTTTTCAAAGTGTGCTGTGTGCTGCCTAGACGAGCAACGTCAGCACACCTGGGAGCGTGTTAGAGATACAGATTCTCACCGGCCCTCCAGGCCTCCTGCATTGGAGGATTGGGGGAAGGGAGACTGACAGCAGCTCAGAGGAGGGTCTTGGGGGAGACCCTGTGTCCTTAGAGGGCTAGCGCTCTCACACAGACCTCCCTCCCTAGCTGGATCATCCTAGAGAGGATTGGAAGAGGACCCAGCAGTCTTCGTCTTAACAAGCTCTCTGAGTAATTCTGACATGATGGAGTTTGAGAACCACCATGTTTAGTCACCTTTTCGCGTGGCGCCTCATCTCTGAAGCTTATCCTGAGAGTTCTTGAGCAGGTGGTCATCTGTCTCGTGAGGTACTTTTTCTTAGCCTGTTAATTAGTCAGGGTAGGCTAACTGCTGTAACCAAGTGACAGTAGGTTAACACCAGGTTTATTTCTAGCTTGTGACAAGATCTCATTGGGTATACCTTGAGTGGTCTTCCACGTGATGATTCAGGAATCTAGTTTCCGTACATCTGTGGCTTCTCCCTTACCTAGGACTTCCTCAGAGCTGCCTGTGGAGTCTCTGCTTTCAGTGGGCCCATCAAAGAGACAGAGAGAGAGAGAGCTGGGACAGTTGTGCACCTTGTTTTACAACTGCACCTAGAGTTTGCTACCTCATTTTTCTTATGTTCCTTGGCCAGCATACAATCACATAGTTTCAGCCTAACTGCCAAGCAGATTGGAAAAGGTGGTCTTTCTTTCTACCCAGGAAGAAGAAACAGTACTGGGGAGCATCTAGCCCAGCTCTGTCCAATAACAATACGATGCCAGCCATATCTGTCATTTTACATTTTCTAGTAGCTGTATTAAAAAAATTAAAAGGAAACAGATGAAATTAATTTTATAATAATATATTTAACTTAATCCAGTATATTCAAAGTATTATTCAGCATGTAAGCAATAAAAAATTATGAATAAGATATTTTACATTCTTCTTTTTTCATCCAAATCCTTTGAAATTTACACTTAGAACTTATTTCCGTTTGACTAACCAAATGTCAAATGCTCAATAGCCCCGTGTGACTAGTGGCTACTTCAGTGGACAGCACTGTTCTGGCCAGTCGCTGCCACACGTGGTATGTACGTTACTCATTTGCATCCCCCCATCTTCACTCCCCCGCTGGACTGTGTGTTCCTTACCTCTCCGTCCTTGCACAGTGCCCTGTGGTTAAGAAATGCTTGTGAGTGATTGAGGTGGGCAGGAGACTTAATGTGTGAATCCACTAAATCATGAATGGATTAATGAGTAAATATGGGAGAGCATTCCTCTTGGCTCTTTTAACTACTCTAATGAAAGTTCCTAACAAGTTCTCTTTTGTGATAAGTGCTGGCTTGCACAGGATATAACAAAATTAGTGTCACAGTAGAAGAATAAAATAAGCCTAATTAGCTGTGGTGCTAATACGTAGTAGTTAATTGCAGAAAGTTTGAGCTGAAAGAACTTGACCATCAGATGGTTTGTTGTCCTCATTTGATGAGCATATGTCCCTGAGACAAGTGGAGACTTTGAGGTGGCACATCAGCTCCGGGGAGATGGGTCTGCTGACACTTATAGTTGATTTAACTCTATTGCAATAAATCTGAAGTCCTGTGTTTTCCCCCAAATGAATGAACACATATTTTAGTATATGCTGCCGTTATTTCAAAATGACATGCTAGGGAAAGTGTTAACATAGTCTCAGTTTAAAAATGCTGCTAAACAAAACTTGTTTAAGATTTTTTGTTTTAAGTTTTTTTAAGTTTTAAATCAGGAACTAGGAAAGCTCATGTTTATCAGTCCAATGTACACACCTGAGATTCTATTTAAAAGGAAAATAGTACATTAGACTGTAATATTGGATTAGGGGTATTTTTTTTCATTACTGGGCTAATTGCAGTGTGGAGGATACATATGGAGGATGTCACTTTGGCATCTTACTCCTCTTATGGCAGGAAGAGAGGAAATCCTTAGAAATGCATGTGGCCTTTCTCTAAACAGATTGCTTCTTGCTTTTAGGTAGCCACCAATAATGGTCACAAATTCGAACTTGGATAAGAGCTTGTAAATCAGCTGGCAAACAAGGTGTTTGTGAAGGGATTCTAGGCAACAAAACCCTAGGGTTGGTTTTGTTCTATATTCTTCTCAGGAAAGTATACTGCTAAGCGCCTGTTTCAGTATGTGATCATACCAAAAATAATTTGAGAGATGTGTGAAGCTTGTCCTGCTCTGTAGATCTTTTCTTATTGGATTGAAATTGAAAGGCATTTTATTTTGGCAGGGGTCGGGGAAGAAGGAGCAAGGAAAGTGGGTGAAGGGTGATTCTGGTGGAAGAGCCCACCCACAAAGTTGTGTTTTTCCAAAAAGTGCAGCTAAATAGAATTGATCAGTCACTAATGAGTGGAAACCTGCCATGGTGTTTCAGTTAGGCTAAGGTGTGTGTTCATCCCCTGGAGGATAAGTAAACGTTTTTGGCCTCATCCCCATACTCTACATGTTTCCTTGTATTGGATCTGGGCTTAAACATTGTGGGTGTTCCTCCTATACCTTTTACGTTATTGAATTAAGATCAGTGATTCTCAGACTTAGGTGAAAGCCTGCAGCATAGTTATCACCTGCGGAGCTGTGAAAACTATAGATCCCTGGGTCTCAGCTCAAGGTTTCAATTCAGAAGTTCTGGGTGGGGTCTTGGATCTGTATAATACAGAGGCGAGCAGGCATTTGACAGGTTAAGATCAGGAGGTGGTAGGGGAGCATTCCAGATTGACAGACAGCATTTCTGGAGGCATGAAGGTGACGCATGAGGAGGCAAAACAGTCAGTAGTCCTTGTGCATAAGACTTGGGATGGGGTTGGTGAGGAGGGCAGGGGGGACCACAGTGGGTCTGTGTGCTGCATCAGCCTGGCAGGCTGTGGGTTGAAGGGTTGCACGGCTTAGCACATGGAGAGACTGTCCTGCCCTGGGAGCTGGATCTCCAGGTTATACTGTTTGTTTCTTCCTTCCTGCCTTCCTTTGGGGGATTAAAATGGAAGGAAAGTCTTTGCCCTCACATTTCCATCTACCTTCCCTACTTCCCCCTATTTCCATCTAGTCTGTTCCCTACTTTGAACTATTAGGAGGTTTCACCTATGTGTGAACAACAAAATAAAAAAGGTTTCAAGAGAGTGAGGTTTTGGTCCTTTGCCCAAATTGCCCCTGTATTCACCTAGTCTTCTAAGGAAGAAGCACTTATGTTGAGCTTCAGTTTTAAATCTTTCAAGTTGTGGATGATAATCTGAAGATCTGGTCACTTGTAGACCAGTTTTAAAAATAGATGCTGATTTTATCTTTATGGTCAAGGCAAGTAAAAATGACCTCTTATTAATCTTTTTAAAATTGTTTTACCGCAGAGCACCTCTGTGACCTTGGACTAATTCCCTAACTTCCGTGCCTTGGTTTTCTCATCTGTAAAATAAGGGTTGGTGGAGGACTAAATATACTGCTTATCATAGTGCCAGGCACAGAGTAAGCCCATGCTGAGCAGAGCTGTATTGGAGCCTAAGGCAAAAAGAAAAAACAATCAGTAGTACTGATCTTATCTTTATTTCAAGTTTTGATTTGTCTGTCATGGCTTTTTTTGGGTATTAACTTTGATTTAGTATTTCATTAAATTTTATGTATCTTGATTACTGAGTTTTTAGTGCTGTCTTAAATTCTGTTCCTCAGTTGAGTGCCTCACTTAACCTATCCCAGTCCCGGCCATGGAGGAAGTATTATATATGCATTAGCTACTTTTTAGACATAATTTAAAAAGTTTCCCAAATGGTAATAAATGGCTTTAGAAGGTTTAAATAATGTGCTTAGTTTAAAGTAATTCATGCTTATTAAAGAAAGTCTAAAAAGTATAGATAAGTAGAAAGTAGGGAAGATGAAAGCCTTTGTTCCATATTTCAGACACAACTGCTGTTAACATAGCATTTCAGTTTTCACTTCCTGTTATCTTCCATTCTAATATTTTCAGGCCTCAGAAAACTCTCCAGTATTTTCCGTGGCTCCCTTAAGGAGATACATATTTGAAAGGGAGGTAAAATTATGTTTGAAATAAAACTTAGGGGCTTCCCTGGTGGCGCAGTGGTTGAGAATCCGCCTGCCAGTGCAGGGGACACGGGTTCGAGCCCTGGTCTGGGAAGATCTCACATGCCACAGAGCAACTAAGCCCAGGCGCCACATCTACTGAGCCTGTGCTCTAGAGCCCACGAGCCACAACTACTGAGCCCACGTGCCACAACTACTGAAGCCACATGCTTAGAGCCTGAGCTGTGAAACAAGAGAAGCCACCACAATGAGAAGCCTGTGCACCACAACGAAAAGAAGCCCCTGCTCACCGCAACTAGAGAAACCCTGTGCGCAGCAATGAAGACCCAACGCAGCCAAAAATAAATAAATAAATTTATTTAAAAAAAAACATAAAATATTCCGACCTACTTAATTACTAGGTTTAAAATTAATTTTGAAGCATAGCTCCAAAGCACAGCAACTATGTCAACTTAGGGTATGTTAGTTAATTTATAAGAACACCAGTTTCTATAAACAAAAATACCTCCATATAGTGTAATTATTGTAACGGTTAAATTGAAATGAATTAAATGAGTATGTATGTTGAAAGCCTAGCACATAGTAGGGACTTGGGAATGGTTTCCTTGCCCATCTCTGCCAGACCCCAAGCCACTCATTCTCTTCCCTTTTCGCTCCCCTTCTGTGTTGAAATTCCTGTGTGACAGTTACCTAAATAAATAAATAATTATTGACTTCTAGATTTAGGTCTTGGCAAAGCATAAATTGAAGTGTATGCCTGGAAGGTTCCTGAATGCTTCATACAACTTTGGAAGACTCATTTATTTCGTATTTATTTAACCTGCTATTTTCGAATCGACAGAGGGACTTGAAGACCTGGTCCCCTTTTGTGGAAAGGCCCCTGGTGTTGCACTTTTCAGAGCTTGATTAAACATGTCTCTCTCTTGCTCTCTTTTTTTTTTTTTCCACCTCTCTCTTTTAACTATGTTTTTCCTGGAAGAAGAGTTTTTTCCCTTGTGTGGGAGGGGAACGCTGAAGTCCATTGTGTTGCATGTGTAATACTTTAGAAATGTGACAGAAGTAACACTGGACTGTTCAACCTTCAGTACAGGACCAGAGATGCTGCAGCTCCATCACCACCACCACCACTGTTGGTTTCTGAGTTGTGTGATGTGTGTGTGTTGATTTGGCAGTGAAGAGAAGCTCTGATGGCCTGCCTTCCTTTGACATTTGCCCTCCCCACCTGCCTTGTTTCTATCTCCACCTCTGGTCACCTTTATTTGTAGCTTATCTATGAAAAATTCATTTAGTTTAGTTATGTATTTTTACAAGCACTCGGGGGGGAAGCTTTGACTTGTCAGGATGTATTGTCCAGGAATAACATTTGAGCCCCCTAAAACTGTCGGCTTTATTTTCTATTCCTTGTCAGTCTCTTAATTTCACAAAGGAAACCAGTCACAATGAGCTTGGAGGGAGGGCCCTCATTTAGGCAGCAGGATGAGAAGGACACATCATCCTGGCTGCTGATGAGTTTATCTTATGGAAGGGACATAATCTACTGCTTTTTAAAAGAGGGGACTTCCCAATTATTGTTAGGGAACCGGTATGATTGTAAATGATCATTGTCTTCTAAATGCAGGCTACATTTGGCCAGATCTTCTGGAGGAGACTCCACACCCCCTTTGCGAAGTTTCCTCATGGTGGGTTTGCCCCTTGCAGCCTGGGAGTGTTTTCCTTTTTGCAGAAGTAGGTGTGCAGTGTTGGCTGGACCCGTTCTCTCTCCTTCCCCCTTGTTAGGGAGCTGATGGCCATGAACTGTGATACCTGGGAGTAATCAGAGCCCTGTGACCTCTTCCTGCTTGTCCCATCTCTGTCGTCTAGAGATGCAGGCATCAAGATGGTCCCCCGGCTTTGCGCCTTATAAACACTGATGGAACATGCTTTAAGTAAATTAACATACACAAATATTTTAATGAAACCTGTAAACCTGGGGCGTGGTTATTCGTGTTTTTCCTTATGTTGTTTTGAGAGGTGGATATGGGGAGAAGTGGAAGAGTGGACATTTGTCTTCCATTTATAACCAAATAAGGCATTTGAAAGAAAAACTTTAGTGCTTTCAAAAAAGGTTTTGATTATTTTTTTCTTACCAAGCATGCATTCTCTGGCCCTTCACCTCAGTATTTGTCACGTGGTGAGGAAAGTTAGAAAATTCAACTTCGTGTGAACTCCCTTGATGCTTGAGTTTGTGATAAATCAAACCAAGGTGAGGCAGTTTCATCCTTTGTTTCTATAAGCAAACATTTATGGATTACTTACTGTGTACACAGTACATAGCCGTCCCCCCTCCCAGGGCTCAAAGCTGCCGAGGGGAGATAACACATGCTCCAGTCAAGGTTGAGGCTGCAACAGGCCCGGCTTTGGTAGCTCAGGCCGGGAGTTTCATTTCCTGAGAGGAATCCCAGGCACATTATGTTTTTCTTGGCTTTGTAAATTTCCATCTCTGAAACAAATCATTGACACTGCTGGCTGCGAATTATCATTATAGTGACTAAAATAAATAGTTCACAGAAAAACTGTGGGTATGCAGAGTGTAAGAGCTCTATATCCAGACTGAGGGGTTCCCGACCCTTTAGTAGATTCATCCAATAAATGTGTTTTGAGCACCTACCCTCTTCTAGGACCTGGGAATAGAACAGTAAACAAGATAGACAAAAACCTCTGTCTTCACAGAGCTTCTTCTGTTTTTAAATTGGAGTTAGACAGACACTAAACAAATCAGGAAAACAGAATATAGAGTGCCAGATGGTGATGGGGGCTGTGCAAGAATGGAGGCAGGAAAAGGGGATGCTGCGGGTGGGAAAGGCTGTCTTTACTGAGAAGCTTCTAGATCATTCACAGCTGTTGGAGGCAGCGTTCCTCCACGTGGTGGGACACGTCCATTATCCACCTGGGTCTTGGGAGTGAACAATATCTAGCTAGGATAATAATGGTGGACTTTCTGATCCTTGTTTTCCAGGTGAGGGAACTGGGCCCCCAGATGGTGAAGTCGCTGTTCTAGATTCCCACAGCCGGTACCAGAGAGCAGCCAGTAGAAATGGGAGGACTCTGCCCATCTTACTTTCCTCATCTGAAAACAGAGCCTTCTTTAGGGCCTGTCCGCCACTGTCCCAGCCCTGTGGGCTCACCCCCCCTGGGGAGAGAGGGCAGCAGGCCTCCCCTTCCTGCTTCTTCACCAATAGAACATCCTATAGTTCTTGTCCTCTGCCAGCCTGTCAGCTCTGCCCCAGCTCTGTTGGAAATGAGGATCTGACATGTTTAGACATATATCTACCTTTTAGTCTTTGTGTTTTTCTTCTGTGTGTAGTAGGGCAATATGATTTTGAAATGTTTAACATTCCATTTGGATGGTTTATTTCTCCCCAAATGCCATCAATAGGGGAAGTTTTAACGGTTAATATTATAGACATGTAGAGCTGGAAAGATCTTTTGGTGTTAAGTTCTCTGTTGTTTTACAGGTAAAGTGTGTGGGACCCAGAGAGGTGAAGTGACTTCTCTAAGAGCACACAGCTGTTGAGCAGTATAGTGGGGCTGAAACCTCAGTGTGAGCTTTCTCTATGCCATTACCTTGTAATACAGCATACTTGTTTATTTCTAACTCTAGAAGTGATAAGTGCTTTTGAAGAAAATCTGGAAAACAAGAGTGAGAAAAATAAAATCACTAATAATGTTACATACCAGAAGTAACCAGCAGTCACATTTTGTCGTTGCTGTTGTTTTCAGTCTTGTATATGTGTATAATTGTGGGCATTTCCTCAATGTCATTAAAAGTTCTCAAAAAGCATAACTTTTATTGCTTCTATTATTTGCTCTGTTTGGAGGTTTACTGTGTTGGCCTTTGGGTGTCCCCTGGGCATTAGGCTTCATCTGATGACTCATTTGCTGACTTGGCCGTCAATCAGCAAATGAGTAAGACTGCAGGTGTTGACACTGCTGATTGCCATCTAATGGTCTGTTTATTTAACCACTTAAACCATTTAAATTGCTTTATCTCTACTTAAATTGAATTTGAACCTGCTAAAGTGAAGAGCTTTGTATCTTAAACCTTTGGTTGACTCTGGCTGGTCCCTCTGGACCCGTTATCTTATTCTGTAAGTGGAGGGTCTTCCCTTGGTCCCTTCTCTAAGAACTAGGTAAACTCTAGGGGCTTCTCTCCTCAGAAATTACAGGAACACAAAATTTTGGATGTAATTTTAGAGGGTTCGTGGACTACTTTCCTCCCAAGTTCAGCATTGGATTCCAGGCTAAGAAACACTAGGCTAGATGATGATGTGTATCTCGTTTCTGTGATTATCTGATTAAATCTCTAATGACAGAAGTCACTGAGGTGAGCATCAGACTTTATATCAGAATGTACTTTTGATATTAACTCTTCTAAGAGGCCCCAAGGGTCTGGTATAGAAACCCTCTCTCCTCTCCCCTCCCACCTCTACCTGTCCCCACATCTGTCCTGCATTTTTGTCACCATATCCCTCCTGTACTGTTACTGACTATTTAGCACTTTGCTCCCTGCACCCATTGCCTCCAATCTTGTCCTGTACTCTGTTCTGCTACTTCTGTGTACCATATTTTTGTTTTCTCAGAGGGACAGATCATATTCCCAACACCTTTTCTTTTCTCTGGCTAGCAAGCTGACCCATACACTGTGGAAAATCTTCAGTCATTTGCTCCTTTTTGCAATTTTTCTTAATAATTTTTTCTTACTGTTTCACATTTTCCCACAAGAGAGAAAAGGAATGATTACTTTGGAGTATATCTAATATGTATTTATCTACTTCAAAGTAGAGTACACTTTATTTATTCAAATATACTTTACATATACTTTAAAGGCATATATATATATATATATATATATATGCCTTTAAAGTTAATTGTTATATTTTAAATATCCTCCTGATATGCCAAGAACCTCTAATAGGAGAGTAAAAAAATTCTGTTGAGTTAATTGACATTTATTCCTTGCACAGTCATTCTTTATATAGTTACTAGTACAGCAAAATGCATTTTGAATTTTTATATAATTCATTGCTAAAAACAAGTTTATTTGTACTTCTTAAAGGTTCACTTACACTGTTTCCAAGGATACCTTTATCTTTAAAAATGTCTAGCAAGTTTTGCAGAATAACATTTTCTTAGCTGGGAGAAAGGAACATTTTAATTATTAGTAAATGATCCGTTGGGTTTCAGTTTATGAACAGTTGAATGCTTCTGCCTTAATTTGGGTCATTAACAAATGAAAATATTTGCATAACTTTACAACCACCAAATTGCACTTTAGGGCTAAAGATAACGGTGACATAAATCTGCCATAAGAGTTCAGTTCAGCCAGTATGTTTTGAATGCTTGCAGTACCTCAGACACTGGGGACTCAGAGGTGGTTAAGATACAGTCCCCGCCCCCATGAATTTACAGTCTCACTGAAGAGTGCGGCACATACAAACTTAGTAAAAGGTAGACTGTGAAAAGCTCCAAGATTGGAGGTAAATGAAACTAATGCCCAGATGGCATCAGAAGAGGAGCTAATTCAGTCTGGCCAGGAGGATCCAGGGAGTTTCAGAGGGAAGGTGGCATGTAAACAGGGTCTTGAGATGTCCTCTGGGGGAAAGGGTCCTTTATTCAACTTCTTGCTTTTCAGAATGTGATGGAACTTCATCTTACGGTGGGAGGAGGAAGATGGGGGCTTTGGAGTCTAAAGTTAGCCTTCCTTATAGTAAAAAATTACCCTTGGAAAATTCCTTAAATTTCCTGTAAAGTCTTCATGTTTTTTTTGTACCCAACCTGTATAATAATTTGTATGTATATCAAAATCTGAGAGCTGAAACCCATATACAGAAACATCCATTTCATCTTGTCTCTGAAATGTTCCTACTTTCCCATGGTTTTTACTCCATTCTGTTTTAACAGTAAAACTCTATACTCTTAATGCATTGTTGATAGACGTATTTGTTATTTTAAGAGTTAAAGTGGTTAGTGTGTGAAAGAACTTGAGGTCGCTAGAGTTAGGAGCTTGGTGAATGTTTGTGGATTTGAATCCAGAGGTCCAGCCTATGCCTTGTTCTTTGAAATGTTGTAAAGTAGAACTTGACCACATACTTCCTGTCCTTCTAAGATGGCATTTCCTCTTGTGGCTGCTGTGACCAGGTGTCATTCTCATGTCCTCAGACATCGATCTCATGAATCCCTTAGAGAAACCACATCCTACTTGTTGGTTTAGGTTCGGATGCTAAATTCTGTACTGTGTGACTCCCCTTGACAGGCAGACTTCTAAAGTGTTGGTCTGTCTTCAATGAGCAGAATCGAACAAGGGCCCCTTACATTGCCTGAGAAGTTAGGTGGCAGGATTGGTGACAGTAGTATCTCCATTCCTCTAGGTCCTGAGAATTTCCTTCTTTCTTAAAAAGTGGACCCACTCGAAGGTGACAGGCTAGACCAATGTCTTGCTCTCACAACTGCTTTCCTTTATCTGGGATTTCGGTATAATGCTCTGAGGTGGTGGTGAGAAAGCTGTGTGAATTTTGCTGCTGCATTTCCTATAAACATGTTGAGAACCTTGTCTAGACATTCATCAGTTCTCTTTTCTGTAACTCTCTGTGTGAGAAACTTCAAAAAATTTACTTGCCTTACAGCTTGGTATGTTTTTTTGTTTTGATATGAATTATGGAACTGATTATGTTTGCCTTTCTGTCTTGGCTACCTGGAAGCTCAGAGCCAATTCAGAGTTTTTTCCTTGATTACAAAAGAAATGTAAATTCATGGCTAAAGTTTTGAAAAGTATAGAAGAACTTAAAGAAGAAGATGCTCATGGCATGCACACAGGGGGATCAAGACAACTGTTTGAATGCTGTTGTCACAATCAAGCCTCAAAGAGGGAAGAGCAGTGGATTTTAAATTGCCTAAGCGCTTTGTGATGTGTTGTAGCAACACAGTAGGCGGAGTTGTCATTTTAGATCACACAGCCAAAGTCCTGAATTTAAGACTAAGGTTAATTTCTTCAGATTGGAATAGCAACAGCAGCAATAGTAATTACCATTAAATAAATACCTACATATGTATTAGGCACTGTGCTATGCCATTTTTACAGTTTTACCTCTTCACGGAAATTACCTTGATTGGATTAAACCCAGATGCTGCCTTTATCTTTAATCGTTGATCAGTAGCTTTTACCTATTTGTGCTTTTTAGCTGTTGGCATCGTTGGAATAGAAAACTGGTTCACCATAGCATCATGGTGAAGAGTGTGTACACTGCATCCATACTGCCAATGCAGTGTGTGACCTTCTGCACATACGTAACCTCTCTGCCCATCAGTTTCCTCATCTGTAAAATGGGAATAATCATGTTACCTACTTCATAGGGTTGTTATAAAGATTAAATACATTACCTCTGCAGGGTTTGGGACACAGTGAGCACTTACAGTGTTCATAAAATAAATAACCTTTTAAATTTCTTCTCATTACTTACAGAATGTCAGAGTATTTTGACCCAATAAATAGGAGAGCAGTTCTCTCCTTAAAGTCTAGAACTTCTGCTGGCTTAATGATGATGGGGATTTGAGGAAGAATTGGGCTTTTTAGAACTTCTCGAGCCATTTTGAAAAGGTTTTCCAACTGTTGGTTGTGTTGTGCTTTACTAGGGCTCAGTTTGTCTGTTTAGTGCTTATGGCTTGCCTCCTCTGATTTATAGAACATTTCTAAGTTTTGATTTAACTTATTTCAAATCTATATTTATGTTACAGGCTCTTTGGGTTTTTTTTCTATCCTCTTGTAACTTTTGAAAGATAGATTTAAAAACAATTTTTTTGTTTTCTCTTTTTAATTTTGTTGTTGTGGGTTTTTTTGTTTGGTTGTTTTGGATATACTGTGCTGCATGTGGGATCTTAGTTCCCAGCCCAGGGATCGAACCTGTGCTCCCTGCAGTGGAAGCATGGAGTCTGAATCACTGGACTGCCAGGGAAGTCCCCTCCCCAAAGATAGATTTTAAAAATCCATAGATTGTATTATTTTGGAACACAGACTTGGTGAGTTTATATTACCCTGAAAGATTACCCAAGGTTGAGAAATTGGGTAGTTTAAAAAAATATTATAGAAACTACTGATTTTTTTTAATGGACTCGTAGAACCCTTGTGACTCATTACCCAATAGTATCCACACTCAGAAAGATTCCTGATGTTTGAGTGACAGAGACTGGGGTGACCTCGGCGGGCCCTGGTGGGAAGAAGAACGTGTGGACATAGGGCGCCATCTTGGCTCCCCCAGTGCCCCCTCGGAGCCCTCTCAGCCTCAGTCACTTGACCGGGAGAGGAAGAGACTTGTACCTATACCTTAGTGATAGTTTCTGTATTTTCCTGGATAGATACACCTGTATACCTTGTGGCACCTCTTGTTGTTAAGTGATACCTCGTTCCATTGTTTACTTCTACTTCTATTATTACTCTTGCTAAATTCTCCCCAGTCTCAGTGAAACAAGAAGAATAACTAATTGGGAGAAAATCTGCAGCATCCCAGGAAGTACAGATTAATATTTAATCCCATCTTAATGTGCATTTTCCATGTAGTTTATTAATAAATCCCTTAACACTTTTGTTTTGGTTTTTCCTGAGATGATTTAAAAGTTACTTCACTAGTAATTTGAAGAAATGATTAAAATAGCAGGCTTTTGGGAAAACACATTTTAAGTGCTATCACCATTGAACCATGGGATGGTGACCCATCTACTTTCCTGTGCTTTTGTGTAAATCTCTATTAATTGTATGAATCTGTTATTTATGATGTCTATTAATCTTGCCTTCTCAACTTGCTCTGACACTCCCGGAAGGGAGAGACACTCTACTCTGCCTTATATTTTTACTGTGATCCTCTCAGTACCTAGTACCAGACTTATTAAAATTGGTACTCACATACATATTGATGGATTTAAAGTAGTATTTTGTTTAATTTACTGTGACATGTGGTATCTTGTGAAAATGTGTGATGACCTCCTCTTTTATCTACTATAAAATAGTGGGTAAATTAAGTTTGCGTGCCGCGGGCTGTCGTGCAGGGAGAAACTCTTCACTTACATCTGCACGCATGAGGTGCCGGCTACAGGAACCCCTTGGTGTTTGCACCTCCCTGCTTTGATCATCAGCCAGGCATTTGGTGTTGAGCCATAACACGAAGGAAAGCATCCGAAAACTAAGAGTTTTAGAACAGCCAGATGACCTAGCTTCTCTTCAGCTCCGGATTTGAAGTAATTACGAAGGAGTCTAACTGTGACTGGTTTTCTTTTCAACACAGCACTATTCTGATTCGGGTCGATGTGGCCCACGCTGCATGGAGCAGGCACGATGAGGCCGGCCTTTATCGAAGAGGCAGTGCACTGTGCATTGTGCAGTTTGGGGTTTGTTTTCCTTTGGCCGATGAGTGGGAACCTCCCATTTTCCGAGCAGTAGTAACACCCCTGGAGGCTGGCCCTCCCACCCTAGCGGGCTCTGCAGACCCAGCCGGCAGGGCTGACCACTTGTGCCTGGGAGGTCAGCTTCCTTTCTGTCCTCAGGCCCCTGGCATGCTGGTGCCTTGCACAGCCAAGGACTCGCAGCTGTCCCAGTTGCCAGACTTTCTGACTTGTGTTTTCAGCCGAGGATGCAGGCTGATAAATTCAGGACAAGTAGTAGAAATGTCAAAAAGGAGCTGGTGATCGAGTCCCCCCTGCAGTGCAAGGATGCAGCCCAGGGAGAAGTGGAAGCAGAGAGCCCAGGGCCAGTGCTGGTAAGAGGGCCCCATCCACGGGGCTTCTGCTGTCTTCTCCACGCAGTGCTTTTATTGCGTGTGCATGCTCGGGGCCTCTGGCTCTCTGGTTTGATTTTAAACTTGCCTTGCCTGTTTCTGGTGAACTCTCTTCTCTGTTTCCTCCTGTAGATTGACTTCAGTTCCACTTTGATTCTTCTTTGGGAGGAAAGATATGTTGACGTGTCGTGGGTGAATGTGGTTTCCAGGAGGCTCCTTTGTATAGAACAACTATGTATTGTTCATGTCTCACCTAGCTGCACTGTTGTCAAACGTAAACCCAAGAGGCACATTGTAATTGCCTTTTATAGGATTGAAAAACGTCTTTTGCAAAATTAAAACATATTTACATTATGTGTTTATGTGATTGTGAAAATTATGATGATGACATGGGGGGAGTGTTAAGGAACATAACTGCTGAAGTTAGTTACATGTATTCTCACTCATTTTAACAGGTTTGCCTTGAATTGAGCAAAGTAAGAAATAACCTAAGCTTTGAACCAGTTAATAGAAAAGTTTCTATTTTTAACATTAGTTAAACTCAGAGCAGTTTGGTTAAATTCAAGTGCTTCGGTAGACTTTGTAAGGGAGGAATGTGAAAAATGGTTTTGTTGTTATCATCAGTGAGTAGGTTGTGCTTCTCTCTCGGAATTTCTTTAGTACAATAAAGGCACATAATTTTTTAAGCAAACTGCAAAAAACCACCAACATGCCCTGTGGTGGGGACAATTGAGCCTTTCAAATGATCTGTTAAAGGGATTGTTAAACTTGTACTTAGCAATTTTATATAGTGATTTTTTTTTTGACACGGAGGTTCATTTGCTGTTATAAAGTGTTTGGTTAATGAACCTAATTTTCAATTAATGTCTTTAAGAATCTGAACTTAAACTTCTCTGTAATGGATTTGATTTGAATTAAATTGCCTTTGACCTGTGAGACTGCCTTATATTGTATTGCCTTCAAGATTATGTTGCTAACCACGAACTGAGAAAGTCAGTAAAGTGTGATGGGCTTTTTCACTGTAGGTTTTCATCTGAGAGATTTAGGCCCCCCTCCCCGCTCCCAGCATTGTTTAGAGATGTTATTCGTTATCTTGGATTCCTTTCTGCTAGCACAATAGTTCATTTATCCATTGAGAAGCTTGAGCAGCTTCCATGCAGTAATAGATTTAACCGGTTAAAGCTCCCAGCTGATGTCGCTTATGATTTCTTGGAGGAAGTTGTGTGGTTTGGGTTCCCTTGTGAATATTCTTAAAAATCTTTTGTCAGTGATTCTCCAGATGTGTAGAAATATTTGTCCAGAGGATTAAATACACTGTAGAAAGATGCTCTGTGATTTTTTTTTTTTTAACCACCCAAGTGACTTTTAAAAAACTTGCTTCTCTTTCTTGTGCTCAAAAAATCAGCCGCTTATGTCCCAGTTATTTGTTTAGGTCAAATCTCACTCCAGGCAGTTCCACGGGGAGTACGTTTTCCACTGTAATGGATAAGGCTGTGCTGGCTGCAGCTGCACCTGGTGGGAGTGCTTGTGGGGACCCAGAAGCTTCTGGCAGCATGGAGGGCTCTGGCCCGTTCACCTGCAGAGAGAGGTGTGAGGGAGAGGGGAAGGCAACAGTGATACAACAAGAAGCTTTTTCTTATCTGATGGTGTTTCTCTTATTCCATTGGGGTAACTAAGCAAGATAAAAAGAGCTACTACCAGATAAGAGAAGCAAGGATATTTAAGCAGAGCCTCTGCCCAGGGCAGATCTCCTTACCTGTGATTCTCACTGCCCACAACAAATGAGAATTCAGCACACTGCTCGGAATACAGCTTTTCTCCAAGATGATTTTTTAAAAGTATGCCAGCACAGCCATGAGATCTGTGTGTTGCAGTGCTGTTCGTTACTATTATGTTAGTAGCCCGTGTGCCTGTTGAGAATCCCCAAGTCTGTAATGTTTACATGTAAGTAACTTACTTTGAAATCAAGTTTTGGCTGGTTTTAGTTACGTACACAATCACTCCTTGGGGAAAATATTACATAGTTTAGAAAGCAAAAAAGTAATTAATGCATATAATTAGAAATATGAATAGTGTAAAATAGGGAAATGTAAAGTGCCCTTACCTTTAATTTCCAAAAGTGCCCGCCATTTATTATTTGGTGTAAAACTTTCTCCTGTGCACATAAAAATATAACTTATTGTGTGTGTTTGGAAAATGCATAGTACTATAAATTTATGCATTAATTTTCTCCCAGAACATATCAAGAATATGTTTCTTTGTCACCACGTATAGATTTATGCCATCCTTTTTAATGGCTGTACCATAATTTGATTCCATTTGTTTCCAATTCTTTGCCATTAGTGCAATGTATAATCATTGAGAAATGGCTTTGTGGGCTGTGAGTGACTAACAGTGAATGTACTAGTAAACGTATCTGAAAGCACTTATGCTGGACAGAAGTGCTTTTTCTGTAAAACCTCTATCAGAAGTCAGTGTTTCTTTCCCCTCTGCCAGGGCAACAGTTAAGTTTCCCTTAGCAGTGGCTACTTGTTCCATGCTAGGTAAAGTCAATGTTTCTAAGAGAAGTATATGTTTGGACATTACAGATTTTCAGAGGCTGCAAGGTTCAACTTACAGGCACCTATGCAGGTAGGTCATGTCCCTTCACTGTGACAATAAACAGGAGGAAGTACATGGTGAATTTTCCCCATTCCTCTCCAGGCTCACTGCCAACCCTATAGAAAAATGACTTTGTGGGTTGTGAATGACTAATAGGGGAACAATCAGGATATTCTTGGTGTCTACAAGTTAGTTACCCCACTGAATTTGAATACCTATTTTTGCCCCCCAAACTCTAACGTAATTCCTGGAAATAATTTATTGTAATTGTTACAGCTCAACAATTTAGAGGAAAAGGGTGTGGCCTCAGAGAGTCAGAAGTGGCTGGGGTATATGTCCTGTGTGTTGCCTTTGCATTGGGTTACTTTCAAGAGGCGGGTGAGGACTGCAGCACAGGTCTTATTTTGCGAATTTTGAAGGTTGTAAGATGTGAAGATGGAGAGAGCTGCGTTTTCACGTGTTAGGTATGCTCCTTAGGTATTTTTAAAGAAGTATCTTTTCAGAAACACCTTTTCTATTTTTGATTTTTTTCTTTTTTAAAAAACAGCAATCAGAACTTTATTTATTGGCCTCACCACGTGGCCCGGTATTGAACCAGTGCCCCCCTGCGGTGGAAGTGCAGAGTCCTAACCACTGGACTGCCAGGGGATTCCCAATTTTTTATAATTTTCTGGAATCTTCAAGTGTTAAACACTGAATCTGAGTTCTTATTTTAACATTTTAAAGAACAAATGATTAGCTAAATGACCACATGAGAAAGGAGCATGTGTACCAGTGTAGAAAGGAGTAGGAGACTGGGCTGCTGGTTGGACAAGTCAGTGCGTTACCTGGAGAAACCTTTTCTCCCTTAAGTTCTATTTACTCTAGAAATAGCAGAAACGAATTAAGGTACAAACCCTGAAGGCTAAGCTTATGGGTAATGATCATGTTGTTGTCAATATCCTATAAGACTTCAGAGGACTGTGATTGAGTTAATTAAATTATACTTATAAAGCTCTTCTAAAGTTTTTCTGCATCTCTATAGAAGTCTTTAGAAATAATTATATTATGTTGACGATACTTAATATGTAGTTTCTTTTTTTTTTTAATATTGAGTGGTAAAGGAAGGAAGTTCCTTCAAGCTCTGTGTGATGACATATTCCCAGGTGACAAACAACAGGACATTTTACTGATTCAGAGCCATAAGCCTTCACTATGCTCTTTGGTTTTCCCCTTCATTTGTTTGTTTGTTCATTCAGCCACATTTATAAGTACTGAGGTTTGGCAAACATACTGAGTAGTGCATTGTGGATACAGGGGTAAGTGAGATACACGCTCCCTCTCCTCAGGCAGCAAGGTCTGGGGAATGAGGGGCTTCCTTCCTCAGAAATGCTTTTCACGTGGTAGTTTTTAGGCACAGTGAGTGTTAATCTCACCCATCCTTTTCCACTTAGGCAGAAAACACCTAAATCATCATCAGCTCCAGCAAGGACACATTCTATTTTTTAGCACCTAAAGCAGGCCTAGCCTTGCTTTACTGAAGGCATAGGGACCTCTGTTCACATGAATAGTCTGTGCGATTGAGGCCCGGCTGTTGCACCGTATTTTGTGGAGCGGTTGGTGGAAGGAATCTTTGGGAAGTGCATGCTTCTCTTACCCCAGAGAAGGAGCTTGCACAGCTCGTGTCACTGCCTCATTACAGCGCTGAGCCACTCATGTCTTCTGGGAGGCTTGCTCGTACAGAGCATAAAAGTCCACCCAGCCCCGGTGAGTTTCTTTTCTCATGTCTGTCATCATCGTGGAGGCAGAGTGGCTGGTCACTGTTTTTTTATAACAAGGTAATGGCAATTGCTTTCTTTCTTTCTTTTCCGCTGTAAGGATAAAAATAGAAAATATTTATATAGTGCCTCGTTTTGTGTCAGACACTGTTTTAAACCTGTTTAAACATTATTTCAGCTAGTCCTCCCAATTCCAGGAGGCAGGTACTGTTATTATTAGTCTTTTTACAGATGAGAAGACTGAGCACAGAGATGTTAGGTAACCTGCACAAAGTCATACATTTAGGAAGTGACAGAGCCTGGGTTTTAAGCTGCCAGTCAGGTTTTCCAGAACCCATAAGTGAACACATATGTATGATTCATCAACAAAAATGAGTGTGTTCCTTATGCTTGACATTGGGATTATAAAGATGGAAAAGAGGGGTTCAAAATTCTCTGTCCTTAAAAAAGTTTTTAAATTGTTAGAGGAAGGCCAATTTCAAAGTGACAGAACAACAGCAGTTGAATAGCTCGGAAAAATAAAGAGAAGGATGGTCATGCCTGAGGAAGTTGGAAACGTGAACAAGATGGAGTTGGGAGTTACGTCACTTTCCTTTTGAGTGTCCCGTTTTATCATCTTCCCGGAAAGTTATACAGGAGCACAGACTGGTGGAATGTCTGACAGTCTGGAGACATCTTATTTTCTCCCCTAGATTTTTTTTTTTTTTTTAAACTGATTTACAGCACGATCCAGGATAACCCTGAAATGTTTATTCCCTAATCAGTAGAATAGGCACCGTGGTCCCCGTAGTGTTTAGAGGAGGCTGCCATTTGCCCAGTGTGCTCTACCCTTTGACAGGTAGTGGCTAAATGCAAGATAGCAGAACTATGTCACAGGCAGTGGGTGGTGTTGGGTGGTCTCAGAGAAAGCACTTTGGAGACCAGATTCAGGTTTGGTCTGGAATCTGCCTTTCAATCTCTGAGGATGACCACCCTTCCCTCCCCAACTCCGTGCCAGCCCGGCCCTGGCTTTAGGACTTTTCTCGTCTGTAAAATGAGAAGTGTGTAGTAAATAATCTCGAAGGTCTCTTCTGGGGCTAAAGCTCTGTATTTCAGGGTCATTAGCTTTGGTCCCATAATAACCTGTGATGGAGTCAGATCCAGATCCTAGAGTTTCAGTTTCAGGTTCTAAGCTTAGTTTATCCAAAATCGTTTGGGTTTTGAGTTGTAGGAGCTGTAAAACAGGGGATACTGGATTTCCACCCAATGTAATGAATAAGATGAGTGCAGTGGGTTGGCAGACCTAGAAATAAATAGAAGTGGTAGCAAATTTGCAGTTACCAGGGATTACTGTACAAGAGAGGCAAGAAGACCTGGCTTGAGCCTACAGATGACACGACTGAGTATAATTTTTAGAAACAAGAAGACTTGGAAATTATAGTTTATCCTCAACTTTCCAGAAGTTTGAAATATCCCTGTAATGTGATACATACAGCTCTTCCGAAGTTGCTCTTAGAGTACCCTTTTGAGGCTTCAGAAGTTTTTAGTGCTCGCTTTCCAGACAAGTGTACGTGCTGCTCACTAGTGGGTCTCTGAGTGCTCTGCCGGGTGCTTGGGGAAGAGCCAGTCTGAAATTCTGTTTTGGGATCTCCTTCGTGGAGAGCCGTCACTACTAAGGGAGAAGCAGAAGTTAGTGGTGCCAAGGGCCCTGCGCTCACAGTCAGGAGTCCTGGGTCCTGTGTCTTCCAAACATTCGACATTTCTAAGCTGAGATTGCGTTTCTGTCAGATGGAGGTAGTCGTGGTGTCTGTCATCCAGACTCCTCATCTCCGAGGGTTGTCTGGCTGCCCTGGTCAACTTACTGCATTCAGTCTTTTCTTACTTCGAGCCATGCTCCAAAGTGCCACCGGACCAATCTTTCCAAAACGCAGATACGGTTATTAATTTCCTCCCTAAACCCCTCCCCTGACTTGCCTTTACAGAGAAGGCAAAGCACGGCCCACTTGACCTTCAGAAGTTGGCCCTGAACTTGCTTGCAGGTCTCCCTCATCTACTGCACTTTACAAAATGCGTCCTGACCCAGGCCCTGTATTCTTCAACCGGGGGTGCTTTCACACCCGGGCACAGTGCTTCTTTTGCCTGGCGTGGCTTCACTGCCCGACCATTCTCCCTCATCCTTCAAGTCCCGGTCACATGCCAGCTCCTCCAAGAAGCTTTTAAAACTCTCTCCCCACATCTTCCCATAGACTCTGTTCTCCGTGGCCCATCATGGCATCGTTATTCTAGCGTGTTAGGTTATTATGCATCTCTGCTGTGTTGTAGCTAAGGCTTGTACTCTAGTCTCCCTCACTAATGCGGGGGCTTCTGCCCCACAGGAACCATGGTTTTCTTTGTATTGTCTCTGCCATAATGTCAAAGCTCCCCCCGCCTTTTTTTTTTCTTTTCTTCTCGGCATCACTTTTGCAGGATGCGAAGAACAGGTTGCAGAAAGGGCTTCTGGGGGAGACGGGATCTGAGGATCATTCTCCCTCTTCATTCTTCCCTCTTCCACCTTCATCACTTTAGCCACTAATATTCAAGTACGTTGAAATGCCAAAAAGTAAAAAAGGATGCACCTAGAGGAGCCTGCTTGACTAAATGTGATGTGGGTATTGTGCCCCCAAACTCTCCTTTGCTTCTGTTATTTTTGATCTAAATTAAAATGTTAGTTAACACTTCGTGACTTGAGGACACAAGTGCAAACTTAGGTGACCAGGGTCAAAACTCTTCTATTTCTTCCTCTTAGCCAGCACCCTTTCCGTGTGAGTACTACTACTTCTCATCAGCCACACCTGAAACTGTAACAGCACCTTTAATGGTTGTAGGACATTTGGAAAAAATCATTGTGTGACCTTATTACCAGAATCCCAGTAAATTGATTATATGTGGAAAGGGTAGTGGAGACCTACAAGATGTAGGGCAAAGAAGACCACTCTTCCTGGGGGGAAAGAAAGGAAAGCGGGGCCTGTTAGCAACACTGAACAATGTAGGTCACCTGCTTTACTTGACCAAGACTCGACCTGACTGTTTTGTCCCTAATAGGGTAGTTTTTCCCAAATTTGTCTTGTGTCCCCAAGTGAAAATTTCAGGAAGTGGTCTGTCCTTTGTTTTGCCATGAAGTATTAAAAATTACCTGTGTGTTAAAAAAACATATGTTTCATACAGTCTATAATAGTGCTGTCTAATAGAACTATATAGCATGAGCCACATATGTAATTTTAAATTTTCTTATAGCCAAATTAAAGTAAAATCGATAGGTGTAATTGATTTTAGTAATATAGTTTTAACCCAATATTTCCAAAAATATCATCATTTTGGCATTTAATCCTTATAAAATATCAAGGCATTACACATTCTTTTATTCATACTAAGTGTTTGTAAATTTGTGTCTATTTTACACCTATAACACATCTGAATTCAGGATAGTCACATGTGGCTAGTAGCTACTGTAGTGAACGGTGCAGGTCTATAACCTTACATATTCCATAGCAGAAACACTTCAAACCAGAAAGTTGTCATTTTGGTGGGTGAGTCATTGGATGGGGTGGGGAGGAAGTGCATGATTTAAGTTTAAGGTTGGGTTTTCCTTGTGAAGATCATGTCCTTGAAGTATTTGGAGGTAATGTAAATGAGGTTCTACCTGATGGCATTAAAACCTCACATTCAAACCTGATTCTTCAGGAAGATTTAATATTTTGGAGTATGATTTGTAATGTACTTGATATGGAAAATGAATATCCTTCAGGAAAGGACTCTGCCTTTTCTCTCTCCCCCGTGAGATCATGGAGCCTGGGCAGTTCAGTGTAGCTTACGTTTCCAGATCTCAGAGCAGGGCAGAAAGGCTCAGATTTCTGTCCTTGCTGGAGGTGTGCAGGCTGAAGCATCACAGTGTAGAGCAGTGTTGTGCATTTCTCATACAAAGAGAAGTGGAAGCATTTAGGGGGGCGCTTCCTGTTCTGGAACTCTGAAATTCCATCACGTGTCTTGCTAGTGGGTGATGGGAAAGGTCCTGGGCTTGGGGCCTGGAGACCCGTGGGTCACCATCTGTGAGACCTTTGTTAATTCATGTAACCCCTCTGAGCTTCAGTTTCCGCATCTGTGAAATGGTGATGATACAACCGTAAGAAATTTGGGGAGGTTTAAAGAGAAGATATATGTGTGATCCAGCAAAGGCATGTTTATGTTGTAGGGACTAAAATTCTCCTGTATCTGAATGACACTTAACTATGTATGATCCCCGTGACCACCGTTTGGTGAGGTCCTGCTCTGTACCAGGCACTGTGTATTGAAACCCTTCAATAACCTTGTGATAAAGATAAGAGAAATTGGTACTTTTCCCATTTTCAGATGTGGATATGGAGATTTAGTAACTTGTCTCAAGGCCACATAGCAAACAAGGAGTCAAGCTAAGATTATTTTTTTCTTTCTTTTTTTATTTAGAAAGCTCCCTTATGTATGTATGTATGTATGTATGTATGTATGTATTTTTGGCTGCATTGGGTCTTCATTGCTTTGCACGGGCTTTCTCTAGTTGCGGTGAGCGGGGACTACTCTTCGTTGCGGTGTGCAGCCTTTCATTGCGGTGGCTTCTCTTGTTGCGGAGCATGGGTTCTAGGCGTATGGGCTTCAGTAGTTGTGGCTCGCAGGCTCTGGGCCCGTGGGCTCAGTAGTTGTGGCGCACGAGCTTAGTTGCTCCACAGCACGTGGGATCTTCCCGGACCAAGGCTTGAACCCGTGTCGCCTGCATTGGCAGGTGGATTCTTAAGCACTGTGCCACCAGGGAAGTCCCTCAAGCTAGGATTTTAAAAAAATACTTTTTAATATGAAATTCTCAAACACACACAACGGTAGGTAGACTAGTAGAGTAGTTCTCTAACTTGGGTGGCGTCACAGTCACACACAGATCACAATCAGATTGCAGGAACCCACCCCCAGAATTTCTGATTCAGTGGGTCTGGGGTGAATGTGCATGTCTAAAAAGTTCCAGGCGATGCTGATGCTGCTGGTCTGGGACCATGCTTTGAGAAACACTGGACTGATATAAGGAATCCCCATCCCCCTGTCGCCACCTGCAACAGTAGTAAATATTTTGGGGACCAGGACTTCAATCCTAACTCCCCACACCTGCCCTTGGTGGTCTCTGAACTGCCTTTCTGGTGATGACATGCTCAGAAGCTCCTGTGAACCAGAAATGTGTTATGAATTCCATCCCCCGCCACCAATATTTTCAGATAAGTAGCTTAAAGTAGGTTGTTTGGAAATCTGACTCAATCTGGCTTTTCAAGCCCTTTAGCCTAATTACTTAACCTCTTTATTTCAGTTTTGAAAATAACTTTTATCGACATAGGAAGAATTAAAAATTTCAGGCCATAATGCTAAAAAAAAGGGGAGGGAAATTATTAGTTGGAACAGAGTCTGTAGTATAGATTTAAGATAGAATTATTTAGGCACCTACCATGGTGCATCTCTTTCTCTTTTGCTTTCATCATCACTTTGCACATGTGAAAAAATGGCAGCCAGAATTAGTCGCTGGGATGGATGTGTGTGTGTGAGAGATGCTTGCAGAGCTGTCCCTCAGGCTCTCCGCCTGTTCTCTCTCTCCTCCTCACACCCTTCTTTACCCCTCTTTGGCTCATGCCCTGTGTTAGGATAGAAAGAAGACACTTGAGGTGCTGTCTGCAAGGGTGGTCCCTCCTCCACTCAGTTCTCTCCTTGTGCTCCAGAGGCACAGGGCATAGAGGAAGCCCCCTAGATCCCTTGCTCTCTCTGGCACCCCCATTGAGCACAGCTGACTACATACAAGCAGTTGTGCAGGTTTTTGTTAACTGGTGTTATTACCTTCATTATTATCTCAGTTCCCTTTCCATTTTCTAGATGCTGTTGACTTGACAGTTTTTCATAGAGTCTTTAATTCTGCTCATTTTAGTAATAGGATAATAATTTTGGAAAACCACAGTTATTTATAAAAATGACAAATACAAAACCCAGGCACTTATCCTTCCATTAAATTGATTGATTTTGAGTGTCCAGGTATTGCTCATACTGACATGCCTGATTAAATAAAATCTCTCAGTGACAAGTTTTCTCATTTGAGTGCTCTTTTTAGTACTGTGTAAAAAGGGAATTCAGCATCTTATCAGTGTTTATAATATAAAAAACTATATTCACAAGTGTGTTATTCTTGGTGTTAGTCTGTTCTGAGTGTAACACCACATTTCAGCATGAGAAACATATTTAGATGTGTACAAGTCTGGTGTTCATTATGCATTCTTCTAGACATTCTCCGGTTCATCAGCTGTTATGGTTTAATGCTCAGGTTTGAGCTTTCTTCTCAGTCCAAGCTTAGATAGGGCTCCCTTTTTCCTCCACTTTTCTATAGCACGTGCTTGTGCATCAGTGAACCTGCAAAATTTAAAATGTAGAGGCTTAGAAGAAGAACAGGGACCAAGGAAGAGCATGGTCCGGGGGCTCAGGAGACCTGGGATTCAGGCCCAGCTTTGCCAGCAACTCTTTCTGGGACCTTAGGACAGTCACTTAACTCCCATCCATGCTCCCAGGTGTCTCTGTCTGTAAGACGAGAGGGCTAGAGCAGATAATCTCAGGTTCTGATGTTTGCACAATTGTAGTTCTAGTATTACTGAACCTCCTGCTCATTTTAAACATGCACGATTCTGAACAGCTGCTGAGACCACTGTTCCTACACACACTTCTCCACAGTCTGGAGAAGAGCATGTATTGCTGAAGGAGACTGTCATCATATGTTGGTTACCATGGTCTCCTAAGTTCTAATGCCCTGGGTTAAGGGAAGAAGACCATGTGTATTACAAGGAGATGGGAGGCATTTTCCACGGCTGGAAGATGTATGGACGTAGTTTTATGTCTCTCAGTCTTCACCGGTTTGCTGGCTTCCTTAGGGCCCTTCTCGACATGGCCCACCTGCCACTGTGGCCTCATTTTTCACCACAGGCTATAGTCTAGGGGTGGCTTTGAGACATGTGGGTACCCCAGGTGAGCTAATCATTGGGACGACCTCAAACACAGGCTATTCATGGGACTTCCCTGGTGGTGCAGTGGTTGAGAATCCACCTGCCAATGCTGGGAACATGGGTTCGAGCCCCAGTCCAGGAAGATCCCACGTGCCGTGGAGCAACCAAGTCCATGCACCACAACTACTGAGCCTGCGCTCTGGAGCCCACGAGCCACAATTACTGAGCCCGCGTGCCACAATTGCTGAGCCTGCGTGCCACAACTACTGAAGCCTGCGCACGTAGAGCCCGTGCTCCACAACAAGAGAAGCCGCCACAATGAGAAGCCAGCGCGCTGCAACTAGAGAAAGCCTGCGCTCAGCAGTGAAGACCCAACGCAGCCAAAAATAAATAAATAATCTAAAAAAAACCCCAAAACGACATGCTATTTAGATAGTTGTTTATTTTAGAGGGGGAACTGAGGGCTGCCTGGGGCAGAGGTGAAACGGGACCCCTTGTGCAGAGCTGTTCGTCTCTGACTCCAGTGTTCCCACCTATTCAGAGAAACCAAGGCCCTGCGGGTAACTATCCATCGTTTCTTAAGCATATCCATTCCAGGAGTTCCGCTGCTGACCTCAGGCGGCTTGTCCATGTATTCTTTGCAGCCGCATCGAGTGCCCTTTCAGAAAGGAGTTCTCGTAAACATAGTTTTCTGCATCACATTGGATTTCCAGTGATGCAGACACTGGTGCCCCAAGCCCTTGGCCAGCTGCCGTCTGCTCCCTTCATGCAACTCTGCCCAGCTATTCTGAACTGCCCGCTGCTTCCTGAACTCACCCTGCTCAGAGGGGATCAACCAGGCCCTGGAAGAGACTCCAGCAACTTCCTATTCATGACTTTGTGTTTTCTTTACCCCCTTCCCTCTTCGATTGTACAGATTTCAGGCCCCACAAAATCTGGTTCCATCCGTGAGTGCACTCCCTGCCTTCTCCATTTTCTCTGCCAGGAGCCCCCAGTCCACCCTGAATCCTGGCTGACTCGTTCAGCTCTTACACTCAGCTCTAACCGCCTCCTTTAGGAAGCACCCGCGTTGTTGGGCCCCTTTGCACACTGAGTGCCTGTGCTATGCCAGGTGCTGTTCAGGGGCTGGACAAAGCAGAAATAATATAGACACAGTAAATAAAATAGAACTCTTTGCCCTCATGGAGCTTGTAATCTAACTGGAGTGGGAGGGGGAGGGGAGTCAGGTTCATTCTAGTGGGTCAGGTGCCACTCCTGGGTTCCCACTGCTGTCATTCTTCTCGGGACTGTTCACACACCTGCCTTCCCTCTGGAATTGTGAGCTTTCTCGGGTGGGGGCTTTTTATCTCAGTGTCCCAAAGACCTGGCACAAGGCGCATGGATAGGCTCAGTGAAAATCTGTGGAGAGAAGGAACGTGTAACTGCTAATAGCATTTGCACGTGAGGAAGGGGGGCAGCTGCTAATTTCCTGCACCCACCCTAATTATAGGAAGCTGAGGACTTTTCCTTCAAAGCTGACAACTTCAAGAAGTTCCCGGTGCGAGTACAGAGTGAGTGAGAGTTGTGTGCAAGACGGTGGTGCAGAAAGGCTCGGGGGCCACGCTGATTAACGTCTGGTTGCAGAAGCCCTCTCCTCCTTACTGCAGGCCGTGTCGTCCCCCTCTCCCCGGCGACAGTGCTGGGGTCCTGCTGGCAATGTTGAGAAGTGCACCATTTTGAAAATGGTCTCAGTTCCATGAGGGATTTTTATCTCAGCTGGTCGAGTAGCTTTTATAGCTCTGCAGATAAATCAAGGAAGCCCTAAATTCTTTATAAGCAGAAGCGATGCATTTCTCATTGCTTAAAATAGGGTGCTCCAGGAGCTGCCATTTCCTCAGTTTGCTATTTCAAGAAGTGGCATTCAGGGTTTCAGCTCATGTTAACATTTAATTACCAGGCGCACAAAGGCAAGAAATGACTAGAAAGTTCACGGGAAGCTATCATGTCAGAGGGAAGAGCAGTAGAATCAGAAAGCCTTTTTGTGTAGCTCTTCCCATGGTTTTTGAGGCTTCATACATGTTTGGCCAACACTGAACTCATTTGTGGGTTGATGCTCTCCGGTTCTGCTGGATTCCAGGGGAATCTCATTTTCTTGGCGCTCAGAAGATCCCCTGGCTTCTGATGGCCTGTGGATCTGGAATTTCAATCTGCGTGGTTGTTGAGCAGCCAGACGCAGAGCAGCAAATGCTGTAGGAAGGGCTGAGTTCAGAGAGGCTCAGAGGGAGATGGAGGGGAGGGCACGTGGATCACGCCCTTCTGTGCCCGTGAGAGCCACGTGATCACTGGAGGCTCGCCTGCTGCCCGCTGCTTTGACCAGCAGATGGGGACTGGTGGCCTTGGTGTCAGTGGCTCACCTGTGCCCATGATGTCCCTTGAGGTGGAGGTGCTTCTCCCCACCGTCTGGTCACATGGCCCTGGCCTCAGGCTGTTCCTGTGAGTCTCTTCCAAGGAAGCCAAGGCTTTGATTCTTTGATAGAAAACCGTGTGTGGGCCCCAGTGACTCTGCTCCATCTTCTGCCCTGCGGAAGCGCCACACAACCCTCGATGAGCAGCGTCCCTTGGGATTTACCCCCCGCCCCTTCTCTCCTCCTCAGTGTAGATCCTGCTGATCTCATGGAGCTGCCCTCGTGGCGGGTGGGTCTAAAGTGTACACCCCGACCCCCAACTGTTCTCAGCCCTTCCTGACACGAACCTCATCAATAATCAGTTCAGTTTATAACGTAAGCGTCTATTCGGGTTTTCTTTGGGCTCAGTCCCTGAATTCCACTGTCACCTCTATTTATTATTATATATTAATAGTTTCCTCTGCATTCGGCCTTCTGTTTTTCCTTTTTTTGTGAGAGTCCCTGCCACTGTTGTCTGTTTAATATGTTCCTTGGAGGATAGAGGAAAGTTTTTGTAAACAGATTGGTGAAATTGAATGTATGTGTAGCACCCACTCAAAAACAAACAAAAAACTAAGATTACTGTCATGCAAGCAACATATTTAATAATAATAATAATGGTTACATTTATTGTGTGCCTACTGTTTGCCAGGCTGTGTCGAACATTAACTCAGTGAGGCCCAATAACAACCTCACGTAACTGCACAGCTCAGCTTTCTTAAGCACTGTACTGTAGACTGCCTTCAACTCGATCAATATCTGTGTGGCATATATGGCCCTATCAGGGCAGATCCAGGTTTTCTGAGCAATGAAGCTTAGAATTTTGGGGACTTTTAAGAAAAATAGTTAAAAGTTTTAAATATAAAATTTATAAATACAAAATTTGGCCTGGAAGTGAATGTTTGAGAATTTGAGTTTAGAATAATTTAGAATTTGAAAAGAAGTCACAACAAATTACAAAATTTAAAAAGCCAAATTATCAACATCGGAAATACAGGAAAACACATTTTTATCAATGAGTCTCTTGGCACACCTCAGTAATAACTTTCTTCCTGGCATTTTTTGGCTTCATTCTCCTGTTACCTCTCATATGATCATGATTTTGTATCATCATTCTGTGTGGCAAGAATAGGTCGTTCAGTCTTTCCTGTAGCAAGGTTAGTTGAACTTTGTATTTTGTTAATCATAGCTTAGAAAAGTTTCTTCTAGCTCTGCAACATTTGGTAACATCACATAAGCTTTTAGGATTGGATAAACCTCTGTTAGGTTTCTTCTGTACAGGAGCTGTGTGATTTGGGGGCATTCTCAGTTTGCGCAATGACTAATCTCAAGCACCTCCTAGCATTTCTGGCCCAAGCACCTTGGGATGTGCCTATATTGCAGTATGGCCCCTGTGTTGCACCTCATATCGATTTGCCTATATGACACTGGGTGGACCGACATAGTGGGCCATGTTCCTGTAAATCTTCCTACACCAGGATGCCAAGCAGCAATTGAACTCAACAGGGACGTACGTGTATGGGGCCTGGAGAGGGGTCTGTGCAAGTGAGGGGCATTCAGCTGTCTTAATGACAGTCAATGTGTCTCTGGATCCTGGGCTAGATGCTGCGGGAGCACAGAGATAAGGAGGCCCGGCCCTGTCCCAAGGCACTAATAGTGGAGGAGATGAGCTGTCCATGGGTCATTTCAATGCAGGGCAGAAGGAACTGCACCCTAGGACTGCTACTAACCCAGATGCAGTGGTCAGAGACGGGACAGGCTGCCTTTTAATGGGTTGAGGTGGTGCCCCAGTTATATGGCCATGCACTGCATGCCCTGGGGCCAGAGCAACTACGCTTTAACTTTTTCGGCATCTCTGCCTCTGTCAGATTTGTTTCTTTAGAGGAAGGATTCTGCTGCTAAAATAAAACATCTTTGGACCTCTGCCTGAAGGGCTGTAGGACTCTGACAGGTGTATAGGCATGGGGAATGACAGGAGCAGGCTTGTCAGAGACAGTGAACCACACTGCTTGTGTCATGGGCGCGCGGGGCTGGAGATGTGACTGGAACCTGTGCACCTGCTTGCCCAAGGAGGGCTGCGCCATCACGTTAAGGAGTTCAAAACCTTGCCCACCTGAAGAATTCTCATTCTTCCCTCAGCACTCGTGAAGCAGCACTTTCTTGGTGAAGTGAGGAAACTTTGCAGCCGTGGACGGTAATTGACACCACCTTCCGCCCTAGCTCTGCATTAACGTCTGCCCGCAGCTCTCACTATACTGAATTAGGTGTTTACGAGCCTGCCTGTCCCACTAGTCCAGGGTTTCTGTGACTTGGTTCCATGGCTATTCTCCAGGGAGGGACAACCCTCCTCCCAAAACTGGGTATAAAATGTAGAAAGTAATGTGTATATACATTTCTGGGGGGAGGGGGCCCATGATCTCAAAGGGGTCTGTAACCCGAGGAGGTTAGGGAGCTCAACACTGGGCTTGTTCCTTGTTCATCCCTAAGTTTACAAATTCCAGCACAGTTCCTGGGTCATCATGATAGACCAGGGGTTCTTCAGAACCCCTTGGAGAGCTTGTTCAAGCATGGTCCCCATTCCTGGAGTTTCTGATTCAGGCCTGGGATGGGGCCTCAGAATGTACATCTGTGTGAGCTTCCCAAGTGATGCTGGAGGTGCTGTTCCCGGGCCCCCACTTTGAGAACCACTGTTGTAGACTGTTGTGGACTGAAAGTACCACAGTCCTCGCCCTGTCTGACTTCACAGTAACCGAGAACTGAATGTTCATAGATAAGGACTTTTAACCTCCAAACGGGGGAGAAAGCTGAAGGACTCGTGTGTAGATTGAGTTACATTTTCTACACACTGTAAATGCACAGTACATGCACTGTACATGTTCTCAATGTCCTAGACTCGGGAGCTGGCCGAGCCCCATCATGCCTGGGGAGACACAGTGTCCTGGAATATTGAAAATTCAAACTGGTAAGTGTGCAGGGGTCCGGAATCTGGTAGTTCTGATGGCCTAGGAGCCGTTCTAGGAGTATTGACCCTTCATCAATTTGGGTGATTCTGGACTCAGATTTTTTTTCGTTTGAAGATAAAAAATCAAGAACTTGTATGTAAATTATCTCAATAGAAAAGAAAAAAAGTAGCTCTTTGTATAATCAGGACTCATAAGATGGCTGCTCTCTTGCTGTCTTGCACATCCCCTGCCTGACCCTGCCCTGCGTCACCCTTACTTTATGCACATGATTGCCTCCCTCTCCTAAGCTGACGGTTTAGTCAGTAACTACCTATGTGATTGGTCTGAGAGTGACTGTTCTAGCCCTGGGACTAGACCAGCTCCAGTATGTTTGGTCATCAACAGGAAACCGCGGCCCTCACTACGGTTGCTAGCCCAAAGAGCTGCAGGGGGATGTGTTCCAGCAGTGCCCCTGGCAACCGAGGGGCCTTCTGATGGCATGTCCCCATAACTGATAGCATCCTCCTCCTCTGTGTAGCGAAGATTGCTGTCGTGTCCTACCTGCTGTGAGCTGTACATGGTCAGCTGTTGCTCTGGGACTTCGGCCTCTGGCTTGTAGGAGTCCCTGTTCAGTAAATCGTTGATGTCTATGTCGCCGACTCCAGGTTCTTCCTCTGGCCTCATGGCCGGGCAGTTGCAAGGATTGCAGGACTCTGGGGTGCAGCCCAACACTCTTGGAGTTATGTCACCAGGAGAAGCCTTGAACTTAGGTGTGTTGAGATGGCTTTAAAGCCAAGGTCATGTGCCAGCTCTGTGCTAACAAAACCTCTTTCTTCTGAACCAGGACTAGGGGACTGGCAGTCTGATAATTAACCTAATTTCACTTTGCTGTTAGTGTACATTCCTGTTAGCAGTGATGCTGCAGGCCAGTTTCCTACACTAGTGGGCTGTCCCCCACACTTGTGACCAGCTGGAAAAGCTTAGTGGAGCTGAAGAACACTGAACAGCTGTAACCAGTGAATCATCAGTTTAAAGAAAGAGTGGAAAATAGGCGATTGTGCTCTTGACCCACAGTTTGGTAGATAGGTCCGCCTCAAGCCTCCCAAGCCCCTCTCTTCTGTCATTTCTTTCTGTCTTCTTTATCTTGCCCTTATGTTTCCTCCATCCCTGCATCTTCTACCTCCGCCACGCCTAGGTGTCTGTCACTTTTGTCTCTTTCTCTCCCCCATCTCCTTCTTGTCTCTTTTCTTTTCTTTCTTCACCAGTCAGTCTCCCTTCTCAGCCTTTCTCCTTGGATAGTTTCTTTCTTTCTTCCTCCTAAAATCCACATGTAGAATCCACATTGTGCCAGTTATTTGTGTTTGAAGCAAGAGCTTTTTGCCTTGTTCTTAACTTAGGTAGCAGGTGAGTTGCTCTCCATTGGCCCCTTTTCCTTGGAGTCAGCGGTCCTGTCGGGGACCGTGCTCCCTGCAGCTGCCGAAGACCTCTGCCCAGTCAGGTCTCCAGGAGTCACTTCGTTGAGCAACTTAAGGATTTGCACAAGTTTCAAATCTTCCCAGTCCTGGAGTCCCGAAGACCAGAGAAGACGTGTTATTCTTCTCTGAGATTTCCTGTATTTCTCATTCTTCCCTGAGATTTCCCTTATGCCATTCTTCTGTGGGCTTTCCTGGTTAACATGCATCATCAGTCTTTAACAGAAACGCTGGCTTATAAGCTCTCCACAGACATGCCATAGTTGAGCATTGGTGAGCACAGACCCTTAACAAGGAAGCCTGGAGAAGGAAGGGTTCTGACTGATAGAAGACTGGGTTCTAGTCCCGTCTGCCGGCTACTTGGGACGCTCAGGCAATCAGCTCAATTTGTGATCCTCAGTTTCCAGCCTCAGTCAAATGGAGTGATGTTTCCATGCCTACCTTTTGGTGGCGTTAAAAGATAAACTGAGGCATATTAAACATTTCAAGAGTTTATTTGAGCAAAAACCGATTCAAATTGGGCAACACCCAATTCCCAGTGGTTGGGAACACTCTGATGATAGGAGCTGGCGAGAGATTTACATAAAGAAAAGTGCAGAAGCAAAGAAAGGAATAATTGATTGGCACTAGCGTGAAGCCTAGTCGGCTGTGCTGGGTTGTCCTTAGTGTTTTGATTTCATTAACCTTGAGGCATTTACAGGCTTACATTTCAGTTTGCTTACATAGACTGCCACCTCAGACTGATGGCCTCCTTGTCTAGTTAATTTAACAGTGGATTAAGTGTGATCATCTGTGTGAAAACACCTCAAAAATTAACAGTGGCCCACAAAAGCAAGGTAATCCTAATACCTACAATGTTACATAAAATACTGCCAAAATACCTTCAGGGGAAAACAGTAATTCATCTAATTAACAAAAGCGTTATTTGGTATGCTAAACAGCAAAACTGATTTATGAATATGTTAGTTGTTTTCATTTACTAAACATTTAAGAAATCCAAGTTCAGTCAAATGGTGAGAAGTGTCATTAAATGCACTTAAGAAGCTGTAAACATTGTCTGTATCAGTCCAGACGCAGAAAACACATCAGTTGATTGAACATGGAAAATTAATGTAGAGAATTATTAAATTGGTAAAAGGGGATCAACTACTAGGGAGTAAGGGTAACTCTAAAGCATGGATCAGCAAACTATGGCCCGTGGGCCAAATCTGGCTGTTGTACTGCCCCTCCCCCTGCCATGCCAGTTTTGTTGAGATGTTGACGTACACCACTGGGTTGCCTGTTTTTGTAAATAGAGTTTGATTGTAACACTGCTGTGCCCGTTTGTTGACTGTGGCTCCTTTTGCTCTGCAACAGCAGAGTTTACTAGTTACGACAGAAACTGTAAGTTAGCCAAAATATTTGCTCTCCGGCTCTTCACAGAAAACATTTGCCAACCCCTGCTCTAAGAATACAAGCCTAGTCTATCCAGGGAGCAGAGACCCAAGGAAAGCACAAACTGGGAAGAGCCCCCCAACCCCCGCCTGCCCCACCCCACCCCCCAAACCTGCACCCAAGGCTAAGATTCAGGCCTAGGTGGAGGGAGTGCGGCTCTGGTCTCTGGACAGTGGAGAAGTCAGTCTGCTGAGGATCTGCAGGCTAGAGGCTGGGAACCACCTGCTGGGGTGCCTGTGCAACTTCTGGAGGGTGTGCGCCACTGGGTCTCTCCCAGAAAGCCCCCAGAAAGCCCCAAAGCAAAAAACCCAAAAACCAAGGAACAATTCCAGAACACTGGAGCCTGAGAAAAGCCCCTTTCTAAGCAGTGTCCCCGCAGCACCCTCTGCTAACCAGGGCTAACACTGCGGCAGTTTTCTGAGAAAGCAGTCTGACCTTACCCTGTGGCCTGGAGGGAGTGGAGCTGATGCTCTGTGCTGAGGGGCTGGAAGGGGAGGTACCCAGCTGAGGATTCCCCTGGGCCAGCTAGTGCCTGTGGAGGTGCCCAGGGCTGCAAAACTAGGTCACCCGCTCTGGGCTTCGCTGGCTGCAGTCATGTGCTGGACACATACAGGGCAGGGGGGGAGCACAGTGTCTGTTCCATCCTGCAGTCTTTCTCCTTCTGACCTCCTTGTAATGGAAGTTTAGCTGTCAGAATCCTGAGCTCTGTCACTGTAGAAAGCTCTGTGCCTTTTTGGATTTTATTAGGAATATAGTCATGGTTCCTAAAGAAAATGTTACTGATTGTGACATTGATCCATTTTGCCAACAAGCACCTGTAGATTGATTACTATATACAACATAACAAAATAAAATAAAGGAAGAAATGATGTAAGTTGAATTAAAATATTTTGGAGAATACTTTTATTTTGTGTCAGTTCTTACTTAAAAATAATTACTTGTGTAAATGTTTTATTTGGCTTCTTTTGAATGTAAAAACATTTTAACATTACAGATATTTTAGAGGAAGAAATTACCTACACTTTCACAAGATAGCTTTAATTTTTTTGATTGTGTATATATATTTTCAGTCTCCGTCCATAAACATGTACTATTACCCAATTATAATAATTGTGCACATGTCTGAGCACTGTGTTTTTTCCTCAGCATATCATGACGTCATGTAGAGTCTACTTAAATCAAGTAATTGAAGTTAAAACGAACATTTTATTCTTATATTAGGCAGAGCAAGCTGACTGCTTCATTAAGAAACTTGAGAACCTCATTGGCATAACACAGTAGATGCTTTAGTTCTTGTTCTCAGGCTATCTCAGTGCCTGTTTCAAGCAGACAGCCTTCAGCAGGGTGATTCAGGATCCAAACTCCTTTCGTCTGGGGGCTTCACCCTTTCCTCAGGCCTCCTGAGTCCACTGCTGGATCCTGTGCATGCTGCTGGCAGAGGGGAATAGGGAGAGAACAGGGGAGAGAGGCCATCTCAGCTAGCTTGGGCAGCTGTAATATCAATAGAGTGGGGCTTAAACAACAGATATTTATTTCTCATAGTTCTGGAGACTGAAAAGTCTAAGATCAAGGCACTGGCAGATTCAGTGTTTGGTGAGGGTCCACTTCCTGGTTCATGGATGCTGTCTTCTTGCTGTGCGCTTGCATGGTGGAAGGGACGAGAGAGCTCTTGGAGGTCTCTCTTATAAAGACACTAATCCCATTCATGAGGGTTTCACCCTCATTACCTGATCACCCCCCCAAAGCCTCATTTCCTAATCCCATTATTTTTCAGGATTGGGTTTCAACATATGAGTTTTCAGGGCACAAGCATTCAGTCTATAGCAGAGGCTTTTATGAGCCAGGCTTGGCAGCGACCACATCCCTTCCACTGACATGCTGTTGGCCAGAAGACAGTCACATGACCACACTAACCATGGGGAGGCTGGGAAATGTAGTCCAGTTCTATTTGGAAGGAAAAGAGACAGATTTGGGGAACACAAAGAAGTCTCAGTTACAATTCCTAATTTAGATGGCACTTACCCGATGTCTTTATTATATTTATTATCTGTATATGAATTGTCATTTTAATATATAGAGCATTTGTTGAAATTGTGTTATCAGATGTTTTTTATTAATAGTTTCAAAAATAATCTTGCAGTAATGAATTTATTGATATAATGAATTTACTTCTGATAAGTGTGTGTGTGTGTGTGTGTATGTGTGTGTGCACATGCGCACGTGTGCCTTTTTAAGCGCTTGGCATACCGTGCTATAGTTAGTTGAATATATATCTTTATCCTTGACTTAGCCCAGTTAGTGCCTTGCATGTGGGAAGTGATCACTGAACACTGTGGCAATGACTAAAACTAGCTGAGATTTTTACTGAGAATAAGTTTGGAAATAGCTAGAAAAGGCATATTCTCTCTTTTCTTTCCCAGTTGCTCCTTGCCTCTTTCTTTGGATTAGTGCATTCCAGGGATGATCATCCCTACCCCCTGGGGGTCACCCACAAGCCCTGGTTTAAGTACTTTTTTCCCTTGCTTGCCTGATTTTGGTCCAGCTCACATTTCTCTATGTGTAGGTGTTGTATATGTAAGTGTATAGATAGTTCAGGTTAGACAGGGATATTTTGAGACTCAGAGATGAGTTCCATAGAGTTTTATATAAAATAGTGAGCTCTGGGGATTGCTTTAAGCCTAGGGCCAAGAAGAGATGGTCACGGCTGGAGCTGGTGGCCTTCACTGCCAGACCATGGCTGGACCTCCAAGCAGGGCAGTTCTGGCAAAGCTTAAGGCTTAGAAGGGGACTGACCTAGCCAGGGGTGACCCAAGACGTGACTGGAAGTTCCACCAGACTCCATAGCCTCCTTTGTGTTTAAATAACCAAACAAGCATGAGGACCATGAAGTGTTTTCTTTCCTTTGAAGACAACTTGTTTCTCTTGTTTCGGATTCTTCCTGATAGCAAAACTGATACACTCTCATTGTAGAAAAGTTGGAAAGTACAAAAACATGTAGAGTAGGATGTATGAAGTTCTTTAGTCTTAAGAAGTTACTTTTATCTTATAAGAGTGTTCCAATTGCTTATCTTTTCACCTTCTAGGCCAAACCAAAGCTGATTGAGCCACTCGACTATGAAAATGTCATCGTCCAGAAGAAGACACAGATCCTGAACGACTGTTTAAGGGAGATGCTGCTCTTCCCTTATGATGACTTTCAGGTAGGTAACTTCTAAGTGTGTGTAAATAGAGCCGTGTGGAATTATTTTTGCATATATATGTGTATATATGTGGGTGTGTGTACACACGCAGATCTGAATATGTTACATATGTATACATATATGTATGTGTGTATGTACATGCATATATGCAAATACATGCGTACACATATGCATAAACACGCATACGTATATGACACAAATATTTTTTCAAGTGTGTATCTTTTATCTTGAATAGACATGCTATACTCTGGGCTAATTCTGTAGACACAAGTGTCTCCTATGTCTTAGGAAATTTGTTTGAAGAGGTGTCTAGGGGTTTTGCCAAGTGCCTTAGAGTCTTAAGGATGGGATTTGCTCGGAAGCAGTGGAGGATTTTGCCATGCATCCTTTTAGAATGTCACTTTGGGAGACTGCCTTGAGAGAGGCCCTGAACTGTGTGTGGGCTCATAGAGAAGAGTTTGGGGGTTCTGACATCGAGGAATGTCCTAACATTTACCTCACTGATGCAGTGACAGGTGCTGTTTCTGGGAGCTCAGTAGCTGCCAGCAGGGGACTCAGCACAGCTTCTGCTGTGAGCTGCTCTAGATTGTTGCTTGAAGCCTTTCAGACTATGGCCTGTGGCTGAGTGACCCACAAGAGCTTTGAGCCACTGAGGAGTGATAGAACCCCAGTACCGTTAGATGCCTGGCAACCTGGAGTCATCTTTGTCTACTGGAGATTCCAGTTATTGCCCTTGATCTCCTGGGACTTAATCTTGGCACTTCCTTCTTCTCTACCTGATGCTGTTACCATCCAAGACCTGTCTTTTGTGAATTAAACTGCCTTATTATTTTTTTTAAAGCTTCCTTGATTCTTTGTTGTTTAATTTTAAAAACTAGTACATACTTGTAACAAACAAACAGGCACTATTGAAACACTTGACATTAAAAGCCTCCCCTACCACCTTCTTTTTAATCCCACTCCCCAGAACATAACCTGTTATATATACAGTTCTTTATGTACCAAATTGTCTTTAGAAATTTCCATGTTAATAACAATTGTTAAATTATATTCCTTGAAGTTTTTTTTTTCCCACCAAATTTAAAAGCTTCCAGTTTACAACAAAGGTGAGAATTTTCACAAATGTTCACTTTTTCTAACTGTGGGTAAAATGATTGTTCTTTAGTTCTTTCCTGAAAAATAAGGAATGCCACGGAAATGAAATTGACTACTAGTGAGATGCTGCTGCCAAAGTACGTTCTGCTCATAAATGGTTTCAGATCACGCCCCCAAATATGATGCCTTGAAAACTTCATTACAAGAGTAGATTACCTAGCTAAGGGATGAATAAATGGAAACCTCAGAATGATGCCTTTTGTTAGCATCATTTGTTAGCATGAGAAGTTAAATCAGATGATTACAAATTATACTCCATGTTGACGTATTTTTCCTGTCGTGTGCTCTGAGGAAGGTAAAGGTTGAACCTCAAGTTTCTCTGAGCGTGAAGTATGGATTCTTCTTGGTATCAGTTAGAGTAACAAAGTTATTTCGAGTTTTGCAGCCTGGAATGCAAAATTGTATTTGCAAACCTGAGATAAAACTGCTTAAGAAGCAAACAAACCACATAAATAATATACACTTAATTTAATTTCATCTTTTATCTCACAGACAAGGAACCTGGATGTTTAAGCATTTGTAGAAACAGATGATTGAAACTTTGAGAAAAACTCCTTTGTCCCTTTTGCCTATAACAACTTCTCTGGGGATACCAGACACAAATATTCTAGGAACGGCAGAGAACTCACTGACATTCTGCTGGCCAAGATTGAATGAACAGTGTTAAGTTCTGCTTGGGGGAAGTTTTTTCAAAGATTAAGGAGCTTGAATTTCAGCTTTCATCCCCATCACAGTAATTGTGATGGGGCACAGTGAAGTTTGGATAGTTATTTTTTTCTAGGAGACTCCTGTATTCTAATCCAGTAAGGTTATATGCTTTCTTGCTAAATTGTCTTGATGATTTTAATAACTGTCTAGTTAGTGGAATGAGCCAAATGTCTTAGTGATGTCACAGATTCCTTCTGTCTGTCCCTGCATTTTTAGGCAGAATGGGAGCAGAATTATTATTGTATTATTAGAGGCAGAGGGAACAGATTAGATCAGGGGAAAGTATTTTACTTCGTATGGAAAAATGGTAGCAAGTTGGTTAGGAAGTGGGTCAGATAGTGAGCAAAATGCATAGTGGGGTTGATTTGCAATCCTATATTTACTAGTTAAACAATATTAGTTACCTGTTAGGATAATAGAATTTGGTGTGAAGTCCTGTCAACTATATTCAAAATGACAATTTACTAAACTATAGGTGTGCATAGTGATGATAACATTTGTACAGGTCGCAAGTAGACCCATGTTGGTATTGGTCAGCCCCTAAGAACGTCTGAGTTCTCTGAAAATGATCCTTATGGAGATAAGGTTTGTTGTTGGGTGTACTTGTCTAAGGTGGGAGAAGAGTGTTTAAAACAAAAAACCCCGAGAGACAGAGTCAATGTGAATTTTAAAAAGGCAAAAGGACAGTTCTCAGCTGTCAGAATATTTATGCAGTGAAGTTTTATCTGCCAAGATTGGGGTAGGACTACCGTGGCTCATATAGACTACGCTTGTTTTTTTTCAGAATCAGACCCTGGCGCTTTGGGGTCGTTCTGTTCTGTCTCTGCCCTGGCTTTATGGTTCTCCTTCCCGGCAATATCATCTCTTCTTTCCCATCCTTCTAGAACCTTCTCACCCTTTGAGGCCACTTCAAATCCCGTCTTCTGAAGTTGTTCAAATCCACAGTGATTTTTTCCCCATTCTCTTAGTTCCTCTAATACTTACTGTCTGCATTGTTACATGAATACCTAAGTGCGTTGTCTAGAGCTTTTCAGTAATGGCTTCTCACGCTTTTTGTGTTCAAGTGTCCCCACCCGTGCTGTGGCCCTGGGGATGGGGCTGTGCTGGTGCTTCTGTCACCTCCCTCCCCACCCATCCACCTCCACATCCACATGAGCTCTGCATGCCGGATGCCAGGCTTGGGTGCTTCTGGCTTCGTATAAAATCTGTAAAGTTATTATGAACATTAATTAGTTAGTTTTCTTTGATTCATGAAGGGACTATGAATACCAGTGAGCACATGTGGAAATGCCAGTGACTAGAATTGTAAAACTTTTTGCTGCGCCGATGATTTGGTCTGGTGGAAAATTAGGTAATTTTTGAAATAAAAATAAAATGGGGGCTTCCCTGATGGCGCAGTGGTTGAGAGTCCGCCTGCCGATGCAGGGGACATGGGTTCGTGCCCCAGTCCGGGAAGATCCCACATGCTGCGGAGCGGCTGGGCCCGTGAGCCATGGCCGCTGAGCCTGCGCGTCCGGAGCCTGTGCTCTGCAGCGGGAGAGGCCACAACAGTGAGAGGCCCGTGTACCGCAAAAAAATAAAAGTAAAAAAATAAAATGGAAGCGAAACAGAGTCATAAAAGGAGCACACTTTCTGGTGACTAATGGACCTTTATTGTTCTTAAAGTTTTGTGGCCTCTTCAAGTTTACTTGGCAAAACTCTGAGAACTTACTTTTCCGTGGGTAAATAATAGGTAAACTTTAACAGGCAGTTAGACAGAGATGATAACCTTTAAGATTAAAATGTTTTAGATCAAGAAAGGTAAGTTGAGGGACTTCCCTGGTGGTCCAATGGTTAAGACTCCGCACTTCCAATGCAGGGGGCATGGGTTCGATCCCTGGTTGGGGAACTAAGATCCCACATGCTGTGTGGTAAGGCCAAAAAAAAGAAAAAAGAAAGGTAAGTTGACTTATTGCTTAAGAAATGACAGATCTAAGCATAACTAAATAATGCCCAGGGCTCCTCCCTTTCCTGTCAGAGACACAGAATTCCATGTGAGTCTGGCCGTTGATTTCCAATCAAGGTTCTCCTCCTTCAGGTGGAAGCCTTTTACTGGATGATACAGTTGGTGGTGACATTCTTAACTGCTGGCATCAATCCACTGAATCTATAGCTGGCTTTTGAGCTCCTTGTATCCTGGCTTGTTACACAGCTTACTAATGTTTGTGCAATTTTATAAAGTGATAGAATATGGAAAAGGTAGTAAACAGTAAAAAAGGACGTTGGGAGGCAATTTATGGATACCATTTATATTTCACAAACATTAGACTTCGGTGTCTGATATAAACTAACAAGGCATAGAGTTTGTATGAAAGAAATAAAGAGAGAATGTCATATTCCACTTCTGGGGATATACCCAAAAGAATTGAAAGCAGAGACTCAAAGAGATACTTGTACATCCATGTTCCTAATGGGATTATTCACAATAGCCCAAAGGAAGAAAAAACTCAAGTGTCCATCAATGGGCAGATGGATAAACAAATTGTGTATATGCACAATGGAATATTATTCAGCCTTAAAAAGGAAGGAAGTTCTGATACATGCTGCAACATGGATGAAATTGGAGGACATTACGCTAATTGAAATGAGTCAGAAAAGGACAAATATTGTACATGGATGAACTTGGAGGTTATTACGCTAATTGAAATGAGTCAAAAAAGGACAAATATTGTACATGGATGAACTTGGAGGACATTACGCTAATTGAAATGAGTCAAAAAAGGACACTGCGCTAATTGAAATGAGTCAAAAAAGGACAAATATTGTATCCCACTTGCATGAGATACCTAGAATAGTCAAATTTATCCAGACAGAAAGTGGAATGGTGGTTGCCAGGAGATGGAGGAGGGGGGATGGAGAGTTAATTATTTAATGGCTACAGATTTCAGTTTTGCAAGATGAGAAGAGTTCTATGCATGGATGGTGGTGACAGCTGTACAGTAATGAGGATATTCTTAACGCTACTGAATTGTACTCTTAACAATGGTTGACATGTACATTTTATGTTATGGACATTATACCACAATGAAGAAAAAAGAGCAGGATGTTACGGGTTTTCTGTGCTGTACAGACGTGAAATTGTTGTCTTCCTGGAAGTTGTGTGAGAAGTCAGGGCAAGGAGTGTCTCTCAGGTGTTCTTGCTATTGACATTTCATGGTGTATCATCAATGTCAAATCTCTTTAGCAAGAGAATTTAAAAGATGGGAAAATTATTAATAATTGGCAACTCTAGAAATTTTCACTTTTGGAAAAGTTTAGATACGGGAGAATCCTAGAGTGTTCTCAGCATTGTATCGAAAAATGTGGTCAATCCATTTCCCTTTAAATAACATCCTGATTTTTATTTTTCTTCTGTTTCTTTTCCTCTTCTGCTTACATGAGACTGATAATGATCTACAAACCACTGACCTGAAAAGGAAACCAGGCCCCACAACTTACAAAGGGGCTGGAAGTCCCTCATCTCATTTCCCATCTGTCCTTTTGAAAAGAAAGAATTTTTTTTTTTTCCACAGTGTTTTGTCCTTGCTTTTTATTATATGCTGCCAAAAAATAATCTCAATACTTTGTTTTGGGCTTTTTATTGGAAAGTGTTCTTTTGATAAAGTTCCTCAAAATTTGTATCGGTCTGCATTCAGTGGCCAACAATGTCAGTTTCTGTGAACATTGTGGGTTTTGGGTTATTAGTTCATGTCTAGGATTGAACCTACCTGAAAACTCTGGATAAATAATGTTTCCAAATTGACGTTGTCCAGAACTTCAGGAGGTGAGGATTTTAATTCCAGGTCAAGAATTCTGCCTTTTACAGAAAACAGTGACAGGTCTTTTTTTTTTTTTTTTATCATCAAGTATGTCTTAAAAAGAAAAGCGTATTTTTTGGATAGCACTGATGAGCTGAGTTGAAGAGTGTATTTATTTAGCATATAGTTTAGAGTTATACTCTTTGTGCAAAGAGCTCAGACAGGGTTCCTGCTTTCAAATTGCTCAAAACTTAGGAGAGAAGATATTGAATTAATATTAATAATAAGAAGGAGAATGTGACCACTGTCATGACAAATTGAATCCCATGGGAATTTATTCTTCGAACATTGAGATAGTGGGGCATCCAGGTGCTGAGCCCTTAAAGTGGTTGGAAATGCAGAAGTCCAGCCTAAGAGAGAAGCCAGGGTTATCAGTCTGGGCTCACCCGCAGAAATGTGAGACAGCAGCCACAGGTACCGAGAGCATGAGAGTGCCCTCCAGGGGACTGAATCTTGGGGAACACCTTCACCTAGGAGGAAGCGGGGGTGGGAATCAGATACAGAAAGTGGGAAAAGAACCAGGAAACTGTGGGGCCCTGGAAGGGAGTGAGAAGCGTTTTGAAGAAGGCAGGCAAAAAGAGCAGACCGTCATGCGCTCCTGGCACTGGCGTGGGAGAATGGTCCTCGGAGTTGATAGCTAGGGCATCATTGCCTGTGATGGTTGTTTCTTGCGAGGGCTGAAGAAGTGAGTGCGTGGGGCACAGAGGTTAGCGTTAAATGGTAGCAGAGAGAAGGGATCATCGTAAGTCAGAGCAATAACAGGAGGTTTTATCAGGACTGAGAGAATGAGCTAGGAAGGGAAGTCCAGGAATGAGGAAGAGATTGAAGATGCAAGCTCTCGGGGTGAGTTTTGAAGCAAGACTCTTTAGGGGGCCCTGTGGGGATGGAATGAAGGGTCTCTGCAGGAAGAGTTCAGGAAGGACAGAGAGTTCTGTCTCTGAATGGGAAGGAGAGGATTGGGTATTTGAGAAATTTAGAGGTGAATTGGGCTGAGGGAGCTAATGTCAGGTTGGCCCAGGTGAAGAGCAGCCTGGGGGCGGGTCAGGAGGGTTTGGAAAGCAGGCTATGGGGCTTGGGAAGGGGAGGGCGTAACAGTAAGAGTCATCAGTCAGTACCCCTACTGCTGTAACCGTGGCCACCGCCCTCATCCCTTCTTACCTTGGTTAATCCTATCAGGTCTTCCAGATCCTATCCTTGCCCTTCCTCCTGTCTATGCTGACAGAGTAGCCAGAGTGATCTTTTAAAAACTAAGTTTCAGGGAAGTCTTACTGTGGCCGTGCTCTTGTCCACTGCACCTCTCTGACCAGTCGCCTCCCCACTCTCTGCTGCAGCCATACTGGCCTCCGTGGGGCTCCTCTGTCACTCCAGGCAGCCTCCTGCCCCAGGGCCTCTTCTCAGGCTGTTCCTCTTCCCGGAGAGTTCTTTATCCAGCTCTCACTCACTCACTGCAGGCCTTTCTCCAGTTCTTACTTCTCCGTGAGGCCCTTGCCTGCTGCCATGCCCTTCACCCTCTTGGCGTTCCAGGTCCTCTTTACCTTGCTCTGTTTTCTTTCTTCCTCAGCATATTACTTACCTGCTTCTAAGATACTCACATGTTTATTGTTTATTCATGTGAACCCCGTGAGGGTGGGGATCTCAGTCATATTCACTGATGTTTCCCGAGCACACAGGACACATGGCACAGAGTAGGAATTCAAGAAGTGCTCATTGAATGGAAGGAGTGAGTGAGAGAAAGAGAGAGTGAGAATGTATGAATCACCAACCAAGAGCGGGCTCCTTCCACCTAAGATTTTGATGAAATCAGCCTTGTTGGGAATGTTAACAGCTTAAGAACAGAGAAAAGAAAACAAAGGATGGGGGTTAAGATGGCAAAGGGGTGGGCGTGTAGCTGCGGGACCCAAAAACGCGGAAGCTGAGTCCTCAGGACTCTCAGCTGCTGGGAAGTGTTCATGGCAAAGGGGTGGGCGTGTAGCTGCCGGACCCAAGGACGCGGAAGCTGAGTCCTCAGGACTTTCGGCTGCTGGGGAGTGTTCAGAGGTGGATGTTGGATGGGGAGGAGAAGACACGGGAGGACCCTGAGGATGAACAAGCTGAAGTGCCTGGTGCAGGGGAGCTGGAAGGATGGAAGGTGGCGCTGGGAGAAGGGGCGTTGCTGTGTTTGTCATCCCACAGGTGGAGTGCTGGGTAGGCAGCGTGGAGTGTGGGTGACTGTGGAGGGCCCACAGGAAAGGTGAACTGACATGTGTGAGCACTGAATAATAGTTGGATAGAAATTCAGAAGATTAATAGACGTGAAAATGTTCAGCCCAACTACCAGGTCTAATGAATTTAAATGATATATAAAATCAAACTGAAATAAGAAGTAAGTTATGGGTATAGCTCCTCAAATGACTATTTTGATCATTTAATGTAAGCTTGACATGGATCCTTAGGCCCTTGGAAGGTATATATTGTAACCTTTCTTGTTAGAAATGCAGCAGGAAAAGAAGTGATTTAGGAACCTTGGTCATTATTATTACCTTGACTGTTACATTTGTTCCTTAATTTGTTAAAACCTTTGTGTTCAGCTCACCCACTTTAAAGGAATATCAGCCTTGGAAGTATGCCAATTCAGTGTTCCTTTGGTGAAGGGGAAAATTGCTTTTGAAAATCAGCTTCTATATCAGATTCTCAATCAGAAAATACAGAAATATATTGAAGAACCATAATTAACTTTGATTTGTGCCATCCTTTCTAAATGAAGGTAGCAGCCTTGTAGGGTAGGAGGACAGTCTGGCCGTAACCAGCGAGGTTCGGCTGATGTGGCACCCAGGTGGGTACTCTGGTCTTCCTCACTGCCCACAGGTGTACCTCTGGGTCCCTGTGCTCTGTGCAAGCAGAGGAGGCCCGTTCTTCAGTGGAGGGTGGCCCATGCCATGCTCCATGGGATGCAACTCTAGGGGATATGACTGATGCGCGTTCTTTGTTCTCCTAGGGAGCTGGGGCGTTCGTACAGAATGCGGTGTGATGGTGCGCCAGCAGCAGGGCACCTCAGGGAGCTGTGGTGCCTTTTGTGAACACCATTAGAGGAAAAACTTGCCAGGTTGATTTCTATGTTTACTAGCACTTTAGACATTTTCTTCATTTTTCCTCAAGACAGCCGGGTGAGGGAAGTAGCTCTTTCCCCCACCTCCCCCACCATACCGGCAATGTATGACATGATTTTTGTTAGAAACACCATGCAGTGCTTAGGAAAACTTATGATCGAGTGGGGAGTTAAGATTACCTACATAAATAACTAGATGAAATAAAACACACACACACAAAATATTACCTTCATAAGTGAATCTAAGATTTTATTCTCTTCTCAGGTAGAATAAAAGATACTGGATGAGTCTAGTAGTCCATTACTATATGCATGTTTTCCCCATATCAGGTCACATTTTCTTTCCTTCCTCTCTCCCTCCCTTCTGTCTCACTCACTCTCTTTCTTTCTTTTTCAAATTTTCTTTGCTTTTTAAAAATAACGTTTGCTCACATTTTAAATAGGTCAGAGAGACCAGTGAAGGTTCTACAGTGAGTGGAATTGGGTAAGCACAGACCTCATGTGTAACCAGTGACGGGTAGAAGGACACTTTTATCTATGTGATTCATGTATATGTTTTAGGTTATTAAACACTACTCACAGGCATTGACAGAGGAAGATTTGAGCCAAGATGAAATCTTAAGACAGTGCAAGCAGTGGAGATTTATTTATACCGTATCTCTAGCATTCACTGAAAATCATTCTTTATTATGGTTATTTGTAACTATAAGACTTTATTATTTTCTCCCCAAATAGAAAATAAAACCTCTGTGAGGGTGGCAAACCATAGTTGTTGTTTTTTTATTATAAACCATAGCTTTTTGAAAATTCACCTTTGCATTTGTGATGTTCCTACAACAGTGCTTAATTCGTGGTAAGCATTTAATATGTTTTTTTTTTTTTTTGAGGTACGTGGGTCTCTCACCGCTGTGGCCCCTCCCGTTGCGGAGCACAGGCTCCGGACGCGCAGGCTTAGTGGCCATGGCTCACGGGCCCAGCCGCTCTGCGGCATGTGGGATCTTCCCGGACCGGGGCACGAACCAGTGTCCCCTGCATCGGCAGGCGGACTCTCAACCACTGCGCCACCAGGGAAGCCCATTTAATATGTTTTGAGTAAATGGATGGATTTGAGATCTCGGCACCAGCTGCCTTTGTGGTTGTAAGGGCACAGCTCAAGGTGGTGGGTCAAGGGAGTAGAAGAGAGGCAGACATGTTTGCATGCAAAAACAAAACTCAGAAGTCCTTCAAGAAAAAGAAAAGCTGGGTTTTGGCCTCAGAATCATCAGATGCCATTTAACATATTACTAGGCACACACTCGTGGTTCCTACAACCTGAATGGGTCCTGCTGTGTCCATACCTCTGCCTTTTCCTACCAGGGTTGCCTGGCAGAACCTGGGCCCTGCCGAGTGTCCTGTGTGGGTTTGATGGACCTTGCATCAGCAGCACCCTTGAGTGTGTGCCTGAGATCCAGTGAGGACAAATTAAGGGAGTTCCGTGAAGTTCCCTGATGTCAGAAGTCCTCCAATCAGGACTTCCCCATCTGCTTAGCATTTTATCCGCAAAGCATAACCTCTGCTCCACTGTGTGTAAGATAGAACTTTGCCTGGCGTCCCAGGCTTTGAAGGGCTGCTCTGAGCAGCCCGTCCTGGCGGTGCTGGTAAATGCGCAGAGGGGCTTGTGTGAAATTATCCTTGATGCACGAGCGAGTCCTTACGTGTGAATGAAGGCGTGTGCCTCCCTAAGGCAAGTCCTGAAAGGAAACTTCATTGGGATATTGGAAGTATATAAATAATGGACATGTTTTAACGTGAAGCATATTCACTACGCTAGGTATTCGCACAAAGGTATGGTGTTTTTAACAACTAAAATTGCATTCTAAAGAAGACATAGAGAACCATACACAGACAACTAGAAAATGAAAGAAGCTACACTTGCCTACCCCTTCCTCAAGGCTCTGTTACTGAATAGAATGGTAGTTGTTCTAGACAATAGGGTAGTGGCAAGACCTGAGATGTAGTCATCTGGGTCTAGATTTTAGCCCCAGGTCTGTCTGTCACTAATCTGGGTATTTCAGTAAGCCATAAACCTTCCTAAAATTCACCTTTCCTTTTTTTTTTTTTTTTTAAATGATGCTCCCATGTAAATTCACCTTTCTTAACCTGTAATTCAGGGATAACATTTGCCCTGAAATTGGGGTTCTCATTAGATGTGTGAGAATCCAAAGAGATACCACCATTCAAGGAAGCTCTTTGTACACACTGGCTGATGCCCGCCAGGCAGCAGGGAGGGAGCTGAGTGCCCAGGATGCTTAGTGGAGTCTCCTTCCTCTCCTCTAGGTAACATCGTTTTATTTTTGAGGTTGGCAGTTTTTAGTTGCAAAGTCATATGATGTGGAGCAGGCTGAGCCCCTTACTCATGGGGAAGCTGGACCTGCCACGTGTCCACTCAGGTGGCTGCAAGGCCTCTCCTGGTTTTCTGGATAGCCAGCCCCGTCCTCACTTCTGCAGTGATACTTAAGTGATTAGAGGGATTTCCCTGCTGGCGCAGCGGTTAAGAATCCGCCTGCCAGTTCCGGGGACATGAGTTTGAGCCCTGGTCCGGGAAGATCCCACATGCCGTGGAGCAGCTAAGCCCGTGTGCCACAACTACTGAGCCTGTGCTCTAGAGCCCACGAGCCACAACTACTGAGCCCACGTGCCACAACTACTGAAGGCTGTGTGCCTAGAGCCCGTGCTCCACAACAAGAGAAACCACCGCAACGAGAAGCCCGCGCACTGTGACGAAGAGTAACCCCCGCTTGCTGCAGCTAGAGAAAGCCCGCGTGCAGCAACGAAGACCCAACGCAGCCAAAAATAAATAAATTTATTAAAAAAAAAAAAAAGAAACCAGCTTCTCTGTAATACCAAACACCCCCCGCCCCCCAATTGATGAGTCTGGTCATGAAGGGTTTTGAACATTTAACTTATTTAGTTATAATTTACTGCATTTGACCAAGCTGTTATGTAATACATAATTTGGGGGTTTTCAAGGTAGCAGAGTGAAATTTTTATGACTATCAAAGGTCTACTGACATTTATAAATGTACATATATGACACTTTAGGAAACAGGACACTATGCAGTGACAGAGCTACCTGATGTCTCACCAGTTGCTAAGACACTGTCTCATTCGGAGCCCCAAGTGATTCCATTTAAAAGTCCCGACTGCCCATTCATTCAGACATTCAGGTTAGGCCAGACGTTATGTAAGGGTGTTGGAGAAGCAAAGATGACTAGCACAGTTTGAGGTTCTTGAGTCTGGTGGGCGATGCAGCAAGGTTTCTGAGTAATTTCCACAGAACTGCGTGTGTGCCATGTGCTGCAGGAGGTGGGAGTGAGCAGCCCCGCAGCCAGGCGCAGGGGCTGCTACGTTAGGGAGTCAGAAGTAGCCCGCGTGTTGGAGGGTCAGAGACGGGCAGGAGAGGAGTCCAGAGAAGTCAGTACTGTGGGTCACCAAAGGTCAGGTCATGCTGAGGAGTCTGGACTTTATTCTCATGGCCGTGGTGGTGGGGGTCCTTGAAAGGATTCAAGCTGAGGCATGACGCTATTGATAAGTGTTTCAGAAAGATGACTGGCAGCTGTGCAGAGGGCTGGTTGAGGGAAGGCAGACATCCCCGTCAGGGAGGGTGTCACACTGAGGTTCACACAAGAGCCCCCTAAATCGGTGCGTTGTCATGGGGATGTACAGCAAGGAAAGTCCTGGACGGCACAGGGTGATGCTGTTGAGGGAAGAGAGAGAGACAGTTAAAGATGGAAACCTGGGCACCGGGCAAGGACTAGTGAAGAGGAGCTGTCAGAGAGAGGCAGAGAGATGTCCGTTTCTCTGCCCATATTAGGCTCTGTCCTTGTAATGTTTTAGTTTCTCGGGAGTTGTTTTTTATTAAGTCCCTCTAGAAACCTAAGTGGACATCTTTCTCTGGACCCTTGTCTTGTCCCATGCCCTATTTGTTTTCTTGATTATTAGTGCATTAAACATTGAGAATCCTCAGGAAACCGCTTCCCTGGAAATGGACTTGTCTGACCTTCATGGAACACTGTGGCTCTGATCTCTGCAGTGAGATGCGGGGAACGCCCTGTGTGGATTTCAGTTTCCAGCCTAGCTTGGAACTGAATCCTCTCAAAAGCTAGTCATCTGCTCTGAAACAAATGCATCTGCCAGATATTTGGAAAGGTTCCATTACTGCTGTGCTCAGTAAGTTGCAGCTAAGTTCCCAGCCTTGTCTAAAGTGAGGTTTAATATTGTGCAGGATACAAAACGTTTAATGTACGGACATGCATCCAAGGGGGTATTTCCAGCAGATTCAGAGGGACCTAGAGACAGAGGGAGGAGGTGTTGAGAGCCGTCTCTCTAGCAGGGAGCAGTTGAAAATCCACTTGGCGCAGTTGAGCACAATAAAAATTCAACCCAGGGCTTACTCTTTAGCTAGGGAGATGGGCCATGCCCGCCTAAGAGCTCAGTCTTACCCAGACCACCTGGGCTTTGATTTCTGCCACATCCACTTGCCTCCCTTCACTGCGCCTTGGCCCCTCCTACCCTCACTCCCCAGGCCTCAAGGCCCATCTTAGAGGTAAGATGGCAGGAGCATAGGAATCCCTTCTCTCTCTCTGTTCTGCAGCCATACCTACTGACCGATTACTGAGGAGAACCCTCTTCACCTCTTCTGTGTCTCAGGTGGTGCACTTTGGCCTCTCCTTCCTTCGGAGTTGTTCTGCTTAGGACACCCGAGGAGCAGCCACCTCTGAGCTCGCACTCCCTCCTGGGCTGCCCGTGATGTTTGTTTTCTGTCTGAGGGCGGACACTCCCTGCCCTGCGCTCCTTAGGACAGGAGAGATGGGGAGAGTCCTTGTAGATACGCACAGCTGGCTCAGGTTACAGCCCACCCACTTCTCTGGGATTTTGTCTCCAGCTCATTGTTCCTGTGTCCCAGGGGAAGGGTGGGCCTTTTGTTTCAATGTCTGAATCGTAAGTCCTATAAAATATGATATATTAGACACCCAGTAGATATGCATACTTCCCACCAGGAATTAAGAGGGTTGTTTTGTTATAGTTTAATGCCCATTGTAAAGTGATTAATAAAAAAAATCTGGCGCCTTATGAGTTGAGAGGATTAGAAAAATAAAGAAATGATGACACAAAAGAACATCTTCGTTAATACTAACGCCTGTATTTAAGTCTACAGAGTGAATCTTCCCTCCTTTTAATCCAATTCCTTTCATAAAAACACATCAAAACAATTCCTTTCATTAAAAAAGTAAGTGGGGTAATATGACTATAAATCAAAAAAGATACAGCGTATTCATCTTTTTTCTGGATGTCTTTTAAGTTTTTAGTTTCTCACAAAGCAATTCGTAGCACTCATAATAAACCACTTGTGAGAGAGAGACTTAGAATTCCATGGAACTATGGAGTTTTTAAACCACAAAGAAAACCTAGAGATCCTAGAAAATTCTGGATTTGGAAAGTTAAAACTTTCCTCCAAGATTACACAGCTAATTAGAGGCAGAGCTCAGATGAGAACTCAGGTTTCCTGGCTCTCAAGTCCAACCTCTTTCCAAGATCACTTCTCAAATTCTTCCATAGGAAGTTTAATTAAATTATGTGCTTCACATTGCTTGTGGTTTGAAACATGAGCTTCTTGGTATCCCAGCCTCAAGTGGGGTCAAGGTAGCGTGTTAGCCAGCACCCTACGGAGGAAAGACAGAGCCCTGGCCAGGTTGGGGGCAGGAAGTTCATTAGTAAGAGGGATTCCAAGTTAAAGCTAAAGAAACAGGGCCACAGCAGGCCATCAGGGAAGAGCAGTGAGTGGTGAAGAAGAGGGGCAGGACATGCCCGGAAGGCCCTGGGGTTGTGCCCAGGTGAGGAGACGTGGTACCTCTGTATGTTCCCTTCAGGGACCCTGCTTCCCTGGGCTGAGCATCCCGCATTCCTGATTACGGCTCATAGCCATTAAAGTGACCCCAGTTTTTGGAGGGAATCATTTCAACCAAGAGGAAAAAAAAAGTTTTTAAAATAAAAAAGGCTCTATTTGAAATTTGTCCTCCTAACTAGACTTGGAGATAGTCGTAAATTGTACCCTTTATCTTCGGATCTGGGGGCACCTCTGCATTTCATCAGTTCATTCCATTAAAAAAAAAAGTCCCATAAAGATTGGCCTAGGCTCTCAGGTGTCCATGCATCATTATATAAGTCCTTTAGAAGAGGACTTCACCTTTTTCTCCTCCTTTTGCAGTCCTAAGTTACCTTTTCAATTAGTCCTAAAATTTTGTGGAAGGCCTCATAAGACTCACGCCCATACTTGGCCAAGGTAATTAAGGATTTCTGTGCGTCAAGCACTGCCAGTGTTTAACCTAAGAAACAATATTGACTGAAAATAATTGAATCTGTTATAGTTGCTAGAAGAAGGCTTTTATTTTTATTTTTGTTTTTTTGTGGTACGCGGGCCTCTCACTGTTGTGGCCTCTCCCGTTGCGGAGCACAGGCTCCAGACGCGCAGGCTCAGCGGCCATGGCTCACGGGCCCAGCCGCCCTGCGGCATGTGGGATCTTCCCGGACCGGGTCACAAACCCGTGTCCCCTGCATCGGCAGGTGGACTCTCAACCACTGTGCCACCAGGGAAGCTGGGCTTTAAATTGTATTTTGTATTGTGAGATTTATATCCCAAAGGATGTTTGAGATGCTAGCTATGTTTAGATTTAATTTTCAGATCTTATCACACTTCATAGTGTGCACTGTTTTTTTCCCCCTACCCCTTGCAGATGTACAGCTTTTTTAGTAGAATGGAAATAATTTATTTCCAAACAAAGGGATGGGACTGATGTTCTTTGAATGTCCACCTTGATGATGATTTATATAAGGTGGACACAGACCCATCTTTTAGCAGGAATATGATTTTAGTTAATAGTAAAGTAGGAAAGAATACCACAACCATGAAAAAGAAAATTAAGCTCATATTTGAGAAGAGTTTTAGTGTTCATTGAGTATAAATCTGCAGGTACTGATTTGGACTCTGTTATAAGCCAGATAAATAAAACTACAGAAATTTAATGTGAATCGATTTGACATACAGTAGACTATTACCTGAATGTGACTTTTAATACATAAACTATATGGAGAAGTTAAACCAGAATACCATTTAATAATGTGCATTGAGAACTAGAATTAATAAGCAGATCAGAATACATTCATTGGCTGTGTGTTCTCTGATTAGGAGAGTCGAAATGGGAATTATGATAAACAAGTGGGTTGGTAAGGCTAAACTCAAAGCAGAGGGAACAAGAGGAAAGACCTTGGCAACTGGTGACATCAAACTGTGACTCCTCATTGGAGCCAAGTCCAGGAGTCCCCCAGTGGGTCACAGCCTGATGGATCCCAGCCTTTCCTATTAAATGATGACAAAGACATTGACAAAATTGCTTTGGTCATACAAGCCCTGTTCTTTCTGTTGGCTCATTCTTTCCCTAGTTAAAACCATTGACTAGGCTGTAGGTTGGTGCGGTTTTAGAGATGTTTAATTCAAGCTAATTAGAGTTTTAGGCAGTTTTTTCTTTGGCGTATATATTTTTAATTCTAGGACTTAATGGGTTTGCTTTTTATGTGTATGCAAAAAACTAATCTCATCTATTATGACTTGATTTTGTTATTTTAACTTTCTAAGGGTAGGCTTATCTTCACATTTCTCTTCCTTTTTGTACTAAACACAACTTGTACTCATCCTGTACAGTGTAGCGTAAGCATCTTTGCCTCAGTGCACGTCTTCATCTTCTTGATGTCCACTTCTCCTCCCTGTCGGATTTAGACTCCCCTCTTAGACTCTTCCCTCTCGTACCAGCCTGTGCTTCTGTGTTCTTCTTTCTTACACCCTTCTGGTATTGGTGGGTGGTAATAAACACATGGATGATTGGTTTAATTATGCCCAGTGCTCTCTTATCTGTTAAAAGTCGTCTATCTTTAATGAGTAAAGTTGCTTTCTTTTTAAATTGAAAACGTAATGCACTTTGATCCACAATAATAAAAAGGTTTCATTTCCTATTTTTCTTACCTTAAAGGGGTGTTTGGAAAAGTGTCACATAATTAAAGTTTCTTGAGTTGGTAATTCCACTAGGAAAATTCTGTAATAAATTTTATTTCTTCCCAATGTTCTGATGGGGAATGAGCTGGAAATGACCCTAATAGTCCTATTTCTTGACCTGAGCCATTTCATGAACATTTTTAAAGTATGATAATTAGTTTCAAAAAATCGTGATAGACCCAAATAAATCAAGATAAGGACGCAGTAAGTGGGGGTATAGAATGTGTCCTTCTTCGAAGTGCACATAATTTCTTAATTCCCCTTTACTGGTATACCTGATTCTTAACAGTTTTGACAATCGATGTTTTACTTTGAAGTTTTTTGAATAGATTTTGCCTCCAGTGCCTACTGTCATTCATCTCTATGGCATTTCATGGAACCAGGTGTGTAAGAAGGGTCACCATTTGTGACTTTCACAAAGAAGCCAAGAGCCAGGGTGTTGAAAGCCCTCGTGGAGGAGGCTGAATGAATTAATAATTCACCTGTGAAGGACTTTGGTAGAGAACAGAGTTCCTTCCTTCTCTTCCTGTAGAATAAGGAAGCCTTATTGTAAAAGTAGGTTTTAAGATTGCTTTCAAAGATGGTCACAGTGCAAGCAAAGAGTAAAGACAGGTGAAGCAGACACAACAGAGAGACAATACGGGCAGGAAATAAGATTATTTAAAAATGTATGCCCTGGAGTTCTTCCCCTGTGCTGGCAGAGGAGGGACCACAGATCTGACCCAAAGTTTCCTCCAATCTTAGGAAGAAGAAAAACAGATGGGACAGATGCTGGGAGATCCTAGCTTAGTAATTAGCCTCAGGAACCAATGGGATAGATTCTGTCAACAAGCTGGTTTCTTGTGTGCTGTTTTATAACTATGATCTGTTAATAGTATCCAAGGATTACAGTCCATGGGAGAAAAAATCTAGAACATTCCTTCCTGAAGCCCAAGGCCTAGTTAACTCGAATTGACATTACAGTCCCTACACTACAGTGTTAATTAGGGTAGATGTGTTGCTGCCTAAAGTCATGAGAGATTTTATTATTTAGAATAAGCATTTAAGCCTCATGAAACAGGAGCAGTTCTCAGTTACAGGAGGGAAGGTAGTGTTCACAGTCACAGATTCAGTCAACAAATATTAAGGACCTGCTACGGGTCCCACTGGGGATGTGGCAGTGAATAAGAACAGTTGTAAAAGGCAGTTAAGAGATGGATGTATAACAGTGTGAATGTACTTAATGCCCCTGAACGGTACACTTAAAAATGGTTCAAATGGTGAATGTTATGTCTCTTTTACCACAGTTTTAAAACTGCCGCAATCCAGCAAGTAAAAGGCAACTTCGTGGGACTAGATCAAGCACGTGGGGTGGGGGAATGTTAGGGTCTCTGAAAGGGGCCTCTTCCCTGCCTGGAGGGGTCCTTGAGCCCGTGATCCAGAAGGACTTGGGAGCCACTGCCCCCACCTTTTGAAGTTTAAGGAGCCAACTGGAGTCTGGGGTCCACGGGGTGCGACTGCAGAGGAAGGGGAAGGGCCCCACTGCCCTGGGAGGCTGGCGCCTTAACGTCTTCACTTAACCGAGCGTGTCCTGGTGCTTCCTTCACAGACGGCCATCCTGAGACGACAGGGGCGGTACGTATGCTCCACCATCCCTGCCAACGCACAGCAGGAAGCTCAGAGCTTATTTGTTACAGAGGTAATGTATTTCTTCTATGCCTCCTCCCCTTTTAAAAATTTCAGTGATATTTTCAAGAAAGTGTCAAAGAGGTAATTACATTTTTATGGTGGAAGTTAGAATAGAAAAATAATAAGAAGTTTTCAGAGTCTGAAACTTGGACAGAAATGTCAACAGGGGTCAATTTGATGACAAAACATGAATTCTACAAAACTTATCTCATAGCCTTAGAATAGGAGTAACTTGTGAATGAACTCACTGGACACCCAGCAGACTTTGATATTGTTTTTTTGTGTGTTTTTTTTTGCTGGTTTTTTTTTTTTTTTTTACATCTTTATTGGAGTATAATTGCTTTACAATGGTGTTATATTGTTTTTAATGGAGACTCAGCATATGCATTTATGTATTCGTTGACTTCATTTATGTGTTTATACTTGTAATTTATTATCAAGATTAGTTCAATATTCATGAAGTACCAGGTAACAATGAGCAGAGCCTAACTATCCCTGATCAATATATGATTATTATTACTTTTGTTTGAACATACAGAAAACGACTCTTTCGTTAAGGAGGAAAGAAAAATTATTGCTTTGAGATTGCTTGCTTGTTCTGTCTTGAGGTGTTTGTTTCTTCCTACAGGTGCCTTTAGATAGGATGAACGAGTTAGATGTTTTAATTTTGTTTCTTGAAGTGCTCCTTCATTTAAAAAATAGTGTATTTTTATCCCCATTTTTCTAGTTGATATTTAGGAGCTAAATATGCCCATCAATAAATTTGCCCACTACAAGGAAGCTATGCTGTTCTAAGCAAAGGACCATTACAATAACAACATTTAGTTTCACTGAGATTTTTGAAAACTTGAATGTATAGTTAAAATTTTTGAAGTGTGTTGTTCTCTTAGCATTCTGAAAAGGTAACTTCTTGTCTTACCTCCTTTGTCACTCTATTCGTAATATTAATGCAAGACAAACACAGCCAAATATGTTTACAGAGTCTCAAATGTTTATTTTAAAGCAGGACATTAGGCGAACTGTCCTGCAGCCTGTTTTTGTAAAGAAAGGTACACTGCGGCACAGCTGCACCCATTTGCTCGCTCACATATGCCTGTGACTACTTCACATTACAGCTCAGACACCAATGGCTGCAATGGACACAGTGTGTCCCTCAAAGCTGAAAATACTTGCTATCTGGTCTTTTGCAGAAAAAAATTTGTTGATCCTTGTTTTAAAGCATATAGTAAAATTGTTAATTACTAATTCAGTTCTCCCAGTTTCTTAAAAAAAATATTGTGTTTGAGGGACAGCTCTCCATTAGGTTCTCCCATCACTGCAGGCTGGGCAATAGCGACTTCACCCTGTGGGGCAGGAGCCAGCATAGCTACACCCTCTTGGGCCTCTTCCACCAGGGTGGAGTGCAACAGCACTTCCGCCCCGTACTCTTGTCCACAGGAGGATGACCTAATGGCTTTAAACAAAACAAAACAAAACTTCAAAAACCTTCCAGTATAACTTCAAAATATTATTGAATTTCACAAGTTTGAAAGGTCAGTCATGAAATCAGCCCAGTCAGATCCCTGTCTCTTTAGAGATGCAGTTCTCTGCGTACTGATTTCTGATTGAACCCCTTGTCTCCTAGACTTTCTACACCTCCAGAGGGGTGCGGGTTGCTTGCCTTGTTCTGTGCACCTGCCTTGGAATTTTGCCTGTGCCTGCCTTGTGGGTGGTCAACAATGGCTTATTAAATGAGTGAAGCTAGTTACTTAACCTGGTTAACTGTGTTTTTTGCAGTTCCTTATAGTTTAAAATATTTAAACATTGTAATTATCTTTCTTACCCATTTTCCCTAAGATATTAAAAATCTGGGCACTCAGGTGTTCTGTTCATAAATGCACTGATTATGTACAAGTGTATACTTATTTATTTATTTTTAATTGGGCAGGTACATTTTATACTTCGGAATAGGTTTAATATCCTACAAGAGACTTTGGTGGTATGAAAGCTGAAGTTGAAGGACTTGGTGAAAAACCAGAACAAAGATAATAGAGCATGTCCACAAGGCTGTGTCATACATAGTCTGACCTGACTTAGCTATGCTAATGGACCCAGGGATAGGATGGGAAAACCCAAACCTACAGATAATTCTGAAGTCATACTGGTTTTGGAATGTGATTTTGAGTGTGGATGTCTGATGTTCTAAATGTGAAAATGCTTTGAAATTAAAAAAAAAAGCAATTATAAGAATAAAATGGTATTTAAAAACATTTGTAACTACTTAGCAAAGAAATTGAAAAGTTGTTCAGCTCCCACATCTGACTTTGTTTTTAACCCTTCTCTGCTCTTTATTCCACCTCAGAATGATAATATAAAAAACTTATTCTACCTTCCGTTCACAACCTTGCCAATAGAGTGCTTAGTGTAGAGCCTGGCACAAGAGGCATTAGCTGTAGTTACTTTCATGACCTTGGGGTTTTGCTTCAGAAAGCCTTTGGGCATGAAGTATGAAATGGATAAAAAGGTTCACAGTATAAACAACAAAGTGAAGTAAACAGAATAGAGACTTTGTTCATGATGTTTCAGCCAGAGTCAAGTCAACTAGGTACGACTAATACATTTAACTACCTATGTTTTCACTTTATTCATTCATTTTTTGCCACACTGACATCTATATATGTGTAGTCTAGAGCTGTCCATACGGAAAAGCAAGTTCGCTGATGGAAAATAAATCAAATGCTTCACCTGTTGATTTTGACTCATTCATATTTGAAGATCTGGTGGAGGAGACCTTATAATCTTAAGACTCTACACACTACTCAGTGGATCCTCCTGGACAGATGAATGAAAGACACCGTGCTGGTTGGTCGAGCTTGTCAGATAGCGAGGTAGTTTAATGCAGTCCGTGTAGGTTGGTGTCACTGTGGAATCTGGGCAATGGACTGCTCCATACTTTGTACATTTGTACACATGCACGCACACATGTACACGTGAAGAGATCATGGTGCCACTGTGAATTGGAATCTAAATCTTTCTTCCTAATTACCTTACACTGTCCCTTATAAATAAAATGAAAATCTGAGGGCAAATGTATGTAATATTGACTAATGAGCAAGTTTTAATATTAGTAAATACTATGGAAGTATCTTTAGGTTCACACTTTCCATTTACTTTCATGTTCTTCTAGAAGCCCACATGACTTCTTAGGAGCCAAGTGGTTTTAAGTCAGAAACAGCACATTGTTATGTAAATGCAGCAAGAGGAGGTGAGGTTTGTCTCCTTGTAACATCTGCTTATCATCTGATCATGAATGACGATGACCTAAGTGACCCCTCTCCCAAGTGTAACATTTCAGTGGTTCTTAAGCTTCATAGGAACCTCTAATGGTGGCATTTCAGGCATGAGAGGGTTGAGGGGAAAGAATTTTTTTGATATTGGTGTGGGTGTGCATTCATAAACTTTCCCAAATGTTTTCCAAAAGTCATCACATGTCTTTTTTCTTTTTCTCTTATGCTTTTTTTTTTTTATGCTCTCCCCCCCTCCCCAAATAGTGCATCAAAACCTATAACTCTGACTGGCATCTTGTGAACTACAAATATGAAGATTACTCAGGAGAGTTTCGACAGCTTCCAAAGTGAGTAAATGATCAGACCACACAAGATGGGGTTATACACACAGGGAAAGTTCTTTGTACTTGAAATGCCTAGGGAGATGTGTAACTTCACATGCAATCAGAGTGATTAGAGAAAATATTTCTAGATGGTTTGTGTGTATATGGGTTAGCTATTGTTTACAGGGTATTTGTTAATAGTACTCAAACCTGGTACTCTGGGAATTGGTAGGTGGTAAGAAACACATGGATGGTTTAATTATGTTCAGTGATTCTGCTCAGGGTACCACTGATGAAACAAAAACAGGTGAGATTTTTTTCAGTGAGAAACAGAAAACAAAATGTAAGTGTATTGAAATATGCTGAGGTGTGTTTTATCTTAAAAATAATATTTTGAAGAGACATGAAAAGCATTTTATATTGAACAAATTTTATATTTAAAAAATGTACATCAAAGAACAAGCATTTTCTCAAATTTCTTTACGTCCTTTAAAGTATTAACTCATTCTAAAATATACCAAAAGCAAGTGTGTTTAGATTGATGAGCAGTAGTTAAAGTAAACCAGGTATAGATAGGTCTTGCCTTGAGAGGGTATCTGTTATAAAATGGTACATCCTGAAATAACACAGTTGGCAGATTTTAGTTTATTATGAAAATTGAAAGCACATAATGATGGATTGTGTTTCAAAAGTAACCGTTGCCAATGAAAATTTTAATTAAGACCCTGTTAATAAATTTTTCTTAGGGTTTGTTCCATCTATGAGTTTGAACTGTTTATACTATTCTCAGTGGACCTAGCTGTTTGTTTTTTCTGTTTGTGTGGTTCAGCCACTCCTTAAGAGCGTCCAGCCAACTTCCCAATTGCCTCTTTTTAAACCTCTGCTGAGAACACTCCCTTCCAGCATTGTCCAGATGGGTACGCTCCTTACTTCTGTATGTACCCAGTACTTATCTGGGGACTTAATTCTTCCTGTTTGGTCGGTAAAGCTATCTTCACTGATACGTTTGTTCATGCTCTTCTCATGACTGAAAGAGAACCGACCGGGGATTCGGTGTATTTTATACGATACACTTTTACTGCTGGTGGATTTTACCTCTTGGCGTTAATAAGAATTTCAGTTGTGTGATGAGAAGTAGACGAAGGTTGTAACAGTGATTAAGAACATAGACTCTGTAGTCGGCCTGCATCATCTACTTACTCTGCCCTCTGTAAGCCTTAGTGTCCTCATCTGTTAAGTGGTCTTAGCACCAGTCCCCACCATCTAAAGGACTAACGGAGTAACACATGTGAAGTATAGCACAGTGCTTAGCACATAATAACCGTTTAATGACTGATATCGTTATTGTCCTGTTTTTGTTGTTAATACCATCATCATTAAGACTGTGGTTTCCAATCACTTCAGATGGAGTGACCTCATTTAAACTTCGTATTAAAAGTTATTCTACCATGTGTTTATTTATTAATACACTTTCCCATTTTTAATCTACGTAACTCCCAACAAGCCATGCCGTCTTGTCTGCCTGGCTTTTGGGAGCTCTCTAACTCTTGCATCATCCACTTTGAAAAGCAACTTCATCTGCTGTTTTTATTCTTTAGCCAAGTGGGCCAGCTTTGGATTTGTTAAATGCTGGTTCCTTTGATGGGGGAAGAAATGCAGCATCTCTTCATAGATTAGGTAATTATAAAACAAGATTCTTTCTTCTTTTTAAAGCAAAGTGGCCAAGTTGGATAAACTTCCAGTTCATGTCTATGAAGTTGATGAGGAGGTGGACAAAGATGAGGTAGGATGCTTGCTGGCGGATCGAAGGATTCATTTAGTTCACAGATTTAGAAGATTCATTGGAAAATTACCAACATTTAGCCAAAACAGGAATTGGAATGTTCCTTGAAACCGGGGAGGAATTTTTTTAAAATGTATTGTTTGATTGATTGAAATAAGGTCTCTGTTTCAACTTGACTGCTTAGCATTGCCTGTTCCTCTGGTCCTTGTTTATTTGTTCTGAGATCATTTTCAAAGTCCTGGACAAGATTTGGCTACATTGTTAAAAGATCAAGATTACTTAGATCCTAAGTTGAGGTTGTTTTTCAGCAGGCTATTTGAAACAAACTGGCAGCCAGTAGATTTTAAATGGCTGTTTCTTCAGTGAGGGCTCTGAGTAAAGTAGATAGTACCCAGAACCTCTGAATTTAACAAGCCCACTCCCCCTACTATTGGGGGAACGGTTATGGCCAGAGAAGTGTATAAAGAGAGCCGGGCATTAAGGTGACCGTGTCCACTGAGCAAGGAAAACCTAATAAAAAGTTAGTGCTGCCCATCTCTGCATTACTTACTCTTCCCTACTCAGTATTAGATGCCTAATTGTGAGTGTTAACAATGTCCATGGTAGCAAATTATTTTAGAAACAACTTTAAAAATATTCTGGGAAGAGTGAGTGGTCATTCAAAATGAAAAATAAGATATTAAAAACTTGGTGCTGATTAATAGTAAGAGGAGGACCGATTGAAATAATGCACATAAGAGCGCACACCAAACTATAAAATCCTAGACAGGTAAGTTACTTCTATTATCACTAATAATAACAACAGTAAAACCACCAATATTAAAATTGAGGTGGGCTTCCCTGGTGGCGCAGTGGTTGAGAGTCCGCCTGCCGATGCAGGGGACACGGGTTCGTGCCCCGGTCCAGGAAGATCCCACATGCCACGGAGCGGCTGGGCCCGTGAGCCATGGCCGCTGAGGCTGTGTGTCCAGAGCCTGTGCTCCGCAACGGGAGAGGCCACAGCAGTGAGAGGCCCACGTACCGCAAAAAAAAAAAAAAAAAATTGAGGTGGTCTCAGACAAAGCATAAGACAGGTCTTTCTGCAGTTGTCTACTTGATTACAAAAATAAACATCATAATTAGACTAGTCCTCAGGAGGTGTGAGCTGGGTGACCTGACAGTGTAGTCCTCTCTTCCTAAGGCTCCTACTCAAGTGTGTATTGGACACAGTCTTAGAGGGCAGAGTCACAAGGCAGAGGTCTTAGAGAGTAAGGAAAGGGCGGGGGTCAGGATGTGGTGGAAGGTTTGCCACATTGTGTATTTGTGTGTGTGTATATTTCATCTGTCTGTCTGCTTATTATATGTGCAAATATAAGCCTGACTTATTTATAGCAGCAGCTGGCAGCCCCATGCCCTTAAACCCAGATCTCAGTGTTCGGGTCAGAACTCGAGGAAACATGTTTCTTTACTTTTCTAGCTGTCGCCCTTCACTTTTCTCTCTCCTCCTTTCCTCTCTCCCTGTTGTGGTCTTGCCTCTCTCTTTCCTTCATTTCTGTTGCCCCAGCATTTTATCTCTGCTTTCTTTATTGCCTGCCTCATATTTCCTTCCTTTCTTATTCACCTTTCCCTGAACTAAGCATCTGGGAAGTTTTCCAGGAATTTGCTTTTGTCCTCCAACTATATGGGAGTGTAATGTGAAAACATTTTTCATCAAACCGGGCGAGACCTTACAACTTGAGTGGTTAAGTATGGTATGTACTTTCTGTGGCTCATTAAACACTTAAAATACTTGGGGGGGAAAAAAAAACTTGGACTAGAACAAGCTTTGCTTTTTAATGGACTAGCATTTGCTTTTTAATGGACTAGGCTTGTTCCACCTCTTTTATTGATAAGTGGACACAGTAGGTGTTAGTGCCAGACAGTTACTCCAGTAAAGGGGCGAGGAGCAACCTGGTATGAATTGAATGGATTTCCCATCAGTAATATCGGGAGATTGATTGCGACGTTGCCCTTGTCTCCTAGGATGCTGCTTCCCTCGGCTCTCAGAAGGGTGGGATCACCAAGCACGGTTGGCTGTACAAAGGCAACATGAACAGTGCAATAAGCGTGACCATGAGGGTAAGGAGGCCCATCACCCTGCTTTCCCCTTACTAAGCCCTTTTTTTCCTGTGGGTCTTGGAAATGATGCTCAAGATGAATGGGCATGCTGTTTTTTCTGACAAAAGTGACATTGTCTGGTGAGTGAGATGCCTCCCTGGTGATCGGTGATCGACCCCCACTGGTACAGCCCCATTTCCACCCGCTCCCCTTGTCACCCTCCAACCACCAGCGTGATGAGATCATCGTAAGGCTGGTGTGAAGGTGCAGTCGCCTTACAGCCTTTCTTCTCCGTATTGACTACAAAAGGGATACTTGGTACCTCGTAGAACATCACCGAGGGGCTACACCTAAGCACTTTCATGGAGGTCTTCCTGCAGTAAAGTCAAGAAAAGCAAAAATCAAGGACTAAAGGGAAAATGGTTAAATTGGAAGGGGGTTGTCAAGAGAAAAGTAAAACTAGTGTAAAAACTATTCAGGAGAGAAGTAGGACCAATGAAAGGCCAGAATTAATAATAAAGAGAAACAATGGAAGTGAGGTAGGATGAGCAGGGGATAAAAGTTAAATCAGGGGAAATGCTGATTGTTGTAATCCTGAGGCTGGAAAATCGTCCAGTTCCGTGAGGCAGAGAACAGTTCCTACTCCGTGTGAGCAAGACACCCTGGGGATTTGAGAAAGTTTCCATCCTTCTGAGCTCCATCCCAAATTAGACTGAGCTCCATCCCAAATTAGAATTCCCTGCACCGCTTCTGGGTGGTTATGTAAAAATCTCTGATTCTGTGGGTGAGAAAAATGACCCAGGAATGCTTAGTGAACCAACTCCACAGAATTTAAATTCAGTAAAATTATTAGATGTGTTGGAGAGTCTTAACTCACCCAGTTACCTGGGGCGCTGGCCAGAATTAGATTTGTTTTGGAGAGAACTGAAATGGTTTTTTCATAGGGTGTACTTGTGAGTTATTGAGAGAGATTGTGGCTGTTTTCATCTTGAAACCATAATTATGTGTGTATTTTTCTCTCAGTCGTTTAAAAGACGATTTTTCCACTTGATTCAACTTGGTGATGGGTCCTACAATTTGAATTTTTATAAAGATGAAAAGATCTCCAAGGAACCAAAAGGATCAATATTTCTGGATTCCTGTATGGGTGTGGTTCAGGTAAATATGAAGCGAGTTTTATCGTTGAGTTTTCTCATTTGTAAAAGTACCATCTATGAATTAGCAGATTTAAGCAAACACTTCAAAAAATGGCAATATTCGTGGTAGAAGTGTAATAGCAGACTTAAAAATGAGTTAAAGGCTTGTTTTTCATCATTTTAGAAGATAGTGGGTACAACACACATGCAGAATTATGTCGTAGGAGGCCCGAGTGCTCTGCATATGAGTTTTTATGTTTAAAACCTGGCTCAGCTACTTTTTAAATTTAAATTCATTTATTTGTTTGTTTATTTTCGGCTGCGTGGGGTCTTCATTGCTGCACGCAGGGTTTCTCTAGTTGCGGTGAGCGGGGGCTACTCTTTGTTGTGGTACGCGGGCTTCTCATTGCAGTGGCTTCTCTTGTTGTGGAGCACAGGCTCTAGGCACGCAGGCTTCAGTAGTTGTGGCACGCAGGCTCAGTAGTTGTGGCTCGTGGGCTCTAGAGCGCAGGCTCAGTAGTTGTGGTGCACGGGCTTCGTTGCTCTGCGGTATGTGGGACCTTCCCAGACCAAGACTCGAACCTGTGTCCCCTGCATTGGCAGGCGGATTCTTAACCACTGCTCTACCAGGGAAATCCTCAGCTACTTTTTAACTGTGTGACCTTGGACTGGCTATTAACTGAAGTTTCTTCACATGCAAAATTCAGATAATGATAATATTTCCTTAATAGGGTAAGAGGATTGGATGAGTTAACTTGGAAATATTCAGAACAGTTCTTAGCATCTCTGGGATGACTTTTATCATGATAGTATCAATGGCACAGTGGTATATTGGCCAAGAGACTGGGTTTCAGATTCAGAGTGAGTTCAGATCCCTGCCCTACCCCTTACAGCTCTATAACCTTGGAGATATTTTTCAACTTCTCTGTGCCTCAGGTTCCTCATTTGTTAAATAGGGATAATGATAATACTGAATATGGTTATGGAAGGGATTAATCAATACATGTAAAGAGCTTAGAGCGGTGCTGGCACATGGTAAGCATTCAGCCAATATTAGGGTTGGGGTTAGGGTTTGTTATCATAGTGCTGTTACAGTTGTAGAGTTAGTCTTAAAAGTTATTTTAATTATACATGATACATGAATGTATTTGTATTATGAAATGTTAGACAGTACAGGTAGTGCAGAAGTCCCTGTTGACCCCCATATCTCCCTTTCTTAAAGAGCTACCATTAGCAGTTTGGTGTGCCTCCTTCCATGCCTTTGTAGAATTGCCTTTGAAAGCAGGTTGGCAGTTTCCCCAATCTGTCTGTTCGTCCGTCCATCCACTCATCCACTCCCCTCCAGTTTTCCAGGAATATCTAAGGCAGCAGTTTACAAGGATACATAAAACACAGGCTAATATAAATTTAAAGTGGTGTGAAAGGAGTCAGGGTAGGGAAGAGATGAAGTGGGATTAAGTTAAGGAAAAAGCATGTATTTTAAAGACCTCACTAACACCGGCTATGGTGGGTGACAAACCAGGCTCTACGCTTTCTAGCTTGGAGACCCGTTCAGTTGCACAGTGTCTGTAGATACAAACAGTCCAATTAGTCAGAAGCTGCCCGAGTAATCTCAGAATGAAGCCCATTCAGGCGTTTCTCTTGGGGGCCCTCATACAGAGGGCGCTGTGTGATGAACGAACAGTCTTCTTGACGGCTCCTCACAATAGACGCAGTCACCGTTATCAGAGAATTCTTCCTTAAGATGACTCACTGTTCACTGATGACATTAGCCCAAAGCTCGGTTCTCTAAGAAAGGTTTTGTGGGGCCAGTGTGACTAAGGTTAGAGACACAGCTCTGGTTTGACCCTCAGGTATACTTGCTTATGCATTCACATGTTTACTTAAAATTAAATTGCATTTTCATCCAAATAATACATTCATCTGGTTTAAATGTCAAACAGTACAGAGAGGTAGCACTAAAGGCACAGTCCTGCCAGCATCACCTCACTTCACCTACTCCCCACTCCCTGAAATGGTCATTTTCAACTTTTTCCACTGTTTTTTTTTTCTTGGGATTTGCCTCCATATTGCTAGGTAAGGAGTGTTCGCTGCTCTTCATTCATCAGTTGTGGACATTATGTGATTTTAGAGAGGATTTTAGCTCCTGCAGCCCTCCTTCATGCTCTAAGCTGGACCGACTGCTTCCTCAGCCTCTGCACAGTCACCATCCTGGAAATTCCCTTTGCTGTCCTGCCTGTGTCAGATTCCTTGTTTCCAGGATCCCATGTCGTCTTCTTTCTCGTTTTCCTTTCTTGTTTTGGAGGAACACATCCTCCAGGAGCTTCCTGGAAATCATGTGTAAGATCTTAATTTTTTGAGAGTTAGACGAAATTTACCTTAGAATTTGAAGGCGTTCCATTGTCTTCTAGATGCTTGTGTTGTTTTGGAGTCTTATGTTATTCCCTATTCTTCACAGTCTTCTCCTTATCTCTTATCTATGGTGACCTGAAATTTAGGTTATTGTGTCTTGATTTTGATTTTTTTGGTAAGCTTTTTTGTTAAGGCATGACATAAGGAGAAAATAAACATGTAATGAATGAGTTTTTACTGAGTTTAGATCTCTATTATCTATTTGTGCTGAGAAGTCTGTTCTTGTTCTGGAGACTCTGTCCTGCATGTTCTAGCCGCCTGGGTCTTCTGAACTCTGGGCAGCCTCCTCAGTTAGCAAAACTGTTGGACTCTGTTCAGGCTCACCTTCCTGGGTCCAGATACGGCCTCCAGGCAGGAAGTGATGAGGTGATGGTAGGGCTCACCTCATCTATTTCCTTTCTATCAGGGATCACAGGGCTGCCCTGATGGTTGCAAAATACCTAAAAACAGTTGTTTCATCTATTTTGCCCAGTTATTTCTAGTAGTTATGTTGGGAGAATAAGTCCAGACCTTGTTGCTTCATCGTGGTCAGCATGGAAGTTGGGGGTCCAAACTCAGCTGGCTACAGGGGCCAAGCAGATAAATTAAGTGAAAGAAGAGGCCTGGGTGTAAAGTGATAGGAAATGCTGGGGACTGTGACAAACTGGAGCACAAGTGGTCCCGTTTAAAGGGGCAGCTGATGTGCTGGGTGGCACTGCCAGCTCAAGGTTGCCAGCTCATCTGGTTCAGGAAAACCAGAAATACAAAATTTTAGTTAAATCTTGGTATTTTTAGTTACTGGTGACTAATTTAAAAACAAACAACCCCCCCCGAAAAAAACATTGTTTTTGGTCCTCTAGTGCAGGACCAAACCCTAGATCAAGGTGATAGCACCACTTAATATTCATTGAGAATTATTTTTGCATCAACAGCTAATTGGCACATGGCACTCTCAGCTTGTAACCCAAACTCAGCTGAAAGCTGCCACTGTAGAAACCAAATTATATCAAAGTATGTTTATTCACAGCATAAAGGAAGGAGTACCAGAGCGAATTGTCAATGACAGTGAAGTAACTTCTTGGGTGGGATTGCCAAGTAGGAGTTCCATTTGGATTCTTAAGCTGAGAGACCTTTTCAGTTACATTTTAGTTGAGTTTTCTGGCATTGACTTTAAAAAAATGTTTAAAGCAAAACTAAATATATTTGGCAACTCATTTGGAAAGTAGCAGTAATTACTTTTGTTTTATAAGAGTTTTGTTGCCTGTCTTCAGCAGAGTATAGGTGATTTACAGTACGGAGTCCCCAATCACTCAGTCTCTGGAATACATTTCGGAATCTAAAGTTCTGGCTTCAGTGGCCATCCCTTCCTTCATATTCTTTTTGCAGGTGTGGCTGATGGTGTTTTACATTTAACGAATTGTGTCTAAGGCTTCAATATGTTTAAATAATTTGTTTTTATCTCCACATCTGTTTGTAAGCTCACCTCCAAAAGTTGAGGCTTAAGTATTTCAGGTTTTTTTTTTTTAATATTGCTTTTGGACATTGTAAAAATATGAGCTGATTAAATGCTATGAGTTCAAAGAAATGCCTATGCTAAAATTTAAAACTAGACCTGAAAAGAATCCAGTTACGAATCTTGAGCCCTAAAAGTATTTTAGAACCTTGAAGTTGATTACACTTATTTTGCAGATAAGGAAACTGAGGCTCAGAAAGAGGAATAATTCAGCATCAAGGCCTAATGCTCACCCTACTTTTAACTTACTTTCATAGTAATGAGTAGGTGAGGAGTGCAGGGGAGAGAACTCCTTTCATATCTGGCCTCTGACCCCTTCTCTGACTCCTTCTGTGAAGTGAGGTGTGAGGCGTTGTGCACAGTGGTCTGCATGCTCTGCTGGGAGCAGTTCTCTCCTGAGAACCATGCTGCAGAGGTCACAGAGGCGACTTTGGGAGGGCCACCCTGTCCCCGAGACATTCACTGAGAGCCCCCTCAGGGACTGCGGCTAACCAGCTAGAATTTTAGTGGGCGAAGGCTCTGCTCGGACGCCGCACATTGGTGGGAATTTGTGATGTCACGTCCCTCAGCCTGTAAGTACCAGGAGTCTTGTGTCATGTTCCTCGGAGCTGAACCTCTATCTAGTGCAGTCACCAGGGCGATTTTACCCACCAGGGGATGTTTGATAATATCTGAAGACATGTTTTGATCTTCACAACTGGGGGGCTATGCTACTGGCATCTAAGGAATAAGGCCAGGCTGCTTCTAAACAGGCTACAGTGCACAGGACGGTCCCCATAACAGTTACTGGCCCCAAGCGTCAGTAGTGCCAAAGTGGAGAAACCCTGGCCTCGTGCACATTCATCCTTCGTCATTTAATGCACATGGACTGCGGTTTTTATACTTTGAGTAAGATACCCTTTCACAGGCATAAAAGCTGGAGGCACGAGGGAAGCTGGAGGAAGGTAGACATGGTGTCTAAATACCTTTTGGGCCTCATAAATGATGAGAAAGTTCCAGGTAAGGAAATCAGACATATTGATAGATAATGGTTTGCTTTTAAAATGTGATACCACATACTACTTCATTAAAAAAGATAGGAGCTAGAGGAACTGAAAATTTTCAATGAAATTTCATTCATTCAGATATTTTTCAGGAGCCTATTATTTGCCAAGCAGTGTTCTAGAAATAGGGATGTAGCACTGAACAAAAGAAATCTCTGCTCTGAAGAGCTTCCATTTCATTGGATGGGACAGACAACAAATAAATATGTAAAATGTGTAATGTGTCAGATGGGGAAATAAAGCCATGAAGAAAATAATTCAGGGAAGGTGGATACAGATGGGGGTTTATTGGGAAGGGGCTTGCCTTTTTAAATAACTTGGTCCGAAATGCCGATGAGATAGTACCCATCAGCAGATAATAAAGAGAAGAATTTTTAAGGCTGTTCCAGTTCTTCTGAAATGTGTCTCTTTACCCTTTTTCTGTTTCAGAACAACAAAGTCAGGCGTTTTGCTTTTGAGCTCAAGATGCAGGACAAAAGTAGTTACCTTTTGGCAGCAGACAGTGAAGTGGAAATGGAAGAGTGGATCACAACTCTGAACAAGATTCTCCAGCTCAACTTTGAAGCTGCAATGCAAGAAAAGCGAAACGGAGACTCTCATGAAGGTAGGCAGGTATAGCTTTCCCCAGGTGCATGCACACTCTGCGGGTGTCTTCTGTTTTGCCAGAGGGCACAGGAAGTAGCCAGATTACTGCAGAGGTACATGGAGGTGGGACAGACGTGAGCTCCTTAGAGATAACCTGTCAGCAAAGATTTTGTCCCAGTAGAATGTCCTACCCTGACATCATTTGTATAATGAGAAGAATCACAGCTTTGGAGGCAGAAAGGCATACCTGAGTTCAAGTCCCAGCAATACCATTTTTCAGCCGTGAGACCTTGGGCGAGCCACTTATGTTTTCAGAGCCTTGGATTACTCTCTTGTAAAATGGGAATCAAAACAGAACTTGCTGGTCAATGGGAAGATTAAACAAGATAATGTATCTCAAGTACCTGGCATAGAGTCGGCACTTCAAATACTAATTATAGTTTTTATTGTTATCATTAATCATATCCTTTGGAATTTTCAAGTCAAAGTTAGGATGGGCAGAAGCCACAGATTAAATTGGTTGGGAAAATCTGGCTATGTTCTTGACAATTCATGTTTTATTTCAGGCCCTTGGACAGGTGATTCCCAACTCTGGCTGTGCTTTAGAAGTCCCTGGAGACTTTTAACAAGTACTCTTTCCTTTGTCCCACCAGAGATTCTGGTTTAGTTGGCCTGGGCTGGTGCCTGGTGGGTGTGGCCATGTGTGCTGCTGTCCATAGCTCTTGACAGTTCTGGTTAGACACTGTCCGTGCTGCTCCAGCCATCAAATGTTCAGCTCTCACCACTGGGCCTGGCATCAGCATTTTTTAAAAGCTCTGAGGTGTTTCTGTTGGGTATCCAGAGTTGCAAACCACTGTGTGAAAGGGCACATAAGAGAAACGGCCTTCCTCCTCTTGTTTTAAATAAAATGCTTTCAACTGTGAGTGACTTAGGTAATCTGTTTTGCTGTTTTAGATGATGAACAAAGCAAAATAGAAGGTTCCGTTTCCGGTTTAGATAGCTACCTGCCTGAACTTGCCAAGGTAACATCATCTTAAATCTTCTGCTCTTCACAGAATGATATTGAAAGGATTAACAAATACATTAGAGTAAATTATTAAAATCATGGTGTAGTTACTGCTATTTTTTGACTTCAGCATTTGGTGAGGTGAAACACATGGCTGACTTCTTAAGTCGGATTTGAGTCTGTTTTCCAGAAAGTACCTTACAAAGTATTCTCTTTTTGTTATTCTTTGTTTTCCCCACATAATATTTAATGCCACATTAGAAGTACTGAAGAAATAACCAAGGTGCACAGGTAAATGTTTCCATAGTAACATGTTACTTAATATGTTCACACATACTCTTCCCCTATTCAAGTTAATAGAGGCAATTCCAAAAAGGATGGATAAGTAATAATCTTGTTACTGAACCAGAGGGTTGCCTGAGTTATATGAATTTTTCCCGGGTCAGTCTGAATGAAAAAAAAAAAAGTTATACCTGTTTTTTATAATCTTGAGAAACTCAAAAAGTTACTGAAAAGCACGAAGATCAAAACAACCATATTCCCACCACCCAGATTCAACACCTGTTACTGTGTTGTCTTTTCAGCTTCAACATTTTTTAAAGAAATAAAAATATCAGTTATACTTGAAATTCTTTTTTAAACATCATCTGTATTCCATTCCCTTCTTCCCCCACAACCTCAACTAGAGACAACCACTATTATGAGTTTTCTGGAAATACTTCCATTTGATTTTCATATCTTTACCAATATATCTATCATAATAATATGTGGCTGTGTTTTGTACGTTTAACATATTATATAAATGCTAACATATTATTCTGTACTTCTTTTTATTTTTAAATTAGCCTTGTTTTTGAGATCCATCCAAGTTGGTATATAGATCTAATTCATACCCTTTATTGCATTGTGTAAGCATTTTATTTTAGCAGTTCTATTATTTCCAATTTTTTCTATTACAAACAGTGCTACAATGAATATCCTTGTACTTGCCTCCTTGTGTACATCCCTGAATAATTCTTTTTAAATGAGAGAAATATCCTTGTCTTCTTTGGCCCTTTATATTCTTACTCTGTTATTGCCTTTCTATTCTTGTGTGTGTGTGTGTGTGAATACAGTGAAATAGAGACGCTACACACCCGTATCTTAAACACTGTAATAGAAAACATGGTTTATCTATATACCATTATAAATAGACTAGCATTCAACATTGACCTTTACTTTAAGACAACATAGCTGTTCTAAAATATAAAATCTCCCTCCCTGGCTAGGACTTTAGAGCATTGTTTTTCTTTAGCACTTGACTGTTACCACAGTATCTTTTTAGCACCTGCCTATTAAAGCTAATTTTAGTGCTACCATTGTAACCTCCTTCTAGGCTGGGAAGAGTTTAGCTTGTGTGTTTGTGCTTTCATGTTATGAACTTCTGTGTGTCATATTTTGCATTGAGATTCGCTTTTTTGTTATGTTTTGGGGTTCATGATTTCTCAAAGCAAAATCTCTGTTGAAATAGATAATATATGTAGTGCAATCTAGAATTTTAAAAGTTAACTTTCTACACTTACTGGGTGAACACAGTGGATACCTAGGAGAAGACTCATATTATTTGAGCTTAATGTTGATTAATTAGAAATGTTTTTTTTTCTTGTGAAGACAAACAGGAGTTGTGCCTTCCTTTCTTCTCTCACTGCCTACTACTACCTGGCCTTCAGAATTCCTTGATCCTAAGACCTAAGGAGATATATATCACATATATTTATTCTTTAAAATATATATATATATACATATTTATAAAACATATTTGAAGATGTTTTTCAAACTGGTGGGTAATGACCAAGTTAGCTGAAGCTATTTTAGTTAGTAAAAAGTAATTAAATTGGTCTAATTAAATTAAATTAAATTAATTGGTTTCAATCTCCATTTCTCATTTACTTTTAAATTTTGTCTTCTTTTTTTATTGAAGTAGAACTTATATAGAGTAAAATGCTCAGGCCCTAATTGTATAGCTTGATGGATTTCACGTTTGTGCACCCACATAACCCCCAACATATTGAACATTTCCAGCACCTCAGCAGACTGTCTTGTATCCTCCGTCCCAGCTGACATTCTCGTTGTTTTGACCTCTATGACTGTAGATTAGTTTTGACTATTCTAGACCTTCCGAAAAGTGGAATCATCCATATGACTCTTTGTGTCAGGCTTCTTTAGCTCAACATTATGTGACCCAGAATAAAAAAATGGATAGAATTGAATAGAGGATAGTAAAGTGCACTGCCTTTAATAATGATAGATATTATTTAAGATATATGTGTATATCATGCATATATCATATGTTGATATATATATGTAGAAAGAGAGTGAGTGTGTTTGTGTATGTGTGTGTTGGGTTGTGATGTAAATGTATTTCTTAACTGTGGATCATGGTCAGAACCTAAAAAGTGCAGCATTATAAGGGACTTAACTGTTGTTTCCCACCCCCACCCCCCCCCACCCCAGCTCTCAAGTGTTTTTAAACCATTTTAATTTAAGAAGGTAGAAAAAGTGCAGAAGGTAATTTTTCGAAGAGAAAAAAAAAGAAAATTAAGGTGTGCTGTTATTCACCAGCATGCTGCCATCCCACTTGTGGGGCAGGTGTCTGTTGGTGATGCCTCTTGTCCGCCTGCTTGGTGGCAGAAGTGCAGTGTGAGGGGCTCAGGCACCAGTGTGCCTGGCTTTTCAGCCCCTTCATCATCCAGGGCCCCGAGTGTGAGTGGTTTTGACTATTTATAACCCCCTCCAGTGTATCTGGGGTGGGATCATTTGTACCTGTTAAAAAAGGAAGGAGGTTGATTGATACCTGGTCATCCTGATTTTAGAAGGAATGGATTCCAGAGTGTGAGATTGAATAGGGGTGGGAGGGCGTGTGGGAGCGGGAGGGAGGCTCGAGTTGCACAGCTAGGCAAGGAGGGAGAGTTTAGTCGAGGTGAGGAGGTTAAGAGGGCAGTTAAGAGGGAAAGGTCCATGGGGAGATCAGGCCACAGTTACATCAGATTGCAGAGAAAGGACTAGAACAGTGGGGGCAGGCAAAGGTGTAATTTAATGGCAGGCTCCACTCAGGTCAACTCCTCTTTCTGCTTCATTCATCCTGTTGCCCCGGCTTTTGTTTTCCACTGTGACGGAAACATAACCAAACAGGATATGAGCGACAGGAAGTTGTTTTAGTACAAAAATAGCTGGTGTCTCATTGTGGAATGTGATGGAGGGGCCCTTGACATACAGTAGGAGTGATATGGAATTAGGTTTTCAGAATATTTTGTATGTTCTTGGCCCTTTTGTTGCTTGTACATTTAGTACTGAACATCTCTATTGTTTTCTTATGGGGACATACTGTGTATACCCTAAAACCTGTTCTTTTCCTCCTATTGTCTAAAATGGAGCCAAACATATGTTTGTTCTAAACGTAACAGCATTTATAGTATCAGAGTACACAGTCTTATAAACATTTTTATGAAATAAACACAAACTGTAGTTAAAGTTAGTTAATTGATTTCTTCCCTACAGTGTCAAGGGGTAATATGATCATGTGGTAAACCCGACTACTATTTATTTGATAAATATTTTTTTCTGGTTACATTTACCTTAGGTAACATTGAAATGAATATATATATATGTATGTATGTATATATATCGCCTCCTGTAAAGGTAGTATGAAGAAAACCCTCATGCTCCCACCTTATATTTTCCTCCATAGCTTTTCTATTTTTGAGCTCTTTGTGTACTCAAAAAACAGCTGCTCACTCTTAATTTGGCCTCCCCATGTGGTTCCTGTTGAACCAGAATTGCTCCCATTCTGTTACCTTGTAACTTCTTTATAGTGAATGAATTTACCTTTCTTGGTAAATCTTCCACAGTTGAACACAGGCTAGAGTCTGGTGTCTCAGACTTTATGGTCTCATTGAGGTTGAGTGAGCATCAGGAGGCCAAGTTCAGCAGTACTTGTCAGAACCCAAACAGTTTCACAGACACCTTCTCTGAGATTTTTAAACCACATCTGTAATAAATGCTTCCTTCTCTGTATCCTAATCCAGAAAATTATGTCATTGTGTTATGATACAAAGGAACCGGCTAGGGTTGTGTTTGTGAGGTCAGCTGGCGCTCCATTTCATGGGCTTCCTTATCTAGAATGCTTTATTATAGCTTTGTGACACAGAGGATGAGATGATGGTCCCTGGGAGTTAGATATCATGGAAGTAGTGGAAACAAATCATGACAGCTCTTTAAGTTAAAAGTATGTATTCTGGCTTCAAAGGATTTTGCTAAGTTTTCCTGTTTGCAACCCATTCTGTTTAAATGAGCCAACAGTCAACACAGTATTTTCCTGACGAGCTGTCCTCAAAATATGATGCTCTGGCCTTCGATTGTTTTCCCTGCTCAGAGATAAACTTAAGACACAGGGTATGCCTAAACTTTATGGTAGTTCTTCTGGAAACTCTTGAATGTTTGGTTCATAACTACCTCTTAAGACAAGGAAGAAAACATTGTCAGGGTGTATCATTAGTGATTAAACTTAGAGAATACAGGAGTGGGGGGGAATAGCCTTTGTTTTAGACAAATCATTCTCTTCTGTAGTATCTGAGAAGTGTCCGTTTTTGTAGAGAGTGGCTCTGTCATTGTCACTTTTCTCTCTCTATTTTCCTCTATACTGAATTATTAGACGGGCAGTGGGTAGGACCAGCAACAGGGTTTGGGGAAGAACCAGTTGGGTTCTTCCTGCATCTACGGTATGGACTGACCACAGGTTATTTTAAGAGCAGAGCTGGTCTCTGTCACTTTGAGAAGTGCTGGATGGCATAGTCTGTGGGATTTTTTTTTTTTTTTCAGTACGTGGGCCTCTCACTGTTGTGGCCTCTGCCGTCGCGGAGCACAGGCTCCGGACACGCAGGCTCAGCAGCCATGGCTTGTGGGCCCAGCCGCTCCACGGCATGTGGGATCTTCCCGGACCGGGGCACGAACCCGCGTCCCCTGCATCGGCAGGTGGACTCTCAACCACTGTGCCACCAGGGAAGCCCTGTGGGATATTATTTTACAGCTATGTTTTGTGGGCTCTTAGACTGTGAAAGTACTTATTACAGGAATTTATTTTATTGTCTTTACTAAAATTTAAGTGAAAATAAATGTACTTGCTATAATAAGTAAAAATATTCAAAGTTGTATAAAGAAAAGTTCATCTTTTCCCTTCAACCTCCATCCCCAGATTCCTGAGAGCACTGATGTTATTAACCTGTTATAATTGTTTCTTTACCGAACCAATTGCTCATGGAAACATTTACACATATGCAGTGTTTTTAGTTATTTTTAAAAATATGCTCATGATATATATATTACTCTGAAACTTGTTCTATTACTTAAAAATTTTTCATAGATGTCCCCCTGGGGCCATAGAGGATCTAGTTCACTCATTTTCATAGCTGCATAATATTCCAAATATGGATACTGAACACTTTTTTCAGCCATCTCCCTATTCATGAGCATCTAGATAATTTTCAGTTTTTAGCCTATACAAACAGTGCACAATAAACATCATGACGTATTTATAAGCTGAAATACTCATGCTCTTATTTCTGTATGAGGAATTCCCCAAGGTGGGATTTCTGGGTCACAGTTTATTGTGCTTTTAGTGCTTTAAATATTGCCAGGTTACTTTCCCAAAAGGTTGTAACAATTCATATTCCCATTTCTCTGCATACTCACCAGAGGAGTGAAAAATGATGTTTCACTGCTTTAATTTGTATCCCACTGTTTTAGTAGTGGTATTTTTCATATTTTTGTATATTTATTTGCCATTTGGTTTTCCTGCTCTCTGACTTGCCTGTTCATATTCTTTACCTATTTTTTTTTCTGGTCTAATAGTTAAAGAATCTGGGCTCTGAAGCCAGACAGCCTCAGTTAGAAGCCAGGTTTCTGCTTAGGGTTGTGAATTTGGGGCAAAGTATTTACCCCTCGAGCCCCAGTGTTTTTCTCTTAAACAGGGATAATAATAAGACTTGCCTCCTAAGTTTGTACCAAATTTAAATGTGCACTTAGGATAATATCTAGCATAGAGATGTTGGCTATTATCAACAAATATTTGCTTTTATCATTATGATGCTTTCAAGTATTTATTATTCCCTGGCTCTGGGGGAAAGCCCTGCCCTTCCCGAGCCACATTTTCTTACTGCCTAGGTTTTACTTGGTAATTCTTTCAAACACTGTTTATCAGGCGTCCCATCTGTTTAAAGCACTCTGGGCCTTGGGAAGGATGGGAGGAGCTTTAAGAAGCTGAGCCTGCTTTTCATCTATCTCATAGAAGAGCTGTCAGTGTGTGCAAGGTGGATTATAAGCTTTCACGTTATTTTTACATCTAACGTTGTCCCTTCTTCTCCATTAAATGGTTTTTCTAGTGAAGAATATATCCCTTGGATATTAGTGGAAACATCAGGATACTTTGAGTCTATTTTGGCTAGTTGTTGATTTTTTTTTTTTTTCTGTTAATGTGTCTGCATCTCTGTTTGTCTTCTAATTATATAGAGCTCTTAGCAGTCTTTCTTGCTTTATTCATTTCTCATCTCCTACTCCACTTGAGTCAACAAGCATCTTTCAGAAAGACATGAGGAAATGCATCTACATTAAGAACCCATTGCTGTGCTCCAGTGTCTGAGATCATAGCGTTTGCTCTTGTTGAAGGACTCAAGCAAAAATTCAGGAGAATGTATTACTGTTGGTGGTGGCTCGCAGCACCTAGTACTGATGTTTTTGTTAGGAAACGCCATGGGTTGTATACAAAGTAAAGCAAATTCTTTGGGTTCAGTTAAGTGTATTCTACATGCACGTGTTCTGGCTCTTTTGGTTTGAAAAATTAGGATAAGGGGATGGGCAAGATGGATTTAAAACATTGTCCTACACACCCCCGTCCCCAGCCACAGGCATACCCTTTCCTCTGTAAGCATGAGCAGATGGTTTGTAGGAATGCCCCGAGCCTCCAGAAGCCTTAAAGCTGCAGGGAGAGCATCAAGATAAACTTTGTTGTAGAAGAAGACTCGAGCCATCATCTTGTTGAACACTTTCACTCAGAAATGAAAACAGAGTCCAAGGAGGCTAAGTGGCTTGCTCAAGTTCATGCAGCCAGTTAACAACTGAACTAGAACTAGAACCCAGTTTCTTAGCTGGCATTCTGGTGGTCATTTCATTCTGCTAGATGTAGATGGTTTGTCACATATGGTCAGGGTAGAGTTTGGGTCATTGCTAAGAACCTGTTACAACAACTACATGGCTGAGAAAATTAAGATGCTTAATTTCTCATTGGCCGTGATTAGAAATGTAATAGTAGACCTCTTTAAGCCACCAGCAGAGAGGACAAGACGCCCTCTCCCCTGTGGCTGTCACCACCCATTATGTGCTGAGATGTGACTCATGGTCTTTGGGCAAAGGAGCAGATGAGAGAGGACATTCTATTAAGAACTATGACTGCCAGGAAGAACAGGATATAGATTTAGAGGCATCAGGTGTGGCATAACGTGGCTGGAGATGACTTCTATCTTGTGAATGTCTAAGAAGCTCCCTCTTCTCCCTGTTCCCATGTCCCACTTCTCCAGCCCCCATCTCTGCCACCATGTCTCTTTCCCTGAATGACTTCTCTTCTTCTGTCCATCCCTTCAGTGTTGGGGCCCCTGGATTTCTGTCCACAGACTCGCTTTCACACTTTACCCCAGGGACTCTCACCCACCCCCAAGACTTGCATCCTCACCTCTATGCTGATGTTCTCCTGGTTTGTAACTCCAGCCTTCCTCCCCACCCTGTGCTCACGTCCCATCTCTCTGGTTGTCTACTGGATGTTTCCGGTTAGAAATCCTGCAGGCACCTCCAGACTCTACCATCTTCTCCACAAACCTGCTCTTCCTCCCATATTAGTGGATTGTCCAGTCAGCAGGCCAGCCAAGCTAGGAAGGTGGGATTTGTTATGGGCCTTGCTGTGAGACTGGGAGCCTGTTGTGATAACTCAGGAGAGACCATGTGGACCTCCTAGGGACCTTCAGCCCTACCCGAGGGGTGGATCTAAAATGCAGAACTGGTAATTTTATTCCCTTGATTAAAATATTGCAGGATTTTTTGGATTCTGAGTGAAATCCCCAGACCTTACCATACAAATCTGACTCATTTTTCTACTTTTTTCATCATGTACTATCATTCAGTTGTAATGAATGACTTGATCATTGCTCAGGTGTGACTCGTACCTTTATACCTGTAGTACCTCCTCTTAGAATGCCCTTCTCTCCTTTTCTGGCCAAATGTCCTTGTCCTTCAAGATGGGCCTTCCTCTGGGAGCTCTTTCCTGGCGGCCACCCCTAGTGCAGGTTAGCTCACTGTACGTACGATTTCTTTTGCCATTCATATTGCTGTTTATTTTCTGTCTTCCCAGATGGTGTTCCTTGGGGATAGGAACTGCATTTCATTCATGTTTGTGTCCCTAGCTTGACATAAAATATGTGCTCATAAATATTTATTGAGTGAATCAGCAATTCTCCCCTTGCTTGCTCCCGACACCTATGGCTGTCCTTCAAGATACGCCACAGTTTTCTTTATTCCACCATCCAAAACATGCCTTCCTCTTCCTTTGCTTGTACCCTCAGTCTCAGGCTGGACCCTAAGTCCTTTCTACCCTTTGGGCTCATTTCCTCTCTCAGTATCTATCCTTTCTGTTCATCCTTTTCATTTGGTCTGAAATGCTCATGCTTTCCTCCTTTTTGCTATCTGAATTCTACCCCTTCATTCAAGGCTTGTCCCCTATTCCATGACTTTATGAAGCTTTTCTTGATATTAATGCTTAATTATTCTCTTTTGCTTTCTTTGCATTGGTTTTGGCTGCAGTTGATTATCAGCTTCATACAGGCAGGGATCAAGTCTTCTCTTTTTACCCCATAGCACTTACATTGTATGCTACATACTGGATAGCCTATCCTTGTTCATTGACATGCAGGTGACCCTCCAAGATGAGGGCAGAGCTGTCTGGCAGTCTGGCTCTTCAGGATGGGGTAGCTTTCAAACATATTTAGACATCTCTGTAAGAAAAGGGTTTTTTCAATGTAATTTTTGTTTTCTCTTTATCTTGTTATCAGAGTACCAGAGAAGCAGAAATCAAGCTGAAAAGTGAAAGCAGAGTTAAACTTTTTTACTTGGACCCAGATGCTCAGGTAAGAACTATTTTAATATTTAAACTAGTTGAAGGAAAGAAAACCTTTGTTAGATTATTTGTTTGTTTGCTTATTTATATACTTTGGATAACAAGCAGTATAACAATATAGAAAATTCAGGAGAAAGAGGAAAAAATAAAAACAACCTGTAATCTCATTACCATAGCACAACCATTGTGAATATTTGATATTTAATAGATTGTTGAAAATTGATTTATCCAAAGACACTCTCAAGTCCATGAAGAACATATATAATTTACCCCCCAAAATCACCATCAGAAAATAGCAAGCATCGCTACAGATGACCAGCAGACTGTGATATTTTCTGACTAGCCCAGGCTCAGTTCCAAATACAAGCCTTGCAGTACATGCGGTCCACATCTGTGTCCCCAAAAAATCCAAAACACGGCTTGGGAGGGCCTCCAGGGTTGCCTACAGATAGGGCTGCTTTGAGGGGCCAACTGTTCTGCTGTGTTTCCTCCCATATTTTCCTCTTCTTCATTTGTGGTCTTTTTATAGAACTTCTCTTAACCATTTATCTTTAAACATAAGTATTTTTCTATGTCTCTTCACAGACTTCATAACCGTATATATACACATATATAAATATATTTGCTTTTTGATGATTTTTTGTTTATTGTGGTGAAATATGCATAATATAAAATTTACCATTTTAACCATTTTTAAGTGTACTATTCACTGGCATTAGGTAGATTCACATTACTGTAAAACTGTCACCACTATCCATATCCAGAACTTTTTCATCCTCTCAAACAGAAACTCTGTACCCGTGAAACAACAGCCCACCATGCCTCCTTCCCCTCACCCCCAGTAACCTCTATTCTACTTTCTGTCTCTATCAATTTGCCTATTTAAGAAGTTCATATATGTGGAAGCATACAATATTTGCCTTTTTATGTCTGGCTTGTTCCACTTAGCATAATGTTTTCAGGGTCCGTCCCTGTTATAACTTGTGTCAGAACTCCACTTTTTATGAGTGCGTAATATTCCATTGTATATATACACCACATTTTGCTTATAGATTTTTCTGTTGATGGACACTTGAGTTGTTCATAACAATAATTTTTAAGCTCTGCATAATGATCCATTGAGTAGATACAGCATCATTTATTTGACCATTATTATATACTATATAAATGTATAAAATAGTAACACTGTTGTGAGTAAATTAAGGTGTATAGCATTTCCATATTTTAAGCAATTTCCTTAGGATACATTTATTATGGGATTTTTCTTTTTTTTTTTTAGTGAGAGCATAATACATTGATATATTTGCATTTTCTTTTAAAGAAGCTTGACTTCTCATCAGCTGAGCCAGAAGTGAAGCCATTTGAAGAAAAGTTTGGAAAAAGAATTCTTGTCAAGTGCAATGATTTATCTTTCAATTTGCAATGCTGTGTTGCTGAAAATGAAGAAGGACCCACTACAAATGTAATTTTCCTTTTAAAAAATAAAGATTAAAAAACCTATTCAGAGGTTTCAGATGTGCCTGTTGCAATGCAGCTGGGACATTCAGACCTAGTTCCTGGTATCAGGGCGGTGCGGTGTTAGATCAGGGTGCCGAGGGTTGTTTCGGCTGCCTGGACAGGATGTTTGTTTGTGATACAGGACAGGTGTGGAGGCTATTGCTCTTTAGCAGTAATTTATAGCAACAATCACACGTAGGTCTAGTCATTTATTCTCTGATAGCAGCGTTCTTTTTTCCTGACAGTTTGAGCCATAGTGATGGTCTGGATTGTTTTGTTTTGTTCAGGTCGAGCCTTTCTTTGTTACTCTATCCCTGTTTGACATAAAATACAACCGAAAGATTTCTGCCGATTTCCACGTGGACCTGAACCATTTCTCAGTGAGGCAGATGCTGGCCACCACATCCCCGTCTCTGATGAACGGCGGTAGGCAGAGCTCGCCTGCCCTGCAGGACATCCTTCACGAAGCCGCCATGCAGTATCCGAAGCAGGTGGGGGCAGCGTGAGCCCAGCGGTCATGCCAATAAGGCTTCTTTTGCACGTGCTCTGTAAATACGTAATGAAACTTTGTAATGCACAACTGGGGTAAATGAGACGGTTAATTATATTGACAGCATATATAATGAGACAGTAAAAGCAAGCTGAAAGAGAAGTAGTTTTTGATTTCTTTTTTCTAAACTTTCTGCTAGTTGCCTCCTCCACCAGATAGGCTTTTTGATCAGATGATGAACTGTTGATGAGTTAACCAGTTTGGCCCTGGGTGCTTCTGAATAGCTGTACTGTGTCAGTGCTCTTGGCTGCTTGAGAATCTTTCATGTTGATGGGATTAGTTTAATGTGGCTGTAAATTCTGCTCATGGAAGAAAATCTTTTGTTCCCTAGGGAATATTTTCAGTCACGTGCCCTCATCCTGATATATTTCTTGTGGCTAGAATTGAAAAAGTGCTTCAGGGGAGCATCACCCATGGTGCTGAGCCCTACATGAAAAGTTCAGACTCTTCTAAGGTACGGATGACCTGCATGCTTTGTGATGATTAACAGCAATCAGAAAAAAATGCATATAGAAATGCTTAAAGAAATCACAGTTAAGCCATATTTATGTTCTAAGAGATGTAGACTAGTCTCATAGATTGTCTTATAGTTAACCTGTGTGTCCAATTTTCAGTGAAAAGTAGTTCCATGTGTAAATAAAATACTTCATTTGCCTAGACTATCCTGACATCCTGAAATAATTGGCAAAGGAATTTCCAGCTTAATAGTAAACTTTCTATCATTAAAAAGTACGTATATTGTATTTAAATAGAGTTCATTCCACTTGTTGGCATGTCTCCAAGGTCCTGGAATTATAAATTTGGGTCCATTTACACTTAAATGTGAGACTGGAGACTAGGAGGTGACCTGGCTCGGATGATCTAGCCGATAGTGTCAGCAGATTTTGTGTTTTGTCAGGTGGGGTGGGGCTACGGTGGCAGAGGTGTTGTGACATTAGGTGGAAGAGGGAAAGGAAACGTACAAGATGTATGTTTGGTGTGTTTTCATTACTTTGGTGTTTGTTCATTACCTGGGGAGTGCCTAGGTGTGGACATACAGTAGAGTTATTGAATATTAGAAGTCATCTAGGCCAAGAATACCTTTCACACTCCCCAGAGCTGAGGTTTATGAAGGTTTAGTTACCTGCTCAGTGTCCCACAGCTGGAGTTGCCAACTGGCACTTGACTGTCATTTTCTAGCACATTGAGCTACCTGGTCAGCTGTTGAGTGCTGTCCTGTGCCAGTTTTATAGTACTTTTAGTTATTTAAAAAGAATTTTGTATTAGTGGTCATCTGAGACCCTGATACATTGACATGGACTGGTCAGCAGTAGGAGGGGACACCCCAGAGGCTCTAACTGGGGTTTTCTGAGTGATTCAGAGCTTCCTGTCTTCCTCTCTTTGGCCACTGTACATCACAGGTGTGTCCACCAAGATGCAGGACGGTTTTTAAAGAACAGGTTCCAGGAGTCAGAGACCTGGGTGCTGAGCTCCTAACTAGCCTGGATACATCATGTCACCTCTCTGGGCCCCAGGTGTTCCATCTGTAGTTGAAAGATGATGTTGCTACCCCCCACCACCACCTACATACGAGACAGTGCTATGGGTACTAAATCACTGACGCATATAGGAGGATGTCATTATCAATTATTACAGCTCCAGTCAAGGAGAAGCCCATTTACCCAGGCACATGGCTTCAAACATATGCCTTTCTGGCTGATAAAAAGCAGAGTAAAATTTGGTCTCTGGAGAGAAACAGTTTTATTTTTAAAATCAAGTCTGTAAAACCTTGGATGAGAAGCTCTTTTAGTTGTTTGATGGTTTGATTAATAATCAATGAATGCCCAAGATAAGATCTACTCCCCCGCCATGTATGCAACACATTTCCAAGTTTGGTATGCACCAGCTTTGCTACTTCTGCCTGCCACGTGCATGGTTTGAAATTTGGCAGCTGATGCTGGTGTGAAAATCACATACCCCCCAGGCTAGATGCCACACTTTCCAGGGTCCGTTGAGCATCTGTTGAATTTGCTCCTGCTTCATTACTTATGGAACGTAAGGCTCAGCCATGCGTTCACACCTCCAATGCAGTAAATTAAAGCAGAGATTAAGACTCAACCATCTCATATAAAAATAGGAGCTTCGGTAGAGATTTTGCTGAGGGATGATTTTTTCTGTATATCAAAATGTCTCTTCATGTTTTCCAAGATGGTCTAGAACATCATTTGGAGGAAATTATTGTTTTGGAGGAAATTTTTAGGAGTAGTCTCTGTAGGTGTCCACCACGAATAGATTTTCTAAAAAAGAAAGAAAAGCGGGGGGAAACCCAAAGGGCAAAATTGAGTTTTTCACTCTGACTTTTATATATATTGTGTTCCATTTATACCCTCAGTAAGTCTGAGAGTTCAGTCCTCGTTCACTACAGGTGAGAGTGAAACTTATTTGAGGCCTGTTTTGGCTTTAAATTTTACGCAAATATTGCATTTTACTCCACAACATAGTCATTACTGTTAGAACCTAAAAATAATCATTTCTACCTGAAAATGTGTAAGTAAAAATGGCCACCCCAGGAAGGCAGACCATTTACTCTATGATCCCCGAGTCCCTGCATGGACATGCCCCACTTGAAGAAGAAAGGGAGGGGCTGGATGAGCTCCCGACACCTGTTTGAATCGAGAAGTGTTTTCCAAGTCATTCATGAAGGCAGCAGTTCCCCCCCACGGTTACGGTAGAATCATCATGTTTAGTAACTGGAACGGATAATAGCAAGTCTAGCCCAAGCTCTTCATTTTTCGGGTGGGAAAGTAGAGCCCAGAGAGGTTTAGTGCTCTAGACTCACACAGCTGGTTTCAGTTTTACTCAGAGACAGAGAGCTCTATTGTTGTCCTTCTGAGTCTTCTAGATGAGCACTTCTCAAACCTGGCGCACACAGATCACCGGCGGTCTGGTCAGAATGCAGGTTCTGACTCAGGAGGTCTGGGGTGGGGCCCAAGACTCTGCATTCGTGACAGGCTCCCAGTGGGGCTGCTGCTGCAGCTCTGCAGAGCACACTTTAGTTCACAGGCACTAGGTCACATTTCCCAAAATTGGTTTGACTCCGATATACTTAAGTAATGTAAAAGACCCTTCAGCCCCCCGCTCTGACTCTGAATCAGTCACACCTTGTAGTGCTAGCAATGCAGTATTCCAGAAGAAGCAAATTTGGGGAAATTGGGTGTCATCTGCTTTAGCAATAGGGGTATAGTTGATGAATAGACCTGCCATGCATACATAGGCCAAAAGCAAATCTGCTTCCCTGTGCAGTATAGAGTTAATCCAGCCACCCGCAACAAACCAAAATTAGTCATTAGAAGTGAAAGTAATGGTAACTTATACCTAGAAAACAAGAACATAGTGATTGAAAACACTGGCCTAACTTAAGTCAATACCTGTAATGTCTTAATAATGAATATATATCCCCCAAATCTGGGGAGTCTGCATAAGTCAGTACACATTAGGAGTCAGGAAAGCTTAGTATTTTCATTAGTATTCTCATTTAAACTCTAGTAATGTGATATATTTTGGCATGAATACCAAGTATTAGTAATTATTAATAACTCAGTGGACTCATAATATATAGCCCTTAGTCATGAAGAAATAGAAAGGCCTATGAAATGGCATGCTTGTTGCCTGTGAAGACCAAAGAAAAGACATACATTTTGGAAACAATTTTCATTTGATAGTCTTTGAAAATCACTGCTAGGGAATGTGAGAAGCAGAATACTCTGCACTGAGTATAAATCCAGCCACATTCACTGCAGTAAGGTGTGCTTGTCCATGCATCTGATACTACCATAAGAGGTTGTTTAGTCTGTGGGATACAGTAACTCATGGTTTTATTCTGATGTCTTCAAGGTTGCTCAGAAGGTGCTGAAGAATGCCAAGCAGGCATGCCAAAGACTAGGGCAGTACAGAATGCCATTTGCTTGGGCAGCAAGGTAAGGAGAACATCTTTTATTCCTTTTATATGGATACAGATATATGGAGATAGATAGTAGACAGACAGACAGACAGACAGACTGACCTATTCTGTTTTTTTGTCCAGAGACAAAGAGGATTTAAATATGTAAAACTGAAAAATAAGTAAGCTCCATATCTGAAAAGTCCTTTACTAGAGACACAGAGAGGAGAGACGCTAGCTGGAGGGTAGCAGTGTTGGCACTGGCAGGATGGACAGGAGTGTTTGTTGCAGAGCAGGGATTCCAGGTTCCAGCCACATGCCTCCAGCTGGGAGTGGGTGGCAGCCCAGTGAGGCCTGCAGATCCTCTTTATTTGTGGTCTCTATTTCTTAAGCATTTGGCTGTGTATGTTATTTCCTAAGCACAAGCCATTTGCTGGAAATGTTTTCTATGTAAATTGAGTTAGTTGTGTTCATTCTCATAAATATATGCCATGTCTTTAGATAATGAGATTTCTGTGGGCTATAGCCAGTGGAATAATAATTAGTCTTCACATAGAAACCGGAGTCAAGTTATGGATTTATTTTGGTCATTTGGAAACAGCTTAGACATGTTGTTTTGCTATTTCAGGACGTTGTTTAAGGATGCATCTGGAAACCTTGACAAAAATGCCAGATTTTCTGCTCTCTACAAGCAAGACAGCAATAAGCTATCCAATGAAGACATGCTCAAGTTACTTGCAGACTTTCGGAAGTGAGTCTCAAGGCCTTACTTATTTCCACACCTGAAAAACAGAAGTTGTTCAGTGGAAAGGGAGAAAGCAGGAGCAGTCTTTTCAGTTGCTCAGCTCATACGCCAGGGCGTGTTGGATGAGCATGGAACTTTTCCTCAAGTCCTTGAGCAGGAAGAAGGGGCTTAAAGTCGTAAGAGTTACCTGGTTAATTTGAATTGTATAAAGAATGTTATTGGTGGTGCTGTGAAGGGTTTGTTGGGTAGAGATGAGCCCAGGGAGGAAAGAGACAATTGAGGAACCTTTGGCAAGAGGTGGGCAAGGACTCAGCAAAGCCATCGCAAGTGGACATAGGAAGAGTAGGAAATAGGACTAGTTCACGTCACGTTAGACAGGTGCAGTTACTGGGTCTTGGCTTCCTGATTGGGTATTAGGGTGGAAGGAGAGAGAAATGGGTGGTAGTCTCAGGTAAATAACTCCCAGTTTTCTGACTTGCACGATGGAGTGATTCGTGGTACCGTTAACTGAATGGGTGATGGAGGCAAGGACAGTAACTCATCTAGTACTTAACAGTTCACAGGCATTGTTCTAAGTGCTTTACCTATGTTAGTGAGGGTATTTGTTTCCTAGAGCTGCTCTCACAATGCACCACATATTGGGTGGCTTAAAAGAACAGAATTCCAGAGGCTAGAAGCCTGAAGTCCTGGTGTTGGCAGGGCCACGCACCCTCTGAGATCTCTAGGGGAGGATCTGTCCTTGTGTCTTTCATCATCTGGGAGCCCCAGGCATTCTTGGGCTTTTGGCAGCATAGCTTCAATCTCTGCCTCCCGTCTTCACACGGCTGTCTTCCTGTGTGTCTCTGTCTATAAATTTCCTTCTTCTTATAGGAACACATCATATTGGATTAGGGCCTAATGACTTCATCTTAACTTGATTACATCTGTGAAGATCCTGTTTCTAAATAAGGTCACATTCATAGGTTCTGGGGGCTAGGACTTCACCATCTTTTCAGGGAACACAATTCAACCCATGGCAATAGGGCAGAGAGAGGCTGAGTGAAGTGTCCAGCACTGTACAGCTGGTGGCAGTCAGGGGACTGAGGATCTGGGCCCTTAACCACTGGGCTGTTCTGGTGCTCCACTGTAAGAAGTTCACTGCTGAACCCATGACGCGGATTTCCGTTGCTAGGGACGTGGGTTTTACAATTTCTCTGGGAAAATTCTGGGAAGGAGACAGAGCTGAGGGTATTAATGAAATCAGAAGAAGAGCCAAGAGCCAGCCAGTAACTATTCTATACCTTAGGTGCCTTTCAGTCTGATTTTTTTACTTGAAAAAAATGCATTTCAAAGTAACTATATAAGTTTACCTAGAATTCAGAATGGCTGTTTAGCTTTCTTTAACTTCATTTTCACCTTTTTCATCTCTCTCTTGTGTTTTTTCAGAATTCTAAATAGAGTCATAATTAACATCTTTCAAAAACCTTTACTTATTGGTAATGGGTAGTGTATTGTTATACATACTGTGTTGTCATAGAGTATTGTTAAGTTTTTATTTGATTTTCATGAAGTTTTCAGCCTTGCTTATAGAATAAAAAAGGTTGATTTTTAAAAAAAAACTCTAGTCACCTTTAGTTAAATAGATTACAGTTTTCTCTCACTAGCCTACCATGCTATTCTCAACACTCATGATGTAGGTCTCTGTGTACTCACTTAGGAAGGTGAGCTCACTGTATTGGTAAGGAGGAGAAAGTATATCTATGTGACATCATTTTTGTAAAGAAACTATTTCATATATTTCTTTTTTGTATATAAATGAAGAAATGGATAGGCGAACAGCTAGCTAGATGGAAAGATAGAAGGACATAAAAATAGTCATTTGGGTTATACACCAAATGGTAGTCATGGTTATCTCTGAGGGATGGGTTTATGGGTGATTTTTCACCTTCCCCTTTGTAGCTTTCCATGATTTTACATGAACTTTTTTTTTTAACTAACATTTACCCATATGTTCCAACAAAACAGGTTGTGAAGTTTTTTGTGTGTGATGGGGGTTGGGAGCCCTGTCTCAGAAGTCACTGCCTAGGCTGGTTAGCTTGAAGCTCCCGCCACAGTGGCTGCTCTTTGGGGGTGGCCCCAGCTGAAGGTCTGGCTTCCTGGGTGGAACCTGGAGGGTGGAACTTCACAGATTCATCAATCAAAACATGATCCGAGCAGAGAGCCTGTGACCAGGCAGCAAAGAGCAAAGCCTCCACTGGTCCCGAGCACAGGGTGGGTTCTCCCTGCACAACAGGCCTTCAGTAGGAAGGGTTTGCTGGGAAGAGTGTGGTCCAGATGGCCAGCAAGAGACTCAGAAACCCGAAAATAGAGACCCAATGCTGTCAGCAGCAGAAAATGCAGTGGCATGAGGAAAGCTGCTGTCCTTTTTCAGTAAGCGTCCAAAGAAGTGCCCGTGTTTCTTTTTCACAGTTGAGTTAGGGGAGTGGAGGATCCCTTTTTTCATTTTTTAAAAAACCTTAGTGTTGCTCTTTTTCTTTCCTCTTTGTTTTCTTTTCTTTTTTTTTTTTTTAACAAAGAATAATCTCATATCAGTGGCTTGGGCACCAGCTTGGATCCAAAGCTATGGTTTCTGCTCCCATGATTGTCTCAAAATGTCATTTGACAATGGATGAGAAAAGTGTTCTGAAGCTGCCCTAGTGTCTAGAAAACAGCTGGCAAAGCTCATCAGCCACTTTGCCCCTCTCCCTTGTAGTAATTATGAGAGGGGACATTCCACGATTTAGTAAGAAAACAGTTCTGTCAGATAGATAGTATTGCTAACATATGTGCTCCAGGAAGTATCTATCCAAGAAGAGGGATATGGTTTTTTATGTTTGTTTGATTTGCTGATGGCTGTGTCTTGTCTTATTTCTGCAGTGCATCTGAAGGCAAAGTATAAAAATAGAACATTTTCTTTAAAATGCAGACCTTTTTTTAATGCTACCATATTAAGTAGTTTAGGTAATAATACTATAAGGGTTTCTGCATGAGGCTTACATATTTGTGTTTATTTGTACCTCTCTATTCTGTGTACCCAAGTTTGACATTATTATTGTTCGCAGCCTAATCCGTAAGTCACTTCCGTGATGGGAGATCTCAGGCAGGTCACTTGGCCTCTGTGCTTGAGTGTCCTCTTCTTTTTTTGCGGTACGCGGGCCTCTCACTCTTGTGGCCTCTCCCATCGCGGAGCACAGGCTCCTCGGCCATGGCTCACGGGCCCAGCCGCTCCGCGACATGTGGGATCTTCCTGGACCAGGGCACGAACCCGTGTACCCTGCATCGGCAGGCGGACTGTCAACCACTGCGCCACCAGGGAAACCCGCATCCTCTTCTTTTTAAGGGGGGATAATAATAGCCCTGCCTCCTAGAACTGTGGGGGGAATAAGTGAGAATGCCTGTCAGGGTGATTCCTCTCACCGTGAGCACTGATCTCATTCCCTGTTCCTTCTCAATACGTCTAGACCCTCCAGTTTTCAGTAGACGTTTGTATACATGCTACGGAAGTAGTTGCCATCATATATCTTAAATAGTTGACAGTATCTGCTGGATTTTTGGCTTCTTGAAGATGGGAATCAGATCCTGTTTGTCTTCTGTCCACGGTGCCTAGTGTAGTGCACATTGTAGCACAGCGTAAACACTTGATAGATGCTTATTGAAATTTATCATAGACATAAGTTCAGTGGTTTTGTTTAAACAAAAATATCTCAAATTTCTTTCAATCATATATATATATATATATATATATATATATATTTACGTGACAGAAGAGCTTTTAGGGAATATTTCCTTTTACAAAATGCAGTTAGAAGAGTAGACTCACACCAACAACACACCCAAGCATGTCTGTATTACCAATTGATCACTTTAATGGATCAATATAGAAAGTAGGGAAAGGAGGGCCAAGCTCCAGAAACACAAAGGTAAGGACACCAACCCTCTTGGCGTGGGATGACTGCTAGTTTGTGATATCATTGCCCTTTCCTCTGGGGGAGTGGTTGAACCAGCAGGAATGTATGGGCAGTGGGAAAAGAAAACCTTTCCTTTTCCCAAGAGAGGGAGTTTGAGCCTCACTCCTAAGTTCACATGTAGACAGAAGCCGTTTCCAAATGCCAGGCTCCGTACATGCATCTCCATTACACATTTATTTAATCAGTGAAGTTTTAAGATGGGTTTTCATGCTCAAGCATTCTTTTACAAGTTTTACATAGAATGTAGGTACTAATTTTTAGCCTTAAAAAAACCTCCAAACTGATTTCAGATATGAGAGAATTCTCTTTGTGCAACACATGCTTGCGCACATAACCCCACCCCCCACCCCATCACTTTGGAAATGCACATATAAAAGGCCGTAGAATTTTTGATGTGTGTGACGTTTTGATCTCTAATAAGCCAAGTTCAATAAAAACCATAAAGTTTTGAAATAGGATTAAGATTATGTTTTAAAAAACTGAGTTGGTAGAAACAGCTTCCACAGAGTCCCTGTGCTACCTGATATGGAACTAAGCTCAGATCGGTGCTTGCTTGGAAATGAATGGAAATAATGCCACTACAGAGTAGCAACTAGAAGTAAAATCTCTCAGTAGAGGGAGGAAACAGAATAAGAAGTAAGTATAGTTAGACATAGAAGTAAGTAACACATTGTAGAAAGAGTTCCAGTGAATGAAGATAATTTAATTAAAATTTGTTGCTTAGAAATCCAAATCTCTCAAACTTACATGGGCATGATGTCATAGTGATAATCAAAAAAAAAAATCTTGAAGAAGGTATATATTTATCCACAGGTAGAAATAACTAGGAAGGGGTGAAATATAGTACTCTCGAGTACTTATTGTACATTTAAAAATATCATTTACATTAAACATAATATTTCTGACTCAAGGAAGCAGATACAACTCTGTAGGTGTCTCTAAGATTTTGTCAACACAGAGTTTTATGGTATGTTGCAGAGTTAAGTTGCTCAAATGACGAGGTGGAGCAAGGCAGTATACGTCAAGAAAATTTATACCTGCATAGAAGCCCCCTGGTCTGAGGGATGATGCCCCAAGAGCTTTGGGTAAAGGTGAGGGAGGCTCTGGTGGAGTATCATTGCGGTAGTTAACAGTGCTTGGGAAGCCATTGACAGCTCCCAGGGAATGATTGTCGAAGGCACAGTCTTCCTGCTAGAAGAAAAGGGTATTGTGTTTGTGAACAGATCACACAGTGGCACAGGGACAAAGTATCGGGGTAGTGCTGGACGGTACCTGGACATCTTTTGGCCAGCAATCTTTTTAACTGAAGGCAGAATGATGAATATCTGTTGACTTGCCTTCCTGACAGTTATCTCTCTCAGGAGTTCAAGGAATTGTTCATTTAAACTCAGATGTAAACAAAAGACAAGTGGAAGTGAGAGGAATGCTGAAAGAAAGTGATTGTGTAAGTTGGAGCTGGTGATGGGCAAAGATGACTATGCTCAATGTAGGCTGTAGTCATATGAAAGCAAGAATTTGAAACTGTTAGGGACCTCCTGGTTCAGATCCACAATACCACAAGATATATTTTAAGTTACATGTGAGATTGCTTAAGACAACAATAATGTCTGAGGAATCTTAAAAACAGGAGTTAGGAACTTTTCAAAACTGGGAACGAAACCAAATGCTGAATCTTGGCCACTGAGCTGTGCTGTTTCTTGCCAGCGTTCTCAAAGACATTATTAAACAGGTGGCCGATGAAGAACCAGGAGGCAGTGTTCTGTGTTCTAGGAACAAGTCACGTCACGTAGAACAAGTTATCCTAGCCAAGTTTCTGCTTCTCTGTTTTTGATTGGGTTGCCACGCTGGTCCAGCAGAGGAATGCAAAGTGTATATTCTAAGGTGACCGACGGGTCAGAGGAGTGTAGCGCATGTGAGAGAGTGGACAGTTGTTCAATGCTGGAGTGACCAGAAGCCAGGAGGCGTGATGAGTGGCTAGTATCAGTCTGGCGATGGGCCTCTAGAGGTTTGAGAAGGAGCTGCTTCTTGCAATATTCTGTGCATTATCTTCATCAATGACTTTTATGAGAATGTAAAGTGCTGATGAATGTCTTCATGACTTGAAGCTGTTAGGCATATCTAATACATTAGATGTTAGAATCTGGACTTAGGAGGGTTTTGATCAACTGGAATGACTCGATCATAAAAAGATAAAATTTCACCGAGACAAAAATCAAATCCTGTTCTGACTTCTAAAAACATAATTGTATAAATACAGGATGGAAACATATAGCACGATAGTGAAGCATATGAAAAAAAAATTAGGGAGTTTAGGTGCTTGTAAATTTAACGTGCGTCACTAGGGTGGCGTGACTGTTTAAAAGTAATAGAATTTTGGCTGCATCAGTAGAAGGGTATATTGTTCAAAACCAGACAGCTGCTCTACCCCACCTGGGCAGACCACACTGGACCTTATCTATGCAGTTCTGGGATCCATGATGTAAAGGGGATGTTCTTATGTGAGAGAAATGGCATTGGAGGGAGATGCAAAAGGACTGAGAATCCAGGACTTCAGGAAGGTGTGATAGCTGTTATAGATGGTTAAAAGTGTTACACAGAGAAACATAACTAGGCTCCTTGATGAGTGGAAGCTTCAGAGAAGTGAATTTTACCATGCTGTGACGAAGAGCAGTCTGGGTATCGAAACGGCTATGTTGAAGATTTCCATTTCACTAGGAAGGGCTGAGGCAGGTCAGGAACGTCACAGAGGACATTCCTGTATTGGATGGAGTCAGACCAAATACAAAAACCAGGCATTTCACTGAGTACCTTCTTTGTATCTGGCATTTCACTAGACATTGGAGCCTAAGATGGCTTCTGAATTTTCATGAATCTACATGAGCCAAGAATGTATGCTGAGGATGGAATGGTTCAGGAAAACTTCTGCTATAACATTTTGCTAATATTCTTATCTGGACTTGTGGTGTCCAGCACAGTAGCCACTAGCCACGTGTGACTATCGAGCGCTTGAAATGCAGCAGGTCCTACTGAGATGAGCTGCAAGTGTAAAATACACACCTGGTTTCGAAGAATTAGAACGCACTTTTTATACTCATTACATACTGAGATAATATTTTTTAAATGTTGGGTTAAATAAAATATTTTTAAAACTAATTTTTACCTGTTTCCTTTTACTTTTTAAAAACGTAGCTATTAGAAAGTTTAAAATTACTTTTATGGCTTGCAGTATATTTCTCTAGGAAGTGCTGCTCTAGAATTCAGAGCTAACCTAACCTGTTTGATTTTTCTCTTCTTTCGTTTGTAGACCTGAGAAGATGGCTAAACTCCCCGTGATTTTGGGCAATCTAGACATTACAATTGATAGTGTTTCCTCAGACTTTCCTAGTAAGTGTAAGTTCTGTGTAATAAACAGACAAGTTTTTGTTTGGTTTTTACTTCAATTTGTTTGTCTTTAATTTTTTTAGATTATGTCAATTCATCATACATTCCTACGAAGCAATTTGAAACGTGTACTAAAATGCCAATCACGTTTGAGGTAGAGGAATTTGTGCCCTGCATACCAAAACACACTCAGCCATACACCATCTACAACCACCACCTTTATGTTTATCCTAAGTCCTTGAAATATGACAGTCAAAAGTCTTTTGCCAAGGTGAGTGCAAAGATTGAGGTTTTATTTTTGATACCCAGCTCTCTTAGGTTTTGGCTTCTCGTCTTCTTTTATAGATATTTACATACTTTGGCTTTTTCTTTTCTTTTTTTTTTTATTATTTAACTATCGCTGCAGGCCAGAAATATTGCTATTTGCATTGAATTCAAAGATTCAGATGAGGAAGACTCTCAGCCTCTGAAGGTTTGTATTTTATGTGCTCGTAATTTTCCATTTTAAAAATGCAGTTGCATGATATTGTACAACTAAAGGGATTTAGCACATTTTAATTGACACAAACACAAAATATGTGACATCACAGAATATAACCACATATGCTGAACCTTACAGAATTTGGAATAATTGAGTTCTTGCTCTTAATTGATAATGTCTGTTTCGTTATACTCTTTAGGGAGGGGGTTTTCTTATACGTATTCAATTCAGTAAACATATCATGCACCTAACTTGAAAATGTTTATTCTAGTATGTAATAATAATAGTAGATTATTGGTGATGTTTATTGAGTGCTTGTTATATTCCAGGCTCTGCTCGTAGAGCCCTATAGGTAATTAGACTCCTTTAATGCTCATAACAGTCTTTTGAGTTAGGAACTATTATTATCTGAATTTTTTTTAGATGAGGGAACTAATGCACAGAATTTAAGTGAATTGCTCAGGGCCATACATTAGTGGAACCGGTGTTCAAACCCAGGCATTCTGGCTCCAGAGCCCAAATTCTTTACTGTAACTGTGTGGAAATGACTTTCCAAAAAGGGAAGGAGATAAAGATGCAAAGAATATAATATAGTTTTTGCCCTCAAGAAATTCACAGTTTAGTGGGAAAGGCAGTCATGGAGGAAAAGCTCCTGGCACACAGAAAGTACAGAAATGGTTTTTTGGATGAAACTGAATAATTAGTATAAAAAATTGCCGAGGGGACACAGGAAGGAATGAATCATTTCTTGAAGGATGCATGAGAGTTTGCTTGCTGTACATGGGAGGGAAGGTCGTTCAGACTGAGGGTTTGTGTCAGCAAAGGCATGGAGGTGAAAGTGAGCAGTGAGCAGGCGTTGTCCAGGGCATGGAGGGGTGGGGGAGGGGTGGGGGAGGGAGTGGAGGGGAGGGCTGGGAGATAAGCCAGGGGCGGGTAGGATCTAGGAGTAAGAGGGCTTGTGGGTCTGGAGTCTTGTAAGCAGGAGAAATCCATCAAAGGTGGCTTAGTTTATGCTGTAGGAATGCTGCTTTCTTTACAACACATCTGTGTTTAATTTCTTACTCTATTAATTAAGACTGGTGTCTCCCTTTGCTAATTCTTATTTTAGTGCATTTATGGCAGACCTGGTGGGCCAGTATTCACAAGAAGCGCCTTTGCTGCAGTTCTACACCATCACCAAAACCCAGAATTTTATGATGAGGTAAGTGAGGTTTTCAAGAGAAAACCCAGTTTAACCAGTTTTAAGGAAAACTCCACTTTCTTTGCCTAGTAAACCAGAATTCAAGAGAAGCTGCATACTGAAATTACAGTAATAGAACTAAATGTTGAAATATTTATTTGACATAGTTTTTCTAATTATAAAAGTAACATTTATTATAAAAAATAAGAACTTGGAAAATGCAGATAATATAGAAAAGAAAAACTCAAAATTCCTCCCGTATCCCTACCACAATTAATATTTCTGTTCAAATGCATACTTAAGTATAGTTAAATACTTGTTGGACCTGAGAATCTTCCTTTCTTATTTTTGGGTTTCCTTATGTAGAATCACAATGCAGTTCATTAAAACTACTATGTGAATCCTACATTTAAATGTTTAGACCTGGTTTTTCATTATGCCTTGGTTGTGTTAAGTTAACGAAGTGGTTTCTGTCATGAGTTTTCCAGTTCTTTCTAGAGTTGAAATACCAACTCTCCTGTTTTTTGGTCAGTGAATGTTTTTAGTCCATTCAGGCTGCTGTAACAAAATACCACCAACTGGGTGGCTTGTAAACAGCAGATATTAATTGCTCGCGGTTCTGGAGCCTGGAAGTCTAGGATCAGGGTGCCAGTATGGTTGGGTGAGGGCCACGTCCCAGGTCACAGACTTCTCAGTGGTGTCCTCCCATGGCAGGAAGGGCCTGGGAGCTGTATAGGATCTCTTACAGGAGCACTAATGCCATTTATGAGGGCTCCATCCTCATGCCCTAATCACCCCAAAGGGCCCACCTACTAATACCATCACATTTGGAGTTAGGATTTCAACATATGCATTTGTGGGGGACACAGACATTTAGACCAGTACAGTGTATTAAGGATCCATTTCTTCCTTAGCACAACTTTACAGCCTCAGCTCTCTTTAACTGCAAACGTTAAATCAGTTTGGAGAGCAAATACACGTTTGTACCTGGGTGACACGTGGTTGTTTTGGAATATAAAAAAGATTATTATTTTGTCTTCCTTGCAGATTAAAATAGAATTGCCCACCCAGCTACATGAAAAGCACCACTTGCTGTTCACATTCTTCCACGTCAGCTGTGATAATTCAAGCAAAGGAAGCACAAAGAAGAAGGATGTTGTTGAAACACAAGGTTTGAATTTCATCATTCCTTTGATTGTTCACAACTTACACATCAGGTTCTTAAATTTTGTCTTGATTCTGAATTTGCATCCTTTTGTTAAGGTGTTTTTAGATGACGTTTGTAAGGGTAGCATGCCCGGCTCACATACGTCCATTTTATAGGAGATAATTTTAGAATTCTAATCCCAAAGAGGCCAGCGTACATTATAGACGCTGTTCTGCAGAGACTATATTCAGGGTCTTTTCAGTTTCTTACTGATTGGTATTAACAGTTCTTAAAGATCAGGCAATTTAGTAACATGGCTGTCTTCATACATTTTCCTACACTTACGGTGATTTTTTTGTTCTTTATTTCAACAGTTGGATATTCCTGGCTTCCTCTCCTGAAAGATGGAAGGGTGGTGACTAGCGAGCAGCACATCCCTGTCTCAGCCAATCTCCCATCCGGCTACCTTGGCTACCAGGAGCTTGGGATGGGCAGGGTACAGTACTTTAAGATTGGTTGATCGCAGTTCCTTCAGAAAGCATTAAAGATCAGCTAAAACAACAGTAACACACAAAAGCATGCAGTATTTTTGCCAGTCCCACATTTTGGTTTTAGTTATTCATTTTCAAGTAAACTTAGGCCACTGGAAGGCAGTGCTGTTAACAGTTATCACAATCTGGAATTACAGTTTGGGCATTTTATAAGCCCTGAACTAGCAGTACTTCAGCAGGGAAATGGAAACTTGGAGGTACTGTATGAGATGGAAGTTTGTCTCTGAAAACTAGCCGTGCTCAAATAAAGATAGGTTCTTAGAGTCATGCAAATGGTTAGGAATTATCTTCCAACTTATTGTAAGTCTAGTAAGCAAATCTCTCACCCACATGGTAGTCCACTCTGATACATTTCTGATTCGTTAGAGCTTGAATTTTCTCAGATTTCTCCAATTGGTTTGTTGGTTTTATATTCTTTTTAGCCATCTTAAGTGTTATAGACTTCAGTTTTATAACATGCTTAGTTAAGATCTGTTCTGTTTCATTGTGAATGGCTTTTAATATCTCTCTGCATTTAAATAGTGCCAGATTTGGGCCCATGTTATGAACAAATAGTTAAAATATTCCAAAATAAGGGTAAATCATATAACATTCAGTTATTATTCCTAGTCTGAACATGAGAAAAATAGAGGTTTCAGAAATAAAACTAAACACAAACAGATGATAGACCCTTTGCCTGTGCCAGGAATACTTACTATCCTATTTACTTTATCTGGTACCTTATGCCACGACTTTCGGAACCCTGAACTCAAGTTTGGTTAAGTCATTGGTAGTATTGGGAGTCTTTCCCTCTCAAATGGACAGTAATTCATACAGCTGCAAGTACACAGAAAAGGTAGCTTAGAATATCAGGAAGTAGGCAGAAACTAGTACTGGTTACATTCCTGCTGTGAGCCAGGCCTACATATCAAGTTACTGAGGCTGTCTGGCCTTCAGCACCTCATCAGTACCTTCACTGAAGATGATGTTTGAAGCTAATGTCACTAATCTGTTGGGATGTTTCTTCCCTCCATATGTTTTCAGCATTATGGTCCAGAAATTAAATGGGTAGATGGAAGCAAGCCACTGCTGAGAGTTTCAACTCACCTGGTTTCCACAGTGTATACTCAGGTAAGCGCTGTTCCATTAGAATTAGCAGTGATTGCTTTGTGAATGAGTTTGTGTGATTTTTTGGCAAAATAAAATCCTAATTGATATATTACATAGATATATTTTCACTCTATAAGTCCTTTTTTGAAGAAAGAAAGTGCATATAAGGTGCTCTCATGTAATGATATAAATGAATAGTACAAGTGACATTTCTCAACAGTTTTCCTCTTTTGTTGGAGGATCTTTGAAATCTTTTTTTAAATTTATTTTTATCTCTTTGATGCTTTCATTTTTATATGATATTTTATAGTCTAAATAAAACATACATGCTGCAAGAAGCAAATACTTCTGTTTCCACAGCAGATATGCTAATAAGCTTTCATTTTCTTGTCTTCTTTTATCTCCCCAGGATCAGCACTTCCATAATTTTTTCCAGTACTGTCAGAAAACCGAATCCGGAGCCCAAGCCTTAGGGAGCGAACTTGTAAAATACCTGAAGGTATCACATAGCTTTCTTAGTAACCCCTTTTTAATGAGTGTACAGTAGGTTGGGTTTTTTTATTTGGTGGTGAGTGAGGCTGCTCTTAGCTAGATGCCCTCACACTGATGGCATCTATATGGTTTTAGATAGTGGGAAGAAGTGGACTCGGAAATAATACCACTGTGATGTTCATTCCAGCCCCACATATCCTTTTCTCAGGCTGGACCTAAAACACATTATTCCTCATAGAAAACCACCCACTTAGAGGCCCTACCTGTGAGTGCTCACTGGGTGCAGAGCACAGTCACAGGCACATAAAAAGCAGTGACTTTAGTCCCACTGTTAAGTAACTTCTTATTCATTGTAGGGGACAACATAAACTTGGTGAATGCATGCTAGGTGGGCAAAAAACCCAGAAATGATGCACATAACCAACTCCAGCTTTGGGCAGGCTGGGGGGCTCCTGGAGTCATGGCACAGGGAGAGCAGGAGGGTTGGTCTAGGGGAGTTTCACCCAGAACCTGATTCTAGGGGAGCATTTCGAAAAAGGGCAATCTAAGCATGGGGACAAAATAGAAGAAATGTGAGAAGTGGAATTCGTTTGATTTAAGCAAGGAAAATGGAATGGGGATTCTGAAATCACTGCTCCAGGTCCCCTTTCAGCTATATCATAAGAGCCATGTGACTTGAATAAGAGCCTTTTATTCATTCTCTATTGCTGCTGTAACAAATTACAAAAAAATGGTGGCTTAAAACAACACAAATTTGTTTTCTTACACTTCCTGTAGGTCAGAGATCTGACACGGGTCTCACTGGGCTAAAACCAGGGTTTTATTAACAGGGCTGAGTTCCTTTCTGGAACTCTAGGGGTGAATCTATTTCCTGTCCTTTTCCAGCTCCTAAAGGCTGCACTCATTCCTTGGCTTGTGGCCCCTTCCTCCATCTCAAAGCCAACAATGTTGCATCTCTGAGCATTCTTCCCCCCACTCTCCTGCCTCCCTCTTCCGCTTTTAAGGATGCTTGTGATTACTTCAGGCCCACCTGGATAATCCAGCAGAGTCCCCTGTCTCAAGGCCAGCTAATCTGATTAGCAGCCTTAATTCCCCTTTGCCATGTAACACATTCACAGGTTCTGGGGTTTAGGACGTGGACATCTTTGCCCAGTAGTCTGCCTGCCGCTGTCTCCATTTGTTTAATTTCTTCCATCCTTATTTGGAACTAAGTGGAAACTTCTTGGGGTTGGTTTACTTTTAAAAAGGTAACACGAACTTTGCCATTCCACGTCTGTAGAGCCTGCATGCGATGGAAGGTCACGTGATGATCGCCTTCTTGCCCACCATCCTAAACCAGCTATTCCGTGTCCTCACCCGAGCAACCCAGGAGGAAGTCGCCGTCAACGTGACACGGTGAGAGAGGCAGAGAGAGGTGGATACTCTTCTTCCCTTTCAGTCTGTCCGCATCTGGAGCACAGTCATACGTATCTGGGATGCGAGTATGTGTTGAACATTATAGTTAAGAAATTTCTTTTGATCCCATATGCGGGGACCCCATCTGATTCCTTGTTTCCTCGTTTCCTGTGGTGCCAATAGCACCGTCATTGTTCTACTACTACTGTGATAATAATGAAATGTTTCCATTTTCACATTACTGTTCATTGCTTTATTCATTCCTGTGATGTGTAGGGTCATTATTCATGTGGTTGCCCAGTGCCATGAGGAAGGATTGGAGAGCCACTTGAGGTCATATGTTAAGGTATGTAAATGAAACTGCCCCGGTCATTTAAATCTGTGGCTCTCCAATTTTCCTTCTGAGGACTTACTTTTATTAATCTAGTCATTTGGGGATGTATTTGGGATGAAACTTAACACCTCTGCCTATAGCTGGTGCTTGCACCTGAACGTGGGGAAGTCCAGAGAGGGGCAGCCATTCCTTTATTTACTTGATTTCATTCTTTCAGCTACATTTCGTCCTTTTATGGGTTTTGCAAATAATGTGACCCAAATGACATAGAAATTGAAAGATGGGAAGGTTAGCTGTGGCCACCATCAAATTAGAAGACTATGAAGGAAAGTAAGAGGTGCCGTTAGGATAAACATCAACAAGTTTGTCATTTACATACAATATTTCGTGAACATGGTGGCCTTTACTGTTCTCAAAAGTTACACGTGTTCTATTTAACCTTCGACACCTCTGTGAATTATAGTTATGTATTAGTTTAAAAAGTAAAATTGGGGTGCTTTAGGGAATCAGTTCCTGAGTGTCATGCGACACATTGCTTAAAGCCCTTGGGAGGTGGAGTTCTGGGCTGGAGGAACCACCAGCTGAGTCAGGTGATCCACATGTTTTGATGGGCTCCCTGAAGACACCCTGGGCTCCCTCTTCCTGTCACATGACAACCACCCTTCCCACCTTCCGTTTCCACACCTCCTCTCCCACCCATGCAGTTGTATCTCAGTCCCAGATCTCCATCCTTTGGAGCCTCTCCAGCTTTCAGCCCAACTTGGAGAACCGGTGCATTAAAATATCTTTCCCTTTTCTTTGAAGTATGCTTATAAGGCTGAGCCATATATTGCTTCCGAATACAAGACGGTGCATGAAGAGCTGACCAAATCCATGACCACAATTCTCAAGCCTTCCGCCGATTTCCTCACCAGCAACAAACTACTTAAGGTATGTCAGGAGGGCCAGTGTGGCTCTGTGGTATTGAAACAAGAAAATTCAGACTTCATGGCCTGATCGATTTCACCCTCTTTGTGTGCTTTTGGAGACAATCACCACCTCCTAAAAGGGGGTAACAGAGTTAGTTCTTCAGTACCAACTTCGCTGCTTGTACTTGTGCTCGTAACAGAGCTGCAAGGTATTACTGTGTTCAAAGTTTCACAGTCATTATATTCAAACCATTGGAGGACACTGAGTTAGAGACTATAAAGGCAAGTGTCCACGGGTGGGACCCAACCGAGAGGAAAGGCCAGTGAGAATGAGCTGGCACCTCTGGTTGGCTGTGCCGTGCTGAGTGTCTGCTGAGTGTACGGCATTGTTTACTGTTGGACACGTGGAAGCGGGTGCATCTGCCTTGCACCTCTGCTCTGACAGCCATTCGCCAAGAGGCTCAGCTATGTTTTCAGGTCACACTTGTTTCACATCAGTGACATTGTCAGCCTAAGGGAGTAAATGTCTCACCTTCTGATTTGTTGTTTTCCTTACTGGATTCTTTTGTTTCTTTCAGTATTCATGGTTTTTCTTTGAAGTTTTGATCAAATCCATGGCTCAGCATTTGATAGAGAACTCCAAGGTTAAGGTATGTCACTTCCGCTCAGGGCTTACCTGGCAGTTCTTACGGGAAATTCTCTTTCATTGTGTTTGTAGCTAACACTTATTATTGCTTTCTATGTTCCAGTCACAGTACTGTTCTAGGGGCTTTCCAAGTAGTAAGTCATTTTGGCTGTATAACAACCCTATGGGGGAAGTACTAGTCTTATAGTTTTATAGATGAAGAAGGTGAGACCAGAGTGCTTGAGTTAACTACCCAGGATCCTGCAATGAATTGAGGGAGCCAGGCTTTGGGCCAGTCTGGCTCCAGAGCCCACACTCGTGGAGCTCTGTGTTATTAAATCCAGAGAAAAATAAGTCTTTTCCTTTGACTAGCTTAGAAATCTTCACATCTGCTGAAAAGGGAGTAGCAGTTTAAGCGTTCATTTCAAATGTAACTACCCAGTGTTCGTTAAGTGTCTTGAACATTGTAGAGATTTCTCAGCAACTTAGATGGGAAAGTCTGGTATGATCACACATCCTCTATGGCCAATTAGTGGACTCTGAGACAACTCCGTCTCCCCTGACGCATCCTCCCCATGGTGCCTGGGTGTGTGTGACCCTCTGGGTCCCCGTGCTGTCCCCTGGTTCCCACTGGTCTCTGCCATGAGATGAACAGACTCTGGCCTGATGCCCCCGCTGGCTGGCTGAGGCTCAGTGTAGATAAATGTTTATGGAATTCCAACGCAGTAAACCAAGGTGGCTGTGCACAGGATTGCTTCTGAGACTCTCGGAGTCCCGGAGTTGCTGTATGACTGGATTCTTACTGTGTCATAGCTGTACAGAAGCGGGGTGTTGGTGACTATGGCCGGGAGCAGCAGGCGCTCATGCGGGGAGCAGGAGTCCTGGGGCCCAGCAGCCTCCTCAATGCACGTGGGAAGGAGGGCGGAGCCCCAGGGAGGGAGGCTCAAGATCTAGGTCCCCTGGACAAGGGATCTGGATGGAGAGGAAGCCTGGGGAAAGGCTGGTGGATCTTGTCAGGTGGAAGGCTGGTGGTTCAGAACCTAAAGCTGTGCTTTTCTTCTAGTAGAGCTGGAGCCTGCTCAGGAGGTTTCCTTTCTTTTCTTTTTTCTTTTAAATCCAATTTTAGTGCACAGGGAGATGCCAGATGGAGGTGGGCCCTGCCTTCCACAGAGTAGCGCACCATCTAAATCTTGCCAGCACAGCCTGCCAAGGGAAAAATCTAGCAGATTGTCTACTTGGCAGTATGCAGCTAAACAGGCATGCACACACACACACATGTTATTTTGCCTTTCTGTTAAAAATGCCCTATACAGGACAGGCTCTAGGCCTGTCGTCGTCTGCTGGGGCTGCCATCACAAGTACTATACACCAGGGGACTTAAACAACAGAAGTTTATTTCCTTGTGATCCTGGAGGCTAGATGTCTTGAGATCAAGGTGTCTGTAGGGTTGGTTTCTCAGGAGGCCTCTCTCCGTGGCTTGTGGGTGGCCTTCTTCTCCCTGTGTCCTCGCATGGTCTTCTCTCTGTGTGTGTCTGTGTCCTAATCTCTTCTTAATCCTGCTGGATTAAGGCTCATCTTGATGACCTAATTTTAACTTAATTTCCTCTTTGAAGACCCTATCTCCAAATGCACTTACATTCTGAGGTAGGGTTAGGACTTCAATATACAAATTTGGGGGGGGAGGTTGGGAACAGGGACACAATTCAGTTCATAACTGAACTACTGGATTTTTCATCATTTTTGTCTTTAAATAAATGGGATCACTTCAGAGAGATTAGTAAACCTGATTATATTTTTAAAAAGAACTGATGTGTTCAGGAAGTATTCATTGAGCCCTTATTATATGACAGGCTCAGAGGTTACACGGTTAAATGTAGTATGATTTGTGCCCTCATGGAGTTCATGTGGGAAAGCGTGCAGTTAGACCACGGGAGCCATGTTCAAGGAGGTAAGGAACACTTTTGAAACATTCCTGAGAAGTATATTTATTTATTTGTTTATTTTTATTTTTTTATACAGCAGGTTCTTTAGTTATCTATTTTATACATATTAGTATATACATGTCAATCCCAATCTCCCAGTTCATCCCACCACCACCACCTGCCCCCCAACGTTGCCCCCTTGGTGTCCATGTTTGTTCTCTACATCTGTGTCTCTATTTCTGCCTTGAAAACCGGTTCATCTGTACCATTTTTCTAGATTCCACATATATGTGTTAATATACGATATTTGTTTTTCTCTTTCTAACTTAATTCACTCTGTATGACAGTATCTAGGTCCATCCACGTCTCTATAAATGACCCAGTTTCGTTCCTTTTTATACCTGACTAATATTCCATTGTATATATATACCACATCTTCTTTATCCATTCCTTTGTCGATAGGCACTTAGGTTGCTTCCATGACCTGGCTATTGTAAATAGTGCTGCAGTGAACATTGGGGTGCATGACTCTTTGTGAATTATGGTTTTCTCAGGGTATATGCCCAGTAGTGGGATTGCTTGGTCATATGGTAATTCTATTTTTAGTTTTTTAAGGAACCTCCATACTGTTCTCCATAGTGGCTGTATCAATTTACATTTCCACCAACAGTGCAGGAGGGTTCCCTTTTCTCCACACCCTCTCCACCATTTGTTCTTTGCAGATTTTCTGATGATGCCCATTCTAACTGGTGTGAGGTGATACCTCATTGTAGTTTTGATTTGCATTTCTCTAATAATTAGCGATGTTGAGCAGCTTTTCATGTGCTTCTTGGCCATCTGTATGTCTTCTTTGGAGAAATGTCTACTTAGGTCTTCTGCCCATTTTTGCATTGGGTTGTTTGTTTTTCTAATATTGAGCTGCATGAGCTGTTTATATATTTTGGAAATTAATCCTTTATCTATTGATTCAGTTGCAAATATTTTCTCCCATTCTGAGAGTTGTCTTTTCATCTTATTTATAGTTTCCTTTGCTTTGCAAAAGCTTTTAAATTTCATTAGGTCCCATTTGTTTATTTTTCTTTTTGTTTCCGTTACTCTAGGAGGTGGGTCAGAAAAGATCTTGCTGTGATTTATGTCAAAGAGTGTTCTTCCTGTGTTTTCCTCTAAGAGTTTTATAGTGCCAGGTCTTACATTTAGGTCTTTAATCCATTTTCAGTTTATTTTTGTGTATGGTGTTAGGGGGTGTTCTAATTTCATTCTTTTACATGTAGCTGTCCAGTTTTCCCAGCACCACTTATTGAAGAGACTGTCTTTTCTCCATTGTATATCCTTGCCTCCTTTATCATGGATTAGTTGACCATAGGGGCATGGGTTTATCTCTGGACTTTCTATCCTGTTCCTTTGATCTATATTTCTGTTTTTCTGCCAGTACCATATTGTCTTGATTACTGTAGCTTTGTAGTGTAGTCTGAAGTCAGAGAGTCTGATTCCTCCAACTCTGTTTTTTTCCCTCAAGATTGCTTTGGCTATTTGGGGTCTTTTGTGTCTCCATACAACTTTTAAGATCTTTTGTTCTAGTTCTGTAAAAAATGCCATTGGTAATTTGATAGGGATTGCATTGAATCTGTATATTGCTTTGGGCAATATTGATTCTTCCAATCCAAGAGCATGGTATATCTCTCCATCTGTTTGTGACATCTTTGATTTCTTTCATCAGTGTCTTTTAGTTTTCTGAGCACAAGTCTTTTACCTCCTTAGGAAGATTTATTCCTAGGTATTTTATTCTTTTTGTTGCAATGGTGAATGGGATTGTTTTCTTAATTTCTCTTTCTGAACTTTCTTTATTAGTGTATAGGAATGCAAGAGATTTCTGTACATTAATTTGGTATCCTGCAACTTTACCAAATTCATTGATTAGCTCTAGTAGTTTTCTGGTGGCATCTTTAGGATTCTCTATGTATAGTATCATGTCATCTGCAAACAGTGACAGTTTTACTTCTTCTTTTCCAATTTGAATTCCTTTTATTTCTTTTTCTTCTCTGATTGCCGTGGGTAGGACTTCCAAAACTATGTTGAATAATAGTGGCAAGAGTGAACATCCTTGTCTTATTGCTGATCTTAGAGGAAATGCATTCGGTTTTTCCCCATTGAGAGTGATGTTGGCTATGGGTTTGTTGTATATGGCCTTTTAGGTAGGTTCTCTCCATGCCCACTTTCTGGAGATTTTTATCATAAATGGGTGTTGAATTTTGTCAAAAGCTTTTTCTGCATCTGTTGAGATGATCATATGGTTTTTATCCTTCAGTTTGTTAATATGGTGTATCACATTGATTGATTTGCATATATTGAAGAATCCTTGCATCGCTGGGATAAATCCCACTTGATCATGGTGTATGATCCTTTTAATGTGTTGTTGGATTCTGTTTGCTAGTATTTTGTTGAGGATTTTTGCATCTATATTCATCAGTGATATTGGTTTGTAATTTTCTTTATTTGTAGTATCTCTGTCTGGTTTTGGTATTAGGGTGATGGTGGCCTTGTAGAATGAGTTTGGGAGTGTTCCTTCCTCTACAATTTTTTGGAAGATTTTGAGAAGGATAGGTGTTAGCTCTTCTCTAAATGTTTGATAGAATTCACCTGTGAAGCCATCTGGTCCTAGACTCTTGTTTGTTGGAAGATTTTTAATCACAGTTTCAATTTCATTACTTGTGTTTGGTCTTTCATATTTTCTATTTCTTCCTGGTTCAGTCTTGGAAGGTTATACCTTTTTAAGAATTTGTCCATTTCTTCTAGGTTGTCCATTTTATTGGCATATGGTTGCTTGTAGTAATCTCTCATGATCCTTTGTATTTCTGCAGTGTCAGTTGTTACTTCTCCTATTTCATTTCTAATTCTGTTGATTTGAATCTTTTCCCTTTTTTTCTTGATGAGTCTGGCTAATAGTTTGTCAATTTTATTTATCTTCTCAAAGAACCAGCTTTTAGTTTTATTGATCTCTGATATCGTTTCCTTCATTTCTTTCTCATTTATTTCTGCTTTGGTCTTTATGGTTTCTTTGCTTCTACTTTGGGTTTTGTTTGTTCTTCTTTCTCTAGTTCCCTTAGGTGTAAGGTTAGATTGTTTATTTGAGATGTTTCTTGTTCCTTGAGGCAGGATTGTATTGCTATGAACTTACAGCTGCTTTTGCTGCATCCCATAGGTTTTGGATCATCATCTTTTCATTGTCATTTGTCTCTAGGTATTTTTTGATTTCCTCTTTGATTTCTTCAGTGATCTCTTGATTATTTAGTAACCTATTGTTTAGCCTCCAAGTGTTTGTGTTTTTTAAGTTTTTTCCCCTGTAATTTCTGATCTCATAGTGTTGTGGTCGGAAAGGGTGCTTGATATGATTTTAAGTTTCTTAAATTAACTGAGGCTTGATTTGTGACCCAAGATATGATCTATCCTGGAGAATGTTCCGTGTGCACTTGAGAAGAAAGTGCAATCTGCTGTTTTTGGATGGAATGTCCTATAAATATCAATTAAATCTATCTGGTCTATTGTGTCATTTAAAGCTTGTGTATTTTTTATTAATTTTTTGTCTGGATGATCTGTCCATTGATGTAAGTGAGGTGTTAAAGTCCCCCACTCTTACTGTGTTACTGTCGATTTCCTCTTTTATAGCTGTTAGCATTTGCCTTATGTATTGAGTGCTCCTATGTTGGGTGCATATATATTTATAATTATTATATCTTCTTCTTGGATTGATCCTTTGATCATTAGGTCGTGTCCTTCCTTGTCTCTTATAACATTCTTTATTTTAAAGTCTATTTTCTCTGATAGGAGAATTGCTACTCCAGCTTTCTTTTGATTTTCATTTGCATAGAATATCTTTTTCCATCCCCTAACTTTCAGTCTGTATGTGTCCCTAGGTCTGAAGTGGGTCTCTTGGTAGACAGCATATATATGGGCCTTGTTTTTGTATCAGTTCAGTCAGTCTATGTCTTTTGGTTGGAGCATTTAATCCATTTACATTTAAGGTAATTATCAATATGCATGTTCCTGTTACCATTTTCTTAATTGTTTTGGGTTTGTTTTCGTAGGTCTTTTCCTTCTCTTGTGTTTCCTGCCTAGAGAAGTTCCTTTAGCATTTGTTGTAAAGCTGGTTTAGTGGTGCTGAATTCTCTTAGCTTTTGCTTGTCTATAAAGCTTTTGATTTCTCTGTCAAATCTGAATGAGATCCTTGCTGGGTAAAGTAATCTTGGTTGTAGGTCCTTCCCTTTCATTGCTTTAAATATATCGTGCCATTCCCTTCTGGCTTGTAGAGTTTCTGCTGAGAAATCAGCTGTTAACCTTATGGGAGTTCACTTGTATGTTATTTGTCGTTTTTCCCTGCTGCTTTTTTTTTTTTTTTTTTGCGGTACGCGGGCCTCTCACAGTTGCGGCCTCTCCTGTTGTGGAGCACAGGCTCCGGATGTGCAGGCTCAGCGGCCATAGCTCACAGGCCCAGCCGCTCCACAGCATGTGGGATCTTCCCGGACCGGGGCACGAACCCGTGTCCCCTGCATCAGCAGGTGGACTCTCAACCACTGCACCACCAGGGAAGCCCTTCCCTGCTGCTTTTAATAATTTTTCTTTGTCTTTAATCCTTGTCAGTTTGATTACTGTGCGTCTCAGCATGTTTCTCCTTGGGTTTATCCTGCCTGGGACTCTCTGCACTTCCTGGACTTGGGTGGCCATTTCCTTTCCCATGTTAGGAAAGTTTTTGACTATAATCTCTTCAAATATTTTCTCAGGTCCTTTCTCTTTCTCTTCTCCTTCTGGGACCCCTATAATGCAAATGTTGTTGAGTTTAATGTTGTCCCAGAGGTCTCTTAGGCTGGCTTCATTTCTTTTCATTCTTTTTTCTTTATTCTGTTCCATTGCAGTGAATTCCACCCTTCTGTCTTCCAGGTCACTTATGTGTTCTTCTGCCTCAGTTATTCTGCTATTGATTCCTTCCAGTGTGTTTTTCATTTCAGTTATTGTATTAATCATCTCTGTTTGTTTGTTTTTTAATTCTTCTAGGTGTTTATCCTTTAGTTCTCCAAGTCTTTGTTAAACATTTCTTGCATCTTCTCGACCTTTGCCTCCTTTCTTTTTCTGAGGTCCTGGATCATCTTCAGTATCATTATTCTGAGTTCTTTTTCTGGAAGGTTGCCTATCTCCACCTTATTTAGTTGTTTTTCTGGGTTTTTATCTTGTTCCTTCATCTGGGACATAGTCCTCTGCCTTTTCATTTTGTTTATCTTTCTGTGAATGTGGTTTTCTTTCCACAGGCTACAGGATTGTAGTTCATCTTGCTTCTGTCTGCCCTCTTGTGGATGAGGCTATCTGAGAGGTTTGTGCAAGCTTCCTCATGGGAGGGACTGGTTGAGAAGTATATTTAAAATCAACTATCAGTGTCATCTATCTGAGAACTGTGATAAAAAATTAATAAAGGAATTTAATTGTGTGTGATCTTTTCTCAAGATGGCAAATTAAACCGTAGAACTTTAGGGTCAGTAGGGACCAGAAAGCTAACTTCTTGTCCAACTCCTCCCTTATTTCACAGAGGTAGAGATGGAAGTCTGTACCCATGAAGTGACCTGCCCAGGGTCACACAATTGAGCAGAGCCAAGAGTCATGCTAGAGGCAGGATCAGCCTATCTCAAGTGTTCTGCCATTCCCAGCCTATAACCCCATTCTCCAACGCCACGAGGGAATAGTGTGTACTTGGAACTTTACACAAAGCACTCAGATGCTGCCATGCAGAACCTTTTCTGTAAGTTAATTATATCTTGGTCTCAAAACAGCATTCAGACAGTTTTTAGAAGTAGTTTATTTTAAAATTATCCAGTTTGCAAAGAAACACAGGCATCCAAAAGGAGAAAGCTTAATCGCAGCATAATTTACTATAAAAAGAGATTCAAAACACCAGCTCCCCACTTTGGGGAGTTTGACATTATTCACTTTTAGAGGGTCTCTCCTGTGGCTTCTGCTTCCATGTCACCCAAGATAACATCCTTCCCCTAAATCATGCCGCCCTTCCCCTAAACCACACCTTGATCTAGGAACTTCTCTCAGTTTTTGAAGCGTGCATTAACTTTGCCTCATATCTTAGGAGTAATGAGTTTTTATGTTTGAATTATTTATTTTAATGTTTGTCTTATATTTACATATTAAGAATTGCATGTCCTAGTCCCTGATCCCTGTGTTCTGGATTTAGGGAACAAGTTCATAGTCACCATTTCTGTACCACTTGTGATTTCCAGAATCATGATCAGATCCCCTCAGAGTTTTTCTGTTTTTAGGCTGAAGGTTGTCAGTATAATCCAATGTGTTTATAATCCCGACCTTGACTTTCTTCCTCATTGGTGAGTCTGTCTTAAAGTGCCATGAACAGGCACACAACTGTCTTGTAGGGGCACCTGGGCCATGGATTCATGTAAGAGCCAGATGTTGCTTTCAGTGTTGCTGAAAGCCCTGCCCAAGGATATCTGCCGTGGATCAGCATTTGGGGGCATAGTGTGTCTTGAACTGAGGCCTTCATTTTCCAGTCCCGGTGCTGGCAGGGTTGTTCCATCTGATGCCCATATATGAGGAGGGATAAATCTGCACGCTGTTGTACCGAAGATGAAGGCAACCATGTATATATGTCCACCTTCCCGTCCGCGGCCAAGCAAACTACACTTTGCTACACTTGCGGAGGAGAGCTGTGAATCGGAGCCTCTCTGAACTAGCATCTAAAGTAATCAATTTCTTTACTACCGCAGATGAACCTGCAAAGTTTGGATTGATAACATATGACTGTGCCAAACTTGAGTGTTTTATAGGTGAGGTCCTTAGAATTTGTAATAAGCAGTTTTTGAGAAAGATACAAAACAGGCCTCATTGGGGCTTACTGAGGAGTTCCCACTCTGCCTCTAAGGTCAGCATATTTTAGGTGTGTTTTTTCTGTCATTTATTTTTAGCAACTGTAATTTCAGCAGACTCATTTTGAGTTTCCTTCCCTCCCATACTGAATCACGCAAATTGTTAGCATTCCACAGGTGTTCCTCGGGGAAGCTGGAAACCTGGCAGTGGACAGGTTGAATATCTACCTTTAAGTGTCAGTTGTTTAGCTTTCAACCATTTTCTGTCTTAATTGAGGAAGGAAAGAGCTTTCATTTGAAGAGTGAACAAAAGGGTGGTATATGGTTCATGTTCTAAGTGTACTGCCTGGACTTCCTCTAAACCATATGTGTGAACTCTATACATACATGATGGCAGAACAGTAATAGCCATACTTCCATCCATGAGTCATTGTTTCAAATAGTGTTTGTTCTGTGCAGAGCACTGAGGAGAAATGCAGGTAGAGTGGAGGGTGCGTCCTCAACCTTGAAGCTCACAGAGTCCTTGGAGAAGGAGAACATGCTGTCAGAGGAGAGTGCAGGAAGGTGTACAAGCTCCAACGTGGTAGATTCACGTGGAGCTGGAGCTGGAACTTTACCTGGGCCTAGAAGGATTATTTTGGGGAGCTTTGTGGCCAAGCAGCAGACGATTTGGTAGAGACCATAGAAAGGCAGGGTAGTGACAAGATGAAAGAGAGTGTAAATGTTAGCAGAGTGATTGGGAAACTTTTGTATCAATGAGTCTCCCTTCCTCCTGGAGTTTAAATAGTCTGTGGAACAGATTAATGCATCTGTCATTGTTTATATGTCTTTTATTTATTTATTTTTTTTAGCTCTCTAAATGACATTTTCTGGTGATGCTGATGAAGATCTAGCATTGGGAGGGAAGAGGTAGGCTTGAGGATGAGGACACAAACCATTATGAATGAATAAGAGAGGATATTAAGACAGAACCAATAATTTGACCCAGCAATTATACTTCTAAAGTATTTACCAAAGAGAAATGAAAACAGATATCCACACAAAGACCTGTATGCAAATGTGCATAGCAGTTTTATTCATAGGAGCCAAAAACTGGAAATGTCCATTAACTGGTGAATGATAGACAGGTTGTGGTAACTCCATACAATGAAATACTACTTAGTAATAAAAAGGAACAAAGTATTGATTTGATTTCCATCCAGTAACACAGATGGATCTCGAAAGCATTATGTTATGTGAAGGAGGTCACTGTGGTCACATATACACGATACACTATACACTGTATGTGTTCATTTATATGACATTCTAGAAAAAGGTAAACTACAGGGACAGAAAACAGAGCAGTGGTTTCCAGGGGCCAGCGTGGGGGAGGGGATTCAAAGGGACAAGAGGAATTTTTTTGTTTTTTTTTTTTGCGGTACGCGGGCCTCTCACTGTTGTGGCCTCTCCCGTTGCGGAGCACAGGCTCCGGACACGCAGGCTCAGCGGCCATGGCTCACGGGCCCAGCTGCTCTGCGGCACGTGGGATCTTCCCAGACCGGGGCACAATCCTGTGTCCCCTGCATCGGCAAGTGGACTCTCAACCACTGCACCACCAGGGAAGCCCAAGAGGAAGTTTTTTGGGTGATAGAAATGGACTGTATCTTGGCTGTGGTAGTGGTTACACAGCTGTATTCATTTGTCCAGATGAACCCAACTGTGTACCTTAAAAGGGTGAATTTTAATGTATGTAAATTAAACCTCAATAAATCTGACTTAGAATGTAGTAAAGTCAGATTGAATGGGGGATAAAAGGCCACCTGGATATTAAGTGTGAGCGTACAGTAGAATGGAGCTTTCCAAAGAGAGAATCGGGGCATGGTTTACCAGGGAAGGTGGAGGTGATCAGTTTTCTTGGGAGATCTTATGCTTTAGGGCTATGGGTTCAGCTGCTGTGACAGAGATCTAAAGTAATATTGACACACAAGAGAAAAAGTTTATTTCTTCTCACCTCAAAGTCCAGGGTAGTATGGGGGTTCCATTCCACAGAGTTACAGAGGCCCAGACTCCTTCCATTTCCCTCCTTTGTCTACCTGGAGGGCTGCTCGTCCTCCTGATCTGAATGGGTCACCCCCATGCCCACGTGAGCCAGCACGAAGGGGAGGGCAGCCTTTTCCCTGTAAGGATATGGCACCAGCAGGGTGCAGAGAGAAGTAAACACAGAAAGGTTAGAGAGAAGACCGAGTTCTGCAGATGAAAACGAGGACACGGGAGAAGGAAAGAACTTGCAGGACAAAAGAGAGAAGTGATGTAGGGATTCCAGTGAGAGGGAGTAACTTGAGACTGCTGGAAATGTCATTGGCAAATTTCTTGTCTATCCCATTACTTTTCTGTTGTTACTGTCGTTTGCTAAGCCAGGAGAATGAAGTTTATTAACTAGTAGTCTTATTTATTGTTAACACTGAGCAGTGAAATGGCCTGTAGAAGAGAGGTCTCTACACCCAGGAGAGTAGAACACAGCAAGGAGCACAGCACTGAACGCGTGAAGGCTTTTGGATGTCCTTGCGCAGTGGGCAGCGACTTGGGCGGCAGTGGATGCGGCACCCAGATGATGTAGGACATGGTATAGCCCCTCGCTGGCGTCTGTGGAGACGTGGCTGTCAGCAGCAGGGCCCGCAGGGCCCTTCGCTTCAAGGCTGAGTGTGGGTCATCAGGGAGATCCCACTGAGGCCAGGGGTCTGGTGGCAGGAGCTGAGCAGCCAGCAGGAGGGCATGAAGGTGTCGGGCTGACAGCAGGGTGGGGGGCATGGGGCGCAGCAGGTGGGCTGGAGGAGGCAGATCAGGTGTGGGCAGGTGCTGGGCCGGCAGACCGAGCACCGGCAGCCCTTGTTGGAGGCATAGATGGTTGTGGCCGGGCCACTGTGGACGCTGCAGCATTACCAAAGGGAGATCCGGCTGCAGGACATGGTCAGGAGGTAGGTTTCGTTTGGCTGAGAAGTCTCCTGCTGTCTTAGTGTCTGTCCTCTCCTGAGCCAGCGCTTATAACACTCACTCCCCTAGATATCAGCTCATTAGCCTAGATCATGTTCTTCCATCTCAGTTTATAATAATCTCCATAAAGTCATCTCATTACCTCAGTCTTTATTACCCTTCAATGTGTGTCTTGCCTCATTGCTTTGTTGCCAAATGAGGACTCTAGACAATAGCTGTTTGTCACTGCAGGGAGAGCTTTATCTCACCATTAAAAAAATTTTATTATAGAAATTTTTAAAAAGAAAAAGAAAGGGAATAGTTTCATGAATCTCATGTGCCTCTCACCCACCCAGCTTCAACAGTTATCAACACTCTGCCATTCTTGCTTTAGGTATCCACCCTCATACTTCTTTTTTCCTAGAGTATTTTTAAAGCAGTTCCCCAATATTTTATCATTTCATCTATAAAACTAGTGTATAATATCCAATGGATAAAGCCTTAAAAAAGAATAACCATTGCACCATATGACACTCAATAAAGTTAGAAATATTTCTCTATTATCATCCAACACCCCATCTGTATTCCGTTTCCCCCAGGTGTCTTAAAAATGTCATTTTACAGTTGGTCTGAATCAGGATCTAAACATAGTCCACACACTGCATTGGGTTGATGTGTCTCTGAAGTTTCTTGGATCCTCACACTGTTTCCTCTCCATTTGTTTGTTTCTTTAATGCAGTGTATTTGTTGAAGAAAGTAGACCATTTGTCCTGCAGAATTTTCCATATTCTAGATTTGGCCAGTTGTAACCTTGCAGTGATACGTGACATGATTCTCTGTACCCTCTGTATCCTGTACCCTTGTGTAGTGATATCTAGAGGCTTAATTCCATCCAGGTTTGATTTTCTTTGTGGCAAGGATACACCTTGGCTGGTGCTACTGTATCACGTCAGAGGCATAGGAGTCTGGTTGTCCCACTTTTAGTTATAATAATATTGACTAATGGGTTCCATTCGGTCCACCCCATGCTGCCATTATAGAGTTCCCCGTCCACTTTTCATGGTTTAAGCAGCTGTTGACTCAGCCCCATGCTGTAGGCTTTTCTTGGGAGACCTCTTTTTTAGGAATGGCCAGCTTAGGTAGCTGGCGGTCATGCCTGGTGGTTAGAGTTGGCCTTACCTGGGTTCCTGGAAGCTGATCATCTGTTGAGGCTGACACCTCAGGATATAGAGTTACTGGTTTGCACATATGGAACAAAGTCCTTTTGGAATTTAAAATTTTACTCTTCTGTTTTTGAAAGTAGGTAAAGTTCCATTTCTTATGACTTGATCCTTCCCTCACTGGATTCTTGAGTTTATGTACATTTACAAAGATTGTCTTGTTATTGGTTTGAGAACTGAGATTATTACAAAGCTGGCATTTCAAAATTTCATAGTAGGTTCTGGTATTTAATGCATAAAATAATGCATGCTTTCATAGCATAAATACCTAGGCTCCAGTTCTAGTTTTACAAAATACTATTTGTTTGATATTAGGATACTGGTTTGGCTGCTCCAAAAGAGGCCAAAATAATAGTGGCTAAATTAAGACAGAAGGTTCATTTCTCTCTTTTGGAAAATTATGAGCCAGTAGGCAGCTCAGACAGTGGGGATCTTGTCCTGCAAGGTCATTCAGGGACTCAAGCTCCTATCCAACTCTCCAGCCCAGGTGTCACCCTCGTCTGCATAGCTGAGAAGCTGGCTCACCACCACTCCACATTCCAGGCAGTGGCAAAGAGGAGGACTTGGTAGGCAAGCAGCTCCTTTTATGAGAAAGGCAAGCCTCTTACAGCCCATTGGCCAGAACTAGTCACATGGCCATTATCTTGCCACAACTTATGCTGGGAAATGCAGTCTCTAGCTGGGCAGCCATGTGCCCTGTAAAACCCAGGAGTTCGGCCACTGAAAGGGAGAAGGAAAGGAAAGATATTAAAGGTCAGTTAGTATTTTTTATTGAATCCTTCCAAGCTTCAGTTTCATCTCATCTGTAATGTGGGGATGAAAACACCCCCCTGTTGTGGCTGTTAGAATTACGTGCTCTTAGAATCACGTGCATGCACGGGTAAGTGTCGCGGAGCATCCAGTTCAGCCCCCTTCACATTCCAGGCCTTCAATAAATGGTTCCATGCACTGGGGCCAGAGGGGGCAGCGCAGCATCACAGAGCAGAAAGAGCATAGGCTTTAAACTCATTGTAGATCTGGCTTTGAATCTTGTTATTGTTAGCTGTGTGACTGAAGACACATTTACCTAACCTCTCTGACCCTCTATAATATGAGGGTGTTTAAGAATTTAATGAAAAAGTACATAAAAATATCTAGTGCAGTGCCTGGTGTGTAGAAGATATATGGTAAGTGGTAGCTAATTGCTAAGTGACCTGTGTGTAATTTCTTAGGCAAGCGTTCCTGATGGGGAAAAATTATTATGTAAAGTCAATTTAAAGAGGACTTCTAAGCAGTTTCAACTAGTGACATACAGTCACCATTCTGTGTGTGTTCAGTTTGAGTACTTGAGGATTAAACCTAAGACAGTGTTTTCTAAAGAAAGCTCTGAAAGATACAGGCATGAGAATCAAAGTAAAAGGCAGTAAAAATGCTGGTCTGATCAGAATCTCTGGAAGTAAAGGTGCATCTCCACATTTTTATAAATACCTCCACAGTGGTCTTTATCATACTGAAGTCTAACATCTCAGACCTGATCCACAGCATTTATTTGAAGTATTAGAATACTCATACAGTACTTCGAGAGAAGAAAGAATAATTTATCTTATCTAATTTCAGATAAATAAGATGAGAGCCCTGGGTTTTTGAAATGAACTCAGGGATGAGGTGGGGTTTTTTTTCCCCTCGAAGGTTGCAACTTAAAAAATAATAAATGTTTGCTCTAAATCCTTTTTAGTTATTGCGAAACCAGAGATTTCCTGCATCCTATCATCATGCAGTGGAAACTGTTGTGAATATGCTGATGCCACACATCACTCAGAAGTTTCGAGATAACCCGGAGGCGTCTAAGAATGCGAATCATAGCCTGGCTGTGTTCATCAAGGTGGGGGCCTCCGGGGAAGAGGGTGTCTGCCGAGTGCCTAATGTGCTTTTTCTAGCAGAGTGACTCGTACATATAGATGCTTAGTGAACGTTGATGGCAGGTTTTTATGCCAAAGGATAAACTTACAATAAATGCAGATTAGAAGCCAACTTTCAAAAAAAGCCTAAATACTTAAACTTTGTGGGTTGTTTCCTCCACAGAGATGTTTCACCTTCATGGATAGGGGCTTTGTCTTTAAGCAGATCAACAACTACATCAGCTGCTTTGCTCCTGGAGATCCTAAGGTAGCCTGTGCGCACGTGTGCACGTGTGTGTGTGTGTGTGTGTGTGTGTTACACACTGTTCTTTTTGTCTCTCTGAGTGACATCTGGATACCCACCTGTTTCTCTTGGTTCACATCAGAATTTTCTTTCAGTCCCAGAGGCACTATTCATTCTCCTCTCTTGGAGATACTAACTAGTACTTGCATTAATGTGTGAGATATTAAGGACACAGTAATTCCATATGCAACATAAATACCTGTTGATTTTTCTCATAAATACCTTAAATGACTTCTCAGCTGCAAAACTAAAAGTGTATGTGTTGCAAATCATAGTTTATTTAACAAGGTAACAGAAATAACCATGTAGCCTTTCTCTGCTAGAATTATCTGTCTCTTCCCTTGCGTGTCTATTTTAAAGCTCTGCCTTACGCATTTTTTTATTGCACTGAACCTGTGCCTATAATTATAAGCTGCCTGAAATCCTTTATTGAAGTAAGAGGAGCATAAATCATAAATGCCCTAAAAGTCAGTGGAGGACATTGTTTAATGAAATGTGTTCCCAATTTTCAAACAAATCCCTGCAGACATTCTGAAATCTGTAAAATAGCCCAGAGCCTGCAGCTCTAAGACAGGGAAGAGGCTAAAGACGAGTGTGTGATTCCTAATAGGTTTTTCAGGAGGCTGTATAAAGTATCCACTGAGGCATTTAACTTACGACTAACCATATTTTTCCTGCAGACCCTCTTTGAATACAAATTTGAATTTCTCCGTGTGGTGTGCAATCATGAACATTATATTCCATTGAATTTACCAATGCCATTTGGAAAAGGCAGGATTCAAAGATATCAAGGTAATTTATCTTTAAATATATTAATCCTAGTCTTTTCAGAAAGAGAGCCATTCATTTTTAATAAGAAAAGAGAATTAGTTCACACATGACATTCAAATTATCTGATATTTTTCATTGATGAATTGATTTTTTTCTTGTTAAATTTCCATTAAAAAAATGGATAAAATGCTCTGTAGGAACTTATTTTTTTTAGCAAAATTACCAGACTACAGATCATGCCAGTGTGCAAAATTACCAGACTACAGATCATGCCAGTGTGCAAAATTACCAGACTACAGATCATGCCAGTGTGACTCTTTTTCATTGAAAAGTTCCATTGCTTAAACAATAGTAATCCATTTTATTTACTGTAGTTTATTTTTATTTGTTTCACTTTTCTTTTTTCTTGTGAATTAGCTTTTCTTTCACCAGCTGTGGAGTCAAATGACACTCCTGTAGGTAGGTGTGGGGGGTGACGCTTGCTTTCTTGCATCTTCCACCTTTAAAAGAAAAAGAATGCAAGTGATTGCTGAAATGCTTACGTATGCTATTCGTGTAGGCATTTGCCATATACTTGGATCAGTTTTAAAACTGATGATAAACCAGTGAATTTGTTCTCACTGTAGCTAAGACATTGCCACAGCATCCCCAGGAGTCATCTGGTTTTTTGCTCCTGGGGTCACTAGGTCCTCTAGGACGTTTCTTTAAGAAGTAAAGCAAATAAACAAAAAGCTCTGCTTCATTTCAAAAATGTATTATTCCACCATTTTCATAGTCCTTGTTTATAGCAGTAGCAGTAACCTATGTCACAAGCAACATGGCTTTTCACATGCTTTTTATGTTTGCATGCTGAGTCTTTATTAACTGTTCTGTATCCTTTCTGAGTTTGAAGAGAATTAAGCTCATAGAGATTTCTTTGTCTTCACTGAGTAAGTCAAATGAATCAAATTCGTCTCTTGGATCTGTCAAGTAATATCTAGCACCTTGTATGTGCTCAGGATTATTTATGCTAAAGGAGAGAAAAAGTGGAAGGATGCCACCAAACTATTAATGACACCTAAATCAACTGACTCTGAAATTCAGAGAGAAACTCACAAAGGAATTCATTCAGAGACATAAATACCTTGCCTTTTAAAGAGCAAGAAGGGGGACTGTGGCCTGAAGTCGGCGGTCATGCATTCAGCAAATACTTGCTCAGCACCAACTCTACCTAGCCTTGGGATAGAGTTGTGGACAACAAGGATGAAATCCCCTGCTGTCTTACCTGTGTGAAATATGTAGAACATGAGAGAGTGATAAGTGCTAAGGAGAGAGAAATAAAGCAAGGGAAGGGGATAGGAAATGGGCTGGCATTGAGATCGGGTGGCCAGGCAAAGCCTCACTGAGAAGGCAACTTTGGGGTGATAATTGAAGAAGGTGAGGGGTTGAGCTCCTGGGCTGTTCAGCATCCCCCATCCAACCCCAGCCCGCCCACCTGTCCCACCCTGCACTGTTCCCCACATGCCGGGCACACCTGCTGGTCCCAGCTCCTCACACATGGCAGGCCCTCCCCGCACTTCTCAGCCTCACATAGCACCTCCCTGGGCATCCTGTCTTCCTCCTGGCCAGTCACTCAGCACCTCCCCTGTGGGCCCAGCCAGGTCTCCCCCTCGCCTCTCCCAGCGCCCCACCTGGAGTGAACTGCTTCCTACCCTGCACCCCAGACCCTCCTTCACCCCACCTTCAGTTCCTAGCCCACCTGTCCTTGGAGACTGTGACCATTTTCCTCTCACCTCTCAGGGTGCTGAGGATAGCTCTTGCTGCCCAGCGGTTGGGCAGTGAACATGTGCTAATGTCCATCTTCCCCACTGGCCCAGGTGTCTATCCTGTAGAACCAAGTGAGGAGTGAGGGGGAGACCCTTCAGGTACCCCACAGACTCGCACAAGCTCTTAGTAGACTGTCGGGGTATTTGGCGGCTAGAAGGGCTGCCCTAGGCAGGTGGTGGGTCAGCTACAGATAATTTCCATAACTGCACTGATAGGAATAAAGTTTCGTGTTTTTTTCAGCATCCTCCTTCCTCTTACCCTTCTCACCTGCTCCTCCACTCTCCTCTCTGCACATGCACACGTACACACACACACACACACACGTGTGCAATTAAACCCATAAATAGTTTTCCTTCTAAGGGGATCATGTGAATTCAAGCTGTGAACTGTCTTTTCAGTAAACTGGACTTAAAAATCATAAACAGTGGACATGAGCATTCTGGAAAGATGAACGCTCTTTCCCTTCCTTCTGCTAAAGAGTTCATAGGACTTGGGTCAGACTTTGAGTAGGTTTAGAAGCAACTAACGTGGCATTAAAGTTAAAGGAGAGGCCTATAGACTTTCCTCTAACAATGGATTCAGTATAAGAATTTAAATCCGAGCCACAGCTTTCTGGATAGGTGTATTTCAGCTTTAGCGTGTGATGCTTAGCTGCTTTTATTTACCCTCCCTCAGTAGGTTTCACGTCTGCTTATTATCTCTTTTCCAGAAGAGCTTTCAGTCTTGTCACTTAGCTTGCTGATGACTTACTAGTTTGATTTGGTGCTTTGTCCATTTTAGTTCTAATTTATATCAGTTTTCTATTGGCTTTTTGAGGTAAAGAAGTTTTAAGAGTATATTTTAGAAAATTCTAAGTCAAATAAGATCTTCAGTGATAGCAAAATAATAGGTAATATGGTAACTCGTTCATTTTAAACACATTGTGTTTTAATGGGCATATATGGGCATTAATGACCAGGAAATCGATAAATGAACTCATGTAGTGAAGACCATTTTAATAGACCACCTATATTTATTCTTTAATTACGTGTCTCTTATGCACAATTTACTCCCCCGCAATGTTGTCAGTTACTACAATTTTATTTTTAAATTTCATATCAATAACAAAATTACATTTGTAATATAACATGCTGTCCTGTATTCTAAAAATTGCTACTAAAACTATTCACTAACTTAATAATTATGTAGGATGTAATACTTTTTAAAATCAAAATCCAGTGCATTTATTTGTATTTAAATTTTGTTTTCACTTTGGAGTGCAGAGCAGTATTTTAGGTTATCAGCCCTTTCCCCTTGGAAGCCAGATGTGACCACCTGATGACACACACAGGGGAGGCTGAAAGCAAAGGATGGGCTTGGTTTTTATTTTATTCAAAGAGTGTTACATCCTTTCTAACTAAAGTGGTTTCTATCCTCATTTCAGATCTCCAGCTTGACTACTCATTAACGGATGAGTTCTGCAGAAACCACTTCTTGGTGGGACTGTTACTGAGGGAGGTGGGGACCGCCCTCCAGGAGTTCAGGGAGGTCCGGCTGATTGCCATTGGTGTGCTTAAGAACCTGCTGATAAAGCATTCTTTTGATGACAGATATGCTTCCAGGGTGAGTGTTCTCTAATGGAAGGAAATATGATTGATAAGTGTCCTTCATTTTGAGTAATATAAAGAAATAAGCAATTAGAAAATTAGTGGTAACAGCACTAAGACTTTCTCTGTTTATACAATAAAATCTAACAGCAATCTTTATAGGAAGGATCCAAATACAGGAGATGGCCAAGTGCTAGCTCAGTCCATCGTTAAATTCTGAGTCCGGGATAAACTTACGCTTTGCGCCTTTGTTTCAGAGCCATCAAGCAAGGATAGCCACTCTCTACCTGCCTCTGTTCGGTCTGCTGATTGAGAATGTCCAGCGGATCAACGTGAGAGATGTGTCTCCCTTCCCCGTGAACCCTGGCAGTGTACGTAAGCGCATTCACATAGACACAGCCTGTATTTGCTTCCTGTGGCTGCCCTAACAAAATGCCGCAAACTGCCTGGCCAAAAACAACAGAAATTTATTCTCTCACAGTCAGAAAGCCCGAAGTCCAAAATCAAGATGTCAGCTGGGTTGGTTCCTTCTTGAGGTTCTGGGTGAAGAGCTGGTTCTACACCTTTCTCCTAGCTTCTGGTGGTTGCCCGAAATCCTTGCTTTTTTTAGCTTATAGCTGTATCACTCCAATCTCTGCCTCTGTCTTCACATGGTGTTCTCCCTGGTGTGTGTCTGTGTCTCTGGTGTCCTGTTCTGTCCTTATAAGGACACCAGTGCTTGGATTTAGGGCCCACCCTAATCCAGGATGACATCATCTTATCTTACATCTTAATTACATCTGCAAAGACCCTCTTTCCAAATAAGGTCACATTCTGAGGTTCAGGGTGGATATGCAATTGGAGGGACACTATTCAACTATACACGTCTCCTCTTTTTGTGCCCCTAAAACCATAATAATCTACAGTAGTCTTGGTAAGCTGCATTTCTGGCTAAGACGGAGTCAGTCAGTAAACCTTCAACTCTTGTTAAAAATCATTATAGGGCTTCCCTGGTGGCGCAGTGGTTGAGAGTCCGCCTGCCGATGCAGGGGACACGGGTTCGTGCCCTGGTCCAGGAAGATCCCACACGCCGCGAAGCGGCTGAGCCCGTGAGCCGTGGCCTCTGAGCCTGTGCCTCTGGAGCCTGTGCTCCGCAGCAGGAGAGGCCACAACGAGAGGCCCGCGAACCGAAAAGAAAAAAAAAAAAATCATTATAAAAAGCCATGCTTTCCTGATGGCTTGTTTTCTTATAAGATTTCAGGATCTTCTTTGTGTATCCAACAAAAAGTTATAGAGGAAGGAGTTTATTTTGTTTTTTTAAAAAAAAGCATAGTTCTAACCTCCATGCTATAAGAGCTCAGTGCTAGCCCCGGTTCTGATGTAACATACTACACAGTCTTGGAAAAGCCACCTCTTTGGGCTGAAGTTCCTCTGTAAAATTAGAAAGATAATCAGACTAGATGTTGGGGGGCCAGGGTGAATGACCCCACCTCCCCAAACTGACCACCTTAATTTACTTTAGCTTTATGCAGTCATTTAAAGATATACTGGAAATTAAGTTGACTGAAGGATGATGCCAGAAATGATCTCAAAGTGTTTTGGTTGGAGACAATCTGGCATTAATTTGGATAGGTGTTAGCAGTTCAGCAGTGCCCTTTTCCTGTTTATTCTGGACCCGTGAACTGGCTCCATTGTTCATCTTGCCACTTTGTCATTACAGCATACACCGGGGGAGCTCCCTTGTGTGTATTTCTGTCCCTTTTCCCCCAACAGTGGTGCTTTGTCCTGTTTTCTATACATCTCCTACGTGATGGTGCATTGAGATGAACCGTGTTTATAGAATAGTTTTTGTAGTTCCAAAGAGCGTGAATGTTCACTGTCCTTACATGGAATGCACCACACTAATCTCACCCTCTACAACATTGTATTTCACATGTGTATTCTCTAAATTTGTCTGCTTTTCTAATCGGAATAAGTAATTCAGGGTGTAATGCTACCTATCTGTACTGCTTCAATCCTGAGAAAAATGAACACCAGCTTTTGCTTTGGCTTTCATGAAAGTAAAATCCCTTTTATGACATTACTTCATAATGAACATAATTTCTCCACTGATTGAGAATTCAGACGAAGCACCCACCTTGCAGAGGTTTTCACTGCTGCTACTGTGAGGTCACTGTTGCTCATTTGGGAAGATTTCTGGTGTGAGAGAAAAAAAACAACCTTCCAGTTAGAAAGAGCACATGGGGCTTCTTCTGAAGGAAGAAACATATTGAAATAATCTACAGAAATGTTGGGCATCAGAGCTCTGGAAAGGGAAGGGTGCTAGACCTCCTGGGGAAATACAGGACTTCATGGGCCAAGGTTTCTCCGCCCGCCCCAGACCTGACGTGCCCCGTGCTCCCTCTGACCCACACACCCCACCTCCACCCCGCGCTGTGCTCCTCCCACTCAGGCACGTTTAACATGCCAGGCTGTTCTGTCCTGTTCTTAGGCTCGCCCTCACACTTGCAAGAACTGTTGGTGAATCCTTTAAAGTCATCTTCAATTGTTTCTTGTCTCTCTCCTTCTCGACAGACTGTGAAGGAGGAATCCCTTACTTTGCCAGCCGTGAACCCGATAGTGACACCGCAGAAGTCTGGGAGCTCGCTGGATGCCAGTCTGCACAAGGACCTCTTTGGTGCCATCTCTGGCATTGGTAATGCTCGGGCTCTGACCTGCTTCTCTGCAGTCTAATTCGGAAAGCATCTTTAATCCAATCATTTGTTAGCTTTCAAATCAGAACTTTGAAGTCTTGAGTTTCTACTTCAAATATTCTTTTCCTGATTTTGCTCCTCAGCTATGAAACCCCTTAACTCTACACTGAAATAAAGATCTCAGATTTCAGGAATAACACATGTAGTACACTTAACCACATATTTGTCCTGTTTGCTTTTTGTTTAATGCATGTTAATTTTTCATTTTAAATCTTCAAACTAGATTGTTTATACTTTTAGGAAAAGAATATCCTTGCAAGTGTGTGTGTGGTGGGTAGGATGTATTTGTAGTGTTAACAGTTTAGATGAGATGTGACAGACTAATTGCTGATGGAGATACTGGTTTATGGCTAGAATGCAGTCCTGAAATCAGTTTTCTAAAATCTTCTTTCCTACAATATTTTTTCTATCTGAAATAATGTTAGAGCAGCCCCCATGGGGAGGAAAACAGATGGCATAAATCAAGATTCAAATTGAGTAGTTTTTCCATAAGAAAATGCATGAGAAATGTATTTATTAATACTCTGAGCACACGTGCCAGCTCCTTCATAAAGATAATGGTACAAAAATATATATATATATCTTCACAGACGCTCACAGGCTTATGCTGTCTTCATTTCTTCTCTTTTACACCACAGTTTGAATAAATGAAGCATCCTGCTGTGGCTAATGCTTAGACCACCCAATAATGGAACTAACTCATAGGGCAGAATAAAGGGCAGTCCTTTTACCTAATCAATCTGCAGGACTGTGGTTCATTCTGAGTTTATGTCCTTAGCTGCTGTGTTGTTCTAGTTGCTAACGTGGTATTTCATGTAGGTGATGAAACTGGCCAGACTGTAAAATTGGAAACCTCATACCAATGCTCAGATTTATCCCATAATGCCCATACCAGTCTTTAATCTTACTTCTGTTTCTGTGTATTTTTCATAGTCATACTTACCTCATTTGGCGTTGTAAAGATGAAAGGAGTTAATTCATACAAAACGCAGAGCCTGGCACATGGTATTTCCATTGCCTTTCTCATGGGGCCCTCGCTCTGTCTCCTTTGCCTCACTCTGTCCACAAGCCCAGCCACTTTCTGGGAGTGGGGAAGGGGTCCTTTCAGGGGCTTTGTCTGCAGCGGTTCCCAGCAATGTTTTTAAAGTCAGACAGATGTGGCTTTAGATCCAGACTCCACCATTTACAATTGCCATGGGCAGGGTGTCTCTCCTCTTTACCCTGTGTCCACATCTCAAAAATAGAGTCGTGGTGAGGGATGAAGAGCTAGTTGAATGTGTGCAGTGCTTGGCAAGGTAAACAGTGTTATTATTTGACTGCCATTATAACAAGCACAGTTCTTCAGTGTTATTCATGCTTTGTGATAGACTCTTAGTAGCCTAAATCTTAACTCTCTGTCCTCTCTGACCAGTATTCTGTAGGATTCAAGACTTTGTGGAAATGATGAAACTAGAATGAGGTGATGTTTTGACTCTGACTTGATTCTCCAATTCCACATTCACCTTGTTAGGGTTTGGGGTGCCTTGAGAACAAAGAGATGAGCCGAGGGGGGTCTTTAGCACAACTTCAATGACGTAAGTGGCCTTTGATTGCTCTGTGTTCATGGTGAAGTTACAAAAAGTTCTCAAGGCTAATTTTGTCCCATTTCATTCTTTCTTGAATTTCAAGATCTGGATCCACTTTTCATGGGAATTCACCACAATAGACTTAATTTATACTCAGGCTTTTATCTATGTTGCCCCCATCTTTAAACACTTTAATCCTTGTTTCCTTTTAGAAATGCCTTCCAGGAAAGCAGCCCCCACCTTTGAACTGGGTTTACTAGTTGTTTTCTGGTAGCTTTAGCAATTCTTCTTTTATTCATCAAGGAATTTCCAGTTAGTTTTAGTCCCAGTGCTTATCAAGAGCTGACTTTCTCCTTACGTCTCTTAAGGAAATTCTGTTTCCACACTTACTGAGAATGTACCCTCAGCGTTTTTTTTAATGTCTTTGGAACATGGTGCATGAAAATTTCTGAAACCGATTCATTGCTTGGATAAAAACTACTCAAAGATTACGTTCATTTTAGGGGCTTCCCTGGTGGCACAGTGGTTGGGAGTCCACCTGCCAATGCAGGGGACATGGGTTTGAGCCCTGGTCCAGGAAGATCTCACATGCCGCGGAGCAACTAAGCCCGTGCACCACAACTAGTGAGCCTGCACTCTAGAGCCCGTGAGCCACAACTGCTGAGCCCGTGTGCTGCAGCTACTAAGGCCCGCGCACCTGGAGCCCATGCTCCGCAGCAGGAGAGGCCACCGCAGTGAGAGGCCAGCGCACCGCGGCAAGGAGTGGCCCCCGCTCGCCTCAGCTGGAGGGGGCCCAGGCACAGCAGCGAAGACCCAACACAGCCAAAAATAAATAAATAAATTTAAAAAAAAATTACATTCTCAAGGCATGCATTCTTAGGCTCAGGGTTCCTTTACCTACCTACTCAGTGTATTGCATTTTGCTGTCTGTACAAAGGGGAGAGAGTTGAAGTAAATTTCTTTTAAAAGTTATGCACTGGGCCAGGATATTAAACACACACACACACACACACACACACACACACACACACACACACACACACACACACACACACACACACACACACACACACACACACACACACACACACACACACACACACACACACACACACACACACACACACACACACACACCACACACACACACCCCCCCCCCCCCCCCCCCCCGGAACATAGTTCTACTAAGCATGTTGATTTCTTTTTTTTTTTGGCGGTACGCAAGCCTCTCACTGTTGTGGCCTCTCCGCTTGCGGAGCACAGGCTCCAGACGCGCAGGCTCAGCGGCCATGGGTCATGGGCCTAGCTGCTCCACGGCATGTGGGATCTTCCTGGACCGGGGCACGAACCCGTGTCCCCTGCATCGGCAGGTGGACGGACTCTCAACCACTGCGCCACCAGGGAAGCCCCAGCATGTTGATTTTGATTTATTGCATTTACATCTGTTTGCCTTAGATTAGAACTCTTGTTCTGGAACTGAGCCTAAAACTTTGAGAATTTAATGTCTAATTTTACTTTACTGAGAGCCTTTTTCTCCTGAGTTCTGTGTTCTACACTAAGTATGAAGTCTGGTTATATTAGGAAGACGATAGTTATAATTTGGTCACAGTGCATGTTTCTTTTCTCTCTGAGTATAGAAAAAGGCCCCTGGCTTTTTCATAGGGTTTTTACCTGTACCCTGTGGCAGTCAATCACACCGTTCCTATTCTGGGTAGGCGCAGCCCCTGGCCAGTGGTTTACGTGTTCCTGCCTGCACTCACATTTTCAGATTCCCTTGCCCTTCTTTGCTTGATATACTTAATACACTGAACTGGTTTCAGAGATGGTGGTGGATAAACCTGAGTGTTAGGGGCGGGGAGAGGATTAACTTCGAGATGTATCAGCCCATGGCAGCTAATTTGCAGGCTGAAACCCAAAAAGGGCCTGCCTGTTCTGAGGTGCCAAGGAAAGGCATCTCAGCAGCTTGGGGGTGGGAGGCTGTGCTTACAGCTTGCTGCAGCGTGGCGCCGAAAGTCTTGCACAGTGTGCACTGCCAGCCCAGCCTTGCAGCCGGAGGCATGCCTTTTGGTTCAAGCCAGAATGTGCAAGTCTAAGAGTCATTTTTACTTATGTGATTTATTTAAATCTTATCTAAGCAGGAAGTCGATCTATTACTTTTAAAAATTCCACAGTATTGAGGTAGGGGCTGACTTCTCCCTTAAAATGCTATTTTTTTCAACAGATGTCACAAATTTTATTTCCAAGTTAGATTTCCTTTCTGCTTGTAACTGTTTATTGCAGAGATTCCCAAACATTCTCAATTCACAGCACCCTTATTAATCAAAGTAATTTTTCATGGAGTCCCCAAGGCCAAAAGAAACACCTAATGGTTCTGTTTATTAGGTACTTAGGGCCAAATAATAAGTACTTATAACCTAACAACTTAGTAGGCATTTGAAAACTATATACATACATAAAGAAAAAAATTTTTATTTTTACTAACCACGATTCTTACTAATGGGTTGTGTGTGCCTGTTGGGCGCTACACGGCTTCTCAAATTTGGAATCAGATCGCTCACCAACATTCTCATTTCCTGTTCCACACTGATTTTCACCCAGTACTTGCATTTTATCATCGTGACCACCAAATACCGTGCTTCACAGAGATATGACATCACGGAAAGGAATGTAGCACAGTCGGAGGTTGAAACTACAGTTTCTGGCAGATGTCAAGTATCGCTGTGTTTTCCTTGAAACTTTAAAATGTCCCATGACACCCCTCAGAGTTTTCTGGGGTATCTCAGCCCGCCGTTTGAGTACTGCACGTTTATTGCATGGTTTAGTTTTTTTTTTTTATTTGATAGTTGTAGGTGGATTTATCTTTTTAACTTTTTGAAGTCTTTATTCTACCCTAGTCTGAACCAGCATGTTCTCCTTTAGTCTGAGCAATCCAAGGTGGTTTCTCATAAGTGAATTGATGGTTATGTCTGAACGTTTCAGATTAACGGTTATTTGTATCTCAATCTAAATGGCCTGGTTCTTTACAGGAGAGGTAATTGAACGAAACTCTTGAGCCAGCTCTCACAGGAAAAATAAGTGCCAAAGAAGCAGTTTCCCTTATTAAAATTCAGTACTTCTTTTTATTTTGTTCTGTCTCACCAAATCTTTGGTCTTGGCTTGATTTCTGTTTAGCTTCTCCGTATACAAACTCAACTCCAAACATCAGTAGTGTGAGAAATGCTGATTCAAGAGGATCCCTCATAAGCACAGATTCCGGGAACAGCCTTCCAGAAAGGAATAGTGAGAAGAGCAATTCCCTGGATAAGGTAATTTCTTTTCATGTAACTTAAGTGTTTCTTATAACTAATGGATTTAGCCCAAAGTAAACATGCTTCATGTTCTAGTGTTCAGTAAGGATGACCTTTTTTCTTTTCCTTAAACAACTCAGTTAACCTGGGGTAGATGATCTCAGAGTATGGTCTAAGGATGGAGCCCATTCCCTGAAACCCCCTGGTTCCTGTTGTAGGATTTCATCAGGGCAGTGTTTACAGTGGAGCACTTTGAGCCAGTGGTTCTGGCAGTTTGAACAGGTAGGGAAATCAAAATGCCACTTGCTTAGAATCCCCACGGTCTGTGTGCCACGGAACACCAATTATAACACAGTTACCCATGCGAATGGGCGTTGGATCCGAAGCTGGCTCCAGAAAAGATTAATCAGTAGTACAGATGAGGCAGGGATAAGGCTTTATTTGAAATCACTCTATTCATACTGTGCCCCCAGCACAACACATCCTCCTCATATTTAACTATTGTTTTCTTGAAATACCTAAGTTTGGAATTTTGTGCAAATGGATAAAGCTTGGATTTAAACCTGGAACCATGATAGTAGATTAGTCTCACCTCTGTCACTGTTTTCCTAAGTTATTTCAAGTTATAGACAAGTTATGTATAGGTTAAGTTACAGGTTTATGTACCAATAAACAAGTGATTCTCTTAGGGATGTATTCCTAGTTCTCAGAAACGTGGAAGCCGCCCTTCCTCGGGGTCAGGTTCATAACCTTACCGCGGTTGTGTGGCCGACCTCGCCGTGATGACCCTCAGCTGCGGTTCTGTAGCCGTCCGAGCATCTCCGCGCAGGTGTCATGACCTGTCGAACTTTTCCCTTGACCCTGACATGCCTTCGTGCGTAGAGGGAGAAGCTGCTCAGAAGGCACTCGGCTTGTGTCATACGCGGAGCTGGAGAGGAGGAGAGCGGCCAGTCAGCCAGGAGACACCGGGTCACCATGGACTTCTCGCTGCTAACGCTGCTGCCTCTGCCGGAAGAGGCCCCACAGGCGGCACCCCTGCTCCCGCTGCAGGGAGGCCTGGGCTCTCCCAGCGGCACTGATGAAGTGGGTGGGCGGGAGGTACGCCGGCACCACGGCTTTGCCGCTAATTGCAGTGTGTCTCTTCTTATAATAAAAATACTCGTGTTATGTTATTAGTTAAACCTGATTAGTATATATCTTTTCCATTGCCCACCAGTACCTTGAATGAAAGATATTTTTTCACTGATCTTTCTGCTTTGGTATTTGGCAAAAAATTTTCCAGATTTCAATTGGAAATATAACTTTCAAGATTTTAAAATTTCTTGTGTTTTTTAAATGAGATGAGATTCTTGTTCTTTTTTCTTTAAGTGAATGCTTTGAACATGGTGTGAACCTGCTGTCTAGTGGCAAAGCTGCCCTCACCCTGCGCCCTGAGCTTTCTGAAGTTTGCAGTGTTGAGCTGAGCTGATGATGGCGTGATCTCATCAGTTTAGGGGCTTTGGTGCTGCTGCACTGAGGTGTCCCTGTTTGTCCCTATCGGGCACCTGCCTGTGGTTTTCCCCCAGGGCTGCCCCAGGATGTAACGGAATAACAGTGCCTCAGCTCCAGGCTTTAGTGGCTGGTCCATAGCAGCCCCTTGGACTTAATTTTCTGTTTTCAGCCACTTGACGTTTTCCTGAGGATATGTTTGGTTTGGTACTGTCTTCTGAATCATCATTTCTCTTTGATCTTAGCACGCACAGTTTTTTGCATGAAGTTTTGCTTGGCATTTCGGCACTAAGCCGGCAACTACGACTGGTTTTTCAGTTTGAGAGGTCCGTGCCTTCTGGCTTGTCCCGGCAGAGTGTGCCAAGGAGACAAGACAGAGCTTCCATGGATTAACACTTGTGTGTATTTGGTGACGGTGTGCTTGTAGTTCGTTGACAAATCATTTATACCTTCCAATTTGTATGATTTGACTCAATTCTAAGACTCTTTCTCTTCCAAGGGAGAAAAGTGAACCTAATTTTGTTTTACCTGTAACGAAGGAGAAAAATCACCTCTGTTTCCTTCTTCAGCACCAGCAAAGTGGCACTTTGGGAAATTCTGTCGTTCGCTGTGACAAACTTGACCAGTCTGAGATTAAGAGCCTGCTGATGTGTTTCCTCTACATCTTAAAAAGCATGTCTGATGGTAGGTAAAAAAATGAAGGTACCTGTTTTACTTTCCTTGTTTCAGTATTTGGTTTATTTTTTAAAAATTGTAGTTGGTTCAAAGTGTTTAAGGATTTAAAGGGATTTTTTCTCTTGTTTGAAATACATATTAATTTACTGAATGTACTAGAAATAAAAGTCTTAATTTGGAAATTTATTTTCATTAATTATTGTATTTCAGAAAGAGTGCTAAAATGTGAATGGCGTATTTTAAAAATTTATATTAAGCTCAGACATACATCTTCACTAAGGGAGACAGAAGCAGATAAATGAAGTAGCTTTTGATTTTTTTCTTTTTAATTTCATTTGTCCAAGCAAACTTACTGGCAACTTGTATAATTTTATTAGTCAGTCTCTTGAATTAGAGAATGTAGTGTTGGTGACCTAAGCAGCTCTTCCATTTACAGTGTGTGTGACATTCCTGGCTTTAACTAGAGGTGGGGTGTGTTTAGTTTTCTAATGGAAATAGTGATATTCTGGTAGATTAAGCTTCTGATTAAGGGTTTGACAGACACATTTTTAAATAGAAATGACCACAACCATTCCTGCTTTATCAGTACCATTTAAAGCTTGTAAACATCCATGGCAGGACAGTTCCAACTCTGATTTTGTGATATAAGCAATCACATGAAACTGTGCCATAGTATAACGTCACAGTTCTTACCTTGGTCAAAAATCTTCTTAATTTTCCTGTAACAAATTAGGAAGGGTACTGTGAGCTTCATTAAGGTCATTGAGAGAAGACAAACTCTTTTGAAAGTAAAATGCCATTTTTGGAGACCTGGAGCCCACTTGTCTGGTGGCAGGGGGTGTGGGCATTGAGCATCCAGGGGAAGGTACTTCTGCTGCAAATAGTGTTTCTTTTGTATCGAGCTTCCATTTCAGCAGCACTAAGAGCCTGACCTGTAGCTCAGAAGTTAGGAGCAGCATACGATCCTTAAAAAGCTTTGGAACTGGAGGATTTTACTCTTCTGTCAGCTTGTTACTTTAAAATAGCTATTTTGAAAAACACAAACAGACAAGATTTTGTTTTGTGAATGATGACCAAATACAAAAGCCCCAGGCTCTTATTCTGATTTTTCAGTTAGAAAGTTGAAATTCTTCCCATTAAGTCAAACGTTCTCAATTTTCATCCTGGTAGTGAGTTTCAGCCAGCATTATAGTCCTGTTTTTCCTTTATTGAAAGTTTTCTTTAAAATATTTTACATTTCAAATATTAAATGTGATGCGTAACTAGAAAATAACTTTTTAAAAAACAAATATACAAGAAATTTTGCATCCAAGTGAAAGTTACCCTTTAAAGTCAGCCTTTTGGAAGGCCAGGCACATATTTAAAAAATGCAACAACTTCTTCAAAACAGTTTTAGAATATCCTTTTTTTTTTACAACTACTGTTGTTACACTTTTTTTCCCCTTTATAATTAGAATTTTTTTGTGTGTCTCATTTAAGAAATCTTTACCTACCCCCCAGGCTCTGAAGATATTCTCCTGTATTTTCTTTAAAAGCTGTATTATTTAAATTTTCACATTTAAATCGTAGTATCTACCAAGCATTGGTTTTTGTGTATAGTATGGGGTGGGGGAGAAATTGCCTTTAGAATAGTTTACCAGACAGATAACCAAAATCAGTTGTGTAACTAGCTCTGTTGCTACTCTTTCCTTTATCCCACATTTAATGCACACCTTGTACACACAGGGCCCCTCGCCCTCTGTGCCTTCTTGTGCCTCCTTTCTCCGTAATAGAGCTTAGCTCTATCTTCCCCCCTCCTCAGCCAATAGCCAGAGCACAGAGCAAGGACAGGCCACGATGGTACCACCCGGCTGGCCAGCTGGTTCTGTCTGCTGGCCTCAGGTGTCTGCAAGTTGACCCCGAGGGGCCCAGCATCCGGGGAACTCCCTGGGTTCCCAACACACCAGCCTCAAGTAACCAGAGTCCGTCCCTCTGGATTCTAAACTTGAAACCCCCAAGAGATGGAAGCTCCCCGACCACCCTCTGGTCTAAGAGGCTAGCCATGGCTTTCAAAATCGGGTGCACTTGATTTAAATCGCCATTCCACCGGCCTTCTGTCAGCTGGTAGTTGGGAGAGTTACTTAGCTTCTCTGAGCCTTCATTAGTTCATTTGTAAATGGAAACTCTGCCCCAGATCATGGTGAGGATTCGATGACAGGATATATGTGAAATCATGAGACCTAACACAGTGCCTGGTGCATAGCAGGTACTTGGTATGTATCCCACGGCTTCTCCCGCCTGTCACTGTTCTTGACAAGTGTAGAATAAAAGTCCGTTGCCATGCATCTTCATGAGCCTCCAGCATCTCTGCAGCCAGCCTCTTGCTCATCTCAGGCCCGAAAGACTCAGTGGCTTTTTCCCTGAGAGAAATCTTTTAACACATTTCTCAACTTCAATGTAAAATGTGAGAAGGCAAAAATGTTTAACGATCACTCACTAACACTCTTTGTGCAATGTCGAATGGTTAAGAGTCATACACAGAGAATGCTTCCTGTAAGTGAATTTGTAGGATTTGCCTTAACTAAAGATGTGCCCAGTTGCTCTTGATAAAGAGCAGGTGTGGTTCTTAACCACTGGTACATTGTATCATCGTGCTAGGAAATAGGAACTCTCATACACTGTTGTTTGGAGGGCTATTTGACAATATATGTCAAATTTCAAATGTGCACACTATTAACATGGCTAGTTCACTTCTAAGCATTTCTCCTTTAGATGTAGTTGGACGAGTGTGCAAGGACGCATGTAAAAAGGATTTTTACCGAAGCATGATTTATAATAGCAAAGAATTGGGGGGAAGAGCAAGTAAATGTCTGTCAGTAGGGGAACTGGTTAACTCAGTTGTAGTACATCCATGGAGAGGACTGTTATGCAGCTTGGAAAAGACTGAGATAGATCCAGGCTTAATTGCTGAATTAAAACTCAAAGGGCAAAACAGTGCCTGTAGGATACATGCTTCCACTGCAGTGTGTGTGTGTGTGTGTGTGTGTGTGTGTGTGTGTGTGTGTGTGTGTGTTGGGAAGGGGTTACTTACGTACATGTAAGAATTTTCAACAGATTCTCTACTGGGGAGGGATTCTGTAGTGGGTAATTTTCTAGTCCATTTAAGAGCACATTATGTATAAGTTAAATAGGTACCATGCAGGGCTAGATGATGCATGCTGAAATTAAAGTTCAAATATAGCTTCTTCATACTGACTAAGCCTGTTGTACATGTTACCCATTATAATAGATTAGTCACTGTGGTCTATCCTTTGATCAACCATAAAAGGGGGCCGAGGAAAGTTTGGAGGCCTACACTCTGAGGTCTCTTCCCATCTTATAATGTACGAAATAGGCATTATAATTCTAATCAAATAAATGTTTACTTTCCAGATGCTTTGTTTACATATTGGAACAAGGCCTCAACATCTGAACTTATGGATTTTTTTACAATATTGGAGTGAGTAGTTTCGTCTTTGCTCATTGACTCTTGATTTTTCCTGGCTAGTTAAGAGGTGTGAAGAATACATGCACCGACAGTTGAACCAGGAATGCAATATATATTCACATCCACACTTATCCTTAAGCTCTTTCTCCTGGACCTAATCCCAACACCCACTCTCAGGGGCTCATGACGCAGTGGACAGCGACAGCCTTAAACGATTAGATATGTGATTATTGTAGATGAGAGGTTACTACTTGGGCGTATAAGCCATTTTAATAAAATAACACAACATTTATTAGCTGAATTCGGTGGGTGATACTCAGAAACTGAGACAAAATCGCTACAATTAAAAAATATGTAAAAGTGAAATCTTAAATACAGTCTATATTATTTTATTACTTTAGTTTAAGTTTCTGTTTTCCTTTAAGCTTTTTACTTCCAGAAACACGAATCTACAATCCCTCATCCAAAACTAGTGGGGCCAGATGAGTTTTCAAATCCAGAATTTTTTGGATTTTTGAAAAATTTACATAGAGAGTATATTCCGCAGCACCCCACAGTCAAGCACATGATTGTTTCTGCAGTAAGAAGTTATTTCTGTGTACTATGATTGTTCACAGTAGTAGGTTAAATCATGACCAGGTAGCTTTACCTCTGTTAGTTGGGGTCATGATTTGCTGCCAAATGTGTTTGCACGAATTTGGGGCAAACCCATGGTGTTCAGAGCTTTGTGCATTTTGGAATCACGGTCTTGGTCCCCAAATTCATGGTCACTTCCTCTGCTGAGTTAAAGGTGGGAGTTGTCACATGTGAGACAAGATTCTAGTAAGTTCAGAAGCACTTACTAGACGTTGTTTTAACTGACTCTTATTAAATATATGATTTTTTTTTTAAAAAAATCAATGTTGTAAATAAAATACAGTAAAATAAAACAAAAAAATACATACTTGATGTCTGTAAGGAACCAGTCCATTTACTTGAATGAAAAAAGAAAGCTCCTTACATAGGCTGAATGAGAACGGTATAAGCAACTTGGAACAGTGCATGTGGTTTCCACCATGCCTTCTAAGGCAGATGTGGAGTAAATATCCACACCCAGAGTCAACAGTCAATCCTGTCGGTCCTGGGCCTTTCTTCTGTGTTGCTCAAACCAGCCACCATGGCACTGATAGCAGCACAATATGCGGCCTCCCTTGCGTTTGAGCATTTTCTCTGGGTTTAGAGGGACCTTCCAGAGAATTTCTGAAAACCAGAAGTAAGGGGCTAGTGGTAGATGTAAGAGCTTATTGAACATGTTACTGTAAATGGGTTTAAACAAAGCCATGTGTCAAAAATAATTTTATCTCCAATGACTTTATCGCTCCCTAATAATCTTTCATTCTCTCCGCAGAGTCTGCTTGCACCAGTTCCAGTACATGGGGAAGCGATACATCGCCAGGTACTGTGGGAGTTTTAGTTTGAAGTGTTGTGTCATTCTCTGTGTTGCTTGGATCCAGAAGTGTGGGAACTGTCGTCTGTGGGGATTGGCGGTTGTAATTCTCATAAACCGCCATGAAGACAGTGGCAGATCTTTGGATTGCTGCCATGAAATCTGGTGGCATCTTTCGCCTATGTTCCTACGTTCCTTCTGTCTTGTTCTGTCTCAGGCATACCTCCTGGAAAGATTTTCCTCCGTGGCCTGTTGCTGCACTTCTCCACTTCCTTCCAAATCCTCCCTCGTGCTCTGTTCCTTCTGTCTCCTCTTTCTCTTCTCCCAGTTCCTCTGGCTTTGTCTTCCCTCTCTTTCTTTTTTTCCTTCCTCAATGATCTCTCTTTCCCTTTTTCGCTTTCAAAGGTCCTTTTTTTTACCATTCCACCTCCCAACTTACAAAGAGAGTAATTTCTCATCTGACCACTTTCCTCCTTAATGAAAGAATGTTTTCAGTCCATCTCAAATTTGTTTGGACTGCCACAAAAACCATCTCTAAAATTGAGCCTTTTCTCCTCTTTTTCTGAATAAGCTGTCTGTGCCCTCTGTTGCTATCTGACCAGAACTCTCTGTTGAGTATCATAGACCCTCACTGCCCTGTCCCAGCCATCCTCTCGCTTCCGCGCTGAGTTTGAGGAGAGCTGGACACTCACTGCTGATGGGCAGCCACGCAGCTCCTTCTGTGGAGGCTTTCCTCGGACTGCCTCTTGTCGTTAGCGAGTTCTTACTCCTTCCCTGTTGCCATTCAGTGTGCCTGTATTTGTTTTCTTCCGTTGCTGTGTATCCTGTGATAATGTATTCATGGAGTCTTGGTCTAAGCATCCTATTTTTCTATTGTTATTGTTGCTAAAATTTAATTATAAGTAAACATATTTATGTTTTAAGAAAAACTTTAAAATTTAGTTGTCATTGAGGTTTTTCTCTTATCTATAATTCTGCTTTACGACAATGAAATAGGAAATAGATTTTTAAGACTTTCTATTTGAGTGTCAAGATTTCGCTCTTTATGCTAACATTGTTTTTTTCTTGAGATATTTGAGAAAGTTTCAGAATTCTGTTTATGTCAAATAAAAGTATGTTTTATTTTAAAAAGCAAATTTAGAGAGACTATATTATGCCTTCTTCCTATTAATACTTTCTATTTTTAATTGAAATGTGGTGGCACTTAACGTTCTCTAATCTTAACTCTTATTTTTTATCGTAACAGTAATTTTTGCATTTGAGTTTTTTGGGTACTAAATGCAAATATATACAATGTGTCCTTATACAATAACTTCATTCTTTTTGACTTTGTCCCATGAAGATGGGCAAACAGTATATTTGGAACAGAAAGACACTGTGCTGGGGGAGCTTCACACCCTCTCGTGGTGTCACCCACCTCACAAGATGGCATTTGGAAAATGTTGTGCAAATAGAATAAAAAGCCTCAGAGCTGAACACGGTGAATGTGAAAAGCTGAAGATTTCTGCCCCAACAGACTATTTTGGAATTGGATTTTGTGAAGCAGTTAACTTATTTTTTCTATGTCTCTAAATTTAATTTTTTTAAAGAAAAATCTTCTGACTTCTTAAGCACCCTGTATATAGTTGCATGTAAAAGTATGCTTCCTTGGACTGTCTTAAAAATAAATGGGCATAGATAGGTGGGGTGGAGGATGGTGTTACTTCATAATGTGCACAGTGGAAAGACGTGCCCTGTTTTATAGAAAATTGCCATGGTCTCTGCTGCACATGGAAGAGATCCTGAGTGATGATTTAAACGTTGTCAGTGTTTGCCCTCCGTGGTGGTCCAGTTCTGTGAACACTGCGCCTTCTCATTGTGTCACTTTGAAATCACCCAGCAGCATGTTGCCCGATGATATTCCATGCATGTCCTGTTCTACTCCACACAATAACACAGTGAGGGAGACGGTTGGCTACGGGACGGGGGACAGGTGTCATTCCAGCGCTGGTCTCATTTTTCATCTGCTCTGGTGATGGTACACAGTAGGAAGTTAGCTGTTTGATTGCTAATCCAATCACTTTTCTATTTTCTTCACTTGACTGCTGACAAGTCTAACAAAGGTTGTGGCTCTTCTCCTCCTTTCCTGGGTAAGAATAAAGGTGTTAAACCGCCTCATATAATCCTTCCCATTGCATGTTTGTTCTCTGTTTCTTCCCATGTATTATTTTAACTAAAAAAATTTTTTTTTGCTGTTTAATAACATATATAATCCAAAAAGATTCGTGGTGTTTTGGCTGTTGTCCAAATGCTGGTCATTAGCACCACATTGGACTGATGCTCACCTTTTTAAAAAGTAGCATCTCTAAATGACTTTCCAAAGCCGAAAAGGTCTCTGCTTTGGCCTGGTTTTTGCTCCTTCGTCTTCAGATGCTTTGCTGTGAACTCTGCCAAGTGCTGCTGCCTGTGTGTGTCTTTGGCTCCTCTGGCCCCAAACAGGCTCCTCTGTGCTTAGTCTGTGCGTGGCCAGTCTCCTTCGTGCTGTGTCCTGGCCTCACTAACTAATGCTCCCCATCTCGCTGCAGTGTAACAAATCTAACTTTTGCTTCTATCCCATTTCACTCATGTTGCAGGAACCAGGAGGGGTTGGGACCCATAGTTCATGATCGAAAATCTCAGACATTGCCTGTTTCCCGTAACAGAACAGGAATGATGCATGCCAGATTGCAGCAGCTGGGCAGCCTGGATAACTCTCTCACTTTTAACCACAGTAAGTCCCATGACACACCATCGTAACAGCCAGCCATCCCATGTGACAGTTCAGAGGGGAGAGCCCCTGGCCACACCACACCACATCACCAAATCGACTTTTCTTCCAGCTCAGAGCAGTAGGATGAAGAGCTCGTGGCGCAGTTCCCTTCCTCGGAGGAGAATGACATAATGTGGGACGCGGTCAACTACAGCACTAGACCTGAAAGCCTAGACCCTTTGCCCCACGCCATCTGCTTGGTGTTTTTAAAACAAAATCTGGCCTGATAGCCAGACATTCTCTGATACTTTTAATTTAGTATTTTGATTTGTTGCCAGTGGCCAACTTATCATCAGTTTTCCCCATGTGACTCCCAAGAACATCTGGGGCAAGTTCCTGACCCCATGCGTGTAATTGATCAAGCGTCCACATTCTGACATTCTAGCCCTGAATGTATGTTAATCGTTAAACTGCTGTGAAACCGTAAAGCCCGTGAATCAATGTGTGAGGGTGTGGAAAAGCCAATAACAAAGTGACTTTTTCTGTGTTTTCAGTGTGAGAAAGATATCAAGTGTGCTTGGAATTTCTGTAGACAATGGTAAGATTTAATCAGGTTGAAGTCTGCTTATGAGGCCGCTTCACTTGCAAACCGAGACTTCTTGTTCATCTCGCCTTCCTAACTTTGGGGCTTCCTAACTTCACAGTAGAGACTTTGCCAAAACATGGGAGCATATCTTTAATTTAATTTTATCAATTGCCAGAGGGGGCGTAGCATCATGTGCTGTTTCTAGAAATCTAAGTGTTTAGTCTTCTTAAGGGTTTCTTGAAGCAGAAAACCTAAAAGATATCAACCATGTAGCACTTTATAAACTAATGTCATCATTTCTGTCAGTGGTGTGTTCTCTAAATTGTCCCATCTTTGCTCCAAGCATGACATAGCTAGTTACTGTTGTGTCTGGACAATTATTTGTACTCATTGCAAGCAATGTCTTTAATTCATGGTTAGTAATATCTTCTCATCATTTCTAATCATAAGAATTCATTCCATTCACTGTGATTTTCATACCTCTTTCTTAGTACAGGCTAAGAGTATAGACAATATATTCCTGACACCTTAAACTGAAAATAGTTCAAAGTAAAAATGCTGAGGAATCAAAATATGGCACCTTCCCACTCTTCCACCCCCAAGAAAGTTAAATGTAGTGGGTACAGTCTCTCTTTATAAAATTCAAGGCTTAATTTAAATCAATATTATGTCAGTCTGCCACACACTGAATTGGTAGTCTTCAAATGCTAGTTCTGGGTTCTATACTTAGCTGTGGAATGTGCGTTAGTGACACATCTAAGGCTACAGAACTTGACTTTTCAACATCTTGTCTGTTAGGGCTATTTTAGCTCTGCAGACAAAGGGTTTAAACAGACAAAACAAGGAGTTTCATTATTTTTAGTTTTCATTTCCTATTTAGCAAAGAGAAATCAAATTCCCACTTTTTGCAAGACTTGCTACATTGCCTTTGCCCAGATAATTTATAATACAGGGACTATCAGTACCTCACTATCAGTTGAAATAAATGCTGAAACTTTAAAGCACTGTAAAAAAAAAAAATCATAAGCAGACCAAGGCCCCGCCTCCAAAAATAATCATGTAGGAAACAGAGAAAACAAACAAAAATAAACTGAATGATCAACACATGAATAAATAACCTTAATCCACCAAGATATGCAGCAACCCCTCCCTCTGCAAATGGATTTCACGGTGGTGGTTTGAATTGGAGGAGAGAGACAGCTGGCTGTGTTCTACTGCCAAAAACCCTATTGTTAACATGGTTGATTTCCATTCTCTCTTCCTGCTACCCACAGAGAACCTTGTCCTTCCTGCCCCTCTCCTATTTCAACCTGAAGTTTTTCTTTAGTCCGTTTTCAGTGACACCATTCTCGATCAAAGTTTCTCCTTTTGCCTTCCCAGTCAAGACTGTGTAGCTGATTATTTTAGCCTTTTAATGTGTGCCCACAATTCCTGCTTTCCCCGAATAGCTTCTGATGTCCCATAGTCCTTGCATCTCCACCCTGAACTCAGTCTTTACTTACATCTCTAATTGTGATTCTGTATTTGGGAGGCTTCAGCCTCTACCACCATTAGCTTTTTGAGTTCCAAATCATGAACTCGGCCAAAAGCCATAGAGAAGGGAGTGTATACTGTATGTATACATGTGTATGTGTGTGAACTCATACATACATGAGGTTTTACATCTTCACCTAGATACTGTATGGGGAATTTGTAGCCATGTGTGTCTTTAAGAAAATTCCTATTTAACGAATACAGTACCTTCTATTGGGCCAACCAGTATGACAGAGATCCAATATGTGAGAGACTTGCTGAGATGCCAGAGTCTAAAATGAATTTATTTTGGAAAAGAATGAAAATAGGAAGAGTCCCCTGTACACCTGCATTTTTCATTTCCTTTCTCTGAGTAGGAAAGGCTTTGTGAGATCTTAGCGTGACCAGCAGGGGGCAGCAGAGGACTGCGAGGAACTTAAGCCGATGCAGGCCAAGCCGCACTGTCTCCACTGCCTATTAACAGTAGGACACGGGAAAAGACACCACACGCAGCCCACGTGTAATGCTAGCGGGCACTTACCCTTACTCTTGGATTTTTATAGGAAATAATGAAAATTTCACTGTGGCCAGTGGTCTTAACTATTTTAAAAACACTCAAAGGGTAGGAGTTTGTTGTTTGGGTCATTGCCCAGGCTTATAAAAAGTAAATGTTTACATTAAGGCATTGACCTGTTTACTGCAACATGTACTCATTGTGTATCAGTAGAAAAGACTTGTGCCAAAGGACAAATTGAGAGTGATAGGGGCTCGGAGTATACTTTGTATATTTTATATAAACTGAGTGATGAGGGGAAAACTAAGTGAAACGTGTTTGCAAATAAGTGATTCATTTGCAAAAAAATATAAAATAACAGTTTGTATTTACTTTAATGTTATGTATTGTTCTAGGAATATGTTAAATTCACTTGCATGATAATCCGTATTTCCCATTGGTGTGATGGGAGAGAAGCCAGCCGAGAGGTAGAAGCCCTTGAAGAAAACCTGTATTTCATATAATTCAGTATAAGAGACAATTTAAGATCACTGGATTAAGTTGCAGAGAATTAGATCTCAGGTGAATATGGGGAAGCATTTTCTAAGTGGACTACCTATTAGCTAGTATAGGTACTGGCAGCTGGAGATGTGAAAACAGAGACTTGATGAGGACCCATTGGGGATACTGTCCAGGTCATTTAAGCATCATATGAGGAGTTAGACGAGATGGCTTGTTCAGACCCCATCTAATTCTGATATTCTTTGATATCTATGAATCTCAAGTAAGAAACTGAATATAGATGATAATTAAATTCCTTTATTTTAGATAATATTGAATCAATATAAAAAATGCAGGGGAGGCATATAGTCTCTGAAGTAAAATCAATATTTCTCAGAAGTTCTTAAGCATGGGTGATATATCTTTTAAAATAGGTGAAATGGGCTTGGATGCTTTAAATGTCTGTACTCAAGATAGTAAATAAAATGTCTATAAAGCCACATTTTCTTGATTTGGAGATAGATTTTTGCCCCTTTGCTAGCATTTCTGAAGTCAGGATATATTTTACAGATTTAGCAGATCTTACCTTACAGATACATCCTGAATATTACATCTAACATGGTAGCCTGTCATCGATTGGTGCTTCTTGCCATTGATAGGGTTTCAGAGTTGAGAAAACCTGACACAATGCCCATTTAAAGTCGGTCATTCTTTATATTTTTAGTATCCTTAAAGAGGACTTTAAATTAAAAGGTATGATATGCTTAAAGCAAGTGTTGTCACAGTATGGGGTCTGTATCCCATACCATTTTCAGATACAGCTAAGTATCTGATTGTCTAAGTGACAATCACTTATGCAGGGTAATCTGAGACTAGAAAGCAGGTAGTATAACCATTTCCTCAAGTATAAACTCTGAGATTATAGACTAGTTTCACAAATCATTTGGAACCTATTTGTTTCTTTGGTGGTTAATCAGAGGGCAGACAGCAAATCACATGATGTTTTGCCTTGGAATGTCATTCCTTATTCCGTTCTCCACTTCTTGCCCATCTGTGGGGAAAAACTTTTTAGCAATAAAAATGAGATGGAGATCAATAATAGATTGTGTAGTGGTGGATCCATCTGATACTTTGCATAAATATGTGCAGTTAGTAAAAGCTGTAGACCGTGAGTTAATATATCTAGGAGGCTCGGTCTTCTACATTTGGGGATTTCTTTTAGCAAGAAGATCCCTAGCTGTTCAATATTTATATTTTTTTCATAAAATGTATTGTTTTTCTGGATGCATATTATGGGCCAGAGAAAAAAATTAAAAATAAAAACAAGAATTCCGGTTTCATAAAGAGTGAAGGCAGCTTTCAAGAAGGAAGTGCCTCTTGTGAGAATATGTATCTGACTTACTCTTCTAGCCCAAATGTCCTCTGACTTTTGGAAAAGGCGAGTGGCAGTGGATCAGGCTTCTGCCTTTCTGACCACATCACCTCTGATGTGGCACTGGGGACAGAGGGGTAGTTTACAGATGTCCTCAGCATTACTAAACCGAGCTTTTCAGGAAGCAGGACTTCATAAAACGGAGTGAAGTTAGGTAAGTCTAACCATAGCAGATGACATTAGGGGGAAAAAAATCTCATCCTCGTCCTTTGAGTATTTGAAAGGTTTGGGGATTTGAGAATAAATCACTTACCTGAGTAACAGCAGAATGAAAATTGTGTAATTGTGAGCAGTGGATCCTAAGGTCTCTAAAGCACCCCCTGAGGTGCCTGCTGGACATTGCGCATCAGGGAAGTCCTTCCCTCCCTGACCTGCCTCAGTGACCACGTCAGTGCCTGTGCCCCAAGGCACCACTACCCCCTAGTGGAAGTCAGTAGGGTTAACAGTACTTCTTATTGGCCTTGGTCAGAATCTGCTTAGTCAGCTTTAAAAAGTTGCTGACTGATGCTCTGAGAAATTACTGTGTCTCTTAAGACCGCTTCTTGGGTTTGCCGGCTCAGTTTCATTCTCCTGTGTTAGCCAGTAACAAGGTGACCATTGATTAGAGTCTTCCCTCATGCACAGCTTTGTTCCAGGTCTTGAGACAGACTGTCCCCACAGGGGTATCAGTCAGTCTCTGTCACTCACACAACGTCCCATGCTGCCACTTATTTTTAGGGATGTTTAAGTAACACTGGTTCAGGAACCTGCTGATTTTTGAGACGAAACGTTTAAGGAAAAGCAAATTATAACCAATTGTGGCTAAAAGGACTGTTTCTTTTATTCTTATATGATTCGGACACAAGCAGACAGATTTCTGTATGAATTGACTCTTACTCTAAAGGAGATTAGATAGTGTAATGTAGCTTAGAGAAATTTTGTCATTAATTAGCATGGCCCATTGATTATATATGTTTAAAAAATAGCACATTGACAAATTGCAATTCTTGAATTGTTCTAGACATTCAGCCAGGTATAAGTAAACTCTGTTGGAGTTCTTCAGTGTGTAGACCATCTCATCTATAATAATCACACTTGGGTACACTTATCCAATAGGTTATCTAGAAAGAGAAAAGGATAGTTCTGTGCAGAGAATACAGTTAATCACCAAAGCAAGTGCCTTGTTACAGTTTAACCCAGATTATAAAACTTCATTTGGGATAAATGGCAGCCCTCAGTATAGGGTCCTTTTGACCTGTGTGATAATTTTGGTTGGTCTGATAAAAGGTGGTGGTTTTTTTGTTTGTTTTGTTTTTGTTTTTTGTTTCGGTTTTGTTTTTTTTTTTTTTTTGGTCCTCTCTTGCCCTGGTTTGTGATCACTGTAACGATAATCATTAGTTTGTTTTCCTCTTTTGTTGGCTATCTCACCAAACAAACCTTACCAAATGAGGAAATACCTTGGCTTACAAAGGCAGTTCAGTGAATATTAGTACCAAAAAATGTCTGTCTTCCTTTCTGCTAGATTTCTTACCAAAAAAAAACCCTAAATGCAAACCAGGAATATAAAGAAACAGAACTAGCACGGTGCCAAATGTGTTCCATAGCCTTACTAGGGACACGATGACTCTGTCACACTGTGAAAATAATGCAGGCCACTCAAAACCACCATTATAAAAGCAAAGCAAAGTTGGATGAAAGCACATAATAGTTTTGTTTTTTTTTAATCATACTTTAAAAAGCAACTCGGTAGCTTTAGAAAAGCTTTTTGTAGTCTTTCAAAAATCATTCTCTATCTCTGACATTTATTAAAGTCAGAATAACATCATGCTAGTTACTTTATTTTATCTTAGTAATAGAGATTATGGTACAGTGACCTGGATAAGGAATTGGGAGTGTAGTTTCTGGTTTTATCCCATTACTGGCCTCAAGAAAATTCTCTAGGCTTTCTGTACTTCATTTTCCTGATCTATGTACAAAATGTCCTCCTCTCTGGAGTATTAAGAAAATTACCTACATAGTAAGTGTTGATTTGTTTTGCTCCTTGGAGAAAGACATTACCTGACGTTTTATTATATTGCCATCTTTCTTTGTAATCTAGACCAGTACTGAAACACCTTTGCATCCCTTATATATATTTCTGCTAATGCATACCATTTCATAATTTAATCTCAAATTGTATGTCAAACTACATTTATATCAATACTAAATTGATTTTACAGCCACATACAGAAGATATCAGTTTGTATTTAAATTATGATTCTCAAGTCCTCTCCTTTTCTTAAACATTTCTTTCAGTCATAGTGGCTTTTGTGCTTTTTTATTAAATCAAGTAGAATACTGTTAGCAGTGCAGTCAACTCTTGGTTATCATTCATGATTCCAACTGATAAAACAGATCCTTACTTTATTGACTTGAGACTTACATAGCGTTCACTGTGTGCCAGGCACTATTCCAAGAGCTTCACAGCAATTAATGAATTTAATGCTCACCACAACCCTTTGAGGTAGATACTGTTATTATCCCCATTCTACAGATGAGGAAACTGAGGTATAAAGAGGTCAAGTAACTTGCCCAGGGTCACACAGCTAGTAAGGGGACGAGCTTGATTCACTGACCAGCAGTCTGCCCCTCAGCTCATTTTCTTTCCCTGTGCTGTGCTGCAGCCTCTGTCTGTGTGGGGAGCTTCAGAGATCTCAGCCTCCTTCACTACCACGCCATCTTAACAGCTCAGTCAAGTGGCGCAGTTGAGTGACTCTGGTCCATGTACCAGTCCTAGCTCCCCTGTTTACCAACTGTGTGACTTAAGACAAGTTGTTTAGCCTTTGTGGGCCTCCATTTCCTTATCTGCAAAAAGGGTTTAATAATGTACACACTTCATAGGGCTATTGAGGGATTAAATAAGGTGATACATGTAAAGTTCATAGAATTATGGCTGGCACATAGCAAGTGCACAATAAATGTTTACTGCTATTACTTCCCTCCCAGAGCTGAAAAAGTCATAATTGAATGGAAACATTTTTAATACCTCCTTTTACCCACCCCGCCACCAAAAAAAAAAGGCAAACAGGGAGATAAGGCCCTGAAGGAAGCCTTCTGGAAATAATCAAAAGTTGACTGTGACTATACCGTCAGCCAGCCTTTCTTCTTCAGCCGCCGGCAGTAACCTTGTGTTATGATTCATGCAGGCTATGGCCACTCGGACGCAGATGTTCTCCACCAGTCGTTACTTGAAGCCAATATTGCTACTGAGGTGTGCCTGACAGCTCTGGACACCCTCTCTCTATTTACACTGGCATTTAAGGTTTGTATTGAACAGCTGTTCATGGTCAGAGCCTCACCTTTTAAATTCATTCTGTTTATTTAACTGAATCAGCAAGAACTTCTTATGTTGTATTTTTACTGCAGCAACTGTTTTTGCCCCTGTAAGGAAACCATTAATCCTTAAATTCCCTTAATGAAACCGTTCCACTGTTAATGACTTGAATTCCCGAAATATAATACAGCTTAACTGGTCAGGGTGTGCCACCTGCTTGCAAAAGGTGGACACAGTCCCAGGAGGCGGTTGACGCTTGGCCAGATGAAAGCGTTTACCGGGGAAGGTGGCTTTGCTGAGCCCTCGAGAATGATAAATACAGGAACCTAATTGGGCATTTCTGCCTCTACTATCTTTAAACATATCCACATGTGGTAGCAATTAAAATTAGATGTTTATACGTAGAGGAGCAATACCTAAAAACATTCACCTTTTCAATTTTTTTTGGATCTGTTACTAAATTAAATGATAGAAACATTTCAAGTATAGAGAGTAAAAAGTGATCTTGGTCTTATTTTTAGGTTTTAGCAAGTAACATTTACGTAGGTAAAGATGGTCTCTTCAGCCACGTTCTTGTTTTTAGGAACCTAACCCTTCCCGTTCTCACTCAATAACTACTTCCATTTCCAGAGAAGCTGAATTAGTGTTAATATGCTCTGAATGTGGAATCAGTATGTTTACTTGCAAGGGTATTTGGGAAACATACCCAAAGTCAATCTGTGCTTTACTCATCTCCTCTTCTCATGAAGCACGTTTCTTTATTAGAGTAAAAATAGTTACCTGATATCATGTTGCTTTATTATAATTTACCTTTGTTCGTAGCAGCCATGCTACTCACGTCCCCAGGAAATGTCATAACTAGGAACCCAGTCGAGAGCTGAGGGCATACAGACCCTTAGGATGAGTATGGGGACAGCAGTGTCATCTTACGTGGAGCCTTACTCTAGTGACCTTCAGTCATGGTCCCCAGGCTGGCAGCAGGTGCAGGCCCTGAAGCTTGTTAGAAATGCAGGTTCTCGGGCCCTGGCTGACTGAATCAAACTCTGGGAGTGATATGTGCACAGACAGTATGGCCTGAGAACCACTACTCTACTAGAACCATGTTTTGAACCTCTTTCTGTTTTCTTTTGGAGATTTTTAAGTAAATAGTCAGTGAAATTTGTAATGTGAGCATTTGCCCTGGACTATATCAGTGCTAACTGTGCACCCGTAAGTTCAAACCAGTAGTTGGGACACTTGCTTCCACTCTCTCCCGGGCCTCAGCATATAAATGAGCAGGAAACCCCGGGGCTGCACAGCCGGTGTGGTCTGGCGCCACGGGCAGGTGAGGGCACCACGTGGCACAGGTGTGGTCTGGCAGCACTGTGAGAATAGTGGCAGTTTCCTTACTGCACAGCCTGCAGTTCATACTCAACCTCCTTTAAATTGCTTGCTTCATATTAAAGAAGAGTATCTGTCGAGGTTCCCGGATCTCCAGTGTCTGGCCACCAAATAGGTTCTGACTCAAGAGAGAGACAACATCTGATGGTCTCTGATTGAAGGGTGATTATAAATTTGTTGGGTGAATGTCTTTGGGAAAATCACTTCATGTCTCCAGACCTAAGATTTCTCATTTGTAAGATTGAAAAAATAGGATCTGCCTCCCAGGGCTGTTGTAGCTTAAAGTGAGATGACCCTTAGAATGGACGAGCACTCTGCTGCTACAGACCAGGCTCCAGGACACTTGGGAGCAGCCATGTGTACAGAAACACCATGGGCTGCAGACCCCAGCTCCACCATTAGCCAGATGTTAAGCTTTGGGTGGGTCTGCTTGACATCTCTAAGCCCTGATTTCCTTACTTAGAACGTGGCAATTATTCCTACTGTATAATGAATTGATATGAAGTATCCAAAAACATCTATCCTGTGTCTGACACACAGTAGGAGCTCAAATGTTGACTCTAGTTTAGCAATAAGCGCTTTCCCTAGGCTCACGCCTTCCTGATCCTATGGTAAAGGGTCTGATTCCTGAGACGCACAGGGAAGATTGTGTTTTAGAGCTGAGGTGATCTCTATCAGAGTCTATATGCCTGTGCGCAGAAATCTTTGATGTATAAAGCTCAGCGCATACACACACACACACACAGACCCATTAAAAAATGGGAAGATGGGCAAATATTATGGCATTAAAGGATGTCATGCCAGGCTGTAGGCTTACCTGGCCTAGGTTCACAGGTCCAAGAGCCACTAGCACAGCAGCACTTGGATCTTCCTTTGCAAGTATTTACTCAGCTGAGGCATCAATTGGAGCATATCGGGAAAATTAAATTATTACATTGAGTTAGCTGACATAATTGTTTGCAGAAAAATCTTCTTCCACAAATGTTGCCTCATCGTTAGTGAGCCTCTTAATTGACCACATCTAATAAGTTGCCAAAGGCAATCAAGAAATCATGTTCTTAATGAGAGGAAATGTTTGAAAAGATTTAAGCCCTGAACCCCAATTTATTGGTATATTAGCTTCCTGCCATTTATTGAGTGCCTTCTGTGTCTTCAGCGTCAGTCCTCACAACAGCCTGGCCCAGTAGATCTTCTTATCCCCCATTTTACAGATAAGGAGATTGAGGCTGAGATAAGTCAGGAAATTAGCCCAAGATCAGTGTGTGTGTGTGTGTGTGTAGGGGGAAGGAGCTAAGCTGGGTGAATATCAAGGTAGCTGAATGATCTCTCACACAGAAAAAAGAAAATTACCAAGCACTTACCAGATGCTGGTACGGTGTGGGCACTTTCACAGATACTGTTTAATACACGAAAGGTGTGTTTTGTAAACCAAGGTGATTACATGCAGAAAAACTTGGTTCTTCTCTGGCTATTTTAAAATGTCTATTAATACAGTCCTAAACCAAATCTGGCCTTTAAATAGTTGATGATATTTTTAATGTACTTACAAATTTAATCTGAAAATGTATTTTAAGTAATTCTCTGTAGTGCCTTCCCTTGATTTGAGGTGCATGGTGAGAACCAGCAAGTACATGATGAGAAGGATCGCTGTGAATGACCAGGGTGGGGAGCACGTGGATGATGGGGGTCAGCTAGGGAGCCTGGGGTCCAGTTTACACAACCATGAGCCTGGGGTTTAGGTCATCCTGGTGATTGGTGAGTCTCTGCTACAGAGAGAGTGCTACTCGAAGCTAGATTTTTAAAGTTATTCTATAAATCAGTGTCTAAATAAAAATCAAGCCATATCCCTAGGAAGGATGTAGCTGTCTTAAATAACGTGGTTCCAGATATCTCATTTTGGCACCTGAGGTTTAAGTTCGTTTTTCTCCTGTTCCTGGCTCTTCAGAAATTACTGATAATGTGTGTTCATTCTCTGAAAGCCCTATTTCCCTTAGGAGGCTGGTAACGACAGTCAAACTTGAATCCACATCAGGCAATTCCTGAGAATTATTTATAACCTATTCTCCACCTTATTGCTAGAAATAAGTCATGCCTTTCCCATTATTCTAACGTCTCATTTAATTTCATTTTAATCAATGAAATTCTCCCATCCTCAGTAAAAGTCTATAGGGAGACAGAGGTAGAAATGAGATACTCCATTGTTATCCATGGTTATTTATGAGTGGAAAAGTGAAGGTGATTTTTGTTTTGCTTTTTTCCCTGCTCTGAGCCTTTCTGAATGTTCAACGTTTTTAATGAGAAAGAGAGAGAGAGAGAGAGAAGAAAATTGATTGGAAAATAAGGAAGGCAGCTGGTAAACTGGGGTGTGTTCAGGACGAAAGGTCCCTTACCCCTTTAAATGAGGGGTTGTTTATATCTTTGTATGCATTTTTATTCCGTTCTTCAAGCAAGTTTTGTGATCAGAACCCAAAGAAGACTAAATCCTGAAAATGGGAAGCAAAAACCTTGACCAGAGAGAGTGAAAGGAAGGAAAATTTAACTCCAGTGGTAACAACTTGGAGACAGGCCAATTCAGACAGAAAGGCCAGAGGTCTTAGCGATTTTTGTATGAACCGTCTCTCCTGGATATCTCCAGCAAAGATGGCTGAGAAGATAAAAGCTCATATCCAGATTCATGCAAGCCTTAATCCAGCCATAATTAGGAAGGACTGTGACTCCTGGGAAAAGAACTGCTCAGAAACAGTAAACACTAAGCAGTTCCCCAAACACTGGAAACAACCTCTTTTTTTTTTCGGTTGGTGAACAGCTGCTCATGGTTGAGAATTACATCATATTCAGTTAATTAAGTCACATTTTCTGCTCCATTAAATTGCTTCTCTTTCACATGATGGAATTCAGTACTGTACTTCAGTGTTTCATGATATAAAGATCACTGTGGATTCCAGGTGTCCTACCAGCTGTAAATACACCCGTGAATTACTGGACCTAAAAAAACAAAACTTATTCCTTAAGTAAAACTTTTTCTCCAACAATAAGACGAGATAAATCTTGAAACTGTTACTCCAGTCGTAATTTGCTGTGCAGCCGAACTATTTGGACATAAGTTGTCTCTGTTCCTTTGGCTAAACTGTAAGGTTGGTTTGAGGTACTGACCTCTGGACATTTTTTTTCAGTGATAGTCATTTTTGCCTACTTGTGCAAAATGCACACATTCTCCCAAACACACCTTTGTCCTGACAGGCCTGTCTGTATTTGAAGATGCAGCTCTCTGGTGTCAAGCACATGTGGCTGCATGCTGGCCTTTAGTTGGGAGACACCTCTGTCCACTGTGCATGTGCAGCAATCATTGGGAGTTTTAGCCAACCAGGCTTTCACGGTGTTAAACCAGTGTGAATTTGCTGCTGGTGGGAGAAAACCTTGAAGAATGAGGAGAAGTAATTAATGGTGACCCTCTTGCCACTTAACTGAGCTAGATCAGAGCGGGCATCAGCTTGACCTCAAGTCTTCCCAGTAACTATGCAAGCTTAGTTTTAGGGTCGCTGTTTCACAGATGAGAATGGCCAGGCTCAGTTTACCTGTGCAGATGTGTGCACGTGAGAAATGGTGCCTGACCCAAAGCCTGTGCGTTTTCCCCCTTACCAGACTGCCTGGTGATTCATGGCTTCACAGAGTGCCTGAGAGCCTGTGGAGGGGGAGAAAACCCAGCCCTCACTGCTAGAGGACCTGCTCCATACACCTCACTTCAGTGCTTTTTTCCAGCCCATTGATTAGCTGACACCTGTAATGGCACTTCTCTGTTGGAATTAAAGTGTCACAAACATGACCTCCGTATTAGTTGCTGGTGATAGTAAAAATAAGTAAATGAATAGAAGCCCAATCAGTACTGAGGCACAGTGGTCCTTTAAACCGTAGTACAGTTTGCTGGGAAGTTTTAAATTGGCCTCTCCCTTAGTAGAAAAAGTAAATTCTCCAAAGCATGAATTTATTGATAAGTTTGTTTGTACTACAAGAGACTTCTGTGCTTTCCTAGAGGATTCATGGGAAGTTTGTTTAAATTATAAGTTGTCTTAGTACCTGAAAAATGTAACCTTTGAGGCTGAAAGTTGTATGAAACCAATCAGCAGTGTCTGGCGTGTCTCACTGACCAAGCTGTCCTTGTGTGTTTTAAGAACCAGCTCCTGGCTGACCATGGACATAATCCCCTCATGAAAAAGGTTTTTGATGTCTACCTGTGTTTTCTTCAAAAACATCAGTCTGAAACGGCTTTAAAAAATGTCTTCACTGCCTTAAGGTCGTTAATCTATAAGGTACGTTGTTTCACCAGGGAAGGTCATTCTTGATTCTCACCCATTCTCCTGTGTCTACCTGGAGCTGAACGGGGCACTTACCTCTCTGGGTTCATTTGCTTCCTCATGTCCATGTAGTTTCCCTCAACGTTCTATGAGCGGAGAGCGGACATGTGCGCAGCCCTGTGCTATGAGGTCCTGAAATGCTGCAACTCCAAGCTGAGCTCCATCAGGACTGAGGCCTCCCAGCTGCTGTACTTCCTGATGAGGAACAACTTTGACTACACTGGCAAGAAGTCCTTTGTCCGGACGCATCTGCAGGTGCGTGTGCTTTAGCTTTCCAGGTCAAGTGTGCTGTGTGGAATTATGTTTTAGCAGGAAAATTTTGAGTGTCACATCTACCAGGTTACCTCGGTGTAAGTGTTGAACGATCTGGCCTCTAGATGGAAAATTCAAAAGTCACATTTACTGGTTTTATTTATTTCATCCTCCACATCGTAAGATTTGGGCCCAGGATGTGTTTCTATTGGTAAATTGGCATTTAAATGTCGAATCAATGTTCGACTGACTGAAATTCTACTGAGTAAAGATTTATAGAACCTATGAGAGGATACCTCATAGTAAACATCTTAGGTAAGACACAGAAAGCCCAAAGTGACTCTTTTCTGTCTTCCTTCTGTTGACACACCTGCCATCCCTCCAGAGTTAGTGTCCCAAATTCTCTGCTCTGTGAACCAGGCCAGATACTGAAGATTCTATATTTTTGTAGACTTTCTTTTTCTGCAAACACATATAGGAGCGCCTTCTCCGTCTCTGTACTTACTCTTTTTTTAAAAAACAAACGTTTATTGCTTGCAAACTGTGTGCTGGGATTCATGGATGAACATGAACAAAACAGGACCTCTCCTGGCCCTCACAGAGTGTCATCTCCTGGAGGACAGACAGACACTGAGGCCCTTGTGCCGTGTGCCCAGTCCCCTAACAGAGGAACTCGAGTGCCCGAGGAAGGGGACCAGGGGGCTTCCCATGGGATGTGACGCGTGAAGAGGGGTTTGGGGGTGAGCATGTTCCAGGCCACGCAGGCACCATGGGAAAGGCACCATCCAGGGGACCAGAGAAGGTCCTTACAGTGGAGGTGAGAGTATGGGTGAGAACGAGTTGAGATGGCAACATTGCACATTTGGAGGGATCGCCTGGACTCCAGGCTGAGAATGGATCAGGGAGTCAAGGCCTTAGATCGGGAGACCGTGGGGAAACCATGGTTAAGTTTAGGCCAGAGAGGATGCTGTCCTGGGTCAGGCATGGTGAGGTTAGAAGGGAGAGGAGATTGAGTTGACAATACTTAGTGATTGATTATACCTGGGTGTGGTGAAGGTAAAGGATGGGAAGGGGGAATGGGGGGAGGGGCATGGTCCACGGTTTAGCTGAGTAACTGGGTAAAGGCAGTGCTATTTGTTTTTTGGGGTTTTTTTTGCGGTACGCGGGCCTCTCACTGCTGTGGCCCCACCCGCTGCGGAGCACAGGCTCCGGACGCGCAGGCTCAGTGGCCATGGCTCACGGGCGCAGCCGCTCCGTGGCACGTGGGATCTTCCCGGATCGGGGCACGAACCCGTGTTCCCTGCATCGGCAGGCGGACTCTCAACCACTGCACCACCAGGGAAGCCCAAGGCGGTGCTATTTATAGACCCCCAAAAAGACAGATTCCCCCACTGCATAGTTCTTATGTACATGTTTTAATAATAAATGCAAAAGACAGTCCACTTACTGAATATTTAGTACATATAAATTCAAGCCAAAAACCAAAGAGGTAAATAATAAGGTCTTACTTTTTATTAGAGAAAGTGATAGGTAAGTAACCATCCAAGTGATATGGGCTTATCTGATTCTCATTCCTCTACACTCTCCTGATTAGCATTTTGATGTGCAACCGAGATGGAAGGGTAGCAAAATCACCTTCTAGAATAATTCTTGGAAGGGGGAAGATGACTCAGACATTGTTTCCCACACTGGAGCGATCCTTGTTCGCAGCTTCCCCGTTGCCCCATCCCTGTGTACATCCTAACCAAAGCCAGGAGCTGAGCCTGGGGTGTCACTTGAAGGTGAAATGATTTGCTCACGTTTGTGTGTCCCTAAGGTCATTATTTCCGTCAGCCAACTGATAGCAGACGTTGTTGGCATTGGGGGAACCAGATTCCAGCAGTCCTTGTCTATCATCAACAACTGTGCCAACAGTGACAGGCTCATCAAGGTGGGTGGCCCGGTCTCGTTTTATGTTTTACCCCCAAAACTCCGCCTCATCATCTGATACGTATGCACACGGACAGAATGCAGCTGAAAGCCCCGTGTCCCCCTCCACCCTTGTTGCAGCACACCACCTTCTCCTCGGACGTGAAGGACCTGACCAAAAGGATCCGCACCGTTCTGATGGCCACGGCCCAGATGAAGGAGCATGAGAACGACCCCGAGATGCTGGTGGACCTCCAGTACAGCCTGGCCAAGTCCTACGCCAGCACCCCCGAGCTCCGGAAGACGTGGCTGGACAGCATGGCCCGGATCCATGTCAAAAACGGGGACCTGTCCGAGGTAGCCCCGCAAGCATGTCAATCCGGGCTTTTGAGAAAACAAATTGTGTCCCATTCACTGAAGGAAGCCAATTATGAGAAAAATTTCCCAGTAATTCAAAGAAGCCAGTTAAAAATATGTGATACTTTAAACAGTGCTGGGCTTGGGGTTCCTTCATGGTCATCTAAGCATTTTAACAATTTACAACATCGTAAGGGGATGTCTCCATCACAAAAGAGCATTGTTTGAAGGCTCTTAGAAAACATCCATGCTCACACAGGTGCCCGCTAGTTAGGTGCACTCAGTTTCTGCATCAAAACTCCTCTCTAGATCTAAAATTCAGCTATTTTATGATAAAATTAGATTTCCCTGTATCAAACTCATGAATGACAGGGCATTGCTTTTTCCTGTTTGAGGTAATCAGTTTCTGTCTGTAGTGGCAGATGTCAGAGCTCCCTCATGGACAGAGCTGCACAGTTCAATAAGCGACAGCATGGCGGGGGCAGAGGGGGAGTGTGGGCTCCAAGGCAGACTGGATCCCGGATCCAACATTGACTAACTCGGTGACATTGAGCCAGTTCTTAACCCCTCTGTGTCTCTATGACATCATCTGTAAAATGGGGGAAATTAAGGGAAACAGTAGGCTGTAAGGCGGGAAGTATTCATGTTCCCATGAAAACTCTGCTCAGGGTTCATGCCTGAGGCATTTAGGTGTGATTAACAGTACCACCAAAGAAGTGTGCTTTTACTTGTAAACCTCTCTAACTGCTTAAATTAGTAAAATTGTGTTCTGTATCTGAAAATTTGATGTAACTATTTTTACCTATTGATTGAGTCCATTCTGTTTGACCATAAGTTTAATCTAAGATATACATTAGCCATAATGAAAATGAATTACATGCTGTTAGTAGTAGTAATTTTTTTTATCATTCTGACAAGAACCAGGGCTCAGACATTGGAACCTTATGGTAGGTTCATTTCCAACAGCTATCTTTAATGTTTTGTAAACCATGGCAACTTGGTGAAAAGAATTTATTTTTTCTTTTGTTTTAAGGTGTTTATAATGTTATCCATTTAACATAAAATAATATTTTCATTTAGAATTTTTGGAGAAAGTTATAACTTCATCTCTGAATCTAAGAATGCACATGCCTTTTCTTCAAATGATCCTCTTTTCCCTTTAAGAGAAATAATGCTGAAATTTTATAGTAAGAAAAAATGCTTTTTCAAGATCTTTTACATTTAAATTTAGTAATTTTAAATAGAAATAGGTCTTAGCAAATTTACCGTCGTTTGTCTCAATTCAAAGTTTAAAAATTTCAATTTATTTGAATTGTTCTACTTTTTTCAAAAGGTAAGATGTTGGCCATTAGAAACACTAGTTGATGCCTTGAGATCTAATATAAGTACATATAGTCATTAGATTTCTGTTTGTGAGCATTGTGCCATTCTTCATAATTGGTGATTCTGAAACGTGTCTTTTGTTTTAGGCAGCAATGTGCTATGTCCATGTCACAGCCCTGGTGGCAGAATATCTCACACGGAAAGGTAAGAAACGATTCCTGGGTTTTGTGAAATAAATATAAAATTGCACAAAGCAGCAAAGACAAGTGAGAGCCATTAAGAAAGATGTGGACGTGGGGGATTTCTGTGTGTGTGTGTATGTGTATGTGTACAGTATATTCGTTGTTCTATTCACTGGTGTGACATTTGCTTGATGTGGTAGGCACCGCAGAAATGCAAAACAAAAGTAGGTGGCATTTTGTCATATAACCTCTTACTAATAACTCCATATTGCAAAAACTAGTTAATGAGCTTGGCATCTGGGAGTCCCTGACCAGCCAATCTCCAGCTGAAAAGATTTTATTTTCCCTTAAGATAGTTCCCACCGGAACTGTGTACCAATCAAAAGGCAGCTGTAACAGGAGGTGATCAGGCAGTATTTTCTGGAGCACAGCCCGGTCGGCTTTGCTGTGTGCGAAGGCAGCTTGCAGGCTGGAAACCTTGCCACCCCATGGAAGGAGCTGGCAGGAGTGAGTGCCACCCACCTGTGTGCTAAGTGCTTGTTCCCACGTTAGCAGGCCGCGAGTTCTGTCACGGCTCCTCTGGTTAAACACCAGTTGCTCGTTTCCACTTCAAATTTGAGAACACGGGGCTTTTAGAAAGGCCAGTTGTGTTCATGTGTGTACTGGAGCACAGCTGCACCAGATCTGGCTAATTCCTTCACAATGTGAGGAAACCACAGATGGCCAGGTCAGGGAATTTCTATCTTTCTGGTACAGCTGGCTCTTTGGAATGGAATTTAAGGGCATCTAGGCTTGTCATACGTCAGAGCTGGAAGGAGAAAGAACCCAGGGAGGGGCTCCATATTCTCTTACTGCCAGCACGATTTCCTGTTGAGACCTTCTGTCGGGTAATACATCTCCTCACGTTTAGAAGCAGACCTAGCCCTCCAGCTGGAGCCGTCCTTCCTCCCCTCCAGCCACAGCACCTGCCAGAGGAGGCGCCGGGGAGGTGAGCTGAGGGTGGGCCGGCCGCCCCGTCCCTGTGACACTCAGACGTATGGGGTTTCTCTTTCAACTCTGCTGGGATGGACTTGGCTCTCCTTCCCTCCCTTCTTTTCCTGGCCACTCTGGTTTGATGGCAGGCAAGGAGAAGAAAGCACTTGGCCACCATTGTCGTTCCACCAGAGCTGAGTTGTATTTTTAAATCTACTCTGTAGCCAAAAACATGGATGGTTGGATTTTATAATTTTGCTTTTTGTACACTCATGTATCCTCAAGCTCCCAGGTTAGTGCTTTGCATAGGGGAATCTTTGTCTCCATGAAACAAAAGCAAGGCGAAAGCTGGACATTGGCAGAGATGCTAGACAACCCATGAAGGGGCTGGAAACCTAGACCATGTGCAGCAGAAACATCTCTGACTTTAGGGTCCACTCTTCCAAGACTTGATTTCAAACTACTCTGTGTTCCTTTTTTTCCTGAAACATGGGAGGTCTCAGTTCAGGTTTTGACTTTTGTTTTACTGTAAGCAGTAATCTCAGTAGAGCAGGAAGACATTTCAACTCCTTCTTCACTTGATCGTTTTTGCCCAGCTGACATTGTCCAAGTGACATGAAACTTTCCCCAGTGACTCCATGGGAGGAAAGGCCTCTTCTTACCCCTCAGGCTGCTGACGTGGAACCAGCCAAGGCAGCCCCTCAGCTCACGGCTGCGGCCATCGAGTCACATCTTGGTAGACTGCTTCCTGTAGGAGAAGGGCGAGTTCTAATCTGAGTTCTGGGTTACCCCAGCCAGAGTAGGTGAGATGACAGCTGGAAGTAAACAGAGTTGTTTTTGAGTCTGTATTTCTCTGATTGGCTTTGGCTTCTTTATTTTTCTTGGTATCTGAGCATGGGTCATTTTACCAAATCAAACTATTGTTGTTATTACCTTGCTATTAATTTGATTCAATACCTATTTCAGTTTATTTAAGGATTACATACATTTTAATAAAGGTGGGTGAAAAATAAAAAGGGATGAGAAAAATAAAAAAAATTGAGGGCAGTGAGGGTTAAATATTGAGGAAGCGAATGAAGGAAAGCACACAGTGGCGCCCAGGCTCCCCATGGGAATGCTGGCCTGAGACGCAAGAGATTTCAAGATCGGTCCTCGTTCAACCCAGAAACAAACAGGGCAGGAAGAACCCTCGCGGTTCATCCACTTTCAGGTTGATAGCTCCAACTGTCTCCCCTGCTCTCTAATTCTAGGCATGTTTAGACAAGGATGCACAGCTTTCAGGGTGATTACCCCGAACATAGATGAGGAGGCCTCCATGATGGAAGACGTTGGCATGCAGGACGTCCACTTCAACGAGGTGAGCGCCGCAGCCCGCGAGGGCTCCGGTAACCCCAGTGTCTTGGGTGCTGCCGTTCACCCGCCCCTGCACCAAACTGGGATTTTCTGTCTGCAGCTGCTGTGTACACACTTCACTCTAAGATAATTCTCCAGAACACTGAAACTGAACAGTGAAAGCTTCTGCCATTCCCATTCCCAGGAACTCCCCCTTTCCTCTGGAGAGAGTGTGAGGAACTAGTTAATAGTGAAGTGAGGCTGAGAGCTTGAACACTTGGGGTAAAAGGCCCAGTATTGTGAATCATAAGGTTTCTCATTCTTCACAACAGTTAATTTCTCTGGTTCCTGGGTTTTATTTCTGACTTTTAGATCAGTATCTCCAACACAAGATATCTCCCCGATGTCCCCAAACATGCAAGGCCATGAGAGGCCAGACTGGGCTCAGGGGCAGAGCAGCCCCTGTCCAGGCCCCCAGTTCTCTGCCCCCACTTGAGTGCTGTCAGCTAGGGCCTGTGCACCATGAGTAGATAAGACCACCCTTGCCCACCCCCCATAGAGACCAGAAAGTTTGACTTTAGATTATTGTAGCAATTTTTGCAAGTTTCTTGCCAAAACAGGATCACCCTGCAGCCACTTAAAATCTGAAACTAGAGAGTTCTGAAATACAGCTGGGAATTTGAACAAATGCCAATTTTCTGTGTGCGTGTTTCTTCACGTGGAGAGAAAGAACAGAGAAAGGAGTAAACGTCTTCTGCCTCTGTTATACTTGTGTTTATGATGTGGAAGTCCTGCAATTAATATCAGGACTTTTGATCATGTTCATGCTGGTAAGCGGGGCCCATGAGCAAACATCCTCCGTGACACTGACCAACCATGAATCAGCAATTCTCAAAGTGTGGTCCTGGGGTCCCCGAGACCCTTTCGGGAAGTCTATGAGGTCCTTACTTTTCCAATTGAATATCTCTGTGAGGCTGGATTTTCTTTGTCTACATCACCCAGAACAACATATTGAAGAGATTGAATGCAGAAGCAGAGACAGGAATCCAGGCTTCTCCTACGAAGTCAGACATCAGAGTTGCAAAAAATGTAAAACAATGCCACTCTTCTCCTTAATTTTTTCTTTGAAAATGTTGTTTTTTCATTAAAAGTGTTATTTTCATTAACATGTCATAGGTTTATTATCTTAGTTTAAAGTAATAAATCTTTTTACTTTTTTTTCAGTTTTAATTCCTAATATTGTAAATATTGAGAGATAACACCCATGTATACAAAAGTTCTCAGCTATTTTTAAAGAATTCTCAATAATGTTTATGCTATATAAAGGGACCTTAAGCCTCAAAAGTTTAAGAACCACTGCCAAAAATTATCTAGTCTCAAATGACCCTCTAAATTAAAAATTAACTGTGAGAAAGAAGGATAATATATAGAGTGACTTCACATTTAAAAATTAAAATAATTTTAACCAAAATACATGAAGTTCTCTAAGTATTCTGAAGGGGAAAAAAAAAAAAACAGTTGGTTATTACATGGTCTTAACAGTTCAGCTGTTTCTCCACCTTGAAATGCCTGGCCCAATGGTAATTTTTTATTTTTTACTCTGACGTGTGTGCCTGTCCCTTAGGCAACAAGGCCCGCACACTCTTGGCTTTGAACTCCTCGCTTCAAGGAGGGCTTGCACTGGGTTCTTCCCTGAAAAGAGGCTTGAACGCATTGTTTCCTTGGAGAAACCACCCTTGTCCCCCGCTGACCAGTCAGTCCTCTGGAGTGCAGCACTTTGTTTAGATTCGATAAGGAAAACAGCAATGCCAAGAACAACTAAAGATTCGAAAGTAAACAGTTGTGGGTAACCTGTCATCTGGAATGATAACGTGAAGTTCAGGTTTGCTCATCAGATTAAGTAATAGGCTGGAATAGTCTGTGCAGCCTAGGGAATGAGCCCTGTGAAGTCAAGGGCAGGCTTGATTGGGGAAATTTGTGGATGGCACCCGCTCTGAGTAATAACTGCACGTGTGACAGGGATAACTTTATCAGTTATTTTCAGAATATGGACTTTCCACCCTGTCCTTGAAGCGTAAAGTTGGTAAATCTTTAACAAGGTCCATAGTGCACGACGATCTATCCTGATTAGGATGTGGCACAGGGGGTTGTAAAGCCCCAAGCAAGCCCTGCACATTAAGAGTGAAACTAGCCAGCAGTGAAAAAAAGAACGTGTTCCAAAAGTCACGAAAGCAGAAACTGCCACGTAGTTTCAAGAAAAAGGGAAAGTCGAATATCTCTGCCAGAGGAGGAGTTTTGGGGAAAGCTGATGGGAATAGGTGTAGAACAATAGTTTAATAAAAATCATTGCCCTTTTAATGTGCATTATTAGATATATTTAAATGTCTAAGATGCTCTCCTAACATGATTTTAGAGGCGCTACCTAAAAATGCACAATTCTCCTAGGAGGAGACCTCAGATGAGTTTTTATTGGTAGCGGTCCATCTTCCTTGACTCTGATCTAAAGAGCGAACTCCCCTGCAGCTGCTTTTGATTAAAGAGAAACATCCCATTCCTGTTTACATTTTGTTTCACAAATTGGAGCCTGTGCAGATTGAAGAATTCTGAGTTTCCTATGGTGTCAAAATTCCATGCAGCCCATGTTGTTTTGAGATCCCTCCCTCATTATCCCATACAGGCAGGGCCCTAGAAGGAAATAGGTAGCACTCTCAGAAATTGAAGCAAGTCTAACAAAGGGACTATTTTGAAAAGTTTGGTCAGGGTTTAGGGAAACCAACAAGGAATATTGCAGAACCCTGGAGGTTAGCAACAGCTGGGTTGCCACTGTCAACCTGTGGGCTAAGGGAGTGGGGAGAGAGAAACTACACAGAGGGGCCACCTGCCCCGGCTCAGTCCTGGCATGGGGGCAGGGAGGGAGGCACCCCCTCCCCACACTCTCCCTCTGTCCACCAGTCTCCTGCTGGCCTTCCACTGGCTGAGCCCAGCAGGCAGGCCAGCAGTCCTGGTGCGTCGGCCCGCATGGCACAGAGCGAGGGAGGAACGGGGCCAAAAGGGACTGTAGTGGGGAACTGGAAAATACAGTCCGTCCTCATTATTTGCCCGGTTGCTAAAATTTCTTTGTTACCCCAGAATCAGCATGAGGCGCTTTTACAGTCATTTGGGGACATGGCACAAAGCAGCAAAAAATTTGAGGCCACACGTTCCCATCTGAGGCTGAACAGGCAACACTCTGCCTCCTTGTTTCAGCTCGTGCTGTAAACAGGGGTCCTTCTCTGGCCCCCTAGCATGGTGCTGAAGTGCTGTCCAGTGTTCCTGAGCTCAGGAAGGTGATTTACAGAGAAAATACTTGTCAGATAAGCTCTGTTCAGGCAGGAGTTACAGTGCTTTGGGTCGTGGGTTCAATATTAATGAATCAACAATATGTACTAAATGAGGTGTCTTTAAACAGAAACACATATAAAACAAGGTTATGTACTAATCAATTGCCAAAAATTTTGTAACCAGAGGCTCTCTGGAGCCTAATCCTGTATTTCTCCAAGAAGGGTGTGTTCCGTGTTCACAAATTTAGTGTCGGTGGTGACCATAGAACATAACCACAGCAAATAATGAGGATCGACTGTATTTGGCACCCTCAGGTGTTGTTTCACAGACCAGCAACGGTGAGGTTCACCTGGCAGGTCACTGACTTGTCTTAGCCAAACTGCATCTACTCAGAAATAACAAACATAAAATGTTTGTACCTACAGAACATCCCAAGAGAGAGTTAGCAACAAAACACATTCTGTGGTTCCGCTGTTTACATCTCATCCAAGCCTGGCAATTTTCTGTAACCCTGTAGAGTGGTCTAAGCATCTACTTTTCCTTGACCGAGAGTGCTCTTAGAACCACCAAAGTTATATAGCATATCTTCACTTTTATAATGCTTCTCGAAAACAATAGCAGTAGGGAACGTGGCTCATGGAACTTGTCTGACTGCTCGACCTTGTCTCATACCAGGACATATTGCCCTGCTTCATGTTGCAAATATTTCCTAAGCTTCCTTATGCTGGAGAGACAAGGGTGAGCATGATGTGATGTGATCATGATGTGATCTGCCCCAACACACAACACTGCTTCTGATGCTTTCTTGCCATTGAGGAGAAACACCTAAACCACGGTCCCTTAGAATCTGAATTGAAAGTTGTCTCAGTTCTTTGTGGCTTAGAAATTTCTACATTTACATGTGTTGATTCACTCCATAAACTAGCTGTGTGCCATGTGCCAGCTCAGTGATATATGAGGGAGTGCCTGTCTTAGAAAGTTTGACCTAGTGTGCTAGTCCTCAAGCTTTAGTGTGCTTAAAAATTACGTAGATCCTATTACAAATACAGATTCCCATTCTAACCCACCCCCACCCATCCCCAGATTTAGTTGGGTGACTGTAGCGCCTGGGCATCTGTATTTTAACAAGCATGCCAGGTGATTATTCCGATACAAAGGATCTTCGACTGTATCTTGAGAAACGATAATATAGTGGAAATGTGAATGATGCCATGATGTACGCCATTGCCCGAGCCAGGTCACATGCTTACGGTTATTCCCAAATGATAGATAAAAGAGATAGCTAGCTTCATAAGAAAGGTTAAATTAAATCAGTCAGTCCTAAGATGGGGCAAATATTTAATTTAAGTGAAAAAACTTTAAGTGAAAAAACTTTAAATACCCTGCAAATACACAGGCTCGTAATGCATTTTCAAGCACACACATGCGCCCATGCACAGCATGAGTGAGCTATTTCCACAGACAGGTGCTCGGTGCCGTCAACCGCATGGCTGTGGCACACCTAGAAATGACTGGCTAATTACATCTTAAACAGCTTCCTGAATGGCTTACGAGCTTAGTGTACCGAGATCTTTTTAAGTCTAGTCTAATATCATAAAATGTGTACTTTCCAGGTGCATAAAGCTCATTGAGGTTTTTTTTTTTTTCCCCGACCAGTGATTACTTATAGTTCTTTGCGTGTATTGACAATTTAGAAAAAAAATAACTTGGCATTTAGATTTTAAGCAAGGGGGAAAACTATCAGACTTTCTGTATGATCGCCTTTCAAGGTCACCACTCTGACCGCTGTCAGTGTAAGTTCTGGTTTTCAAGCGATTGCTGAGAATTCAAAGTAAATTCATACGTGGAATTTCTGTTGAGAATATTATTCATATATGCCCCGATGTTTAGTTACTATGATGTCTTAGTTTTTTTTTTTTTTATAAATTTATTTATTTATTTTTTGGTTGTGTTGGGTCTTCGTTTCTGTGTGAGGGCTTTCTCTAGTTGCAGCAAGCAGGGGCCACCCTTCATCGCGGTGTGCAGGCCTCTCACTATCGCAGCCTCTCTTGTTGCGGAGCACAGGCTCCGGACGCGCAGGCTCAGTAGTTGTGGCTCACGGGCCTAGTTGCTCCGCGGCATGTGGGATCCTGCCAGACCAGGGCTCGAACCCGTGTCCCCTGCATTGGCAGGCAGATTCTCAACCACTGCGCCACCAGGGAAACCCTGATGTCTTAGTTTTTATGACTCTTTATAATTTTGTGTTGACATATGGTCTCTCAAACTTAGCTGTCTGTGATTGCTGGTTATTTCTATTCAAAGAATTGTTACTTGATGCACCAGCTGTAAACATCGAGGTATAGAGTTGACATTAGCTTGAATAATTTACCTTACCAAATTAAGCTTTATGCTCAGTAATCCATACTCTACCTTTATGAGAGAAGGACTTAACCTTTTTTAAAAAATAAAAGCCATTTTTAGTTTGTTATTGGGTAAAATCTCTAACTACTCTGCTTTTTATAGTATAATTACCATTTTCTACAATAAAAAGTGATATTCAGACTGATACACTATAGATCCTGAATGCCTCCTGAATCAAAAGAAAAGATAAAATAATGTCCAGTAGCATATATTGGTTGATGATGTATTATTTCCTAATTCTTAATTACCATCAAATTGTGATACTTGTTTCATAGTTATTTACTAAGCTCTATTCACTCTGTGAAACATTACTGTTTTCCAACCATTCTGGGAAGTGTCCCTGGTTGAAGTCTACTTTTTTGTACCAAATATGGCAGATTTTTCCGTAGTGAACTGAATTGTCCATAGTATTGATATGCCACAAGAATTCAGGTTTCATCGTTATTAAACTTTCCTTGTGTTTCTGGTTTGACAAATGAGTAAAAGTAGTATTCAAATCTTAGTCTCACAATTAGGAGCATTTGGCCCAGGAGATTCTCATAAACTCTATTTGATATATATTTAAGTGACTAAATCTAGAACCATTCAAAATATACCTGAAAGGCTGCTATACGCAGACGCCTTATGAGGCATAGACAGAACATCATTTTAAAATCAAGTAACATCTTCCTTATATAATACTTCCTTGTTGTGATAGTGGATGTATGTCTGTGTGCATTTTCATTTCTCATAAAATTATCTGTTTCAATTATTAATTTATTTTTAGAAAACTTTTGAATGTGGCTATTTAATCTGTGTATTTAATCTTTCCACCTCCCCGACCTCATCTCTCTGCCCTGTTTGACTCAGATTTTATACTCTGGCCCTCAAACTACTTACAAATGTCTCACACACCATGCTGCCATCTCTCCCATGTCTCTGCCCAGGCTGTTCCCTCTCCCTGGAATGTCTCCCCCCTCTTCCTTGCTATTCCCACCTTTCACCTTCACCTCACTAACTCCTGATGATGTGTAAGACTCAGCCAGTCATCGCTTTCTGCAACCTTCCATGGCCCCCCATCCCCCATCCCTGGATAGGTGCTGCTCCTCTCTGCGTCCCTGATTCCCTGCGCGTTTATCAGCACACTCACCACCATCTTTTGTAATCTCTTTATGGATCTGCATAGAGATCTGAGCTTTATGAGCAGGAAGTGCTCTCTTCACGTGATTCTTGGCCTCCCCTGGACTCACTCAGAGACACACAGACTATCGTTAAGTCAGTAAATGCCTACTGCTCTCAGTTCAGAGTGTCTACCTTCTGACTTGCAGTTTGGCACGTATTTGAAATCACTGTGGTTTTCTCTGTCCTCAGTATCTTAGCATGCACGTCAAATCTCTTCCAGTCGGTGGTCGTGAGTCTCTAGTCCATCAGTTCTAGCTGCTTCAAAGGACAACCTCTCTGTGTCTTTAAGGGCCTCCTCCTCAAAGCCAGTTTTGTGTATACCACATAACCTGATAAACTATCCCAAACCCACCCCCAGCCCACGTTTAGTAAAAATCTACGGAGCCATTTTTATAAATTACAGAAACTTAAATTTTACTTATATAGGTTTGTTTTATAAACCCAGTGTCGAGTACAGTGCCTTGTATGTAGTAGCTTCTTGGTAAAATGTGTGAATGAATGAATGAATGAAAGAATCAAGTTAATGATGTGGTGTAATGACTGTGCCTGGTTATAACATTTATAACTCTTTGAGAAGAATGTTCAATTTTATATGAGATTATATTGAAGTTACTCTAGAGTCTTATTGTGCTGTAACTGCTAAGCATGGAGTTAAGAACCTTTAGGTCTCTCTGATCTCATCCACAATAAATAGGGTGTCATCATTGTGTATTTACATCTACAGTGTGAACCATACTATAGTTTGAACAAAACCCAGTAGTGAGAAAAGAAGGGGCCAAATGAGTAGTCTGTAAGTTAAACCTAAGAATAGCTTTAAGATGGGTAAATTTCCATGCCTTGACTATTTTGTTATCAGAAGAATTCCTTGGTTGTACAGCATTCTCATCCCTGATGGGAAATTGGGTCTTCTCAGAATTCATTCACCTCTGCTGTAGTCCCACAGCATCACTGAGAATGAAGATGCTCAATAAATACCCAGTGCAGTGTCTGTGATCTAAGATATGTAAGAATTGCAAGGCTTTGATAAAGGACTCGTTTCCCTACAGCGAAGGACAGCTAATAGTAATATTGTTACATTACTAACAAAAATGCAGATCGATTCATTCATCCAAGAAATTCTTGCCTACCAAATATGTATGTGGCACTGTGGGATATTACATTACCCAGTAGAAGTAAGATACCATTTTTCAAAAATTAATACAAAGTAGAAAGTGATGATTGAAAAAGACAAATTTGTTTAACTGGCCTATTAATTACATATAGCATTTAGTTTTCAGAGCATTTTAATGGATAAAATTTTATTTGATCATCACAACTACCAAATTAGATTAGACCTTTATTACCTTCCCAGTTTTACAAATATGCTAAAGTAAGTACGTTGACACTGACACTATACAAGTTTTATTTTTATGCTTTTCTTTTATGTAGCTTTTTATAATCAGAGAAGCATGAGAAAAATCATAAAATCTTGTCATATTTAACCTGGATAGATTCTCCATTGGAAAAGATTTGAGACAAAACTAAGAGAAAACGGAGAGAGGTTTTGCAACTTCATAATACAAATGCACAAAGAAAAGATATGGTGTTAGGACCTTTGCTGACTTTTTTCTTTGTCTATAGCTGTTAGGATAATTACTACATATTCTGGCTTCAGTGTTTGCACTTAATGAGACCTACCATAAAAGTATGAGATAACTGATATACCTCTTTATAAGCATTGGTACAGAGTTTAGTCACACAGATGACAGTTTTATGATTTCTATGTTGTAAATATGACATAGGAATTAAATGTCTTGCTTTAAAGATGGTTTGTTTAAGTCAGTTAGGTAGTATTTTCTGGTAAATTGATTCACAACTGCTTTTAAAATGTTTATTTTCTTTGGACCTATAAACCGTAGACATTAGGACTATAATGAAACATTAGGCTGGTAATGAAAAACACAGGTCGTGCCCTTCATTTACAGAACTATGGAGGATACAAACATATTAAAAGGCAACTATAAAAGCCTTAAAAACTATATTAGCAAATTTAATCTAGCAGTATATAAATAAGAGGAATATATTGTGACTAAATGGTGTTTACCCTGACAATGCACCGTTAGTCCAACCCTGTAAAAACCAATTAATATAATTCACCATATTAACAGAATAAATAAGGGAAGTCTGATGACCATCTTAATAGATGCAGAAAAATCATTTGAAAAAATTCAATATCCATTCATGAGTTAAAAAAAAAAATCCTAGGAGTAGAAAGGAACTTCTTCAAGAAAAAAGATTATCTACAAAAAACCTACAGCTAACATCATACTTTATGGTGAAAGACTAAAATGCTTTCCCCCTAATATTGGGAACAAGACAAGAATACCTGCTTTACCACTCCTATTCGACATTGTGCTGCAGGTTCTAGCCAGTGCAGTAAGGTAAGAAAAAGAAATAAAACTGCGTATATTGACATAAGATGCAGTTGTCTTTTGTGACAGAAGTGACCTGAAAGAATTTACAAGAGAAGTTACTAAAACTGAGTTTAGCAAGATCATAGGACATAAGATCAGTGTACAGAAATCAATCAACCTTCACGTTTAGAGATTCTTATACCATAGTTTCACCATATTGTTAACAATTATTTTGTGTAATTCCTACAAACAGGTATGCTGGATGACTTTAAATCTTACTCAAATAAAGGCCTTTACTCCAAAAAAAAAAATCATCAAAATTAAAAAACAGTACTGTTTATAAAAGCATCAAAAACATTGAAAAATTAGGTGTAAATCTGTAGAGATTTATATGCTAAAAACTACCAAACACTGATGAAAGGAATCAGAGAAGTCCCAAATAAGTGGTGCGAAAGACTCAGTATTTTTAAGATGTCACTTCTCCCTAAATTGATTTATAGATTCAAAGCAATCCTAATCGAACTCCCATCTGGAGTTCTGGTAGAAATTGATAAACAGATTCTAAAATTTATATGGAAAAGCAAAGGAACTAGACTAGCCAAAACAATTTTGAAAAAGTTGGAAGAGCCGTGCTATCTGATTTCAAGATAAAGCAGTGGTTCTCAGCTAGGGATGATTTTGCCCCCTCTCTCCCAGGGAACATTTGGCTGTGTCTGGAAAGGTTTTTTAATGTCACAATTTGGGAAAAGGGGGAAGGGTGGTGCTACTGCTACTGGCATCTAGTGGGTAAAGGCTAAGAATGCTGCTAAACATCCTATAATGCATAGGACAGCCCCCCAGAAAAAAGAGTTATCTGGCCCAAAATATTGTTCATGTCACTGTGGAGAAACCCTTCTATAAAGCTACAGTAGTGATCAAGACGGTGTGATATTGGCACAAAGACAGACACATCTATCAATGGAACAAAGTAGAGAAGCCAGAAATAGACCCACACAGGTATGGTCAGTTGATTTTTGACAAAAATTCAAAGGCACTTCAATGGTGAAAGGGCCGTCTTTCATCAAGTGGTGTTGGAACAACTGGACATTCATATGGGAAAAATAAGTTGACCTGTACTTTACACTGTATTCTAGGATCAAAGGATCCTAGACTTAAATATGAAATATAAAACTATAAAACTTATGGAAGAAAACATAGGAGATAATCTTTGTGAACTTGATAAAGATCTCTTAGATGTAATGTATAAAGCACAATCCAGAAAATAAAAACTTGATAAATGGAGCTTCACCAAAATTTAAAACATCTGCCCTTCACAAGACACTGTTAAGAAAATCCAGAGACAGGCTACAGATTGGGAGAAAATTATAAATCACTTTTATGCAAAATATATAAAGAACTCTCAAAACCCAATAATAAGAAAATAACCCAATAGAAGAAGAGTGAGGAAAAGATTTGAATAGGTACTTCACCCAAGCTATATAGATGACAAATAAGCACATGAAGTTTACTCAACCTCATTAATGAAACCCTACTCCAATGGGCTTAAATAAAGGTCGAATAAATTGACTTCCATTAGTAAATTCCACAGAGGATTGACAAATCAATCTGATTGTTTAACAAAGTGGTAAAGGATACAGTTACTTTGGAAGGGAGGAGGAGCTCTCCACTCTGTTAATAGGGCAGACAGGCCCCTGGCTGGCCATGGGATGTCCAGTCTGCTGAGAGCATCTGTCCCAGCATTCCCAGCAAGGGTCCTAAAATTCACCCTGATTGGCCAGTTTAGGTCACATGATGAAGCAGTGATTGGCCAGAAAATAGATTTATGCTGGTTAGTTTAAACCTGAGGCACCTGTCCCAGCCCTTGAGTCATAGTGTTAGCTTCTTCCAAAGTTCAAGGGCGTTAATGGAGGCAGGGTGACTGCGCAAACTTAAGTAGATAGAAATTTTGAAAGGAAAAGGGAAAGAATGTTGGTGAGGCAGGCGTAGTGCCTACCACACTCCATTACTGAATTGCTCTAAGATGTTTAAATTTGTTTGAAGTCATGCTTAGTGACTTTCCATGTCTCAGCATTGTCATTTTCCTCAGAAAGGAAGAAAATCTACATTATATTTAGAAAAAGAAAACTAAGAACAAAAATTGAGAGCCTGTGTGAAACCATCAATTTCAATTTTTTTCCATGCATTTAACTATTACACAGTTACACAATGTGACCCTTCGTTTCTGTTTGTAAACATGTTTGGAAAATAGCTCATTAAAAAAAAGAAACATGGAAGTTAGTGTTTAAAAATATTACAGATTTTGAAATTTTCTTCCTGGCCATCTTAACCGTTTATGTATTCTGCAAGGAACACAATGCCAATTTCCCTGTAACACTCTTTCCTGGCCGGGGGCCTTCTTCTTTGATCAGGATGTGCTCATGGAGCTCCTGGAACAGTGTGCAGACGGACTCTGGAAGGCCGAACGCTATGAGCTGATCGCCGACATTTATAAGCTCATCATCCCCATCTACGAGAAGCGGAGGGATTTTGAGGTATCTGAGTGGTTTGTTTTCTCCCGTTTGAGAGGACAGTGGAGTGACACACATCCCCAGACATTCTTATATGCAGAAAGCGCAAGCAGGCCATTTGAGCAATGACCTCTGACCCGCCACGTGACACTGGCAGTCGCCACCCTCAGAGCCATCAGGTGTCACACCTCTACCCAGACCTCAAATCTCAAACGACAAGGGGTGGGAATTCTGGCACTCCACCTCTTAGCTAAGGAATGGAGTAGGAAAAGCGAAGACTGCAAACGTCATCAGAGGACTGAATGGGCTTACTGCACTGGAAATCCAGTGGGTCTTCAATATGCAGGATGGCCCTTTGGGTAGAAAACAAAACAGTTGGATAATGATCGCTACCAGTTGTGCTGTCAAAATTCATTCTTGATTTTTTTTTGAAACTCAAGTCCAACGAATTTTCACCTATGTAGTATCATTTCATTGTTATTTTAAAATAATTCTACTAGTTGCAAGTGGGAAGAAATGGGGTTTGTTCCTGCTTTCCAGAGGCTGGCCCATCTGTATGACACACTGCACCGAGCCTACAGCAAGGTGACCGAGGTCATGCACTCAGGCCGAAGGCTTCTGGGGACGTACTTCCGAGTAGCCTTCTTCGGACAGGTGAGCCTCCTCTCTGTTCTCTTGGCCGTCCCAAGTCCTTTTTTTCTTGTTTAAACTCTATATACAAAGTGGTATTTTGTAAATTTTCTGTTTTCTAGAAATGCTAATTTGATGAATTTGTCATGTTTAGTATGGTTCTTATCTTCCTCAGTAGTAAACTTTCTGCCTTTTTTTCTTTCTTCCTGTCTTTTTATTACTTTCTTAAGGCAGCGGTAAGTTCTCCTTCCATAAGATATTCTTAGCGGCATCTTTGGTACCTCAGTGTGGTTTGCAAGTTTCCTTTTCAAGTCTGTATGTATATCTGTCCAGTCATTACAAACTCCAAAACAAAATTAACATTTTATTCCATTTACAGAAATAAATCACCTGTTCCCTTACACGTCTATACTGCATGTTTTAAACCAAAATTAAGACTTTGTGGTTTCCTTTGTCCCTGTGCTTCTCTATCTTTTATAATACAATATCTCTGCAAGTAGATTTACCATTGTAATATTTCAGAAACCCTTTAGAAAAGGGGTCATTTAAATTTAACTGAAAGTTTAACCTCCAAGTCTCTAACATGATTAAATAGTATAAATTACAATCCGTTTATTCAGGGTGTGTGGTTTTCTATGAGCATTCTATAACCTTCAATTTATCCTGTTATTTATTGTCTTTTATAACTTTATAGCAATACCAGTTTACAGACAGTGAAACAGATGTGGAGGTAATTACAGTAAATACATAAAAAGCAAGTAATGTAGTGAAATCACTGCATCTAAACTCCTAGTTTGATGTGGGTGTTTTTTGTTTCATGTTAGCCTGCATTTTTTCTTTTATATACTGTGTTTTTTGCACCATTTTCTCTCTTTCATTTTAGATGAGAAAATTCTTTTTTTTAATTTATTTCAAATATTAACCCAATCTGGGCTTTTTAGTTTTCAACCTTTTTCACTTCCCATGCAATACTTAGCCTTCTTGTATCGAGACATGATTGGTGCTAAAACAGATGATGACTGGTGATAATGAAAATATTTCCTGATCTTATGCTACAGCCCTTTAATATTTGTCTCATCAAGAAGACAAAACATAATTTACACCAACTTCACATAACTTTTGCCAGACCAGAATGCTTCCTTTTATGCCGTAAAATCCCAAGTAAACGGCAGAGATCAGGAGAAGCGTTTCTGAGGCCTGCAGATAGCAGGCTGCTGAGTCATGTCTTAGTGAGTCTTAGTGAGTTCTGCTCCTTGGGAATGTGAAACAGGCTTGAATCCCATGATTAGACTTCACCGAGGGAACACAGTCTTGAATCCCCAATCTTTCATTTCCCTCAACACTTAACGACAGCATTCTTGGATGAGTTTGCAATTTTGTGTTTCGCCTTTACCTTGCACCCAGACCTCACATTATTATCATTTTCCTTCCTATTCGGAAAGCCTGATTTTGTTTTTAGAATCATTCCCTTTTTTGTTGTTGTTAACTCCTGTAACAAAAGAATCCTTCCTGGGTGGTAAGCCTTGGGCTTATATTTGGGGATAGCTCTAATTGTGCTTTATGTCACAGGGATTCTTTGAAGATGAAGATGGAAAGGAGTATATCTACAAGGAACCCAAACTCACGCCTCTGTCAGAAATTTCTCAGAGACTCCTTAAACTTTACTCAGATAAATTTGGTTCTGAAAACGTCAAAATGATACAAGATTCTGGCAAGGTATGACTATGCTTGGAAACATATTATAGCAATATAATATTGTTTTTTTATGTATGATTGATCATATATTATATATTTATAAATGTGGTAGAAAAAAGAAGACCCAGGAAAAAGTCAGGAATGGTTGGCCTTGAGTGGCAGGTGTATTTTTTTTTCTTAATACCTTTCTGTGCGTCCCAGGTGTCTTTCATTAAGCAAACCTTTATTTCATAATTTTAAAGATATTATTTTACAAAATAATTAACATCTGAAAGGATGTACTGTTTTTAGTCCCGCTATTTAGAAACTCTGTAGGAGTAGGGTCCTAGGTTCTGTTTGTCTTTGTAGTTTTTCCTTGCACTTAGCACAGTGCCTGGCATGTTACTTGACACTCTGACTGTCTGATATATGGACAGATGGATGGGCAGACAGAGAGACCAAGGAATGAACTAATTAGCCAGCACATTTGTAGGAATGAGATCTACTTTCTACTTAGAGAGGCTGTCCTCTGCTGTATCGCTCTCATGAAAACCCTTTCTGAACGTACACGTTTTTCCTATATGTTTATGTGTTCCACTGTCTTCAGGGCATCTCCCGAGAGATGGGATCCCTTTGTTTCCGGAAACTCAGGCCAAGATAGAACTTCTGTTCTTTGCATTAAAAATGCTTCTCCTGGGCTTCCCTGGTGGCGCAGCGGTTGAGAGTCCGCCTGCCGATGCAGGGAACATGGGTTCATGCCCCGGTCTGGGAAGACCCCACATGCCGCGGAGTGGCTGGGCCCGTGAGCCATGGCCGCTGAGCCTGCGCGTCCGGAGCCTGTGCTCCGCAACGGGAGAGGCCACGACAGTGAGAGGCCTGCATACTGCAAAAAAAAAAAAAAAATGCTTCTCCTGCTCAGTTTCCAGCAGCAATAAGTTCTACCTTTTTCTCAGTTCATCCTTTTGGAGGATCCTTCGTTCATTTTTGGGGGGCCTGAGCCCTGCTTTGGAGTCCCCAGTGTCTGGAATCTGTTTCCTTGGGGCCCTTCATTTTCTCCAGAGAAGACTCTTCCAGTCTCCTGCCCAGGTGGTAGGGAGGGGACAAGGGAGGGGGAATAATTCTGAATTCTGGAGGCAGGGGATGAGCAAGGGCGAAGGTCCCACGTCTGGCTTGCAGCCTTTCACCTGCCCTCCCTGCATCCTGCTCTGTTCCTTGCCCCTGCTTTCTGCTGAGACTGGTGAACCCACTTAGACTCTTTCCAGACCGGTTTCTCCCAGGAACGGTCTCTACTCTCTTGTGGGGCTGGAACTAGGGAAGGGAACCCAGGGTTCTGCCACCTCACATAGACTTTGGGCCACCTGCCACCCCACACGAAACCCTGGTCCTGGTCCTCTACAGATGCCAGTCTGTTCAGGCTCCATAACAGATACCATAGACTGGGTGGCTTATAAACAACAGAAGTTTATTTCTCACAGTTTTGGAGGCTGGGAAGTCCAAGGTCAAGGCACCGGCAGATTCGGTGTCAGGTGAGGTGGTTCTAACTGCTTCACAGACTGCTGTCTTACTGTCGGGTCCTCACATGGAGGAAGGGGTGAAGGAGCTCTGTGGGGTCCCTTTTATAAGGGCACTAATCCCATTCATGAAGGCTCTACCCTCCTGACCTAATCACCTCCTGCCTCCTAATACCATCACATTGAAGGTTAATATTTCTGCATGAGAATTTTGGGGGAACGCAGACAGTAAGTCTATCACAACAGGCTTTTGTGGGGTGATCTGACTCCCCTGTTGTTGCCCCTCTCCATGGGAACTTGGGTTAGAACTTTCTCTCCCAAGTCAGGAAGTACATCTCCATGCACCTGCCTTCCAGATATTCATTAAATTCATCCACTGCTGTTCTGTCCTCTCTTCTTGGTCCTTGCTGGTTAATTCTATACTGTCATTTTAATAGAGTTGTGCAAAGGAAAAGGGACAAATGTACATTGTTGGTCCATTTTTAGCTAGAAACCTCAACACAACCTTATTAAGACCTACTTCCTTTCTAGACCAAATCACTCAGGTCCAACTTGCCTTTTTCTCTGAAACCAAAACCTTTGTCTGGGTCAGGTTGTGGCTTTAACCTTAACAGCCTTCTGTTAAGGTTCTCACGCATTAGTTCTTCTTGCCCTTTTGATATGTGGTCCTTGATGCAGCAGCTGAAAGACGTCCTAGACCTTCTTCTCTTCCTCAAACACCAGTCCTTTATTCCTTCTGCTGAGGCACACATACAAGTTTGAAAGTGAAAACTAGGGAAACACCACTGAAATACAGGCAAGAATGGTCATTTCCTCTGCTTTTAAATTGTTTCTGCTAAAGAAAGTTAAGTCTAAGAGGTTCGAATACAATTATAGTGATTGGCCTGATGGCCTTTTCTAAAAGAAAAGTAACTCATGACTAGGTATTTTCTGAACTTGTAGTTTAAGGCACTTGCACATCTGTTTTTCATGTTTCTTCACACACGTCTCTGTTAAGAGAACAGTGGTGCATGATAATTTGGGACCAGTAAACCCATCTTGATCTCAGTTGTTTGCCCTCATTCCAGGATCGTCTCCAAATTCTCTGTATGGTCATTTCTTTCATGTCCCCTTTTATTGCTGTAGAAGCTTAAAAACAATACGTGCAAAGTAGATTTATCTCCCTAATAAATTAACTTTTTTTTTTTGTATGGAAAGTGCCTATGTTTAATTTTCTAGCATGTCACAGAAGTTAGAGCACCACGAGGTCTAGCCGTGTAGTTTTAAAAGCATTCATGTGCTGAGTCTGTCAGGAACTAAATTTATAATCTGAGCAGTCTTAGATTAGTCTGTACCTGTATTAAATTAATTCATCTACATCTGTTTATATCTAATCTATCTACAGATTAACTATGATTTGGGGGCCTAGGCTTTAAACATTATTAGTAAAATAAACATTTTTGTCTCTAAGCCAAATATGTAAAACTACGGCTTAGAAAATAATCAGAGGAATCCAGATGGGGAGTCATTCCACACACAAACTAGCATGATGTCTTCAAAAAAGTCAATGTCATGGGAAAAAAATAGTCTAGATTAAACAAGACTAAGGAGACAAAACTAAACGTAAAATGCAATCATTGATTAGATTCTGGTTCAAACACAAATAGCTATAAATAATATTCTGGGACATTTGAGAAATTCATCTCAACTTGGTATATTTGGCACTATTAGGAAATTAGTGTTAATTTTGTTACATATGATGATGTATTGTGGTTATGGAGGAGAATATCCTCATGTTTAGGAGATGCTGGCTCAAGTGTCATGATGTGAACCACTTACTTTGAAATGTTTCAGCTAAAAAAAAAAGTCTACATATACGTGTGTGTGTGAATAGACACATATAAACAAATACAGCAAAGTATTAGCAATTGTTCTCAGTGGTGGGTATGTGGGTGTTCATTGTACTATTTTTTTCAAACTTTTCTGAAATTTCCCAAAACTTTTACTAATACGAAGTGGAAACACACAGCTTCGGCATGCTTGGGAGGAGTCCTTTCAATAGCCATAGCGATATTCCATTTCCTTTATGCATTTAAAGGTCAACCCGAAGGATCTGGATTCCAAGTATGCGTATATCCAGGTGACTCACGTGATCCCATTCTTTGATGAGAAGGAATTGCAAGAAAGAAAAACGGAGTTTGAAAGATCTCACAACATTCGCCGCTTCATGTTTGAGATGCCCTTCACCCAGACTGGGAAAAGGCAGGGAGGCGTCGAAGAGCAGTGCAAACGGCGCACCATACTGACAGGTACAGTCTTCCTGGCCCCTTTCTTTAAGAATCACACCCAGACATCAGCCCAGATGTCAAGATAAAGAACCCTCCAGAAGGGACCCAGAAGCATCTAGAATTGGAAAGGCACTTCGAGCTTAGTTAACTTTCCTTACATATCCATTTCAGCTTAACGTGTATCTAATGCTTGCTTTCGAATACTCATGACATTTTTCTATTTACCTGTTTGTATTTTATTCTTCCACCAGACCAGAAGTTCATACCCAATGTCAGGTAGCTTACCCTTTTTAGAATCTGGTGAAGACAGCTCAGAATGCTTTTGCACACAATTTCAAGTGATTTGCAGACTCTGTAGACCCGTGGCCCCCCCAGGTCAAGAACCGCCCCCCCGCACACAGTGCTGCATCTGTGTCATGGGAAGAGACCCCTTACACACCAGCATGAGCCTGCTCAGAGATCTAGGTGGGGTGAATAAATGGGACATGAGGCTGGACCCCACCCACCTAGTCTCTGAGTGGCTGGCCACCTTCAGCTTGGGCACCTCCAGAACCAGGAAGCTCAGTGCATTCACAGGCTGCCCATTCAGCTGTGCCAGAGTTTTAATGGATCCTTTGGTCCTGCTTAGCCATGGATCACCCACCCCCAGAACTATGCTGTGCATCATCTCCCTGTTCCTGACAAGTGTAGAGTCATCTTGAGAGTGATTTCTACCTTCTTTAGGGGAGCTTGACGCCATCGCTCTTAGGGTTAGGGTCAGCAAATGACGGGTAACCTGAAATAAAACGCTTTCTTGACTTAAAAAAAATTGGTGAGGAGGCTACTGAGAATGCCAGTTGTGTCTACCTCTGCTATTGAAGCCCATTTTTCAAAGAGTGGCCACACTTAAGTCGAACCTGGAAAGCACCCGCTGCTTGTCCGGCAGTCGATGCTGTCAAGTGTTCCGCCTGGGCGGGAACAGGGATCATTGTGATAGTTAGTGGAAGGAGCACTGTGAGGGTGGCATGTTTCAGGTGAGGCTCCACCCTCGCCAGTGGACAGTACACTTTAAATGGGTGAACTGTGTGGTGTGTGATTTATGTCTCAGTAGAGCTGTTGCCAAGGAAAGAATATGGTTCATTATGAAATAGTTCAGAACAGCATATTGCACAGGATTTTTCACCGTTCTTATGAGGGAACTGAGATAAAAATTAAAATACAAAAAAAAAAACACCCCCAAACCCTACATTCTTAAAGGAGTCTCTGCTCCTGCTTTTAGAATAATAAGATAACATGTAAGGCACAAACAATATTAGCCTCTAAAACGTTAACCCCTCCCCATAGGTAAATGAATTGTTTTTCTAATGGACACAGTAGCAAATTCTTACTAAGCAAAATAACTGCATTTCTAGGTGGAGTCATTTGATGAGAATTACCAGCTTACCACGTTTATCTCTACAGCTGTGATGACCTCAAATCAGTGCTTATCAAAGGTTGTTCGCGGGAATATCAGCAGCATCAGCATCACCTGGGAACTTGTTAGAAATGCAGATTCTTGGGCTCCACCCAGACCTTCTGGATCGAGGACTCTTGGGGTGGGGCCCAGATGGTTGTGTTTAACCAAGCCTTCCAGGTGATTCTGATGCCACTCAAGTTTGAGAACTGCTGATTTAAATAAACTTAGCTCACTGATGAGTCAAGATCAGCATTTTTTATTATGATTATTCTGCTCAGGTAGCATACTGATTCATAAACAGTTACCATGAGGTGCTTTCCCTGGCCAGTTATGTCACAGAAATATTTTTGATTAGATAACGGGCTAGAGCAAAGCTCTGTACCTGCCAGAGCAGAGGGGATAAAGAGTAACCCCACTGCAGAGAGAAGCAAAGTAGACACAGGGGCTGTTGGCTTGGGAAACAACCACCTTGAGAAGGTGTGGGCAGTGCAGAGCCTGGGCCTGGGTCCTGTAGACCCAGTCACATCCTCACTGTGTGACCTTGGGCAGGTCACTTAACCTCGCTGCACCTTAGTTTTTCATCTGTAAAAAGAGATTTGTACTATCCATCTGGTGTCAAAGAATTTTGTAAATTATGCCCAGGTGTGGAAAGAATGTACTTCACTTTGCCACATCTCACCCACCATTGAGCTCCTTGCCTTTTGAGGTTGGTGAGGAGTGAAAGGAGATTATAACAACACAGCACCAAAGAGGGGTGCAGTTTTTGCCCTGAAAGATTCTCAGAATTTCAGAAGGATAATTACTGGGTAGTGTAAAGATTTAGAGAAGGGGTTATAAAAATGCTATTAAGAGCCTATAAACTACATCCACCTTCAGTTAAAGACACACAGACCAGGATATTCTGAAGACTTTGAATTTGAGAGTTTTCCCTTGTGTTATTAATCCCTTAGGTTCTTCTTCCACTGCATGCTTCAGAGCTGACCTTTGGCCTTCTAAGTTGTCGGGGAGCCCCTGCCCTCCCTGCCCTCTGAACCCAGACTGGCTCATTTTCCTGGATAGTTTAGTCAGTTAGCTGCAGTTGTGGAATCCTTTGAAAAACCTAATGATTGCCCTCCAGGCCCCCTCGGTGTAAATTTCTGAGCCTGCCTCCCTACGTGATTCCCTCTGTTCCTTCTTTCGTGGAACTCATTCTATGGAGCTTCTTCCCGGTCACTGTTCCAAAGTCTTCCAAATCATGTCCAGGCTCCTACTCAGGTTGGAAGTATCCTCCCGCCCCTCACCCTCTGTTCGGTCCAGCCAGACCGTACACCCACCCGCGCTTCTCAGCCATCTCTCCCTCGTCCTCCTGCCTGAAGGGCTGCAGATCACTGGTGTGGGGCTTTGATTAATAACACGGTGGCTCACTCAGTCCACCACCTAATTTTCCACCTTCCAGGCCAGTTTGCTCTTTCATTTAGCCATTTGGGCAGTAACACATTCTTCAGTTCAGCTAAACTCATTGAGCACAGGCAATGTTCCAACTTGGCATATCAGCAAAACAGAGCTCTCTGGCTTGTGCAGCTTAGACTCTAGCAGGAGGAGGCAGATGATAAACAGTAAATATAATGGGTAAATGTATCTGTGTTGGAAGGTCATACCCGTTCTGGACAAAAGCAAAGGGGGTTGGAATTGTGGGGTTGGGGGCAGGGGGGCTGCAGTTTAATGGCGTGGCCAGGGTAGGTTTCACTGACAGTCCAGACTTGAAGGAGTTGAGGGAGCGGGCCCTGCACATGTCTGGAGGGAGAAGGCGCCGTCGGGGCAGAGGCCAGCGGCAGGGGTCCCTGTGCCCGGCACATTCAGGGCACGACCAGCAGGCAGGCATGGCTGGAGCTGAGTGAGCCCCAGTGAGAGGAGAGATGAGGCCCGCAAGGAAGGCAGGGGCCGGGGCAGTCCCAGATTACGTGGACCGGGGAGGCTCACGCACAGACTGGAGTTTCCTGTATCATCACACCCCTACTTTGCCTCGTTGACTCTCCAGTTAACCATCGTAAGGAGCAGTGACTCAGGACTTATTTGGCTGAGTGAAATCAGCGCAATGTGCGCATCTCACAGACACTGTTGGAGTTGGTTTTTCTCTCTGAAATAATGGCGCTACCGCACTGTGGCACTCAGAAACACTGTGATAACACTAATCACGTGTGTTTGGACATGGCTGTTAGCCTCATGAAACGTGTGTCCTGACAAGTGAGAATGCAGTGGCCCTCCCCTGTGTAAAGCGTGTCAGTCTATCACGTGCGAGTTCACCTCTGGCTGGAGGGCCGTGTTCTGTCTCCCTGGCTGATAAACAGCAGCATCTAGTTCTTGTCATGTATCAAAGGAGCCTTCAGTCCGAAGAGGACTTACCAATCCCAGGGTTGCCACTTAAAAACTCTGTGTCCACAAGGAACACAGAAGAAATAGTAGACACAGACCCTTGGCCTTAGATTGATAAAACATGTAGCGACTAGAACAGGCCTGTAAGTGTGTGACAAACAAGGTTGCATCACGTTGAATGTCTTTTCCAGCCTTGCTCAGACTCTGGGTAACCCAAGGGAACTCTGTGTTTTGCAGGGAGCCGGGCTTTCTCATTTTGTGATCAGTCCTTTTTGAGTAAACCCTCCCCAGCCACTTAGTAAATAGTAAAGAATCCAAACATAACACTCCATCTTACTTTAGCTTGTTAAAAAATAAAATAAGCTTTTAAGCATATGTCTACCTGTTTATTCATAAATATATATTAAATAAGAATATTATAGATTTTTACATATACCATACAAGCAATAAAGTAGAAATGTAAAACAGTACCAAATTGGAACCAGTTATTTTTCTGTTCTTTTTTTTTAATATAAATTTATTTTATTTTATGTATTTATTTTTGGCTGCGTTGGGTCTTTCTTGCTGTACGCACGTAGCCTTCTCATTGCGGTGGCTTCTCTTGTTGCGGAGCACGGGCTCCAGGTGCACGGGCTCAGTAGTTGTGGCTCGCAGGCTCTAGAGCTCAGGCTTAGTAGTTGTGGCGCACGGGCTTAATTGCTCCGCAGCATGTGGGATCTTCCCAGACCACGGCTCGAACCCATGTACCCTGCGTTGGTAGGCAGATTCTTAACCACTGTGCCTCCGGGAAAACCTTTCTGTTCTTCTTTAAATGAACTCTTTGGTGTTGATATGTTCAGGTGTCTTATTATAAGAAAGGAAAACAATATCGAGTGGCGCCTTTTTTGGTTAAAAAAAAAAAGTGAGAAAAATTAAATATTTTTATTTAATGTTTTTGAATCATTTAAAAGTTTTTAAATATCTTTATTATTATGCAACTCAAAGAGTTTGTGAATTTCTGCTTCATAAAATACTTTGCTTGGAAATATATTCTCATGTTATTTTTCATTGATTTCTCTGGCCGTACAAACTTAAGCATGTGATTCAAAGTTGTTCTATGGCTCGAGCATATTTCTATGGAACTCTTTTCTGGACTTAATTTATTATAGGGTATCTCAAAACTGTTTATTTAGTCTTTTTTATATTTGCAAAGCCATCTTATACCTTCTAGCTCATTCAGCTCTCATAATTTCCAAGGAAGTAGTGCATTTATGGGTGAGAAAATTGAGCAGGGAATGAGAAAGTGATTTCTTCAAAGACAAACTTCTCATATTAAAGTTGACAAGAACCCAACTCTCTTGACTTTATGTGATGCCTGTCATGCACAATGATAAACGAGGACAGTATTCTGGTTCCACGAAATACTGGCATGTGACCTAGGCAAGCTCTGGGTTCCTTATCTGTAGAATGGGAGTAATGATCACTTCTACCTCAGTACTAGTGAAGCACGTGCAAGCTGTGGACTCATTCTAGGCCGTGTTCCTCCACAGCCATACACTGCTTCCCTTACGTGAAGAAGCGGATCCCCGTCATGTACCAGCACCACACGGACCTGAACCCCATCGAGGTGGCCATTGACGAGATGAGTAAGAAGGTGGCCGAGCTCCGGCAGCTGTGCTCCTCGGCCGAAGTGGACATGATCAAACTGCAGCTCAAACTCCAGGGCAGTGTGAGCGTCCAGGTGAGCCGGGCGCCGGACCAAGCAAACCACCGGGCAACAGAGAACAGATCCTTAGACCTTGGGAAATTTTAGGTCGTTCACACCAGCAAGGTCCAGTGTAGATCCCTGGCTTTATCAGGTGATCCCCGTTACCTCCCTTCAATATTTGTGCAGTTTCTCCTGATGCCAGAGGGGCGGTAGCCTTGGGGCTACGAGAGTGTCATTCTCACCAAGTTGTCTGCCAGGGGTAGGAGGTGGCTCTCCATAGAACCTGGTGTTTCAATAATTTGAGGAATTCTGGGTGCCTAATTGGAAGCATAAAGACTCGTTTAAATATAAAGCAAGTGTGGATAGCTATAGGTTTTCTTATAAAACTATTGTTTTCTGGTTTCTATGAAAATTGCACCTGAAAAAGTACATTAAGTTTCACTCTCTTAATGGTATCTTTTATTAACAAAATTATTCATTTTAATATAGCCCAGCTAATCAATTTTTCCTTTATTTGTGTGTCCTCTTTAAGAAATCTGTGTCAGAGATAGTCTATGTTTTCTTTGTTTAGATTCCTGTGTAGGTGTGCAATCTATCTGAATTGGTTTTTGTATGTGGTAGCATATAGGGGTCAAGACATTTTTTTTCCTATAGCTGTTCAAGTGATGTGTACCATTTATGGATAAAGTCATCCTGGATCTAGGTGCTGATTATACAAATATGTTCAGTTTGTGAAAATTTATCAAGCTAAACACTTATGATATATGCACCTTTATGTTTGTATAGTGCACTTCAATCATGGGGGTTTTTTTCAGGTATTTTACGTATATGATTTCCTAAGAAATTAGTAGATGTTAAATTACTCCCTCCAGGGACCAGCATGCTTCTTGCTTTATTGATGTTTTTAAATGTATATAAATAATTCTATCATCTGCTTTATGTATATATTCCCATATCCAATTATTTTCTCTTTCTGGAAGGGTGTGTTTATGAAAGTTACATATAGATTGTAATACAATGGTTTCATTTCCTGAAGTCAGTTTTTGTCAACTTTTTATCAGATCCACGCTGAGCTGTTACCTAACATTTTTCTAAATGTCTGTCATTCACTGCAAAAGTTTTCACAGATGTTTTCAGCCTCTTCCCTTATGGCCCAAAAGACTAATGTGCCAAAATAAGTTATCAAGAGAATATGATAAATATTCCAGCCACATGATTGATTAGATAATGGGCCAGAGGCCAAAATTTTCTGCAGCTTAAAACAAAACCTGGCCTGGGAACATCCAGCCTCTATCTAAGGCCAGTGGGAGAGTGTGTGTGCCAGTAAGGGATGGGGCTGGACAGGTCTAGCCTTCTAAAGGGCAAAATGTGCCCTGCCATTTGATAGTGACCTTGAGGGGTTTTGTTTGTTTGTTTATTTTTTATACAGCACGTTCTTATTAGTTATCTATTTAATGCATATTAGTGTATACATGTCAATCCCAATCTCCCAGTTCATCCCACCACCACCACCACCCACCCCACTTTCCCCACTTGGTGTCCGTACGTTTGTTCTCTACATCTGTGTCTCTATTTCTGCCCTGCAAACCAGTTTGTCTGTACCGTTTTACTAGATTCCACATATATTGTGTTAATATACGATATTTGTTTTTCTCTTTCTGACTTACTTCACTCCGAGTGACCTTAGAGTTTTATAAATGCCCCATCATCTTTAAAAGCAAAGAATTCCATGATGAAATGAGGAGATTAAGTTTATACATGTGCACCCTCCAGGGTAACAACAAAGCTGGAGTCAGGGGAAATGAACTTTATTGTTTTATTTGTGTGTTTCTTTAATTCTTCCACCAAGAGCCTCTGGGCTTGCTGTTGTACAGGACAGAGCCATCAGGTGGCTCCGTGATTCTGCACTCCACTCCAAGATCTTGTTATGCTGGACTTCATGAAGTCTCATCAGCTTCCCTTCTGCATCTTCTTAAAACTGAACATATGTATCGTTTTGGATAATCCTTCATTTGGGTTACCTTTAGGTTGTTAACATAGCTCTCCACACATATCCAGTAATCATATCCAGTATCACCAAGGGTTAGCTAGTTGTCCCTGTCTCAGAGGGCCCCACCTCTAATGTCTGTGCCCCCCGTCTCCCCACCTCTGGTGTGAATTCTCTCGGCTCAGTTACTGTGCAAGTCCTGTACACTGTGGACCAGGACCACAGCCCGTCCCCTTCACCGACAGCCACAGACGAGACAGACAGCCCTCCCTACTTACCTTCCAAGTCCACCAGGCCTCCCAGGAAAAATCGTGCATGAATCACATGGTCAGGACCTTTCCCAAGATGTCTCAGGTGCCTGGAACTTTCTCCTTCCCATCCAGTGTATCTAACCTTCTTTCTCTCAACACTCCCACGTTTCCTGACTTACCCAACCTCGGCGAACTCTTCTTGGTGAATTAAAGGAGACATTCAGGGCTCTGGTTCACTCATCCTGTTGCTAAATGCCCCAAATCTTTGTCTTTCCAGCCCACCTGAATGGTTAGTTCATTTGAGGATAGCAGATCAGCTTGCCCATGGCTATCTACACAATTCCATGAGGTGAACAGTTGGTTTTTTAAAACTGGCTCATATGCTTAATTTTTCAATTTTCATTGCACTCGCCAGATTGACCTCTTAGTTCAGTGTCATGTAGCACAAATACCAGTTGGAGGACTTGGGCTCTGATCTCAGGTGTTTTGCTTATTGGCTATTCGACCTTGAATGGGTCCTTAAGTTTTCCAAGCATTGGTTCTTCCTACATAAAATGAACCATCATCACAAGTGCCCTAAGGAAGGCTGAGATGATAAAATCAAATCGCTTATAACATCATGAGCTTTATTCATGGTTTCCTCTTTGGTGTCCTAAGTTCCTGGAGGGCAGAGGTCATGACTAACTCACTCAAGCAGCATTTTTAGCAAATGCCAACTGAAACTAAATTAATGATAATTGGTATTTTCTTCATAACGTAATTTAAGATCTTTGTTCTTCATCTAGGTCAATGCCGGTCCACTAGCATATGCCCGAGCTTTCTTAGACGACACAAACACAAAGAGATATCCTGACAATAAAGTGAAGCTGCTTAAAGAAGTTTTCAGGTAAAGCACACGGGAAATGTCTCTTTTCTTCAAGTATTGATCATTTCTGTGCTCACTCAAGAACGAGATCCTACCAGTTGGACTCATCCTGTGTTCTGTACATGCCTTGATTTCCCTCTCCCACACCGTTCCAGGCAATTTGTGGAAGCTTGCGGTCAAGGCTTAGCGGTAAATGAACGGCTGATCAAAGAGGACCAGTTAGAGTATCAGGAGGAAATGAAGGCCAACTACAGGGAAATGACGAGAGAGCTTTCTGAAATCATGCATGAGCAGGTAGGTACCACTCTGGAGTGCTTCTCATTTTTAGGGAGCACACATCAGTTGGGGTCTCAAGTGCCCCCAATGATGGCCTAAACCCTCCGACATCCTTCCAGAATTTTGCTATCTGAAGGATAGTGTAGCATGCTGCACTGCCGCTACTACCTAACCATGGGTACCTGGGGAGCAGCTAACATTGTGCTCACCCGTCATTGTCTAATATGACCAGAGGAGACCAGCACCCTCCTCCTCTTTATCACTTAATCTAGCTCAAAAACACCTCACATTAAAAAAAATACCAATACCATTTCTGGAAGCTTCTTTATTCACCCAATCCTTTGGAAGAATAGGGTTTACCAGCCTGGTTTAAGGAATTCTCTGTTGTAGTAAGCGTCTTTCACCATTTAAAGAGATAGGGTCGTTCAGGTTTTTACTGTTTACAGCTGACCTGGGTGCCCTCGTGGGTTCGTCTTCCTGCATGAATTCCTTTTGGTAGGATTACATATGTGGGCTCAGTGGTCATCAGGGGGGACAGCTGCCCAGGGAACTGAGTGAATCTCAAAGGCGATCATCTCCTGTTGCTTCTTGAGGGGTCTGTTCTCCATCAACCACAGCGACTTCTTCTGAGTCACGGACTCAGTCTTTCTGATTAGTGTTGGCACCTTGATAGCACACGACTGCTTCTGTCTGTTCCCTACGGTACTGTCTTTCATTCTCGCAAAATGGAAGCCAAGACCATTTGTGTCAGTTAACGTACCATGTGATGATTTAGTGAGAAGGATTCTGTTGTAGGAAACTCACTTAAATGTCTAAGCTTTAACTTGCTTTTTTCTCTCCTCCATGCTCACACGTTCAGATGGGATGGTAATGTCATTTTTTAATTTTATTTCTCTGGATCTTGATAACTGGCTCACATAAAGTTATTACTGAGTTGGGGCAACTGCAGACATTGACGTAATGACCATGCACGTGCAAAAAGAAGCCCTCTTCTGGGCATTTAGAAAAGTAGGAAAACAAAACTGAATAAACATGTGAATCATTAAGCAGAAAGAGAAGGTCTCATGGGAACAAGTTTTTGGAGAAAGCTCAAGGTCTTTTCCATGGGGCCTCCAGACAGGATGGAGAGTTTGGTCAGTGGGTGCCAGCACTTGGCACTAGAAAAGATGAAAGTAGGAAGAAAATTGTGGGCTGAGAATATTAAAATAAACTTCCAGATTGTATGGACACAATGCCATGCCGTGCTCTAAACTACACCTTGAACTTTCCATTATCTCAACAACTATGAAGATTAACCTTTGAACCCTTGAGCAAAAAGAGTCATGACCTGGAGTAGACTTGCTTTTGGATTTTCCAGGGGAGCCTCTGAGTGTGTATGTTCTTCTCAGTTTCCACCTGGCAATAGCCCGAGTCTTGCACTTAGAATTCTTCCCTGCATTACTGAGCGCAAAAGATACTTGATCAGGGTCAGCGAGGCAGCCACTCTCTTGCTCCCAGGGTAGAAATCTGTAAGACCCTAAGAGAAGGAGCTGGTAGAGAACACCGATGCTCCGGACTCAATTAAAAAAGACTTTTCCAGGGGACAAGGCCAGGTCGTGTCCCCATCAAGTGTGTGTAGGATAGGCCTCAAGGTGCCTTATAACCTGGTGAGGTTAGAAGACTGTCCACTCACTAACCTGGAAAGGAAACAAAACATGTTGTTCTTGACTTTCTCCTTAAAATCCTGACCTGAAAAACGTCATTTATGAGGTGAGCTAACACGCTCCCTCTGCAAACCACCAAAGCCAAGCTCTCTGAGGGCACCGCCACTCACAGTAACAGTGGCCACTGGATGATAAATGTGAGAAGTGTCATTTGGAGCAGTTTACGCTTGGGTAACCTTGTGTTTCTGTGCCTCGAGATTTGCCCCCTGGAGGAGAAGACCAGCGTTTTGCCGAATTCCCTTCACATCTTCAACGCCATCAGTGGGACCCCAACAAGCACGCTGGTTCACGGCATGACCAGCTCGTCCTCCGTGGTGTGACGTCATCTCGTGGACCGCGTGTGGGGACTTGCTTTGTCATTTGCAAACTCAGGATGATCTCCAAAGCTACTCACTGGGCACATGCCAAGGCCCGGGAAGGCGGAGCCCAAGGAGCAGTCGAGGGGAACGCGCGAGAAGGGAAAGAAAGAGCCGTGTTATTTCATAGCAGATGTTCTGCAGGGTCGTAGGAGAGCACACATATTTTTTTAAACCTTGCTGGCAATAGTCAACATTTTCATTATGTCTTAACAGAGGTATGTGGCGGACACTCTTAAGCTGGAGTTAAATTTTATTCTTCCTTACAGAGTAGCATTAAAAATAAACGGCCTGGAGAAAACAAGTATTCTGGAATGTACATAGCACTGAAATCGAGGCTGGGGTAACCTTTTGCCTCTAGGCTAAGCTGGAAAATCTTGAAAATATTTTTTTTTTCCCGTGGCACATTCAGGTTGAATACAAGAACTATTTTTGTGACTAGTTTTTGATGACCTAAGGGAACTGACCATTGTAATTTTTGTACCAGTGAACCCGGAGGTTTAGTGCTTTTATACTCATTTACTTGCATTTAAAAAATATGAAAGCTTAAGAAACTATGTGAGCTTAAGACTAGTCAAGCAGTTTAGAACCAAAGGCCTGTATTAATAAACACAACTATGCTAAACATTTAAAGTAGTACAGTATACTGTTATGTACATAGAGTTTGTTAATACAGTCTTGGCATTGTGTACATACACGTATGACATTTCTACATTTTTAATACTCACATCAGCTTCCGCATAAAGTTTAATTGTGACAGATTTGTGTTGTTCTTAGTATATGCAACACACTTGACTTTACTGTTTTATTCTTGTACATAAAAAAAGTGCAATATGGAGATGTATACAGTCTTTGCTATGTTAGGTTTATAAACTGTTTTAAAAATTTCATCCTTTTGCCAAAACGATGGAGTATGTCATTGGTAAATCATAAATCCTGTGGTGAACAGTGGTGTAATGTAAAGCTTTCACCATGTTATATTTTCTTTTCAGACATTAATTTAGTAATTTTATATTTGGGAAAAATAAAGGTTTTTAATTTTATTTAACTAGAATCTCTGCCCTGCTGTAATTAAACATTCTGTACCACAGCTGTATTAAAAATAACATTGCTGATTTTCCGGTAGTGAGTATTGGGTATTTATTGTCTGACAGTCCTAAGAGGGGCAGGATATTGAAATATTTGGGGGTGAAATAATGTGGCAAAAGAAATTTGCTTTAAAGTACCTAAGGGGGAAAAAAGAGGGTAGGTAGGTGACAGATGTTGGTAATTGTGGAAGCTGAGGCTGGGTACGTGGGAATCATTATACCCGTTTCTCTGCCTTTGTGCAAAGTTTCCATGGTACAGATTTCAAGAGGCAGGGCTAGAGGCCAGATCTTCCAGGGGATGTGGATAAATGCCTTGTTGCACTGCAGTCTGGCTCTGAATTCTACTGGTTGTTCCCAAGTATACATAGACAAGTTAATACTTCTGTCTTTTCCTCTTCAACTCTACCAAGGTCTCCATCTTTATCATCTCCCTGCTTGCTTTGAAGGTGAGTACTCTGGGATAAGATGGTCATTTATCCCAGCAATGCATCAGCGGCCAGGTGTGCCCACACTGCCTGTGCCCTACATCATCATAAACGCTGAAGCCGAGTCAAGTGATGCCTCAGACTGCAGGTGCTGGTCCTGCCTGTGGTTGTGCCCAGGGACCCAGCGGAGGAGCCACTCAGCCCCAGAGTTCCAGCGATGGAAGAAAGAGGAGTCTTTCACAAGAAATAAAATAGCTGGTTTTCCTACTTGAAGGGTTTTGGAGGCTGTCTTTTTTCATAACCAGTTGAGGAAGGAAATCATGATGCTGTGTACATCCTGAGCACCCAGATGCCAAGGATCTTATGGTGTCTTTGGAACTTCTCTGTCAGTGGGCAAGGCTGTATTTTACAGATGGCGACAAGGTCATGAAGAAGAGACGTGAGGAGTTACGACAGCTCACCAGGCTGCAGCCTATTCATTAGTGGATCCAGACTTAGGGCTTGAGAAGATTCTCTGCGTTTGCCCTGAGTCTCTGACCTGTCGGCCCCGTGTAATAAACCTTGACTCTCCCTAACACCAGCAGGGATAGGTATAAGAGTTTGTCTCCCTTGTCGCCGAGCTGGATTTCCTGGTCACAAATGACTCATTTAGAAGCCATAAAATGCAGGTCATCGTGCAGTAAGATAAATGTATCTAGAAAGAGCTAACTTGCTACCTTGTGGTTAACTTGGGAAGTAATTTGTACAGATTTCATGTCAGATAAGATTCAGCTTGGAACGTGGCCAACCCTCACTAATTACAACAGTGGAGAAAGGAACCATTGCTAAGATGAAGACATCTATTGACCCTGCACTGAAACACATTCACATCAATTAAAAACCTCATTTAGTTTATGCATAAAATTTTAATTTTGGTATAAAGTTACACATTAAAGTAGCAGTTTATTGGGGAAAATTGTGTTTTTTAACATTAAGAAATCTTTATTGCTAATTTTCAATAAATTTTTAAATGTTTTCCATAGATCTTATTCTTTTTTTTTATTGCGGTAAAATATACATAACATGAAATTTACCATTTTAACCATTTTTAAATGTACAGTTCAGTGGCATTAAGTACATTCTTATTGTTGTGCAACCATCACCACCATTTATCTACAGAACTTTTTCATATTCCCAAACAAAAACTCTGTACTCATTAAACAAGAACTCCCTATTCCCCCTTTGGGAAAATTCTTTGACGTAACTTGGGAATTAAAACACTGTTCAGTACTTTATCAGGGATATTTGCCACCTGGGAACTAACTCACTCTAGGTAGTATACATAAATAAAGTCAGCCCCTTGCATGGAGAAAGCTGTTGAGAGTAGGGATGTGAAATTAAAAGGTGACTTATGTAATAATCATTGGGACTTACATAACCATATGTCAGAGTTACTCAGTGTAGAAACTCTGTTCAAAAACATTTTGATTTCCATCAACAGGGGATTGTTTGCATAAACTATTGTACATCTACACAGTGACTCCACTGTGTAGCTATAAAAAGGGATTAATATCTCTGTTTACTGCTTTGGAGTGATCTTCAAGATACCATATGTACAAAACACAAGACAGAGAAAAGTGCAAATAGTGTGCTACTCATTATTCAAGAAAGGAGGGATAAGGAAGCAGAGATAATTGGTTTTTTTTAGATGGAAGGGAAAAATCAAAAAAGAAAAGTTTTAAGTTATTACCTATATGGGGAGAGAGGGAATAATACATAGGGGACAGAGTTAGAGGATTACCCTGTTCAAATATAATTTGCTTCATAGATTTGGCTCTAGAACCATGTGAATATTTACAAAATTATTAAAATAAATTTTTGATTCCTAAGAATTGAAAGCAAAATGAAATAAATCAACATAACCACATATACAGTTGATGACACAAATACATAGGAATTATTTCAAATGACTTTAAAATACAGGAATTTCACTGTGCATCTCCAGTGACATGTACCCTAAGGACAAAAATAGTAGCAACAAATAAATAAATGATCGGTTAATACACAAAAAACATTTTCAATAATTGTTTTGTTTTGTGGAAGTGGTGTTTTGTTTTTGTGAGATTGTCATTCTGAGACTGTTGTGTATTTACTGTTGGAGAAAGTAACTGAGTGATTATGTGGATATCATTAGGAACCAAGTTTTTGGCATGGGAGAAAAAAAAGTTACATCTATAAGATAAAAATAGGTTAAATTAAAACCCTTTAGTTCTGAATTTGATATGGAGATATGAATTTGAACTCATCATATATTTATCTTAAATACACACTTATTTCCTCACTTGGTTAACTGAAAAGACTTAAAAACAATGACCAAGCCAGTAGCTAATGAGCACCTCTAAGTGCCCAAATTGTAGTCTCTAAATACCTTTCTGACCAAAACTATCCAGGCTCCATGGAGAATGGCTGATTCTAGATTTAGGGCAGAAAATGTCCAAGGTGAGTCTGGAGCGTCTTCTCATACCTGACTTCCACGGGACTGGCAAAGACACCACAGACCCTGTCAAGAGAATTTCAAGAAGCTCCTTCTAGGTAGATATGGGGTGAACATAAACAAGAATAATAACAGCAGTGGGTTAAAATTATATAATTAAGTTCATGATGATACTAGAAAAATAAAGACTAGCAACGATTGAAGGAGCTAATATTACCAAGAAAGACGAAGAGGTGATACATGCCTCATGATGGAAGTACACACCACCATCTATGACGGAGTCTTGCCAAAAACTGTAACCTGAATCTGATCAAGTCTAAATCGAATCACCAATTCCCTGGGAAATACAGGACACAGAGGAACATGTTAAATGACACCACGGGGAATGCAATCAGCAAAATCCAGTTCTGTGGGAAGCTCTGTAGAACAAACAATCTGATTTCTTCAGTAAATTTCAAGAAAAAAGAGATGGAGAGGGCACTTGTATGTTAAAAGAAATTCAAGGTTCTCTTGATATGGTATATCTACTATGTAAAGTAGATAAACTTTTCCCTATCCCTTCCACTAAATACAACTAAAAACCCTGGACATTATACCTTAAAAAACAAACATAAGACTCTGAAAGGTAAAGTGAAGGAAGCAGACCAGCCAGCAACATTGGGACCCAAAGAACGATAACAGTGGTAAGCCCCCCAGTTTTTTTGTTTTTTTTTAAATTTTGTTCAAGGCTTTTTTTTTTTCCTTTTTTTTTATAAGTTTATTTATTTAGGCTGCGTTGGATCTTCGTTGCTGCATGCGGGCTTTCTTTAGTTGCGGCGAGCAGGGGCTACTCTTTGTTGCGGTGCGCAGGCTTCTCATTGCTGTGGCTTCTCATTGCGGAGCACGGGCTCTAGGCACGCAGGTTTCAGTAGTTGTGGCACACGGGCTCAGTAGTTGTGGCTCCTGGGCTCTAGAGCACAGGCTCAGTAGTTGTGGTGCATGGGCTTAGTTGCTCTGCGGCATGTGGGATCCTCCCAGACCAGGGCTCAAACCCGTGTCCCCTGCATTGACAGGTGGATTCTTAACCACTGCACCACCAGGGAAGTCCCCCAGTTTTCTTTATGCCTCTTATATCCCATGCTTGGAGCTGAAGAATTCAGCAACACGGAAATACCTACAGGCACAGTCAAAAGAAGATCAACACCACTTCACGCTCATTATTATAGTTATTATCCAAAAAAAAAAAAAAAAAAAAGTTTTGATAAGGATGTGAAGAAATTGAGACACCTGTGCATTGCTGGTAGGAATGTAAAATTGTACAGCTCTTGTGGAAGGTGGTATGATGGTCCCTCAAAAATTAAATATAAAATTACCATATGATCCAGCAATTCTACTTTGGAGGATATGCCCAAAAGAATTGAAAGTAGGTACTTGAACAGATATTTGTACACCTATGTATAGCATAACATTTGTACACCTGTGTTCACAATAACCGAATGATGGAAGCAACCCAGGTGTCCACTGATGAATGGATGGGTAAACACAATGTAGTAAACAATACAACAGTATATTATGCTGCTTTAAAAGGAAGAAGATTCTAACGTGCTACGACATGGATGAACCTTGAAGACATGCTCAGTGAAACAAGCTAGTCACAAAAGGACAAATCTTGCATGGTTCCACTTATATGAGGTCCTAGAGCAGTCAGATTTACACGGACAGAAAGTAGAAGGGTGATTGCCAGGGCCTGGGGGGATGGGAAATGGGGAGTTAGTGTTTAATCGGTACAGAGGTTCGGTACAGAGGTTCAGCTGGGTACGATGAAAATGTTGTGGGCTGGGTGGTGGTGCTGGTGGCAAAATAGTATGAATATACTTTGTGCCACAGAACTGTACACCTTAAAACGGTAACTTTTATATGTATTTAACTACCGTTAAAAAAATAAATGAAACAGAAACTGCTCTCTCTACCAGAGGAAAATGAGAAGGGCAGCGTAGCAAGACAGAAAATTTTTAGGCCACGGGGCACTACTACAGCCAACACCACAGGAAAAACATTCTAACCCACACCCACATCAGCAATGGCCAGGCGGGGAGCTAGACTCCCACCCTCTCTAGGCTGGAGCACGGGTCCAGCACACCTGCCAGGGTGGGATCAGAAGGCCTGAAAGGAGCCAGGACTCTCAGCCGCGCTGGCCTAGCAAGAGTCCTGCCCCTGCGGTGCCCGTGGAGACCCCTGGGGAGCCTGGACTTGACAGCAAAAGCATGACCCATGAAAGGACAAATTGATAAATTGAATTTTAAAAGTAGAAGTAAAAACTTTCATTCTGAGAGGACTCTGTTAAGAGGATGAAAAAAAAAAAAAAGAGGATGAAACTATAAGCTACAGACTGGGAGAAAATATTTGCAAACCAATATATCCAACAAAGGACTAATAGCTAGAATATATAAAGAACACTCAAAACTCACCAGAAAAAAATCAATCCAATTAGAACATGGGCCAAAGACTCGGATAAACATTTCACTGGGGAGGATAGTGACACCACCCAATGCTGGTGAGAGTGTAGAGAAACTGAATCACTTGTAAATTGCTGATGGGAAAGTAAATTGGCCAGTTTGGCGGTTCCTTAAGGAGCCATGTATGTGATCACTGTATGACCCAGGGATTGCACTCTTGGGTATTCGTCCCAGAGAAATGAAAATATTCATTCACACAGAAACCATTACACCAATGTTTATAGCTGCTTTTTGTATAATAGGTCAACCTAGAAGCTCCTCAACAGACTGCGGTGCACCCAGGCCGTGGATGCCACTCAACAGTAGAACGGAGTGAACTACAGGTGCATACAACACCTATGACTCTCCAGGGACTAGGACGGGCGAAAAGAGCTCAGCCCCAAGTTACATACAGTATGATTCCATTCACATAACATTCTTGAAATGTCAAAATGACAGAAATGGAGGACAGTTAGGTGGTTGCAGGGGGTTAAAGAGGGGGTGGGATGGGAAGGAAGTGGGAGGCCGTGAGAGGGCAGCCTGAGGGATACCCGAGGCTGCGTGCTGCCCGCCCTATCCTGTCTCCTGCCCAGCTAGTTGCTCCTACTGCCAGGATGGCCTATGTCACCTTAAGGGGGTTGTTTGAGCCAAGACCGTGGCTGGCGTCAAGCAGAGTGCATGTGGCACTTGAGCTCCACACTCAGAGTGACCAGGCTGTGCTTCGAGTTGGGGACACAAATGCTGTCAAATGTTTCAGTAAGCGAAGCAGGTCTCACAATGGTAGAAAAATGATGAAGTTGCCTTTTCCTGACTCTGGGCTGCTTCTTCATAATTATATCCGTGTCCCTATTCTCCTTGTCACCATTTCCTCATGGTGACAAGTCCGGTGGGGGGGGGGCGGTCCCCACGAGCACAGGCAGAATTTGGATGCATGTTTGTCATTCTCTTGGCACTCGTATAGTTTGCAACCAACTCAGTGCGATCATGACCAAGCAAGTCTCTGGGTCATGCCAGCCTTGGGACAGAGCCTGAGAACTTGGCCTTGAGTCCTGTTGTGAACCACGCCATCCCCTTGGCTGTCGTGCCCGTCATTTCCCATTCCCTGCTTCACCAACTGATGGGATCAAGGTTATATCTTTAGTACTTTAACACTTGTGTTTCTTAGTATTCACAGAGAACAATAGCCTCTGTTCCCTGTAGTGATGGGCTGAATCATGGCCCGTGAGCGGGAGACCATCCTGGATTATCCAGGTGGGCTGGTATAATCAGAGGTCCTTGTAAGAGGGATGCAGGGGGAGTGAGAGTCAGAGAAGGTGACGTGATGACAGAAGCAGAAATTGGGCTGATGAGCTTGCAAAATGCAGGAAGGAGCCACGAGCCAAGGGATGTTGGCAGCCTTGTGAAGCCAGAAAAGACAAGGAAACAAGTTCTGTCCTGGAGACTCTGGAAGGAATCTGCCCTGCCAACACCTTGACTTTAGCCCAGCGAAACTGATTTTGGACTTCTGACTCCCAGAAGTGGGAGATAATAAGTCTGTGTTAAGTCACTAAGTTTACGGTGATTGGTTACAGCAGCAAAGGGAAACTAAGACACCTGGTATTGCTTTAACTAGCGCTCCCTAGGAACTAACCAGCATATTGCATGGTCTCCACTTCCAGAGACCATGCAGTCCCTAAAGCCACGTTCTCTTCCTGAGGTCCCTGTGTGCTCTGTAGGGCCTTGCTGGCATTGGATGGACTCTGCCATTTGTCAGGAAGTTCCATCTCCTCTGTCCAGGGATGTCACCCCAGGAGACAGAGGTGTCTTCTGTTCTAGAAAACTCTAGCACAGGTTGGAACAGCAGTGCAGCCCCCAGAGTTTGGACAGAACCACCTCCTTTTGGCAGACCGTGCCCTTTGTCCTCCCCCATGCCCACCTCCCCTCTGACCACTGCCTGGACCCCAGGGCACTTTGTAATTTTATTTTTTCTGATTTGCAAGGATAACAGCTGCACCTTGCAGAAAATCCATGCAGTACAGAAACGAATAAAGAAAAGTAAAACTGTGGCAGTTCACCCAAATTGCTCTCCAAAACATAACACGAGGTCGAGGGCACAGCTCATTATTTTGTCTCCTTTAAAGCTTAGCATCTTTCTTGGATTCATAGTTGTATTTGAAAGTTTTCTGACAAATGTTCCAATTACAGTTCACTTTGGACTATAGAATCTGCCTGGGACAGCTGGATGGTATTATTTGGACTTGAGCAACTAGAAAAAGACAAGGAAATTAAGCCACCAGAGGTGAACTGTATCTTAATTCAGTCTACACTTACTAGCTGTTTGACAGTGGGAAAGTTTCTTAACTTTTTTGCCTAGGTCTCCCCATCTGTTAAATGGGGATGCTAATGGTTCCCAGCACCTCCCGTGGCCCTGAGGATTACAGGAGTTAAGGAGTTAAGAACTTAACTACTAGGGCTTCCCTGGTGGCGCAGTGGTTGAGAGTCTGCCTGCCGATGTAGGGGACATGGGTTCGTGCCCCAGTCCAGGGGGATCCCTACTTGCCACGGAGCAGCTGGGCCCGTGAGCCATGGCCGTTGAACCTGTGCGTCCGGAGCCTGTGCTCCACAACGGGAGAGACCACAACAGTGAGAGGCCCGCGTACTGCAAAAAAAAAAAAAAAAAAAAGAACTTAACTACTTAATTGGCTCTGAGTAAGCTCAGAGTAAATACCACTTTTTTTTTTTTTTTTAATCAAGACTCAGCCCAAATGAGGAAACAGGAGAAAATTCGGTATTAATTCTTGCTCAATAATTGTTTGGACCTGTGTTTCCCTGCACATGTCCTGTGGAACATTACTGATTCCAAAGGATGTGGGATGTTAATTGGTATTATGGAGAAACAAAATTAAAAATGTATGGGTATAGTGAGGCAAAGTTAAGCAAGCTCTTCCTACGGTACTCCTCAGAGTCGTCTTCATGGACTTTGCTTCCAAGATAGGTCTCCTAAGGGGCATTTCCCCAGATTAATTCATTGAGGCAATCCATTTTGCTTCTCTAAAGCCTGTCCCAGGACCAGTGTCCCACAGAAGGCACTCTGGGGACTCCTCCGTTAGACCATACAAGACCCATCCTCTGTCCTGCCTTTTCTCCCTGTTCTGTGTGGAGCAGTGGCTCCGGTATGCTTGTCGAGACTCCAGCTGGGAGCACGGATGCAGCGGTCCCCTCCTCCACCTGGGCAGCTAACCCTGGGAGAGGAGGGTCACCGCTACTCCCAGATCGGCTGAGCCTGTGTACAGATGAGGCTGCATGTCGTCCGGCAAGTGTCCGGGGTGTGTCACGCTGCGCAGACATTGAGCAACAGGCTTGGCACCAGTCTGGAGCCTGCTCCTTCCGTGTCCACACGTGACTTGAGCAAACTTATTTTTCACTCTGTCCCTCCCTCCACAAGGCAGGGATAAAGCCATATCACCTCCTACTTCAGGTGGGGGTGATATGCGTATTAAAGGGGGACCTTCGAGGCAGAAAAGGAATGCCCTCCTCTTGTTTGGAAAAGCGAGAACAATGGTTACAATGGTTCCTTGAAGTCAGTGTCAATTAGAGTTTGCTGGAATGTAGACCCACTGGTTGGGATTTGGGTGGTGACATCTACAGGTACGCTGGCATTAGTCACCTGGGATTACCTGTTTTATTAGGGTTCTCCAGAGAAACAGAACCACTAAGACGTGTGCGAGTGTGTGCATGCATGTGTGTGTGCATGCACGTGTGTGTGTGTGTGTGTGTGTGTGTAAACATTTATTTTAAGGAACTGGCTCACACAGTTATGGAAGGCAGCAGTTCCCAAGATCTGTAGGGTGAAGTGAGTCAGAAGCAGGAGATGCAGGAAGAGCCAATGGGGTAGTTCTAGTCTGAAGCCCAGCAGGCTAGAGACACAGGAAGAGCCGATGTTTCATTTTGAGTCCAAAGGCAGGAAAAAACGCCGATGTTCCGTTCAAAGGCTGTCAGGCAGGAAGAGCGCTCTCTTACTCTGGGGAGGATCAGCCTTTTGTACTGTTCCAGCCTTCAGCTGATTGGGCGAAGCCCATCACATTAGGGAAAGCAAGCTGCTTGACTCAGTCTACTGACTTAAGTGTTAACCTCATCCAAAAACACCCTCAGAGAAACACCCAGAATAATGTTTGGCCAAATATCTGGGCACCCCATGGCCCAGTCAACTTGACACACAAAATTAACCCTCACATGTATGATCTGTGCTTTGTAAAGGGAACTATGGGTGAAGAAATGAGGCTGAGTTACTAAACCTTAGAAACTGAAGCAGCATAACCCCTGGATCAAGGCCCAACCCATCCTTAGGTTGTTGAAGTCACCAGGCATGAGGGAAGTTGAGAAAGAACTTCTTTCTTTGGACACAGGTATTGAGCTGAGCTCTGAAAGATGCTCAAAGGAGGAAGATGTGTCCCTCAGAGAGGAGGCCCAGAGACTCTCCCGGGGAAGCCTTTGCTCTGGGTGTGACTGACCCGGCAGCTCAGAGATAGGACAGGCCTGGCGTCTCCCAGCTAAAGCTGGTAATCTGCTTAAGTATCAGCCTTGGCCTCACCTCGCGGATTCCTCCCAGGTGCCAGCACTTCACAGACACTGTTACTTTTATTTCTCATAATGATCCTGTTAGGTAGGAGATGGTTTCATGTGAAGAAACCAAACCTCAGAGAAATGGAGGAAATGGCCAAGGTCACACAGTAAATGGTGGAGCTGGGGTTCTAGTTGAAATTTGTCTGACCCAGGATCTGGGTCAGCTGCTGGCTGAAGAAGGGTGGATATGCCTTTGCCAGCCCAGATGCCCGGGGCCTCCTAGTATCGTGGGCCTCTGCAGGGGCTGTTGTCCAAACCAGGAGATGGGGGGCAAGCATTATGGGCTGAACTCTTTCCCCAAAAAATTCATGTTGAAGTCCTAACCCTTGTACCTTAGAATTTGACCTCATTTGGAGATAGTGTCTTTATAGAGATAACCAAGTTAAAAGGAGGTCATTAGGATGGGCCCTAATCCAATATCATGAGAGTCCTTGTAAGAAGAAGAAATTCAGACAGACATGCACAGAGGGAAAATGGTGTGAAAACGCAGAGGGTAGACGGCCACCTACAAGACAAGGAGAGAGGCCTGGAACAGATCCATCCTTCACGGCCCTCAAAAAGAACCTACCCTGCCAATACCTTAATCTTGGACTTCCAGCCTCCAGAACTGTGAGAAAATTAATTTCTGTCGTTTAAGCCCCCCTGTCTGTGGTACCTTGTTATGGCAGCCCAAAACAGAATAACCCAGCGAGATTCCCAGTCATGAGAGAAGACAGAGCAAAAGCTTCCCCGGCTGTGTGGAGAGGCTCAGGACCCTCGGGGGGGAAAGCAGTTTGAACAAAAATGTCACCAAACCAGGACAGAAATGAGGACAGCAAGTGTTTGGAGGAACTAACCCTTGCTCTGAAACCAAGATTGGGAAATATTAATTGTTACCATTGGCTTTGGCAGTCTTGTTTGGCTGGTTCTTCACATATAGCAATGTGGGTATGTCACCTGGTCAACTGCTTTCAGCCTTTCCAGATGGGGAGTGACCAGGAGTGGGTGGCAGTATGGTGTCTCCTGTCACCCTCCCTGACATGGTCACAGACAGCCATCCTGATGCCCCACTACTTAGCTTGGCACAGTGAAAGAAGCACTGGATGAGAAGTCTGAAAAGTTGGGTTCTAGTGGAACCCAGATCTAGATCTAGATCTAGATCTAGATCAAGTGGATCCCATCAGCTTCATCATCTAAACGAGATAAATCCCTGTTCCTCTTGACTTCACAGAGGTTTTCTTTTAAATAAGATCATTTATTCTTATTATTATGTCCCACCCACTCCCCAAAAGGATTGTGGGGAGCTTGTAATAAAGACATATTAAAAGTAGAATCGGGCTTCCCTGGTGGTGCAGTGGTTGAGAGTCCACCTGCCGATGCAGGGGACGCGGGTTCGTGCCCCGGTCCGGGAGGATCCCACATGCCACGGAACGGCTGGGCCCGTGAGCTGTGGCCGCTGAGCCTGCGTGTCCGGAGCCTGTGCTCCGCAACGGGAGAGACCACAACAGTGAGAGGCCCGCATACCGGTTAAAAAAAAAAAAAAAAAAAAAATAGAATCATCTAAGCAAGCATAAAATCATGGAAGTTAAGGAACAGAGGGAGGACATGGCTGTACAACTGTACAAGACGGGCTAAGCGCGAAATTTAGCTCTGAGCATCCTGGTGGTCACGAAAAAAGTGGAGCACTTTCAAAAGTAGAAAAAAAAAACATAAGATATTGCTGTTTCACTTATTGTACTCTTTTAAAGTAAAACATTATATAGTACTAAAAATGATCATTTTATTTCACTGTGCAGATTCCAAACATGAAGAACAGAATCTATCCAGATTCTAAACTCAAATTTCCTACATTTTTAGACATTTTAGGCTTTCTAGACTTGTTTAGTTTGTTTATTTATCTAGGCCACACCTCACGGCATGTGGGATCTTAATTCCCTGACCAGGGATCGAACCTGTGCCCCCTGCACTGGGAGGCGGAGTCCTAACCACTGGACCGCCAGGGAAGTCCCTAGACTTGTTTGGTTGAGAATAGATTAATTTATCCCTGTAAAATCTCTTCCCAGTCAAAAATCTCACGTTCTGGGCAAATCTAATAAGCTTTTTTATTTCCTTGACTCTTTACAAAAATAGCTTTTTTCTAATTGGGAAAGCAATACCTGCTCCTAGTAGAAAATGTCTAAAGTACTGAAAAATATTAAACAAGAATAAAAATATCCATAGTCCCCCCTGCCCCGTTCCTTCCAGATAACTACCATCAACATTTCAGCTGACTTCACTCCAGTATTTTCTCTATGTCTTTTGAATCTCCTGGTGCTTCTTGACCCTAAATTTTGGCTTGCCTCAGCCTTGGAAGTTTTTGCTCTGAGTAAAGGCTGTGTAGGAGCATCTAGACTTAACAGTCTGTCAGCCTCTCCTGGATTGGAGCTCACTTCCTTCAAAAGCAAGCTAAGCAGGCCGTTCCGGGGCCACCTTCCCCTTGTCCCACCTGGAGAGCCATGAGGCAGCGCACGTGATGAGGCATAGACATCTCATTGTGGGTATCCAATTCTACCAATTCCCGCTCCAAAACAGGCTCTGCTCTGCAAACTGTAAGAGAACCCAGCCTAGTGAGAAACGTGGTTCCAAGGCACTATCACCTCTTCACCCAACGTTCCTATCTTCTCAGGGAGCATTTACCTGGAAGCCTAGTGGGCGTTTTGAAGGGGATCCTCATCACCATCCCACTTTATTTTTTAAGAAGCCCGCTGTAGCCACTATGGAAAACAGTATGGAGCTTCCTTAAAAAACTAAAAATAGAGTTACCATATGATCCAGCAATCCTACTCCTGGGCATATATCCAGAAAAGACAAAAGCCCTAATTCGAAAAGATACATGCATCCCTAATGTTCATAGCAGCATTATTTACAATGGCCAAGACATGGAAGCAACCTAAGTGTCCATCAACAGAGGAATGGATAAAGAAAATGTGGCACATACATACAATGGAATATTACCCAGCCGTAAAAAAGAATGAAATAATGCCATTTGCAGCTACGTGGATGGACCTAGAGATTATCGTACTAAATGAAGTAAGTCAGACAAAGACAAATACCATAGGATATCACTTATATGTGGAATCTAATTAAAAATGATACAAATGAACTTATTTACAAAACAAATAGACTTATAGACATAGAAAACAAACATGGTTACTGAAGGGGAAAGCAGGGGGGAGGGGTAAATTAGGAGTATGGGATTAACATATACACACTACTGTATATAAAATAGATAAACAACAAGGAACTACCTTATAGCACAGGGAACTATATTCAATATCTTGTAATAAACTATAATGGAAAAGAAGTTTTTAGAAAGCCTGTTGGCACGTGGGTTTTCCTGCCCTTTCTTATTTCACTGTTTGAAGTTCCATCAACAGGAGATTCACACAAATTAACACACATCATTTAAAAATCTCCTTCCAAGATCAATCTGATCCATCGATCTTTGTGAGAATTCTTTCTACCTGTGATTTCCCCTCTTACATGTGATGCTAACTGCACCAGCGGGCAGGGGGTGGAGGTGGGTGGGGAGGAAGGCTTATTGGAGGGTGCAGCAGAAGTCATTTTAGGTCTGAGGGGAGGAAAGAAGACCCCCTGTGGCTCTGCAGGGAAACCGTGCGGCTCCCCAGGGTTGCTCGGTCCCAGGACTCAGTGTGGTGGGAAATGCCAGATGCCCTGGCACAGCCTGCTTCACCTTGTCGCTGGTATAGACCCCCCTTTCCATGGAACCAGGAGTCAACCCCTCTCCTCTACTCGATTTGGAGGGTCACCCTCCTTTAGTTTCTACTGGAAGGAGGGGGCGAGGGCTCCCGTTCCTCCTGAGTCGTCCACATGGCAGTGCCCTCTTGGGCTCCATGCACCCACCTGGGGTGCCCTGAGAGGGAGCGTCTCCCTCAGCCTGGGGTGAGAGGAGGGGGTGGCCCTGGTGCAGGTCTCAAGTCCCTTCATCTCCATGATGTCACCAAGGCTGTGCCCGTCCAGAAGGCTTTGCCCTAGGACAGAGCACTGGGTACAAGGGGCAAAAGCAGCAGGAACGTGAGCCTGTCTTGCCCTGGGGGCCTCTTGGGAAGGTACCAGTTCTGCCTGTGCTCCTGTGACCTCAGGTCTACTTCCTCTGGCAGCAAGCAAGTCGTTTTGCAAAGCTCCATGGAGACACCCCTGACCTCCTTGCTCTGCCGCCCAGGTCGTGGGGCTGCTTCAGGCCCGAGGCATGGGTACCAGGGCTCCACCAACACCGCTCCTGTCACGTCCTCCCTTGCCTCTCCTGTGGCCAAACCCAATGGTCAGTCCTCAGTCCTCACTTTGCCTTGGCTCCTGGGACACAGCCCTCTCTTGCCTTCCTTCTACCTCATGGTCCCTACTTCTCAGATGCAGCTGCTGGGCCCCAGGGCTCCAGGCATCACTTCCTTTGTCTGCCTTCACCCACTCCCTTGGTGATCTTGACCGACCGCCTCTACGTGCTGCTATATGACGACTTCCACATTTATGTCTCCAGTGCAGACTTCTGCAAACTCCAGACTCTGTCTACCTGTCTCCTTGACGACCCCCCTTGGAAATGGATTAGAATCTGAACTCAACATGTGCTGAGTCCAAGCACTCATCACCAGAAGCCTTTCTCAGCCCATTTGATGGCCCTGCCATGTAAGAATGAGGTATGTGTAATGAGATGGGGCTTCATAAACGTTGCTCTGTTTTTACTTTCCCAGGGCTGGGAAGGATCTGGTAAAATTTATCAACTTTCCAGGGGGCTCTGGAATCACACAGGTCTGTGTGTTCAAATACCAGCTCGGCTACGTACAGCGACGTGGCTTTGGGCAGGTGCCTCACGCTGTCTGGCCCGGCCTGGCTCACAGGGTTGTTGCCAGGGTCCATGGATGTGCACGCAGAGCCTGGCGCCTGTGTCCCTTTCTGTCCTGTCCTTGTACTGCCCTGAGGACAGAACTTCAGAAACATCCCAGGGACCCATGGACTGCCTCTTTGTCCCCACTGTGGCCCAGTGAGCACTTCCCTGTTGCTTCAATTCACCCTGACCTTGAGGGTTTGGCATATTTGCACATGAAATAACATTGGCCTGGGGTGCCCTGGCCCGACCGCAGCCCTCTGATGGGCCAGGGTTCTGTAATGTGGGTGCTGGTTGGCTGTGGCCTCCTCTGGGGCACAGCCCACACCCCCCAGGCAGAGGCAGTACCCACATGGTGGTCTGTGCTTCTTATTTAGCACTTGTTCACTCAGAGCTCTTATCGCAGAGCTGGAGCTGAAGAGAAAGTGAAAGATTTGTGACCACCTAGAGGGGTGGGATAGGGAGGGTGGGAGGGAGGGAGACGCAAGAGGGAAGAGATATGGGAACATATGTATATGTATAGCTGACTCACTTTGTTATAAAGCAGAAACTAACACACCATTGTAAAGCAATTATACTCCAATAAAGACGTTAAAAAATAAATAAATAAAGAGGGGAAGCTAACGCATGTTTAGTGCTCACTACGCAGTAGGCACTGCTCTAGGGCTTTACAACGTGAACTTATTTAATCTGCCCCTGAAGTGGCACTACTGTCAGCCCCACTCACAGACCAGGGAATGGAGAGGAAGACAAGGTGACGGATTGGGGCAAGGTCACCCACACAGCTGGGAGGGGGCAGAGCTTCTGTCTGAAGCATGCATTTGGCTCCAGAGCCCATGCTCATAACCATCACGCTGCCAGATTAGAGCTATCACTAATGGTCCTTTAGGCTCCAGGCCCAGGTGACAGAGGCCAGGCAGCTGGGCCACAGTGAGGGAGCTTGAAAGTAAATTCAACATAAAGGCAAAGACGTCGCTTCCTCTGGAGCCTGTGGTCCTTTTTTTTTTTCAACATCTTTATTGGAGTATAATTGCTTTACAATGTTGTGTTAGCCTATGGTCTTCCTATATACTTGATTCTGATCTTTCTTTCTTTTGCTTTTTTATGATGGAGAATTTCAAACCTGTACAAGAGAGACAAACCCACCCCACAACTTCAGTAGTGATGAGTCATGGCCAGTCCTGTCTCACCTGTTCTCACCCCCAGCCTCTGCCCCCTCCTCTGTCATTAATTAATTTTTTTAAGTTTTTTTTTAACATCTTTATTGGAGTATAATTGCTTTACAATGGTGTGTTAGTTTCTGCTTTATAACAACGTGAATCAGCTATACATATACATATATCCCCATATCTCTTCCTTCTTGTATCTCCCTCCCTCCCACCCTCCCTATCCCACCCCTCCAGGTGGTCACAAATCCTGTGTCATTTAGAAGCACATTCCAGACATTGTCTCGGTTCACCCTCAGATAGTTCAGGATGTAGCTTTAAAAGATGAAGATACCATTATTATGCCTTACAATTAACAGTTGTCCCTTAATACCATCAAATACCCAGTCAGTGTTACTTCCAATTGTCTCTTTAATGTCATACTTTTTTTTTTTTTGATGAATGTTTGTAGCAGCTTCATTCATTATTGGCCAAAACTAGAAGCAATCAAGGTGTCCCTCAAAGAGAACTGATAAACGATTGGAAACTGTGGTACATCCATACAGTGGAATATCACTAAGTAATAAAGGGAAATGGTTTTCAAGGCACAAATGGTGTATATTGCTAAATGAAAGCAGCCAGTTTGAAAGGCTGCATACTATATGATTCAATGTATATGACATTCTAGGAAAGACAAAATGATCCAGGCAATAAACAGATCGTGGTCGACCAAAGTTGCTGTGGATAGGGTTGGAATAGATGAAGCACAGAGGATTTTCAGGGCAGGAAAACTGTTCTATATGACATAATGGTGGATTAGGATTAATGATGCTATGCAAATATCATACTTTTTTAAAATTGTTTTTTTCATCATTAGTCACATGTTGAGAAGCAGATGTTTCTTTGGACTCTTTTTTTTTCTTTTAATATATTTATTTATTTATTTTTGGCTGTGTTGGGTCTTCATTGCTGCACTCGGGCTTTCTCTGGTTGCAGCAAGCAGGGGCTACTCTTCATTGCGGTGCGTGGGCTTCTCATTGCGGTGGCTTCTCTTGTTGTGGAGCACGGGCTCTAGGCACGCGGGCTTCAGCAGTTGCAGCACATGGGCTCAGTAGTTGTGGCTCATAGGCTCTAGTGTGCAGGCTCAGTGGTTGTGACACACGGGCTTAGTTGCTCCTTGACATGTGGATCTTTTCGGACCAGGGCTCGAACCCCTGTCCCCTGCATTGGGAGGCAGATTCTTAACCACTGCGCCACCAGGGAAGTCCGGACTCTTTTTAATCTATATGTTTCCCCTCCGCCTTTTAGTTCTTTGAAATTTACATGTTGAAGAAAGTGGGCCATTTGTCCCACAGGTCTTCCCACCGGATTTTGCAGATTGCATCCCTAGAATGTCCATTCCATCCTTTGTATTACCTCTCTATGGGTATTTGGATCCAGAGGCTTGATCAGATGTAGATTTGGATTTTTTTTTTTTTTTTAGTACAACTGTCTTGGAGGTGGTAGTGCTTCCATTCCTGAGACAGAGAATGTCTTGTGGGGCTGATATGATCCTCAGTTCCATTCATTGATTAGAGGTTGCAAAATAGTGATGTTCTGTCATCACTTACTAACTGGACTTTTTCTCATAAGAAAAACCTCCCGTCATCCACCACTTGGTTAGCCCTCAGCACAGTTCATGTAGGAAAAGCAGACTGAATACTTAACTCTTTCCCTATAATTTACCAGTTCTCAAAACAATGACTTAGCTCACTAGCATCCTCCTACGTGACCAATTTGCTTTCTTCTTTCTAGTGCCCTCACGAATGCACAGATTTAAACATTTTATGGCGCACTGCAGTCGGCATTCTCACTGATGTTCAGATTGTCCCATCCTGGCCAGTGGGAGCCAGGCTGTTTGTGGTCCCTGAAGCCACGACCCTCGAAGTCCTGGATAACTTCCTTGCTCCTGGGTATCATGAGGTAGTCCAGACTCGTCTTGTCTATTTTCTGGCCCAGCCATGGCATCAGCCCATTCTCCCAGAATACCTGGGGTTTGTTGGTTAGAAATTTGCAAGCCACTGGTCTGGACACTAGGGATGCTCACTGTTCTGGGTTGGTCACTGGTTTTAGGTCTTTACAGTGGAAGAACTAGGAAACGCACGTCTATAAAATGCTAACCACCCCACATGAGCTGGTAATGCTACTTCCAACTCAGTCCAGGACTGCAGGTGCCCACTAACCTCTCCTGTCCTCCAACTCTATCCCCTTTCCTCCACACCGACAAGACTGGCTTTCAGGACATTCGGAATGGAATTTGCATACCACTAATTACCTACTTGCTTTATTCCATGTTACATACTTGACAACCTCAGAATAACAATACTGACACTCTCTCCAAAATATAACTCAATAATACCAAGTGTTAGAAACAGTTTAAAACAATTTTTTGCAGTTATTTTGGTCCTTAGGTTTTATCCCACTAGGGATGTCCAGTTAAATTACTGCACTTCAAAGTCACTTGGACTAGTTAAGTTCATCTATATTATTTTGTTTTCGATTTGTAAAGATTGTTCTTTTGAAATTTAATCTTGCTTATGACTTGGTGAAAGACTTACGTAGCACGAAAAGACATGGAAGAAACTTAAATGCATACTGATTAGTGAAAGAAACCACCCTGCAGAGTCTACACACTGTGTGATTCCAACTAACCACATAGCCAACAGAACACACAATATACGTCACCACTTACTGTGGGATTTGCCAGTGTTCTGGAAAAGGCAAAACTGGGGAGACAATAAAAAGATCAGTGGTTGCCAGGGGTTAAGGCAGAGGAAGGATGACGAGGTGGAGCACAGAGGATTCTGGGGACAGTGCGAATACTCTGAACGCTACCATAATGGTGGACGCACGTCATCATACACTTGTCAGAATCCAAGAGTGAACCCTAATGTGAGCGATGGATTTGGCGTGATAATGGCACGTCAGCGTGGGTTCATAGAAGTGTGGCACTGTCCCGCTCTGGTGCGGGCTGTCCATGGGGGGCTGTGCTTGTGGGAGGGTGGAGAGGAAGGATGTGAGAACTCGCTGTGCTTTCCACTCAGTTATGCTGTGAACCCACCACTACTAAAAAATAAAGTCTTTTATTTATTGTTTTACTTCCCATAGTTCCCAGGTCAAATATATAAGAAAAAAGAGGTACATTTAAAGAAGTGTTACTTCTATGCTTGTCCCTCCGTTCTCTCCTACTCCTTAAAGAAAACCGATTTTAAATGTTTTGGAAGATCCGTCCGTTTCTTCAATACAAGACACAGCCCCGCGCCCCCTTCCTTAGATGCGTGGCAGCCTGCCCTCCCCACCTCGCACTCCCTCGGGAGATTTCTCTGTAGTTCTTGTACAGGTAACTTTCCATTCAAAGACTTGCTTTTGTTACTTGTGAAACATAGTAGTTTATGCAACTACTAATGAAATACCATCTCATTTTTCTTTCAGAGCAGTAAGAGCTAATAGTGCATTTGCAAATACATGGGCATCCGCGTAGCACATTTTGCTCTCTCTCTCTGTGGCTTTCAGCCTCCCGTCTCTCGTCCTGGGGCTGAGACACTGGCTCTCAGATGAATGCTGGGCCTCTGCCCCATCGCATCCTTCCCGGCACTAATGAGCCCTAAGACACTGGCCACTCGTCCAGCCCCATCTAAAGCCTTCGCATGCCTCCTAACCCCTCGGGTAATGGGAGCAAAGTCCCCTTGTAAAGAAAAATCAGTGTTCTGCTGATTTCGATGAATTGCCCTCCTGCTTCTCGAGGAAGGTCTCCATGGCTGAGCTGGGATGAACAGCGCTTGTCCCCCAAGGCAGGCTCACGCCTGTCCCCGCAGTGAGGCACCTGTGCGCAGAGAGCAAGTGTGCGTTACCCTGTCCCCCAGCCCCGCCACGTGGGGCTCTCACACACCAGGGTCTCTTTAATGGTGCAGATGCTGCTAGCCCAGGCTTTGCTGGGGGCGGGTGGGCTGCTGCGCTTGGCTGTAGTAAAGGCAGGTTGATCCCAGACTTCATACCTTTAAAAGGACATTTAGAGACTAGCTCTAGGGTCGTCTTTAAAGGCTTAGTGGCATGTGTGTTTTGATGTCGGCTTGTGATCATAGAAACTTGGACTGGGGAGGGTCTTTGAAAGTCATGTGCCCAGTGGTTCTCAACTGGGAACAATTTTGGTTCGGTCCCCAGGGGACGTGTGGGGATGTTTGGAGCCTTTTTTAGGTTGTCACAGTCGGGGGTGGGGCTGCTGCTGAAATCTCGCGGGAAGAGCCCAGGGATGCGGCTGAGGGTCCTGCGCCGCGCAAGACAGCCCCCTACGGCAAGGAATTTCCCGGTCCCGCTGTCAGTAGTGCCGGCGTTGAGAGGCCTTGATCCCATCCCTTGCTGGTCAAGGTGTGGTCTGCAGACCAGCAGCCTCGAACACACGAGCACGTGGAGCTTGTGAGATGGAGGGTCTCGGTCTCCACCCCAACCTCTGACTCAGAATCTACGTTTCAACAAGGTTCATCTGTCCAGTAAGGTCTGGGAATCGCTGCTCTAAGCAACCCCCCGTCTCCCACCCAAAGCCAAGGGGCCTGGCAGCAAAAGTCAACTCTCCCGCCAAAACGCAGCGCTCAGCTAAAGCTTTGTCTAAATAGCCAGCTATTTTAGTATCTTCAATATATTTATTTTAAGGAATGATTTAGCCTAATGGAATTCTATGTATGCACCATATGATGTGTGAAAACAGGTACGACCATCATTTCGATTTTTAATCTTAAGAAGATTCCACAAACCTTTCAGTAGCGTGTTCCAGTGTTTTGAAGCTCCGTGAAGGCTGTTGGTTGGAGCATCTGCTGGTCGGTTACAGAGGATGCAGCTTTGAAACCCTCCACCCACCCAGCCCCAGTTATTTCCTGAGTATCAGAATAACCTGCCTGGAACGTGAGCCTCAGAAGGGCAGAGATGGGGTCTCCTTCTCATTTGGTCTCTCCTGGTGCCAAGCGCAGTGCCTGGCGGTGAGTGGACGCTCCACATGTTGGATGAAAGGAATTGAGAGACGCTGGGGGAGAGAGTGGGGGGAAGGAGAGTGAGAGAAGGAGGGAGGGAGGCTCCCTCCACAAGACATTGAGGACACAGACATGGACATCCAGGAGAGCCAGGCTCCCCCAAGTGCAGCCTCACAGCGGTCACCTCCACCACTCGGAGGGGCTGGGAGAGCAGTGAGCTAGCAGAGCTGGTCAGTTCCGTCCAGTCCCCTCTCCGGCTGAGAATTACTTCCGAATGTTCTTCTATCTGAAGGTCATCAGCTTGAAGTCGTCACTTTCTCCCTCTGTGCCCACAGCAACACACCACTTCCGGAATGGTCATCTCCATGACTGGCCAAGAGCTCTAGGCAAGAACCTGAACCTGACCCTGAGCGGTCTGCCCACTCTTGGTTGCCCTCATTCATTCGTAAGCAGAAGCTCAAGGGCTGGCATTCTGTCTCAGTAAGAGAGCTGTCACTGTGCTGATGCCTGTTACTGTGCTGATAAAGCATGTGCCTGAGTGCTTTGCGCTTATCTTGTTTTTCTTCACCACTTCAGAGTGAGCCACACAACAGGAGAAGGAGGCTTAAAGGGTACAGTGATGTGCTGGCAGTCAGGACCAAAACCCCAAGTGTCCCAGGCCAGTGCTTCCTGAGCCAGTGCAAACAGCAGTAGCTCACGGGCTGCTTAAGAGATGATAAGGCAAGAAAAGACAGGCCTTTCCTCATTAATATTAAGGCTTTAATATGTTGAACTAATTTATGTATATTTCACATTGTTCCAGAAATAATTTCAGGTGGAAGGTGGGTAGAAAGAAGAAAACCAAGCCAGGAACATAAAAGAGAGGCAAGAGTGGAGCTGAGACAAAATTGCGTATAATTAAAGACCTAGACTTTTGCCCACAGGAAAGCGTACACATTTGGCGTTTTAGTTGCCAGTGGAAAAAGAAACTCAATTTTCAGTAGGTGACTAAAACAGTTGCTGAAGGAAAACATAAGCGGTCCTGAAACTGAGATAGGACATGAACTTCTTAGGGTCCCTAAAGAATGGCCGTCTCAGCAGCAAGCTTCCAATAGACCTTGTGTATCAAGAAGCCGAGGGCACCACGTGGAAGGGCAGCTCAACCAAAGAGGTTCTACAAGGGGCGCACCATGCAGTCCCAGCACACAGCCCTGCAGGTCTGCTTCCTTCCAGGGGTGGACCTGAGTCACCAAAGGTCCACCTCCGCTCATGACCACCATCCCCCTCCCAGCACCCTGCTCTCCGGCCTGTTGCCCAAGACTCTGAATCTCCCAGCTTCTGAGAACAGCCCTTTCTTAGACTTTGCATCTTCCCAAGGGCTCCAGCATCCCTCCTTCCCCACCTTGTCCCCACCAGAAACAAAAGCATGGCCAACGTCCATGGGAGGCTGGAGAGCAGATGGCTGAGCTCTTGGGCTCCGGAATCAAGGGGCCTGGGCTTAGATTCTGGCTCTGCCACCTCCTGAAAGTGGACTTGGAGCCAGTAGCTCATCTCTGCCTTAATAAATGGAGGATAATAATAGCATCCACCTACCTACCAGAGTAAAAGGGATGCGACAGTCATTCAGCAAATACTTCTTGAGCTCCTATTATGTGCCAGGCAGTGTTCTGGGCCTTTGGGATATACCAGGCCCCCAAAGACCCCTTGTCCTGTGCTTTCCTTCACTCAGTGCAGCATAAGAGTTTGTACTGAAGGCATCTAAGAAAGAGGCTAGGTAACAGGGGTGCTGTAACAGGACCTGGGGTCTTCCTGCCCTGAAAAGCTTCCTAGAGCAGCATGAGAAAAGACAAGGAAAAATGATGTCAATATGGCCTTAGGCTCATGCGAATAAAGTATATGGCAGCAGTCTTGCCTTTCCTGCCATGTTGATGAACACATATTTTTGATATTTTTGCCTCTAAAAAACCCCCTGTAACTCTCATGTTTCACTGTTGGGAGTATAATTGGTACAAACACTTGGAAAAACTATCCGGGATTGCATATTAAAAATGACCACACATATACCTTATGAACCAGCCTTCGGCAGAAGATATCCAAGAGAAATGCTTTATAAATATATAATAAAAGACGTACACAAAAGTGTTCACAACACTAAGAGCCAAAAGGTAAAAACAACCCAAAATGCCCATCAACAGGAGAATGAGCAGATAAACGGTGGTGTATTTACACAATGGAATGCAATCCACAAAGAGAAATGAACGTGGTTCAAGTACACAAACACATGTGTGAATCTGATGAACGTAATGTTGGATGAAAGAAGTCAGACGTGAAGAGTACATACCGCATGATTCCATTTATATGAAGTTCAAAGTCACCTTCAGTGTTAGCAGGTGGCAGAGTGGTTACTTTTAGGTGGCTTAGTGACTGGCACAAGGGGTGCTTCTGAAACTACAAGAATGTTCTATTTTTTATTTAGGTGATATGTGAATGCACTTGGGTGAAAATCTCTCCAGCTGTATGTTTGTGATCTGGCTAGGACTTCCAGTACAATTTCTTTTAACTCATGGATTTTAAAAATGGAGATATCATTCCCATACCGTAAAATTCACCCTTTAAGCATATAATTCAGTAGTTTTTAGAATGTTCATTGTACACTCTCACCAGTGTATAGTTCCAGACCATCTCCATCACTCCAAAAGGAGACCCTGCACCTACTAACAGTCAGTCCCCACCCCCTTTCCTCCCTGCTTCTGGCAGCTGTTACTCTACTTTCTATCTCTGTGGATTTGACTAGTTTGAACATTTATATAAGTAAATTCCTATGGTGGGCTTTTGTTTCTGGCTTCATTCACTTAGCATAATGTTTTCAAGGCTCATCCTTGTTGTAGCCTGTGTCATTCCTTTTTATGACTGAATAATATCCCATTGTATGGATAGGGCCACATTTTGTTTATCCTTTATCCGGTGATGGACATTTTGGTTGTTTCACTTTTGGCTATTGTGAATAATGCTGCTATGAATATTTGTGTGCATGTTTTTGTCTTTTCAACTCTCTTGTGCCACACCTAGTAGTGGAATTTCTGGATACAAGATTGAATAGAAGTAGCTGGGAGCAGGCATCCTTGGCTTTGTTTCTGATCTGAGGGGAAAGGGGGCCTTCGTCAAGTTGATGAAGTTCCTTCTAGTCCTAGTTTGCTGAGTGTTTTTAACATGAAAAGTTGTTGGAGGTCGTCAAATGTTTTTTCCTGTACTTATTGAAATAATGTGGTTTTACCATTTATTCTATTAATATGGTGTGTTACATTGATTTTTGTATGTTAAATCTTGCATTCCTGGGATAAATCCTACTTAGTCATGCATAATCCTTTTTGTTTGTTGCCAGATTCAGTTTGTTAGTATTTGTTGGGAAGTTTCTTCTATATTCGTAAAAGATACTGACCTTTTCTTGTGATGTCTTTATCTAGTTTTGGTATTAGGGAAATACTGGCCTCATAGAATGAGCTGGAAAGTGTTTCCTCCCCTTCTGTTTTTTTCAAAGAGCTTCTAAAGATTTGACATTAATTCTCCTTTTAATGTTTGGTAGAATTCACCCATGAGGTCATCTGGGCTTACGTTTTTCTTTGGGAGAAGTTTCTATTTACTAATTCAATCTCTTTATTTGTTATAGGTGTATTCAGACTTCCTATTTCTTGTTGAATCAATTCAGTAGTTTGTATCTTTCTAGGAATTTTTCCTTTTCATTTAGATTATCAATTATCAATTTAGATTATTGAATAGTTGACATATAACTGTATGTTACATCTGTATATGTTATAAACGCAACAACATAATGTTATTGATTTGCATAATTTTGTTTTCTTAAAAAAATTAAGAGTCGATAATTTAAAAAGTCTACTTATACGGTGTTTTATATTTACCCTCAAATTTACTATTTCCAGCACCCTTAATTTTTTCAGGTTACTATCTGTTGTCATTTCCTTTCAGCCTGAAGTACTTCCTTTAGTATTTCTTGTAAGGCAGGTTTGCTAGCAACACATTACCCCAATCTTTATTTAACTGGAGTATTTTTATGCTTTTATCCTTGAAGAATAATTCTGCTAGATACAGCCATCGCAAATCTACTGTTAAGCCCATCTAGTGAGTTTTTCATTTTGGCTACTGTTCTTTTCAACTATAGAATTTCCACTTGCTTCCTTGTGATAGTTTCAAATTTTTTTGTTGTTATTTTCTTATTTGTTAAGTCACCATCAACATATTTTCCTTTAATTCTCTGAACATGGCTTCCTTTAATTCTTTGGACACAATTATAAAAGCTGCAAAGCATTTTTTCTGTGAAATGCAGCCTCTGGGCCCATTCAGTCAGTTCCTGTTGATTGTGTTCTCTTGCGGAATGGGGGCTGGGGGCGGGTAACACTTTCCTGCTACTTCACCTGTCTCATACTTTTTTGTTGAAATTGGACATTTTAGATACCATATTGTTACAACTCTGAATTCTGGTTTTTATCCTGAGCCCCATATGTCATTTCTATTTTTCTGGAATTGTCCATTTCATATGTATTTTTAAATTTATTGCCACATATTAATCAGAATATCCAAAATTTATTTTGTTGTTGTTGTTGTTTGGTTTGTTTGTTTGTTTTTTGCGGTACGCGGGCCTCTCACTGTTGTGGCCTCTCCCGTTGTGGAGCACAGGCTCCAGACGCGCAGGCTCAGCGGCCATGGCTCACGGGCCCAGCCGCTCCGCGGCATGTGGGATCTTCCCGGACCGGGGCACAAACCCGTGTCCCCTGCATCGGCAGGTGGAGTCTCAACCACTGCACCACCAGGGAAGCCCAAAAATTTATTTTTTAATATTAAAATTTAAGAGTACAAGAATAAAAATTCTTCAAGTTTAAAATAGTTTCATTATTTTTAAAAAGGCGTCTTTTTTGGGACTCCCCTGGTGGCTCAGTGGTTAAGAATCCACCTGCCAATGCAGGGGACACAGGTTTGATCCCTGGTCTGGGAAGATCCCACCTTCTGCGGAGTAACTAAGCCTGTGCACCACAACTACTGAGCCTGTGAGCCACAACTACTGAGCCTGTGTGCCACAACTACTGAAGCCCGCACACCTGGAGCCTGTGCTCCGCAACAAGAGAAGCCACCGCAATGAGAAGCCCTCACACCACATGAAGAGTAGCCCCCGCTCGCCACAACTACAGAAAGCCCGTGTGCAGCAACAAAGACCCAACGCAACCAAAAATAAATAAATAAATAAAATAGAAAAAATAAAAAGGCGCCTTTTTAAAAGAGATTATAAGGCAATTTTCAATATATTTGTATAACAGAGAAAAATTTAACACCAACAAAAAATGAATGAGAAACCTCTGTTTCTTACTTCTGATTTGGAAAGCCATCTAAGATAAAGTTTTAAGCTTAAAAAAACCGAGGTGCAGAATGGTGTATATAATCTGTGCCATTTATATATGTGCTACCATTTGCTTGTATGAACCTAAATTATCTCTGGAAGGCAATTTGGCTGTTGGGAAGAGAAGCAGGTAGTTGGGGAATAGGATGGGAAGAAGAGTTTATATTGTCTTTTATACTATTTCCAATTTTTTAATATTTAAAAATTAATTTTGGATAGTGGCTTCTGACTGTTAAGATAATGAACACTTAATAAGTACTCATAACAGGCAGGCATGTGTTAACTCATTGGGTCCTTACAATAATGCTAAGAGATAAGTACTATGTGAAGCCCCATTTTACAGATGAGGTAACTGAGACACACAGACCCCCACAAAGCTGGACATCCAAGCTGCCAAAGCCAGTGAGTGGTGGAAATGGATTTCGGGCCCAGGCTCTTAAGATCCCGTATGATATTTGGCTCCTTACACAGCTTCCTCTTCTTCACGGGCCACCTGAACACAGAAAAGTCACCCATTAGTGTGCACAGCCCATCCCACAAGACTGCAAATCCTACGCCAGGGAGGGCTTCTCATTTTTAATATGACTCACATAATAGATGCTCAGTAAATATTTCTGAACAAAGGAACAAATCCTCCTCAGGGTACTTTTTATACACTGGGTATAAAATCTTTATTTTCTCAGGTTGCCCTGAAAAAGACATAAAACACATTTCCAAAGGTTAGAGATGCTAAGGGGCGACCTAAGAGTCAGGAAGTTTAAGACAAAATGTTCTGAAGCCTCTCACGTCCGTCTCTGAGCCCACAGCCTTCTCGGGGTGTGTCCCTGGGAAACGTTGCTTGTGTACAGGCAGCTCAGGCCATTCGTGCATGTGAGACATGTGTGCAGTATTACAAACCACCCAGTCCTTCCTCTGGTCCTGGCTGTAGCTCAGAGGCTTCCCGCCTGCCTCTGCCCATCTCCTTCCCTGTCTCCTTCCCCTGCTCCCTGCCCCCGTGAGGTCCAAAGTCACAGAGATTATCTAGTAGAACCCAGTGAACTATCACTCACTGGCTCTGACACATGTTTTCCCATTTAAACATCTCTGAAATCAGTTGCCTCCTGTACCTAGTGATAAGAAAGCCTTGTGTCATCGTTTAATCGTTGTTATTTTCTTTCTTAGTGATCCATACAGCTTCTTGCAGTAGTTGGGAGCTTAGCTTTGGTGAAATTGGGGCGGGGGTGGGGGGCAAAAGGACAGGCAGAAGTTTAGTTCCTCTAAGAACTGATGCTCAACTCAGTTTTGACTCTATGCTTGGATTTGGGATATTCCAGAGTCACATGATGAATAATAATGTAAAAACAGTACCTATACAGCCCTTGTTATATGCCACACACTGAATGTAGACTACCTCTCCCCTTTGCCACAGCCCAAACAGATCAGTAGCTCCGTTTAGAGAGAGAGGAAACTGGAAGTTAGAGAGATCGAGTACCCAGGCCTTGCTTCTGTGCTCCCCAACCAGCCAAATGTGTGGTCTGTCGGCCCTTCTCCCTGTTATTTAAAAACATCTTCCTGAAGGACCTTCAAGATGGCAGAGGAGTAAGACGTGGGGATCACTTTCCTCCCCACAAATACATCAAAAATACATCTACCTGTGGAACAACTCCTACAGAACACCTACTGAACGCTGGCAGAAGACCTCAGACTTCCCCAAAGGCAAAAAACTCCCTACGTACCTGGGTAGGGCAAAAGAAAAAAGAGAAAACAGAGGCAAAAAAATAGGGATGGAACCTGCACCACTCGGAGGGAGCTGTGAAGGAGGAAAGGTTTCCACACACTAGGAAGCCCCTTCACGGGCGGAGACGGGGGGTGGCGGCGGGGGAGCTGCGGAGCCGTGGAGGAGAGCACGGCAACAGGGGTGCAGAGGGCAAAGCGGAGAGATTCCCTCACAGAGGATCAGTGCCGACCAGCACTCACCAGCCTGAGAGGCTTGTCTGCTCACCCGCCAGGGCGGGTGGGGGCTGGGAGCTGAGGCTCAGGCTTTGGAGGTCAGACCCCAGGGAGAGGACTGGGGTTGGCTGCGTGAACACAGCCTGAAGGGGCTAGTGCACCACAGCTAGCCGGGAGGGAGTCTGGGAAAAAGTCTGGACCTGCCTAAGAGGCAAGAGACCATTGTTTTGGGGCGCAAGAGGAGAGGGGATTCAGAACACCTAAATGAGCTGCAGAGATGGGCACGAGCCACGGCTATCAGCGCAGACACCAGAGACGGGCATGAGACGCTAAGGCTGCTGCTACAGCCACCAAGGAGCCCGTGTGCAAGCTCAGGTCACTATCCACACCTCCCCTCCCGCTAGCCTGTGCAGCCCGCCGCTGCCAGGATCCCGTGATCCAGGGACAACTTCCCTGGGAGAAAAGAGGGTGCGCCTCAGGCTTTCACGTCTCGCTGGCCTCTGCCACCACACGCTTGCCCCGCATCCGTACCCCTCCCTCCCCCCCGGCCTCAGTGAGCCAGACCCCCTAATCAGCCACTCCATTAACCCCCTCCTGTCTGGGCAAAGAACAGACACCAGAGGGCGACCTACATGCAGAGGCAGGGCCAAATCCAAAGCTGAACCCCAAGAGTTGTGCGAACTAAGAAGAAAAAGGGAAATCTCCCCCAACAGCCTCAGGAGCAGCAGATTGTTTCTCCACAATCAACTTAATGTACCCTGCATCTGTGGAATACCTGAATAGAAAATGAATCACCCCAAAATTGAGGCGGTGGACTTTGGGAGCAACTGTAGACTTGGGGTTTGCTGTCTGCGACTGACTTGTTTTTGATTTATATGTTTATCTTAGTTTAGTTTTTAGTGCTTGTTATCATTGGTGGATTTGTTTATTGGTTTGGTTTCTCTCTTCTTCTTTTTTTATTTTAATAATTAAAAAAATTTGTCTTAATAACATTATTTTTTCCTTTTTTTTCCCTCCCTTTTCTTCTGAGCCGTGTGTCTGACAGGGTCTTGGTGCTCTGACTGGGTGTCAGGCCTGAGCCTCTGAGGTAGGAGAGCTCAGTTCGGAACATTGGCCCACCAGAGACCTCCCAGCCCCACGTAATATCAATTGCGAGAGCTCTCCCAGAGATCTCCATCTCAACACTAAGACCCAGCTCCACTCAATGACCAGCAAGCTCCAGTGCTGGACACCCCATGCCAAACAACTAGCAAGACAGGAACACAATCCCACCCATTATCAGAGAGGCTGCCTAAAATCATACTAAGTTCACAGACACCCCACAACACACCACTGAACATGGTCCTGCCCCCCAGAAAGACAGGATCCAGCCTCATCCACCAGAATACAGTCACCAGTCCCCTCCACCAGGAAGCCTACACAACCCACTGAACCAAGCTTAGCCACTGGGGGTAGACACCAAAAACAATGGGAACTACGAACCTGCAGGCTGCAAAAAAGGAGACCCCAAAGACAGTAAGTTAAGAAAAATGAGAAGACAGAGAAATACGCAGTAGATGAAGGAGCAAGGTAAAAACCCACCGGACCAAACAAATGAAGAGGAAATAGGCAGTCTACCTGAAAAAGAATTCAGAGTAATGATAGTAAAGATGATCCAAAATCTTGGAAATAGAATGGAGAAAATACAAGAAACGTTTAACAAGGACCTAGAAGAACTAAAGAGCAAACAAACTGATGAATAACAGAATAAATGATATCAAAAATTCTCTAGAAGGAATCAATAGAATAACTGAGGAAGAAGAATGGATAAGTGACCTGGAAGATAAAATAGTGGAAATAACTACCACAGAACAGAATGAAAAGAATTGAGGACAGTCTCAGAGAGTTCTGGAACAACATTAAATGCACCAACATTTGAATTATAGGGGTCCCAGAAGAAGAAGAGGAAAAAAAAAAGGGGACTGAGAAAATATTTGAAGAGATTATAGTTGAAAACTTCAGTAACATGGAAAAGGAAATAGTCAGGTCCAGGAAGCGTAGAGAATCCCATACAGGATAAATCCAAGGAGAAACATGCCAAGACACATATTAATCAAACTATCAAAAATTAAATACAAAGAAAAAATATTAAAAGCAGCAAGGGAAAAGCAACAAATAACATACAAGGGAATCCCCATAAGGTTAACAGCTGATCTTTCAGCAGAAACTCTGCAAGCCAGAAGGGAGTGACAGGACCTATTTAAAGTGATGAAAGAGAAAAGCCTACAACCAAGATTACTCTACCCAGCAAGGATCTCATTCATATTCGACAGAGAAATTAAAACCTTTACAGACAAGCAAAAGCTAAGAGAATTCACCACCAAACCAGCTTTACAACAAATGCTAAAGGAACTTCTCTAGGCAGGAAACACAAGAGAAGGAAAAGACCTACAATAAGAAACCCAAAACAATTAAGAAAATGGTAATAGGAACATACATATTGATAATTACCTTAAATGTAAATGGATTAAATGCTCCAACCAAAAGACATACACTGGCTGAATGGATACAAAAACAAGACCCGTATATATGCTGTCTACAAGAGACCCACTTCAGACCGAGGGACACATACAGACTGAAAGTGAGGGGATGGAAAAAGATATTCCATGCAAATGGAAATCACAAGAAAGCTGGAGTAGCAATTCTTATATCAGACAAAATAGACTTTAAAATAAAGACTATTACAAGAGACAAAGAAGGACACTACATAATGATCAAGGGGTCAATCCAAGAAGCTATAACAATTGTAAATATTTATGCACCCCAACATAGGAGCACCTCAATACATAAGGCAAATGCTAACAGCCATAAAAGGGGAAACTGACGGTAACACAGTAATCGTAGGGGACTTTAGCACCCCATTTTCACCAATGGACAGATCATCCAAAATGAAAATAAATAAGGAAACACAAGCTTTAAATGACACATTATACCAGATGGACTTAATTGATATTTATAGGACATTCCATCCAAAAACAACAGAATACACTTTCTTCTCAAGTGCTCATGGAACATTCTCCAGGATAGATCATATCTTGGGTCACAAATCAAGCCTTGTTAAATTTAAGAAAATTGAAATCGTATCAAATATCTTTTCCGACCACAACACTATGGGACTAGGTATCAATTACAGGAAAAAAAACTGTAAAAAATACAAACACATGGAGGCTAAACAATACACTACTAAATAACCAAGAGATCACTGAAGAAATCAAAGAGGAAATAAAAAAATACGTAGAAACAAATGACAGTGAAAACATGACGACCCAAAACCTATGGGATGCAGCCAAAGCAGTTCTAAGAGGGAAGTTTATAGCAATACAATCCTACCTCAAGAAACAAGAAACATCTCAAATAAACAACCTAACCCTACACCTAAAGCAATTAGAGAAAAAAGAACAAAAAAAACCCCAAAGTTAGCAGAAGGAAAGAAATCATAAAGATCAGATCAGAAATAAATGAAAAAGAAATGAAGAAAATGATAGCAAAGATCAATAAAACTAAAAGCTGGTTCTCTGAGAAGATAAACAAAATTGATAAACCATTAGCCAGACTCATCAGGAAAAAAAGGGAAAAGACTCAGATCAACAGAATTAGAAATGAAAAAGGAGAAGTAACAACTGACACTGCAGAAATACAAAGGATCATGAGAGATTACTACAAGCTACTATATGCCAATAAAATGGACAACCTGGAAGAAATGGACAAATTCTTATAAAAGCATAACCTTCTGAGACTGAACCAGGAAGAAATAAAAAATATAAACAGACCAGTCACAAGCACTGAAATTGAAACTGTGATTAAAAATCTTCCAACAAACAAAAGCCCAGGACCAATGGCTTCATGGGTGAATTCTATCAAACATTTAGAGAAGAGCTAACAGCTATCCTTCTCAAATGCTTCCAAAATATAGCAGAGGGAGGAACACTCCCAAACTCATCCTATGAGGCCACCATCACCCTGATACCAAATCCAAACAAAGATGTCACAAAAAAAGAAAACTACAGGCCAATATCACTGATGAACATAGATGCAAAAATCCTCAACAAAATACTAGCAAACAGGGCTTCCCTGGTGGCGCAGTGGTTGAGAGTCTGCCTGCCGATGCAGGGAACACGGGTTCGTGTCCTGGTCTGGGAAGATCCCACATGCCACAGAGTGGCTGCGCCTGTGAGCCATGGCCGCTGAGCCTGCGCGTCCGGAGCCTGTGCTCCGCAATGGGAGAGGCCACGACAGTGAGAGGCCTGTGTACCGCAAAAAAAAAAAAATAATACTAACAAACAGAATCCAGCAGCACATTAAAAGGGTCATACACCATGATCAAGTGGGGTTTATTCCAGGAATGCAAGGATTCTTCAATATATGCAAATCAATCAACATGATACACCATATTAACAAATTGAAGGAGAAAAACCATGTGATCATCTCAATAGATGCAGAGAAAGCTTTCGACAAAATTCAACACCGATTTATGATAAAAACCCTCAAGAAAGTAGGCATAGAGGGAACTTACCTCAACATAATAAAGGCCGTATATGACAAACCCACAGCCAACATCGTTCTCAATGGTGAAAAACTGAAACCACTTCCTCTAAGATCAGGAACAAGGCAAGGTTGCCCACTCTCACCACTATTATTCAACATAGTTTGGGAAGTTTTAGCCACAGCAATCAGAGAAGAAAAAGAAATAAGAGGAATCCAAATCGGAAAAGAAGTACAGCTGTCACTGTTTGCAGATGACATGATACTATACATAGAGAATCCTAAAGAGGCTACCAGAAAACTACTAGTGCTAATCAATGAATTTGGTAAAGTAGCAGGATACAAAATTAATGCACAGAAATCTCTTGCATTCCTATACACTAATGATGAAAAATCTGAAAGAGAAATTAAGGAAACACTCCCATTTACCATTGCAACAAAAAGAATAAAATACCTAGGAATAAACCTACCAAAGGAAGACCTGTATGCAGAAAACTGTAAGACACTGATAAAAGAAATTAAAGATGATACAAACAGATGGAGAGATACACCATGTTTTTGGACTGGAAGAATCAACATTGTTGAAAATGACTCTACTACCCAAAGCAATCTACAGATTCAGTGCAATGCCTATCAAGTTATCAGTGGCATTTTTCACAGAACTAGAACAAAAAATTTTACAATTTGTATGGAAACACAAAAGACCCCAAATAGTCAAAGCAATCTTGAGAAAGAGAAACAGAGCTGGAGGAATCAGGCTCCCTGACTGCAGACTATACTACAAAGCTACAGTAATCAAGACAGTATGGTACTGGCACAAAAACAGAAATATAGATCAATGGAAGAGCGTAGAAAGCCCAGAGATAAACCCATGCACATATGGTCACCTTATTTTTGACAAAGGAGGCAAGAATATACAATGGATAAAAGACAGCCTCTTCAATAAGTGGTGCTGGGAAAACTGGACAGCTACATGTAAAAGAATGAAATTAGAACACTTCCTAACACCATACACAAAAATAAACTCAGAATGGATTAAAGATCTAAATGTAAGGCCAGACTTTATAAAACTCTTAGAGGAAAACATAGGCAGAACACTCTATGAAATAAATCAAAGCAAGATCCTTTTTGACCCACCTCCTAGAGTAATGGAAATAAAAACAAAAATAAACAAATGGGACCTAATGAAACTTAAAAGCTTTTGCATAGCAAGACAACCCTCAGAATGGGAGAAAATATTTGCAAATGAAGCAACCGACAAAAGATTAATCTCCAAAATATACAAGCAGCTCTTGCAGCTCAATATGAAAAAAACCAACCCAATCCAAAATTGGGCAGAAGACCTAAATAGACATTTCTCCAAAGAAGGTATACAGATTGCCAACAAACATACGAAAGGATACTCAACATCACTAATCATTAGAGAAATGCAAATCAAAATCACAATGAGGTATTTGATGTTTGTAGACATCAAAATGTCTACAAACAATAAATGCTGGAGAGGGTGTGGAGAAAAGGGAACCCTCTTGCACTGTTGGTGGGAATGTAAATTGATGCAGCCACTATGGAGAACAGTTTGGAGGCTCCTTAAAAAACTAAAAATAGAACTACCATATGACCCAGCAATCCCACTACTGGGCATATACCCTGAGAAGACCATAATTCAAAAAGAGTCATGTACCACAATGTTCACTACAGCTCTATTTACAATAGCCAGGACATGGAAGCAACCTAAATGTCCATTGACAGATGAATGGATAAAGAAGATGTGGCACATATATACAATGGAATATTACTCAGCCATAAAAAGGAACGAAATTGAGTTATTTGTAATGAGGTGGATGGACCTAGAGTCTGTCATACAGAGTGAATTAAGTCAGAAAGAGAAAAACAAATACCGTATGCTAACACATATATATGGAATCTAAAAAAAAAAAATAAGGTTCTGAAGAACCTAGGGGCAAGACGGGAATAAAGACACAGACGTAGAGAATGAACTTGAGGACACGGGTTGGGGGGAAGGGGAAGCTGGGACGAAGTGAGAGAGTGACATGGACATATATACACTACCAAATGCAAAATCGATAGCTAGTGGGAAGCAGCTGCATAGCACAGGGAGGTCAACTTGGTGCTTTGTGACCACTTAGAGGGGTGGGATAGGGAGGGTGGGAGGGAGACACAAGAAGGTGGGGTTATGGGGATATGTGTATACATATAGCTGATTCACTTTGTTATACAGCAGAAACTAACACAACAGTGTAAAGCAATTATACTCCAATAAAGATGTATAAAAACCCCCATAAACTCACCTCTAGGCACGTTCTCATGAGAAGAGTGAAAAACTTAGAAGGAAACCTACAGTGAAAAAAATAAATGAACTCTGCAGCTACACTGATGCTGGAAGACAAGAGGCCATGTCTTCGTAATTCTGAGGGAAATTGAATTCCAACGAAGAAGTTCATTCAGGTGTAAGAGCAAAATGAAGATGTTTTCAGGCAGGTAGAAAATGTGTTTGCCAAGCACCCTTTCTGATTATGTTCTCCAAGGAAGGAAAGGAAGGGGAGAAGGAAGGAGGGAGGAAGTCAGTGAGTCATGGGATCCAACAGCAGAAATCCTAACGGGAAGAGCCCTGGAGGGGAGTCCCAGCAGGACTGTGCCCCAAGCCCACAGGGCACTCAGCCCTGATGGGAGCCAGATGTAAGGGTGAACCCTCTAGAAGAAAGTGGTTTCCATGTAATAGCATGATTAGAGAGTTGGATAATCTTCACAATAAAGTGAAAGCGTGTGCTTATTCTAGCAGTAAGAAAAAAGCTAAACGCAATTATGAAAAAGAAGAAGAAAAGCTATACAACAGTTGTGTAAGGCAAACTAAAACGTGCCTCAAATGGAACCAGTGGTGGGGCTTAGAAAAGAAATCCATTTGACAGTGACATCTGGAACATTCTGCTTGGCACAGGAGTGAAACACTGGAACCACGGAGTAAATGTAATCAGAAAAGGTACCATGAAAATGTAATCATATTCTATTGCCTGACTCTGCAGTGAACATTTACAATTTCAATAGCATAATGGTGTTTATTAGATTTTGATTTATTTTTTAAATCAATTTTATTTATTTATTTATTTTTGGCTGCGTTGGGTCTTTGTTGCAGCGCGTGGGCTTTCTCTAGTTGCGTCGAGCGGGGGCTACTCTTCGTTGCGGTGCGCGGGCTTCTCATTGCGGTGGTTTCTCTTGTTGCGGAGAACAGGCTCTGGGCGCGTGGGCTCGGTAGTTGTGGCTCCCGGGCTCTAGGGCACAAGCTCAGTAGTAGTTGCACGGGCTTAGTTGCTCCGCATCATGTGGGATCTTCTCTGATCACGGATGGAACTCATGTCCCCTGCATTGGCAGGCGGATTCTTAACCACTGGGGAAGTCCCCTTTTATTCTTAAAGAAAGGAAGTGCAGAATCCTCCATAAATGCTTTCCACACTCACACTCCACCTAAAGACACAAGTCCGGGCACCGCGCACACATTAAACTGAGCAGCCTTCCACCCACTTTTGCTTCCCTGCGCAGACGTAGTGCTTTCCCAGGCAGTGCTTTCCAGAGTGCGGTCCCCTGAGCAACAGCTGTCAACCTCACCTTAGCACTTGTTAGAAACGCAAATTCTCGAGCCCCACCCCGACCTACTGAGTCAGCAAATCCAGCTGAGGCCGAGGGCCCTGAATTTCATGCTCCTTCCCCGTGGCTCAGATGCGCGCTCAAGCTGGGGCGTCCCCGGCCCAGGTCCCCCCTGTCACCCGCGCTATGCCTCTGGCCGGCCCCCGAGGGCCAGGGGTGTCTGAACAGCGGAGTCCAGGTGCCGGCTACGGACAGGTGTCCCTCTGCTGGGGGTCCAGGGTCTCTGACCTCTGCCTCTGCCGTTCCACCGCCTCCAAGGGTGGAGCCCTGCTGCCCCGCCCGAGCGCCTCCAGCTACACAGGTGCTGGGCAGGGCCTGCACACCAAGTCACAGGAAGCAACGCCTTAGCAAAAAGTCCTCCGTCCTGGACTCCTCGCTCGCCAGTCGCAGGGAGCCCTCGGAGCCGCCACCATGGGTAGGCGCGCGGGGCCGGGGTCGCGGGGAGCCCGGCGCAGGGGCTGCGCAGTCGGGGCGCCGCGGAGGGGTCGCTGAGGGGCGGGGCCGGGCTGCCACGCAGGTCCCCGCGGTCGCCGGCGGCTGGCGGACCTGCGGGCGGAGCCGGCAACGCTGGCACCGCGGGAGGGCAGGCGCGCATCAGGGACACCTCGCCGCGGCGGGAAGCGACCGGGGGTCAGCGGAGCCCGGGGTGGCGGTGGGATTCGCAGGCTGGGGCGTGTTTGCAGGGCGGGCAGCCTCCCCGCCCCATCTCGTGCCCGGGCGCGGAGGCAGAGGACCCCAGGCGCCCGGTCACAGGTTGGAAGAACGAACGCAGTAACCTTGACCTGCCTACCTGTTGTGAATCCTCGGTCTCTGTGTTCCCACCCTGTGGGCTGAGAGTGGGCTGGAAGCTAGACTGCATCGTGCTGGTGATGGCAGGGCCAGCAGAGCCTCCGTCCAGGAGCGGGGAGCGGGGCGCTCAGGGGCTGTTCTGGCGCTTCTCTTGCCTCTGGCTGGCCAGGTGACTCCAGAGCTGCTGAGGGAGCCCTGGTCCAAGAGGAACTGGGGCTGGCCCGTTGGGGTCCTATTTAACGTTCTGACGCTGTCTTCGAGCTTCAAGAGAAGGCATAGAGGAGAGTAGCCGGTCCTCCACAGGTAGGCATGGAGTGCCGGCGGAACAAATAGAAAACAATTTAATCCTGCCTGCTTCCGAATAAACAGCTCTGGAATGAACGCAGAAGCAGAACGGAGCTGCAAGAGACCAGCAGCCCTCTTCTCCCCGCAAGCCTGTGCATGGATGGGTGCAGGCTGTCACAGTGTGGCCACGTGGTTGAGAGAACCCGGTCTGACTTTGGCCTGTACTTGTATTCCTGCTCTGCCACTTGCTCCCTCTGTGATCTTGCATCAGTAAGCTAAGCTCTGTGGCTCTTGACTCCCTCAGCCATTAGGCAGAAATGTCCATACCACCCTCAGTGGCAGCACTGAGCTGTGTAGGAGCCCGATGCCGGGTGTGCATGGGCACCTGGCTCTCAGACTCTCTGTGCCATGCCGAGTCGTGGTCCTGGAGCAGCAGTATTTAGTGGGTCACCCTTGGGACTTCTAGTGGTGCTAAGTATGCTCGTTCCAGAAAGATGCTGCAGCCTCCTCTCCAGTGCAGACTGTCAGGGGCCGGTACCCATCAGAGCTCAGCTTTGCAGGCAGCCCCACTCCTGGGCTGGAGCTCTGGGTCCTGCCTCAAACACCATTTGCTTGCCACTCTATGTAACTTTTCTGGGAGGTGCTCTGAAATATTCATTTTGGTTTTCAGATCCCAAATACCTGAATGATATCCATGCCGAATTAGAACTTTTCCTAACACAGTTCCAATCGGGGTAGCTGTCGGCAGCCTGATTGTCAGTAGATGAACACAAGGTTAGCTTTTGAAGTATAGTCCCCAGTGAACTGACTTTCTAGTTTACAGATTGGCGCTTAAGGGTTTGGGGGTGGGGGGTTGTTTGTTTTGCAACTGAGATTGGCATAGCATGTGAGTAGCAACAAAAAGTTTATATTCAGATACCAGTCTTATGTTTACTCAAGTCCTAAATTTTCAATATCTCGGTCTAGTTAGTAAATGAAACAAATAATTAGGAAATGTCTTTTAATTTAAAAAAGTAGCAGTAACTTCCCCTCTTAAGAGCAGATCTTTGTGACTTAGATGATGCCAAGATTGTTTCAGATCCCCTCGTGACTGAAAGGGGAACACTTGGAAAGCTTGGTGAATCCAGCAGGAGGGAAAGAAGCAAGGAAAGTTCTTAAAGAAGTGTTTGCCTTGAAAAGGGCCAGATAGTAGATATTTTTGGCTCCGGGGGCCACACAGTGTCTGTGGCAACGACTCAAGTGCACCCTTGTAATTTGAAATATGAAACAAATGGGCGAATCTGTGTTTCAGTAAAACTTTATCAATGGGCACGGAAGTGTGAATTTTATATGCTTTGCAGGTGTCATAAAATAGTCTTTAAAAGCGTTTTTCGATTGTTTTAAAACGTAGACACCATTCTCAGCTTACGAGCCATACAAAAATGGGTCGGGGGCTGGATCTGGTGCCGTGCCATAGCTGCTGACCTTTGCTTTAAAGGGTGTGTGTGATTATCAGAGTCGGGGCCAGAGGAGGCAGGGACCAGCCTGCCTGGTGGAGTGAGGTCTCCGAAGGGCAGCAAACCTCAGTGACTGGAGCACCGCCTCTGAGACCTTTGGAGGGCTGGGGATGCTTTTGGGGAAGATTTGGAATATTCTATCTCCGTCCTGTTACCCCCACCCGACTCCCTAGCCCAGAGCTTAGCAAAGGTATATGCCAAAGTTGTTCTTCTCACCAATTCCTTCCCTTTCTTTGGTCCTGGAAAACCATAGATCCTGCCCTGTCGCATGCCACATATATGACTCTGAAAATGGAGGTTGACGAGGCTTCGGGTTCTAGGAAGAGGCTTCCCGTTTTCCTGCCCCCCATGCCAGGGCCTCCAGGCCGACCTGAGAAGTTCATTTACTTAGTGATGACGCTTTATCACATTCCTCCCCTCCAGCCCTCAGCTTCCTTCTGGCCTTGTATGCAATTCTGAAGAGTTTTTCAAGTCAGTTTCCTGAGTATAAAAGGAGGGACTAGCCTTGAAGGTCCCTCAAACCTGGTCCTTTAAAAGTCCTTCCACATTCTTTCCTCTTTCTAGAAGCTCTTGGGTAGACCTGTGAACACAGCCGAAGGACCAGGGAGGCTGGCATTCCTGCTGTAGGCTGTAAGCGTGCTGCTGGAAGCTGAGGGTACCCCACGCCAAAGGGAGCCTTGGGCATCCCAACCTTGGGAGAACGTCTTCCTCCCGTGCAGTAAAAAGAGAGAACTTCTGACATTGGGTCCTTTTAGGCTGACATTACTCTAAGTCAGGGGTTTTTAGGCTTTAGCATGTGTCGGGATCACTTGAGCAAAGGCTCATTCTAATGCGCGCCTGGACCGCAGCCCTAGCGTCTCTGCTTTGGTGGGTCAGGGCAGGGCTCAAGCATTTGCATCTGCAAGTTCCCAGATGCTGCTGCTGCTGCCAGTCCCAGGACCGCACTTTGAGAACCACTGCCCTAAGTGACTCTACCTGACAACTTTCTTTTTCTCTACCCTTGCCCATGTCCAGATGTTGCTACTGTGCCCCCCAAAATGAGGTCATGGCAAGAAGATCTAGTGTAGTCTGGACCCTGGCTTGTCCAAATTTGGGTCAAATTAGTAGCTAGAATTTAAAAATTAGCTCACAAAGGCAGTCTTACGAAAGGGAGCCTTGACTCAACGTGGTCCAGCTAAGGCTGGCAGGGGGTTGACCTGAATCTCCTATTTATGCAGTTTTTGTTTGCTTGTTTGTTTGTTTTACCACATAAGGGAATAAAACTTTCCTGCCTTGAGGAGACTCATATCCTCAAGGGCAGGAGCTCAAGCCCGTAAACAACATTTTCTCGCACTGAGTTATAGGTGAGGTGAACAAAGTATTATTGAGACCCGTATAAAGTGTTAGGAAAGCAGCAGCTTACCACATCAGAGTGGGAGGATTTGCCATCTTAATGGTAAATGTTTGCATAGTCCTTCACACCCCTACAAAATGTCCTGAGTGGAATTATTCCATTTTTGGTTCACTTGGATTTTGATTAATAATTTTCCCGCTGCCCTTTGAGTTACTGAAGGACAGAGGCAGATTGAGGGATCGTGAGCTACCAGGCTGCTTCACAGGGAGGCCTCTGTCCTCCAGGGTCGAGCCAGATGAATGGAGCCATGGGGCAGGGACTACCAGCCAGCTCTGTTTTCCCACTTCTCTGGGTGGTGGCAGCTCTTGGACACAATTACATCCTGATTCCATCCTTGGCAGGAGAGAAAGTATGTGGGTGTCCCAGGTGAGCTGATAAGGAAATCTAAACAAGGGTGGACTCTGAGGACATTCCATGTTCCTCCATGACGATGGTGAAAGAATAAGGGCAATATTGTCAGGAGATGGATGAGAACCGTGAACTCATAAAGTCCACGGGATAGCAACATAAAGAACCAGGGACTCGCTGTTTTGTAACTTTGTCCCCTGGTTTCAAAGGTCAAAAATATATCACTGAGGAAACAGCATGGTGGGGTCAACTCATGGGGTCAATGTGCACGGGCTGTCAGGCCTTTGCTTGCCACCCAGATTCGGTCCAGGTGTGGCTACCGTGAGCAGGTAGTACAGGGTTACAGGACCATCTCAGCAGCTGGAAGGTGCCACAGGCAAGGGGAAGGGATAGGATCTTCCGCAGACTCTCCTGAAGGAGGAGGAAGGTCTAGTCCTTCCGAGACTGGAAACCAGCCAGGGCCTCCCACTGGGCTGCCACCAGGAGCCTCTCATCGCACAGAGGGGTCAGAGTCCCCAGGTATGACGTAGAAATGTGTGAAACGGAACATGTGCCCGTCAGGAAAATTTGGTTCAAGGATCAGACATAAGACCAGAAAGCTCACGAAGTATACCGCGTAAGAAGACCCGTTCAGGGTTCTCAAAGTCAGCGTTGAAAACCTCTGCTATCTGCGGAGTTTCATCGTAAGCTCTATCAGGACACGGCAGGAGGTACACCTGAAATGTTCTCGGAGGAGCAAAAGTTTTTCTTATTTAGTCAAAACACAGAAGCTCCCGTAATGTGTTCGTTCCCTGTGGCTGCTCTAACAAAAGTATCACAAACCAGTTTGTCTAAAGCCACAGAAATGTATTCTCTCACATTGCTGGGGGCTGGAAGTCCAAAATCCAGGTGTCAGCAGGGCCACGCTGTCTCCGAGGGCTCTAGGGGAGAATCTGTCCCATGCCTTTCTCTTAGCTTCGGGTGTTGCCAGCATGCCTCAGCTCGTGGACACATCACTCCGGTCTCTGCGTTCATCATCGCGTGGCCACCATCTTCCCTCTGTGTATGGCTGTCTCCTTATCAGGACACTGGTCATATGGGATTCAGAACCCACCCTACTCCAGAGTGACCTCATCTTCCCTCTTCTCATCTGCACCTTCTCATCTGCATAAGGTCACCTTCTAGGATTATGGAAAGCACAGTAGTTTTGGGAGAACACTATTTAACCCAGTACACATGGTAATAGAAAATATTCTCTCTGATATATGTGTTATTTGTCCATAACTTTAGTTAGGAAATATTCTTACCATGCAAAGATGGTTCCATTATGGCCTGCATCCTCAGCTTAGGTGCTACATTTAGTAACTAGTGTCTTCCCTGCAGCAAGACAGATGGACTTTCAAGTCATAGCTCTAATCAGTTCTGAACAGCAATCTATTAATAACAGAATTGGTCTGTAAACACCCCCCCATGTATAATAGTAGGTGAATCAGAAATGTTCACAGTGATGTCATAAGACATGGGTAATTTACCTCAAATTAGTTCTAAAAATAATGGTCAGACTCTGTTGATACTGTATTACTAATCTGTGGATAAAGTTTCCAGGCAGTCTTTAACTATGAATAGTGTTTATTTTTTTTTTAATAGCTGTCTCTTCTGTGCATGTTCATTCTAAAATTATAAGACTGGAAAAAATAAGTCACCTAACACTTCCGTGGAGAGTTGTTAGGTAATATCTGACAGAATTTAAAATACACATAATATTTTACCAGCGTTCTACTTCTAGAAATTTCTTATGGGTATTCTCAGGATAAGAATGAGGCATGTACAACCTAAATATCAACGGAGGAAAACATTTGCATTCTGTACCTAGTTTTAGAGCCTAACTTCACACTTAACCGTGATCAGAAAGCTGTTTTTCTAGCCGCGATTTAACATCTAAGAGTAAAATACTTTGTGTCTAAAATTTTGGATCTCTAACTTAATTGCCTCCAAACAAACTCCCCCAAAGACCAGAAGATTGGTTTTTAGTTGTTGTTGTTTTTTTTTAATTTAGTGACACTTGTGTGCCTTTGGCATTGTTTTCTCCTATGAAACACACGACATTATCAGGGCCGACGCTAATGTGCTTGTTTCTCTTGCCTGCTTGGAGCGCGTCACTTGCGGTGGTGGGAAAGTGATGTCCAGGAGGCTGAGAGACGCTTCCCCTCACGTCCTCTCCTGTTTCCTTTTAGAGCAGCTCTGAGGAAAGGTCTGTCTTTACCCTGAGAATATGTTTGTTTATTCACTCTCAGCAGTCATAGCATCTAGAGTCAGCCTCATTCTAAGTTCAGAATACAGGGTGTTCTTCTAGAAAACAAGAATGTCCAGGTGTAGATACAGGAAGTCCCTGGAGAGCAAGGATTGCCTTCCTTAACCCTGAGTAACTGATCTGCCTACACCTGAGGCAGAACTCAGGCCTGTCCCTGGATCTTTCTGTTTTGCGTAGCAGCTTACTACGTACTAACTCTGTTGCACCCTCTGGCCTGGCTGCCCTTTCCCTGCAAAAGAGGCATAAACAACTTTTGAGCATGTACCGAGGGGGTTGGGTCCTGGGGCCCCTGGAGGTGATTTCTTTCTGAAGGAGAACGGGAATGGCGATCAATGATTCATTGATCATTCATCAATGAATGGCGATCACATCTGTGGTTATGGAAACAAGATGCTAGAAGTTGTAGGTGATTTATAAAACCATCAGAAGCAGTCATGACGGGCCTCTTAAGCCTGTGATTTTAGACAGTCATGTGTAGAAGCCTTTTTCAAAGGTAGGAGGATATCTGTAACCTACAACAATAGGTCGAGTACTACAAATGCCCTCGACTGTTACGGGTTTCATTTTGTCACCCCCGAATTCATATACTGAAGCCCTAACCCCCGGCACCTGAGAATGTGACTTTATGTAGAAATAGGGTCATCACAGATGGAATCAGTTCAGATGAGGTCATGCTGGAGGAGGCAGCCCTAATCCAGTGTGACTGGTGTCCTTGTAAGAGGGGAGATTTGGACCCAGACGCACCGAAGGGGAGAAGACCAGGTGAAGGTGAAGGCAGAGACCGGGTGATGCTCGTACAAGCCAAAGAACATCAGAGGTGGCCAGCAACCCACCGGGAGCTGGGGGATAGGCAGCGAACAGATCCTCCCTCACAGCCTTAGGAGGAGCAGCTCTGCCCACGCCTGATCTCAGCCTTCCAGCCTCCAGAACTGCGAGACGATGCACCTCCATCGTGTTAAGCCTCTCTGTCCATGGTACAGTGTTGTGGCAGCCCCAGGAAACGAAGGCCCTGACCAGGGGGCCCCTGGCCGAGAGAAGGTTTCAAGAAAGATGAAGGCCTGGCCGTCGGACACACACAGGACCAGGCCTGGCTGCTGGGCGGCTCGGGATGCCACGAGGCAGCTCACTGCACCCACAGGGAAGACTAGGCAAGAAGGGCGACGCCGAAACAACAGGGGCCGATGCCGGCAGCACAGTGGTGAGGGACCCCGTGGCTGAGGAGCCAGTGCCAGGCTGCAGCCGGACGGTTTCATACCCCACGTCTGTCTCCTCTGGGGCTGGACAGAGAGCCCCACGCCCCGGCATCTGGGCTCACGCCTCGGTCTGTGTGGATACAAGGTCGCCAGCGCCCCAGGCTGAGCCCCTGCCACGGCATCGTGCCAGGGTCACGTCATAAAACCTACACTGTCCCATGAGCACTGGCTTCCCCAGATTTCTAAAGCAGCTCCATGTTCCTCGGGTTTAGCTGAAATTCTTCGTTCTCAAAGGCCTGATAACGCATTTGCTTTTAGCAGCAGTGCCGGCAGGACAGCCAGGAGCTTGATTAAATGGCTTTAGGAAAACCATACATCAGTATGTTCTGTGTTTATGTAGCTATCTGTCAATGTATCAAAGGAAAAATAGGTTCTCTCTTAGTGGGGAAGGAGGTAGTCGTGGAAAAGAGGCTATTTCTATAAAAACAAGTGAAGGGTGGGCAGGGCCTGTGCCCATCGGTGTGCAGGCTGCGCCCATCCTGGGGGCCCCAGAAGGAGGGCCCCGGCTGGAAGGCACCACCAAGCCGCTCTCCACTTGCAAGCCTCGCCTTCCAGGCAGGATCCGGCTGGAAAGATCACAATTTTCTAAAGCACACAAAACTGCCATGCGGAGGAGCAGGGACCCTGAGGTGGGACATGTGGCCAGACATTCCAGGAAGGAAAAAAATCATCTATCAGGCAAGAAACAGCCTCAGGAAGAGCCACCCTGGAAACTAGGGCCTTGGGTGACAGGTGCAGAGCCTGTTCTGTAACTAGCCTGACTCCTGTGGGAAAAACCCATTGAAGGAAAGAAAAGCCCTTTCACTTCTTGATCAAAGCTGATCAATTTTGGAAAAAAAATCAAAGCAGGGGTGCAACACCAGCCCCCGCTGCCTCTCCCGCCACCAAGTCTCAGCTCAGCTGCAGTTATGCCTGGTGCATGTCCTGCTGGGCTCTTTTTGAAATGGCACACGCTTTATTTTCTCAAAAAAGAAAAAAAGGTGGGGGTGATCATATGATATGTGAGGCTCTGAAACACTTTCCAGAAGTCAGAACAGCTCGCTGTGTCTGGGGTGATTGTAAAGAGGCTAAAGGAATCTAAGCGGGGAGAGAGGATGGGGAGACTGATGGGTGCGTGGCGGGGGGAGGCGCTAACTGCCCTAATGCTGCCGGGAGCCATGAAGGAGCCTGGAGGGAGGGAGAAGTAGGAGGCCTGGCTGGACTGCTGCGGTGGAGGATGACGGAAGTCAGGTCCGCAGGGGAGGCCTGGCCTTGCAGGTAGCAGAGCCAGCGAGGTTTGAGGGCAGTTCTGAGAGCCTTCACCCGGGACGCTCAGGTCAGTGGGGTGGGCAGGGGACGGGAAGGTGAGGCAAGGCGTCTTGTTTGTCACCGTCGTCCTGGTGAACGGAGGACAGAGCTCAGAAAGAGGGAATGAAGAGCCGAGGCCAGAATCACATCATAGGAGCTGATCACCCAGACGTGAGTGATGCTCAGCGCCTGCCTGCACCCCAACCCCTCCCGTGTGGCTCCCTAGCTCTGCTCTGGGGCAGCAAGTGGCTCCCAAACTGTATCCCCGGCACAGACAGCTGGCCCCACCCTCTGAGGTTTTGATTCCATGGGTCTGGGCTGGACCTGAGAGTTTGCATTTCCATGGAGTTCCCAGGAGCTGCTTCTGCTGGTGCAGGGACCACACGTGGAGAACCGCTGCGCTGGAGAATTTTTGAACGTTCCTTTCACCCCTGCAGCCACTCACACAGTCACGCACTATACTGCTGCCGATTTGAAAACAGCTTGACTGAAAGTCAGTGCTTGCCACTGTGGCTTGTATTTGAGAAGTCTGACTTTTCTCTGTCCACAACTTCCTCATCCCATGACCTAATTTCCCCAGGTGACATCATAAGGACCTTCCGATTTTGGTCAATGAGAGCAACCCTGGAGGGGACGGCCTCTTTCTTCAAGGGCCACCTCTCACCCCTGCCAGGGCTCCCCATGGCAAATTCTTGTCCCTGTTTTCAAGTCAGTCCATTCCAAACATCCATCCACACTACCCAGATGTCTTCATGGGCTGCAGTAAATAACACACTTCATCTTATTAATGTAGCTTCGATCTTACTAACCAACCTGCAAAGAAGGTGTTAGCATTTCTAGATGAAGAGATGGAAGGCCAGTGGGTGAGTGTTTTGACCAGAGCCTCAAGGCTGGGAAGATTGTCTCCAAGCTGATTCCAAAGTCCCATGTCCTTCCATCTACTAACTGCAGGGGTAATGTTGTGAGAGGAGTTCTCACCTTAACTCAGAAGCTACTTCTGCTGAGAGTGAGGCTAAGTATATTCTAGCAGGAGCATTGTGTCCCCTGGGGTCTCCTGTGACCGACTTTGTGAGGCATACGCACAGCCTAAAAGAGCCATCATCGAGGAAACTCGTTTTACTCCCGGTTTATGAAACCGTTTTCAGACCCCCTTAGTCCCAGGGTAGCCACCCTGTAAGGCAGCATCCCCACTTTAGAGATGGGTTATGAAGAGTCAGAGACCTGCAGAAGGCAGCTGAGCAAGTACAGATGCTGCCAAATCCCATCAAAAAGGCAGGTGCCGCGTATGGACGCCTAAGCCCTCGGATAGAAAGTGTAGCTCAGGAAAACAAGTGATAAAAGGACATGTTGCTGACAAATAAAACTTGCTAGGAGATGTGAGTCTTATGATCTATGTAAATAGAGATGAAACCTCCATCTACAGAGCTTGAGGCAAACCCACGTGAATTAGTCACCTATGGCTGCTGTAACAGATCACCACAAACACAGTGGCTTAAAACAACACAGAATTATCGTCTTAAAGCTCTGGAGGTCAGAAGCCTGACATGGGCTTCACTGGGGCAAAAGCAAGGTGTTGGCAGGGCTGGTTCCTTCTGGAGGCTCAAGGGACAGAATCCATTTCCTTGTCCTTTCAGCTTCTAGAGGTCACCACATACCTTGGATCGTGGTGGCCTTCTAGCGATTGCTGTCACCCCAACTTCTGCTTCTGTCTTCATATCTCCTCCTTTGACTCTTTCAAAGACACTTTTGATGGTGCTGAGGCCACCCAGATAATCCAGGATAAATGCCCCATCTCAGGGTCTTTGAATGAATCACACCTACAAAGTCCTTTTGCCGTGGAGGGTAACATACCCACAAGCCCTGGGGGTTGGGACACGGACATCTTCGGGGGACCACTGTTCTGCCACCCACACCATGCGACTGAAGAAATGTCATCCCCAACGCACGATGCAGTACTTAAATCTCTCCCTCAATTTCCCTCCCGGCGATGATAGGGGATATTTTTCTCTCTGCATGCAGGCACGAGCTTCTCTGTTAGATCCGGCAAAGATGCCTCTTCCTTCCCTTCCCAAGTCTAAATCCTAGAAAAGCACTCTTTACGCCCATCATGTTGCTGAGGGAGTTATCAGTTTCTAGGTAATAAAACATTAAAGTTAGGGTTTCTATCCCTAAATGGTTCAAAATATGGAATGTGCTTCGTTAAGTAGTAGGAAATAGTCACCTTAATGGAGAGATTCCATCAACTACTGGAAAGCAATAGTGTGTCTTTCTTGGTTTTTCCTGCTGTCCTCAGAAGTCAGTAATCATAGAGGTTTATAATGTACACTTTTTTTACTAAATTCTTTAGCCAAAAGAGAGACAAAAGCACTGCTAGGCTTAGAATAACAGTAAGAGCCAGCATTGATTCCATGGTTACTATATGCCGGGACTGGCTAAGCTGTTTTACTCTGACCCAGTAGTTAAAACCAAGTGACCCATGAAAGATGCTAGAAACATCGGACCACTCAAATATGCCGATCAGATTTACTATCAGGATATCAACAATAGACCCAACTCTACCAAAGTAAACAGGATCTTGTGACAGTTGAAATTTGAGTTCAGACTTAAGGCTCGACGTAACCCCCCCTTCCACACTTAGCTTCCTCAGACAGCAATCCTGAGAGGACACGGGTGTATTAAGAAATGCTGACTGCAGTAAGTAGCTCTGAATTCTATAAAAGAAGAGCTTAGCAACCTCTGCCCCACGGCAATAAAAGTGGTTCTTTGGAACACACAGCTTTCAGAAAAGAAAAAACTTCCCGAGTGATGAGTGGGTACTAAATCTCAGATTTTCACTTGGAGTTCAGGAATTTCATTTTCCATCATGTAGTTCTGGGTGCAACAGTTGCTGTAATAAGGTTTAAGATCTCTTTGCTGTAACCCTATTCATGTCTGAACTAAACAAAACCTTTGCCATTATTATTTAGCAAATAATTGGTGCTAAGTAATATTTAGCCAAAAAATCACAGGTGCTACCCTGGCCAGGTGAAGTCTTTCCCTGCAAACCAAAATTCTGAGAGACATGTGGAAGAGATGATTGCAGCAAAGCTCCAGGCTATCTCTGTTGAGTCTGGATTTTCATACCCTCTTCCTGCTTTTCTCTAGAAGGCCCATTGCAAGAACCAACCTGAGCTGTTGTGTGGACGACACTCATTGCTTTGTCTGGTCTTTGGGAGACAGTGGTAAGGCTACATTATCTGAAGTCGAAGTAGGCGGAGCGTCGTATGGTCCTGCTAGATCCTCAAGAAGACAGAGCAAAGAAACAGGCTTCGAATACTGCCAACAGGCTGGTCCTGTAGAACTTTGCAAAAGCGCCTTCCTGGCAGGTCCTTTTATTTCACAGCAGAGTGGCCGTTTCCCCACTCTGGTGATGAAACACGGCAACATGTAGTCTGGTGATGAAACGTGGCTTGTTTGTCCATGATGGTCCCAGCAGGAAACCGATGGCATTCTCAAAATAGGGGTGTTTATTCACAGAAAGACATTTAGACGGGTGGGGGGCAGGGCACCATAAGTGATGGTGCAGGTACCCGGAGTATCAGCCTTACTGTTACCACCTGTAGGAAGTGGAAAAAACCGGGATGGAAACCTGGAAGGAGAGTCGTGTGGAGAGAGAGAGGGCCGACCTCGGAGGCACAGTGGCTGACACTTGAGGGTTCAGCCATCTGAGGTGGCCTGGGCAAAGCCTCAGGGAGAGGAACACCCTGACCCTCTGACCTCCTGCGACGGCTCCCCATTGGCCAAACTCTATGGGGATTGGGAAGACATGGGGACACCGATGAAGCCCACCAGGTCAGCCTCACCAACAGAAGGAGGCTAGCGGGGCAAATGGAACTGCTAAGTGGCAGAGCCAGGATCTAAACACGGTACTTGATGACTGATGTGGCTGGATCTTTGGAATATGTATTCATTCAACAAACATTTAATTTCCACTCTGAAAAGCACCGTGTGAGGGGCTGAGTATCCTGATGTGGTAGCATCTCCCACTGAAGGACCCATTGAGCCCTGGTCTGGGGCTTCCCATGTGGAACTCTTACAGTCATCCTAGAAGGTGGGTGGCGTTATCTTCATCTGATAGGCAGGCTGTCCACAGGGGAGGTGGGCTTGCCCAGGGTCCCGGGGGGTCAGGACTGAGATCCCATTACCCATCTGACCCCATGCCCGCATTCTTCACATGTTGCCCCTGAGAGCAGCCCCTTCCCACAAGGAAGTCTAACTGGGGAGAAAACCAGTCTGTTAGTGGTGAAGACTCTCCTTCCAGAATTTTAATATTTCCCACCTTAGGACAAGGACTAAAATAGCATCACTGCTCTTAAATGATGAGGCAAGAATTGGAGACTGTCTGGTGTGGGGTGTGAGGCCGTGCTGAGCTGGGGAAGTGCAGATACCCACAGCCCAGCATGAGCGGCTTCAGGAAGGAAGACCCCGGCCCACGAGATGAAGGGGGCCCTGGAGGACCACGCGGTCCAGGCCCAGAAGGGAGTTCCTCAGGCAGAGCTGCAGTTTGTTTCTTGTGGGATGGGGCCCTGGACTTGCACATGATGAAAACACAAGGTGGCAGGTCCGAGAGGAAAGGCCCAGAACGGGGAAGGTGCAAGAGCTGGCGCTGGGGGCCGTGGTGGAGACGCCAGCGAGCCGTCCGGCTTCTGTGTCCGGTTCCCTCCCCCGCCCCGCCCCCGCCCCGGGACACAGGGCACAGGCGGGTCTCAGATCGGTCAGGCAACTCGACCTCACAGTCTGCGTGTGATTCTCCGAGTGTGGTCCCTGGACCAGCAGCACCGACATCCCCTTGGAACTTGTTAGAAATGCAAGCTCGAGGGACCACGCCAGGCCTACAGGGACAGCAGCTCTGGGCGTGGGGGCCAGAAGCCTGCTCCCCCCCAGCCCTGGGGGTGCCTCTGAGGCAGCCTCCGGTCTGAGAACCATTGCTGTGGTGTCACGGATCCAGAGCCCCGCGGGGGACTCGAAGGTCGTCAGTGCGGCCGGAGGAGGGGCCGCGGGGAGCGGTGGGCGCTGGGACAGCCTGTGACAGACCCTGATTGGCGCGGGCCAGGCTGTCGGTATCGGCAGTGGCGCAGCGTGAGACTACAGGCCGCTCCGGCCGGAACTCAGCGGAGACAGAAAAGCAGGGGCTGGAACAGAGGGGATCAAAGGGACAGCTAGGACTTCGAAGGCGGTCAGCGGCACCCAGTTTTTACCAACTCACTTGGATTCTCACCCATTTTCTTCCTGTTCTAATTCACTTTTCTAACGCAAAGACACCGGGGACGTGGGGAGGTCAGAGGAGGCTTCGCGAAGGGAAGGGGCACGTTAAAAGGAGGCTTCCCGGCAGAGGGGTCGCTGTCTCGTTGAGGACTTTAGGTGGGTGCGCGTGGCGTTTCCCGGGAGCCTTGTGTGCCGGGGCCGGGCGGGAGGAAGGGCGGCCCGGGGAACAGGACGGGCGTGGGACCTCACTGTGTAGCAGGCACTCTTAAGCGTTTTCTGTTTAACCCCCACCCAAACCCTCTGACCTTGTGAGATGGTGAAGTTTGGATTCTATCCCGTGGGCATCGGGCAGCCTTTTTAAATCTTTTAAGGAGGAAGTGGTCCCGGCAGATTTTCGGAGCCTCTGGCTCTCCATCCTGACCACACACGCGAGTTGCCCGAGCAGGTGATTGAAAGAAAATGCAGCCACCAGCCCAGCCCGACTCGGAGAAGCGGCCCAGGCCTGGGACTGGGATGTTGGACGGGGCCGGAGGGTCTGGACAGCACACCCGACGGCCTGACCAACACGGAGGGTCTGAGCTTAACTCAGCCGAAAGCATTTTAAGTACTTGACTCTAACGGCGGCATTTTGTTTTCTTTCAGGAACGTTCTCACGGCCGGTGAGTATCCTCTCTACTTCTCCACGTAGCTTCATGATGTAAACTTTACAACCTGTTTTGCCCGTAAATGTTCACAGCTGTGCTTCATTTGCTTAACAAATGCACCTCATGCATCTCACACCAATGAGGGGACCCTCCTGAGTTCCCGTGGGACATTTCTTCTCTTTAGGAAATGCTCTGTACAGGCATACCTCGTTTTATTGTGCTTCCCAGAGACTGTGTTTCTGTACAGATTGAAGGTTTGTGGCAACCCTGTGTTGTCAGATGATGGTTAGCATTTTTCAGCAGCAAAGCATTCGTAGCTTAAGGTATGTTCCTTACTTTTTTAGGCATAAGGCTATTGCACACTTAACAGACCACAGTATAGTGTAAACGTAACTTTCATATGCACTGGGAAACCCAAAACTTTCTATGACTTGTTTTATTGCAATTATTGCTTTATTGCGATGGTCTGCAACCAAACCCACAATATCTCTGAGGTCTGCCTGTCTAGCTTTTCTCAGACTAACAGTAAAACTATAAAACAAGAAAATCTTCATTTCATTGTTGTCTCTATGTAGAGTGTAAGGGAATGAAACTTTTTAATTCTTGATTCCACCTCTGGAGTGCCTCTGATAAGTTACTAAACACGCATCCGCTACTTTCCACGCCGTTAGCCCTCACTGGCGAATATGGACCAGTGAGGAGCTTGTTTCAAACGCAGACTGTTTCTCTTTGTCAGAGCTGCTTTGGTTATCCCGTGAGCATCTTCTTCATCGTGATCAATGAGTTCTGTGAAAGATTTTCCTACTATGGAATGAGAGGTAACTCTTCAACACTCTCCCCACCCCCGTCAGTGAAGACCTTGAGTTACTGTAGCCACTGCTAACTTTGTTGCCCTCTCGTCCTCCACCACCCTCGGCAAAAAGCGATCCTGATTCTGTACTTTCAAAGTTTCCTCCACTGGAACGACAATCTGAGCACCGCCATCTATCACACGTTTGTGGCTCTGTGCTACCTGACGCCCATTCTCGGAGCTCTCATTGCCGACTCCTGGCTGGGGAAGTTCAAGTGAGTCGTGGCAGGTTTCTTGTTAACGAGCAAGCCAACGAGTAATGATAAGCTTTGGGGTTTCGGAGGGTGGGCTAGGGGAACGAAGAATCAGGAACGTAAAACTCTTAGGAGAGAGTCCCAGGCCCTGTTTCTACTCATCCTCATATAGTCAGAATTCAGCACAGTGCCTGGCATTCGGCAGGGTGAATGCAAGTAGCATCGGTAGGATTTTTTTTCCTCCTCTAAACACTTATAACGTCTTTGTCGCATCTTGAAATAGTAGGAGGGATAGCGTCTGTTGTTAATGACGCGTGAGAAATTAAGGGCTGGGAGAAGAAAAAAGCTCCCTCAAAACAACCCAGCTGCTGAAAGGCTCAAACTGCTGGACCACGAGCACGGGGTGCTCAACCAGTCCTGCAGGAAGAGCTCCAAGAGTGCGCTCGATGCGGGGGCAGGGGGCGGGTCGTTGGGACATTTCCTTGGACTTAACACAGAAGGAAGTAAAGGCTCTTCCAGGTCAAATGCATGACACGGGCAGAGGCAGGAATATTCACTATCTCAAAATTACTCAATATAATTCAAAAATAACCAATGGACCACTCCTGCCCGAATATTGTTACCAGGGGCAAGATAAATATCTCTGACTATTTAAAGATACAGGTCATCATTTCAGTAGCTAGGTAACAATAGACACTGAGTCTTTCAAATAGTTGAAAGAAAGAACAGATCTTCTGCCTCCCCAGGTTCTCGCAGCCAAAACTTCGCTCAGTGCTTACATGCTGAGGAACAAATTCTTCAGCAGGCTCTGCCTTGCAAAGGTTTATCAGGTAATTGTCCCAGTTTGAGAAACAAGGAGAATCGCGACTGGGCTTTTGAAAGTTGGAAGCAGAGGCCTTTTCGCGCTGGCGTAGGAAGTGTATGGCTCTTGTACAATTAACTTGGATTCTCTTGACCTCTTTTAACACAGGACAATTGTGTCGCTGTCCATTGTCTACACCATTGGACAAGTAGTCATTGCAGTGAGCTCAATTAATGACCTCGTGGACTTCAACCATGATGGAAACCCTGACAATATTTCTGTGCACGTGTGAGTTGATGTTAACTGCGGCCCTACCCCATCCTCTCACTAGTTGCTTGTTTGGTGCTGTAATTTAAAAAAAAAAATTTTTTTATTGAAGCATAGTTGATTTACAATGTGTTAGTTTCTGATGTGCAGCAAAGTGACTCAGTTATACATTTATATATTCTTTTTCATATTCTTTTCCATTATGGTTTATTACAAGATATTGAATATAGTTCTCTGTGCTGTACAGTAGGACCTTGTTGTTTATCTTTTTTCTTCTTTTTTTGCGGTACACGGGCCTCTCACTGCTGTGGCCTCTCCGGTTGCGGAGCACAGGCTCCGGACACGCAGCCCCAACGGCCATGGCTCACGGGCCCAGCTGCTCCGCGGCATATGGGGTCTTCCCAGACCGGGGCACAAACCCGCGTCCCCTGCATCGGCAGGCAGACTCTCAACCACTGCGCCACCAGGGAAGCCCTGTTTATCTATTTCATGTATAGTAGTTGGTATCTGCTGATCCCAAACTCCTAATTTATCCCTCCCTCCTTTGGTGCTCTAATTTTTAATCATTTTCCTTGAACCTTCACCATAAGTGTAAGGAAAGCTTTCCACCCTCATCAGTGTAGAGAAAGGTGTTGAATTGACTCAGAGTTGGGTCCTCAGTATGTCACCATCCTAACAGTTGTCTGGAGTCATTGCTCACTTGAAGGCTTGGTGTCTTGGGTGCATCTCCCATGAGGCGTGGTCAGTGCACAGGATGTTTGTATTAATCTCCATCTTCCCTAGAGGGACATGAACTCCCACAGACCTTGATCCTCAATTGCCCCAGGTTTCCTCAAGACTCTGTACCTTTGATTTTCTGTCTTGTACCACATTTCTGCTCATTTTTCGGTAACTCAGTTTCATAAATATTTTTTCTAGCCCTATGTTCTGCTTTCTTGATGAACAGTGCTATTGACAACTCCTTCTCTGTGAGATGAATTTCCCTTCATGGCAGTCTGGCCTAGCAGACAAGTTGTAAAGATTTATTTCGTTTTCTGTTCTTTTGTTTCGATTCCTCGATCTATGAGTAAACCATCTAATGGGTTGGGAAAGTATTATTGAAATTCAAATTAGTATCTGCAGTATCTGTGTTTCTGGTTTGTTAGTCAATCAGATTGCCACCCAGGCTAGGTCCCTGGATGTGAACCCGTGGTGTCCCCAGGGAGCTGTGTAGGTGGAGGGGAGTGGGTATAAGCAGGGTATAATCCACAGCTCAGATTACCAGGATCTGAGTCCCACAGAGGAGCTGTAGGACCCAGGCCAACTTATCTCCTCCACACCTCAGTTTTCTAAGCAACAATATCAATTAAGAACATGGAGCAAAAAAAAAAAAAAAAAAAAAAAAAGAAAATGGAGTTCGGAGCCAGGCCGTATGGGTTCAGGTTCTGCCTGTGCCTCTGACTAGTGTTGATCTTCAGCAAGATTCTTAACCTCTGTGCCCAGTTGTCCTTAGTTGTAATAGTACCTGCCTGTGCGTTAATCCAGGTAGAACACCTAGAGCACTGCCTGGCAAGCAGTAGGTACTCAAGAAAGCTTAGTGACTTATTTTATTTCACGGGGTTAGTATTGAAACCTGCCTACAGTCCTCACGAGAGTGCACGGTATATAATATTCAACCGGCCATGTTTTTGTTGTCCTTTAAAATGCTCAGAGTGACACCGCCAAACACAAGTTGTTTTAAGAGGCAAGCAAGATGAAAGAGGTGCTTCTGCCAGTTAGCCTAGGAAGATGGGCATGATTTTTTAAAGAATTCTTTCTATGTGCAGTATCTTCCTTGACTTTATCTGTTTCATAAAATATTTTTTTAGCATTTTAAAACAATATTAGCAATCAAGAAGATATGGAATCAACACTTATAAAACCTGAAATTTGTAGTAACCTATTGTAAATCTAACAAAATGAGGGTTGGTAAATTCTGTGAGTGCTTTTCTTCAATTCAGGAGATAAAACACAGATAACTTGGAAAACACAAAAGTAAATTTAAAAAATTTAAGTTTAGGGCTTCCCTGGTGGCGCAGTGGCTGAGAGTCCACCTGCCGATGCAGGGGACGCGGGTTCGTGCCCCGGTCCGGGAAGATCCCACATGCCGCGGAGCGGCTGGGTCCATGAGCCATGGCCGCTGACCCTGCGCGTCCGGAGCCTGTGCTCCACACAGGAGAGGCCACAACAGTGAGAGGCCCGTGTACCGCAAAAAAAAACCAAAAAAACCCCAACTCTTTAATCCCTTTTATTATTATAAATAATCTCTTTTTTATTATAAAAAGTTATAGTAATAAACATTTTGCTCTGCTTTTTTCAGTCTTCTGTACTTTGTGAACAAGTTAAGATCCTACTACATAACCTGCTATTCTGCTTTGCAATTAAATCATGTTTTCTAATGTCTTTTAATGACTATTATTAGTCTGTTATGACTGTACCAGAGACAATGCTTAAAATTTCACTTACCCATTCTTTTGCTAAAAATCATAAGGCTACAAAAGAACTCCATACCTAAATCTTTGTTCCGAATTCAAGCCATTTCTTTAAATTTTCTAGATGGTAAATTATTAGATAAAAGTATGAATTTGAAGACCCTTGAGTTCAAGTTTCATTCAACTGTCAAGACTGCATTTCTTGAATTATCTTCTGATACTGGTTGAATCCCTTCTCTGTGTGCCTGGTCCTCTTAGGGAAATTAGGGGAAAGAGAGGCCGATGATTTTAAGGATCTCACATTTCAGCAATACCCATCTCTTTCCCTAGGGCACTGTCCATGGTTGGCCTGGCCCTGATAGCTCTGGGTACCGGAGGGATAAAGCCTTGTGTGTCTGCATTTGGTGGAGATCAGTTTGAAAAGGGCCAGGTGAGAGCATGCGTCACCACAGAAACCATGTAAGTGATTATAAACACCGAGGAATCAAATTCCATGGTCAAAGTGTATTCTCCATTGGAGGCTGTTCGAGTACACATGAAAGTAAGACACTGACCAAAGCTAAGTTCAAAGTCAAGTCAGATCATCAGCTACAGTTGATCCATTACTGTATTGCCAAAATCACCCTACCTTATCCTTTTTTATTACAGGAAAAACAAAGAAACAGATTTTTTTCCATCTTTTATTTGGCCATTAATGCTGGAAGTTTGCTGTCTACTATCATCACTCCCATGCTCAGAGGTAAAAAATATCTGAAGTGGACCTTGGTTTTTCTTTTTTTAATTGTGAAGAGAAGTCAGGTGAAAAGGTTGAGTCCTTGTTGGTTTGTCCTGTCCCACAATTCTCCCACGATGCCTCAGCTGTCACATACATCCTAGAGGATACAGTGAAATCTGGAATGCCAGCTACTTTTCTTTCAAGATTTAACTGCTAATCTTATTTGAATCCTTTATCCCAGTGACCCCTGAAGAAGTTAAACCATTCTTAGCATAGCAATCGATTTTTCTAACTTATTATTAATGCAAAGTCCTTACTCATGGTAAGAGATAAGACAAGAGAGGCTGTTTGGAAACCACAGTGGGTGGGCCATAGTTGACATTTTTGCCTTCAAGCTTTGCTTCCCAATGACGTTCAGCGAGCCAGGAAGAATTTAGCAGGCAAGGTTTTATTCTTTGCTTTCCCATCATCTCAGATATTTCTAAAAGAACTGCCCCCAAGGAAGAGAATGGGGCAGCGTCTGTCATCAGCTCACAGTTTTGTGCTTGTCAGCACTCCATTGAGGGTTTATGAATTTCCCATATGGAAGGGAATATTTGGGGACAAATTAGACCAAAACAGGACTATGGTGTCAACACCTCGAGTCAGAATAAACTATGAAAGAAGATAATTTATGGAGTTTATGTATTTCTGCCTGTAGTAGCACTTTGAAGATGACACTTAAACCCCATTCCAACTTGCTTTGTATGAAAATGTACTAGCTTTTATTCTTACATTATGTTTTCTCACCCCCTAACCTCCCCCGCCTCCAGGTTCTACTAGAATATGTGTTGTGCATGTTTGAATTAGAAAATGTGTAATAGGATAATTTTTAAGGGAACATCATGGCTCTCATACAGATATAACGTCAGCATGACAGAGATTTTATGTAACTTATTAGTTGATGAGGGAACTGGAAAGCTGCTACAATCAGTTCAAATAAGGATTTGACTAACAGAGATTTAGGTCTTTACTGGATGGGGGGATTATTTTGCATTGCTGTGAATAGGAATCATTTGTACAGTAACGAACAGGAAACATTTGTATGACTATAGTTTTCTGCCTAGTTAAGTTCTTTCTCTGCAGAACTGTGAAACAGTTGGTCAAAAACAAAGACAAACCCCTTTAGGATCAGATGATTCCTGGAGGCTCCAGAACTCCATTGAAAGGACTTCCAGTAATTTCTGTTGCCCCTTCCAGAGTCTTAATTTTTTCCCTACCAACCCTAGGATTTCAGAGCTAAAGTAGATCTTCAGACAGGAGTTAGGAGACTATGGCCCACAGGCCAAATCCAGAGATCTGGACAAGACCATCCATGTGTGTATCGTCTATGGCTGCTTTCACCTACAAAGGCAGGGCTGAGTAGTTAGGACAGGTCCACAGCCTAAAAGATTTACTATCTGGCTGTTCACAAAAAAGTTTATTGACCCCTACCCTGGGTCATCTAATTGTTTTCTAATTGGCATGAATTCAGGGACATATAATCCTGATTTTCCAGGGCCCTTTGATTTTACTTTCTGAGTCCCACTTTCTTCATATTATTGTGTCTAGGTCATTTTCGTCTCTCCCAGTAAGTCAGTCCACAGAACATAAGGATTCCCACTGATTTTGGCTTAGCTGGTATCAGACGTCTATTTAGTGGCTAAGGTCAGAACCCGCCTCCATCTCCTGCTCTTTCTACTGCAAAGCCGTTTGCTCAGCCTTGTAGTAGACATCGGTCTACTGCAATGACCGTCTACTTGCAATGACATCAGTAAGGCAAATGGATAAGTCTAGAACATTAAGTGAAAACAATATGTAAGAACCAGTTAGGGATTTACAAAACCGGGAAATAGATGAGTATTACCATTGCCATACTGAATTTTAATCTTGTCATTTCTCCCCAGTTCAAGAATGTGGAATTCACAGTAAAAAAGCTTGTTACCCATTGGCGTTTGGGGTTCCTGCTGCCCTTATGGCTGTATCTCTGAGTAAGTAGAAATCAGTTGAATTACTACAGTCCTGTGATCAGGTCAGGCCTTCATATTAATTGTTGTGAGCAGCTTTTAAAAGTTCATGTAACAAATTGTAATATTAAGTAACACAAAGAATTGCTATCCCATGTTAAACATACTCTGAGAATTCAAAGAAAGTAGAGTTGGCGTGTTGTTTCAGAGAAAGTAGGATCAAAAAAGAGTCCAGAGGAAAGGGGATCAACTGAGTTGGACATTTAAAGGTTTGAAACTATTTAGGCAGATTAAGAAGAAGGTGATAGAATCTGCTAGACTAGGTGAAACCATGGCTGAAAGCTTTTGTTCTTATCAACATGTGCGCATCTACAACTTGCCTGAAGACATGGCAACCTGGTCCAATTGTCACTTAAATATTTCCAGTGAACATATAGTTTTCCATAATGTATCATCTCTAAATGTTTCTACAAGACTGTCTTCCCTCTGGGAGGAATATATGTGTATAGTCATTTGCACATAAGTTCTTGGCATTGGCTTTTTAGGAGGTCTGAAGAGTTTTCTACAAGGGATAGTCCAGTTTAAAAGATGGTAGGTGTCTTCATTTCCTTGGGCTGCCATGACAAAATGTCACAGACTGAGTAGCTTAAACAACAGAAATTTATTAATTGTCTTACAGTTCTGGAGGCTGGAAGTCCAAGATCAATCTGTCAGCAGGGCCATGCTTCCTCTGAAGGCCCTAGGGAAGAATCTCTTCCAGGCTCCCCTGCTACCTCTAATCGTTCCCTGGCTTGTGGCAGTATAACTTCAGTCGGTCCACAGCCTTCCCCCTGTGCGTGCATCTGTGTCCAAATGTCCCCTTTTGATAAGGACACCAGTCATTTTGGAGTAGGACCCACCCTAATGACTTCTCCTTAACTTCATCATCTGCAAAGATTGGATTTCCAAATGAGGTAACATTCTGAGGTCCTGGGGACAGGGACTTCAACATCTTTTGGGGAGAACACAGTTCAATCTACCACAGAAGCAAAGAGGGAAACAGAACCCAATAACCATCTCAAGCCTTCATAGCATCTCCTCCCTCTCAGATGAGGTAGCAGTCAGCACTATCACGTTCTCTGATTTTTTTTTTACCAGTTTTTAATAGTATTGAGTATGCCCTTTTTCATCTCTTTTGCTCATGTTGTAGTAATTTAGCTTTATCCTTACACTTAGGCGAAAGCTCAGGATTCACCCCCTTTTTAACATCCATTTTCTTCTGTAATTGTTTAAATATTGCCACTCTCCCCTAGAAGGCTTATATATGCCTTCTCTCCTTCAATTCTGGGTAAAGAGATAGGTTTTCAAAAACTATTGTTTTATGCCAGATGCTGTGTTAAATTGGCATCAGGTAAATTCTCTTTTCGTCCCTGTGAGTCATCCTTACATCAACGATTATGCTTTTTCTTATAATGGATTTGAGAAGAGGCCAAATCCTATGCCTTACCATCCTCTCTAGAAGTTCCTATCGGCAACAGTCCTATGCTTGAACAAGTTCATTAGTTAATCAGAAGCTTAAAGATTAAAATATTGGTTGACAAAAAGAGGTAAACTCAAATGGAATACTCAACTGGGTATTCCATGTCTGGATTGAGGGAAATTAGCATTGGGTGAGAATACAAGTAAACTCCTCTTCCTTTAACTGCAAAGAACATCTACAATCCAGGCACACACTTGGAGATATGCTTGAGAGTTGGCAAAACTTCATGTCTTCTTAAATTGGGGAAAACAAGTAGAAGTCAAGCAATTCGTCGATGTTTTAAAATTATTGAATTGTGATATTGGATAATCAGAAATCCCAGCATAGAGATTGTGGTTTTCAGAGTCTCTTGCAGAAAGGCTTTTTTTTCCCCCTAAATTATTTTCACAGTATTATGCATTTTATAAGAAGGTCCATGGAAGAATGGCCTCATTGAAAAAGAACTTTTTAACTTTTCGTAAAACTGTAACTGCACATGCAATTAATGGTAACTGTTTCTGTACCATGACCACAGAATAAATTCTGCCATATGTGATTAAGTAGAAGTTTCAACAGATTAGTTCCTATTTTTGTCTGAATATTTAAAAAAAAGAAGAAACTTTCTCTTGCTATTGCAGCCAGAAAATTAAAGCTGTGTTCTATGTATTTGTAGACTAATGCATTAATCTGCTTTGTGAAAGCATTTATCCCTGTAAAGAGGGATAGAACTTGTGCTCAAATAGCTCTACCGAGTGTCTGCCAGCTGCCCCAAGTTCTGGGAAGGAGATAGTATTAGGCTTCAATGTTCGTATATGAGAACACAATATAATATTACTCAGAAGCTGCTGTGATCATTAGAATCAAAAGCACTCTGGAAACCAGGAGAGAGGGAGGTAAACCAACACTAATGAGTAATCCCGGTATCTCCAGAACAAGGTTGTAACTCAAATAAAAACACATATTCTAGTTCACAGATAGTTCTGTCAAACTCCCTGTTGACTTATCTTCTTTTGCCCTCCCCAGTTGTATTTGTCATTGGCAGTGGAATGTACAAGAAGGTCCAGCCCCAGGGTAATGTCATGGCTAAAGTCGCCAGGTGTATTGGGGTAAGTATTTCAGTAGTCTTCTCTCTCAATCACATTTAGTCACCCCAGAGCCTTCTACCTCCTTTAAACTAAAATTCAATGAACCTTTGACTTAACTTTAGACATTTTATTCTTGTTCTTTCCTTTTTTGATAAATTGAAGTTTCTTATAAAACTCACCAAATGGAAAAGGACACAAACAGAACTCAAAAAGGGAAGGATGGAAATGGCTATTGAACTTATAAAATAAGATCAGTGGTGATAGAAAAGCAAATCAAAGGGACTCTTTCCCTCTTAAAATGATAGACAACATCTGATGTTTGTCAGGGAGCAGTGAAACAAAAATGGAGAGGTCTGGTTTCATAGTGTATATCCAGAGTCTGAAGTGTGGAAAGTGTCAGTAATCCTACATGCAGGAACTAAGGCCAAGAAAATAACTTTTAAAAATGAACACAGCGTCACATGAAAAGATTATCAATGTATGTAATACTTAGAAAAAAATTTATGACAAAAATTGAAGTCCAGCAAGTTGCTGAAAATAGAACAGTGTTTAACTTATAGTGCATCTATGTCATACTACGCAGACATCAGGAGTCTTGTTTCCAAGACTATTTCACCAAATAGGAACATGCGGAATATGGTTTCTTCCATGTGCATCTACACGGTATGTGTCCACACAGGCACATTTTAAGGCAGGAAATCAATATTGAGTGTAGGAATTTTTAAATAATGGAGTCAAATAACTTTATTCTCAAATGTGCTACCCATTTTTTTTTAAAGGAATATCTACATTGTATAATCAGGGAGTAATGTGTCACTCATTTTTTTTAAGTGTGGGTAATCTTTTGGATGTAAAGGCAGCCTTAAGATAATTTTAGTCACTTACTTTCCCCTTTTCCTGATGTTATTGTGTTAAACTATACATGTATACTTTATCAAAGTCAAAAATTCTCCCGCCTCGCTGCTATTCCCTTTTCCTCCTACACTTTCCTCTAACATTGGAACTATTCCCACCACAAAGCTTTTTCCAGTCTAATAGGAATGATCCAATTCCAGTGATCTCTAAGTTCTTTCTTCCCAAGTAACTGATGACTTAGCCCCAACGCCAAAAGAACAATTTCAAGCTATTTAGTCATGAAAATGATATTGTTATTTCCCAGCATCCTAAGTCACCTTGTAGCTTTGAGTTATTGCTTTTAAGTCACAAAGTCACATGCATGTCCCCAGCTGGCATCACCATCGCCTTCTCCTGCTGTTACATCACTGTGAATGCACTTTGCTTTCCTAAAGGCATCTTACAAACAAGGAATCTTGGAAGCCTCTAATTTTGTAATGGGTGGTGGTAGGTAGGTATGTTTTTTGGATCAGTGCTTACCATGTTTTAAAGTATGTTCAACTATAATCTTTATTTTCTTCTACTTCTGTTTCTATGTAGTGAGTTCTCCCTCTCCTTCATGTGACTGTAATACATTATAATAGGCCTTCACCATCCAGTATGGTAGCCACTAGCCACGTGTGGCTATCGAACACTTGAAATGTGGCAAGTGCAACTGGGGAACAGAATTTTAAATTGGATTTCACTTAAATTAATTTAAATTATGTAATTTCTTATACACGTATTTCTATGTAGTGGGTTCTCTTAAATTTCAAAACCAGTACTCAATTCAGTTATTGGACAGCTTTTAAATATGTTTGAAACAACTTAGGTGTGTAAGTCTAGTTTTTCAAGCATAAATTTTAGACAGTGTAGATACAGATCAAACATTTCTGGTAAAAATTTAGCATCCAAATTGAAATGTGGCGTAAGCGTGAAGTATACCCTAGATTTTGAAGACTTGGTATGAAAAGAGAATGTAAATTTTTTCACTAATTTTTTAACATTGAGTACATGTTAAGACCATACTTGGGGTTTGTTGGGTTAAATAAAATATATTTAAAATGAATTTCACCTGTTTCCCTTTTACTTGTTAACATGGCTACCAGAAAACTCAAATGGCAAATGTGTCATGTGTTGTATTTCTACTGAACGCTCCTCTCTAGAGAATCCGGAGAGTAAAGTAGTAAGTAACAGCGTGATTTCGTTTACCCCAGCTCAAACGCTCTCAGTTAGTGAGAGGTTTGAAATAAATGCATGTCATGCCTTTAGCATCATCATTATACTAACATCTACAATTTTATATTTTGCTTCTCTTGTAAGTCTTCCATTAAAGGGAGTTTCATTGAAATGTGTTGCACTGATAAAGGAATAAGTTCTGTTTTGAAATCTGATTGTTCTTCCTTCCTTCAGTTTGCCATCAAAAATAGGGTTAGGCATCGGAGTAAGAAATTTCCCAAGAGGGAGCATTGGCTGGACTGGGCTAACGAGAAATACGACGTAAGTGATGATTACAGCCTCAACGGCCCCAGTGATCGTAATGCGTATTATTAAATAGGCTACATGGACAGAATTATCAGTCGTATCTTCATAAACTTTATTAGCATTTTAAATAAGACTCTGTGTGAGAGTGCTTATTTATATTGAAAAGACCTTGAGAAACAATGGATATAATTTATCTGGAAACAATATTACCTCTTCATAGTTATTCATGTGGAATAATCTGCTGTTCGTTATATGTCATTATGACCACATAACTTTAGTTTGAATATCGAAGGGTTAAGTGATGGTGGTGGGATTTACATTTGGTGAATTTACACTTAAATTTGAATAATTTACCTCCTAAAGATGTTTTCACTCTTATTTTCAACACCTTAGGAATTTGGGGTTTTCTAAAGAAACCTGTGATAGGGTTCTTGGAACAATTACTCACCTCCCAGCTTGTCTCTAGATGCAAATATGTCTACGCTGAAAATAGCATTGGCTGAGAGCTCTGGCACAGGTCATGTCTGATTTGTCCCCGCACTCACTCCAACTGCAGGAGCAGCTCATCTCTCAAATTAAGATGGTTACAAGAGTGATGTTCCTGTATATTCCTCTCCCCATGTTCTGGGCCTTGTTTGATCAGCAGGTAATATGCAACTGTGTTTCTGTACATCTTCATTAACAAAACATTCTTTGGGCATTACCGCATGGCAAGCTGTACCTACTTAGTATTTAGCTCCTGAAAATGTTCTCTTCCAGTTCCTTTTTTACGTTTCATTTATTTGGTAACTGTTCGATCACCTAGGGTTTCTTTCTTTCTTTCCCCCCCTTTTTTTTTTAATTATCTAGAGGGTTCTATCCACATTTCTGTGACAAAACAATGAAGAAAAGTAGGCGGGGTCGAGTAGAGGAGCCTTGGGAAAGACAAGTATCCAGGACTCCTGCCAGCCAAATTGAGAATTCAGAGCTTTTCTCCTGATACAGCATGTAAAAGCTGTACTGTACTGTCTTTTATGGGATACACAGAGTATTTAGACTGAGAGGGACTTGATATCTTCCACGCTGAAACGGGATTCTTGGGCTAGAAGCACCATCCAGAAATGTGAAAGGCCTGCCAAAGTCATTCTAATCAGAGCAGGAGCTAGAACACATCATTGACTTGTCACCCTGCTCTTTCTCCCACAGCTGGAAGATGTGTGCCTAGGAATTTTTCTAAATAGGGTTAGAAAACCCAATGCATGACGCTCAGTAGCCAAAGTGATAAGCTATCCTTTCTTTTAGAAACCGGGGTTTAAGAAGAAATTTACACACGTGTATGGTCTTATTGTACAGGAGGGATTATTAAAAGGGTAAACCATCTCTTGGAAAAAACTGAGAATAGACATTAATCTCCTTATTTGTAAGTATGAAATTTCGACCAACATCTTAAGAACAAGTTTTGCATGTTGGGCGGGAACTGGTTATTCGAATCAGGCTTGCACTAGAAATGCACTGAGCACCTTTTATCTGTGTGACTTGGCGTAATCCCTTAACCCTTCTGAAAGGGTAATAACCCAGGGCAAGGCTGTGAGGATCAAAAGAGAGAATGTATAGTAAGTAATCAGTGACTGGCTTGTATTAAGTACTCAGCCGGTGGCATATTTCCTGACTTTCGATGATGTTCTCCTAGTAGAGATGATAGATTATGTTGAAAAATTCACATATCCAGTTCTCCATGGAATATATAACATATACTTGTACAGTCCTGCATCATCTTTTACTACAAAATAGGTTGAATATAAGTAGGCTGCCCAGGTTTAAATCCATCACTCTCTTAATGGAATTACATTTTAGGACAACCTAGGCTGTCAACGATAGGCTTTTTTTTTTTTTTCCACATTTGCGTTATATCACCATTTTACTTCTTAAAATTTACTTTAATGACAATGATACTCCCTTCTGGTTTTTTGTTTGTTTGTTTGTTTTTGTGTTTTAACATAACAGTAGGCTCTTAACAGTAATAATGTTCCTGAAACTGTGATCCCAGTGAACATAAAATAGCCTCAGGGTGTGAAGATGCTTTCACCTTGCAGGTGATGTCAACTTCCCAGCAAACCTCAGAAATGCATTTCTGTCTCTATGAAGGAGAGCTTATCTCAAAGTAGTACTTTGTAGGCTCTCTGTGAGTGGTTGGAGTACTATTTGTTGTTAACTGAACAGCAGAAATGCAAGTTGTTTCTTCTTACCTACAATCACAGTGGAACTGGGAGAGGAGCCTGATACTGAAAAACATCTTTAAACCCCATAGCAATTCAGACCTCATTCCTGATTTGGAAAAGACTCCACACTGGCATATAAAATGCTTAAAACCCACATTCCCAGATGACGCAGTAAACTTAACTTGTTTTTAAGGGCTCCAGGTGGACGCTGCAGGCAACAACTATGAATGGGAAAATTGTAAGTCTGGGACCTGGAGCTATTTTACGGCCCCTGGTCCCTATTCCTTTGCTTTAGCCCCTTTGCCCCCTTTTTGCTTCTCTCTCATAACATTCCAACCCCCCAACTGATCCTCTGTGCGAACTTATCAATGAGATTTTCCCCCTCTTTTTAGGGAATTATTGAAATTCAGCCAGATCAGATGCAGGTGAGAGAAAATATTTAAGTCGCTTCCAGAGCTCAGAGCCACCGCTGAGGCAGTAACAGCTCCTCTCCACTTCCTCTGCAGACCGTGAACGCCATCCTGATCGTTATCCTGGTTCCCATCATGGATGCTGTGGTGTATCCCCTGATCGCAAAATGTGGCTTCAATTTCACGTAGGTGACCCTCGGGTTGGGGTTCGGACTCCATGTGTCCCAGGGCTTTGCAAATGGGCTGCGCTCCCTCAGCTCCCAGAGCCTCAGCAGAAAGAATGTCTGGCTCCTCTCCCATGACGCCACCTACGTGAGGGAGTTTTCAAAGAAATATTTTCGAATCAGATGTCTATGTGCTGACGTTTCTGAAAATTTGCCCTTAAAATAAAAGTGCTATTAATGGCACCCTGAAAAAGCCTCTCATTAAGGCTCCCTTGTATGTGTAGATGATAGAAATAGTAACTGTGGTCCAAAGTAGTTTCTAGAATTTAAATGTCCAGATGCAGATGAGAAGCTGTAACATTTATCCTCCTTAGTCCTGGTCATGAATAAGAGACAGAGAGACGCTTGGAATCCACGTGTTTTGGAGGGGAGTTGGTTTTGTCTGGGGGAGGCGGGCGGGAGAGGAGCGCTTCCCTTGTGGGTTTACCGTCAGCTTGCTCACCTGCGGCTGGCTGAGAGCCACCCTTCTGCTTGTCCCGCCAGCTCCTTGAAGAAGATGACGGTTGGGATGTTCCTGGCTTCCATGGCTTTTGTGGCAGCTGCAATTGTGCAGGTGGAAATCGAGGTGAGCTGCTTTCTGATTCTCCAGTGGCCTTTCTTGGTGGGTCTGGTGGAGCGTCCTTCTCCAGGACTGAGAGGATGAGGGAGGCCAGGGATTTGCTGATAAACTAATTCCTGGGGCTGTGGACGATGCGCTGCAGGGCAAAACAGTCCCTTTCAGTCAGCGCGCCCTGTGGGTTCTTGTCATTGCAAAGGACGCAGCCAGGAATAGGGCCAACAAGGTGCACTCAATTAGGAGAAAACTTAGATGGCAGTTACACAGGGGCTTCCGTTTATAATACAGTTTTTATAAGGGGAGGGAAGTTTGTGGAACTTGTTCTTTTGCTATTTAAACTCCTAGGAGATCTGGTTAAAAGAGGTTCGGCACTCACAAAGTCCTTCAAAAATATGTAAATTGTAATGGGAAATTGTTCATGGGAAGATGCCTTTTGTATCCTAACATTCCTGATGATGGTTAGTGCCCAAGCTAATCCACATGTCTGTTGGACTCAAAATGGGACTGAACTAGATTCCTAATGCTGTTCGTCTGAGAGCAGCTCTCAGAAACAGGGTGTTAGGTAGTATGTAAGATGAGAGGTAAAATCTCTCTCTCTCTCTCTCCCCCCTCCCCTCCCCTCCTTTTCCCACACCTGCACCCCCACGTCTCTCTTTTTCTCTGTCTCTTTCTCTGTTTCTGTCTCTGTCCCTCTCCCTCCCTCCCTCCCTTCTCTCTCTTTAAATTTTTAAGCGTGGTAACATACGTATAACATAAAATTTGCCATCTTAACCATTTCTACGTGTACAGCTTGGTAGCACTAGGTACATCCGTATTGTTGTGACCTCAATCCCTAGAACACTTCTCATCTTGCAGAACTGAAACCTTGTACCCATTAAACAACTCCTCATTCTACGTCCCCCCAAGCCCCCAGCCATGACCATTCTATTTCGTCTCGTTGAATTTGACTGTTCTCTGTACCTCATGTAAGGGGAGTCATACAGTATTTGTCCTTTGGTGTCTGACTTATTTCACTGAGCACGGTGTCATCAAGTTTCCTCCATGTTGTAGCACATGTCAGAATTTCCTTCCTTTTTCAGGCAGAATCATAGTCTTTCATACGGATATAGCACATTTTGTTGATGCATTTATCTGTGGATGGACATTTGGGTCATTCCACCTGTTGGCTGTGGTCAGTAATGCTGCCTTGAGCTTGGGTGTGCTCACTTTCTCTTGGACATCACTAGCTTTATGCTAGTGGGAAATGAATTGTGGGGCTAAAATAGACGTGGATTACTTCAGTGACACTGGGATTTGAGAGAAAAGGCAGAAACCCTGAGCAGGGTGAGAGGCAGGGGGCTCCCAAGCATTGGGAGGGGATATTCAGAGCACTATGTCCAGGGCTGAGGTCTGAGCTTCTAGAGTTACGAGGGAGAGCAGACCTCAGGCGCTACAACAAGATCAACCTTCATTTAGGCGACGGTTACTCTGACCCCTCAGGTATCAGGCTTCATACATCAGGCATCCTTTGACCGGGTCTGACCTGGAGGTGGCTAGGTAGGACCGAGAGCAGCCTCTTGCTGACTGCTTCCATGTTCTGTCCGAGCATCACTTTCTGTGGGCGCCATGAAGTGCAGGATTGGAGGCCTCCTGGGCTTCGTGGTGGGTACGTTGTGTGCCTCAGCCAGTCCACCTTCCTCGGCCAGGGGGAAAGTGACTCCGGTGCCACGGTTAAGGTCATCTTCGGTATGCACTGAAGACCTCACTGCCAATTCTCTTTTATTTTGCTCAGAAAACTCTTCCCGTCTTCCCCAAAGGAAATGAAGTCCAAATTAAAGTATTGAATATAGGAAATGATAGCATGAATATATATTTTCCTGGAAAGACAGAGATACTTAACCCGATGCATCAAGTAAGTAGAAGGAAATGCAACTTTCTTTTTCCTCTTCTGACCTGAGTTATCACAATAGGATTTGGAGAAGCCGATCTTCTTGGTTCTTGTGTAAATCCAAAGATGAGCCCAGAAGTGAAATGTCTTCATCTCTGATCTCATTTTGGCTTCACTCTGGACCAGTGTGCTCTAATGTGTCTGTGAATCACCTGGGGAGCTTGTTAAAATGCAGATTTGTGACGAGTGGGTCTGAAATGCTGCATTTTTACAAGCTGTCGGGTGACACTGCTGCTGCCGGTACGTGGAACCACACTTTAAATAGCAAGGTTCTGGGTCAGCGGTTCTCCACCGGAGCTATCAAAACAGCCCCCACAGGGAACACTTGGAAATCTCTGGAGACATTTCTAATGGTCACAACTGGGAGTGTGCTTTTGGCGTCTCCTATGTAGAAGCCAGGGATGCTGACATGCAGCCCCCTCAACAAAGAATTATCTGCCCCAAATGCCAACAGTGCTGAGACTGGAAAACCCTACTGTGGATGGATGGTCATTGGTCTCGATGAGAGCTTCTCAACCTTACGTCTGGAGAGCTTTGACAATTCTGACGCCTGCAGCCCAACTCCAGAAATTTTGATTTAACTGGTCACATTCCCGGTCAGCCACCACTGAGAACCACTCCCTTAGATCTTGCCGAACTAATAATCGTGGAGGAGGAAAGAATGTTTGACTCCCGATGCTTGGGAAAGCCCAGTATTGATTTTCACCCAGGTTGTTGCTTTTCCTCAATGCTGTTCTTTGCCCAATGGTAGAAATAATTTCCATAGCATTTATCTTCCTAAAATGAAAGTAAAATGCTGGATGAAAATCATAATTCTTGTGGTAATGCTAAACAACTTCAGGATAGAGTCCACAGGGGTGGGCTAGGGCGGGGGCTGAGACAAACCAATGCCAGCCCCCATCAAGGCATTTTTGGATGTGTATGAACATGACCTGGGAAGGCCAATAATATGCATGACAGTGTTAGTGCAGAATAAGGCTCTGGTATTAACTGTGATTCCTTTCCCCCCATTATAGACAAGTGATTTTATGACTTTCAGTGCAGACAAACTGACAAGTATAAACATTTCTTCTACTGGATCACCACCCACTCCAGTAAAAGACTTTGAGCAGGGCCATCGCCATATCCTTCTAGTCTGGGCCCCAAACAAATACCAAGTGGTAAGTAGCTGGACACCTGCAGCTGACTCTTGACTGTGCTATTGGAGACTGTGCTATTGGCCTTTTAGTGGTGTGACTTTTTTTCCTCCCCATGTAGTATTATATTAGATAATCCTCAATTCTTCCTTTTTCAAGGACACAGTCATTTGACTTCCAGTAAAGGTTTGACTGGTGGATGGGAAGGGTTAATAGTAATTTTACAAATTTTAAAAAGACCTTCTGGGCATGGTATGGTGTATGTGCACACAGGTCACACAGAGTACCTGTATGGATTCTCAGAGACTTTTTGAGATAAAGTTTCAAATATATCTTTAATGGCATTCATTTAAAAAATTTGCACTGAGTAATTGGGAAATTAGAGCCGTCTCTAAAAAAATAGAGTGAATACATCAGGTAAAAGCAGTAGAAATGCATAAAAATGATTTCATAACAAAATATAGGCATCTGGATATTCCATTCAGCATATAAAGAAGCTATGAAGGTGTAGTTGACCTAATGAAGGAGTTGTGCGTATTCTGTAAGGTGAATTTAAGTGAGCTTGTACAGAACTGCGATATGGAGTTAAGACTTCTTGGTAATGTGTTTAATTAGGGAACTGTTGAGTGGCTTGCCCTAAATTCTTGGAGAGCAGTGTTCTGTGGAACCACTAGAAAGCAAGCATGAAAAGTTGTAGAGGCTCATCTTAACTTCAGGTGAACCAGGGCTGAAGAATGGAGCCCAGCAAATGTAGTCATGGTGCCCTTAGCTCCTAAGATAAATGCCAACATCACTCTCCTTCTGAACTTATTCTGATAAGTTAGATTTGAAAATGTTTTCTTTCTCAGGTAAAGGATGGCCTTAACCAGAAGCCAGAAAATGGAAAAAATGGAATCAGGTATGTGTATTTCTTTAAAACTTAAGTTATATCAGCTTCTTACATAACTAATGTATACCCACAGTAAAATTCAACTATAACAAGGATATAAAATGAGAGTATGTGGTTTACCCCAAGAATGTAAGGCTGGTTCAATGTTTTTTTAAAAAATTTATTTATTTATTTATTAAATTTATTAAATTTATTTATTTTTGGCTGCACTGGGTCTTTGTTGCTGCGCGTGGGCTTTCTCTAGTTGCGGCGAGCTGGGGCTACTCTTCGTTGCAGTGCACGGGCTTCTCATTGCGGTGGCTTCTCTTGTTGCGGAGCACCAGCTCTAGGCACGCGGGCTTCAGTAGTTGTGGCACATGGGCTCAGTAGTTGTGGCTCACGGGCTCTAGGGCGCAGGCTCAGTAGTTGTGGCTTACGGGCTTAGTTGCTCCGCGGCACGTGCGATCTTCCCGGACCAGGGCTCAAACCCGTGTCCCCTGCATTGGCAGGCGGATTCTTAACCATTGCGCCACCAAGGAAGCCCTGGTTCAATGTTTTTTAAATCATAAATAAAATCCATCATCTCAATAAACTAAAGAGGAAAAGCCACATCATCATATCAATTGATGCAGAAAAAGCATTTGATGAAATTCAGCATCCATTCATTTAACAACTCTCAGCAAACTAGGAACTGAAGGGAACTTCCTTACTCTGAAAATGTACATCTAAAAAAATCCAAGCTAACATTGTACTTAAAGGCAAAAGTCTAAATGCTCTCCCCCTAAGATCAGGAACCAGGTTAGATTGTCCACTCCACTCCTATTCACAATCCTTCTGGATGCTAGTGCCATGAGGCAAGAAAAATAAGTAAAAGCATCTAGATTGGAAAGGAAGAAATAAAACTATCCCAACTCACAGAAGACAGGATTGCATCAACAAGTCCCAAGGACTACAGAAAAAGCCCACAGAATCAGTAAGTGAGTCTAGAAAGGTTACAGGATACAAGGCCAACAACAAAACGAACATATTTCTATATACTAGCAATAAATGATTGGAAACTGAAATTTTTAAACTATACCTTTTACCATAGCTCAAAAAAAAGTGATGAAATACTAATTATAAATCTTATAAGACATATACAGGATTTGAGAGCTGAAACTACAAAAGGCTGATGAGAAATCAATGAAGACCTAAATAAATGGAGAGATATGTTGGTTTCATTGATTAGAAAACTTAATATAGAAAAGATGTCAATCCTCCCCAAATTGATCTATAGGTTTAGTGCATTTCCTATCTCAATCGTAGCATTGGTTTTTTGGTTTATGATTTTTCCAGTTTTATTGAGGTATAATTGACAAAATCATATATATTTAAAGTATACAACGTGATGATTTGATACATGTATACACTGTAAAATATTTACCACAATCAAGTTAATTAACATATTCATCACCTCAAAGTTGCCCTTTTTATATTATGAGAATTTTAAGATCCAATCTCTTAGCAAATTTCAAGTATACAATATAGTATTAATTAGTCACCATGCTGTACTTTATTTAGATCCTTAGAACTTATTCATCTTAAAACTGAAAGTCTCCCCTCACCATTCCCTCCTTCCTTGGCAACTACCACTCTATTCTCTGTTTCTATGGATTCAACTTTTTCTTTTTCGGTTCCCCATATAAGTGACACCATACAGTATTTGTCTTTCTCTATCTAGCAGATTTCACTTAGCATAATTGGTCAGTGTAATGATCCAGAAATAGACCCACCCAAGTACAGTCAACTGACTTTTGACAAAAGTACAAAGACAATTCAATGGGCTAATAAGTTTATTCTTTTAAAAAAATGGTGTTGAAACATTTGGACACTCATATGTAAAAAGTGAATTTGTCCTAAACTTCACATTTTATACAAAATTATATAACAAATCTTATACATCATGTAGGAAAATTAACTCAAAATTGATTACAGACCTACATGTAAAATGTACTATTAAATTTTTATAGGGAAACAAAATCTTTGTGACTTGAGTTCTTAGATATGACACCAAAAGCATAATCCATAAAAGAAAAAAAATAAATTTTCTCAAAACTAAAAACATCTGTTCTATAAATCTCACTGTTAGGAGAATGAAAAGGTAAGCTACAAGCAGGGAGAAAATATTTACAAATCACATACATATCTGACAAAGAATTTGTACCCAGAATATGTAAAGTACTCTCAAAACTCAATAATAAAATAATCCAGTTAAAAAATAGAGCAGAAGATTTTAACAGACATTTCACCAAAGAAGATACACAAGTAAGCACATGAAAAAATGTTCAACATCATTGGTTATTGAGGAAATATAAATTAAAAGCACAGTGAGTTTTCATGACACACCTATTGGCTGGCTATAATTTTTTAAGCTGACAATATCAAGTGCTGGTGAGGATACAGAGCAACTAGACCTCCCAATGCATTGATAATGGAAGTGCAAAATGGTACAGCCATTCTGAAAAACGGTTTGGCAATTTCTTGTCAAATTAAATAGATACTTACCATGTGAGCCAGCCATCTCACTCCTAGATATTTATCCTAGAGAAATGCAAGTTTATGCTCACATAAAACCTATACTCAAATGTTTATAGAGGCTCTGTTTATAATCACCAAAGATTGGAAGTCACCCAAATATCCTTCAGTGGGTGATGGATAAACAGACATCAGATTTTATTGCATCCATACAATGGAATATTACTCAAGAAAAAAAAGGAACGAACTACTGATTCATGCAACAATATAAAAGAAATTCAAGTGCATTTTGCCATCAAAGAAGCCAATCTCAAAAAGTTATACATACTATATAATTCCATTTATATGACATTCTGGAAGTGGCAAAAAAAACCCTAAGAATGAAGAACAGATTAGTGGTTGACATGGGTAGGAGTGGAGGAAAGGTTTAACTACGCGGTAGCATGAGGGAGATTTGGGGGCAATGGAACTGGTCTGTATCCTGATTGTGATGATGTTTATATAAATCTAGACATGTGTTAAAACTCATAGAACTATATAGCAAAAAAGCCAGTTTACTATAAATACACTTTTTTAATAAGAATAAATTGGGGAAAAATGAGAGTAGGTCTCCTATTTGCCTTAACCCTTACTGCAATTCCCATTTCTTTGTGGCTACAACCGAATTTCTGATTTTAGCTTTTACTAGCTACCACTAGAACACATTAATAGAGAAATAAGTATATTATTACGGTGGTATCTACTAATTTAATGATATAAAGAAATTAATGTACTCTTCATCTCTCTTTACTGCCCATGTTTCACACTGTTAATACTTAACATTTATTTTTCCGTGTATTTCATGTGCTAGGTGGAGTCTAAAAAATAGATCAATACACAGGATTTACAATATTGACTGTATAAATATTAGTTGTAGTGTAATAAGAGTGATCAGTCTGAAAGAGAAGAGAATGTAACTTTATAAACTTGAAAATGTATCCTCAAAGGGAAATGTTCTGAATGTCAAGATTCATTGACATTCCATGAATTGTTCGGTGGTACTGCATCTTGATTGCCTTAATTTAACCAAGGCTTTCTCGCCTAGCTTTTGTTTTTTCCTGTAACTTACTTGACCTCTCATTAACAAAAGCATAAGTCTTTATCCCCAAGGTGAGCGGATCCAGGGCTCCATGTCTCTGGAAACCTTCAGCATGCTCTTTGATCTCACTGGAACCTTTGCTCTGTAACCTTGTGATGCCACTATCCTCATAGAATTTTCATCGTATGCCCAGGTTTCTGCCTTTCTTTCTTGGATCTCGTGTCATCTTTCTGGGACACCTTTCTTGTTTTGCTGTGGGATATGCTCAGTTATCTTGTCAAGAGAAGCTGTGAGGTAAATTGCAAGCCCTTGCGTGCCTGAAAATGCCTTTTTCTGTTCGTACACTTCATCATAAGCTTGGATGCTATTTTCTCCCAGAACCTTGGAGGGTTTTTTTCTACTGGCATCTAGTACCTAGTTGTGCAGACAAAAAAAAAACCCAACAAAAAGCGTCTGCCAGTCTTTGTAGTTGGTTTCATTTTCTTCTCCCCACGCTTTTGTTATCTCCTTTCTCCTTGGTGTTCTCACAGTTCTCTGCAGTGAAAGTAAGTCTAGATGTGATTTTATTCATCTTGCCTGCACTAGGCCCTTTGAATGTTTGGTTCCTTGCCTCGTTTTCTTTGTTCCCTTCTGTATTCGTTTGCTAGGGCAGCCATAACAAAGTGCCACAGACTGGGAGGCTTAAACAAAAAGAAAATGACTTCCTCACCGTTCCGGAGGCTGGACGTCTGAGGTCAAGGTGTCGGCAGGGCTGGTTTCCTCTGAGGTCTCTCTCCTTGGCTTGTAGATGCCGTCTTCTCCCTCTGTCTTCACATGGTCATCCCTCTGTGTGTGCTTGTGTCTTAATCTCCTCTTCTTATAAGGACACCAGTCATCTTGGATTAAGGCCCACCCTCATGACTTCATTTTACCTCTTTAAAGACCTTGTCTCCAAATACAGTCCCATTCCAAGGTATTGGGGGGTTAGGACTTGCGCATATGAATTGAGAAGTGGGGAACACGATTCAGCCCCTAATACCTTTTCCAGCTTCTGGATTGTTGTTCTGTCCCTCACACACGCACATACACACAACTGCCTTAGCAGACCTGGAAGGAAGTACACTGATAACGGTCACCTGGCCCTTTCCTGACCTTTGTATTTGATTCTGAGCTGGCAGCACCTCTGGGATTTCCTTTGTGCCTCAGAATCCATTGCTTTGATTTTGTCAAAAATGTCTCCCGGGCTTCCCTGGTGGCGCAGTGGTTGAGAGCCCGCCTGCTGATGCAGGGGACGCGGGTTCGTGCCCCGGTCCGGGAAGATCCCACGTGCCGCGGAGCAGCTGGGCCCGTGAGCCATGGCCGCTGAGCCTGCGCGTCCGGAGCCTGTGCTCCGCAACGGGAGAGGCCACAACAGTGAGAGGCCCGCGTACCGCAAAAAAAAAAAAAAAAAAAGTCTCCTGACTTTAGAAACTTTGGACAATTTAGATTGTGGTATCCTTTCTTGTTCTGGTGCTGTTAAAGCTTCGTTCTTCTCCTCCTCTTCCTCTCCTCCCCCTCTTCCTTCCCCTCCCCGTCTTCCTTCCCCTCCCCTTTTCCCCCTTCCTCACTCCTCTCCCTCTCCCTCTCCTCCTTCATTGTCTTTGATGAGATCTTACAAAAGAAGGATACATGAGGTCACCAACACTTAACTCCACCAATCCATCCATGTGGTAAAAGATAAACCAGAAACTTTTTTCTTTTTATTGGCAACAACAAATTCTTAATGGATCAAAGGTTTTATTATTTATTATTTCAGTAATGCCCAGGTGACACATTTTAAAAAAAGGGAAGTTCTGAAAAACTAGCGTCAGAAACAAACTGATAATTAGAACAATTTCAAAAATTTCAGGAAGTCAGACTTCTGAGTAATATATGAACTAAAGGAATAGTATATAGAATCTTAAGCAAAATGGAATCCTCTTAATTATGTGGTATCAGGAAGCTGCAGGACTTAACAGACTACAGTCTTTTAAATAAATGGCAAGGTACTTCATTCAAAAAGTGGTCGAGAGTTTGATACTAATCTTTCTCATGAATTTTTTTAACATTACATATTGCTACATATATATGTATCTATAAACAATATGTTTTTGGCATGTTTTTAAACTTAAAATGTTATTGTTGGGCTTCCCTGGTGGCGCGGTGGTTGAGAGTCCTCCTGCTGATGCAGGGGACGAGGGTTCGTGCCCCAGTCCGGGAAGATCCCACATGCCGCGGAGCGGCTGGGCCCGTGAGCCATGGCCGCTGAGCCTGCGCGTCCGGAGCCTGTGCTCCACAATGGGAGAGGCCACAACAGTGAGAGGCCCGCGTACCGCAAAAAAAAAAAGAAAAAAAAAGTTATTGTCTTGTGTATATGTCATTCTGCAATCATATTATAAAATATATTACATTAAAAATATTATTTTAATATTTAGTCACATTCATATATGTGTCCCTTATCCATTCACTTAAACCATTGTATAATATTCCATTGCATAGATATACCACAATTTTTTTGGTCCATTCCTCTGTACAGGAAATTTAGGTTATTTTCATTTTTCCAAACAATGTCACAGTCCACATTCACATATGTTTCTTTGTCCACATGTGGGAAGTTTCTCGAGGGCAGTGATCTTTAAACCTTTTATCACATTCAATAAAAATATTTTGAGCATGTACCCACAATGTATGAATATGGTATCCTTTATAAATTATAAATGTATATAAACTACTGTACCAAACTAATATGTTCATCGTAAGTAATACAAAAAAGAAATATAAAAAGGATGAAAGTTTTAAAAAACAATATTTTACAAATATTTTTATTCAGTAGTGGTACAGAAGTCATTCATGTAGATAATGTGATTGTATGCTTCCTTGGTTGCTAAAAATCTCAATTTAAGATTTACTGTCAGTTCAGTTTATTTCAGTCCTGGTCTTGATGACTGCCATACTGAAAAAACACTCCCTTTAAGGAGGGAGTGTAGCTGGGACATGATTGGCCATAAGTAGATTCAGAAAGATATCTTCATTTTAAAAATTGTGGAGTTTTCCAAAAATGGCACTGGAAATCCACATCCAAAGGACTGACGTTGAACACCCGCCTCACTGATCCCATATATAAAAGTTAACTCGATGGGTCATAGACCTAAATATAACTAAAGCAATACAATTTCTAGAAGAAAAATAGGAATGAATCTTTGTGACCTTGGATTAGGCAGTGGTTTCTTACATATGAAACTAAAAGCACAAACAACAACAACAATAAAAATACTAATAGGCTTCATCAAAATTGAAAACATTTGTGCCACAAATGATGCCATCAACAAAGTGAAAGACAACCGACAGGACGAGAGAAAATATTTGCAAATCATATAGAAGAGACTTATATTCCAAATGTATGAAAATTATTACTACTCAATAGTAAAGGGACAGATAACCCAATTTTTTAAATGGGCAAAGTATTTGAATAGACATTTATCCAAAAAAAATACTGTTGGCCAAAAAGTACATGAAAAGATGCCCAGCAGCATTATTCATTAGGGAAATGTGAATCCAAACAACAAGATACCCCTTCACATTCACCAGGCTCTAATAAATAAATTTAAAAAAAAAACAGGTCATAAAAAGTGTTGGTGAGGAGGCAGATAAATTGGAATCCTTATACACATCTGGTGCGAATGTAAACTGATGCAACCACTTTGAAAAACTGTTTCTCAAAATGTTAAACATAGAGTTACCAGATGACCCAGCCATTTTTCACCTAGGTATACACCCACAAGAAATGGAAATATATGTCCACTCGAAAACTTGTAGATGAATGTTCATAGCAGCATTAGTCACCATAGACCAAATGTAGAAACAATTCAAATGCCCATTAACTGATAAACAAAATGTGGTCTATCCATACAATGGAATATTATTCAGTGATGAAGAGAGATGGAGTACTGCTGTATGCTGTCACATGAATACACCTTAAAAACATTATGCTAAGTGAAGGAAGCCAGGCACAAAGACCTCCTGGTGTATGATCCCATTTACATGAAACGGCAGGCAAATCCACAGAGACAGAAAGGAGATTAGTGGTTGCCAAGGGCTGTGGGGAGGGGGCATGGAGAGAGACTACTCACGGGCTTTGAGTTTCTTTTTGGAGCGATGAGAACTGGACTCTTGTGATGGTTGCACAACCATGTGGCTGTCGTGAAGTCACTGAATTGCACACTTTAAAGGGGTGAATTTTGCGGTATGTGAACTATAGCTCATAAAGCCTTTTTTTAAAAAATTTTTTATTGAAGAGGAACAAATATCTCTGTCCCCTCGTTATAATTTTTTTTTTTTTTTTTTGCTGTACGCGGGCCTTTCACTGTTGTGGCCTCTCCCGTTGCGGAGCACAGGCTCCGGACGCGCAGGCTCAGCGGCCATGGCTCACGGGCCCAGCCGCTCCGCGGCACGTGGGATCTTCCCGGACCGGGGCACGAACCCGCGTCCCCTGCATCGGCAGGCAGACTCTCAACCACTGCGCCACCAGGGAAGCCCCACTCGTTATTCTTTAAGGAACTGGTCCCATCTTGTTTTCTCAGCTGGTTCCCACTCTCCATCCCTCCTCCCATGATCACTTTGTAGCTTAGATCCTGGTGCTCCTAAGATGTCAGGCCAGCTTGAAGCCTAGTGGACCCTAGGATTTGCCTGATCAGAGCTCTTAGAGCACAATTGATCTGGAACCTCCGCTTTCCATGCCTTTTGAAGCACTCAGAATGTGTTTGCTGTTTATCCTCTTCTATTTTCTGTGTGTATATGAAAACACATCTGATACGTGTGATGTTGCTTTTTTTTTTTTTCAGATTATTTCCATTCTTATTGGTATCTTGTACCAGCCCTGAGACATATGTCAGGCAGGCAGTAGTACTCAAGCCTTAGGATAGGATTTATTCAGTCTTCTGGCTTATATATAAAGCCAGGCCCCAGGCCCAAGGGTCTACTTCCTAATTGCATACTGTTTCCGCTGTCTGTCTTTTGAATGGTTCATCTTAACCTTTTATAAAAGTGGCATTTACAGTTTGGAGCAATATTCACTCTATTAGGCTCCTGTTGACCTACATCAGGTTCAGTTTTCTATTTTAATCACCTGTTAAATGACACCAAGTCAAATGTTTCATTCATAAAAATGTTCTCTCAGTCCCTGGAATTTGACCAATATTACTTATTGCCACAAAGTAGATGAAACTTGGCCACTGTTGACAAAAAAATTAATCAATAGTCTATCTAAAGGAGAAGTAGAGAATTTTATTTGAGCAGATCTAAAAGATTATAACCCAGGAGACAGTCTTTCAAAAAACTCTGAGGACTGTTCTCCTTGTTAGAAGTCAAAGGTACTTCATTGATACAAAGGTACCTCAAGGGAATTCTCTGGTGGTCCAGTGGTTAGGACTCCACGCTTTCACTGCCGAGAGCTTGGGTTCAATCCCTGGTTAGGGAACTAAGATCCCACAAGCTGCCTGGCATGGCCAAAAAAAAAAAAAAAAACACCACAAAGGTACTTCAAAATACACATTTTTGAGGCAAAAGATTGTACATCAAAATGACACATTTTTACATAAGGTTCACCAAAAACACATAGTCTAAGTCTGCACATACAAAGCAAGCAGTAGGTCACCACAACCCCTTACAGAATTAGGAGAGAATGTTATCTTCCAAGGAGTTACACTGCTGACGTCAGAAGAAAGGGAAAAAAAATTGATCTTTATGGTGGAGCCAGCATTCCCACCTTTGGGGAGGTCAAGTTAATGTATAATGCACACTGCATATTAGGGAGTGCTCAATACAGAGCAGGGAATGTTATGTTTCCATATTCTTGTCCTGCCTTAAAACGTAAATTTTATTCCATCACCATGTATTTTAGGGATGTGGAAGTTAAATTGTTCTTTATGGTACTTAGGTGTATACTGTTATTACTTCTCGTTCTCTGAATTGGATAACCTTCTGTATGCCTTCAATCACCTATCTGGTAGGAGAGATCCGCTGGTCTTATTTGGGGTAGCCCCCTTCTCCCTGGGGCAGTACGAGAGTACCAGAGTCTTCTCTAGCCTGGAACACTTGAGGAAGGGATCTCTAATCATCTGTCCACCCGGCCACCACCTATATGGTCCTTTGGAGGCAAACAACTCTCAAACGGTCCCATTGAAGCTTGGGCACAGGGAATGTTTCAGAGACTGGAAACCTTGGGACCCAGCACCCAGTCCTACTGGGTGTTCCATTCCCAGCCGTATTCCCATGGGGTGCTGATCACTGTTACTCCACGACCTGCAGACACAGGTCTCTGCCATCTGAAGGGAATTCCTCAAAACTGTCTCTGATTGCTGGGCTGGCCCATGTCTTCCTGTCCACTCCTTGGAGCCCCTCCCTGCCTGAAGCTGCTCTTTAAAGTAAAGGAAATGAATGGGCTTCCCTGACGCTGTAAAAGAAGCCCCAGTTGGAGGCTGTCTTTTAGGTACTCGGCAGCTACTGCTTTTGGTCCTTCATCACTTTGGCTGTCAAGCTTCTGAAATAAGAAGCGCAAAGACATGGCTGCCTTCCGGAGGGGGAGGAGATCAGCAGCTATTTCAATCTGTACTTAATATCCCAAAATACCACTGAAATAGTTCCTAGTCAGAGAGTACTTAGAACAGTTCCCGGCATTTACCTGTGTTAAATAAATTCTTTTAGGTGTGTTCTCATGAGGTGAGCAAAGACAAACCTAGAGTAAGTTACTTTCTGCCTTTATACTGTAGAAATCTTCTGCAGACATCTTAAATTCCTTCCAAAAGGGAACAGATCCCAACTTCAGATACACATACTGTGACCTGGAGCAAGTCATTCCATAGTCCACTCACAAGACAGATGGTTTTCTGTTTCAGATTTGTAAATACTCTTGCTGAGAGCTTCAGTGTCACAATGGGTGAGGAAATTTATGAAAACGTCACCAGTCACAATGCCAGCGAATATCATTTTTTCTCTTCTGGCAGGTAAGTACCTGCAGTGGACACTTTGCTCCCAAGTTCAAGGGTTTCAAGTCTTTTCCTTTAAATAATACATTGAAACTTTCAATACCAAGAACGTTAATTTATATTAATCTTCCTTTTCATAGAAAGAGCTTCACAATAAACTCATCAGAGATTGCACAACACTGTGGAAATGAGTTCGAAACATCCTACCTTGGATTTGGTAGTGCGTATACCTATGTAATCACAAGGAAGGTTAGTAACTCATTGCACTGAATCAGAAGTTCCACTCAAAGTTTATTGATATGAGTCCTTGAAAACAGGACATAGTAATGATTTAACAGAGTGATATTAGGATCTGTATTTTAAACGAATTTAGAATTAATTCAGTTCACCACTAATTCTGTGGTTTATCATTGCCTTAAGTTCACCTTTAGAATAAAATTAAACAGACTGACCTGCTCTAAACGTTCACATTGACCACTGTCCTCATAGACTGTCAACATGGGCCTTGGAAGCTTTTCGTTCAAAGAGCTGGCAATGTTTTCAACAAACCTGACTTCCAATCTGCTCTCTTATTTAAGAAGAAAAAGCTAGTGAACATATTTTCAAATCCTACCAAGTCCATCCCATCCCAAGGATAAAATGCAGTATTGCATATTTACATTTAAAATGTGTGCTTTCTGGATAGATCCTTTGGTGTAACCCTGAAGGTCCAAATTCAGTTTGCCTGTCTGAGCAATTTTTATTCTGGAAGCAGTCTCGATTTTCATTTCTTCTTCTTGCTTTTGCCTTACTGGTTTAGGATAACGGCTGCCTCGAACCGATAGTAGTTGAAGATATTTCCCCGAACACAGTCAGCATGGCCCTGCAAATCCCCCAGTACTTCCTCCTCACCTGCGGCGAGGTGGTTTTCTCCGTCACGGGATTGGAGTTCTCATATTCTCAGGTTTCCTATCTGTCGTTCTGTACACCCCTCTCCTACAACCCTGCCTTCAAATAATGCTGCTGGGACTTAGTTAAAAGCTGGGGTAGCCATGTATTTACAGTGTAAAAGAAAATTCTAGAAAGCATTATGGTAGGTTCTACCAAACAAGGTTTTAGAAATTACCAAGTCTTATTTACTGAATAAGAATATTACCGTTTAGGGAATTCCCTGGCGGTCCAGTGGTTAGGACTCCATGCTTTCACTGCCGAGAGCACAGGTTCAATCCCTGGTCGGGGAACTAAGATCCTGCAAGCCACACGGCGTGGCCAAAAAAAAAAAAAAAAAAAAAGGAATATTACAATTTAGCATCATGAGTGTCCATATATAGGTATCTGAATTCCCAGTCACATGCTAGAGATTTGGGGTCCTCAGTAGGAAAAACTACATTAACGACCATTACCAGGGTCGTGATGGTCAGTGGATCCCACGTTCTGAAACAACCTGTTCATAGCAGGCTCATGCATAGGTCTGTGTCCTCATTATTGTTAAGGTTCACTCGAGGTCTCTTTGTAGCTCCCAGTAAACACACTGATTAAGGCCTAGCTTTTATTTTATTTATTATTATTATTTATTTATTTATTTTTGCGGTACGCGGGCCTTTCACTGTTGTGGCCTCTCCCGTCGCGGAGCACAGGCTCCGGACGCGCAGGCCCAGCGGCCATGGCTCACGGGCCCAGCCGCTCCGCGGCATGTGGGATCTTCCCGGACCGAGGCACGAACCCGTGTCCCCTGCATCGGCAGGCGGACTCTCAACCACTGCGCCACCAGGGAAGCCCAAGGCCTAGCTTTTAAAAGTTAAAAAGTAGTATTGCTTTTGTGACTATTAGACTAATGAGGCACATTTTGCTGACCTAAATTAGAGCTTAGGTTCTAAACTATTTTTTCAAAATACAGTGACAGTCGTCCTAAGCCCAGCGTGCCTAATACCTTCAAGTTTTGCAGTAAAGATGTAAATAAGAGCTGGGTAATGCCTTTCTGCGATGACCTCACAGTCTAGTTAAGGAGATGACTGTAACACAGGTGACAAGAGTTCTAAGAGAAGTTTTGGTGACATAGCGGGGAAGCTCCTCAAAGAGCACGGCGACAGCACAGAGAGCAGTCTCCATTTGGGGGGAAGGAGAGGTTGGACTGGATGGCTTTGTCTGAAAATTCTTCTGTAGAAGCAGAATCGGTTCACCTATAGATTCGTCCATTTCATTAAGATGCCAGCTTTGCAAGCATGTGGAGAGTGAAAAACAAAGGATCCTTGTGTGTTCATACCACAGGAGCATTTGGGATGTCTTGTTATCCAAGTGATAATCCTTTTTGCATTTAGACCAGCCTGACTCTTAATGTGCATTTCGGGGGTAGACGGCCTAATGAAGGGAGTCGGTGAGTTAGCTGTGTTCTCCCGCTCTGCGGTTGACGTCTACATCGGGACTCACTCTGTTTCGTTTCCTCAGGCTCCTTCCAACATGAAGTCAGTGCTTCAAGCAGGGTGGCTGTTGACAGTGGCAGCTGGCAACTTCATTGTCCTTATCGTAGCAGGAGCGGGCTCGTTCAGCGAACAGGTACTGGTGCAGACAGAGATCGCGCGTCCCTCTGTCTTCTCACCTGTTAATCGTCATCGCGACGACCCTCCCTAGCTGTCTGTATACACACGTGGTCCTCTTGGCTAATGGCTGAGGAGAACTGCCAGACCAGCCAGACAGGGCAGATACAAAAAGGCCTTATGGCCAAGTGCGTGCTGATGCTTCTTATTTCTACTTGGAAAATAACCAGATGTAACCAGATGGGGTTAACATACCTACACGCTCATATGGTTTTACTACCAAAGGAAACATCTTTCCTGGCCTCAGTGAATGCGGCTCAGTGGCCCCAAAGCAGGCGTGTTATCCAGAAAGTTTCACAGTACCTAAAGTTAAAGCCATCCTAAAGGTTGTCGTAATTTTTCCCATTAAAATAAAATGAGGGCTTTTCTGGTTCTGGAACTCTCCATCAGCACTCAGAATCTCTGCCTCATGAGGGAGCTGTCCCTTTACCCCATCAGACTCATTACTTCCCCCACCAGGTCCCATCAGAGCCTGTGCTAATCCTGCATGCTCATGACCTCAACGTTTTGCCGAAAGATAACATGGGGGTCTTACCTGAGAACACTTCAGCACATTCTTTTTCCCTCAAGAGTACTCTGCCTGGTGTGCTCTGGGTCCCCATCCTTCCAGGGGCCAGCTATTTGTCTTAAGACTCGGGTTTTTCGGAAATTTTGTCTCGTCTTCTTAAAGTCCTGGGTGTCTGCACTCCAGAGCCGTTCCAAGAATGTGACTGTTACATTGGGCATTCAAGAAAAGCTGGCCATTCTGTATCTGTGGCAGTAGCTACCAGTTTCCCCTAACAACTTCATTTCCAACACCTTCGATCTGGATGTCTCTAGAAAACATACCCGCGATATATACATTCCCATAACCTGTATTGTTTTTGTTTCTTTCCTTGCTCCAACTTCAATTCCTTCAAAGTGGGCCGAGTATGTTCTGTTTGCGGGGTTGCTTCTGGTCGTCAGCGTAATATTTGCCATCATGGCCCGATTCTATACGTACGTCAGTCCAGCAGAGATTGAAGCTCAGTTTGATATGGATGAAAAGAAAAAGTACCCGGAAGAGAGTAACCCATATCCCAAGTTGGACTCCGACTTACAGACACAGCTGTGAATATCAAGAAGCAAGTGGAGGACGGATTGGGCCCAGGATGTGCCCAGGTGTCTGTCCCCTGGGGGCAGGACACTCTGTTGTATGGCCGCTGATGGGGAAGACTTCAGAACTGTGAAACAAACCAAGAAAGCTGTTCTCTAAGCAGCCAGCAATGAACCTAACACTCTAAAAGAAGTCCTTTTGTTTGTTTGTTTTTCAGAGAAGTCTTATTTAAAGCATACACACACACATACACATACTTTTACAACACTGAGTCCATACCCTGCCTTTAACTCCTTTCCTAACACACAAAGTTATTTTGGCCTAACTTGAATTTTTGAAATGGTGGCAAAGTTCCATATTGTTTGCATTCAAACACTCTATGGAAACAATGTTAAATGAGGCAAAAAGTGACTGTTTAGGCTTTAGAATGGTACACCATAAGGACCGGCTAGTAGGAACTGGTAACTTTACCTTCTGTTTTTAGTTTTGTCTTTCCAGTCCCTACCTCTTTTTAAATTATGTATAACTCAAAAAACTACTCAGGTAAAGGCAAGTCATGATTTTTAGAGTTTCAATGGTATGAAATAAATTCTCATTCTTAAGAGTAAGCGTCTGTGTATTTGGGTGGGGGCAGAGTAAGAAATCCTTAACATTTCCTTTCCTGATTATAAAAGCTGTGCCCGCTCATTAAAATTTCCTCAGAAGGTGATAAAAGCATGAACAAAGCAAGACCCACATACAGTAAATTCCAGGAACATGAACTATCGAAGTTCGTTTCCTGCTTTTCTCGGGGTTATCTGTGGCTACACTGCTCTTTTCTACTAGGAGCTTCCCGTGTGCGTATTTTTGTACCATCTCAAAGTGTTTTTCTCAATACTCGTGAGCATTTTTCTACTTGAATAAAAATCGTTCCAAAATATTATGAACACTTCCTGCCAAATTCATCCTATAGATATTTATCATATAACCATTCCCAGGTATCAGACTCAGAACGAGTCCGCTTTGGCACTCTTGGAAAAACGAGCAACAGTTCTCAGACAGACGTGTGCACAGTTCTGAATGTGGAAACTGGTTCCTGGGTTAGGAGCTTGGATCTCTAAGATGCTTCATGCACAAGCTTGTCATTGCAGTGTGGAGACGGAATGAAACAGAGAAACAAAGTCTAGAGTGAGAAACGCAAATGTAATGATCAAAGCTTGCCGAGGACCTTTTCTACCCTTTGGATCAAGTCCTCATTCCTTAACTGTTTCTTCTGTGGATATGTCACCTTTCTCTCTGATCTACCAACTTCTTCTAGTTCCTGGAATGCAATGGGTTCTCACTTCTAGTCAAAGGCAAAAGAAAAATCAGGTCTTGAGACACTTATTTTCTACCCACCCCTCGCCCACGCACTCCTCCTGGCAAAATGCTCTTCATATTCAGGATCCAGGCCACTTCCTCCAACGGTTTTCCTGTTCCCCAGTTTCGTTACCAAATTAAGTTGCATGGTCCCTGTTTGAGCCCTAGCCCAGCTGGGTTCAAGAAGGCAAATAACAAAACTGAAGCTGAGATGGACACAGCACAAGCTTTATTCATGGGCCAAAGAATGGAGAAACAGGAGGTAAGTTCACAGATCAACTTCTCACCCACCTGGTGAGAGGGATTTCATTTTAGAGTCAAGACGAAGGGAGGAGGAGTGAGGCTAATGACGGGAGGCATATGCATTAGTCTTTTAGCGCTTTTTCCGAGGGAGTGGAGCGCCACCGCGTTTATCCTTTTTTGGTCCTTGATGTCCGGTCATGGCCTTTGGTAGGTGTGTGTCACTTGATATGCTAATGTAGTAAAATCAGTGTATAATGAGACTCAGGGTCTGTTGGAGGTCAGATTCGATTCGGGCCACCGTCTTGGTCCCAGCTGGTTCCATCTGGGTTTGTTTTTTTAATTAATTGATTTATTTATGGGTGCGTTGGGTCTTCATTGCGGTGCGCAGACTTCTCATTACGGTGGCTTCTCTTGTTGCGGAGCACAGGCTCTAGGTGTGCGGGCTTCAGTAGTTGTGGCACACCGGCTCAGTAGTTGTGGCTCGCGAGCTCTAGAGTGCAGGCTCAGCAGTTGTGGCACACGGGCTTAGTTGCTCTGTGGCATGTGGGATCTTCCCGGACCAGGGCTCGAACCCGTGTCCCCTGCATTGGCAGGCAGATTCTTAACCACTGCGCCACCAGGGAAGTTCCCATCTGGGTTTTTTTGTTTGTAGCTTCCTTTCTTATCTCTGGACCCTTTAACTTAAAGATTTATGTTCACTCCTGCTAAAGGTAGGGGTTGGCAGGTTTTGAGCAGAGACCTGGAGCAGCTCTGGCAACAGTCTGGCTGTCTCTCCTCTGCACTCCTGTCTCGCACCCCCGGTGTGTTGTGACTCTCCAGCTTTCCGTGGGCCGGAAGCTCTCTGCATGTATCCTGTGATCCACTTAATTTCCGGAAGGTGGTTGGCCTCTTTGTGTTAAATAACAATTTAAAATCTCTTGGACCACGAGGAGTGAGATGGAAGAGGCTGAGGACTGAACCTTGAGCAGCGGTTTGAATGCGCCTCGGTGACAAGGTCTAGTGCGAAAGACTCGCTATAAGGGACTATGGATTTTGCCTCTCTGCTCATTTCTACCCTCTAACTTACACAGTATGCCTTTGATGGAGGAAAACAACAGTCCCGGTGATGAGCTCTCAGCTCCATTACCCCACTCTCCTCAATAATCCAAAGAGAACTCATCCTAAATCCTCAAAATATATTCTGGTCCTAACACTTCTTACAGCCGCTGGGTAACACGGGGCAACTCTTCACCTTTCGAATCTCATTTTCCTCTCCTACAAAACAAAGAGAGCACGAGACAATGTGAAGTCTCTAAAATCCTCTGTTTGAGGGCACCTGGCACACACCAGGCTTCCAAATGTTGAATGAAGACCTGCCCCTCAATCGACTACGACATTAATATTGAGTATGCTTTGCAGTTGGACGAAAACATTAACTCAGTGTTAATGTGACCTCCACTGGCCTTTAAAGGATAAGAGGGGGGACGGGGGGCATCAGGGCACTTTGATCATCAGGGGTGAGTTTTCAGAGAGATCTTCCCTCTAATCTTCCCATTTCTTCCAAACGTAATCAAGACTGACGGGTGCGACCATGGGGGTTCTAGACAAAAGACTTTGGACAGTGGCAAGTGTCATGAGGCAGGAGTGGCCAAGGGGGACGCATGGGGCCAGATCCACAACCTCTGGTCTTCTGCCTTTTCCTTGGCCCCCATTTTTTTGTGCTTTACACCTTTCTCTAAGTTGCTGATCAGTGTTTAATCAAAATAATTCACTGACTTGAACATTGGCTGAGTGTTGAAGTACGATCCTACATGGGTTGGGGAGAGTATCTGGAATGGAAATGATTTCGTTGTACATAGCAGGATTTCATTGCTTATACCTAAAAGCCAGAATAGTTTGTGGGGTTTTTGTTTTGTTGTTTTTTTAAATTTTTATTTTGTGTTGGAGTATAGGTGATTTACAATATTGTGTTAGTTTCAGGTGTACAGCAAATTAATTCAGTTATACATATACATATATCTATTCTTTTTCAGATTCTTTTCCCATTTAGGTCATTACGGAATACTGAATAGAGTTCCCTGTGCTGTACGATAAGTCCCTGTTGATTATCTATTTTATATATACTAGTGTATATGTTAATCCCAAACACCTAATTTATCCCTCCTCCCCTTTCCCCTTTGGTAACCATAAGTTTGTTTTCTATGTCTGTGAGTCTGTTTCTGTTTTGTAAATAAGTTCATTTGTATCATTATTTTAGATTCCACATATAAGTGATATCATATGATATTTGTCTTTCTTTGTCTGACTTACTTCACTTAGTATGATAATCTCCAGGTCTATCCATGTTGCTGCACATGGCATTATTTCATTCTTTTTATGGCTGAGTAATATTCCATTGTACCATCTTCTTTATCCATTCTTCTGTCAACGGGCATTTAGGTTGCCTCCATGTCCTGGCTATTGTAAATAGAGCTGCAACGAACATTTTGGTACATGACTCTTTTTGAATTATGGTTTTCTCAGGGTGTATGCCCAGTAGTGGGATTGCTGGATCACATGCTAGCTGTATTTTTAGGTTTTGAGGAACCTCCATACTGTTCTCCATAGTGGCTGCACCAATTTACATTTGCACCAACAGTGTAGGAGGGTTTCCTTCTCTCCACACCCTCTCCAGCATTTATTGTTTGTAGACGTTTTGATGCAGAATATTTTGGACAGTGGTTATAACGTCCACATGAATCTTATTGGCCTATTCTTGTTTTGTTTCCACGTGTCTCCATAATTTTTTTTTCATTTTGTGGATGTTCTTTATTTCTTTCAGGGTACTAACATTTATTTTGCATCTATTTTAGACTTTATAAAGTTACTTTATTCAATGCATCTTCCAGTTTAATTTTTGTTGACCATTTTAGCCATAGATTTTTGTCATGCATTCTGGACTACTTCTGCAGCTTCATTTTTTTTTTTATAAATTTATTTATTTTTGGCTGTGCTGGGTCTTCGTTGCTGCACGCAGGCTTTCTCTAGTTGCAGCGAGCGGGGGTACTCTTCTTTTTGTTGCGGTGCACGGGCTTCTCATTGCGGTGGCTTCTCTTGTTGCGGAGCATGGGCTCTAGGTGCGTGGGCTTCAGTAGTTGCAGCACATGGGCTCAGTAGTTGTGGTGCAAGGGCTTCGTTGCTCCGCGGCATGTAGGATCTTCCTGGGCCAGGGCTCAAACCTGTGCTCCTGCATTAGCAGGTGGATTCTTAATCACTGCGCCACCAGGGAAGTCCTGCAGCTTCATTTTTTTTTATGACAAATAGAAGTAGTTAACACTTATTGGACACTGAATATGGGCAGACAGCATGTGTAGCACTTTACTGTGTCATGTTTACAAGCATGTGGTCCTTGCAATAGCCCTATAATTTAGATTCCTGTTATTATTCCCGTTCCACAGAGCAGAAAACAGGCACAGAGAAACCAAGTAATCTGCCTAAGGTCACATCTACCATCTGGCTTAAGAGCCCAGGCTACCAGCCACTACACCAGCCTGCCTCTCACTGCCAATGGTTACTGGACAGTATGGATTAACTGAATTTAATCCTTATAACAGTAATAAAGAAGGTGTTATTACCCCCATTTTAGAGATGAGAAAACTGAGGAATAACCAGCTTAAGTAACTTGCCCACAGCCATATACCCAACAGTTGGCCAAGCCAGGATGTGAACCCAAGCATGTCTGAGTGGGGAGAAGTACCTATCTTCTAATCACCAGGCTGTACTGTCTTTTTTCACGAAGTCAAATGCAGACATGTGGTGGCAGAAGTGATGTACCAGGGACAAGGACAAAGGGGGCACTGGGGGGCCTCCAAGAAGCACGATCCACCCGAAATCCAGGTGGACACCCCAGGGCTGGCCTAGATGGGCAAGAGGGGCCATGTGTAGGGAGGAGAGGCTGGTAAACCCTGCTCTCAAAGGATGAAACAGAACAGATTAAACACAGTTACCATCTTAGAGGGATCCAGGACCTCCTGTAAAGACCTTGTGACGTTCTGGAAACACTGGAACCCCCTCCCCCGTGGATCTGGGTTTTGCATGCCCCCATGGCCAGTGGGAGTCCTGGCGTTGGCGCCTCCGAGGTCATGGTGATCAGCTCTGAAGCTCGCCATGCAGGGGCCAGGGTCTCACGTGAGGGGCAGCCGGCTTGGGAGGCAGGGGTAGGTGTGGGCTACAAAGGAGGAGTGGCCAGCAAGTCACAGCAGGGGCCACAGACAGCGGGCAAGCTGTCTGGTTTCCTTTCTCACTGTGGTAAAACACATGGGACAAAGTTCATCGCGAACCATTTTGAAGTCTCCAGAGTCCAGAGGCATTAAGAGCATCCACTCGGCTACGCAGCCCTCACCACCGGCTGCTCCAGAGCTTTTATCATCTTGCAAAACTGAAACTTCATCCTCATTAAACACTACCTCCCCACCCCCTGCTCCTCCCAGAGGCCTCCAGCCCCTTCCACTCACCTCCATCCTGTGACGTCGGAGGCCTTTCAGGCTTCCTGGAGAAGCCCTGAGTGTCTGGGGCCTCCAGCTCACACCTGATCAAAAGCGATAAACAGGAGAGAGCCTGGGCCGCCCGGGGCTCCGAGGTGTGTCCGTGGGGACACAGCCCACCTCCAGCCCCTGCAGCCTGACCACGGAGCGTCTGTCCCCCCTTCCCAAATCCTCCTGACCTCTGACCACTCAGAGCCTCCAGGGTTTTTATTTTCTGGAATGTCTGGCTTGTTCTAAGGAGACTTGGAGGCTCAACAGATGTGTTTAAAGACTCATAAGGAGCAGGAGCCGGATCTGTAAGGTTGCTGTTCTGGTGCCCTTGAAACAGAGACCCTTGCACGTTTTTTTTGTTGTTGTTGTTTTTTCTAATATTTTCCAGTTGTTTTTTTTCTTTTAATTTAAAAAATAATTTTTGGCCACACCGTGTAGCCTGTGGGATTTTAGTTCCCTGACTAGGAATCGAACCCTAGCCCTCGGCAGTGAGAGCACAGAGCCCTAACCACCGGATCACCAGGGAATTCCTGAGAGCCTTGCATTTCTTAAGGTGGCAGGTCCCAGAGGCCAGTGAGGGGCCCTAAGAGCTTTTGCTGTGTGCAAGTCCGCCTTAAGTGCTGAATGAAGAAAGTGCTTCCCTTAACAGTTTCCGTTTCATATGTGGCTCCTAAATCAGTCTCTGCCCCCATCACCACAGGGAAGAGGAGGGAAGTGCAGGCCATCTCTCACAGAACTCCCTGTGTAAGGCTTCCCAGCTCTGCAATTACCAGCAAAAGGTGCCGAGAGCCCCTCCTGAAACTGTACCTTTGGGCAGAGATGACATTCTCAGCTGCCCCATGCTGTTCAACAGATTTCAGTCTTGGTAAGACTAACCTTCAATGAGTCATCAGTCTTACCTGGATCCTTGGTTTGGCTTACAAACCTGCAAAGAACTCTTAATATATCCCACTCAGCTACTAACAGTCACAACCCATGTGTGTCCAATAAGTATTAAGGCCCTATAGCAGGCAGCCCAGGCAGGAGGGAGGGAGCCCTCATGATGGAATTAGTGCCCTTAGAAGAAGTGAGAGCTCTCTCCCTCTCCCCACTGCTACCCCCTCTTTCCCTCCCTCACCTCTCCACCCCCAGGCAGCCGTCTGCAAGCCAGGAAGAGAGGCCTCACCAGAAACCAACCCTGATAGCATCTTGATCTTGGACCTCCAGCCTCCAGAACTGTAAGAAAATTAATTCCTGTTGTTTAAGCCACTGAGTCTGTGGCATTTTGTTAAGGCAGCCCAAACTGGCTAATACAGGGTCCAACTGTCCCTGTTTGTCAGGGACTGAGGGAGTTCCCAGGACAGTCCTGGGCAAACTGGGATGAGTTGGTCAGCCTAATTTAGAAGACAATGTATGTGCAGTGCTTGGGCTTCCTATAGTGCACGGCAAGTAGTAAGTGCTCTATAAACACAATTATTATTTCATTCCTTCAACAACAATTATTTAGTAAGCACTTGCTCTGTGCTCAATGCAGTTTATTTTATTTTTTATAAATTTATTTTATTTTTGGCTGCATTGGGTCTTCGTTGCTATGTGCGGGCTTTCTCTAGTTGTGGCGAGCAGGGGCTACTCCTTGTTGCGGTGCACGGGCTTCTCATTGTGGTGGCTTCTCTTGTTGAGGAGCATGGGCTCTAGGCACGCGGGCTTCAGTAGTTGTAGCATGTGGGCTCAGTAGTTGTGGCTCGCGGGCTCTAGAGCGCAGGCTCAGTAGTTGTGGCACGTGGGCTTAGTTGCTCCACGGCCTGTGGGGTCTTCCCGGACCAGAGCTCGAACCCGTGTCCCCTGCATTGACAGGCGGATTCTTAACCACTGCGCCACCAGGGAAGCCCTCAATGCAGTTTAGTACACTAAGGGTACAAAATGGATAAAGCCTGCCCTTGTGGAGTTGGCAAGCGTTTATTGAGTACCCAGACCAGATCGCCAGGGTCTAGCTGTGAAGAGTTTATGTAGGGATGTGTCAGAATGGGAGGACAAAGTTTGGGCAGGGAATGGCCCTCCATTGCTTCTCCTTGCTGTTCCCCGGCAGAAGCCACCAATCGAGGCAGTCACCTCGGTTGCTTCCTGTTTCTAAAAAACAGAAGCCCGAGAACCTGGGTAGCACCAGGGCCTGGTTAAATGACCACAGGTGTTTTGCCCGAGGGCCCTGGGCAAGCCCAGCCCCCAACTTTCCTTTTGACTAAGCAAAGACATCGCAAACTGCTCCCCTGGAAGTTCCCCAGTGTGGCCACAAGATGGCAGAAGAGAACATCCTTGGGAAAACTTGCCACAACATGCCAACAAAAGGCTTTTGTAAATGTCATAATTACCTTATTCGGAATTTTTCATGAATGCACATCAGAAGGCCTCATCATACACGGCGTATTTTTTTCTGGAAGTTCCATTCTTGGGACTGGCATTAGTGGACTCTATTCTATCTGGGACTCAGGTATAAATTCCAGCAGGGGTCGCTGTTCCTTGGGATGACACCAGGCAGCAGGTAGAAGCAACAGCCTTTGTGTGAATTGGGAAAGAAACACATTTATCAAGCACTTCCTACAAGCCAGAGTTTGCATTATCTAATGCACATCCTCATCCACTCATTTAATTGTGCAATAAATATTTATTAAGCTTCTCGTGGTTTCCAGGCACTGATACAGACCACGTAAACTAATAAATATATAATAGTGTCAGGTGTTGATAAATGCTATGAAACAAAAAATAAACAGAGTAAGGGGTGAAGGCTGGTATTTTAGAAGGAGTGGCCCAGGAGGGCCTCTCTGAAGAGGTGACATTTGAGCAGAGACATGCATGGAGTAAGGGAGCGAGATGGGGAAGAACATTCTGGAAGGGGTCCTAACAAGGGCGGATGCCTGAGATGGGAATATGGTTCGTGTGTCTAATAACAGCAAAGAGGCTCCCGTGTCTGGAGTGTGGTGAGCAAGGGGTGAGGGAGAGGTGACCCGGACTGATCGTGTAGGGCCTTGGGGGCCATGATAAGACTTTGGGTTCTCTCCTGTGCGTGTTGGGAAGCTGTCAGACAGTGGTTCTCAATGCGGGCTCCCCTCAGAATCATCCGAGGGGCTCTAATCCCAATGCCTGGGCCTCCCTAGACCCAGAATCAGAACTCTGGGGTTGCAGCCTGGGCATCTGTTTTTTTCTAAACGCGCCAGGGATTATTAGAAACCAAGGTTGAAGCCACAGCATTCGATATCGTGTGAGAGCACAATAGAAACTGCAAAAGCACGGCGCAAACACTGTGATTCGCGATAACGTGTGCCTTTCGGGAACAACTCTGGGTCTAGTAAGTGCGCGGAAGCATGACGTGGGTCACTGAGCACAGCTCTTTAATGCTATGAACTTTTTAAGTTGGAACCCCTATCTCCCATCAACAGCAGTGAATCTTTCCTGGGGAAAATGAAATTCCTAAAGCATCGTGAGTCATTAGAAGCTATGATGACCAGCATAAGAAATAGGGTGATACAGGTAAAATACAGGCATGTCTCTGTTTCTATAAACTTGTCAGGTATGTTTAGATGTAAACTAACCAAGGCAAGGTTTGGATTTCCTCGGTGCTGTTGTTCAGAACAAGCATAATGAGATGCTGGTGGTCACGTCTCCGGAAACAGCAAAACTCCTCTCACATCCTCTCCCTTCCTCTGGGTCCTTTGTTTTCTTGTTCTGTTCACATCTGCATGTGCCCTACTGAAGGCCTCTGTGGAAATGAGAATGCTCATTTTATTGAGCAAACATGTGTTGACTTTGATTCGAGAAAAAAATGTGTTGGGAGTTTCTTAAGAACATCCCCAGTGGTGCCTGGAATGCCCGGCAGAAGCATGTATAATTTTTAGATCATTTTCTCAAGCAAGGTGTGCCAGCCAAGGCCTCTGTGCCTTACCTTCGACATATCAGCACCTCCACACAGAGGAACTTTGAATATTACAAACAACTGCCCTGCTTGGACCCCATTTTGTTGCAAACTTAAGTATGATGGGATTCCTTCCTGGCCTGAGTTGGGGTCCCCATCTCTGCCCTGAGAAGATTACCAGCAGTTTGGAACATTGCCTCCATTTGCTGGAACTCTTTCCAGGAGTTCTACGGAACCCTGCCAGCCTCTCTTCTGGACGATCCTCCTTCCTGACCCCACTCCTCCAATCACTGGGCAGCAAAATCCACCCTGGGGCCAAGAAGCCATAGACGTAGATGTTGAAACTGACGTTTCCCACCTTCAGCATAAAAATCAGTTAGGTGTGGCATTTAGCAGTGATGAAGTGCCTGTGAAGCCTTTTGACTGGTCTTTGAAATTTCTGACTGCAATTTAAAAATAAATCAAAGAATGGTAGACCCTAAACAATGTGGTTTGGGCAGCAGAGATAGGAAACAGCACTGCACTAACCCTTCCTTTGTTCTTCTCCAGTGAGTGGTGGTGTGAAGCGTTCAGATTATGCTTCCCTTCATCAATAGCTTGGCAAAATTGTGTGCAGAGTGGCTGGTCACCTGCTACCTCAAGTTTATTTTTACAAGGTAGAGGTAAGGCACCCAGTAAGCTTCTCGCTAGAGATTTGATTGCATGAAATCTACCCACACCCACCTGAGTCAAAATAATTGTTCGAACCCAATCCATCTTGAATACTCTGTATTAATGTAGTATATTTTTTAATTAGTCTTTTAAAAATCAAATCAGTACATGCAAAGTCTAGAAAGGCAAAGATCTCTACAAGACTTGTTTGGAGAAATAGTCCGCCGTTTTCCCTCCCCTGGCCGATCCCCACTCCTTAGAGGTACCACTTTGAACTGTTGCAAACAATCTGATGGTTTATCTCCAAGTGGCATGCTTATATAACTACTTGTTGGTTTCTCAGTTCTCAACTTTATATATTAACTGCCTACTGTAGACAATGAGAATTCAGCTCTTCCTCACACCCCCCCTGCCATTCACATCGGCTGCAAATGTGCACTTGTATTGGGGGGAGGGTGTTCCCATCCACTCAGTACAGCTTTATAGTGACTTTAGTTAGATTAATATTCACTGTCACATTGTTATGCTCATGTAAGTGCTGTTTTCACGTAAGCTACGTAGTGTACTAAGATTAGCTTTTCCTTCTCTGCAGATACTGTACTTTGGTTTCCCTGGAGTTACTTACTCTTTTAAAAATTTGCTTACTCTTCTATATATTTTTACTAATTCAGCCTCCAAATCTTCCTTGGTTTAGTAAATATCCTCTCAGTATGATCAAATACACTAAATGTTCTATTGATTTCGTCATCTAAAAGAGGTTTCTTCTGGAGCCTTCTGAAGGACTCCAATCTGGAAGCCAGAAAGAGCCTTTTAAAAGTATCCTGGGGTCCCCTTCACCTCTCTGCTTTGTCACCTCCTGTCACCTTCTGTATCCCATGTCATCTTTTTTCTTGATTCTTTCCTTTTTTCTTTTTTTTTTTTTTTTTTTTTATTATGGGGCACTTTTCTGTAGTAGCTTGCTGAGAAATGAAACATGGGAGGTAAATTTTTTCTAGGATCTTGAATGTCTGAAAACGTTTTTATTCTACTTTCCCATTTGATCGACACTTAGCTGGGTGTAGAATTCCAGCTGGAAGCCATTTTCCTTGGGAACTTTGAAAGCATCCCTCCACTGACTTTGAGCTTTCAATGTTGCTATTGAAAAGCCCAAGGCATTCTGGTTATTGATCTTTTGTATGAAAACGTTTTTCTCCCTAGAAGCTTGTAGAATCATCTCTTGGCTTCTAGTAATTTGAAATTTCATGGTGAAGTATGTTGGTGTGGATCCTTTTTTTTTTTTTTTTTGCGGTACGCGGGCCTCCCACTGCTGCGGCCTCTCCCGCCGCGGAGCACAGGCTCCGGATGCGCAGGCCCAGCGGCCATGGCTCACGGGCCCAGCCTCTCCACGGCATGTGGGATCTTCCCGGACCGGGGCACGAACCTGTGTCCCCTGCATCAGCAGGCGGACTCCCAGCCACTGTGCCACCAGGGAAGCCCGGTGTGGATCCATTTTTATCCATTATGCTGGCTGCTCAGTGGGCCCTTTTTATCTGGAAACTCATGTCCTTGGATTTGGGGCCATTGTCATGAATTTTATTTTAATCCTCTCGCCTCCATTTCCCCTGCTCTCTTCTAGAACTCCTATTATTTAGATGTTATTCCTTCTTGAGTGTCTAATTTTCTTATCCTTTCTCTCCTACATTTTTTTCTTTTTGTTTTACTTTTGAGAAATCCTCAACTTATTTTCCAAATTCCCTAATTTATTTTTCTTAATTCCTACCAGCTTTAATCCAAAGAGTCTTTTTAATTATCTGAATTGTTATTTTTGATGGTATCCAGCTTATATTTCATGAGGACGGTGTCTTCTCTCCTTTTAGACTATGCCCATGGGTATTTTAAGCATTCTTCCCCTATTTAGTCTCTGTTCCCTCCAAGTTGTTTTTCCCCAAATGTCTTATGATTCTTGGCTGTCTGCTCATGTTTAAGAGGAGGGGTCTGAAAAGCTGCTGGGAAGTTCTGTGCACAGACCCATGGTCTTCACTCTAAGGAAATATGGATAAGCCATTTTATTGCAGAAACCCAGAAGGTGGCATTTTTAGATTTTTTTTTAGCTGATCCAGACCAGAGGGTGAAAGCATGACTGTCCTGAGCTCTGAATGGGGAGCAGGGGAGGAGGAACTTAGCATTCAGTGTGTAAAACTTCATTTACGTCCTATGTGTGCTGGCTGTCCCCAAGCCCTTGATGCTTGGTGTTACCCTCTCCAGAGACTAAACCACCAGGGAGGTGGTGGGGTGGGAGATGTACCCCGCTGTGCAGGAACGGGGTAGGGGAGCTTAACAATCAGATCCCATGTGTTGCTCCACCTTCATACCTGCTTCCTAAGGTGCTGATGCTGCCGATTCCTGAGGTGGGTGTGAGTGTGTGCATGGGTGTGTGTGCAACTTGAGTTATTTTATCGCTTCCTTACTATAAAACTTTGAATCCAGCTCTCTGCATTGGCTAAATCACTCACCACTCTTCTATCTGCTTTTCAGCTTCCAAAACTGTCAACATTGTTGTCTTCTTGCCAGTTTCTTGTGAGTTGATACATTTAAAAAAATATATTTCACTATCCTTACTGTCATTTACTGAGTTTGAGGAGGGAGTAGGTGTAAATATTTCTATCCAGTCCACATCTCTATCCAGAAGTCCGCCACCGCTGTGACCCGGGTGTATAGTTGCAGCCTTCTTCTGATTGAACAAACTTTCTGTCTCTACTCTTTCCAGCAACTTGTTCAAGAGGCCTGGAAAAGCCACTTTCTCCCCAGGTCTAGTTTGCCGACCTGTTCTTCCCAAACCCAAAGCAGTCTTCCGGGTCCTGCAGAGGTTAGCTCGCTCCCACTCTCCTTCCGTTGGACTTCAAGCCATAAGCCCATTTGCAGCATCCACTCAGGACAGACTTGGTGGGGCTGAAAATCCAAGGACCCAGGGAGAGTAGAAGTTATTTATCCCCACTGACATCCTGACATTAAGAACCAGGCAGCCTCAAATTCTGATCTGGCCACCTGGCATCCAGGGAAGTTGGTTTCTGATTTGCTTTTAATTTCTTTTCCATCTGCTTAGACTTAAAAACAGGGAAAAACTCTAGTCGTGTACTTGCCTTTGGCTGCAAGTAACAGAAACCACAAGCCACACAGATGTAGGTAACGTGGACATGTTTTGGCTACACGATTGAAAGTCCAAAGATAGGACAGGCTGCAGGGTTGGTTGATCCAGCTGCTCTACGATGTCATCAGTGACTCCATTCTTTCAGCCTCCATTTTCTTTCAGTTTTTCTCCATCCACATCATTCTCATTTCATTTTCCCCTCGTGGTTATAGGAGGGCTATGCCAGTAGCAGTGCTTCCTTAGTCATGGTCAATTTCAGTACACACGTGAGAGAGAAGAGACTTTCAACTCACAACTGGGTGTATGTGCATAGCATGTGACCCACGTCTGGCTCATCACTGTTAGCAGAGCACGTGCACAGCCAGCTCAGGTCCGGGCAGTGGGGAGGTTGTCAGGAGACCAGGACAGGGCAAAAGAGGTGAATGCCTTAAAACTAGGGTGGTGGCAATGGGACCAGGAAAGAAAGAAGAGTATTCAGGGGGACATCGTTTGAGGTGATTGGGAAGTCAAGTAGGAGAGCAACTTGAAGAAGGCTGGGGAGGAAGAAGGACCAGTGGAGGAGATTTGGGGGCATGAGAATTTGGAGGGAGAGAAAAGCCCCCTTGGGGCACTACATCAGTCAGGCCCTGTTGTGGGCTGAACTGTGTCCCCCCCAAAAAGATACGTTGAAGTCCTAACCCCTGTTTCCTGTGAATGTGACCTAATTTGGAAATAGGGTCTTTGTAGATGTCAACAAGTTAGAGTAGGGTGGGCCCTTAATCCAATGTGACCAGTGTCTTTACAGGAAGACAAGAGCTATAGAGACACAGAGGGGAGAGTGCCGTGTCATCAGGAAGGCAGAGACTGGAGTGAGGCACCCACAGGCCAAGAATGCCCGAGCTTGCTGGCAACGCTGGAAGCTAGGAGAAATACCTAGAACGGAGTCTCCCCTGGAGCCTTCGGGGGGAACATGGCCCTGCTGACAGCTGGCACTTTGAGTTTGGACTCCTGGACTCTAGAACTGTAAGGGAACGAAGTTCCGCTCTTTTAAGGCACCCAGTTGTGGTAGTTTGTTATGGCAGCCCTAGGAAACTCATACGGGCCCCCATCAGAAAGCAGATGGCGCCCTCGAAGTGGGGAAGTGAGAAGAGTCTGTAGAAACCATAAGCAAGAAAGACGGTGGGTGAGGCTGGTGGGACCAACACGATGATGAAGCACCTGGATTTGGTAAAAACCTTACTAGTACGAGACAGAGGCAAAGGGAGGGAGCAGGTACTGGAACCCAGAGAGGGCAGCTCAGCCGTGGGAGAGGGTGATGGTCCTTGACGGAGGGATGCAGCCAACCCAAGGCAGCCTGGGAGGAGAGATACCCTGACTTCCCTCTCCTCCTGCCTCCCACTGGCTGAACCCAACCAGAAGCCCGTGCAAGGAAGCCCGGTGGGCAGTTCACGTAGACAGCCTCCCGGGGCAGAGAGCAGAGTGGAGGTGGGCAGAGAATGGACCTGAAGGGGCCCCTGGAAAATATTCCTGGGAAAAAATTGGGGAATGTGGTTTTAGCTAGAACCTTCTGAGAGAAACTGTCAATAGGCTGGTTGCCTAACCAGCTGATGTGAACTAGCTTCGTGGTTCCCCAGCTGGAATGGGTCTTGGGGCAAGGGGCTTGGTTTGGGGCTGGGAGGCCACACCTCAAATCCCAGCTGGCTGCTCCAGATGGCCCACACGGGCCTTGCCTCAGTTTTGTTCCTGCCTCTGAAAAAGGTTACTGTGCCCAGGGACCTGTTCCTAACAACTCAGGACTCCCGTCACATTTCAGATTTAGGCTTAAAAAAAAAAAAAAAAAAAGCATAGCACATTATCGTGGAAATCACTCAGAACCTTTATTATGGCATAAAAATTAGGATTTTTAATAGCCTAATGAGAATTGAAAACTATACCTTGGAATAAAGCAAATAACCAAATTCCAGTTAAAAACTCTGAAGCCTGCTGTGCCCTCTCTCAGTTGTGGGATTTTTTTGTTTGTGTTTTTGTTTTATTTCAAAATTGAACTTTTTACAAAGTTTTGCATTAAGTTTGTCATATTTTGCATCCATTTGTCATTAAGGGAGAATAAAGTTATTTGGATTATACATCTCCGGAAAATGAAAAACAAATGAAATTTTTTTCTATTTAATTCTGAACTGCCTCAACGGCCGGTTTTTACAGAGTATTTTATACAACAGCTGAACTCAACATTAATCTATGAACCAAACATTTCCAAGGGCAGAGGACTCAGAATTATAATAGTTCTGTTACAGAACAAAACCATCCATTACTATCCCTTTCTGCATATGCACAAGTCTTTCATTCTCATTAAATTGTAAAAATGATGAAGTAGTGGCCTCCATGAGATATGTAACATGCTTGTCAATGAAAAAATACATTTGAGGGAGAGGATTTTATTTATAGATGATCATAACCAATGTAGTCAGATCAATGTAGCCATGTTGGAGAGGTGTCCAATAAATCATTCCCATTTCGTAAGAGTTATCGTGAGCTTCCTCACCAACAGATTTGAACATAGTAAAATGGCTAGAGCTGGGATTTTTTTGGCCAAATGAGATGAAAGATCACTGTTACAAAAAAAGAAATAATTATAATAGCACTAGCTCCCATTTATTGAGCCCTTACGGTGCCTGATCCACAGGCATGAATTTATTTACTTCTCACGACAGCCCTGTGGAGTGGGCTCTGCTATTACCCATTTTACAGATGGGGCCCATGCCCTGTTCAATGACAGGCCATATTTTTTTGTTTGTTTTTTTTTTTAATTTTATTTATTTTTGACTGCGTTGGGTCTTTGTTGCTGCGCATGGGCTTTCCCTAGTTGCGGCGAGCAGGGGCTTCTCTTCGTTGCGGTGCGCGGGCTTCTCATTGTGGTGACTTCTCTTGTTGCGGAGCACGGGCTCCAGGCGCGCGGGCTTCAGTAGTTGTGGCGCACAGACTTCGGTACTTGTGGCTCGCGGGCTCTAGAGCACGGGCTCAGTAGTTGTGGCGCACGGGCTTAGTTGCTCTGCAGCATGTGGGATCTTCCCGGACCAGGGCTCCAACCCGTGTCCCCTGCAGTGGCACGCGGATTCCTGTGATTTAACAGGGGTTTTCTCCCCTCTTGTGTAAGACAAAATCCAAGATTTGATTTTAAGAAGAGCTGTAGTTCAAGAATAAATTGATAAGGCATGAATTACAAGATTGATCATGAGAATAGAAAAAAGAAGCCTTAACAATGAAGTCATAGATTCTCCCTAAATGGCTTTGTGAAATTAACATTGCATGTAAAAATACAAGTTTTTGTTTGATTGATTAACTTTGGGAACTAGATTAACTAATTCTAAAGTTGACATGAACAGATAGACATGTAAGAATACCAGGAAAACCCTAAACAAGGAGACCATTGAGAAAGGACTGCCCTGCAGGATAATGTCAAGAACTGGATGAGAGTGGGAGATTTTACCCTTCTTGCAAGCCAGGAAGCTGCCCCACCACAGTTGCATGAGGCTTGTAGAAGACATGAGATCCCCCAGTACATCCAAAGTGTCGGCATCATCAACGTTTTCCTGTGTGGCTTCCCCAAGCCTTTCCCAGAGGTGACATGAAGAGGGCCAGGTGGGTTGCATTAAGGGGAAGAGACCCTGAGTTCAGGAAGCCCACATCATCATGGGCAGGACCATGCCTGCCCTTTGCTTCCAGGAGACACTGCCTCTATCTTCCAAGGCTGTTTGCTACACACATATCCTTGATAGATAGCCCAGAACAAAGGCATCTTCAGCTCAAAAGATGTGCAAAAATGCAAGAGACCAAAGACAACTGTCTCCCAACAGATATTGTATTATACAATTTCTATAATTAAAACAGGGTCATGAAAAGACAAATAGAATGGGACACACAGATCAAATAGACCCCAATATATGGGAATTTAGAATTTGATAAAGGTGTCATATCAAATCACTGGGAAAAAAACATGAACTTTTCAAAAAATGGTGTTAGGGAAATAGAGTAGTTATCTGGGGGAAAATTAAGTTGGCTTCATATGTCACAATGTGCTCAGAATCATTCCAAATGAAGAAGATATTTAAATACCTAAAAAATTAAATACCTAAAACTATGTGGAATTGTGCACATCAAAGCAATACTTATATATATACCATCCTACTGGGAAACTTAGCTTTATTTGCAATTTTCTAATTTTCTAAAGGCCAATAAATATAGAAGGAATGATGGAGTTAGAACATTGCCATTTTGAACCATCATAGTAATGATTGATTAAAGCTAGAAATATCAATGGTGCTAAAACCACTAGATGAAGGTTTGGGGAATGTAATGGTTAATTCTGTGTGTCAGCTCAGCTGTGCCAGACATTTGGGGAAACACCAGTCTAAGTCAACACTGAAATCTGTAGTCTCTGAGTAAAACAGATTATCCTCCACAATGTGGGCGGGCCTCATGCAACCAGTAGAGAGAAAGCCTGGGGCTCCCAGAGGAAGCGGGAATTCTGCCTCTGTGCACACATCCTATTGGTTTTGTTTCTCTGGAGAACCCTAATACAATGGTATATTCCCACAATTAAATTATTCATTGCAAAGGAAAAAAAGGAACTTTGCAGTGGAGGGAGCTGGAGGGCAGTTCTTTAACCGAGGGGCCACCAATAATGGGAAGAACCAGCATCACATGCCCCTGAGGCAAGGCCCTGAGAAGGATCTAATAGCATCAATGTGGCAATCCTGCCAAAAACGAACAACCCGATTCTAATCAGGAGGAAAGCTGATTGCAATCACAAGGAAACAATCACAGCTAAAACGGAGGGGGCTTCCCTGGTGGCACAGTGGTTACAACTCCGTGTTCCAATGCAGGGGGCCTGGGTTTGATCCCTGGTCAGGGAACTAGATCCCACATGTATGCCACAACTAAGAGTTCGCATGCCACAACTAAAGAGCCTGTGAGCCACAACTAAGACCCGGTAAAACTAAAAAAAAAAAAAAAATGTAATCCTGGACTAGATCCTGGATCAAAAAAAATTTTCTATAAAGGATATTAATGGAAAATTGGTTAGATAATAGGATGGCATTGTTAAAATCTCCTGACTGACTAATTGTACTGTAATTAGTTAAGAGAATATCTCTCTTCTTAAGAGAGAAGGAGGGGGAAGAGGGAGAGAGAGCAGGAAAGCAAAAAGAAAATGTGTAAAAATGGCTAAAATTGGTGAATTCATGTAAAGGGTATATGGAGTTCATTATACTATTCTTATAACTTTTCTGATGTCTGAGATTTTTTTCAGGATAAAGAGTTTAAATTTAAGAAAGAAAACATAAGCATTGTAAATGTTTAAATCAAATATTAATAAGCCTGCTTTGAAAAGACAGACAGAAGGATTTCCAATTCATTTAATTACATGGCAAAAATTTTTGCGCCTTCATGCCACTATTCTAGCCATATAATCAAGATGAAGTAAGGTGTTGCAGCAGTAAGCTTTCCACTTGCCCTCCCCCAATTATCTGGTACGAGTCCTCATGGGGTCCTCCCTCCCCACAACTGATACAATTGGTATAAATTCAAAGCCAGGTATTATCTGGCTTGGTACAAGAACTATTTTTTTAAATGCCTGTACCTATGATATGTTTTTCTTCCTTTACCTGTTTATTTTAAAGATTTCTTGAATTGCGGTTTATTTTGTCTTAAAGCTCTGATCAAGCCCCATTTTCATACTTTACAATATGGCAACTCTGCCATCATTACGGGATTTCAGCTCATGCGAAGTCAGGAGCAGAACCGGCCCATCCTAGAAAGTTGGGATTCAGCCCAGGAAGGGGTGTGCAGTGGAGGGACATTCTTGTCGGAAAACCCGACAATGGGCAGTAGGGGCGCAGCCCCAAGCTCAGGGTTTCAAGGGCCGGCTTTGGGGACCTTCGAGACTTAGGAGACAGGGCAGGGTCCCAGTCCTGGAGGACCTCTGGACAAAAGAACTCAGAGCAGAAGTGGGGACAAGATGAGCGTCCAGGTGCTAAAATGCTCATACCAAACAGGGCACTGGTCTCAAAGCAGAAGTGTAAGGGGCATCAGTGTAGGGTGAGCTGCTAGACCAGCGTTGTCACAAGCTCTTGAGGTCACAACTCCTTCAGCCATTTTGGTTACCCTCTGACCTTTGCCTTCATTGTCCTTTACTCACCCCTCCCCCTGCCCCACCCCGACTTCCCCAAGGACCAGCCATTTAGAACTGTGCAGACTCAGTTTGACGGTGTCCTCAGTGACCACGGGTGCACTGAATGTTTACTTTGGCTGAATAGGAGTGACTGAGTGTTAAAATCAATACCTGGTTGACGTTGAAGCCAAATATCAAAGACTAAACTCATGGGTTACAAAAAAAAATCTGAAATATCATCAAAAAGCATTTAATTATTCTTACAATGTTATAAAAATTTTAGAAGTTAATTTTTAAATTTGACATTTCAGTGTTGAAACGATTTCTCTTGCGGCCACGAAACTACATTTTCCCGATATTAGTCACTCGCTTTCAGCGGAACTCGTTGGGGGAGCAAGATTTCTTTGGCTTGGCCTTGCAGGGCAAGGTACTGACGCTGATAATGTTGTCACCAAGTTATTAAGCTTCCATTCCTCTCCAGTGGCAAGCGACAAAGGTAAAGATTTATCTATTCTTTAATGCCTGAACTTAAAGATTGATCAATGGGAATGATGCAAGTTCACTGAAACAATCCTGCAAACTAAGACCTGGGCTGTGCTTTAAGAATGATGCTTTATTACACATCGATATGTTACCAAACCAAACTCGGATCCGCTTGCCCTCACGCAGTAAAAACGATCTACTGACGGCAGGTGGCAGTGAAGGAAAGTGCAGCGTTTATTGCAGAGCGCCAAGCAAGGAGTCCAGGGCAGCACATGCTCAAACACCCAAACTCCCCGGTGGGTTTCAAGGAAGCCTTTTTAAAGGGAAGGTGAGGGAGGGGAATTTCAGTTTGTGCACTATTCTGTGATTGGTTGATGGTGCGGTAACAGGGCGGAGCCACAGGGGTTAACATTATCAATCCTTAGGAGCCCTAGGTCTGGGGGCTACGTGCTCCTGGTCATCAAGTAGTTAACTTCTTCCATTTGTGGTGGTTTTAGCACCTGTAAAACAACTCAGAAAATAGGCATCAGATACTAGTATTATCTGGGTACTTCAGAGAGGGGCTGAAGCAGGGGGTATGGGGGAGGGGTCTGTCCCAGGAAGGGCCCGTGGGGTCCTGCTTAGTTACAGATATTTACTCATATTGGAGAATAAGTATTCAGGGATAACAATAAATGTGAACCTTATTCCTTGTATTCCTGGCATCATCGCGCTGATTAGAGTTAATGGTAACCTAGGTGCCTGAGGTCAGGATGCCTGAAAAGACAAAGTTGGCTCTTTGGCCTTCCACAGGTGCGCCTGATTGCACAGCTGAATCAGATTTGGGCCAAAAGCCAGCGCTAAGCACGCTTGCAGCCTTATCTCTTATTGGGTATTTTTCGAGAAAGGTTTCCTGGTCTCTCTACCAAATATTTTTCGGGAAGGCGCGGTACAACAGGACTAGACCACAAGACTGGTGACTGCCGGGGGCTCACTTAAGCCTCTTTGGGGGATGGATGGCTCTGACCCCACAGCTCGACATACCTGTTCTCTCTGTAGGAACATAACACGCACAGGCAGAATCTGTCCTGCGTCCACACCATCAGAGCAGTGCCCTGCACAAAGCTGGCCATCAACTCATTTTTGTGGAAGGAATGAATGAGTGAAGCAATGAATGGATGTCCAGTCACTGGCAGCAATGGCAACATTTTATTTAAGACCAGCAAATTCCCTGCCTGAGGACATCTGGCCATGACCTAGCTAAAGGCAGAGGGTCTGACCTTATGATTTACTGGAGCTCTTTTTTGACCTCTGATAGCTTTGCTAGAAACCCACCTGGGGCCCCTGGGGGACGTTTTTGAAAAGCAGGAGGCTCACTCCACCAGAGCCCTGGAAGCAGGAGGGAGGCGGGGCCGCATTTCCAGAGCGGGTAGGTTGCAAAGAGAAGGAAAGAGAACGTGGGCGCGCAACGCCTGTGGTGTTCTGGCAGCTCCCGTTCTCTTTTGCTTCCCGCTGCAGCTCAAGCGGCAGCCTTCAGAGTAGGGCTTCTTAAGTTGCTGTTGAATGGCTCTGACTCATCACCTGACGCTCGTTTTTTGCTCTCATTTTCCATTATGGAAACCTTATCTTGTGAGTCGGGATCGGAGATAAAAACGTGAGAATGGCGGAGGGCGGGGGCGGGGAGTGAGTAAAGGCTGTCTGGGGAGAAGGAAGGGGGACAGAAGCCCTCATAAATCCCTCCTTTGCCCAGAGGGTTTCTTTCGCCGGGAACGTGGAGCCCGCTGCCCTCGCTTTGGGCTGCAGGGGGCGGGCGGGAGAGAGGAGCTCATCCGAAAGGGGAAACTGCGCCCCCCCCGGCTGGTTTTTCTGCCTGCCATCCTCCCCAGCCTGGTCCCTCTAAACCAGGAGCCCCTGACTCCTGAGCCAGGTGTGGGGTTTTTAAAATCGAGGCATATTTGATTTGTATTATATTAGTGTCAGGTGTACAACATAAGAGATTCAATATTTTTATAGATTATACTCCATTTCAAGTTACTACGAAATAATGGCTGTATGTCCCTGTGCTGTACAATATATCCTTGTTGATGATCTATTTTATACACGATGGTTTGTGTCTCTTAATCCGCCTTGCCTGTCTTGCCCACCTCACCCCCACTGGTAACCACTGGTTTGTTCTCTATACGTGTCTGTTTCTGTTTTGTTGTATACATTCGTCTGTTTTATTTTTTAGATTCCATATATAAGTGATAGCAAAGAGTATCTGTCTGACATTTGTGGCTTTGGTAAGGGCAAATATAAATTAAGAGGCTTAATTCCTCCGGTTGAAAGGAGGCGGGGAAAAGCCTTCCCCAACCTCTCCCTTTTCTTTCAGAATTTTTCTCTGTCCTTTCAAATGTATGTAAATCTTTTTATTGGACAGAGAAGCCACTTGCCACCCTTAAGACTCAGGGTCATTTCCTCGAGGACCTGGAGCCAGTCCCTTTGCAATGTGATATCAGGGAAGATAAGGCCCTGGCTCCCAGTTTCCCGGGAGGAGATGGGCCGGAATTGTCACCTGACTCTGCACTGTGAAACCCACAAATGTAATCGATGTACCCACTTAGCCACCGAAGAGTGAGGCGCTTCCGGTCTGCAGTCTCATTAGCAGGTTGCCTGCTTGATCGATAGTAAAACTGCTTTCTTTCTCTGCTACCATTGTGGAGAGGTTTTTCAGGGTTAGGAGCAGATTGTGTTTTTAATTCTATTCCCCACACTTTGTACAGCACCAGGAATGAATTTCATGTCAGGGACAAGCAGAGAGACACAAATCCTCTTATTGACCTGACGAAGGCGGTCCAGGCCCAGCGCTCCGTGGCTTCTCTCCCAGATTTTTAGCCGCTGATGTTTGTACTTGTGGGCTTTGAATCGTGGGCAGAACATGCTCTGTGAGCATCAAAATATGGAGCCTAAATCTACAGGAACGGGATTTCGGAAGTGTCCTGAGACGGCTGCTGTTGGCCCACGTGCTTTGATTCCATCTCCATCCTGAGAGGCCCGGTGGGTGGTGAGATTCCTGTGAATTGCATCACCCCAGGTGGCACCAAATCCCTGGCTCGCTTATCCTGGTGCAGCCTGCCCTGGGCTGTGGCTGTCCTCTCAGTCGGCAAACCAGCGAAATCAGAGGCCCTCCCACTGTACGGGACATGATTACCTGCCGCAAGACACGCCCCTCCTTTATTGCCAGCAATCTTTCCCTGAGTCCCACCCCGGGACTCTCAGCGGTTGGAGCTGAATCAGCTTTAATCAGCGTCTTCTCTTTAGATACCCAGAATCACCGGGGAAGGCTCTGCGGGCACACTCACACCTTAATCTGTTTGCTTTTTGCAAATGTCCACCAAGACCTCACACTTGGGATGGAGCTTTGGAAGGAGAAGATGAGGACTGAAGAAATATGGATTAAGAAAAGAAGTTATTTTAGAGCTGGGCATGTAAATGGAGGGCACCATGGGGGAGAGGTCTGTTAGGACATTTATGTACAGCCCAGGAAGCCAGCCGGCTAGGTAAAGTCAGACTTGTAGGAGGTCAGACCATTATCTCCAGTAACCAGTCCAGGAAGCTAAACAATAACCCTTCTAGCAACTGTCCCAGAATGGCCAGGACTTGCTTAATAACTGCCAGCTTCCCTAATTTTCATCCTCGCTTCCAACTTGGGGCCAATCAGAGAAAGCCAAACATGCCCCCCAACCAATCACATAGAGGCCCTCTTCCTAGTTGTCCCGCCCCCCCCAGCTTCCGCAGGCCAATAGCCTCCAATCAGGGCCCAGGTGGAGCCTTCCCTTTTCTCCTCTATGAAGCTCTCCCCTTGCCCTGCCTGCCCTTGAGTCTCTGCCAAACACAAATGATGGTGGCTGACTCCCTGCTACAGCAGGCGCTGAATCAATAGTCTCTGCTTCTCTCATTTGGCTCTTTGTTTATTTCCACAAAGGTAAGACCACCTTCTCCTGTCGGAAGAGAGAAAGCTCCTTCCAGGGCGGGGGGTGAGTGGAGTGAGTGATGGGTCAGTGTCCTCTCCTCCTGCCAGGGTAAGTCTGTGTGATGCATCCAGGGGGCCAGAGCTGCTTTTTAGGACTGGGAGCAACGTTCATGGTCACCACAGGCAGAGGCTTATGAAAGAGGTCTTGCCACGTGCCAGCTCTTCCTTCCAGAATCCTCACACCGTCCTCCCCGGCGGTCCTGCCATCGCATCCCAGCCTGCCCTCCCCAGGGCGGAGATGATCAGACAGGGGTCTGAGCTGGTGTTCTGGAAGCGCCTTCCCCACGTGGGTGTTCCGGTTACTAAGCCATCAGGTCTGTGGGCATCATTTTGGAGTGTCATGGGAAGTGACTCTCTGGCCCATCTCCGTTAGAAAGCAAACAAAAGCCCCACTGGCGGTCACCCTGGCAGAGCGGTAGGCACTGTGGCAAGTGGCAGTACAGCTGCAGGCAGGAAGGAGAATGCTCTGACAGACCCTGACAGAGTGGGCAGCGCTGTGCTGCTTGGCAACCGCTTGGGGTACCCTGATGGCTGGTGATAGCAACGATCAGATACAGAGGATGGGCAGCCTGACCTCTGCCTTCAGACAAAGAATGAATCAGGTTCCCAGTAGACATAGTGAGTTAGACCTCATGGAATAGAGTTTCATGTACTTTCTCCAGCTCTTCCTTCATGAGGTGGCCTAGCTTTCCATGAAAATATTCAGAGGTGTCCCTAACCTTCATCCTTTACACTAAAGCCTCAGGGAAACTGATTCTCCTGTATATTTTGAGAGTGTTAATTCAGCCATGTGGGATGTTCTGGGGGTTATAAAGAAACATCCATGAGCAGGCCCCCAAATGTCTGTTCCCATCAGAGACTAGATTGGACACTAAATGTCCTTGCTAAGTCCCGTATTGTTCTTGTGTTTGTTTGGTTTTGTTTTTGTTACCGTCCACAGAAATCCTATAGACCTTACAGATTTATGGCACTGGGATGAAAAGAAAGGAATCAACAAAGCAAATGCCAACAAGCATCTGTGTGCTGATGCCACTGGGTTAGGGGGGTGTTTAGATTTGATCTTGTCCTCAAAATGTAGCCAAAACTGGATGCAGAGCTGTCCCTTGGATGGTGACAGTAGTCATGTTCGCTTGGTCTGAGAATGTTCTCAAAATGATGCTCATGGGACTTCCCTGGTGGCTCAGTATTTAAGCATCTGCCTGCCAGTGCAGGGGACATGGGTTCAAGCCCTGGTCCAGGAAGATCCCATATGCCACGGAGCAACTAAGCCCGTGCGCCACAACTACTGAGCCTGCATGCCACAACTACTGAAGCCCACGCGCCTAGAGCCCGTGCTCCACAACAAGAGAAGACGCTGCACTGAGAAGCCCACACACCGCAATGAAGAGTAGCCCCTGCTCACAGCAACAAAGACCCAATGCAGCAAAAAAAAAAAAAAAAAAGTATGTTAAAAATGACGCCCGTGTGACTACTCAACCTGGTGAATGCACTGAATTTCACTTTATGGACCTTTTTTGCGTCCAGAAAAATGCTTTCAAAAATCCCTCAGAGGAGAAATGTCGAGCATTATCAAACTCCCCTGTCTCTACCATTATGTTCCAAGCCCTTTTTGGCATAATCACTACATCGAAGGCCATTATCAGCGCTGGGGGTCACCTCGGCCTTTCTCATTTTTAACTGTCAGTCATCACGCTGGAATTTTTTTCACTTCCTGTTCCATTTTTGTGCTTACTCATTTTAATACTTCCTATCTGTTACTGCACCTTATTTTAGCCAATACAGTGTTCCATGGAATTAAAACTCCATTTAGAAGAAAGCACGTGAAAGACAAAACTAAAACGTGCTAACCAACAGAGACCACTAAGCGTCCCAACGCTGCTGTTCTTTTCATTAGAGGTGCACAGTAAAGGAAACGAGCCTCCTCCGACCTCGACGCCAGTGCATTTTGGAGCACGTGCATTGGCCTAATGATATGAAGATGCTCCAATAAAACACCTTACCAACTGAAGAGCAGTTAGTTGAATTTTTTTTTAATTATGATGAGGCAGGGTACAGTTTTTTCTTAATAAAAAAATTATAACTCCTAGGCTAGGCCATATTCTTTTCTCATTTTAAGCAGTGTGTCCTCATTTGGTCTGGAAATGTCAAAGAGAGCCTGAATGATGAATGAAGGAGCTTAGGAGAGGCTCAGGGCCCTGCCAGCACTTTGCTGTGTTCTCGGGGAAAACAGTTAACCGTTCCTGACCTCAGCTTTGCCGTCCTGCTTGCTCTTAATCATATTGCAGAATACAGTGCGATTCCAAAGTGAACGAAGGTGAGGCTCCTGGGGTTGGGACAGAACCAGCAGATACGAGACAGTGGCCGACTCCAGATCAGCCAGAGAGGCTGTGCTCATAGTCTACAACGCGTAAAAGCCATCGGCGTCAGACGTTTCCTACCAAAATGGTTTCTCAAGATCGATGTCTTGCCTTACTGAGCATCAAACAAAAAATTACTTTTACGTTTCCCATGGCAACAAGCATGCATCCATCCCGTGGATAGATATTTTCACGGGCTTTGCCACGGTTGTTTCCCGGGACTCTGAGCCCCTCTGCCTCAGCCCCAGTCGGGAGCATCGTAGTTTTCTGACTCTTATTCTCAGCTTTTCGTGTTGGAGCATAGAGCCAACACCTCCCTTTCCACTGCATATCAAGTCCTGCTGCCAGAGGACCAGGCCTGAGGGTGGTATCCCCTGGATACCATAACGTCACAACCCCACGTTATGCTCCCCTGGGTCTGCTGTCATCTTTTTTTTTTTTTTTGTTTTGCGGTACGCGGGCCTCTCGCTGTTGCGGCCTCTCCCGCTGCGGGGCACAGGCTCCGGACGCGCAGGCTCAGCGGCCGTGGCTCACGGGCCCAGCCGCTCCGCGGCATGTGGGATCTTCCCAGACCGGGGCACGAACCCGTGTCCCCTGCATCGGCAGGCGGACTCTCAACCACTGCGCCACCAGGGAAGCCCTGCTGTCATCTTTAAGACTTTCTTGATGTTGGAGCCTTGCGTTTCTTCTGGACTTTGATCTTCACCACTGGCGTGTAAGACTTCCTTAACTCCAGACCATCCCTGTTCAGCCCTGGGTATCACCTGATCCAACAAGCTGGAGTCCCTAGACTCCTGGTCCTGGCTCTGCCCAACATGGCTGCCTCATGTACCTCCCCATGGGCCTCTAGCCTCAGTGCGACCAAAGAGGAGGAGTTCCTGGGCCAGAGCATGCATGAGGTGGCCTCAGAGTCATTGTTGGAATCTCCAGGAATCCGCCTCACAAGACACTGGCGATCATGATGGCTGTCTCTCTAATCCAGTGTGGGCCCCAGACAAGCAGCATTAGCACCATCTGAGAACTAGTTCGAAATGCACAGCTGTACTTAATCAGAAACTCCGAGCCTGGGGCCCAGCCATTGGATGCTTTAACAAGCCCCGCAGGTGATCCTGACATAGACAGGGAGCGTGGGATGCGGATTTTAAGGAAGGCTTTGCTGAAATGCTGGGCCCTTCATGTACCTCCTTGTGATCTAGACGGTCGCCTGGAGAATGCACAGCCCTCAGCTGGCCCACTGGGCTGACAGGACCTGACCATAACCCTGGGATTTCTGAAAGGCATCAGTAAGTCATCTGGATACCCAAAGACAGCAGTCAAAGATTTCCTGAAACGAGATCCTCACGAAGATGGAGCAGATACAGCACAAGCTGCATTGTATCACCACCCCTTCGGAGCCCGCTACCCCGGCTGGAAGGCCGTTGTTGTCTTCGACTCCAGAAAACAGACCGCATTGTAGTGGCCCCAAAGGACCACCCAGTGTAGACCGTGGCTGAGCAAAGTTGATCTGGAAATCCAGGACCGGGGGTAAGTAAGGGCCCTGATTTTGAATTTTATGCATCCAGTAATCACTGAAAAGGAACATGTTGCCTTGCTTTGGGGTGGGGGTGGATTCCAAGACACCTGGAAAGTTGTAGGTTAGAATAAATTCTGTCTCAAGTTAATTATTCAGTTTTTCCACTTATTGACTAATGTGCCAGGCATTGTGCTAGGAGTTTCTTGGTTGATCTGCAGAAAACCGTGTGAGAAACCGTTTGCTGGTGGAGAGATGTCAGGCGGTGGAAAGAACTGTGCCTGGAGTCTGACCACTTGGGTTGGGGTCTCAGCTCTGCCACTAGCCACCAACTAAGTACAAACTAAGGGATAAACAGTACTGGGTTCGTGGGCTTTTTTGATGGCTCAGTGAGAAAATGCCTGATGAATGCTCAAGAAGTAAGTTTCAGTTATGAGTGGTTACTCCCTTTTTAAGGGACAGAAGCAACAAAAAGCTTGGAGAGGCAAACCAAAGGTGCTCAGTGCTGGTGGCACATTGGAATCACCTGCAGGGCTTTGCAAAGCCCAGTAATCGGCCAGCGCGGCCCCTGCGGCTGAAGCTAGTGGGTGAGTGAGTTGCCTGAGATCTCACCGCCGGCAGGCGGCAGGGCTGGGACTTGAGCCCAGGTGTCCTGACACCGAACGGTAACGAGCCAGTTCAGGGAAGCGCAGGTAACACCTCCAAGTCACATGGCAGAGGTGGTGTGAGGATGCCAGCCTCTGCATGGCTTCCCCATGACAAGACTTACTTGTCACCGTGAGGATGGTATTTTCCCAGCGGGTCCAGTTCAGAGTCTGTCTCAGGTGGTGCTGATCTCAGCAAGAGTGACCCTTCGGGGACATAGACAATGTTTGAAGTCACGGAGAAGGATCTGAAGGTTTCCTTCTGATTAAAGGGATTACTCGGCCACTTCAAAAAGAAGGAAAAGGAAAAAAAGAGAAAAAAGCTGCTTCCTGACATTATACAGAGCTGACTAATGAATGAAGCACATTCATACTTACTTACCAGCTCTGTCACTTCCTAGCTGAGTGTCTTTGTGCAAGTTACTTAACCTCTCTGTTTCTCACTTTCCTCATTTGAAAAGTTGGGATGATAGGGCTTCCCTGGTGGTGCAGTGGTTGAGAGTCCGCCTGCCAATGCAGGGGACACGGGTTCGTGCCCCGTTCCGGGAGGATCCCACGTGCCGCGGAGCGGCTGGGCTCGTGAGCCATGGCCGCTGAGCCTGTGCATCCGGAGCCTGTGCTCCGCAATGGGGGAGGCCACAACAGTGAGAGGCCCGCGTACCACAAAAAAAAAAAAAAAAAAAAGTTGGGATGATAATATCAATAGTATGTATCTCAAAGTGTTTCTGTGATGATTGGATGAGATAATATATGGAAAGCCCTAGGAATAGTGAAAGGCATGTAGAAAATGGGCAATTATTAAATTCAGATTTCACAAAATTGAACCCGAGTTTTCTAAGTCTAGGTCTAAAAGTCCCCTCCTTCTATACCTGCACTGCATTGGCCCTGTCTTTGTCATCTTTCACCTGGGCTATTCGGTGGCTGCCCTACCTGTGTCCCTGTCTCTAGGGCTCTTCCAGTTCCTCTTTCCTCCTTTTTATTTATATATTTAAAAAATTTTTATTTAGTTTGTTTTTATTTTATTTTTCATAGTAAAAGTAAAATACTTTACTTTTCATTGTAAAGATAAAGTAGCCGTAGCAAAAAGTGTGGGGTGAGAAAAATGCACCAACAATCCCACTAAATCTGATGTAACTCCTGGCTGCAGTGCTACGTCCTAAGCACAGAGTTCTTTCCATCGTGGTTCTCACTCTTGAGAGTCCATAAGAACCACCGGGACAACTTGGGTAAAATTCAGACTACTGAGCTCTAGCCTCAGATGTTCTGATTCAGCAGACGCAGGGCTGGAGACCTAAGTACTTCTGATGGCGTTGTCTTTGAGAAATATCCTCGTGGCATCGTGCACGTTCCTATCCTATGTCACCTATTCATGGAAGTGTTTCACCACAAGCACCTTTCCTGGTTGCCACACAAGGCTTCACGACCGTAACTTGGCCTCCACAGGCCTTCCATGGGTCCTGATATTCACTTGTCACGGTCTGGGTGTATTTTCCTAGCGACCCAGCTCAGATTCTTTCTGTGGTTGCGCCGATCTCAGATAAAGGGTGCAGGAATACAACATTCCATCACAGGGGGGCACGGCCATTTACCTCTCATGGAACCTTTCAGTTGAATCTGTGTGAACTATCCAGGCACATCTGTGTGCGATTAACCCAAGGTAGGGTCCAGGGTGGAGACGCAGACCCCGAATCAACCCACTGGGCCAAGACTGAGTCTGGAGCAGGAGATTTAAGACTGCAGAAATTCCAGAAGCCAGTGGCTGGAGCATCTGGAAGAAGACTCCGAACCACCAGGGAAGAGACTAGGATGAGCGAGGGCCCAGGGCTGGGATCACCCTGCACGACCCCAAGAGACAGCGCCTGGCTGGTCCCCCCGGTCCTCACTCTGTTAACCACGTTGGCCGTACTTCTTCTCAAGACCTTCTGTTGAGTTTACTGCAGTAAAAACCTTTTATGCCTACTGACTTGCTTGCTCATCCATCTGTCCCATGGCTCTGGATTTAAAAGGGCCTCCCTTTTCCCCACCCCTTGTCTTGGTTAATTAGTAAGATCATGTTCTCAGCCGGACTGATGGGAGGACAAGATCCTGACGGCAGAGAGAGAGCCCAATATTCCGGTGGTTCAGCGGCCGTGTGGCCTGTCTTCCCTCTGTCAGTGTTGTCAACCGGGGGCTGAAAACCATTTTTAATACCTTGTTACTGAAAGACTTCCGTGGAAGCAAGATGGTCCCTCATCTTGTCACCATGAAGGTCGCCCAAGGCCTCCAGCTCTGTTTCCAGGATCCTTAGCACTGCGGGTCCTGTGATTCAGACTCACCCAAAGGTGAACAGGCCGGACTCAACAAAACCAAAATGCTCACTTATTATTTTACAATAAAAACAGGCAAGTCTTCATTTTAGCTGGTCGACAGAAAAACATGACCTCAGAAAACCTCGTCGAGGTCAGAGTTGCACAGCGAATACAAAATTAAAGCCAGATGCTGTAAGAAATATTTCCACCACACCACGGTCATGTAGTAAGTTTCCATTCTTCGCTATCGAGACTGTTCTATCCTGTCCGTGAACCCTTTTCCTCTGATTCTTGGTGCTCTGACCCATTCCTTTTCCTTCATCTTTCCCTTTTCAGGGTCTCGAGCCAATCTCTCTGAACTAAACTCCCGGAACTATTGTTTTATCGTCAGCCTTTGGGCGGAGTTTATGCCAATTTAAATTGCACTTCCTCATACAACTTGGTGGTTTTATGATCATTTCTTTTTTTTTTTAAATAAATTAATTAATTTATTTTTGCCTGCGTTGGGTCTTTGTTGCTGCACGCAGCTTTCTCTAGTTGAGGCGAGCAGGGGCTACTCTTCCTTGCGGGACGCGGGCTTCTCATTGTGGTGGCTTCTTTTGTTGTGGAGCATGGGCTCTAGGCGTGTGGGCTTCAGTAGTTGTGGCACATGGGCTCAGTAGTTGTGGCTTGTGGTCTCTACAGTGCAGGCTCAGTAGTTGTGGCGCACGGGCTTAGTTGCTCCGCAGCATGTGGGATCTTCCCAGACCAGGGCTCCAACCCGTGTCCCCTGCATTGGCAGGCAGATTCTTAACCACTGCGCCACCAGGGAAGTCCTCGATCATTTCTGATAGCTTCTCTTCTTGGCCAGTTTCCTCTTCACCTAGTCCTGGGCCTTCCATGCCCTCCTGTGCCTTTGAGTTCACATAATCAAGGAAGAGGAGCTTTGGAAATGTCAGGGCTTGGCTGCCAGGCTTGGGAAACTGGTTTTACAGGAAACTTGCTACGGTGAGAAACAGGCTTTACAGAAAGGGCATTGGCACAAAGGCGTCTTGAGCATGTAGGAACGTATGTATGTCTCGGACACAGCGTCGGGGCAAGGGCCAACTCCTGTGTCCACTTAGGCAGACTGGTGAGGTTAGTCTTCATCCAGGCAAAGCTTCCAGGCACAGGATCTCCAGGGGCTGATGATGTCACTGGGGCAGAACTGCAGGACTGGCCATGACCCTTTACCTACTTTCTGTGCCCTTTGCAAATGACAGCCTGCCACAGGGGACTAGTCCGGGAGCCCCCGCTCTGTCTTCACTTCTCTCATCCCTAAAGCACGTCTTCTCACCTCGGCATCATAGACATTCGGGGCTGGGTCATTCTTCGCGGTGAGTAGGCTGGTTTGTGCATCAGAGGGTGTTTAACAGCATCCCTGGCCTCTGCCCTCTAGGTAGCAAACATCTTCCTCGTTTATGACAACCGAAGGAAGAAGTGTCTTCAGACGTTGTCCAATGTCTGTGTCTTCGGACGTTGGTGTATATTCCCTGCAGTGGGGAGTGAGGGCCGACCACCTCTGGTTGGGAGCCACAGGTGTAAGAGCGACCCTGTGCTTTCAGAGTCTCAGGGAAGAGGCCAGGAAGGGAAAGCAGCTGACACTAGCTGCCTCTAATTTCAGGTGGGTGCGGAGGGAAAGACCGAAGGCAGAGCAGGGCTGGAGCAAGCCGCACTTCCTGAAGCAGAGGGCTCTGACGCTCCTCTGCCTCTACATCTCAGAAATTTGTTTATGCAGCCAATCGTTATATATGCTAAGCACAGAAATCTGCCCTTTTGGGGTACTGGCCAATTTCAGAGCCATCCCCACCCCCGAAGGCTACCCACATCTATTATGTTTACTCAACTAAACAGGATCTTGAAAAAAAATTTTTTTTTTTTAAAGAATAAGACTTTGTTTTTTAAAAAATCCTCCAAGCAAAGGTCTCAAAGCCAGAATTCATCACCAGCATCTTAAGAAGTAGTATTTTTGGGGCTTCCCCGGTGGCGCAGTGGTTGGGAGTCCGCCTGCCGATGCAGGGAACACGGGTTTGTGCCCCGGTCTGGGAGGATCCCGCATGCCGCGGAGCGGCTGGGCCCGTGAGCCATGGCCGCTGAGCCTGCGCGTCTGGAGCCTGTGCTCCGCAACGGGAGAGGCCACAACAGTGAGAGGCCCGTGTACCGAAAAAAAAAAAGTAGTATTTTTGTTGTTGATGTCGGCCTTGCATGAACAATACTGAGAGTAATTGAAAAGAAAAGAAAAACTCTACTCTTAGGCCATCCCCCAAGTCCGAGGCGTTCATCTGTCACTTTCCTTCTAGTTCTCAACTATACAAAGACATGTCTTCCTCACACACTAAACTCCTGAGTAGACCCACCCTCAAGTTCCCAGCACCACCTTCTAATGGACATTTATGGGATAGGCATACATGAGTTGTTCTTTTGGTCTCCGAAGATATTTTTAAAGAAAACGTAAACCGATGCATATACATTGGCAACAGTTATTTCAGCTGTGGCGTGATATTTAGTAGAGGGCGTCTAGGAAGACCGTTTCAGTCTTGATTCCCCAGCTGCGTAATCACTCTACTTTAATGACGGGACTTTAAACCAGAAATGACCTTAGGAGTCATCCAGGGTGCTCACTTTACAGATAAACTAACTGTGACCCAGATATGGTGGCCACTCCACCAAGATAACATGAAGAGTAAGTGGCAGGACTGGGAAGAAATCCCAGGCGTCCTGATGCCATGACCGAAGCTGATGACTTTTCAGCAACCCCTTCCCTACTGCACACCCATAAAAGGTTCCTGAGGGGAAGGACCAGTCAGAGCAAAAGTATTTATAAGGAAGCTTGTACAGCCGATTTTCACAAAGGGCTTGAGTTAGTTTCCCACACTGCCAGGATGAGGGTTCTGGGTCTGTGACGTTTCATAAAAATACGAGTTTAATCTGCTTTCTTACTTTGAATTGTGAGAGTGCTTTATTCAACTTGTTGTGTTGTTGTTGTTTTGGCCACGTTGCTCAGCTTGTGGGATCTTAGTTTGGGATCTTAGTTCCCTGACCAGGGATCGAACCCAGGTCCATGGCAGTAAAAGCGCTGAGTCTTAACTACTGGACCGCCAGGGAATTCCCAATACAAGTTTAATCTGGCCCCTACCATTTATGAGCACCTAAACCTAGCTGAATTGCTTAACTTCTCTGAGCCTTGGTTTCTTAATTTGACAGATGTCAGTAATAACACCTACCAAGTATATATTAAGGATCTACAAAACATTCTATCCTTTGGACAAATAATCTCCCACTTGGGAAATTTTATCTTTAAACAAAAATTCTGGGGCTTCCCTGGTGGTGCAGTGGTTAAGAATCCACCTGCCAATTCAGGGACAAGGGTTCAATCCCTGGTCCGGAAAGGTCCCACATGCTGCAGAGCAACTAAGCCCATGCACCACAACTACTGAGCCTGCACTCTAGAGCCTGCGAGCCACAACTACTGAGCCCGCATGCCACGACTACTGAAGCCCGCATGCCTAGAGCCCGTGCTCTGCAACAAGAGAAGCCACTGCAATGAGAAGCCCGCACACCGCAACGAACAGTAGCCCCGGCTCGCCGCAACTAGAGAAAGCCCGCACGCAGCAATGAAGACCCAATGCAGCCAAAAATAAATAAAATAATTTTTAAAAATTCTGGCATACAGAAATAGTACATTTTTGTACATAATACTATCCCCCTTTGGTTTATAACTACTATTTGTTGAGCCTGCTCTGTGTGAGGGCTGCTGGCCACACTACCTGCTTTATCTGTGGAATTGTCCCTAATCTTCATAACAAATCAGAGAAATGGGTATTGCAGTGTTTATTTTACAAAGGAGAAAACTGAAGGCCAGAGAGGAGAAATGCCTTGCCCCAAATCACACAGGTGGTAAGTGGCAGGAACAGAAGTCAAACTCACATCTGCCTCTCTCAAAGCTGCTTTCTTTCCACTATGCCTTGTTATTTGTATATAATGGCAAATATTTGCAAACAAACTAAATATCCAGTGATTGAGGATGACTTAAAAATGATAGAATGGAATATTTTCATCTATTAAAATTTCATTTCTTGAAGGTTTTTAACCACTTGTAATCAAATGCTTAATAGATTCTCCTGCCCGTTATTGCTGGGGTGGCCATAGGGTAGAAGGAAAGGGTCTCCATGCCCAGCACATACGTCTTTTTGTGGGATGGAACACTGTGCTGAGACTGGTCTGGAGATGACAAGTCGTTGTTGTCATTATATTAAGTTTAAGAACCAGGATACAGCATTGCATACAAAGTTGAACCACAACTTTGAGTCTTTTTTTTTCCTCTATAATATTTTATTATAGTTTTTATTTTTTAATTTTAATTTTTTTAACATCTTTATTGGAGTATAATTGCTTTACAACAACTTTGAGTCTTAAATGCACAGGAAAAAAGTTTGGGAGGAAAAACAGCATTATGGAAGTACCTGGTTTTGGTGTTAGGATTATAAGTTTTTGCACTTAAAAAGAATTATTTTCCAAGCTGTCTAAAATGTTTTCGATGAGCATCTCTGAATTTTATATTCAGAAAAAAATTTAACACTTAAGTATAAACCACTGCTTTTCTGTCCATTCTTATGTAAAAGCAATGAATATAGTTTATGTGAAATTGCTTTGAAAACTGTAAAGAAAACTGAAAAAGCAAAAATTTTAGTATGTATCATAATTGGTTATTATCCAAGGAAAAGATATTACTAGCAAGGCAGTAGATTTAGGAGTTACTGATTCTTCAATTACCAAGGCAGATGAATTGTGTTCTGAAAGATACTTTTTCTGTGTAAAGTTTGCTAGCTTACTGCTAATATTTACCAAGCACTTCGTATTTACCAGATAGGAGTTTTTCACATATGAAGGAGGTTCTGACATTATCCCCTTTTTTCAGACAGAGAAACTAAAGCTTCTGGTGATTAAGTAACTAGCATAACACAGTTAGTGAAAACCACCTGTCTGACAGACTACCAGTGAAGAAATAGAGAAAGTAAGCTCTCCTCAAACATATACCAGGTCCAGATTTCATAGGGTAGTTCTATCTTCTACCAACCTTCTAACGATCAGATAATCCCGGTGCTACTTAACATATTCCAGAACGTAGAAGAAGAAGGAAAACTTCCAAGTCCATTTTATGAAGCAAGTGTTGCATTAATCCTACCTAGTACTTGATAAAGATGGCACTGAGAAAGAAAACTATAGACCAATTTCACTTATGCATAACAGTGTAAAATTCTTAAATAAACATTAGCCAACAGAATTCAATAGCACATTAAAAATAACGCATCATGTGGTTAGATTTTGATGCCAGTTGTATCCTACTCCACCTGTTAGCTTCCACACTCAACAAAAACACTGAATTTTTAAAAACTGTGATAAATACAGACCGGAACATGTACAGATCATAACTGTACAATTGGTAAATTTTCACAAACTGAACATAACCATGTAATAGCACTCATGTCAAGAAACAAAACATTATCAGAATTCCAGAAGCCCTCTCAGCCCCCTTTTTATCCCCCTCAAGGGTATCTACTATCTAGATTCCTACCACCATTAGTCGGTTTTGCTTATTTTTGAACTTTATATAAATAGACTCACACAGTATGTATTCTTTGGGATCTGGTTTCTTTCACTTGACGTTAAGTTTGTGAGATTCAAGCCCATTACTGTATGAAGTTAAAGTTGATTCATTCACAATGAATATAGTTTTGTATACAACAGTGTGAATATGCCATAATTTCTCTGTTCCTTCTACTGTTGATGGAGAGTTGGACAGCTTCCAATTTGGAACTATTCTAGTAGTGCTACTGTGAATATTCTTGTACATATCTTTTATCAAACATACGTGTGCATTTATCTTGGACATCTACCTAAGACTATAATTGGCGGGTCAGGGGAGATGCACAGCAGCAGTTAGTAAATATTACAAATTTTCCAAAGTGATTGTACCAATTGACACTTCCAACAGCAGTGTATGAATGAACATTATGATTGTTCCCTATTCTGACTAATCCTCATATATTTTTGTCTTTTTCCATTTTAGCCATTGCACTGAGTTTATAATAGTGTCACATGAGAGCTTTAGTTTGCATTCATGATGTCTAATAAGAATGAGAATCTTTTTCATATGTTTATTGCTCATTCTTAAATTCTTACTTAAATTTATCAGGCCACTGGAATTTTATCTCACTTCGCATCAGTGTAAACAGACTCGTGTTAAAATTGAGTGTGGATGCTTTTGATATCCTTGGTAATATGACACTTAAAGAACTCTCACCCACATGGTCCAGTCTCAAGAGTAGTGTGTGATCAAATGTAAGAGTTCATCAATAAAAAAGTAATTTCAAAATAACTCAAGTTCTTTTATTATAGTTCTCAGACATCATGAAAAGAAATACATAGACCACAAAAATGCCTCTTTAAATCTCTTTTTCTCTATTATCTAGTCCTCACAGCTGCCCTGCCATCTTTCTTCCAAAAAGCATGAAAAAAGAGAGGTATAAAATAATTTCAGTGGAAAGTCTTTTTATCATTAATCAAAATCCAAATTTCATAGAAGACTGATAAATGCAGCCTCAGACAGTAAAACAAACAAAACCCACAAAAGCTTCTGCATCTTATTTAACATCTCGCTGGAAGCCTTGGCCAGTGCAATAAGGCAAAATGTAGAAAGGAAGGGCACACAGATTGGGAAGGGATTCAAATAGTTTCTCTGCACAGATGAGATGATTGTCTACATTGACAATCCCAAGGAAACAAAAAAAGCCTCCTGGATATAATAAGTGAGTTTAATAGGTTGTGGAATAAAAGGTCAACATAAAAATCAATCATCTCTACATACTAGCAATAAAACACGTACTGAAATTTTAAAAATACACACATACACACACACGCTATTTACAATAGCTTACCCAAAATGAAATGAAAAATCTACAAAATATGTACAGCATCTGTATGCAGAAAACTACAAAACTTGAATGCTGAAAGCAATGAAAGAGATCTAAATTAATGGAGAGTTCATAGACTGGAAGACTCAACATAATTAAAATGTCATTTCTCCCCAAATTGACCTACAGATTTAACATAACTCTAATCAAAATCCCAGCAGGATTTTTTTCTAGATATAGGCAAGCTGATTCTAAAATACATATGGAGAGGTGAAGGAATAAGAATGGTCAAAATGGTTTTGAAAAAGAAAAATTCAGAGGAATCATACCTCTCGTTTTTAAAACTTACTATAGAGCTACAGTAATCAAGACAGTGTGGTATGGTGGTCCAGTGGTTAGGACTCCGTGTTTTCACTCCTGAGTGCCCAAGTTCAATCCCTGGTTGGGAAACTAAGATCCCACAAGATGCGTGACATGGCCAAAAAAAAAAAAAAAAAAAAAAAGACAGTGTGGTATGGCAAGGGTTAGGCATATTGATCAATGGACCAGAACAGAGAGGCTAGAAATAGAGCCAAACAAATATGGCCAATTGATTTCTGAGAAAGATGCAGGCAAGTCAGTGGAGGAAGAATAGTCATTTCAGTGAATAGCGTTGGAGCAATTGAACATCAACACACACACACAATGGGCCTGGATCTAAATCTCACACCTTTTATAAAAATTAACTCAGAATGGATCATAGATCTAAATGTAAAATGAGAAATCGTAGGAGAAAATCTTCATGAACTACATGAACTTAAGCAGTATTCTTAGGATGCCAAAAGCATGATAAACAAAAGAAAAAATGATTAATTAGACCTCATCAAAATTACACAATTTTGTATAAAGCACAGAGAATTTTGGTCTGCAAAGATACTGTGAAGAGAATGAGAAGACGAGCTACACACTGAGGCAAAATATTTTCAAATCACATATCCACCAATGGGTTATATGCAGAATATATGAAGAGCTCTCTAAACTGAACAGGCAGAAAACAACAACCTAATTAAAAAATGGGCAACAGATTGGAACAGACACTTCACCCAAGAGGACAGCAGGAAATAAACACATGAAAATATGTTTAATATCAAACCGTTAGGGAAATGCAAATTAAAACTGCAATGAGATACCACTACATACCTATTATAATGGCTGAAATAAAAAATACTATCTGGAATTCCCTGGGTGGTCCCCACTGCAGGGGGCATGAGTTAGATCCCTGGTCAGGGAACTAAGATCCTGCAAGCCACGTGGCATGGCCAAACAAAAAACAAACAAACAAATACTATCAACACCAATTGCTGACGAAGAGGGGAAGCCACTTTGCTGGTGGGAATGAAAAACAACGCAGCCGCTCTGGAAAACAATTTGCAGCTTCCTGTAAAGTCAAACATACAACCCAGAAACCCCACTCCTAGGTATTTATGATATGTTCACACAAAAACCTCACATGAATGTTTATATAGCTTTATGCATAACTGTCAAAAACTGGAAACTATCTAAATGCCCTTGGTGAATGGATAAACCAACTGTGGTACAACCATACAATGAGCTACTACTTAGCAGTAAAAAGAAACGCGCTAAGGATATAACCACAACTTGGATGAATCTCAAAGGCATCATGCTGAGACACACTACATACTGAATGATTCCATTTATAAAATATTCTTGGAAAGAAAAAACTGTAGTGAAAGGAGAACATATCAGTGGTTTCTAGGGTTGAGGAGAGCATGGCTACACATAGATAGCACCAGGACATTTGTGGGGTAATGGAACTGCTCTTATCTTGATTGTGGTGGTGGTTCCATGAATCTATACGTGTGTAGAACTGTACACCAAATAAGAAAGGTCAATTGTACTTTATGTTAATTTTAAAAAAGAAAATCACCTTTTGCATGGCCAAAGACATCATAAGCAAATTCAAAAGACAGATGACAAAGTTACAAAACATATTTACATGACTCATATCACAAACAAAGCACTAGTCCCCCTAATATATAAAAAGCTCTTAGGTATCAATAACAAGACCAAAACACTATTCCTGAAAGGGCAAAAATATGAACAGACAGTTAACATTAAAATAAATACAAATAACTTTAAAAATATGAATAGATGGTCCCCCTTACACATAAGCAAAATTAAGGGACTTCCCTGGTGGCACAGTGGTTAAGAATCTGTCTGCCAATGCAGGGGACACGGGTTCAAGCCCTGGTCCGGGAAGATGCCACATGCCGCAGAGCAACTAAGCCCATGAGCCACAACTACTGAGCCCGCATGCCACAACTACTGCAGCCCATGTTGTGTTTGTTTCCACAACAAAGAGAAGCCACCACAATGAGAAGCCCACATACCACAACAAAGAGTAGCCCTCCCTCACCACAACTAGAGAAAGCCCGCGCACAGCAGTGAAGACCCAATGCAGCCAAAAACTAAATGAATATATAAATTTATTTTTTAAAAATGCATATTAAAACTACAGCGATATACCACTCTTTATCTATAGGATTGACAAAAATGTCAAAGTTCAACAAAAATTGCTGGCCAGGCACTCTCATTCATTGCTGGAGGTAACGTACATTAGAAAATTTCACAGTATCTATCAAATATTTCCTTTGACTCGACAGTGTATTCTGGGAGAAATGCAGCATATTCAAGTTTATTCCTTGCAGCATTTTTTATAATAGGCAAAAATGGAAACTAGCCGAATTCCATCACTAGGGGACAAAGTGAATAAATCATGGAATGTATCCATTTATTGCACTGCTCTGCAGTTATAAAAAAGAATGAGGGAACTTTCTATGCCCTGATAACGGATGATTTCCAATATATATTATTGTTAAGTGAAAAAAGCAAGGTGCAGAATGGCGTGTCATGTGTGTGCATTCTGTATAAAAGGTGAGGGGTGTAAGCATGGAAATTGGTACTTGTACTGCATAGAGAAACTGGAAAAATAAACAAGAAAATACTGGAAGTGCTTATTGGTGGGAAAGAGAGCGGAGGGAACAGAAAGATGGAGAGTAACAGAAAAAACAAAATTTTCACTCTATGTCTTACTGTCTGGTTCGTTTGGGAGCCATTTGTGTAAATTACTTGTTTGAAAAAATAAGTTAACAATTGTATTTTCAAATAAGAAGATAGGGCTTCCCTGGTGGCACAGTGGTTGAGAGTCCGCCTGCCGTTGCAGGGGACAGGGGTTCGTGCCCCGGTCCGGGAAGATCCCACATGCCGTGGAGTGGCTGGGCCTGTGAGCCATGGCCACTGAGCCTGTGCGTCCGGAGCCTGTGCTCCGCAACAGGAGAGGCCACAGCAGTGAGAGGCCTGCATACTGCAAAAACAAAAACAAATAAGAAGATAAATTTTCAGTGATAAATCATCCATTCACTCTGTTGGATACGGAACAGGCAGAAGAGGATGGGAAAGCTGTGACAGGAAAACAGAAGAAGAAGAAGCACTTCCCTTGCTCACAAAAGGTAAAAATGCAGAAGGAAGTAGAGTTGGTGAAATTTATACAAAAGAAGCAGAGCGTGCATCCTAGAAAGGGGAGCTGGTGAGTGCGACAGAGTGGAAGAAAAGGACTTGTTTTGGGTGTAGAAGTCTTGGATTTGTGTCTTCTTTACACTGACTGGGGGACTTAGGGCTGGTCTTTTAAGTTCTCCAAGCCTGTTTTCTCGGAGAAGGGACAGGGGGCAAAGTCAGAATCCCCCTCACAGACAGGAAGGAAAAGGGCAGGATATCCTGTCCCAAAGGATTCTGCATCCCAACTGAACTCCATGAGTTTGCTCATTTCGTTGTCAGTAGGCTACCTAACTGTGTGGCCAATTTCAGAGAGTTTGAATGGTGTCCTGAGGGAAGCCATCTTTGAGGGCTTTGAGTAGGGGTGTTGGAGGGGGCGCTGATAAAACGTGCTCTGTGCAGAAAGGGGGTTGGATGAGGCGAGGCTGGGGGCCAGGAGGCCGCCACAGCAATCCGGGGAGAGGCGATGGTGGCCGGAACTGAATCGAAGGGATGGAAAAACATGGATGGAACTAAGAGATGCTGAGAGGAACTGAGAAAGTGTTAAAGAGAAACACAGCTGGACATTAGTTAAAGTGGTGAAAATAGATCTTATTCAGAAACTACTGGCAGTAGGGGAAAGTTCTGGGCTTCATTCTGATCCGTGCAGAGGTGACTGGGTGTTTTAAAAGGAGAATAGGGTGGGGTTGGCAGGGGCTTGAGAAGAGTCAGGGAAGTGAAACATTACAAGAAACAGGAAAAGGGGTGGGTCCACGGGAATCCATCTGGGTTTGCTAAGTTAGGCTCCTTCCCTGTCACAGAGGCTGGGAGAAGGGACCTCTATCTTCAGGCGCTGGCTGGAACAGTCACTTCTTTGGGCAGCCTTGAGTTTTCTCAGGCAGGCACTTTAAGGGGGGAGGGGGGGTTAGGGTCATCCCAGGGATACGAACTTGAGATGTTAGAAACCATGCTAGTGTTTGACCAAGTCTTCCTGGGCCAAAGTTGAGGCCTGGCCAAGAAGAGGGCTCAAAGGAGCCTGGGTAGAGTTTGGTCAAGAAGAGAATCTCGGTCAAGGGTTTGGTGAGTGGGGGCTTCCCTGGTGGCACAGTGGTTGAGAGACCACCTGCCGATGCAGGGGACACGGGTTTGTGCCCCGGTCCGGGAAGATCCCACATGCCACGGAGCGGCTAGGCCCGTGAGCCGTGGCCGCTGAGCCTGCGCGTCCGGAGCCTGTGCTCCGCAAGCGGGAAAGGCCACAACAGTGAGAGACCTGCGTACCGCAAAAAAAAAAAAGAGTTTGGTGAGTGGCTGATGGTGTATGGTGGGCAACAGAGCAGAGGCAAGGGCGCCTCCCAGGTTCCCCATGGAACAGCCATGCGGGTGGGCTGTTGTTACTATTCCCTGAGACAGAAGCTAAGGTTGATAGGGAAAGATGGTGAGTTCAGTTCTGAACATAGTGAGTGCCGGGGGTTAGGTACCAAGTGAAGGTGGTTGGCGGGCAGCTGGAGATTAGGGTCTGAATTCAGCATAGAGGTCTGGGCTAGAGACAGCTACCTGCAAATACCCATCAAAGGCCTGTGAGCAGGTGGCTGGCGCCTGGCAGTGGATGTAGAATGAGCGGGACCTGAGATTCAACCCTCAAGAATGTCACTTTATTTAATTCCCCCAAATGCCATATGGGGTTAGGAAAGTAGTCATGATTATCTCCATTGGTCAGTGTCAGATCAGGGCACTGGATTTGAGCCTGAGGGTGTGACTAAAGTCAACCAGTCATTCCAGAATCCTAGCCCCTAATTAACTACCTAATTATTCACCTATTAATTCACTCATTATTGATTAATCCACTCGAATATATTTCTCCACTCTTAGAACTAGACAATTGTATTTACTTTTTATGGATTTTGATGAACTATTTTAGTATTAAAAAAAATTTACCCACCAGGAGTTAACAACAGATAGGAAAAGAGGTTGAAGAGGCCACATGGTCCCCCTGAACTAATAAGGAATGCTTCCACTTGTCACGTGCAGCATCTCAAACGTGCATTCTCTCTCTCTTCAGTGACGTTGATCCAACCAAAGTCATCTGTAATCTCTGCAAGGTAAATTGTGAGAGCACACGTCCAAGGGATGAAATTTCTCAAGGTCCGCTAAAGGCAGCATCCCAGTTCTGTACCCCCATCAAGTGTCACCGAAGGGGCTGTGTACACAAAGTCTCTGGTGGGGCAATTAGCATCTTCTTGCTATGCGTTTAAAGTTACCTCACGTCCAGAAACACACCTTATAGATTAAAAGAGATCATTAGCCTATCAATGCCTTTCTCTTGGCTTCCATCTGCTAAATTATTTTTTTCAGAACGGTTTTGTCATTTACTATTTTAAACCCATGATATATTGCATACAAAATAAAAATCCATTTATCAGTCCAGTTAATTTAACACTGTTTTCTCCTGCAGTGGGCAGCAATTCAGCCACTAAGACGAGGGAAACATTAGTTTTTATTTCCTTCATTTAACCTCCATCATTCCTCATTCGAACTCGAAGTTATATATCACAGCCTATGTGTAGTAAGTTTGATTTCTGGGAATTGTAATCTTTAGTCCCACTCTGCCTATGGGAAATCCTCTTTACCACACGTACAGGGTTGAATAGAGTACACAGATACCCCAAATTCGTGCCTTTCCTGGAACCTTGGAATGTGACCTTACTGGGAAATAGGATCTGTGCAAATGTAAAGTTAAGATGAGGTCATACTTGTCATACGTTTATTAGGATGTGAGTATCCTATTACGGAGAATATGGAAAATAACAAGTGTTGATGAAATTGTTGAGAAATTGGAGCCCTTGTGCATTGCTGGGGGGAATGTAAAATGGTGTAGCCACTGTGGAAAACAGTTTGGTGTTTCCTCCAAAATTAAATGTGGAATTAGCACGTGATTCAGCAATTTCACTTCTAGGAATATACCCAAAAGAATTGAAAGCAGAGACTCAAACAGATACTTGAGCACCAGTATTCCTAACAACATGATTCACAATAGCCAAAAGATGGAAACAACCCAAATGTCTATCATCAGATGAATGGATGAACAAAATATGGAATGTACGTACAATAGATTATTATACAACCTTAGAAAGGAATGAGATTCTGATACATGCTACAACATGAATGAACCTCGAAAACATTATGCCACGTGAAATAAGCCAGACAAATACTACATGGCTCTACTTATATGAAGCACCCAAAACATGCAAATTCATAGAGACAGAAAGTAGAATAGATGTTACCAGGGGTTGAGAGGAGGGAGACTGGGAAGTTATTGTTTAATGGGAACAGAGTTTCACCCTGGGATGATGAAATAGTTCTGGAAATAGATAATGCAGATGATTGTGCAACAATGTAAGTGTACTTAATGCTATTTAATTGTACACCTAAAACTGGTTAAAATGGTAAACTTTTGTTATGTATAGTTTAACCACAATAAGAAGTAACAATAATAAAAGAAAAAAAAAGGATGAAGTCATACTGAAGTAGGGTGGGGCCCCTAATCCAACATGACTGGTGACCTTAAAAGGAGGAGAAGGACACATGGCAGATGGCCATCTGAAGATGGAGGCGGGCATTGGAGTGATGCCTTTACAAGGCAAGGGTCGCCATGGATTTCTGCCAGCTGTCAGAAGCTGGAAGAGGCAAGGAAGAGTCCTCCTCTGGAGCCTTCAGAGAGAACGTAGCCCTGCCAACACCTTGAAGTTTGGACTTTCAGCCTCCAGGACTGTGAGAGAATAAACTCCTGTGGTGTGAAGCCACCCAGTTTGTGGCACTTTGTTACCTCAGCCCTACAAAACAAATACATCATATTTCACATAGTTAAATATAAAAAAGAAGCATTTGATTTGGGAAGTTTGGGAAGGGCCAGGAAAGGAGAGTCTCAAGGGGACACTGAGAAAACAGTTTCCCACCATTTCATTTTTAAAAACCAGCTACATTTAAATTCTCTCTGAGGAAATCTCATTGTCTATTTAGGGCTTACTCTGTATACAGTAAACCTTATCTCAAGGACTTTTCCACTTTATACAGGTTTTAAGTGTTTCCAGAAGACCATATTTGCATGAGGGAAAACTATATTCTAGATGTTTAGTGTCTGGGAAGGTATTTATGAAATATACTAAGTCCACAGAAAACATTGCAAAGCCACCTGATTCAAAACTTGAAAACGTATGTACACCAGAGTGTACACAGTGGCCACGATTTTCTTATGAATTTTTTAATTTGAGGGGCATGAGTTACTTTATTTTTTTCTTACAGATATTAGATCTCATTTAATACTTGCAACAGTTCCACGTAGTAGGAATTAATATCTCCATTTTTTAAATTAATTTTTATTGGCGTATAATTGATTTACAATGTTGTGTTAGTTTCTGCTATACAGCAAAGTGAATCAGTTATACATACACATATATCCACTCTTTTTTAGATTCTATTCCCATATAGGTCATTATAGAGTATTGAGTAGATTCGCCTGTGCTATACAGTAGGTTCTTGTCAGTTACCTATTTTTTTAATATATAAATTTATTTATTTATTTATTGCCTGTGTTGGGTCTTCGTTGCTGTGTGCCGGCTTTCTCTAGTTGCGGCGCGCGGGTTTCTCATTGTCATGGCTTCTTTTGTTGCAGAGCACGGGTTCTAGGCGCGCAGGCTTCAGTAGTTGTGGCATGTGGGCTCAGTAGTTGTGGCTTGCGGACTCTAGAGCTCAGGCTCAGTAGTTGTGGCGCACAGGCTTTGTTGCTCCTCGGCATGTGGGATCTTCCCAGACCAGGGCTCGAACCCGTGTCCCCTGCATTGGCAGGCGGATTCTTTTTTCTTTTTTTTTTTTTTGCGGTACACGGGCCTCTCACTGTTGTGGCCTCTCCCGCTGCGGAGCACAGGCTCCGGACGCGCAGGCTCAGCGGCCATGGCTCACGGGCCCAGCCACTCCCCGGCATGTGGGATCTTCCCGGACGGGGTCACGAACCCGTGTCCCCTGCATCGGCAGGCGGACTCTCAACCACTGCGCCACCAGGGAAGCCCTAATTTTCTATTTTATAGAAAGTAGTGTGTATATATGTCAATCCCAATCTCCCAATTTATCCCTTCCCCCTTTCCCCCTTGGTAACCGTAAGTTTGTTTTCTACATCTGTGACTCTATTTCTGTTTTGTAAATAGATTCATTTGTACCCTTTTTTTAGATTCCACATATATGCGATATCATATGATATTTGTCTTTCTCTGAGCATGAGTTACTTTAGTAATCAGAAAGCAATTAAGTTTAAAATAAAACTTTTGAGTTTCAAAATCAGAAATAATTCATTTGATAGGTTGAAGTTAGCCTCTTGGGGGCCGGCTCCTACAAACTCCAGACCAGAGGTTCACAAGCATGCTGCCGCCCATGGACCCCGGCCCATGACACATGGCTCATGACCCTGGTGCTCCCCACTCAGTGATCTGGACGGGAGACCATGTGGAGATCGTGATCCTCTGAGGAGCCCCATTCATCCCTGGGCTCACAGCTTCGGATGCAACTATGCTCTGTGTTTTTCTTCCACCAGAATGATGATGTTCCCATGTTTAGAGACATTCTCTACATATTTGATTATCTTTCTCACCAAGAATAAACCCTCTTTAAACAGTTTGGTTTGTACCGACAAACATTTATTTTACCAGACACCGTGCTAAGTGCTGTGAGGGGTGGTGCAGTTTTGTGATTAAGGACCGTGAGACCTAGAATGGGACTGGCTGGGGTTTGCATCCTGGCTCTATCATTTCCTAGCACTGGGAAATGGGCACATTACCCAGTTTCTTCAATCCTCAGTTTTTATATCTGTAAAATAGAGATAATAGCTGTAATCAAATCTCAGAGATCTTTGATTAAAGGCATACATTATTTGTTTACTTCTAAGAAAGGCAAACACTGCCATTGAAACTTCGGCATGTTGCCTTAAAAAATTAGTCCTGTATAGAGTGGAAATGGGTCACACCAGCCTGCCCTGGCTTTGCCATTTCCTACTGCATTGCTCAGTATGTGATGGGCAGTCCTTCTGTGCACATTTCAGGAGCTAAAGATGACACAGCTTCATCTGCCTATGGGGAATCTTCCTTTCTCAGGGCCGTGAAGCCCTCAGTTGTGCCTTTGCAAGAAAATGTAGGCGTGCAATCATTTCTCCAGCAGCACATTTCCAACTCTATTCCCATGTTTTTCTGTGCTCACATAGTCCCAGCAAGGCATGCAACTCAGTTGAAATACTAATGTTAATTGCAAAGACCCAAGTCTGCGTATACACAGGCAAGGACAAGTACGTATTGCTGCTGCCAGGTCCAGACTAACTGTGAAATGCCATCAGTTATAAGATGCATCAGGATTCTGAGTTGTTAGTGAAAACTACATACATATATACTTAATATATAGTATATTAGCATATATAGTTTTTATTTGTATTTATTAGTAGTATCAATATTATTAGTATCGTTATATATATCATTAGTATATAAGAATTAATGAAATAATTCTGATGAATTCTAATAATTCTAATTAATGAGGTAATTCAGTGTTACTTCCTTCTTTCAGTTTTGTGGCAATTAAACAATGCCTGTCATATATGAAGTACTCATTCAATGTTAGCAGTTATTCTTTTATTATACGTGTGGCTATGACAACATCCCAGCCCTCCAGAAAGGCATGGGTCCTGAGGTTTAGATTTAAAAATGGGATCCAAAAGAAGTAATATGAAAAAAAAAAGAAGTAATATGTGTGATTACTAAGTGAGTGGAACCCTAGTCCGTCCTTCCTCTCCTGAGGGATCGCTATACACCATCTCTCCTTTGATCCAGCTGCTAAGCCAGCATTTACTGAAATCTTTCTATGTGTGGAGCTGTGCAAAGGGCCCTCCAGACTTGCGGTCAGCATTCAACAAATCAAGTGCAGGGGTCTGTGGCAGTGCTGGATGGCGATGTTTAGAGCCCCTAAGCATTGCTCATCTGTGTTTAAAGGTGGAAAACGATCAGGGAGACAAAAGACAGCTGAAAACAAAGGAACAGTGTGGGGAGAAATTGGAAAAGAACAAGGTCTTTTAAGGCCTTCCATCTTTAGATGATGGAAAAAAGCAAAGCATTGAACGAGGAGTGGGAACTAATGTCCAGTCCTGTGTTTCTCCAAGTCAACGTGGGGCTAACGTTTCCTTCCCATATCTCAATTTTGAGCATCATAAGGAATCATCGAGGTTTTTACGTCCACGTCATTATTTCATTAAGGAACAATGTGAAGCCTGATTTTCTGTATTTATCAATTATTGTATAATGTGTTCTCAACACAGTGGAAACACCTAATCTACTGACAGAAAAGTCTGTGAAGCGATATTCCTTTTCATCGCAGCCTGGGAGAAACTTGATAACTGATGTACAAAAAAGTCCCTGGCTTTTAGTAAAGAACCTTGGAAAACAAAACAAAAAACAAAATCTCTGTGTCAGCAACAAAAATATCTTTGCGAGGCAGGCTCCAGTAGAAGAAACACAACCACCAAATAAGGAACATGAGCTTCTTTTCTTTTTTTTTTTGCATTTATATAAATAGACTTTTGGATAAAAGGGCAAAGGACAAGACCTTTCCATTAAAATAATATTTTTAAAGCTGTTCATTATAGTAAAAAATTTTGCTCTAGGACAAGAGTGGCACACATATATAATAAATATGTATATAAAATATTTACATATATTAAATATTAGTTCTTTTATATAACTAAATAAGTATAATGGTATAAAGTATAATTTTGGCCAAGCATAAGCATGGCCAAAAATAGCAGTGATTGAGTGACTTAAAGATCTAGAAATTCTTCTGGAAGCCACTTTCCAGTAAAAGCAGAGTCTCTGATGAATTCTAAGCTTGTCTTACTGATAATATCACCTTGAGATGCTGACCAGTGGAAATAAATAATTGATCAAAGTTAAAGCTTGGGAACTCTGGAGCACAGTGACCGCCAGCAGGGAGGGCGTGCTGGGTGCCTGAGTCAGGTCTTCAGGGTAACAGGTCAGAGAAGTTGGCTGGTGCAAGCCTAACCCACCAGGAGAGTGAGTTGAAGATTCAGGAGCAGATCACTGAACCCTCAGGGGAAGAGCTTCGGGCCTCACAGGGGACCTCAACCAGGACTAGTCATCTCTCAGGCCCGAGGTCACTCTCTCCATTTCTCTGGCTACCTGGTTTCCCATGTGTTCTGCATCAGGCTTTCCCAAATGCCAAGAATTCGGGTATCAGTGAGATGCTCCAGGGGGAACTTAGTAAGGGAAGCTTAGGGGTGTAAATCGGGCCTCGAGCAATGGAAATGGACGTGTGTACTTGCGCACTGATCAGTTGATGATCGTAGAGGAGGGAGGGGAGGCATAGAGGGAAACAGAAAACACCCAGGGGCTTCTAGCCCCATGAATGGGGTGGCTCCAGGACACAAAGGGTGATGCTCAGAAAGTCACCAGTGAGGGCCGTGAGGGACGAGGCTTGCAGAGGCCGGCAGTGGGCACACACGGCTGGTAAAAGGAACCCAAGGGGATCTGGGAGGGGCAACAGTGTGTCTGTTGTAGTATCTCCTCTTCCTTCTCTGTGCCTGCTTTGTTCTTCTCTCTCGGAAAACCAGTTCGATGTCATCTGCCTCCATCTGGGCCAGATGTGGCTCCCCCGGGCTCTGCTTCCTACCACTTCCCATGCAAGGGCCTGGAAGAGACTGATAGTCCCTGTATCCCCATTCCATATGCCCAGGAGAGAGAATCTACTGGCTTGGTTTGAACCAGACATCTCCGCCCCAGTCCCACTGACTGTGGTCCTGGAGCCAAGCATAGTCCATAGATCAACCGTTGAGTGCAGGGTCTTAGCCTGTGTGTGTGTGTGTGTGTGTGTGTTGTGTGTGTGTGTGTGTTTGTGTGTGCGCGCACGTGCATGTGTGTGTTGAGGAGGAGGGATGGACAGAGCAACAAGTTCTCAAAATGTCAGGATGGACCTGGCCAACTTTGTGCTGGATCCCCAGCTCTGGGCTCCGTCGACTATGTACCCTAGATTTTAGGAAGGCAGATGTCAGAAATGTTCAGAGGGAAGGAATAGACCTGACTCCAAGGCCAGAGACTCTAAAGGCTTAGTTGGCTTAGGAGGGGTGAGGGCTTAACAACGGCAAAATTCTGAACAAGCAATTACAAGTGATGTTCTTTTTTGAAGAAGAAATGGGAAGATATCTAAAGAAAGTCAGGGTGTTCATGGGTGACACACAGGGACAGATTATAAGGTATTGTTTATAGATTATGATATTGTTTATATAGAAGGATGTATACAGAATCAAGTCAATGAAAATTATGGAACAAAAAAATGGTACAGGAACCCAAAGAACAAAATATTCAGGAGCTTTAAAAAATAGATGTATTTGAAACAAGGATAACAAAGAGGTAACTCACAGCTTGAGACTGGGGTATAATGACAAATGACTAGCATGGGGAACACAGGCCCTTTTAAGACATATTGCTAAGTGGAGAAAGCAAGTTCAAAACAGTACAGCCAGTAGGATACTTGGTCAATATATAATTATGCCTATATGTATCCATTAAAAAGAGAGAGATCTCAGTGTTGAGTTTATGGGTAATTTTACTTCTCTTGATCTGTCTTTTTTCCTTATTTTTAAAAACTACGAACTTCTGTTGTTTAGATAAAGAGAATAAAGTTAAGCAATGAAAGAAAAAAGGGCAACTACTTGATTTCAATATAATCGCTCCGCGGCATGTGGGATCCTCCCAGACAGGGGCACGAACCCGCGTCCCCTGGCGTCGGCAGGCGGACTCTCAACCACTGCACCACCAGGGAAGCCCTAGTTTTTTTTTTTGTTTTTTTTTTAATGAGAAAATTTTCAAATCCTTAAAGAGGAGAACAGACTTAAGAGATCTAGATGTTTTAAATGAGTTTAACACTCCAGACCCGAGCAGATTATTCCTCAAAGTTCTGCAAAAACTTTAAAATTACGTCTGTGGAACCACTGCTAGTAAGCTAGACAAACTCAGGGCAGCTTCAAAGGGTGAAACATGGATCAGTGAAAAGAAGTTAAAGAGGCAGAAGTTGCTTTAAATCAGAAAGGGCATGATTTGCCCTGGGAGGCAGCTATGTCCTGTGCTCGGACATGTCTGAGCAATGTCTGGAAACTTCCCTGTGACGATGCTGTAATGTGCGTCCTCCAGGTATGGGAGGTTGGACCAGATCAGGATCCTGAAGAAAGGTCAGTGGACCACAAAGTTCCTCCGATGAACCTAAAGTGATCTAAAAATGCAAGTCCTCTCTTGATTCTTATGAGTGACTAATACACAAGTCATAGGTTTTAAACTTTTGTAAACAGCCCAGGGTCACTTACACATAATCTACGTGACAGGATAATTTACTGGGGCATCTCTTCCAACAGTGTCTCCTCCCCTGTTCCACCAAGGTGGGCAGGGCTTTTGTGCTCCCTCATTAACACTGTGCCTCAGAGGAAGTTGGGGGCTACTGTGTCCAAAATGAAATTACTCAAAAGACACTTTTTCTTCAGACCTTTATCCTCCTAAAACCAGAGTGATTAGAGAACTAATGCTCTCTTCCTTTGCAGACACCAGTGGGCAGAGGAGCATCTTTGAGGCAACGGCAGGGCAGCAGGAGGGATTTCTTCCAGTCCTTGGCTTTGTCCTCTGCTGTCCCTAGTGGAAGTGCTGAGATTTAGGAGGGCCATGGGAGGCTGGTCCCTAACTATAGGGTTCCTGGCTCCAAGGAAGCAGAGCCTTCATTGTGGTGGGTTTAGAAAATGGAGATAACAAAGAGGACGAAAAGCCCAGAAGAGTGACCTTGCCTGTTCCCTGCACCACATAGAACTTGTGCCTTCCACTGAGGCTCAGGGAAGAGAAGAGAGAGACCTCATAACCATGGCAATGCCATTTTCTTCCAGCCTAGCAGGCCAGAGGGTTGAAAGATTTACTTTGATATAAAGAAAATGAAGAGATAGAATTTTTTTTTTTGCACACCTTGAGTTTGTGAGCTTATACATGCTACTTAGGTAGTTCCTGGTACTAGGTTTAGAAGTGGTGAGAATTGACGCAGGATTCTAAGCTGGGGCGCTGGGCAGGAGTCTGGCTGGCCGCCTTGAAGCTCTTAGCACATTGGCAGCACTTTGCATACTTGGATGGTTGGAATTCCTGCAGTTTGGGGAGAAGATGCTATTTATCAAGGCATTAACAGTAAGTACTATCTTGAACGGGGCATGGTCTCCAGTTGCTGCCATTCCTGCTTCATGTATTAATTACTGTTACTTCAGCAGCAGCATTTCCAATTTAGTTTGTCATGGGTCCCATGACAGTTAACTTCCATCACAATCCTTATTTATCTCCATGCTCAAATTGCCCCAGATTGAACCACTGGGAACTCCAGCTTGGTCCCGCTGTTCTTTTGATATCTCCCCATCAGCATTTGAGCCACTTTCTCATTTAATGGCAGAAGATGTGTCGGGGTCATTTTGTGCTTTCCCTGGAATCAGGCATTTCTCCAAAGAGCCCTGGTTCCTTTCAGTAGAGAGTGATATTTAGAAACCAAGATCTGGGCTCTATATGTGCTCAGTATTCCTGGCGCATCATTGCTTCTAGGTCCTCTGAGCAGACAGAGTTAGGAAGTGTGTGTATGTGTGTGTACTTGTGTATGTGTACATATATATGTAGGTCTACCTCTATCCATATAAACCCATGAGGTCATATTGATGCATCTAGTTCCAAACCAAAACCACAGGCCACATTCTGGTCTCCCCTCTGTCCATATTTATAATTCCCCTTTTCCAACAGTGAGAACAGAACTCTCATTATCCTAAGTATATCCTATCCATTTGCTCAAGACTTGAGTACACAGAAGGTAGCGTTACTAACCTGTACCACTGTTAGAGGTAAATCTACTAGCTAAATATTTCTTTATAGTTTATTTTTTTTTAGGTAAAATGTATACAGAATGAAATGTATACATCTTCAATGTACAGGTTAATGAATTTTGATGAATGCATAAGCCCATGCAATCCATACCTTTGTCAAGATATGACCATTTCTATCATTCTGGAAAGTTCTTTCATGCTTTTCTGCAGTTAATCCCCATATACCCCACCAGAGACAGTCACTGTTCTGGTCCCCCACCCATAGATTAGTTTTGCCTATTCTGTGATTTCATAAGAAGAATCTTATAGTGTGTATTCTTTGGTTTTCAACCTCTTTTGCTTAGTGCCATGTCTGTGTCCCCCATGTTGTTGTATATCAGCACTCCATTCTTTCTTGTTGCTGAGTAGGATTTCATCGGACAAATATATTACATTTTGTTTATCCATTCTCCTGTAAATGGACTTTTGGGTTATTTCCGGTTTTTGCCTATTGTGAATAAAGCTGCTGTGAACACTCTTATTTAAAAAAGAAAAAAATAGCAGTTGTGCGGGACATTTTTTCTGTCCCCCTTTTCCTCTCAGCCCACCTCGTTCTCCAACCACTGCTTCAGCAACCTGCTTTGAGCAGTGTAACATGACAGCACCTCGCCTCAGCTGCACCGCCCACCTGGCACTGCCCCAGCATGCAGTACGGCCCTCATGCATGTGGAAATATGAAGCTGGTGGAAAAACGTTCCCCCTTCTATCCATGGGCGGACAATTCTGAGGCATGTTCTACATGGCTCCCCAGAAGGCCCCAGCAGGACTGAACCCCAGTGGCCCGTGGTGGTGACAACCACGGTGCACCTCGAAAGCGCTCTCCCTCCTTCCCTGCTGCACTCTGCCCAGCCCCTCACACCTGTTCCTGGGCATCAGGCCCCAAGTAAGCTGTCCATATGGAAGCTCTTGCCCCAGGCTCTGCTCTTGGGAGGAACGCAGCATCAGAGAGCAGCTTCAGCACACTATTTAGAAGCCTACAGGCAAGTAGCAGAGGCAAAAACTAGAAGTATTAAAATAGGACTCTATTGCAGTGTTCTCTAACTTGGCGACTGGAAAGTTTCTCTCTTCTTCCCACCCCTACCTCCTCTTCCTCCATCTTTCTCTCTCTCTCTCATCACATCTAAGATGTATTTGAACTTCCGAAATACCGAAAAGTACAAGATCACACATCTTCTTGTGAGTATGTAGGTTGTCTGATTGTTTGCTATCTGCCTGCCTCCCCCTTGTGATTTCCACCAGGGCAGAGATGGAGTCTGATGTAAACACGTAAAAGCGTAGTAGGTGTTCAGCAAATATTTGTGAATAAGAGAATGGTGGACAGCAAGGAAAAGGGAAGCAGAGGAGGCTGAAGTAAGTGTGGGAAGAACTCTAAGAGACAGATACTTAGTAAAAGACTCGAAGAGGAAAGGAAAGCGGATTGGATCTCCCAGAGCTTGAATGAATAAATAAAGATGCATAGGGATTAGGGCCAGGACCGAGAAGTAGTTTAACCAGCAAAAGACCTAGGGAGGGGCTTCCCTGGTGGTGCAGTGGTTAAGAATCTGCCTGCCAATGCAGGGGACATGGGTTCGAGCCCTGGTCCAGGAAGATCCTACATGCTGCAGGGCAACTAAGCCCATGCGCCACAACTACTGAGCCTGCGCACCTAGAGCCCATGGTCCGCAACAAGAGAAGCCACCATGATGAGAAGACCATGCACTGCAATGAAGACCCAAAGCAGTCAAAAATAAATAAATAAATGTATTAAAAAAAAAAAAAAGACCTAGGGAGGCAGGTTTCCTCCACAGACCCTCCTTCATTGGAAGGCAAGGGAGGAGAGTCTAATAGCCTCAGCAGAAGGTAATGCCTTTGCCACGATCCTCTTCCAGTATATCAGAGAAAAATAGGTTCAAAAAAGATTATTTTCACAAGCATGCTTCCTAACTAGCTTATGACAATTTTTCTATAAAACCTTCCAGTGCTGCTTTTGTAACCCACGAAGGAAATTCTGTATCTCAGTTCCTTCCGGTGACACCACTTCCTAGATAACATACTTGCATTTCACAGATTAAGATGGTTACTGTGGGTTAATAGAACAATTACTGGATCAGCAATATCATGCTAATTAAGGGCAGAGCCATTTGCAAACAAAAAGAAACAGGCATTAAGGTATCCCAAGGGTGGCCCCGGTACATGTGCCGCAGCCTCTTTCTGTAAAGTCTTGTTTGCTCCTCAAGTTAGGACCCTGAAAAGGCAGCAAATGTTTTGTGTAAGGAACCAGAGGATTGTATATATGGAGGATGGTTTAGGAAAATGAGCGGGTATTTTTCCTTTCTCCGCACTATGGAAATCAAAGCTGGATTTGCTATTTAGACTGGGTGGAAAACTAGTCTAGAGTCCTCATCCTGAGCATAGGGCAATGACAAGGACTCCTGTTTATGACGGTGAAAAACGTCTTTATAGAGATCATTATAAACTTAACAGGCAAAGGCTGAGTTGATTTTGTGGTTGATAGTTTAAGTGGAGGTTTAACCTTGTAGACTTTCCAGAAAACCAGAGATAATAGGAGTTAGGCTTGTGTGCTTGGGTAACAGATGAGCCAGGGGCCAGTTGGATTTACTGGTCCAGGAATCTTAGCACCACTGATGTTCCTGAAGTGCAATGGGGAGCCACTGGAGGCTTTGGAGCCGAGGAGAGGCATGATATGACCTTTATTTTTACCGGAACACTCTGTTGAAAATAGACCAAGGACAGAAGTGGGAAAACTAACTGGGAGGCCATTGCAGTGATTCAAGGGAGAGCTATTGTGTCTTGGATCTGGGGCGTTGGGTGGGGATGGGGGTGGACATGGGTGTACCGTGGAAGTGGTGAGAAGGTGTTGGATTCTGGGTATATTTTGAAGGTAGAGCCACAGGGGTTTGCTGACAGATCAGATAAGGGATGAGGGAGTAAAAGTGAAGTCAGCGATGCCTCCGGGGTTCTTGACTTGAGCAACTGGGAAAATGGTATTGCCGCTTACTGAGATGGAAAATGCAATAAGAGGAGCAGGTTTTGGAGGGGAATCAAGAGCTCAGTTTTGAACAAATTAAGTTTGAGATGCCTACTAGATATTAACGTATAGACGTTTACTTGGATATGGTCCAGACTCCAAAAAGAACTCTGTTGGAGATATAAATTTGAGAGTCATCAGTGCTGAATATTGATCTTACCAAAAATTACAGTACAGCTCTAATGGGAGGGTGAGGAAGAAAAAGTGTACATGTGCATGGGGGGGTGGTATGTAAGAAATGGAATCTTCATCTTTTATAGCAGGAGGTCAACGGTAGATAGCTAACCTGGAAAAAAAAATCAAGAAATAGCTGTATATGCTTCATAAGAAACAATCATCCCTATTACTTCTACTCAATATCTTAAATTTTTTCTTCCTCATCTTTTTTTGGGGGGGGTATTTTTTTAGAATTTATTTTAATTTATTTTTTAACAGCTTTGTTGAGATATGACTCACATACTATAAAATTCATCCATTTAAAGTGTACAAACATAAGGGCAAGACAGGAATAAAGATGCAGAGATAGAGAATGGAGTTGAGGACATGGGGAGGGGGAAGGGGAAGCTGGGATGAAGTGAGAGAGTGGCATGGACATATATACACTACCAAATGTAAAATAGATAGCTAGTGGGAAGCAGCTGCATAGCACAGAGAGATCAGCTCGATGCTTTGTGATGAACTAGAGGGGTGGGATAGGAAGGGGGGGAGGGAGACTCAAGGGGGAGGGGATATGGGGATATATGTATACATATAGCTGATTGTTATACAGCAGAACCTAACACAGCATTGTAAAGCAATTATACTCCAATAAAGATGTTATGAAAATTTAAAAAATAAAGTGTACAATTCAGTAGCTTTTTGTATATTCTATCATTACAACCAATTTTAGAATTTTCATTAAGCCAAAAAGAAACCCTATACCACTTAGCCATCAACCCCTAATCCCTCTATCCCTCTCTCCCAGCCCTAGGCAACAAATAATCTTATGTCTCTATGGACTTGCCTACTCTAAATGTTTCATATAAATGGACTCATACAATATGTTATCCTCTGTAACTGGCTTCTCTTACTTTGCTGTTTTGGGTTTTTTTTGATTCTTCTCCCCTTCTTCCCTAAGTTCTGTCCTTTCAAGCCCATCCCCAAGTTTCAGGTTCTTTGATCCCTACTTTGCCGAAGCCACTGTCATCCCTTCTGATGTTGTCTTTAGAAAATCCTGCCTTTGCTTGTGGCCCTCCAAGGCAAGACAGTACCTCCCTGTAACACCACCAATGATTGCTATCCAGCGCTTTGAATAAAGCAGAAACGTTCTGGGGAGCCCCTTCAGTCTTCCTCGAAGTACCTTGGACTCTGCTTCCTGAAAGGTGGGCTGCCTGGTGATTTCAGCCTGCATTCCAGACAACTTAATTAAAGTGTATCAGCAGTATCTCTTATCTGACTGCAAATGATAAGGTATAGAGAGCTTCTGAGGAAAGTCTGCAATGCATTTTATACTTTGGATACTTGGGATTCTATTCCCAAACTCCATTTTTATGTTTGAACCAGTGAAAGGGTTTTTTTTAAATTGAATTTTATAGACTCGATAGTAGTGCTTGTTTCCAAAGGCCTGTGGGTTACCTATGACAACAAAAACTTGTCCACGCTGGCATTTGACACAGGATTGAAACAGAGTGCTGAACCTATTTTCAACATATTTGGGTATATCAGATGATGTTCTTTCAAAGAAATGGCCATCGTGTCCAGGGTACAGTCTTCCTCATAAAAAAATAAAATGAGAAAGAATTTTATTTTCCATACTTACAACATTTGGATTTTGATCCTTTATCCAAAGGGGTTTCTCTTAAGCTTTCAGAGCATAATTTATGGCATTTTGCAAAGAAAACCACTTCTTTAATACTTGAGGGCTTTTTACATGCATTTATTACATGAATTAACTAACTACATAAACTGAGAAATAGTCCCATTTGCAATGCAACTATAGTATTCATACAAAAAAGGACAAAATCAAATGAAACCTTTCTTGATTTAAAGTACTTGAAAAAAATAAGGCTGTCAAATACTTCTTATCTTAAAAGAGATACAATAAAGATGAAAGTTGGACAAAGGAAAACAATATCTTAAACCATAGCATATAAAAGGAACACTATATGGAATACACTTTATTCTAAGAAAAATGGGAGGCTATTAAAAGGCTTTTAGTATATGAGGGACGTGATTTGTTTTGCTATGTGAAGAATCTGTTGGGAGGGACCAGAGTCAAAGCAGCGCGGTCAGGTGGAGAAATTGTAGTGGTTTAGAGAGGTGCTTCTCAAATTTCATATACATGCAAATCACATGGGGTCTTATTAAATGTACATTTGGATTCAGTAGGTCTGGCATGGCCTGAGCCGCTGCATTTCTGACAGGCTCCCAGGTGAATAGGATGCTCTTGGTCATGGACCACACTTGAGTGGCCAGGGTTTAGAGCAGGGCAGTAACAGCAAAGACAGAGGAAATGGATGGACTTCAAAGCAATGTAGAGGATAGGATAACGGGACCAGCTGATTAACCAGGAGAAGGAGATGCAAGGGCCAGGGATTTTTGAGTGAGTGGGTTTGTGTGATCAGATTAGTCAGTGCTGAGAACGCAGGAGGAGAAGCAAGCTTGTGGGGGAAGATCTTGACCTTGGCAAACATCCAAATGGAAATCACAGGTGAATAGTTGGAATTACAAGTCTTGAGCCAAAAAGAGAGGGCCAGAGATATAAATTTGGGAGCCAGCAGGATGACTAATGGAATAATGGACCCAAGGGAGCAAAGAGGAGTAAGAGGATGAGGGGGCCTGGAACTGAGCCTTGAGAGCTTCCAGTATTTAAAGGTTTGGTGAAATAGATTGAGTCCACTGGGGAGAATAAGAAAGAGAAACCTAAAAGGTAAGAGGAAACCAAGAGAATATATGATACAGATGCCAACAGAAGAGAAGGCTTCAAGAAGGCAACATAGTCAACAATGTCAGGTGCTAAAATGAAAAGATGAGAGACTTCAAATTGCCCATGAGATACATCTGCCTCGGTCATTGGCGAATTTAGTGCAGCTTCTGCAGAGCAGGGGGAATGTCCACAGATCAGAGGGATCTGCTGAGTGGTGTGGGTGGACGCCAGATTGGGGGGATCTGGGAGGGGAGGATAAGGTAAGGAAGTAGAACACAGTTCCAAGAGGTTGTCTGTGGAGGGAGAGAGACAGTTGGCATGGTAGCTGGAGCGGCACCTGGGGTCGAAGGGAGGTTGATTTTGTATCTTTTAAAATAGAAGAGACATGAGTGTGTTTAAAAGCTGATGGGACATATTGAACAAAGAGAAACTGATGACGTAGAATCGATAGAGAACAATAAATAGCATAAGGTCACTGAAAAGAGAGGAGGGCTGGAGGAAATAGACTTAGATGTGGGGAAGGGCACGTCCCCTCTTGCAACAGGAAGAGAGGACTGGGGCCAATGTCAATAGGTTTGTAGACACGGAGGTGAGATACTGAGGGATTTCTCATCTGATGGCATCTGTTCTTGGTGAAGCAGGCGAGGAGGTCATCTGCTAAGAGCGATGGGCCAGAAGTGGGAAGAAAGGCCGCCTAGAGTCGCAGAGGTGGTCTACAGGGAGCGCTAGGGCCCCATCTGAGACCGGTGATCTTAGGTCTATAGCCAGTCCACCCCGCAGTGAGATTTACACCGGGTGCTCTGCTTCCCAGGTGCCAGAGGGAGAAGATGGACATCTGGTTCATCTAGGATTAGAGACTTGCCAGGTGGATATGCAAGAAAAGTCCAAAGAGACACAGAGTTTAGTTTAAGCTACTGAAAAGAACATTCTGTGGGCTATGGGGCCTGGGACACAGTAAGGTCCCCAAGAATTGTGTTTATTATTACAGGAGAAGAGAGACAATTCCTCGCCTCCCCCCAGCCCTCCATGGTTCCTGCCCGACCACCATCACCTACACATGCAACTCCAACCCCTTTGTTCCCAAGATATTTGTACAGAATGTAGAGGGGCTTTTGGAGGTAGGTATGATTTTTTTTTATGGTTGGTCATTTTCCACTTGTTATGTGTCCCCACTTCATTATTATTCAGGGATGATTATAAAGCCTCAGAAGTTGGGTTCTTTGTTCAGGCGTTCAGTTTACCGCTGGAGTAATGTTATGTGCAACGAATTCTGAGTTTCAACAAATGATTCTACTTAAGAAAAGTAATCATCAGATGAGCCACGGTATGTAATTTATTATAATCATAATAATTTCTTAAGATCCCTTATGGAGAAAATCACATTTTTCTAAATATAGTTGCGCTTAAGGTCTTTTTTTTTTTCCTTTAAAGTGTTTTATTAATTACTAGTCTGTAAGGAATGCTGTTTGGTCTGCTAATCTGAAAATTAAAAGTTTCTATGGAGGAAGTAGATTTCAACACAAAGGTCACATTAGGAATGACTAGTGACAATACCAGGAACACGTTTTGGTACAAGAAATTAGGAAGTTGGGCAAATAATATAGCTTCTTTAAGGCTGAGTTTCTTCACCTGTAAAGTGAGAAAATTAGAAAATACAACTTCCAGTATTAAGTGCAAAATTAACTGCTCTATCCAAATGGTAGCCACTAGCCACATGTGGCTACTTAAATTTAAATTTATTAAATTAAATAAAATCTAAAATTCAGTTCATCAGTCACACTAGCCATGTCTCAAGTAATCAACACCATAGGTAGCTAGTGACCACCCTGTTGCGCAGCACAGATGTAGAACATTTCCCTCATTAGAGAAAGTTCTACTGGACTGCTCTGGTCTCTAATTCTAGTTTTAATACAATTGCAACAAAGGGAAGATGGTAAGATGCTTCCAGAAATTATCATGTTATAATTTTCCACTTAACCACAGTAGGACATTTCTAGAATACACCCACATCTCACCTGCCCCAAAGGACTGGGAGTGAATTAAAACAAGGTGGACCTATTGCAATGAAATAATCTCCAGGTGATGGAGAGACAATACATTCTAGACCCTTCCCACTTTCCTTCCCACTCTGCCTGTCCTCCTTTCCCACATTTTTTATTGAGTGCTAAGCCCTGAGTCAGCTACAAGTCCTGAGGCATAAACATGATTTGACCTGTCTGTTTGATCTGACAGAAAAACAGATGATGATAATACAGTGTATTTGGTAAGGAATATGATAGAAGGATCCTTAAGGTTCTGTGGAACTCTACAGGAGGAATACATAACCCTAACAGAAGAGGCAAGGGAAAACCTTCCAGAAAGAGTGATACTTAAGGAAAGTAGTAAAGGATGTTTATGAATTAAAATGGTTTACAGGTTTGAACATTAATTATGACCCTATTAAAATGCAACAATGAAGAAAAGAGAAATTTGAGGAAAATCAATAGCAAGTAGTTTTTGATATCATTAGTGTTACAAACTCTCTGTGGTACGCATAATTTGCAGAGACACTATTAAAATAAAACCCATCCATTCTGAAGGGTTACCTGCGTAACTCAGTCTTTTTTTTTTTTTTTTTTGCGGTACGCGGGCCTCTCACTGTTGTGGCCTCTCCCGTTGCGGAGCACAGGCTCCGGACTCGCAGGCTCAGTGGCCATGGCTCATGGGCCCAGCTGCTCCGTGGCATGTGGGACCCTCCTGGACTGGGGCACGAACCTGCGTCCCCTGCATCGGCAGGCGGACTCTCAACCACTGCGCCACCAGGAAAGCCCAACTCAGTCTTTTTAGTTGCTTCCTCCTTTGTATTAAAAGGACAGTGAGTTGATTCTGCTCATAGAGACCCATTCCCTAACCCAATTGCATTTCTCAAGACTACCACTGTTTCAGTAAAAGTTGCATCTCAAATCTCCTAGTTTCTCAGACCAAAATTCTTGGAGTTATTCTTGACTCCTCTATTTTTTTGTACTCCATGTCTATTCCCTTAACATCCTATTGTCTTTTCCTTCAAAATATATCCAGAATTATATCCCTTTTCCCTTTTCCTTGTAATACCTTCGTGGTCCAAACCACTATCATGTCCTGCTGAGAGAATAGCAAGAGTCTTCTCATGGTCTTGTCCACAATTGCCTTTTCACCATCAATTCTCCACTCAGAAGCCAGAGAAACTCATTTAAAACTTAAGTCAGATCCTATCATGCCTCTGTTCCAAACTCTCCATTTCACAAAGACAAATTCGAAAGTCCTCATCATGGACCACAAGTCCCTACGTGACCAGCTCCAAGCTACTTCATCACTTACATTCTCTCTGGCCTACTCATCCTGCTTCTGCCACACTGGCCTTGCTACTTCAGGCATGGTCCAAGCACGCTCCCTCTTCCGGGACTGCTCAAAAGCCACGTGGATCACTTACTCCCTCACTTCATCCAGGCGTCTGTCCAAGTGTCCTCAAACACAGAGGCCTTCCTTGTGCATCTAGCCCATGTAAAATTAGATGCTCTGTACCATGAGCTCCACCATCATTCCTTATCCTTGCTCTGCTTTGTTTTTCCTTCACTGCACTTATCACCACTTGATGTGTTATATATTTGTTTACTAGAATGTGAACTCCATGAGAGCATACATTTCGTTTTGTTTACTGCAATAGCCCAGTCTCTTATTCAGAGTCTGACCTATGCATGTACAGTTCACAGTTGTTAATGGAGGAGTGAATGGCATTTACTCTATCACATTTCATCTATAATTATATGACCTGCATAGACTGTGAGGCCCTGAAGACATGATTACATATATTATCCCAGCCACGAGCCCACTATGTGGAAAGTAAACTCACTATAAAAGAAGTTCCTTGAATGTATCTCCCTCCTTATATGGAAAACTATAGGATCGTAGATGCAAAATGAATCTTAAGAGGTGTTCTGGTCTACAGCCATGTCCTCGGGAAGACCACACTTAACACTTACTCTATTTTGAAAGGCCACCCAGAGAGAAGAATCCATCATTTTCTCTATTTAACTACTTTTAGTTCCAGGATATTCTTAAGCCAAATCTAAATCTCATTTTCTTTTATCTTGGGATCAGAAGAATTTTAATAAATAAAACTGGTTGTTTATACATCAATTATACCTCAATTAAAAACAAAAACAACCCCCTCCCAAAAAAAACTGGTCAGTATTTTTTTTTTCTTTTTCTTTCTTTTATTTTATGTGGCAGGTGGGCTCCTTAGTTGTGGCATGCAAACTCTTAGTTGCGGCATGCATGTGGGATCTAGTTCCCTGACCAGGTATTGAACCCGGGCCCCTTGCATTGAGAGTGTGGAGTCTTATCCACTGTGCCAACAGGGAAGTCCCCTCTAATCAGCTTTTAAACCCACCAATTAAAAAAAATGTCAATTATATTTTTTATTTCTAGAATTTTTTACTTGATTTATTTTTTATAGCTTCCAGTTTTCTAGAAAATTCTCCATCTTTTCATTTAATTTCTTGACAATATTAGTTATATTTATTTTAATGTTCATTCTGATCACTGAGATAGCTCCTATGAGTATTTTTTTGGTATATTTCTTCTCTTGGTTTTCTGTCAAGTCTTGCCTTCTTGTATGCCTAGTTATATTCTATAAGTTCTATTTCACTATACCTGGTTATTTTTTTTATTGAGGGCCATACGTTGTTTATGAAAGAAATGTAGAGATGGTTTGAGACTCTAAATGATGGTATCTACCTCAGAAAGGATTTATGTTTACTTCTGGCACGGAGCAAGGCTAGGACAGAACATCTTAGGCTAATTTACTGAGCTGATTTGAAGCTAGACTTAATCCTTGTGAGATTTAGGCTATTTCTGATTCACCCTTATTCTTAGGAGGTAGTGCTTCTGTGGTCCCAATCAAAAGTCTGGATTGGGGCTTCCCTGGTGGTGCGGTGGTTGAGAGTCTGCCTGCCGATGCGGGGGACACGAGTTCGTGCCTCGGTCCGGGAAGATCCCACATGCCGTGGAGTGGCTGGGCCCGTGAGCCATGGCCGCTGAGCCTGCGCGTCCGGAGCCTGTGCTCCGCAACGGGAGAGGCCACAACAGTGAGAGGCCCGCGTACCGCAAAAAAAAAAAAAAAAAGTCTGGATTGTTGCCAGAATTTCGCTTCCTAAGAGGGCACTGAAATCTAAACTTTGCCCTCCTGGCCCTGTGTAAGTGCCAAACCTCTGTTTTGCTCTTTTGCCACTAAATTGTCTCTTCCAAATTAGCCATTGCCTCAAGAAGAAAAGCAGCTCCAGATGCCAGGTTCACCTCTCTTGGCTCCTCTTTCCTCTGGATCTTGGCCCTACAAATTGCCTTGCTAGTTCTCTGATAATTTCCAACACATGGGATTTTTGTCTTCTTTATTAATTCATCTAGTAATTAATTTGTCTAGCTTTTCTAGTCATTCTTAACGGCTGATTGTTCTGAAATAACCTAGTGAGCCATTGCCAGGAGCAGAATTCTACTTATATTCTAATGAAAAATGGTTATGTCACACCTCCATTCCTATAACTTACTTTTCTCAGTTATCCTTATGTGAACCATGTATAGCTTTAGTAAACATGTCAGTGTTAATTTACACAATAGCTTAAAATCACTACATAGAATGTATACCATTCTAAGGTAAATCATGATTTTTTAGACAAACTCTCATAATTGGACACGTCAACTGTTTCTATTTTTTCCCTATTATAAACAGCAGTAGGATGCACATCTTCATGTACACGTTCCTAAGTAGTTGTAATTATTCCCTAATTATAACATCTTGAAATAAAATATTTTATTTGAAATAAAAATTTTAAAGTATGACTATTTTAAGGTTTTTGTTATATTACTAAAGATCCCTCTAGGAAAATCAAACCAGTTTACACTTCCACCAGCAGTGTGTAAATGCCAGTTTCTTTATATTCTTAAGCACTTTCTAAATCATGGAATTTTAATTTCTAAAGTCACCTGTGTCTGACATAAATAAGTATTTATTATATGATTCATCTACTTTCCCGTACCAGGAACACTCTTGGGATTACAAGAGAAAGAAACTAAACTTGGACCCTGACCTTACTTCTGACCTCATGATTCTTCACAGATACTCTATGACTCTCTTTTGATTATGAAGGTTTACTGATAATGTTCCCAGAAGGCCTGAATCCTCCATATGGAAATTGGCCTCCTCGTGTTCTCACCAGTTATATATGTATTTTGGACCCTGCCTTTATCTTTAACTACAATCGAGTATTATGGACTTATTTAAAATACGTAGTCCAGGATAGCTCCTTGGTCTCAACTCTATCTAGCCATGCGGTGTAGCTATAGTTTCCTCTTCCTTCTTCCTGTACTTCCCTGAACTTGTACTGCTTGAACTCCATTCAGTGGTCTGACCACTCACCCAACTCACCGAGGTCACTCATCCAGATCAGGGCTCAACAGACCACGGCCCTGGGGACAAATCTGGCCTGCGAGCTGCGTTTGTAAACATTTCCCTGAACACATTCATCCTAGGTTGTATGCATATTATCCGTGCTGCTCGGCTGACACAACAGTGGAACTAAGTAACTGTGACCAAGGTCGTATGGTCCACAAACCTACAATATCGACCATTCGGCCCTTTACAGGAAGTCTGCCAACCACTGATCCATATACCTTTGTAAGAAGGGTCTGAACTTAGTAAGAGATTTCCCCGCTACTAGATTAAGCGGCTGTACAGAGCAAACCTCCAATCCCTCCGCCCCAGCGGGCATAGGACTCTTGTCTGCTCAGTGCCATTTTATTTAGGGTACAGTTCCCCCCAACCCGTGCCTTGAAACTGTCCTCTGTCCCTGGATTCTGATCTGAATCTGGCTGAGTTGTCACCTCTTATGATTTAGGACCTGGATCACGTGTAGACTTTGGACTCAGTAGGCATGGCACACTGGTCTGGACAGAAGAGGGTGCTTCTCACCAGAGGCCCCTGGTCTGGGGCTCTGGGTGCCTTGGCACTGCCCAGAGGCTAGTACCTTCGGGCATGGACAGCTGCCTTACTGATGTGCCACCACCCAACACTTAGGAGGCTGTTGGTACAAAAAGGCCAGAAAATGGAATGAAAAGGTAACCACTAGTATGTTCTCTGTATCTGTGAGTGTGCTTCTTACATGTTATATTCACTAGTTTCTTGTATTTTTTAGATTCCACATATGTGACATCATACAGTATTTATCTTTTTCTGGCTGACTTATTTCACTGAACATGATGCCCTCCAAGTCCATCCATGTTGCTGTGAATGGTAAAATTTCGTTCTTTTTCTATGACTGACTAGTACTCCATTGTGTGTGTGTGTGTGTGTACATGGATATACATATATATGTATATATACACACACACACCACATCTTCTTTATCCATTCTTCTGTTGATGGACACGTAGGTTGTTGCTATGTCTTGGCTACTGTAAATATGCTGCTATGAACATTGGGGTGCAAGTGTCTTTTCAAATGAGTGTTTTTGGTTTTTTTGGATATATACCCAGGAGTGCAATTGCTGGGTCATATGGTAGTTCTATTTTTAAAACTTAACATTTAGATATAGATTTAACATTTAGATGTAGCTGGGCTGTGAAAAGCCACATCTAGACTTGACA